>NC_045791.1:26091169-27449169 GCF_009873245.2 Balaenoptera musculus | reverse complement strand
CATATGTAAGATTCGGCGAAGGCTTAAAATAACAATATGTCACTTAGGCAATACTTTAGTTTGTGAGTCTTCTTAAAAAACCTTTTTTTAACCACAATGTATTCCAAACAAAATAAACGTAAAATTATGGTGCCATCAATAACTTCGGGAATGTATTCAGTTGTGGTGAAAATTAGAGAGTAAGATCTTGTGCTATTATACAAGACTGACGGATTGTGGATTTGTAAAAATAACAGAGAACTCGTCAAAAGAAAAAAAAAAAAAGGACAGTAGGTACTTTTACTGCAGTAAATCTCTTGTTACAAGGATCCAGCTAGGTGTTATAATCAAATTAACAAAGCATACAGAAACTAGATTTAAACACTTCATTTGAGAAAAATTTTGCTTCTTCTGCCAACCAGATTTAAAGGATTATATTCATGTAGTTATTAGTAAGTATTGAAACACCGGCTGACGCCAGATGGAGAAGATATCCTGGAGCAAATCTTTGGGTCATAGGCTCTTGAAAGCTGAACAAGCAATACTTTGGGGCCGATGGAATATACATATGATCACATATATATATGAATCTTCATATTTTAAAAGTCAATTCTATTTATTAAATTCACACTCAGTGCTGATTTTATATTATTTATGATTCTCATTTGGATTTCACAGAATCCCATTTTTGTTACAAGCATTATATTTCCTATCTTTTTTTTTAACCTGCAATAAAAGGGAAAAAAATCTCCTTATTTGCTAAGGTTACAGTGTTAGTTTGATTTTCATAGAAGTGGTGGAATATTTTGAAGTGAGTAACATTTACCAAGTCATTAGTTTTATGCAAACTAGGAAGGAAGATGAAAGAAAAAAAATTATCAATTATTTATAGATTGTTAAAATGTATCTTAGTGCACTGCTACTGTATAGAAATGACAATTAGCCAAACTTACCTTCTTTAATTAATAATGCATACATTATGCTCTTTGGGCAACTAATCACCAGCTCTACAAATTTGTTTGACACTGTTGAAGATACCTATCACATGGGTTAAAAAAAGAACAATGCTCTGCCAGCTGCAGCCAACGTTCAGCCTTCTAGCAAATGCTTGAAATGCAGTAGCTGTTCCAGGGGGCAAAATGGTGGTCCTTCAGCTGCCTGACACTCCGAATATGGCACCGAGCTGCAGAATGCTGCCTGCTATGCCTTCACCACCGGAGAATGTACACGTTATCTCAAGTTGGTTACTTAGCAATGAAAACCCTCAATCTCTTCCTCCTATGTTCATTTCCACAATCTTACAGTGAAAAATTCTTGCAGGTAAAATTGTCCTATTGCCTTAAAGCTGCATTTACCATCTTTCCTGAAGTAAAATAGGAACACATGGTTGGAGAAAAGGATGGACTATCTGAAAACTGAACTATTATGGAGAATCTGAGATGAATGGTCACCATGCTTACCACAGAAAATTGCCATCACACCTGTGATTGCAGCATTTTGTTGCTATGATTCTCTCCAATTTATTTTTAACGACATAAGCACCTATCTGTAATATATTTAGACCAGAAGGAAAGATAAAAAAAAATCTTTAAAAATTGCCTGTCTCTGCATCTCTCTATACTATAAGGATGGCAAACCCAGTCTCCTCATTTTCACCCATAAATCTGAGGGCAGCGGCAGCCGCTGGGAAGTTCGTAAAAGTTTCACATGTGCTACTACATTAACATAAAGCCCTAGGCATTCTATCTCTCAGAGGCCACTAAAGCATAGTATCATATTGAGCAGTACGCTCGAGTGGTCAACAGGCCAACTGACATTGGGACCAGGTAGACACTTGGCTGTCACCAATTTCATTCCAGAGTCACACACACCACAGTGAGGTAGCAGCTTGTAACATTTGGAAGGAGAAATGAGACTGGTTCAGCTCCCTCACATATGGTGTTGAACAGACCACCCTTCCCATTTGCTCCTCCGAAAGGTGTGCATTTTCCAGGGATAATGCCAAGTGTTCTTTGTGCTATGGTGTCTTTCTTTGCATTGAAAGGTGATGTGTCTGACACATTTTGGCAGGCTACATTTTGAAGAGCTTTAGAATTTTCCACTGACTTGCAATAATACTTAAGAGAACAAGATTGTACTTTATCGAAGGTAATAATCTGACTTTTGGAATGACAGGGTCACAGTTCCGGAATGAACTGAGACCAAGAGAACATGGATTTTTATTGATGGTATTCCTCACTACCCTGTAACATTTCTGCTTTGTTCCTTTTTTTAAAAAAAAGTACATATTGACTAGTGGATCTGCCACCTAAGCAGGTTTATCATTTTAAGTAGATTCTGAATTAGAGCTTTGAAACGTGGGTATAGTAAAACTAGAATGTGTCTTTCTCGTGAAATCCTCTCCTCTTTTTCAGTTGCTCTAAATGAAATGCAGAATAAGAGTCAATAAATGCAAGGAACTTCTCTCAGAAGCATGAGAGAAGAACCAATTCTATATGTAAACTGAAGGAAATCTTCATTTCTATCATGAACAGTGGATATTTCCCCACCCACCATGTAGAAGGATTTCTGTTAGTCTTTTGTGAAAGATTGCTCTCATTTATTTAACTCAGGCCACATGGCTTAGCTTCATAACCAGTATAGGGTTTCTAGAGATTAAAAAAATCCATTTTGTATCTATGGAAATATGAAGCTGGAATTTAAGCTATAATTGCTGCAAGTTTTCCACATGATAGTATAAAATTGCTCGATTTATTAATGCTGGGCATACTTCAAGTACTCCGTGTTTTGCCCTGGTCAGTGGTTACCTGTCAAAATGTAAAACAGTTTTTAAAGAATATTCTGTGCCACAGAGAAAAATAATGTGTGGATTTTTTCCATGTTTTTGTTTGTTATAAGCAGAGTATTTGCAATAATTTATGGAAAGTCTTGGAATTATAAATATTATGCCATTGCCAAATGATTTAACAATCCCTCCATGGCAAATTGTCTTTAAACACTACTGTTTTTTTTTTCTTCCGTTCTTTTTTTTTTATCATTTACTTGTGGACCAGAAACTCTTGCAGGCTCTTGCCCCTGGCCTTCTGTGAGAATGTTAGTTAGCAATGCTCATAAAAACTCAATTCATCAATGTGAACATAATTTGCTATGAACAGAAAGCTCACAAAAGGGTGAATTTGTCAGATAGACAGGTGGCCTGAGATCTCTCCCTGATACTGAATGATATGAATAATAGATTCTGGTAAATGTATGCCAAGACTTGAGCTGTAAACACAGCTGCCTCCATTCCCTTCCAGAAAAACAGCTTCGAGGACGAAAGCACAGGAACCACGGTTCCACCTGAGGACCTAAGCTTGTACACACACACATACACACATATACATACACACACACACACACACCCTCATTCAAGAAATAACCTCCATAAAAAAGGACAGAGTTAGAGGAATCTTCTTGTTTTTCCCACTCTATGAGAGAGACATTTTAAAGCTGTCTTGGGCAGGGGAGACTAGATAGAGAAGAGAAAGAAGAGAAAGAAATGGATTTTCCTATGGTTCTGGTTCCATATTATTCAAATGTCTTATTTTATAAAATATACAAATCAACAGAGCTAACAAACTTCGCAATATTATAACTCCTGTTTTATAATGAGAAAAATAAGAGAGCAGGTTGGCTCTATGCAGAAGCACTGTGCTTGAAATCATTCTGGTAATTCATGGCTATTTGTCTTATGGGTTATTAAGTATTTATTAAGGTTCAAGTGTAATGTAGCCTTTTCTCCAATTTACTCTGAACTTTAAAAATCTATTTTTGCAAATCGTTTTCCAGGTAATGCATATACTCACTTAAGAGTTGAATTCAGGATTTAGAAGATTCTGATTGAGTGCAACATATATTTTTTTAGTCTTTATAGATACTAGTGCATATAGGTTGACCTATTCTGCTAACATTTATGATCGACTGTCAACTGGCAAAGACACTGGATAAGTCTTTTTTAATACAGTAAAACAGTGTTTCTTAAAGTAGAATATGCATATTATTGGTTGTATAAGAGACAAATTTAATGATTATGTATTTATTTTCATGTGTATGAAAGCATAAGGAACACTTAGAATGTATGCGTCCAGGGATATTATTACTTGGGAATAAAGCTAAATCTATTTAAATAAAAATGTCATTTAATTTTAAGAAAAATATTTAACATTGATTTACTGAAAATACTATCCATGAAAATAGCATGTGGATCAACAAAGTTTGGGAAACCGGGCAACCTCTTTCACCAAAATCACATAAAAAATTTTATTAAAGATAATAAGAATCACAGAGGCACAGAATATAGTCATGACATTTTTAGAGTTGGAGTAGACTTTGAAACCTTCTGTCCTATTCTCTAATTTTATGGATGTAAAGGCCATGATACAGGAGAGTAAGCCAGTGAACAAGTCACCCATCCAGTTATGGGCAAAGACACAATTAGAAACCAGAGCTCCTCACAGGTTATGCTCTCATTGTTAGGAAAAGAATAAATAAATTTTGGAATCACTTCCCATTCACTCACACTTGATTTCTGGAAGAAATACTGACTATTCTTCATATAAAAGGTTATCTTCTTGACTCTTTGTTGAAAGAGAATTCCTAAAACTTCTTACTAGTATTTCTTTTGGCTTTCCCAACATGCATACACTAAACATGAGTTAAATTTGTTCTAAAAGAGAACAGGCCTTTCTAATGGGAGAGGGAAAATACAGGCAAACATATTCTTCCTCTTTGCATTTTCATAAGAATGTATCTCTTCCTCTGTTTTTTCACATGACTTTCCACTTTTTATTGTTTCAGTTATACACATTGTTTTTTTCCCCCTGACAACCTGATAGAACTTTGCATACAAGAACTATGCCTTATTTCTCTTTGATTTTTTAATTTCTCATCTCATTATCTTACTCATGGTAAGTACTCAATAACTTTGTCATATGAAGGCACAAATGAATCCAGCTCCTCAAATCCCTATTAATATTGCCTGATCTGTAGCTCCATTACCTACAAAGGTTATTCCATCCAGTCCAATCAAATCCAATCCATCAAATATTTCAAACCTTACCAAGCACTCGATCTAAATTAAACAATGTTCTAGGTGCTGAGATAATAAACAATTTTTAGCCTTAAGAGCACACCAACTAGGAGGGGTGATATGACATGGACACAATTAAAATACAAGGCATACTAAAGAGGTATGAATTTCTATGTGGATTTGAAGAAGAAAAATATCATATTTATCTAGGATAATCCAGAAAGGTTGCATGAAAGTAGGTTCCAGTAACCAGGAGCTTTGTTCATTCCCTACTCTAGTGTCTAAAGATAAATATAGCAATATACATTCCCTGGTTTACTCACTGATTCTGGTATCCAAACTCATGATTTAGTTACCAAATACACCAACCATGTGTTCCAAAACTTGGTGTTCACAAAATGGAAATCCCCAAGACCAATCAGGTCTAAATCTTTCTTCTCTTCGTTTTAAGCATAACTAACTGGTACTCTGGGTTTTCACAATTTTCAGAGGCTCTGAGTCAATATTAGAATCATTGGAACCATGAAGAATTAAATAAACAATGAATGAGGTGTCTACAGGAACCATGTAGAATCAAAACAGAATAAATAATAGAAACAAACCAAAATGATCTTTCAAATATTGAAATACTTTTCTTTCAGTTTTCAGTTCAAGTAAAACTGAGTTAAAATTCAAATAGGGGAATGCACACATCTTAAGTGAACAGTTTGATTAGTTTTGACAAATACATGCACTCAAGTAACGAACACCCCAATTGAGTTAGAACATGTATAGCACATCTTTTTCACTTCCAAAACTTCCCTCAGACATCTTTCCAGTCCATCTCCATCTTCCTCACATGCAACCATTGTTCTGAGTTCATCATAATAGATTAATTTTGCTTGTTTTTGAACTTCATATAAATGGAATCATGTAGGTACATATTCTTGTGTGTGTGAATTCTTTCCCTCAAGACAAATTTTAAGATTCATCATGTTATTGTGTGTATCCATAGTTCATTGTTTTTTTTAATGCTTAATAGTATTCTGTTATGTGATTTGTTCACAAATCCTCCTTTTGATGAACAAATGAGTCATTTTTATGTTTTGGCTATGATGAACAAAGTTTGTGGATCCTTGTACAAGTCTTTTTGTTGACAAATGTTTTTATTGTTCTTGGGTATATAACTAGGAGTACAATTTTTGGATCATAGGTAGGAATAAGTTTGATTTTTAAGAACTGCCTAACATTTTTTCAAAATGATTGTACCATTTTACACTCTCACCAGCAATGTACAAGGGTTCTAGTTGCTCACTATTTTCACCAATATTTGGTGTTATAAGACCTTTTAATTTTAGCCATTCTGATGGGTGTAAAGTTGTATTCTGTGGTTTTGATTTGCACTTCCCTGATGACTATTAATGTCAAGAAACTTTTCATGTGTTCATTGACCATCTGTATGTCTTTGGTGAAGGTCTGTTCAAGTCTTCTGTCCATTTTTAAAAATAGGATTGCATGTTGTCTTCTTACTGATTTTATAATATATATATGTGTATACATATATACATATATTTTTGTCAGATGAATGTATTATAAACATTTTTTTCCCAATCTATGGCTTGTCTTTTGTTCTTAATGATAACTTTTGTAAAATCCAATAAAAATGTTTTCTTTTAAGGTTATTGCTTTCTATATATTGTCTAAAAAATCTTTGCCTACTTCCTAGGCCTTAAATGTGTCCTTCAATATTGTGTTCTACAATAGTTTCTTCTAGAAGCTATGTAGACTTAAATGTTACTTTTAAGTCTATGGTCCAACTCAAATTAACTTTTGTGTATGTTGTGAGATAGGGACCAAAGTTTTTCCTTTTTTTCCCCATTTCCTTATTCAATTGTTCTAGTGCTATTTGTTGAAAAGACTTTTCTTTCCCCGTTGATTTTTTTCTTCTTTTCACAATTGTTTCAACTGTTCCATGCTGTTTTCATTTTGTTATTAACTGTATAGTCAACGTGTCACGTCTATAGAAACGCTTGTTGGAAAGTCGACTGTGTTGACTATGGATGAATTTGAGTAGAGATGACATCTTACCAATATTGAATCTTCTAATCCATTATTTAGGTCTTTTAAATATTCTCTCAGCAATGTTTTGTAGTCTTTGATGTATCAATGTTATATGACTTGATACATTTATTGCTAAGTATTCAAAGCCATTTTTAATGCAATTTTTAATTTACATTTTTAAATTTCTATTTCTGGTTGTTTGCTGCTAGTATACATATATATAATTGCATTTTCTTTATTGATTTTGATCTGTGATGTTTATAAATTCGCTTATTATTTCCAGTAATGTTTTTATGGATTACCTTAGGATTGCACTGGCTAGAAAATCCAGTACAAGTTTGAATAGAAGTGGCAAGACACTGAGTTGACTTTTTTCCAGCACTTTAACAATGGTTTTTCTTTGTTTTTGATGAGAAGTCAGTCATAATTTACAGTTTTTATATATGCATGAATTATATCCTTTTTCTCCATAAAGTTTTAAGTTTTTTATTTCCATCTTTCATTTTAAGTTCAAATATATGGTTTAGGGATTTTATTTTTGTTTTGTGTTGTATATTTTCTGCTTAAGGTTTTCTGAGCTTGTTAGATTTATAAGTTGAAGTTTTTCATAAAATTTGGAAAATATCAATCACTTTTTTCTCTGAATATATATATTTTTGTGCTCATTCTTTTTCTACTCTCCCACTGTATGTCCAATTATATGTATGTTACACTGTTTGATTTTGTTCCATAGGTCACTGAAATTCTGTTTTTTTTTTTTCATACTTTTTTTTTTCTCTGTTCTTCTTGCTGGATAATATCTATTGATCTGTCTTCAAGTTCACTGACACTTTATAATATAAATAACTGTCTATTGCTAGGCCCATTCATTTCAAAGTAAATTTGTTCACTTTGGATATTTTATTTTTCAGTTTTAAAACAGTTATTAAGTTTTCATTCTTTCTCTTCCTTTTTCCCTCCCTCCCTCCTTCCTTCTGTCCTTTTTTCTACATTTCTATGCTGAGGTTCCCCTTCTGTTTACTCAATATGGCCATCTTTTCCTTTCAGTCTTTGGACACATTTATAATAGCTGTTTCAAGATTCTTGTCTGCTAACTTCATTATCCTGGTCATCGT
This sequence comes from Balaenoptera musculus, assembly GCF_009873245.2. NCBI lineage: Eukaryota > Metazoa > Chordata > Mammalia > Artiodactyla > Balaenopteridae > Balaenoptera > Balaenoptera musculus. The sequence goes on along the minus strand of NC_045791.1, from coordinate 27,440,967 downwards.
AAGGTCTATTTCTGTTGTCTGCATTTTTCTTGATTGTGGGCCATATCTTCTGTTTTGTTACATCCCTAGCAATCTTCATTGTGTCTTTGCAGATGACATGTTGTATGGAATCTGGATTAGTCGCTTTTCTTCAAAGAGGAGAAGTTTTTAATGAAGGATTGTTAAGCTTCTGTCAGATCCTTTTGATCTTGTGAGACTTGGCTATTTCTCTGTTAGGGCTGGTTTATTTCACTTTTGAACTCAATTACAGGTCTTGTTAGATAGCTACAGCCTTTCTGAGGTCTTACCTAAATGTCAAAATTGCTCAGAGAGATTTCTCTACTCTGACTAAACTGAAACCCCAATGTCTCTCAGTACTGTAAGACCTCAATACTGTAAGATATCTTGCTTCAACTGTCAACCCTGAAACAGGGTATCTCTGCTAGGCCTCATGGAAGCCTTCTGCATGTGTAACACAGCTCTCAGGCACACACATATAGAGAATTGCCATGCCGATTTCTGGAAGCCCCGTTTGCAAAGCCCCTTCTTTTCTCATACCATCCTCCATGAATTCTAGCCAATTTAGCAGTCCTGAACTTTGGCCTCTACCTCTTTAACTCAACAATACTACCATCCGTTTTGGTCTCCATTTCCCTATGCTGCAATATCAAAGTGTATCCAGATAGAAAGCTAGAGCAATCATGAGGCTCATTCCATGTGATTCCCCTTCTTTTATTTTTTCAATATCTTAATGCCTCTTATGTTTTGTCAAATTGTATCGTTGTTTAAAGTAGGAGAGAAAGTCTATTAGCAGTTATTCCAATATGGAGAGAAGCAAACACTGCCTTTCCGATATATGCATTTTTAAACTCAACTTTTCAGTAATAGTCAAAAGAGTAGGAATGCAAAATTATCTCTTTAATTTTTTAATCTGATTATTTATTCAAATTAGAGTTTAAACTAACCCTAAATAAGTGTTTTACCATTGCCTTTGGATATTTCTACTTTAGGTAAAGCAAATAATGTAGATATTCATTTAGCTTAACTAATTCTCAGACTGGACCATTAAAAGTTACCATGGAGGGTGAGTAAAGGCCCAGTATTATAGAAATATTATTCTGCATTCTTGGCCCAGCATTTTCTTCATGATTTGTACATGAATCAGCAGGGCTGAGTTGAGGTTCTTTATCCTTTTTATTAAATTGAACCAATTTAATGCAAGTGCACAGTTTTGCTAAATTTTGCAATCAACCAACACTCAGTCTATCATGTAATGTCTGTAGTGAGGTCCATTAATTAACTTAAAAATCATTTGAGTCTTCTAATATTTGTATATGGGGGATTTGTCTCATCTTTGGGCTCTTTATAGACATTAATAGTGGTAGTTCCTCATATTTGAACAATGAGCCAATTTCTGAGTTTTGTCTGTTACATATATGCATTTTTCTGCTCCATTTGGATTTCTGACCTGAGAATATTGGTTTACACTGAAGTTAAGGTCAAGTGAGTCTGCCAAATACTGTATCTCAACTTTTTAGTTCTATCAGAGTCAAATTACTCTATCAATTACTTATACCTCTCCTGAAATGAAAATCTACTGATATGTTCTAAGTAATGCTATTTATCTCCATTTAGGAAAAATATTCTTTTTATTAGATCAGGCATGGGATGGTCTAGGTTACAATTACTGCTATATTAATAGAAATTATTAATAACAGGCTTTTTGTAGCACCAAGTACACACTATTTGTCTGTGGCGTATATAAAACTTATATAAAGTTTCTATCATGGAGACTTGAATAGAGCAATAATGATAATTCTTTTCTCTTCAGCTGATGGTGTAAGAGGGGAGAGTAGGCCTGAATACGTATTAAACAACTGTTACAACTCTACTTACGTGAGTATTCTACATTATATTTAAGTAAATACATAAAAAAATAAAAGCATTCCAAATAAAGTATTATAAGGCAGTTAATATGCTGTATAATTGTCTTTAAAGATTATATAAAGATGTGGATAAATGACAGACCACCTGATTTCATGGAACTACCCCCAGCAAAACAAACTGAAGGCATAACTATAGAGTAAAAATATATAGATCTATGTAGACCATAGATCGTTACTAAAGTAAACTGCATGTCTTTTTTGGCCATCATTGCTTTAACTGGACACCTATAAATTTGTCAACTGTTTAATCACTCCAAAATTTTGCTAGAACCCCTTGGAACATAATCTTATTTAAGGTATCCATAAGATGAAGTTCTTCGGTCAAATCAATAATCTTTCACTTTTGATATTAAAGGCAAAATTATTTCCTAAATCAGAAATGATGCATGGTAGCCAACTGCTCTAATATGTCGAAAAAAGCCATTGCAAATGAAAGATTCCAAGGAACTACTCTTTCAGGGGGCTACTCAAGTAGAACTACTCAGAGCACCACACATGCATACCTAGAAGCAAATCTCCCACTGATATAAGGAAACTGGTTAATGGACCCTAACTTTTGAACCACTGAACCAAAATGATAGTTTTACAAAAGAACCATTCAAAACAAAACCTAAAGCTGCTTCTTCATTGCATTATATTGCATGAACATTGTTCATAGTAATGTTCAATTACTGTTCAACCAATAACATAGACTATGTTATTTAGCTTTCTGACACATCATTTTCTCAGTAGGCGTGCCATTAGCACATTGTTCTCAGAGAAAATATAGTTGTAGAATGGAGGTAGTGTAGTTAAAGCTAGAAGAAACTAATGAGTATTCCCAATAATTCTTTTCCAATAATTTCTGTTAGTGGTTTCCTTTGGCCTGGGCCTGTTGTTTTAACCCAGTTACCTCATTCTGTTTAGCGAGTCAGGTCAGTTTACCAGCTGATTAAATAGGGATAAAATATTCACCTTTAGAAACCCACAATACACAAAACAATTTAAAATACACAAAACAATTAAAAATATGCACTAAATAGGAATTTTTGTGTTGGTGATGAATTCAATATATAAAATTCAGTTTCTCTAGATTTTGTTAATAGGTCAGACCCAGTCCTGCTGTCTGAAGGGGACCTGATATTAGAATAAGAGACACTGGGGAATTTGGTAGAAATAACTTTGGCATAAACAGAACCATGGTTGTAGGGTGGACTGGAATGGTGGCGTGGTCACCACCACCAGCAGAACAATGCATAGGACAGGATGCCTGCAGAGGGTTCTGGTCTCCAGTGACCCACTGGATCCCTCACTGTGTGCAGGCTGTTGAAAGCATACAATTTAGGATTTGCCATTGTATGGAACTGGCAGAGGCAAGCAGAAGTGTCCACATGTGTATCCTTGGTTTTATGTGTCCTTTGCACTGCCTTTTGCTGGTCTGGTAAGGTGGTATGACAAAAAGAAAGCAAACTGAGTCTGAGGCATCAGTCTTACAATCTTCAAACCCTTTCTATCATACTCCAATAGAAAGTATGACATGTGTGGCACAGAAAATATGTTGACACCAAGAAGAAATACAACAGCACTAGAAATACAGAAAAAGGTGAGGTTGTATAGGAGAGAGAAAAAAGTAGATGTTATAAATTAAAAAAAGCTGGGATGAGGTTAGGGGCAGAGATGGGGTTTGCTCTAAGAACTCTGAGAAGCAGCAAGAGCCTTTTTAGGTGGAACCTGACTCCTAGAGTTTTCAAGTCTCTTCTGTCCATCCATGGAACACTTAACTGCCACCTGTGAGCTCAGTTCCTCCCTAGCGTCCAAGGTCTGCCCTGACCCTAAGCAGTAGTGGGCACTTAAGAAAGTCCAGTCTACGTGCCCTGCATGGGGGACCTGTACACCATGTCACCTCTGCTGCTTGTCTCAGCCTAAAATTAAATTCAGTGTGAAACACTGGACTTCCACTTGGTCCCTTTTTGCTTGAATCTTTGTGTTGGTGACGAGATCAGGTATATCCTGGATCCCTCTAATAACTGGAGCCCTACGGTCCTCTCCCTACCTTTTTTAGGTAGAAATATTTCTACTCAAGTATAAACAGAGCACCATGCACACATACCTAGAGGCAAATCTCCATTTTCAAGCTCCACTTCCCGCTCTCAAGTCTGGAATCTGTCCTGCATTCTCAGACCTTCAGAGTTTGCTAAGACAGTTCTTTGTCTAGGTTATAAAATATAACCTAATCTTAGATTCACCCTTATAGCTTCATATGATATATGTCTCCTGATAGAGAATAAGTCCTACTGGACTAAAGCCTGTTAGTACACAAGAGGTTAAGTCTTTGGATCACGGAACCAGAGAGACCTGGATTTAAATCTTGGGGTCTATAAATTACTAGCAGTCCGACCCTGGACAAGCCACATAAACTTCTAGGTCTTAGTTTCCTTATTTGTAAAATGGGGAGAGTAATAGGTGCCTGATCATGGTGTTTAAGCTACATAGATTATAGAAAGCCTTTAGCACAGTTTGTGTATATAGCTAGTGCTCAACAAATCACGACTGTTGCTGTCGTTATCTTTTTAGATTTCCATATGGTACCTACACTTGTGTTTGTCCTTCAAATGTTTGACCCATGACATGGTAGATTTAGTTTGTTTGTTCATTCATTCATTCAACCTGCTGTGCTCCAGGCACTGTTCTGGGCATTAGTTCTAAATCTGGGCTTTTCTCACCGGGCTCAGTCCTTGGGTAGGTAACAGATTTATGGTCAACTATGCTCCAAGATAAGAGACATGGGAGAGGCAGTATACTTTGCTGGCTAAGGAAGCTAGCTTTGGCATCATACTGCCTAGGTTTGAATGCCAGTCCCTCTACTGGATGGCTGAGTAAACTAAGATAACTTTTCTATATCTCAATTTTTCTACACCTCAATTTTTCTTTTCTGCAAAATAGAGATAATAATAGTACATATCTCCTAGGACTGCTCTAAAAGCTGAAATTGAGACCTTTAATGTGCTTAGATTAGTACTTGGCACATAATAAATTATGGTAAGTTAGTTACATTAAAATTTTAAGGTCTAAACTCAGGGATCTGCAGCCTAACAGAATGTAAACTTTCCACTTAGCTACCAATTCCAATATCCAAAAACAATTAAAATTCTGATTCTTTCATACAGGAGAGAAGAATATATTTACAACTAAATTTATACCCATATGAATTAAATCATTCTCTTATTTCTCCTCTTTGGGAAGTGCTATTGGGATAAGTTTTGTGTTGTGAACTTGAATGATTCTGTAGCTCTCCGTGGCCTGTATTGACTTTACAGGATTGTCTATGTATTCAACGTCAAATAAAAAGTTGGAATTACTCATCAAAGGATTGGAATAAAGGTGACTTGAGCCACAAGTACATCAGAACTCTGGGCTTCTCTAAGAAAAAATAACTGACAGATCAACTGCAGAAAAAGGAACAGGGTGACTTATTCAGAGTGAGACTGTCATGTAGACTGCACAAAAAAGGAAGAGTCAGAGTACAGGCTTGTCAAACAGCAAATTGTGCCTGCAAACAAAGGACATAGTTTAAGGGCATGGGGTTTTAGAAAGGAATGCTGGTCTCTCATTTGTCTTTTCAGCTGGGTCTGCATACATGGGTGATATCGCCACAATCAACCATGTCATCTTTGAATAGGGAGGAATAGAGACTCACACAGAGCTTGCACCAGGGAGATCCTTCACACAGATGAACAATTCATTAGTCATTCAGAACTCAAAGCTGTTGCCAAATTTTGCTCTGTATGCTAAAAACAATACCATGATTGAAAATAAAAAGAAAATAGAATCAAGACAGTGAAGAAGGCTTTTAGGCGATGGGAGCGGTACATCAACATACTGTCAAGATTCAGATGAGTATCTTCACAGTATTTTCCATCCTATGGGATTTGAAACTTAGACTGCATATAGGTTTAACAGTGTTAACTCTTCTCCAGTCTAATATTACGAAACCTACAAAACACACTTCAAAACTTTTTCCTTATTTCTCTTCAATATAATTTTCTTTTCTGAATCTTTATCATGATTTATACTAAATTACAGATTGCATTTTCTGGAAGATTAAATCAACACACTTCTATTGAGCACTTATTTTCAAGGTAGTTATCATGGATAATTTTATTTTCATAGTAAGAACATATACTTCTTAAAGGTATGGGTTTTTTGCATACCCTTATGGGGTCTTTCTTTTTTTCAGCCTTGTATCCCTCCTTATCTCCTCCTACTTCTCTCTCTATTCATAGTTGACATTCATTAAACATTTGTTGCTTCATTATTTTGGCAAGGACAATGCAGGATTTCAACTATTTATCATTTAAGCAATGTTATATCCTACTTAACATGTGTGGTAGGCAGAATAACAGACCCCCAAAGATGCCCAGGTCCTCATCTCTGGTACCAAGGAATATGTTATCTTTATAGCAAAAGGGACTTTGCAGATGTGATTAAATTAAGGACCTTGAGATGAGATTATCCTGGATCATCTGGTTGAGCCCAATCTAATCATATGGTTACTTAAAAGCAGAGATTTCCTGGTAATGGTCAGAGGGAGATTTCTCCTGGTATGGAAGAATGTTCAGAGAGATACAGTGTTTCTGTTTGTTGCTGGTGCTGATGATGGAGGAAGGAGGCCATGACCTGTGGAATGTGGGTGGTCTTTACAAGCTGGAAAAGGCAAGAAAATGAATTCTTCCTTAGAGTCTTCAGAAAAAAACACAGTCCTGCCAACACCTTGATTTTAATCCAGTGAGACCCATGTCAGACTTTCAAGCTACAGAAGGGTAGGGTAGCGTCATTAGGTTTGTGGTAATTTTTATAGCAGCACCACAAAACTAATACAATGTGGAATGAGATAAATGAGGACATATCTTTATGTTATTTCCTGGCCATAACAAACTCACTTTGTTGCTACTACTCCTAGGTAAAAGGTCAGGGGTTAGGAGAAGATTTCTCTCAAGGAAACATATATGATAGGTCCAATCTTTTTCTTTCTGTGACAATTTAGCACCTACTTTTGTAATTTAACATACTTATACTCAAATAAAGATAACCCCCGTGGAGATACATCACATATACAGTTCATCGATATTTATGCAGGCCTATCTCTAAATGAGTAATTTACTGATATCTTTCATTAATAATTCATAAGCTGTGCATTTTAGGATTGATTCTTGTTCTTATGTTTTGTTTTGTTTTGTTTTTTAATAAAATCCTCTTTTTTTCACCCTTCACTCCTTGGCTATGTTAAGCCACTAACCCTGCTTTAGCCTCTCAGGGCACAGATCTCTTTTCTGTTTCCAGAAATGTTGCCCAGAAATCCAGAACTTTAAAATCTGGTTGAGAGTAATAAGCAAAGTTGACTTTTATAAATGCAATTGGTGTCCCCATTGGCTCTCCTAGAATTCCCGGGATTACAGAGTGGAAAAGACAGTCAACAGTTGAAGAATTAAACTAAATGTGGAGGAAGAGGGAGAAATATACTCAGATGTACTTTCTGAAAATAGATAGAAGCAAGTATGTGTTAATAGATTTTACATAGAGGAAAGTTTGAATGTAGGGGTTAGTGAGAGCATTGAGGACCCCATCATTCCAGGCTATGAAGTTTGCAATGATTTTTGTCACATAGCAGTAAAACATCTTATTAGACTCAGATCTGTTGTATTTTGGAACACAGACCCTGTGCGTATCCACACTATCCTGTTAGGAAAATTGGTCAGAGAAATTTGAAATTCAGGATGTTGGTCTATGTTGGCTATTTCTAGTGTCCTTCCATAAGAAGAATATCCATCTATTGCTTCAATTTATCTTGAAGAAAGTTCTAAGATGAAGATAGCATTAACTAAACAGAGTGCCAGAGAAATGGGCAGAAGACAGAAGCTTGTTGCTAAGAGGCTAAAATTTCCAGAATATGATCACAAAAGATTTCTAAAATTATTGAAAGCTGATATAATTGACTAGAAACAAATAAACCCAAAGTATTCTCAATTTTTAAAAGGGATTCTGTTACCAGATAAATCCATGTTTGCCTAGAAGGACAGACAACTGCTTAAAATTTCCCTGGGACCCTGAGGACAAGGATGCTGCTAAAGGCTACCCTTCACTACACCTTTCTCCACTGTGAGCATGGGAGACAATGGGTAAGTGAGAATTTTCCAGAAAGTAGAATCAGGAGCTGCCAGACTAGCTGGTCCAGAAAATCATTCCACAGCCAGGGCACGGAGCTCACACTTTTCTTCTCGGCAGAATCTCATATATCCCTTGGACAAAGCACTATCGCATGCTCTCCATTGTTCACTTTTTTAAAAAAATTAATTAATTAATTAATTAATATTTTTGGCTGTGTTGGGTCTTCGTTTCTGTGCGAGGGCTTTCTCTAGTTGCGGCAAGCGGGGGCCACTCTTCATCACGGTGCGCGGGCCTCTCACTATCGCGGCCTCTCTTGTTGTGGCGCACAGGCTCCAGACGCGCAGGCTCAGTAGTTGTGGCTCACGGGCCCAGTTGCTCCGCGGCATGTGGGATCTTCCCAGACCAGGGCTCGAACCCGTGTCCCCTGCATTGGCAGGCGGATTCTCAACCACTGCGCCACCAGGGAAGCCCACCATTGTTCACTTTTACAAATAGAAATTTTAGTGGTAGTTATCTCTTTTTCCTCTACTCTTGAATAGTAAGTGCTTTGGTGGCAGATAGCTGTCATTTATTTAGAGAAGTCACATCATACCTGATAAAGAAAACTGAGCACAAACCTTGATTCTTGGAACCAGCTACAGTAGCTGGATGAGGCTTTGGGGAGGGGTGAGTGGTTTCAAGTAATCGTGAAGGTTTCAGAGGTAAAGGCTGGAGCAGAAGGGAGCATGTGAGTGCTGGACAGTCAGTGAGTTGGAGTAGAGATAACGCTGACTGCCTATCCTACATCTATTCTCCTCTCCTTCTTCTAAATGGAATTTTCATGTTGTTCAGGGATCTGTTATCTGACTAATCCTCAGCACACCCCAGTCCCTGATCCTGGATTCAGCCTTGCTTCATCGAAGCCAGTGTACTTTTCTTGGCTATTTTAAGAAATAGGCGTGTGATGCAATTCAAATTAATTAGGTGAAAGGAGATGTTTGCTTCAGATTTCTGGGAAATGGGCTCTTCTACCTCTCACCATATGTAACAGAGGAAGGACACAGTTTGTGCTGCTATTGGTGGTCATCCTATACAATGAGGGCAATCAGCATTAGGATGAAACCAGCCTTGTGGATGGCAGAGCAATGGTAGAATGGCCCTGGGCTATGATGTCCATCTTTGAATCCCTGTATCAATAAATCCTGTAATTCCCCCTATCTCATGTAACCCTTTCTCATTACATGAGCCATTGCTTAAATCCTTTTGAGTTGACTTTCTGTCAACTGTAGCCAAACACAATCCAACTGACACAGTATTTGATAGTGACATAGGAATGGCTAAGTTAGTAATTTATAGGAATAAATAACACAGTAAGGTTAAATTCTGGCTCCTCAGATGAGTATTCCAGTATGAATGTTAATAGTTAGGAGTATAGCCTTTTGAGCCAAATATACCTGAAATTCTACCCTGCTCTTTCCATTACTGCCTATGCTTGTCTTCTCTGAACTCCAATCTTCATACTGGTACAATGAAGACAATGAACCTATCTTATAAGACAGTGGTAGACAGTACATGAGATAATGCACATAAAATTCCTGTCATGAAGTAGATGCTCAATAATTGCAACCATCATTTTAAGGGCCGGAGGAAAAAAATTGTTTAAGAACCTTTAGTGAGAATTTCTTTATAGGAAGATGGCTCAAGAGAAATAGAACATTAAAAAATGAAATTTTGAAAATACAATGGCAAATGATTATGATGAGAAAGAAAATGAGTAGGTAGCTAAGGGAATTGATGTAGCTGTACAGAAATATTTTCTATGAACTAAGGTAATTTTTTAAAAATATATATTGAAAGAGAGAAGAAAAGTCTTACAACCAAGAATGGATATAAAAGAGAAGTGCCAGACTCCAAGAACAGGATCGGGAGGGTTGAGGCACAGAAAGAATATCAACTTAATAAAAGGCTCCAAAGCCACAATAATAAGAACAAATCAATAAGACACATGTAGAGACTCTATATTGTTAAGAGGTGACAAGGAGAAAATAAGACTGTTTAAAAACTGAACTGAGCAACAAGCAATAATAATATGCATAATATAGATGGAACCACCAAAGAGTAAAATAATAGTCTACCCATTTTCAAGGTAAACGTTAGTTCTATGAAATTTTAAATTATACTTTGAAACATTAGAGGCCATGTTGACTTATTTGTTACTAAGTTATGAAACATAATAAAATAAAATATCAGATAAATAAGATTCATATCATCCTGAATTAGTGATAAATTTCAGAGACAAGTCTTGGTAGTACAAAAGGACAACTGCTCTTTATCCTGAGGTCTGTACTGGCAAGCTACTACTTTTCTGTATAACCATGGTATTCACAGTTTGCCTCAGTGCACAGAAATAGCTTTCTAACATCTTTGATTAGCTTTAAATTATAAAAATGTTTCTTAGTGATTATACTAATGGATAATATACCCCTGCCCCCAACACACACACAGGGAGAGACTGGGAACCAGGTTCAGAATTCAGACAGATGCCACCATGTATATGTGCCTTGTTAAAAACATACTCTCACACACACACACACACACACACACACACACACACACACACACACACACACCAGAACTTATATCCTAAGTTCTTTGTGTCTGTTAGCAATAAAAGCCCGAGGGGGAGGCCTTCGTTACCAAGGTTAAATTCAGGTCTGACTTAGTTCAATCTCCTAGAGAGGAGGAGAAGGACTCTGCCTTGCTAGGCCAGGAAAGAACACAGCTTTCTCAGCAAGGAGGTCCTTGGACATAATTCACCTTAAGGTGAACTGCTTTTAGAAAGCACTTTTCAGTTACCTGCCCCCAGAGTGAAGTTCAAAAGAAAAGGGAATAGAATGTTCTCAATCAAGATCTCTGGGCTGTGGTGTTTTCTACCACTGGAGAGTTGCTTGATTCTGAACATTATCACCTTCAGGAATAGGAAACAGTCATTTCTTTACCCAGACAGTCTTTTAATCTTGGAACAAGAGGCCTAGAAAGCTATTCTCACAGAAGGCTTTTCTTGCTTTTAAAAACGCAATCAAATTGGTTCCAGTGGAGTGGGATATAAGGAATGTACCTCCGCTACTTCTACACAAGTAATTGGACTAGCCTAATTAGATTGCCCAAGTGTTTAGATACCATGGTGATGGGCACTTGATAACTACTGTATGTAGCTAAACTGGGAGCATCCCTTGTGACAGTAATAGCCATACAGTTATCTCTGATAGGTTAGCAAGATGCAAGCCAAGTGCTTTGCTACATGCCATAATATTTATTGATAGTTATTTATGTTGACACTTTCAGCCATTTGTGGTGTCTTTTTACTCTAGACCTGTGGGTAGTGTGGTCAGAGATGACTTCTACAGACAAAGATATCATCTTGTATGCAAGGTAAGCATCATTGTGGATTCTGCCCAATAACTAAGAAAACTATTACAACTTATAAACAAATGCCATCCAGAAATCAAGCTGCACTTAATCAGTTTAGAATTAGAACATGCTTAAATGAGACCTGCTGTGAGTGAAAACCACATATTGCACAGAAGCTAATGATCTTTGGTCCTAGAAGAAAACCAAAGGATAGTCTCTAGTAGAAATAAATCCAGAAAATAGCCATACTGAATGCTGAATTGCTTTCTTTCGTTCTCAAACTTTTTTTCTGCTTCACTTGTCAAGCTGGGGCAACCTCAATGAGAAAACTGGGGTGAAAACACAAGGGGTGTTTCACTTATTGGGGAATTCACTTATGTGAATCCATTGTACCTACTAGGCTGAATCAGTGCTATACTGATAATGAAACATTATTAGGGAACTGTAATATATTATGCTTTTCTTATCTCCTTGTTAAGTAAGCTTTGGCAACCTCACTTGGAATGATTGCAGGGAGAAAGAATCATAACGCTGATTTATACAGGTAACAAACTGGGTACCTGTCTTTTTGGAACAGAAAGGTTTCCCCTACTCCATTACTTTTAAATTTACTTAGTGGCACCATAAATCCAATCTATTGCTCAAGCTATAATTTTGAGAATCTGTTCTGTTTCCTTTATCCTCCCATTCCTTACATTTAATTTTCACTCATTCTCTACTGTAAGTGGTCAAATTCTGTTAGTTTGATTCCCCAAACACTCCTTATATAACCAATGTCTTCTTAACCAGCTCCCTATCCCCAGTCTTCTTTTGTTTGCCACCCTCCATCCCATAAGTACACATGTTGCACTGCAAATCTCAGTAGGTCATGCACTTATTGAAAATCTTCAGGGGACTTTGTTTGCCCTCAGGTTAAATCTACCTCCAGAGTAAGTCACAGAAAAGTGTTCAGAATCTGGTAAATGATTATGTTAATTCATTTATAACACATTTAAATAATAATTTTTAAGCACCTACCAGGTGACAGGTACTGTGCCCTGTTCTGGTGCTATGGAAGTAAACAAAACAGACAAACAACTAATCACCTCAAACTACTGATGTATAAATAAAATTAATGAAAGTGCTATGACTGAGGGAAAGTACTGGGGGTAGGGGACGCTAACCCAGACTGAGGGGCAACTAGTACTATCTGAGGAAGTCTTATTTCTCACCTTTTTTATTTCATGCTTTTAAAGATCTAATCCGTCTCCTAAAAATCTGTATTCTCCTCTTTGAGGCATCTTTTCCTTGTCCCTTAGACTGATCTTGAAAAAAACATAGAAGATGCTAGTAACTAAAGTCAGGGATGAGGAAGATCACTATATATTCTATCGATAATAAAAGAACAATAAGAAAATATTATGCCAATACACTCATCAAATGAGATGAAATGAAGAAATTTCCTAAAGACAAAATCTACCAACACTCACACAAGAAGAAATAAATAGCCTGAATATTCATGTATCTAGTAGAGAAGTTGAATTTTTAGTTAACTCTTTCTCACAACATTGAAGAGAAAGAAACAGTTCTTCATTCTGTTAGGGCCAGCACTGTTGATAGCAAATAACAAAACCATACAAATATATTACAAGGGAAAAAAAACCCTTTGAAGATGAATATCCTTCATGAGCATAGATGTAAAATTCTAAACAAAATTTTAAGAAATGGAAACCAACAATGTATAGAAAAGATAATAGATCATGACCAAGTGGGACTTGTTCCAGGAATGCAAGTTTGGTTTAGCATTTGAAAAATCTATCAATGTAATTGAATACTTTCCATCTAAAGGCAACAATAAGACAAAGATGTCTTCTCTCATCATTTCTATCTAACATGGTACTAGAGGTTTTAGCTAGTGCAATGAGACAAGGAAAAGAAAGAAAATGCATCCAGATAGGAAATGAAAAAGTAATATTGTTTTAATTTGAAGATGACATAATCATCTATGTAGAAAATTTGATGATGTACCAAAAATCTACCAGAACCAATGAATTAGTATCACAATGTTGCAGGATATAAGAACAAGATATAATATAACTGTATTTCTATATAGAGGTGAAGAACAACTAGAAATTGAAATAAGAAGTATATAATAGCAATGAAAAATATTAAATATTTAAGGATAAATCTGACAAAAGATGTGCAAGATACGTATAATGAAAATCGTGAAACATCGCTGAGAAAAATTAAGATATAAATAAATGATTAGATATAATTTGTCCATTGGTTGGGAGACACTATATTGTTAAAATGTCAATTTTTCTCAAATTCACCTATAGGTTCAATTCAAAGCCAACCAAAATCTCAGCAAATCTTTTTTTTTTTTTTTCTTTTTATAAATTGACAAGATGATTCTAAAATTCATGAGAAAATGTGAAGGACCTACAACAAGGGTTAGCAAACTATGACTTGCTTTTGTAAATAAGGTTTTATTGGAAGATAGCTATATTATTTGTTTAAATATTGCCTATGGCTGTTTTTGTATTACAGTGGCAGAATTGAGTACTGTATGAGACTATACAGGTATAAACTTTAAACTATTTACTATCTGTCCCTTCAGAGAAAAAAAAACTTTGCCAATCCCTGACCTAAAATAGAAAAACAAGTTTGATAAAGGGTGAAGTTGAAGGAAAAATAATACCTGATCTTAAGACTTATTTTAAATTTATGGTAATAACTTGTGGCACTGGCATTGAGTTAAAATAGATCAATGAATCAAAATGGATAGTCCCCAAATAGAACTACAATTACATGAACAACAGACTTTCAACAAAGGTGCAAAGGCAACTGAGTGAAAAAAGGATAGTATTTTCAACAAAGCGTGCTGGAAAAATTGGATATCCATAGGCAAAAGGAGTGGACTTCGATCCATACCTCTCAAACTTATACAGAAATGAACTCAAACTGGATCATAGATTTAATATAAAATCTAAAACTATAAAACTTCCTGAAGGTAACACAGGAGAAAATCTTTGTGACGTGGGGTAATGCGAAGATTTCTTAGATATGACACCAAAAGCATGATCCATAAAAATAAAAAATTTATAAATTAAACTTCATGAAAATTAAGAGCTTCTGGTTTTTAATATACACTGCTGGGAAAATGAAAAGAAAAGACACAAACGAGGAGAATATATCTGCAAAGCATACATCTAAGAAACGGTTAATATCTCGAATATGTAAATAGCTCTGAAAACTCATCAGGAAACAGACAACCTGATAAAAAATGAACAAAAATTTGAACAGACACTTCACCAAAGAAGACATAAAGATGGCAAATAATGACATGAAAAGATGCCCAACATTATTGGCCATTAAAGAAATGCAAATAACAACCACAATGCGACACCTCTACAAAACCTGTTCAAATCGCTAAAATTAAAAAGACTGACCATCCCATGTGTTGATGAGGATGTGGAGAAATGCAGCTCTTACATACTGCTGGTGAGAATGAAAAATGGTACAGCTACTCTGAAATACAGTTTGACAATTAATTTTAAAGTTAAATATACATCTACCGCATGACCTAGTCATTCTACTCCTAGGTATTTACACAAGAGAAATGAAAGTATATGAAGACTTATACACAAATACTCATAGCTGCTTTATTTGTAATAACCAAAACTTTGACAATCCAAATGTCCACCAACAGGTACTTTGATAAGCAAATTGTGATATACCCAAACAGCAGAATACTACTTAGCAATAAAATAATAAATCCCAATATGCACAACATCGATGAATTTTAAAATAATTGTTCTACATGAAATGAACCAGACAAGTATGTATTGTATAATTCTACTTATATAGTACTTTAGAAAATCAAACTAATCTATGGTGATGGAAAGCAAATCATGTGTTATGGGAGGGGGCACCAGGGGTGGAGGGAGGGAATTACAAAAGGACATGGGGAAAGTTTTTGGGGCAAAGGATGAGCTCATTATTTTGACTGTGCTGATGATTTCATGGTGTATACATATCTCAAATTGTGTCTAACTTATCAAATTGTATACTAAAGTTGTGCCCCAAATTATACCTTAATACAGCTGGAGAAAATCCACATAAATTGCTCCAATACTGAGCATATTTACTTTTTACTACTACAGCTTTTATCAAAAAACAAACATACAAACAACAGCACCCAGACTTACACGTACCCTGGTCTTCACTCTGGGTAAGACCAGGACATGTGCATTGCAGTAAACCCATTGTATTTGACTTCTTTTCTGCCGATGACAGGCGTAAGTAATTGATGGTTTTCTGTACTAAAAATCTACTAGTACATCGATATATAGGATTACCCTCCAAGAGTCCTCCAGGTCACCATGGGAATGTATTTCTAGCACAGCAAAAATGGACAACATATGAGAATGTGTTGATTTTGGGGAAAAATGAGCCACGTGATGGGTGCTATGTAATCATACTCTGAAGTTAATCTTGAAGATAAGATTTTATTTTAAGGGGTTTGATAATAAAATAATTGATTATCTCTCAAAAGTTACCTAATAGAGAGGTATATTAAGTGCCACCAAATATATGACAGATTAAGTCAAGAATCTTATTTTGTCCCCAGTACTATAGAAATCCTCACCAATACCAAATAAATTATATTGGCAATAAGGATTTGCTATGTATAAGGATCTTTGATTTTACCTGCCCCAGAACAAGACAAAGGTGCTTTCCTGATTCTTTCACTTGGCTGGGCCCTTGACATAGAGACTACTTACTGGGTGGAGCATACAAGACTACAGAAGAATCAGACAAGAGACTTGACTTGATTCACCAAGAAACTGCAAACTTTTGAGGAAGGTAATTTGTAAGGTATAGCACTATAGCCATGGAGCTTTAGAGTAGGATGAGATGGTTAGAGATCACTTCGTTCAATAACCTCCAATATCAAGTTTGAGAGGACAAATTACTTGCTTGATGTGGTGGAGCTAATTTGAGCCAAACTAGGAGAATGTAATCACTTGTGAACCCATTCTTTTCTTGGTAAACCATACTTGCCCTTTGTTATTCATGGTGCCATTCAATGTAGGTGACAAAAAGACCCACTGAAATTTTATCATATTATTTTGAAAAAAATAAACTGTAGACCCAGCCTTGATATTGCAGCTCATCAGGACACAGAGCTAGGGAACATCTTCAGAGTTGTTCCAGATATAAATGAGTTTCTGATCTTTTTTTTTTTTTTTTTTTTTTTTTTTTGCAAGGTGCTAATTGAACATTTAGGTTACTGAATGAATTTAAAAGAAAAGGAAAAAAACTCAAACAATATGAAACTGGAAGTTCATTTACAATCTTTTGGAAAATATTAATTATTCTTAGTAAAGAATACTTTTTACCAAAATGATTATTTTTCATTTAACTCTGGCAATCCCTGAAGTTATGATGTACTTTATAAGAGAGGTCCTTTCACGGCTGTGATTCATGGTAGTATCCCAGTTCCTTCCAACTGTAAAATGGGTATAACCCTGAGTTCTAGTGATCCAAAGTGATCAGTTCTTAGACTGCCCAGTTATGCACTTCAACAGTATTGGTATGCAGGCAGAATGCTGTCATTTTCATTCCCCTGTATTAAGGGGCACAGATTTATTCAATACCTTTTTTATTCAATGATTGTGGAAAACAGACTACATCTGCTGGAGAGCAAACATTGTTTCTTCTCTCCAGATGTCTGCTTTTTCTCCCAGAAGTTGGAGAGCATTGGACAAGCAATAACAGATGATGAACACATGCATAACTACAAATGGGCAAGCTGATTGTTTTCAAAATTGGTATAAACATTTGCTCTTGGGTTGAGATTTAGCCCATAGCAAATCTTTACATTTGCGTTATAAACTCCCAACTAAAAAAAAATGTTTATAATGGAAGTGCTGACAATGTGAAAATTCAGTTATGGTCAGGATAGCAGTTTTGTTTAAAAATGCCATTTTGTGCTTCCATATTTACTTCTTAACCAGTGCCTGAGATGTCAATTTCTCCAAAGTTTTCTTTTGCAGTCCAAGGAAGAATTTGACAACTGTTTTGAAATGAACAAGAGATCTGAATTTCAGCCTCCTGCTTCTTCAACAAATACCGATTAGAGGATAGATCCACATGCTGGTTACTTAACTGGTTACACAGATGATGACGATGTTGATGGTGATGATGATAATGATGAATGAGACAGAAGACAGTTAAGCTTGCTGCTAAGTGAGGTTTTGCTTTTATACACTATTTGAAAAAGAAATGGCAGCAATTATTAGGAAATACTTTGCATTCTCTGACCTTGAGTATGCTAAAACACAGTGAGTACGTTGATTAGAGGTGATTAAGTAAGGTCAGAGAAATTCCTTGACTTGCTTATAAGTCACTTGGTGTAGAACTAAATGTGTGGTTTTCACTATGGGGTTGGTATTACAGTGAGTCCAGTGGGCTGAATCAGGTGTTCCTCATGCGTCTCATGATATAAATACATATATGGTCCTCTTTTACGTAGTTGAACTGTAAAGACTACCCTACTATTCACTCCCAGAATGGCAAACAAATTTAAAAAAAGAAAAGAAAACCAATAAAGACGTAGACATGTGCTAACAATGCATCTTTATGAGCGAGGGGTTTTCTTTTGGAAAACTGTGGTTGGGTGGAAATCATAGGAAATAAGCCAGTGGTGGGAATCTCCGCCCTAACTTTTGGATATCAGGCAACTATTTTCATTTGAATATTTACAGCTATTATTTCTGATAATCTAGATTCTTACCTAGATTCTCACTTATTTGCAGGGGAGTTGAAGTATTTTTATTATAAAAGGGGAGAAGGGAGGGGAAAAACCAAAATATCCCAAAGACTCAGTTGACACGAATAGGCAAGGACTCCCCATGCCCAACTTCAACATATGGGTCTGAGTGTAATCCAGTCCTACTCTCTTAGGTTCAGACATGAGAAGGAGGACAAATGACTTATCCCAGACATAAAAACACCTAACAAATTTCTCTTGAAAATGTTAGAGCCTCTTGAAGGCAGAAAAAATATGTTAAAGTCTGAGTTCCCCGTAGGCTACTAATACTTAACATTTGCCCAATACTGTATTCAAACAATTAAGGCATACATGTAAAATTTTAACATTTGTATTCTCCTGCATTCAAGCACACAAATAATAGGATACTGTGCTCACAATAACTCTCAAGTTAATGCATGAAAGAGGGCTACTGCTCAAATCTAGAACCTGGGTAGTAAGAAGCCATTCAAGCATTAGAAGAAAATGTGGATTTTGCCTTTGTACTTTTGTTTTCAAGTCTCAAATCATGTAAATGTTCAACCTTACCCAAGGTTAAGAAGACTTGCATTGATCTTATTAGTATTTGTGGGGAACAATCTGGGTGGTGGTAGAGTAACAATCCTCTGAGTGGCTTGATATTCCGAGTATTAATACTCAGCCTTCTCTGGCTGTTAGATTTCTGGAACTATTTTGAAAAAAGTGTTATACACCATCAGAACAAAACGAAGAGGGCATGAGTATGAAAATATGGAGTCCATTCTCATTTTCCATATTAATGAAAGAGTTAATTTACTTAGGACACTGAAATACTTTCACGTGAAAGGCATACCTTGAATAAAATGGTACAGCATAAACCTTAGATAGCTAGTTAATATTGCTAGTCATTTTGAATTTTTACTGTAATTTAACATTTCATAAAAATTATGTATATTAGTAAATTGAGTTAAAAGAGCACTGATGGACAGAATAAAAGCAGAATTAAAGATAATTTTTTCCCAAATGAGATCTTTTTGGCTTGTCCTTTTACAATTATTGCTCGAAGGACTGGAATGTGTTCTTTGTTTATAACTCAATGATTCCCATAAAGGCAGCACTGTATTACCACATAAAATAACTATAATAATTTGCTGTAATTAAAGAAAAATGTGTTTGTGCAGAAAGCACCTAACAACCACAGTTTTGGTGAATTCTTTTCATAATCCTTTGATCAGCACTGTAATGTAAGCAGATTTAAAATATACTTTCTAGTAAGTGGCTTGCCTTTTTTTTTCTTAACTACTTGGTGATATCCTAATTAACCATGCTCAATTGATTGCTTTCAAAATAAGAACTAAGAGCTCTCATCTAGTCAAGTGGAAGCTAATTCAACTCTTTTACACTATGGCAATGATACATCTCACATACACACTCATACCCACACCCACACACCCACATGTAGTATAGTAGACATACTACATTCTGGGTCTCTTGGTTTGAGTCAGTGTAGCTTGACAATCACATTTCTATGGATTTTCGTGTGTTATTTTCTTTTAATGTTTATGAGAGTGAGTATAAATGTTCATTTTTTTCATTCACAGATTGAAATTGTTTTCAGAATTTTTTTTATGTCATTTGACAAACTCTCACATCCAGGAAATATGCTGTTCACTTGGAAGAAAGCAAAAAAGTAAATGGGAGAAAATGAACTCCAGTCAGGCAGGAGCAAACTCTGACCATTTCATGTCTTAACTTATCCCAGTTGCCTCTCTCTTTTTTCTTTTCAAGTCAGAATTAAACACATCTAATTTGGGTTGATGAAATACTTAATCATTTGACTATGAGATTAACGTAAGGAGCCGGAGCATCTATGTGCACGATGTTATTTTGCAGTAGAATACAGAATTTTCAGATCCTCGTGACTGTGCGTCCCATGAACATCTTCTCCAGCCACATGGATAAACGGGGGGAGGTGATACAATACATAACTACATGTCATGCACAGACCTGAAAAACTGGTTTCAGCGTATATAAATCTCAGTCCAGGCATTACACAACAGGAGTTTAAAATGTTACATGTAAATCATCCAGACTTAAGCTTCTTAGGAAACACAAACCATTCTCCAAGGACATATGAGACCAGAACTTCAGAAGATGCTGTCTCACTGTGGGATGGCAGAAAACAACGGCTCACAGACCACCCTGGTGTGCAGTAATCAACAATGTAGTGGCCCACTTTATAAAGGCGTCAGACAGTCTGTAAGCAAAAAGGCAGAGCCTCCAACTGAGACAGGCCCTGCTAATAAGTGGCTTCTAGTAAAAAGAAAAAAAAAAGCCAGCTTTAGCATATGCAACAGGTCTCATATCACAACATATTTACTTCTTCTGTGTTCTATCTTCTTTCATTTGGAGCATCGTCATCAAGGATGTCATCTTGAAACACCATAAGCAGTGGAAGAGAGACCCTTCATGTGCTCAAGGCCTTTCATTTCTTCACTGTGGGGTTGCCCTTGTAAATATCTCATCACATGCCTGTTTCGCCTGCGGGACTGTGAATTCCATGAAAGTGGTAGCATGTTCTGTTCATCTTACTGTCTCTAACTTTCAATATATTGTGTCCATAAGAAGTCATTCAAGACGTACTTGGAGAAAAAGTTGTTCTATTCCAGTACTGCTCTTAGTGATCTGGGAGATTCTGGACAAACCACTTCATGGTTTTAGCTTCAGTTTCCTCATGCAACTTTAAACATTTGACAAGAAATTAGCAAAAGAGGTGATATATTTGAAAAAATTTTAAAAATATTTTTATAAAAAGCACGTGTTTGCAAGGGGCAGGTTTGAGCACTTCTTGCAATATACGCTAAATTATCTGAATAATAGAATTATTATATGATCTACAATAGTTTAATTGAAGTTGTCTTATTCTGACAGACAGAAGTTCTGTGATCTTATGTCAAAAATCATTCACAAGAATGTTGTTAATTTCTATAATTTATATAACACATTAAATGTTGAAAAATAACAAAGCAATTACTTCAGAAAGTATTGAATATATTTCTGTTTCCTTATAATTCTGACTTTATATCAGCAAAAGTACCTCAGTGAGTGCTCATACCTGCTGTGATAAGTAGAGAGACTAAACCACATTTTGTCAATAGGGGCAACCTGCACAAACTGGGCTCACAAATAGAAAATAATAATGTTGAAGAAAGTGTAATTAATTAATTCAAGCTTCAAGATAAGATCACTGGATCCTGCTGACCCTACATGTTAATCAGTTGATTGATTAATTGCCGCAATCATAATAATTATATGGTGCAAATCTAAGTACACTTAATGATAGTGCAGACAGAGTTAAAAGTTCTTTTCAATCTGCATATCTTTTCTCTTTCTTGAATCAAAGGAGTTGGTTTCATGTACTTTAAGGATATCTTTTGGTTTGTAGAGCTTTTGTCAAAATTAGTCAAGGTTTAGATTTGCTTGTCCTGTTAACCATTTTTGGTCATTTCTCAATGTTCTGTTTAAAAATTTAAAACAATCTCACCTCTGAAATAGTAATTTTACATTATACATATTCATCAAATCATATTACTTTTTCCACATGTGGAAATCCCAATTTTAGGCTTTAATATTTTTTTGCTACACACACACACACACACACACATGCATCAGTATATAGGATGGTATCTTGGATTTTGCCAAATATTTCACTCTGAACACTCTCAACTTCTGATCAGCTATTAGGTGTTCCAACAGCTGTATTCAGTTGGGTTATCCTGGAATAATTTCTTGCAGCACAAAGGTACACTGAACTGTCTTGCTCTGAAGTCTATAAGAACAATGACAGGAAGAAAAATCAGTTCATAGATGAGTTGTGTTTGGTCCGGTCTTCTACTGCATGCAAAACAGTCATCATAGCTTCTCTATTTCTGTCAAATACCGTTCTGTTCTCTTGGTCATGCAGGTTTAAAATCTGACCATGACTGTCTATCCAAGTTGCCATTAAATCTTTGCAAATTTTCTTTTTTGTTGTTCATCTTTCTTATCTATACCTTCTTCTTTTCCTTTTTTTTTTTACAAAACAGTCAAAGATTTTCAAGTTGGTGAGAAGCTTAGAACTCATCTAGCTACTAGATGCTTCTTAAACTTTTGCATGCAGATGAATAACCCGGGGAGCTTGTAAAAACGGAATTCCTGGGCTCCTTTCCCACAGATTGTATTCAGAAAGTCTGGACTCGGGCCCCAGAATTTTTATATCTAACAGGATCCCAGGTGATTCTGATGCTACCAGTCTTCAGACCACGTTCTGAGTAGCACATATTCTATAAATTTTTGCAAGGTCACATATCTTCTGAGAATCTTGTCCCAGAAAATACACAGGTGCACATATACAGAAACCTGGCCAACACTTTGGGCAGTGGATCATGAACCTCTTGCATATCTATGTATCTCAATTTCAGAATTTTGACATGGTATACTTTCATTACTTTGGAGAGAAAAAACTGAGTCCGTGAGTGGTTAGGTTACTTGTCCAAGGTCATACTCGACTGGCAGCCAGGTATAATGCCAGGTGGATAACACAATAGGGTTTTATGTCTCCTGTCTCTCCTCTTAAATACATCTTGTCAATTACCACAAAATAATTTCTCTAAAAAATATTTTTTAGTTTTTCACTACTTTCCTCAAAAATGTTTAATGGGGTTTTCTCTGCTGTGGATCAAAATGAAAACCCTTCTGTAGTATTGAATTCTGGGCAATGAATTAGTTAATTTATTGACCAAATATTTACTGAGTAGCTTTTCTGTGGAAGGTACCGTGGTAGGCGGGAGGATACAGGATCAAATACTACAGTTGCAGGCTGCAACCTTCATGGAATTTATAACACTGGCTTAACTGTATCTCCACTCCTTACCTTCTGTTGTTATCTCCACAATCTTTACTGCTTTTTATTCAGATTCTTCACTCTCCCCAGAATAACACATTCGTCTCAGGGCTGGAGCCGGTACTCATGTTCTTTCCCTGACTGACTTTTCAAACTCCACATACACTGAGTGACTCCACAGTGAAGTTATTGCAACCACTGTACTTTTCTCTCTCTCTTCTGTAGAGTGTTCATTGTCTTTATCCCTTGTTGTGCCGCTAGATCATACCGGGTCGCATATTCTTCTCCAGTTTAGAGAATTTACCTCTTACTTCTTCAGTATCCCACTCAAGGATTGCACACCTTGTTTTGGGGTAAGACGCTGTGATGCCAACAGACTATGTACAGAAGGAACATAGTCTGTACACGGTCTCCTTTTTGGCTTCGTCAAGGAGAAAGGAGAGAAATCAATGGTTCCCGAATCTGACTGCACATCAGAATCACCTGAGAATTTGCTCATTGCTTTTTAGTAAAAATTTCTCAACCTCATCTCAGGCACACTGAATCAAAATCTAGCAGAATGGGTCCAGGAATCTGTTTCTATGAAGGTGATTTGGGTCAAAACCACCTTTGGGATCCTCTAGAGTAACTGCTTCTGGGATCTCTCACAACACCATCAACTCGCCCTCTTTTTATACTTTTTAGTTTTAGTTTTTTTTTCATTATTACAGATGTACTTATTGAAGAAACTTGAAGAACATAAAAAAGCAAAAAAAAAGATAAAAAATAAAAAATGAAGGCTATATAGTCAATCAGAGACAACCCCTGTTAATATTTGAAATAAATACTTTGTCCTTTCTCTACTTATAAATAATTACATACATATTTTAAAATAGGTTAATACCTGTACACCCTTATGCTCTCTTTTAATATTTACTGGCATTTTACCTTGTGAGTAATGCTTTCTATAACATAATTTAACAACTGTATAATATTTCATTATATGAATGTGCCATAATTTAACTTTCCCCAAATTTGGAAAATATGTTACTTTTACATTGTTCACGATTATAAATAACATTTCTATGAGCAACTTTGTACACATACTTGTGCATATCTATAAAAATTTCCTAAGGTAAGTTTCTAGATAAGTAGTAGCCAACACAAAGGTATGCAGATTTTTAAACCTTTTGATGTATATGTAGTTAAAATGCCCTCAAGAATGTTGTAAGACTTGCAGTTCTAAGTAGCTAACAATTCTTGCCTCATCATGAACTTTAGCTGGCATTTCATCTGTAGCCAAGTGTTTATATGATCAGCAGTTCTTTACAGGTATCATCAACTTGTACCTGTACAGCATACTCCACTCCGTGGAAACTGCATCTTTTGTTAAGGTTATTAAATTTTTGGCTATCTTCCTTGCAGGTTGCCACCAATGTTAGAGAAAAGAGATCTCCAAAATAATTAATCTCCTGAAGTAAACTTTGATGAGATGTAACATTAAAGCTAAAAACCCGAGGCAGGAGAATGCTATTTTCTTGTGCGATACCTTATTCTGGCCATCTGTTTAACAAATATCTGGTTCCAAAGAGTGTCAATTAAAACTGATGACAAAAAAAAAAAAAAAAAAAAAAAAAAAAAAAAAAAAAAAAAAAAAAAAAAAAAAAAAAAAAAAAAAAAAAAAAAAAACTGATGACAAATCTTAATAACTTCGACTTGTGAATATCAGCAAGACCAACTCTGTGCTATTCGTGTAGTTATCTTACGGCAGTTGAGGTACCACCAGATTTTACATGGATACACAGAGTGGTTTTTGCTCTCTCTCTCTCTCTCTCTCTCTCTGTTTTTAACCTCTCAGAACAAGTAATCCAGAACACCCACTGTTAAGCAAGTTTGTAAAACACAGTACAGCTTAGCATTGGGAAATCCCAAATCCGGTGCCAAGAAGTTCATGAATATAGTAATGAACCCTCCCGTGTCAAAAGTGAGCACTGTTTAACAGAGCAAGTAGGAATGGCCCTCGGGATGCTCTGCAGCTGGGGTTTTTCTACTGCAAGAGAGCAGAACCTTCATGATGGTAGTAGTTGTAACACCAGATCCTGTAAAGGCTATCTACTCAGTCTGCAAAGTAAACTAGAAGGAATGGCTGCTCACATTTGGTCCTGATGCCACCAACATAAGAAACTCAGCAACAGGAGCAGTAAAATAGGAATTTGGTGGCAGATGGAAAGGTCTGCGGGAAGTGTCCACCCAGTTTTGTTTGGCCCATATTCTGAAACAACTAGAATAAACACTTAGTGTCGTAATTTATACACATATCAGTACCAATAAATCAGAATCATGCAAACAGTCATGTTTATTATATTCTTGTTGCTTAATATTCATGACAGTAATTTACTTTTATAGTACAGTTTCACTGTTTTCTCCACCATTGCCCTGCATTTAAGTCTGGCAAGTTGTATTAGCAGGAGTTCAGGTAACCCTTTGAATACTGCAAAAGTTCACTAGCCTTATCAAAATACTTTATTCGCTCATTTAATTTCCCCTTTCTTCTCTCATAAATTTTTAAACCACCAAGATGAAGTCTTTGTAAATTATATAGTAATACCATTTTGACAAACAGAAAATATGAAGACTAGAGTCAGCATATTCCTCTGAAGGTAGCCGTAAAACAGAGCTTTAAAGACAGATAAGAACATCTGGAGAGAGGTAAGCAGTTAATTCTTAAATCTGCTCTCAGTAAAATGGGCTATATTAAGCACAGTTTCCTCCTCTCTTCTTACTCACCTAACTCACCACCAGTCCTTCCCACTCCCCCACTTCAGCAGTCCATTGCTGCTAATTACAATGGATTGTTAAAGGAGGAATTACATGAAACAACCAACACAAAGCACGTTATGTTTTTGCATTCACCTAGTGCTGCAGCTACAAAGATAACTAAAACATGGCTCCTACCCCAGAGATCCTTAGGTCAGATTAAGAGATGGAAAACAATATTGTACAGTTCTATACCTGGACATGAGACATCTTAGACTCAGTTTCATACTTAAAAACTCAACAGAGACAATTTATGATTAATCATCAGAGAAAAGAGTCACAAACATATAAGCCTGGAAAACCAATTTTATAAAAAATAATTCCCAGTTAACAGCACTCTCAAGATCAGTGTATTTTTCTGTGTGTTTGCTCTCTTTCAACAAAGATGTTAAACATTTTTTAAAAAGTGGACGATCATTGCATGTGAGTGGACATAGTATCAGTATTTTAACTCTGGGCTTTTTCTGTTATGAATATGATGAGTTGAAATAGTGAATCTATTTTATAGACTCCATGAAAATATATTCTAGCACATGACATGAGAGGCAAAGCAATGCTTTGCTGTAGTTCTACCTTTCAATTAAATAACACATATGATGAAAGTTGTAAGAAATTTTATGTTATTTCTTAATTCACTTGCTAGAAAATGTAATAAGGACATAGTGCCTTGTTTCTACACTTTAAGCATTTTCTTCTCCATCTGCTAGGAGTGTTTGAATTTCACTGGTGCTTAATTTTATTTTTAAAAGTTTTTCCAGTGACCCAGGCATGAGAATGAGTACCTGTAATGTTGCCTTGGATACAGAAAGCAATAAAAAATTTTGTTGAATTTGTTTTAAGTTGAATAGCCAGGACAGATGCCTTTCTTAAATAAATAATGAGGTTTTGAGACCATGTGTATGAGCATAGCGATTTATTCATGTTCTATTTAGTTTCCTGTCATTATAATTCTTGACAACAGAGTCTTCATCTGAGCCACATCTAAATCTACTGACTATCTCATTTCTAAGTAGACTCTTGCTATCACTTTGTCCAAATTAGGCAAGACTGTTAGTTTCCTGGTTAAGAACAACAGCTTTGGAGTCTTCCAGATAGGGGTTCAAATCTCAGTTCTGCAACTTTCCAGCTGGTAGCCTTAGGCACGCTATTTAATGTCCATGAGCCTCAGTTTTCTAAATTGAAATAATGGGAATAATAATATCTATCACAAAGGAGTGTTTTAAATACTAATTTAAATGGCAAACTGTACATATCGTACTTGGCTTTATCCAAGTGAAAATATGGTAAGTAAACCATAAATTGAAACTGTAATTATATGACCAGTTTCAGGGTTTATTTATATATTAACATTACTCTATTAGTTTACAATATTTATAATTCAAATTAATTCTTAAAACTGTCCAAATGTCTAAAGAATTACACTTTGTAAATTTTTAATGCCCCTCTCTACAATTCTTCTTAATGGCACAGTATTTGAAATTCTACCCAAAATGTTATAAAATTGTTCTCTCTCATTGCCCCATTGTTCCAAATGGCCTTCCAGTCTATGCTACACGGTCTTGAAATGCACTCAAGGACCTGGATGTGGGTATGGAATACACACTGTTCAGATTTGCAAATGTCATAACGCTGAGAGGAAGAGTGAATGATGAGACTGAAGGATTTACGGTTAAAAACTTGGATTTTGGTCCCAGTTCCAATTGTTACGTGACTCAGGTGAGATTAGTCTTGTGACTATGCAAAACTTAAAACTTAAAGCAAAACTCCACTGCCAGTGTCATTGTTTTGACAGCCTGGGATCATGAGGGAAAAAGCACAATGGGTTGCATGAATATTTCTGCACGTAGGTTAAAAAACACACAAAATTAATACGAGAGAGAAATGGGTAAAAGTGACACCTGGAACTTTAAATTCAATTTTAGACCCCCATAATATAATTAAATAATATTAATAAAGAGCTAATTAAATCGTGTGTGGCAGTAATAGAAAGATATTGCCAGAATAAGGGAAGAAACTTCATCCTACACTGGTTAAGTTGTGCAATTAAAATATTCATTCAAGTATGATTTCTGTTATTGCCTGAAAGTTTTTGTTCCCCCCCCCCCACCTCCGCCCAAATTCTTATGTTGAAACCCTAACTTACAATGTGATGGTATTTGAAGGTGGGGCCTTTGGGGGAGGTAATTAGATGGTGGTGAGGTCATGAGGGTGGGGCCTCATGATGGGATTAGCATTCTTCTAAGAAGAGGAAGAGACAAAACTTGCTCTCTCTCCACCACATAAGGATACAGTGAGAAGGTGGCCATCTGCAAACCAGGAAGTGAGCTTTACTGGAACCCAACCATGCTGGCCCGCTGATCTCAGACTTCCAGCATTCAGAACTGTGAGAAATACATTTCTGTTGTTTAAGTCACCCAGTCTATGGTATTTTGTTATGGCAGCCCAAGCTGACTAAGATAATTTCCAAACTTTAGAGGGGCACACTTGGAAGAGTGTGATCTTAATTCTTGAGAATTATTGAAAGAACAGAGAAAGAAAGGAGAACACTAAACAGAGGTTGGAGCTTATGTTTTAGGTGTTTTCAAGTATTAAGGGACTGTTAGAGAAAGATGCTGTTTGGATTCTGACATTGACCAATGTGATTCTTCTAGTTATGTTCTAGTTGGTCTGTCTTTCCCCTCTGTGGAGAACTCTGGGTCTTCTGCTCGGCTAAGACATATTCATTTAGGGGTCCAGCTCTCAGAAGCCCTGAGCATTACAGATCCTAGCATCATAGATAGAGGTTTCAGAGGTCTTTCTGTGTCTAATATTGCTCAGGATGATTTTTTCCTAAAACATTTTTATAACAAAGCACAAAGGAGTAGAAATTTCAAAAAAATATTTCAATGAGGTAATAGTTCCTTCTTAGGTGCCAATTAGATATTCAGAGAATAATACACAAAAGGTGTCAAAGAACAATCTTACCATGGTGCTTAGAGTTAGGGACCTGGAGGAGAAGCTCAAAAGATCATTGATTTCATGTATTGGAAGGGCAGTATCAGCCCGCAAACTAGCATGACAGATGGCAATAACTGGGTCTACCCATCCATTACTTGGCAGACGAATGGACTTGAGATCTGAAAGAGTCAACCTTTCACCTGCTGGATGCTCCAAGTGAGAAGTAAAAGAGAAAGGGGCCAAGAGCTGATTGGTTAGACAGTAATCATGGACTCAGGGCCTTAGACATTTACCCCTTTAGAGTTTCAATTTTCTGAAAAGTGAAGGTGTTGCATGAAATAAAAGGGACTGCACATTTAAATAGAAAATTATAAATAAGTCAATGAAAGGAGGAAACTCATAATTATCCAGTACAACTTTTTTCTATCGTGCACGGATTTTTTAAAAATATGTGTTTGCTTTTGTTCTTTCAAGCATATTAATTTTACTTATAAAACCAGTACTGCTACTTGCTTTCTATAAAAGGGTATCCATTTTCCATGTTTCTGTTTCCCAAAGTGTAGGTAGAAAATGTGTGAGTCAATCCTTAGGGAAAGGCTCCAATCTCCAAACCACATGGCAATTCTCAGCAAGTATATTGTGCTGTTCCAACATGAGCAGAATTCCCCCAGGAGATGTATAGTACTCTGGCAGACGTCACTTCTAAGGTTTAACTCTCCAAAACAATAAAGAGTGAGCCAATGAAGACATGCTGCATTTCAAGGAGCCCGTGATAGCCTTAGAAGCTATTAGAAGAAAACTGTTATCAACTGAGAGGTGGAGAATTAGAGTAAGGACAGGTGCCTGAGCCGATGAGAGCATGTGCCTGCCTGTGAGCAAGCAAGAGGAAACAGGGTAAGGGATCAGTTCTCACCCCATACCAAGGTTCAAAAATAGCTCAGGGAGATAAATAGGAAAGTTCTCTTGAGATAATTGTAAAAGTTTTTTCTTTTTGGCCGTACCACGTGGCTTGTGGGATCTTAATTCCCCGATCAGGGATTGAACCGGGTTCTTGGCAGTGAAATCGTGGAGTCCTAACCACTGGACCGCCAGGGAATTCTCCCAAATAAGTCTACCTTTCAAAGCTAGAATGTCATAAGTTGTGAGAGCTGAAAAGAAAAAATATGAAACATTTCAGCTTTGGAGAATGAGTGTGTGTGTGTGTGTGTGTGTGTGTGTGTGTGGGTGTCCCTGTGTCTATGCGTGTGTATGAGGAGGAATGACTTCTTGTAGAATATGGTTTAGTTGACAGCTCTTTGAATGTTTTTTTCTGTGAGAAAGATCTACAGTGTTACGAATATGTGCACAGGCTGGTGTCTAGCCTCCCCCTTCCACACCCTAAACTCCTCTCCTGCCAATGAGTCTATAACCTTCACAAGAGAAAACACAGGAACACCATCAGCAAGGAAGCTAATTTCCCAATTGGGAGAAGGCATTACTTTGAAGTTGTCTTTTCTGGTGTCACTATCAATGTCACATTTACTAATATCCAGTAGAAGTAAGGCAGCATCAGGTTGGAGAAGATGGTTAGCCTCTGAGTTATGATTAAGATGTATGATCTATAATGAAGTGACAGGCTTTGGAATAATCAGGCGGAGTTGGGCCTGGGAACTGATGACAGAACAAAGGAGAGATGTCATGAGATAAAGAAAAGTGGGAGTTGCTAGATCTCAAAGCAAGAGAATATCCTGGATTATTATCTTAAACATATTTGGTGCTGCCTGGAATTCTGGAAACAAATATTAAAGCAGAATAAAGATGGTCATATGTGTCACCTGAGACACGTTATTGGAGGAGTGGAAAGATTGTGGGAATAGACAGGAAGGTCATTTGAGAGTGTGGCCTGAAGGATAGGCTCATTGTGCACTGATTTGATATTGCTAGCTAACGTTCACTGAATGTCACGTGCCAGAAACCCATAAATAAGTGCCTTGTCATAATTAGCATTTCATTAAACTCCCTAATATTTGGCAACAGTTCCCATATTTGGCAACAGTCCCCATGGGGAAGATACTACTTTTACATCCTTTTTCTAGATGTAGAAATTGAGGTGAAGAGAGGTTGAGGACTTGCTCAAGGTCTTAAAGGTAGTAAAGAGTGGACTCAGAATTTGAATGGAGGTGGTGGTGTGCCCCGCAGGTAGAAACGTTAGCCTCTCTGATGAGGTAGGCCTCACTGAAAAGTGAACATGTGAGTGGCAACATGGGGACATGCCTGTAGCAGAGGGGTTGAGCAGACAAAAACCCTCCATATACCTGGGGTATTCAAGGAAAGGTCAGGAGATCAGCGGGCTTGAAGGACATGGTCCAGGCAAGAGAGCTTTTGGGTAACCAGACATGAAGGGCTTTGAAGACCTCACAAAGAATTTGGCTTTTCCTCAAAAGGAAACGGCAAGCCAGTTGCATCATTAGCTTATCTTTATAATTAGAACCACGCTGGACTGGGTGAGAGAAAAGAAACCTACTGGGGAAGTAGGAGAGGTCATTCTCCCAGAAATGTGGCCAGAATCAGAGTTGGGAGTGGGTCGGCAGAAAAGTTTTTGGAAGGTCTCTCTGTGGTGATCACAAAGCAGTACTGGTGTTAACCTGAGAATGTGAAATGAGACTGGCATCTCAAAGGCCACAAACCCTCATTTTCATTAGGATCTATTGATTCTGTGACCCTGATAACAGCCGATGAAAACCAGTGACCTAAATCTACATTAGAAGAGAGGGTCACGATAACTGTTTTCCACTGAGGTACTGAGGAGAAATTATGCATTTTGCTGTATATTTTTTAAAAGCATCTCTCTTCAGTGGGAGCAGGGATGCTCAGGAAGCTGACTCATGAAGGCTGACTGGCTGATGGCTCAGCTTGAAAAGTTTATTGCTTTGAAAAGTGACCTCATAAGGATATAGAAGAAAGAAGTGCAAGAAAGTTTTAAGGAAAAGCAAAAAGACAAGCACCACATTTTCTAATGGAGCTGATGTCTTACCACTCAATTAATTTCAGCATCAAGGTCCAATTTTAGTTCTGAATCACCTTCTAGTTTTACTTATAAAGGACTTTTCATTAAGCCAAATTAAGTAGATGGAGGTCCAGTTGTTTATTATCTAGCACTAAACCATTCCTACAAAAAGACACCTGTGCAAGCCATTTGGCTCTAGTCAACTATTTTTTTTTACAATTTAATTATGAATATAATTAGAATGAGTTAAGAGACAAGCTAGGCATCAGCCATAAAATTTCTAGTTTGCTAAAACACACACACACACACACACACACACACACACACACACACACACGCACTGATTAAAAAGCAACCACAACAAAAACCCCGCCAAGTCTGTGAGCTTGCAGTGGAAACTGTAGTAGAAGGGGAGTATTTGTAAAATCTACCTTTATTTTAATTTCAAATTTCCTTGAAATGGTGCTGTAGAGAATATTTTTATACTACATTATTTTTATATCTCTGGTTTCTCTGTGGTGACCCTTTAAACCCTGCTTTTTCCTTTCTCTGGTCTTAAGGTAATTTGTCACTATCATGCTTTCATGTTTAGCAACTATTTGTAGTCAAGTGCCTTGCAAGCTCTGTTTCTTTTCTCCCAAAGAGTGTCATCATGGAGTTGATGATGCATCAGAAATAGTTTGACCAAAGGGCAAGATAAAGTCAAGAGTAAAGAAAATATTTGCAAATATACTTGACTAGTTTTTTTTCCCAATTACTTATTGAAAGTATACTTTAAAGGTAAAATGGCATGATGGTCATAGGAAAAAAACCATTAAGACATGCAATAGATGCTTTCTGACATAGGGCAATGTCTTTAAATTAGATCATTTTTATACGAGGATGGTGTGACCGACAGATGTATAGTAGGATGAGTTGTATTTAAGAACTAGGCATGGGGGCTTCCCTGGTGGCGCAGTGGTTGAGAGTCTGCCTGCTAATGCAGGGGACACGGGTTCGAGCCCTGGTCGGAAGATCCCACATGCCGCGGAACAACTAGGCCCGTGAGCCACAGTTGCTGAGCCTGCGCATCTGGAGCCTGTGCCCTGCAACAAGAGAGGCCGCGATAGTGAGAGGCCCGCGCACCGCGATGAAGAGTGGCCCCCGCTTGCCGCAACTAGAGAAAGCCCTCGCACAGAAACGAAGACCCAACAGAGCCAATAAATAAATAAATAAATAAATAAATAAATAAATAAATAAATAAATAAATAAATAAATAAAACAAATGTGGGGTTTAAAAAAAAAAAAAAAAAGAACTAGGCATGGGGTATGCTCTACGTTTGGTGCCTTGATTTTAAAGATGCTTAGTTAACCTTATGGATACCATTTCTCACAATTTGTTTTACTGCGTAACTGATCAGTGTATAGCAAAACTAGGCATAAATATTGTCTTCAAATGAGTGTGTGACTACAACCTTTAAATTGAAGACTTGTATGCAGCATATTTACTGTCTCAGTTTGTTGCTGGCTTGCCTAATCTGCAAGTGTTATATACATAAATACATATATATATATATATATATATATATATATATGTATATGCACATATATTAAATAAACATGATATATAACAAATATGATGCATAATAAACATTATATATATAATATTACTTAAGAGTAACTGAAAACGAGGATAAGGGGACTGCTATTGGACCCATAAGGTTGTTTTGATCTTGGAGTTAGCATTGATTACATTCCCATGATGGGGCCCTGCTCAGGGGTGGGAGGAAAAGTAATTATTTTTATACACAAAAGGCAACTTTGGAAATTTAGAATACAACAAATCAACAAACCGCAAATCATGCTCTAGTAAGAGCAGCACAGAGCTGAGGTGAAGGTGACCAAAGTGAAATTATCAGATAGTCCTTGAATAAATGAGCTTTGGCCCAGGCTTGAGACAAATCTCTAAGCCTATCCCGCACAAATAATAGATAAAACATCTTGTAAGGAAATTCACGAGGTCATTTCTCTTTATTTCCCTCTCATCTACTAATCAACCTATGGTTTCACTGTTATCTCAACTCTGATGATTCTTTAGATTTGAGACAGGCAGATGAAAATTTATGGATGAAGCGCATTTGTGACATGGGTGTAGAGAAGGTGTAGGCAAAAAAAAAAAAAATGGCTCCATAAAGATGTCCATACTTTACTTCCTAGAGCCTGTGAATATGTTACTTTACATGGCAGAAGAGATTTTGTAGATATGATTAAATTAAGGACCTTG
Source organism: Balaenoptera musculus (assembly GCF_009873245.2). Taxonomy (NCBI): domain Eukaryota; kingdom Metazoa; phylum Chordata; class Mammalia; order Artiodactyla; family Balaenopteridae; genus Balaenoptera; species Balaenoptera musculus. The sequence goes on along the minus strand of NC_045791.1, from coordinate 27,406,869 downwards.
AGATGAGGAAGTATCCTGGATGATCCAGGGGGTGCCCAATGTAATCACAAAGGTCCTCAAAAGTGGAAAATGGACTGAGGAGAAAGTCAGAGGGAGACTGACTACAGAAGAGGTCAGAGTGATGTGATGTCATGTGACTGTTGCCTGTGAAGGAGGTGGAAGGGGACCACTGGCTAAGGCATGCAGGCAACCTCTAGAAGCTGGAAAAAGCAAGGAAGTGGATTCTCCTGCAGAGCCTCCAGAATATAGTCCTTCCGGCACTCTGATTTTAGCTCAGTGAGACTAAGCTTCAGACTTCTGTCCTATAGAACTATGGGGTAATAAATCACTGTTATTTTAGGCCACTGAGTTCAAGGTAATTTGTTACGGCAGCAATAGGAAACTAATACACATGTCCTATAGGAAACAGTGCCTCTAATTCAGAAAACACAAAGAAATTTGAACACCCGGAAGCAGCCCTGGAAGCACCACTCCAATATGAATTAGAATGGCAGAAGCTTCTAGAAAGAAGCCATCCTGGTAAATCGGGACTCTGTGCAATAGTGTCAGAAAAGAGTAAGGACATTATAAAAGAAAAAAAGCAAAGAAAAAGAAAAGCAATTACAGACACAAGGAAAAAAATAAATAAAAAATCTGCACAAGAAAAGCACAATCCAACTATAAAGGGAACCAAATGTGGCCAAGAGTTTAAGCAATTTTTGGAGTGTAATAAAATAGATTCTATTGGACCTGGTGAGGAATACTCTTTGACAAGTGTAGGGATTGTGACAGTGAATTCTAAAGAAGGAATCATTGTGAAACCTCTTGGTCAGGTAATGAACAAGACTTACAAGCTCATAGTAATGCAAATATCAACGTTGTTTGTTAGTTTTCTAATTGGTCAAACTATTAAAATTTAAAGGAGTTAATAACCAATGATTGTGAAAGAAAGGAAGAGAGGTAAAGGAAAGGGTAGAAAGGAAAATATACTTACCTTACAAAGGAAAGTTAGGAGTTACTGTAGAATGCTGAATGAAACAAGAAACAGAGGTTTATGTGTATTATTCAACATCCACATATAATAGTATGACTATCAAATGCTGGAGGAAGTGAAGTAGAATAAATTAATATTTCATATTAGGTATTATCTATAGTAGATAAGTCAAGAAGTAGAGATATTATCCAGAGTTATGAAAGTAACTACTACAAGAGATGAAAACTGAAATAGTTGAAGGAGGTTTCCTCTCATGAAGAGGCCTGGGGATGTGAAGTGATAGGGCCCAATCCATCACTTTCCATCATAAACTCCTCTGTAGAATCTGGTTTGGTGCATGTTGTAATTTGATACAAGTGAAGAACTGTAAAAAGGAACATTAATAACACTTCAGCTTGAAACAGGTACTCATATGAAATAGGAAAGTAACATTGTATATAGCTAAATGAATTTCAAAAGGGGATGGGTGAACAATTGGTTATAAAAATAATAACAGTGGAGGGTTAAAATGTACTCAAAGAGGGCAATATTTAAAGCACTGATGCTTTTAGTATCTATTAGTAAATATTGAAACATAGCTCCCTCTTGGAAAGTTTTAACTTACTTCTAACCTAGAACTCCAATACTAAAATTTCTGATCATTTAATTCTAACCTTGGTTAAAAAAAAAGACAGAAATGACACGATCTTATATAGAATGATACGGGATATATAGGTTTTATATAGGATGATGTAACAGACAGATATTTGGCAGCAGCTAGTTAGTTATTCTTCCAGCAAGATTTCTTTTAGATAAACAGTCCCAGAAAGGCAATGTAGGATGATGGAAAGTATTTATGTTTTAGAGTCTGCAGCTTAATGCTAAACCTAATCTTCTGAGCCATATGAACTTGGGAAATATTTTGTGACTTACTTTATTCTTCTGAAAAATGAATTTCTTTCAAATCATTTATTGAGCACCTAATATAAAGAAAATGTTATGTTGTATTATTCTCATAGTAACTTTATGAGCTAGAAATTACTTTCCACATGATTTTTCCATTTCTTCTGTGTCTCCTGTGTTATTTTCAGAAATAAATTAGATAATTATAAAAAGTGTCAACAAGTTTTCCTCCTCTTTCCCTTTCCCAGGAATTTTGGAAAAATGCAGATAGTAAAATAGAAAAGACACTGTTTGTTGTCTCTTTTCTTTGGATCCGTAGAGGTACCAGAACAAAAGAGACGGGAATAGAGGTAAACTTAGTACATTTCATAGGATTTAGATGTACTGGAAATGTCCAGACCCCCTGCAGGCTTTTAGCCACAAGATTGCATCACCTATCATAAAACTCTAAAGCCATGTTTTTGTACTGAGTTCACATTTACAGTATTAATAATGCCCCCAGCACAAGTCATTTCCAGGGAATTAAGTCCTTGCAGTCAGTGGGTTAAATCCCTATGAAATAACCTGCAGGTGACCCAGTTGCATTGACCTCAAGTATAGAATTTCAGATCAATAGCTGCAGTACTTGGATTCTGAAATATAAAACAATCGCTAGTGTTTTTGTTACCCCAATGGGTGTTATCAGACAGGGAATCACTATGGCAATTGTTGGTTCTTATCATATTAATGCTTGTTTTTGGTCCAAAAAGAAACTACTTAAAAAAGTAAATGCCTTCTGTTCCCTCTTCTTGGAATATGTAATGATGACTTTCAAACATATAATAAAAATTAACAGTATTTCAAATAGCACAAATGATCATTAATTGCATTAATTAATTACATGAAAAAACATTTCTTCTTCAGAAGCAAAGCACTCCAGTTGGATGTAAAATTCCTTTTGGTCTATTCACCTTTTCACTCTGTCATGAAAGGGTAACAGCAGATCTCTCAATTTGGGGCCAAATAGAAATCTTAAGCCTTCACAAACTGGGCTTGGGGGTAGTGAGACAGTAAAGGAAAATAACGTTATAGCTACATGAACCATGACGGTGACTGGCATGGTGTTTTGCTAGTGGCTAACCGGAGACCAGACATCACTTCAAGCATTTACACCAACAGAGGGAATAATTTTGATGCAGGGAACTGGTTACCCATGTGATGAAGAAGCTGAGAGCCAAATAAGGAAGCCTGAAGTCACCAAGAAACCAGCCACTGCAGGAAGCACTACCAGGCTGGAGGGACAAAGGGAGGAGGGTCCACATCACCAGATGGAAGACGCAACCAGAATGGGCTGAAGACATGGAGGAGATGGATCCTCAGGTAGAGAAGCTATCTGAGGCAGATGGGTGGGCAAGGGAGAGGGGGTGGAGGATAAAACTAAAAAACTGGTTGGTCTTTTCCTTCCCCCTCCCTCTGCCATCTATCACCAGAGACTTCCACTGACTGTAGCAGCAGGAAGCCAGCCCTCAAGAGCACCTCTGCAATACAGCTGGCTAGGGTCAACCCTCCACAGGTACAGAGCAAAGAAGTGATGGATGAAGACGGTCAAAGAAGCCCAGAGCCAGCCTCTATGGACATCTCCCCTGCAGACGGACCTCACCTGGCTGGTTCCTTTTCATAAAAAGCAAAGAATCCATGGGCAGGTCTGTTGAGCTTCTCATGGTATAGATTTTACAAGAGGCAGCGAGAGCTATGATAAAGCCCAGCACTTCTCTGGGACTGGATATGGATGTCCTTATATTTTGGAAAAACTTTTTTACTCAGTTAGTGCACCGTGGAGTAAAGGTGCCTCCTCTGGTATGGTTTTGCCGTTTCCAAGGAACTATGTGGCCATTCTGCCATTGCTTAAGGATATTTAAACATGAACTACAACCTCAAGCTGAGTTAAGAATTCAAGAACGAATGTCAAGGTTATGTCAAAAATGCATGGATTAGCAAACTTATGTCCCTTGCCAACATCGTATTTCTCAGCCATATTAGCCTCTTGGTTAGTCCCTCCATTTGACATATTAAAAATACTAAGTACTACATGAGTTAGGTAAGGCAAGCTTGCTGAGGGTGGTTCTCCTGGCCTTAAGCAATGAAGGAAAAACTCCCGTCTCTTTGCTTCTAGATTACTTTCTCAAACGAAGCTCATCTGGAGAAACACTGTTAGCATTTGTTCAGTATCTTACATCTTTAAAGGACTTTCTAAAGCACTATCTCATTCATTTTCTCCATAGCCTATTTGATAGGTGTTGGAAAAAAATCCTCGCAATAGCCATCAGTCACAGTAGCACGCTGCCTACCTCGATTCTGCTTTGTTAAGTTCTGACCATGCCAGTAATTCTGAAATTCTGTCCAGTTTGGAGTCCAGTCTAGGATAGTCCAGAGATGGTCCTCCTCTTTATGGAAATTCAAAGGACACAACCTCACATGGGTTTGAGGGCCTGCTTCCCACATCTCTTAGGCTAAGGGAATGGCTTGCCTAAGATCTTCAGAATCAGGTCAACTAAAGGAAGCTTAAACGATGGGTATCCTACATCATAGCCCTCAAATCAGCACGTGCACAAGTATATTTCCAAATGAGACAATTCTCACTTAAAAGTATGGTGACCACAATGTGAAATTTGTATGACATCTTTAAATATACATAATCAGAAATATGTACCCAAATGCAAAAGCCCCCAATGTCTTACCAGAAGACTGTCTTCGCATTATGAGTGATCTTCCATGCTTGAGTGTTCCAAGATGGAATATCAGAATAAACTGTCATGGAAATGCATGCTTGTTTATTTTTTCTTTATTCCTCCTTTTAAAAAGAAGTTAAGAGAGCCTGGGAACTATAAAATACTGTTCTTCTTGAGAAGCAGAGGGCTCATGAAATAAAAACTCTGACAGGGGATATGAGCTCCAGCCTCACTTCAAAACCCATGTTTAAAGCACTGCTACTCTATTCAGCAACAACAACATCTGAAATTGTAAGCAGGCAGCAAGAGAAAGACCTTGGGAGAATAAGCTCTGCTTTATTCCTCTTGATATCATTTTGCCAGAGCTTTAAACAAGCGTGGAGACTTTTGTGAAATGAAAAACAGAATAAAAGGGCATATTGAGGGGCTGTTTCCAACAGGCTCCCCATATCCCACTCCCCCTACTGGGAACACTGTACACACAGCCATCCAAGATCAGACCTCCTAAGTAGAGCATTTTTTTTTTCTTGGAGATTATTCTCATTTGGACTTTAATTAAGCTCCTGCCAGGCTTGCAAGCTTTTTAATTTTACCTTTCTTTCTTCTTTCTTTTTCCTCCTTGAATCAGCTTGCTTGCCAGGAAACTTTTTCCAAGCTGTCACAATCATAGTAAGTACACCCTAAGATGTTAAATTTAGAGATGTACTAATCGTTGCTGCTCCGAGAATCAATAGCAGAAGTTTCCTTGCATTTGGAAAGATTTTCATTCATTCATTCATTCGTTTTTACGTGTGTGTGTGTGTGTGTGCGCGCGCGTGTGTGTGTTATGAATGAGAAAATAATAGAAAGGAAGTTGCAGGGAGTATACAATGACTATTGGCTAGTCAGTGATACAACTCAACCTCCCATAAAGCCACCAGTTTAACAGAAGAAACTTTCCATTACTTAATTTAATATTCACACTGTTTGTAAGCAAATTGTAGCCAACTCTTTACTAGTGTTGGTGGGTGTAGGGTGAGCGAGCCTTGAGAAGGTGATGCCTCAGCTGATGACTTAACACCTCTTTAATGAAATGTAATGTTTAATTTACTTCGGTTCTTTTTCAAAATCCCCTTGAACTCAGTTAAACTCATTGTGATTCTGAAAGTATAAAGGTAGGGGCTAGGGAGGCGGAAGGTGACCCTTGTAAAGCAGATTGCATGAGAAGCTATTTTCATTTGAGGAGGCTTAGTTGAAAATTGGCCACCCTAAACAGGATGCCGCCTTCTTTTTTTTTTTTTCTTAAATTTTAAAAATACTTAGATAATATCGCAGAAATCAGAATAAGCCATCAAAACCACCAAAACTAAAATGAAAGCTGTGGAGCACTGGGGATATTATCATCTCCATGATTGCTATTATCGCCATTCTTATTATTTACTTAATAGTAGTTCCACACCGCCAGGTTATTGCACCAACCGCTCCTGTCTGTAAGGTACTTACTGATCGCCTCCACAAACCGCTCAAAGAAGCTGTAAGGGAAGAGCGGCTCAGGCAGCTCCCGGAAAAACATCTTCAGTGCTCCGGTGACAACGTGGATGTCCTCCCACTGGCTGTCGTCCAAATTCAGCTTCTCTTCTGGGAAAACACGAGGAGAAATGGAACAACTGGTTTTAATGAAACAATTACAAGACACTAATTATTATGTTAATGTTTGCCTACTATCATCAGCAACCGTTAACAGCCTTCTGCACCTAGAGGTTTGGTGCTGTGCATGTTTTTTTTTTTCTTTTTTTTCCTTTTTTCCGTAGGACGGGAATATTTTCAATGGAATACCATCTGTAGGAGTGTGCAGCTAACAAAAAACAAGAGACACAAAGAGACAGTGCCATTGACACAGTATGTCAGATACATTTATTCCCATAATGCATCAGTATGAAAATTAGCATCACAGCTCAACATGATTCAAAGCTATTTGGTTTTGAGGCCGAGGGGCTAAGAGTTGCCAATGATGGCCGGCTCAAGGGACCAGCCTAAAGGCCTTGCTGAGCCAACAGGAGACATATGCTAAACATGGCAATAGAAAATGAGTTATTGCTTTACATGTGTTAGCCTTGCTATGTACAAGGGAATAATGGGTAACACTTTTTTCCTTTTTTCACTGAATATAAAGTCAGCAAGGAATAGAATAGTGAGTGAGAAAGGATATTAATTCCTTCTTACTGCTTCAAAAATATCTTTTTTTAGTTTTCATCTCAGCAAGGAAAATGTGCCCAGCAACAATATTAGACAGACCCCTGTTGGCCTACGTAGGCTATGCAAAGCTGTCAAAAATGATAACACACTAAAGACAAACCACAAGTGCTTACCAACTCCTCTTAGAAATAACGGAGATGCTCGCTTGGGAAGCTTGAGTGAGTTGAGACATTTAAATATTAAAGAAAATAAAGGCCACAATGAAGTTCTTAGAAGAAATAAAGAGACGCTGGGCAATTATTTCCTTCCTTTTAGTCTTCAGTATGAAAGTCTGGAATCATTCTCACCCAAAAAGTGGATGTAATCGGGTCTGAAAGTGACATCTTTACATACAACTAAAAGGAAGCAGGCATAAAAGCATTGCTGCTGACCCGCAGCGTTTGTCTTTCTGAACGTACAACACAGAAGAGATTTTGGATTCTGGGCTTAATGAAAACTAAAGCTAATCATTTTGGACAACCTGGGGGTTAATGGGAAAGCGGAGTATCCTGGCAAGAACTTAATAGGTATTTGGTCAACTAGAATTGTGTTTCCTTACCGATGTCTGAAGCTCATACTCAGATGCTTGCTTGTGTCAGTTTTATGAATGCAGAGGAGAATTTACACCAAAAATGTAAGAAAAGCTGAGAATCGTCACTATAGGGAATCTCTGCATGGGCTCTTCTGCTAATAGTGTTCATGTCCTTTTAAAAATATTAGCCGAAATCTTTATCAGATCTTTTTTTCTAAATGGACTATTACTTCCAGGGCTAGTAAGTTATGTGCCTGCTCAATTGGCTGTTTGCAAAGAGAAGGAATGAAGGTGAATCTGTTTATTTCAGACGGGCTATTTTCTTCTCCCCTTTCAGCCTTCATTCCTACCTCAGTCATAACACAATAATTTGATCCACAACAAAATCAGCAGAGGAGACCTTCTTTCTGCCCTGCAATCATTTTTGATTGATTGTATTTCAACAATTAGTCTTTTATTTGGCTACACACTATTGAAATAGGACGACAGCATCTTAGCAGGCCAGCTTTAAACAGTCAACTGCTAACAATAGCATCAAAAAGGGAGACCTGATGGGGTTTACTGTCACTTTAAAGAACGGGGTTTTCACGTTGTTGAAATCTGTCAGATATTTTGAAATGTCCCTCTCACTATGGTGCCACACCCCCTGCGTGCCCTTATAATAAAATTGGTTTTACTCCTGATTAAATCATTTTCTCCCTACCCACTACCATACTTCTCATAATGGACCTGTGCGTTCTACAGCTGGTGTTCTTCCCATGGTACCAATTCTTACTTTATCTTTTAAGCACTTTGCTGCTAAGATCTCATGCAGAGTGCTTATGTTTTGTTAAGAGCTTCATTCTTAGAGAAATAGCTTAACACATGTTCTAAAAATGTTGTACAACTTATTGCTTAAAGCACATTTAGAAAATGTATAAGTACGGTAGCTTTGGCACTGAACTTTAAGTGGAAACCTAAATAAACACATACACACACACAACACACACACATGTTCACACACACAACTATCTCTACCAAAAATTTATCACAAAAGTCCAATACAAAATGTCGTTTTGGTGCATAGGTTTAAGATTGCCAAATGAAAGTGTTCAGCAGGTATAAAAAGAGAATGATTTTATCTTGAGCAAGAAAACAATAAGAACAAATAATTGCTTAACCAAAGGCAGATGCCAGTGATGTCTGTCACCTCCACACAAACATCAGTTAATTCAACTGACTGTGAAAATGAAATATTTTAATATACATAAAAAAGATAATTTACCAGCCAATAAATACCATTTGATTATATCCACTCAAAATGCCATATATCAACTTGTGTTACTTAAACTAGCATTCCTACTATGTAGTCTTCACTTTAAAAAGATAATTTGTAGCCCCTCAACAAGTAGCTTCAACAAATAATATGGCAAGTGGTTGGAAAGAGTCTTTTGCTATATAATACCTAATTTTTATATTAAGATTTTTTGTGAACAGCCAAGGTTAAGATTCCTTGTAAACCAGACGACTTTAAGGCATATTTTTCAAGGCCACTGTGACTTATTTAAACATGCAGTTGTGTCCATATTTGCACACCTTCTCGTGAATCCAATCAGTTCTGAAGATGAAGTGAAGATGCTGAAGTGATACCTGTCTCCGCGTTAACAGGTATCATTATGAACACATTTGTATTACCTGATAGGCATTTTCTAACTACTCTGTTGGCAGTGATGATGTCTTCTGCTTCCCCTCTTTTCAACAGAGCAGGATTTGTCAATAGTGAAGCACTGTTGACATCTGCGGCTGAGGAATGCTTTGTTACAGGGTCTGTCCTGTGCATTCTAGGATATCTAGTAGCATCCCCGGCCTCAGCCCACTGGATGCCAGTAGCACTTCCCGGTGCTGCTGATGAAAAATACCTCCAGATATTGCCAAATATCTCCTGGCAGTGCAAAGTTATCCCCAGGTGAGAACCACAACAGTGGAGCCTGTAAGAGTCTATAAAAGTTACTCAATAAATATCGATTTATGAAGTTTACCTTAGGTGGGCAGAGAAATAGAAAACTAGATATGTGAATATTGAGATTTCTTTAATATGAACCTAAGAGGTGTTAATTATTATTGACAAAATAAAAACCTTTTACAGAACAAAATTCAAAATTCATATGACTATATTTCAGGAAGCTTTGCAACAGGAAGAATAACCAACAGCTATTCAGTGCTTATACCATACTAGGGACTATGCTATGCACTTTCCATTTATTATCTAATATAATTTTTTTTTCAATAAGACAATGAGGTACATGCTATTGTTATTATCACCTTATTTTACAGATAGGAAAAATGAGGCATGGGTAGATTAAGTAACTTTTCCATGGCTGACAAGTGATAAACCCAGGATAAGGAGCCAGTAAGCCTCCCCTCAAAACCACTATGGTCAGACTAATCTTGGCTGGAAGAAGCTGAAAGGATAAAGGCAAATAAATAGCAATTGCCAGTGGTAGTAGATTGAGTATTACTTCAAAGATAGTGATTTTTATATTTTATCCCTAAACATCTTACTTGAGGCTATGCTTTTACCTGTAAACTTACTCTGATCTTTCATAATTACTCATTTATAGAAGGAACAGATTCTTATATAAACAGATACAAAGCAAACTGGCAATAAAAAGAAACTGCATTAGGAATGGGACAGAAGATGTAGCAAATTGTTATGTGGTGATGGAGTGAAGAGGAAATATGATAGGGTGAGAAAGAGATTATACAAAACACCAGGTCTGGATTTACCACTAATTCATTGTATATCTATTTATTTATTTGTGAAATGAAGATATTCAGAAGGATAGTTGTTGGTATCAAATGAGAAAATGTGATTTTGAAAAAGTGAAAAACATTTGGAGAGAAAAAAAAAAAAATATATATATATATATATCCAAGACACCATCATGATGAGGAAAGTGAATAAAGGCCAAAAAGACAAAATACATTAGGGATTAAAGCAATGGAAATACTGAGCAAACATCATAAACCATAAACCATCCTGGTTGTTTTAGAGGATTTACCTCAGTGTGATGCAATCTGTCATATGAGCTCAACAAAAACTTTACATGCTGGAGTTCAATACTGGGAAGAAGTCTGGTTGAATCAAGATATCTCACAATCATCATGCTGATAATCTGTGCTGGTTTCTCCTGGCCCTCTACTTAGGCTACTGTAAATTCATTTTGGTCATGGCTTTTTGCTTAAAGCATTTAAACAGAATTGAAGATAGGTTAACCTCCAGAATCCAAAGTCACTATGTGACTTTTATGATACCACAAAAAATATATTTAAATATTGTATCCAAGCATTCAAGTCCATCTTGAAATGTCTTTCCTTGAAGGGACTTCTGTGTATTTTATTTTTTTAAATAAAAACTTACCTATATCCAGCTAAAAACTATTATATTTGAAATTAAAAATTTTTGACAATAGCTATTAGGAATAATCTTTTTTAAAAAGGAGAACTGAAGGATGGACCTTTTGATAGCCACAGTAGGTCATGGTAATTTCCATGGAAAAAGGCACATTTAAATATCACTAATAGCTTAATCACCACTTTCCTCTTGTATTATATATTGCTCTATAGACTGGTGTAACCAGAAGTTGCAATATCAAGACTGACTTTAACTAAACTCACTGTGTTAACCTAGTATTGGTTGAAATGCAGCTGCAGATAAATTTAGACTATCCAGAACAGAATAGTTATATAAGAATAAAGAGGCACTTCTTTGTGTATTGAAAAACAAGTACATTTTTACCTTGTAGTTTTTAAAGCCCTTTACTAACTTTTATTTTACTGTTGTAATAAAAAAATAAAGAGGAAAAGACAGCCCAACTTTCGCAGGATATGGAGAGAATAGCTCTGATTTCATTAATATAGTGACAAGAACCTATTACATCATGAAACTCTCATGAAGGATGTGGTATCTGCTTCCAGCGCAGATGACCATTTGGAAACCTTATCTGAAAGCCCTGCTGGGTACATGAAACTCACATCAGGAATGAAAGAGATGCCAGAGAGACTATTGATCCAAAAAATAATAATATGTTTGTCCATAAAATCAAACTGGTAGATATAAAAGTGGATAAAACATACTGTTTATCTATAAGGATATAGCTGATTTTGAGTTTAGCATTTAAAGGAGTGGATCAGAAGGAAGTTGGTTGAATCATTTGACTAGCTCAACCTTTCCCATTGTGTTGGCTCCTTAAAGTGACAGTTCAATCTGATTTCTGGTGGATTAGAGAGGTTCCAAATTCTCAAACACGGTGATATTAACCCCGTGCCAAAACCATCCTCTTTCCACGCTGCACTCGCTAAAGCCCCTCCTATAACACCTTGGGTACAACATGAGACTTCAGTGAGGACAATATCTTTGAAAACTAGGCTGGTTGACCAGTTAGTCTGTTTGTTCACTTAGTTTTTATTAAGCAAATATAGATTGAATGGAGACTACATACCAGGAACTGTATTTTGTGCCTTTCAAAGCTATAGCTGTTGAGGCTGCTTTATATTCCTCAAAGGAGAGGGCTTTACCAGGTACTCAGAAATACTACTCAGGTGAAAATAAATTAGGTTCTAGACATATTACATCTTATTTCTGTCCCCTAGAATAATACTCTTTTGACCTTAATGACAAGCAGGGACAAATTCACCCCCAAATGTGCTTTATGTTTCTTATGGGTTGAATTGTGTCCCCCCACCCCCGTGAATAACTTGTAGTCTCAACCCCCTGTACCCCACCATGTCACTGTATTTGGAGATAGAGCCTTTAAAGAGGTAATTAAGGTAAAATGAGGTGATATGGATGACCTTATTCCAATATGACTGGTGCCTTTATAAGAAGAGGAGATTAGGACACAGACATGCACAGAAGGAAGACCATGTGAAGACACAGGAAGAAGACACGCATCCATAAGCTAAGGAGAGAGGCCTCAGAAGAAAGCAACCTTGCCAACACCTTGATCCTGGTCTTCCAGCCTCTGGAACAGAGAGGAAATACATTTCTGTTGTTTAATCCCCCACACCCGCATCTCCCCTAGTCTGTGACACTTTGTTATGGCAGCCCTAGAAAATGAATACGATGCCCAAAGATCCTGTGCAGAGAAAGATGTCATGTTCCTAGATCATATCTAGACATTTTCTCAACACATGGGCTATGCCACACTTATGAAATATTATAGACAACAGAAAGAGCTGTTTAGGTAATTCAAATTAAATAAAAATAATTATCTAGATTCCGAGAAAGTGTTTGAAGGTGGAATAAGTTGAATAATTGCTTGCTATTCAAGATCAACCTAACTATTTCTAATTACTTGCTCTATAAACATGCAGGATACTCTTTAGCATGGCTTCCAGACAAAGAATAAAATCATGATTGCTATTTTCTTACTCACTCTTTTTTCCAGCTACTACTTCAAGAGTAGAAATATTTCATTGCTGCTATAGCCCAAGACATGAAATACTAGGGAACATTTAAAATGTTCTCAGGAAAACTCAATGCAAGCCAAATCAACTCTCTATGGCCACGGTATCTATCAAAGAAGGAGGAAAGTGGTTTTAAATATGAAACTTCATATTCCAAAACCAAAGAGATGTATTCCTTACAATTTATCATAGTAATCTCCAGGAAGCTATTAGGATGCTTACATTTGAAAATGGTTACTTTACTGTAAGAGGAAATGGTTTGACCTATGCAGAGAATGGGCACTTTTGCCACCTGGTCTACCAAATCCAGTTTTGTGTGGCCCCCTTGCAGTAGGAAAGAGGGAGGAACCAAGAAAATAAGCAGAAATTCTCTAAGATACTAAAACCTTATTCATAAAAGCTTTTATTTCTTAAATCCACTGGGATATTTTGGCATGCCATGTTAGCTTGCTTTCTATGGACTTCATGCTGTGCATATTTCTTTGGAAATCACTTAAGAAGCCCAAGGCATGCAAATAATGTCAGAGGCTAATATGAAATATCTTTCGTTACTCTCTTTGAAGGTGGTGAAGCAGCCTTCTACTATATCCAATACAGGAACTGAGTCTGGAATGAGTATGTCTTATTTTTATTTTTCCTCAGATTTCATCTGAATGTAAATAATAACATAATAAATAGGTACAACTGAAATTTGTGAAGCAAGCACCACAGATGGAAAGTATAACAAATGTGTCATTGCTTTGTGCATTTTTAATTTATAACGGCATAACATAAAACATCTCCCCATCATCATAACTCCATGTAGAATGCCATCTTATAAAATGATGTTACTGACATTATGCTTCTCTCCAGGCTTCTAGGTTTTTTTGTCTAGGCATCTGAGGAGAGGTAGCCCTGTCCAGACTCTAAAAACAACAACAACAATGACAAAAATGAATTGACTTTATTTGTTAGGATCATAAATACTAAAAAAGGATGCATTTCATGATACCAATATATATTTCTTTAATTCCTTTCTTACTCAGAGCTTCCAACACTGCTCTTAATTCCATGCAGTCAAAGGCTTTTTGTGCTCTGCAGACACTATACACAATGGTTCGTTTTATTTGACCGTCTTCTCCAAACAGATTCTGAATTTACTTGAATTCCATGGATGATTTCATACATTACATACTCCAAAGGGTAGAGAATCCGTAGGATTAAATTTCAACAGAGTCATTTTTGAAAGTTTTCTTTGTTATCGGCTCTGAGTTTCAACACTATTGCTATTTGTTCTCTCCAAGTTATATTACATTTGTAAATACCAAGCGGAAGGTCAGATCAAAACATATCTCATAATGATATCTAGGAAATAAACATAACTAAGTCCTATAAATACCCATATACAGATAACATGTCTATTGTAGGTATATGCACATATATAGAGTTACTTAATGTATTGTTTCCTCACTTGTCTAATGAGAACTGTCATCTCTCCCTCCTAATTTTGTGTGAGAATTCAGTGAAGTAATATATGTAAAAGATCTAGCACAGGTTTGTTATAACATTATTAGAAAATTTATTTGGACATTATCTTCTTTGTCAGCCAGACTTTGGCAAATATTTCCAGAATTTAATATACTTTCTGGCTTAAACTATTCCTTTTACTACACTGTTGGTGTACATGGGGTTAGCAATGGTATTATTTAGCAGGAAAAAGACTGGGCTTTTTACTAATTTAGAAGTCTCTTGTCTGGAAATATTCTATCAGAAAAATAGAAATAAAAGGATAACAAAGATCAATAAAATAGAAAAAAAATGGATAGAGTAAGACAGTGCCATTCTTATTTCTTGAAACCATTTTACACCTGGATAGGACAAAAATTAGTTGTCAATTAAAGATAACCAAAACGAAGAGATGATTTCTAGCAATTATTGAGGATAATATTTTTTCATATAAGTTATCTTTATTAATTGATCCATGGTAGTAGTTGAGTATATTTTCTACTTCATATCACAAGAATAGCCAGAACTCTGCAAAGGTACATACCATAAGAGTGGAAGATTTATAAATTTTACAACTACTTGCATTAAGTTAGGATAGCTAGAGATCTATGCAAAACTTTCTTTGTGAAACCACACAATAACACTATCCTCTTAATTCTACATCTATACAATATTCCAAGTCCAGAATAGTGACATAGATTCTTTAATGGACCTACCTATTATCAATAACTGTTTTTGGTTTTTTCTTTGTGAATGAAAAGTTTTAGAGATTTTTTTTCCCACCTCAAAAGAGAGTCTGCCTGTCTGACACCAGAGGCCTCCAATTACGAAGCACAAAATTACTCTTGTGTTCCTTTCTACCATGACTTTGAAGAATCATAATTCATACAAATAATTCACAATGAGGGTTGTTTTTATTGCAAAGTAGCTATAAAAACTAGTTGATAAAAATTGTCAAAACACCTAATAAGATGATACTCAAAAACCTACAATTGTTTAATATGAAGTGTGTGCTGCTTATTGTTTTTTGAACACTTTTATTTATTTTATTTTGAAATAATATATTTACACGAAGTTCAACGTACATGAGTATACTGCAAAAGTCTCTTTCTAGTCTATCCTTAGCTACTTAGTTTACACCTCTACAGAAAACCTATACTGTCAATTTCCCATGTATCCTTTCAAAGATGTTTTCTATACTCAAGCAACATTATCCTCAACTACCACTTTTTAAAAAAACACTAACAGTGGGGAAGCTGGGACAAAGTGAGAGAGTGGCATGGACTTATATATACTACTACCAAATGTAAAATAGATAGCTAGTGGGAAGCAGCCGCATAGCACAGGGAGATCAGCTCCCTGCTTTGTGACCACCTAGAGGGGTGGGATAGGGAGGGTGGGAGGGAGACGCAAGAGGGAGGGGATATGGGGATATATGTATACATATAGCTGATTCACTTTGTTATAGAGCAGAAACTGACACACCATTGTAAAGCAATTATACTCCAATAAAGATGTTAAAAAAAACACAAAACACTAACAGTGATATAATCTATGCACTGTTCTGCATTTGATTCTTTTCACTTGACAATATATCATAGAGATTATTCAAAATTAGGACCCAGAGAGTATTCTCTTTCTTTTTTTACAGCTGCATATTTACTTTTATGGATGTACAATAATTGACCGGTTTCCAAATGTCAAATATTTTTCATAATGCTAATGTGAATAATCTTGTACTTAGATCATTTATATCTAAGTATGTATCTGTGTGAGTAGAACAAATTCCTAGACCTGGAATTTCTAGGTGAAAAGTTGTGTGTATAGTGTAAACTATTGATAGACCTTGCCAAGTTACCCTCATAGCCAGTGAACCAATTTATGTTACCATCACAATATTTGAGAAACTATGGTTGATTGGGAATATATATTCATTACTGCCTGTAACTCTTCTCAGATGCCCATGAATAAATCGTGCCTTTGACTGTATAGTTGAAAAAATACATAACAAAGAGTAAAATGAGGAAAGATACAGACTAAAAATATATATAAAGTCTTTGTTAAACATACGAGAGACTTGTGAGAGATGTAACTTCTGATAAAGAAAAGTCTGAATATTTAAAACAATTGATGTTTAATAAATATATAACAATAATACAGTTAATCCTTAAACAACCTGGGTTTGAACTGCAAGGGTTTACTTAATACACAAATTTTTTTCAGTAGTAAATACTACAGTGCTACACGACCCGTGGTTGGTTGAATCAGCGGATGCAGAACCGCAGTTACAGAGGAACTGCACATATGGAGGGTGGATTATAAATTATACTCTGATTTTCAACTGCATGGAGGGTCTGCCGTACCTACTCCTTGAATTGCTCAAGGGTCAACTCTAACTACAAACAAAAAATAAACCCAATAACAATGACTGTCTTCTGATGAAATAAAAATCTAAATAGGAACAAAGTCAAATAAAAGAAAAAGGAATGAGCATGCTGAAAATGAAATGAATGAATGGAATTCCATCAATTATGTCAATTTCAGCAATACATTTATAGTGTAAAGTGAAACAAACCCATCAATCAAATAAATTAATATAGTCACTCATTAAAAAATAAAACACCTATAAGATGTCAGATGTGCTAAGTGCAAGAGGTATGGGTGGGAAGGCAGTTATAAACGAGGATCGAAATATATCTAAAAAATGGTATATAATCTCTTAAAGTCTGACAGTTCTTAAGTTCTCTAACATCACTACTAGGATTGTGCTGTCTCTAGGGAAGGAGCTACCCCCTTTAATTTTATTTTATTTTTTAAATTTTATTTATTTATTTATTTATTTTAATTTTATTTTTTTTGCCCCCTTTAATTTATATTTGCTTCATTAGTACACAGACATGCTCAATTAGTTGCTTAATAAGTACCTTTTAAATAAAGATGATGATGATGATCTAACTATATAAACTTCCAAGTCTGAGAGTTATCTACAGTTCCTCTTGTAGAGAAATAGGAAGACATCATTTGCTATGGTCTCAGGTGACCTGTTAGTAGTAAGACACATTTCCAAGCAGCCTAGGCAGTTCTGGCCCATATGAGCCTCTCCCCTCTCTGTAGAGCAGAGACGTACTTAGGCTAACTTCACCACACATGTTCTCACACAAGAAAGTCAGTGGAGGAAGCTGTAAATGGAGGATGTGATGTAAATGGAGGAGTGATGTAAATGGAAAGATACAGGCTTCTTTGGCCAGGTGCTCTTCTCCTTGCTTTTCTTCTCTTCCAGTCTAACATGAAACAAATCTGTGGCACTAACTCCTGGGTCTCTGCCTCTGGTTCCTGATGTCACCCATGTCTATGCTGCTAATCTTCACCCTGGCCTACATTCTGCTTCATTTCAGATCCTGTTAACTATGTTACTCATCCTAGCCTGGTAATCCCATTACTCCTGGGGCACACCCTAAATAATTTAACTACAGCAGTCCCCTTTCATCCTTGGTTTCCGTTTTCCACAGCTACCTGCAGTCAACCACAGTCTGAAAATACCAAGTGATAAATTTTAGAGATAAATAGTTCATAAATTTTAAGTTACCTGTCATTCTGAGTAGCTTGATGAAATCTCATGCAGGGCTGCTTGGTCCCCCCCGGGACCTGAATCTTCCCTTTGTCTCGCGTAGCCTCCATTAGTCACCTAGTAGCCATCTCGATTATCAGATTGACTGTCACAATATCACAGTGCTTGTCTTCAAGTCACCCTTATTTTACTTAATACTGGCCCGAAAGCACAGGAGTGGTGATGTTGGCAATTCGGATGTGCCAAAGAGAAGCCATAACGTGCTTCCTCTCAGTGAAAAGGTAAAAGTTCTCGACTTAATAAGGAAAGAAAAAGAGTTGTATGCGGAAGTTACTAAGATCTGTGCTAAGAATGGACCTTCTATCCATGAAATTGTGAAAAAGGAAAAATAAATTCATGCTAGTCTTACTGCTGTACCTCAAACTGCCGAACTTACGGCCACAGTGCTTGGTAAGTGCTTAGTTAAGATGGAAAAGGCATTACATTTGTACAATAAGATATTTTGTGCGTGTGAGAGAGACCACATTCACATAACTTTTAATTCAGCATACTGTTATAATTGTTCCTGTGCATTGGCAGAGTGAGTATATGGACGAGAGGTGGTGTGTCCAAGAGGTACCAGGAGCAAGGAGCTCAGCTGAGAGGCTCTGTTGTGTTAAAATACTGCATATTTACTGTGGAAAAACAATATTTTAAAGGAAGTCAGGACATAAGAGAGAAAAACTCAGGTGTATTCATGAAACCATGGCACAGCCGAGAAGGACGTCTAGAAAACTGATGGTTAGGCATGTACAAAGGATTAAAGTTCAGAGACAATTATTGTGTATCACATTTATCATAAGTTCGGGGAAATCAAAATATTCTATTTTCCTGAAGTTTATAAAGATCTGCTGGTAGTTGGAAAGTGAGAATCCGTTTGGATTATATGACCAGAGATAAGAATTCAATGGTGTTTCAGTATCATGCGCTGCTTTACCGACTCTACAAAAGGGAATTACAATTAATTGGATTATGCTGGTCTCCACATGCTGATTGTAAGAAAAGAAAGTATAAAAGTGTAGCTATTGCTAACAGGTCATATCTATCATCAATCACGGTATTTGCTTTTTACTTACCAATAAGATTAATTCCTTCTTTACAATCTTTCAATTTGAAGCCGTTTTAATTATACAGTTTAGAAAATTCAAAGGAAAAGGCAACCTACTTTCAATGTATTATTAGTAATTGACCTCATTGATATTCATCTTTATGATGAGGGAAAAAGAAATGGATGGTTTGTTTATTGTTTAGAAGATTTTTACTTACTTAAGATCCCTTTGCAATCTTTTCTGAATTTCAATTTAATTAAAAAATTTTTGTACTTGATTTCTGTAAAGTGCTAAGCCTGGGGCTATGTTTCTGGGGATTCATGGAGATGTGGTCTTTGTTTTCAGGGGACTTAACATCTAATAAAGGACTTTGGTCTGCAAACCCCAAACGTCATTACATGGCTAAGTGGAGTGATAGATTAAAGGTATGAACTACTAAACATAATATATTTGAGCCCTTCTCAGGCACTATTCTAAGTGCTTCACATGTATTAAGTTATTTTACCTTCACATTAACACATGCTATAGGTGCTATTATTTGTTCAGTTTTACCGATAAGGAAATGGGTCCAGAGATGAAGTAATTTGTCCAAGTTCACTCAGGTATTTAGCTAGAGTCCAGTCAATCTGGCTCCAAGCCTTCAGAACCCTTAGTCCCTCTGCCGGCACAGAGTATGAACTGGTTCATTCTGACTAGGGTGACAGATGAAATTTCTCTAAGGCAATGGCAGTAAGGGATTCATAGGATTCTGATGGACTGAGATGGGTAAGGAAGGATGTTCTAGGTCATACAAATGTGGCCTCAGGACTAGCCGTACTGGCATCACACAGGACATTGTTAGAAGTGAAAATTAACAAACCATATCGGACCTACTGAATCAGAATCTCTGGGGTGCAGCTGGCCATCTGTGATTTAACAAGTCCTCCCGGTGACTCTGATGCATGCATGCTAAAGGCTGAGAGCCACGGTTTCTAGCAAACAGATATGAAATGGATGAAAGTCTGATTATTGTCAAGCAGCCTCTTTATGGCTAGTGCAAAGGTGGGTTATGAAACGTGGTGAGAACTTAGCTCGGAAGTCGACTGCCTTCACTTCCATGCTAAGAGATTAAATGTTCTTCTTTAGACAAGAGAGAACCATCAAAAGTTTGAGCGGGGAGATAATACCATTCAGACTGTTATTTTATGGACATAGTATTTGAGAAATGAAAAGGTAGGAATACGCAAGTTATTTAGGAAGCTATTGCTGTAGTTCAAGGCACCATGAAGGCCAAAACTAAGTGGTTTTTGTAGAAACGCAAAGAGGCTGAGTCTGTGAGGCCTTAAAATTTAATGAAAGTAGTGGTGGTAAAGGGAAAAGAGAATCAAGTGAAACTCTGTTGTTTCTAGCTAGAAGGATGTTGATGTGTTGCCATAGTTGTCTTGTATTAGACACCTGAGAAAGAGTGGCTAGGATTTTTTATTCACTCAATTTGTTCTCAACAAGAAGCTGCTGAGGAGTATGAGTTTGGTTTGGGTATGCTATTGACATTTTCAGGTGGCAATGTCCAACAGACATTGGGATATTTGAATACGAAGCTTAGCAAAGGGGATAAAGATTGACTAGGTCAATTTGAGAATTATCAACATAGAAGTAAAAGTCGAATAACAATGATTACTACAGTAATGACAACAAAAGCCGTTAACCGAGCACCTTTCATGTGCCAGTCACTATGACAGGCACTTTACACACATGATCTTAACTTCCACAGCAATCAAGCAATGTAGTACTATCCTCACTTAACATGCTAAGATGTAAGGACCAGAGAAATTAACTTGTTCAAGTTCATACAGGAAGTTAGTGTCACAGCTAAGTTTTTAACATTGTTTCCTCGCTTGCAAACTATTTTTTTGCAAGACTACCTAAAATAATAAGGGAGGAAAATGGTCATGTGGAAACAGAGCAAGAAGAGAAGAGTGCCATTTCAATTTATGTCCTGGAAGTAAGAATATAATTATTTTTACATGAGTTTATATGCAAACAGCTCCAGACTATGATATGAAAGAAATATCCAACCAACAACATGGATTCTTGTGTTAATAGTTAATCTCCCAAAATCAGCATCTACACAGATCAGCTTGCTTGACAAGGTAAATTCCATGGTCTCTAGAGGAGCAGCAGCAGGCTTAAGTCCACGGAACAGGTCACACTTTGTGATTCAGGTCATCTGTCCTGAAGAACACCGATCACGGCAAGCCCGGTGCTCTCTGATGTGTTACTGATTAATAACAATTACTATGTTGTAAAGTTTATGGGGCAAAACACATATAAAGTTGAGAGGAATGAAACACACGGATTGATAGGTGTTTCCCAGGTTCAGTGGCCATGTCTATGCAAGCAAGTTGATAGTTTGAAGTCAAATGGGAATCTTGTTTGGTCAAGTGCAGATAACCTGTTAGATTTAGAACTCTCCACCTTAGTCCAAAATGTTTAGGAAGACAGTGCTAAATGATGACTCCTGGTTAAAGGTGTAACATGATTTTAGGAACATTATGTTTTAATTTTCTGAAAATCTAGGTTACATTTCCTTTAATGAACAGAGCTATTTTTAAGTGATAGAACAGCCGTAAGTTAATTTGAATGTATGATAAGTCACTTGAATAAACCTCCACAATACGTATCATTTACAGATTGTATTTATATACTGAACACACCTTTGTAATGTACTTTAAAGACTACAATTTCTTATTCCATCCATTCAAGGCCTCCACTATGTGACACAACATGCCATTTAATCTTAACTTTCCACTTCACTCAGACCCCTGTCATCTGCTCCTGTTAAACTGGTGTACTCACTACTCCCAAACAAGAGCTGTACTTTATAACCTCCATACTTTGGTTCTTGCTCACTCTTGACCTAAGCTATCATAGCCACTCCCTCCTTCTATCCCAACCTACCAATTCTTTAAAGCCCAAAGGAAGCCTTCACATCTCCAGAAATCCTGCCTAGAGCGATCCACTTTTCCTTGATCTCACTTCTCTTTGAAAGCTGAGCATTTATTGCCTATGACACTAATTTGGGGATTAGGCATTAACAATCACTGCATTCTTGCATTGTCTCCTCCTGCCCTCTGCTCTCCTGCAGATGCCTCCTATTGGTTCAGTCTAGTTGGAAGCCTTTTGGTAAGGGGACCTTGGTGATATAGTGCATATAGGTCAGATCCTGGTTCCGAGCAAGGTAGTGAAGAATGCAGAACCAATGTGGGGTAGGGAGGCAAACAGAAAATTACAAGCATATCAATCCAGTAGTCTGTTCGTTGACACCTTGGATCCAATTGCCCAGAGAAATATTTCAGAATCTCAAAATAGTTAACTTTGTTTTGAATATTGTAGAAACTTTCTGGGTGGAGATGGGAGGGACAAAAATCTTTTGTGTAAGGCCATCCCTAACATCCTTAATCCCATAAAGAATCACATGTACATGCACTTATTTCAATGTGTAATTATTGACATAAACACAGCTGCTCTCTATGTTAAAGGAACATTAAGCTCACAAAAGCATGGAAATTCCTACTTAGAGTGTCTACTCCATTCTTAACATGGCTTGTTGTGCCCAGATGCTGCGTGTATTTTTGCACCATTTAAAAGGCTGATGTACAAAAGCAAAAAAGGTGGTAGAAAAATTAACTGAAGAAAAGGAGAGAGCCATGTAGAGTTGTCCTATTCTTAAATTTTATTATGCTCTAATCTTCATAATGGCTAGGCACAACAAAACAAATTAAGAATTAAAGAAGAGATAATTTGACCGTGGGTTTTTGGATTTGGCGGCAGGAAAGCTACACATGTAAAGATACACAAGACACTTACAGCCAGAACAGAATACTGAAACTGTGTAGTTTATGTTAAACTTAAAATGAGTAGAGATTTATACTTCCCTTTACATCCAGAAATACATGAAAAGTTGCAAGCCAGCCCACAACAAAGCAATTGACAAGAAAGATAGCATCTGCTTTTCTGTCTATTCAAGCTGAAGTTTTTCATTCTAAATGCAAGCAATGCTTCCCAAGTTAACATAATTAACTCATGACAATCCTGAAACATCATGATATAAGATACAGATGGAAATTCAAAGCTTAAAAATGTCAGCTAACTGCATCAGGATTATCACTTTTTTTTAAGTGAACAAATCATAATGCTAATTAAAACAGGTGTTTTTATTTCAAACCCTTTTGCATGTTATGAAATTACAACCAGGGTTATTTATTTATTAGTCTGCTGTGAAACATACATCTTAGAACAAGGGGATCTGTGAAAACAACAAAGTAAAAAGATAAAAAGAATGACACTCAGCATTGCTTCCTGACACAACAGAGGACCAGTCATTCAATTAGTTAGTAATTTCCGTGTGACTACTTGACAGAATCTACTAATTGTTAATCTTCTACTAACTATTGCTTTACATAATTAATTATATCCAAATAAAAACAACAAAGACATGTGGGCCAGTTGCCCTTTTGAGAATGTTTTTTTCACGACTGGTTCTGCTTACTGACAATATTTCCAGTATGAAAAGATATTAATCTCACAGGAGAAAACACATTAAAGTGCTGTGCACACTCTGTCTCTTACCTTGCTTATAGAGCACCTGCCACCCCTCTACCACCACCAAGGACACAACTACAAAAAAACCTGAAGTTACTGACTGCTTTACACAAATCTATCCTCGAAGCAATTCGTAACAGCCAAAGTCCTTTGAGTTGGGATCTTTCATGTTAATTTAGCATTGCATAAAATTCAGAGTAACCCGTCCAGAGGTCAAGCATCATTCATCATTAGTTGAAGTGAGATTTTCAACCCTTCATATTGCAGCTGCTAAGAAGTGGGGTGGAAAGGTATTCTTTGGGAGGAAAAAAACAAGACTCAGAACACAATCCTTGCTCTATCCACAGAAGAGAAAACAAGGTGCCTCTATGTCAGCATGATAATATGCTTAAATTTGGTGATGTCATTCTTCACTAACCCCAAAGTCACTAAGCACATGGCAGCTGCATTCCTCCACTTAGGAGTTCTAGTGGAGATCAGTATTAACCATTTTAGATGTAAATGAAATCCTTTAGTGGGGTGGAAAACATAGCTTTGTGAGCTGAAATGATGATTTATATCCGAATCCTATCTTGTTTTTGAGAGATTACAACTGTTAACAAGGCTGCCCTTGTTCTGGTGGCATCCTCCAGGCATAAAAAATTCTGGGAAGCTGAGTATGATCACTTTTGAAACTGCAAAACAGCATTCCAAGGCTTTGCAGTAAACGCACTGCCAAATTAGGATCCAGGAAGCTTTGCAGTTCACAAATGAAAGATCACTCTCTTGTGGGATTCCTTCCTTTCTCTGAAACATTAAGGTCAGGACAGGAAATGGAAGCAATTGAAATGAAAAAGCAATCAGAAAAAAATAGATAACATATTTAAATGACTAGTAATTCACAGGGCTTTTGATAATGCATAGACGTTTGCAAAATTATGAGACATCTCTGGGTTCTAAAATACCAGGATATTTGCTCTAGGAAGTAAAGTCTCTCTGGCAAATATTCAGAGTTCAAACACAAGTATTATGAAAAGTTCCAATGAAAGAGGTGAGATCTGGAGGTCTCTGCTAAGACTCTCTAGTCTCTCTTTGAGTGGCCTTAAACTCTGACCCACAGGGTAGAATTTTGAAACATAGTAGAATTTTAGTGCTAATTCTCCTCCCAAGTCAGAGCAGTGTGATTGAAAGGTATCTGTAGTAATTGTTTATGATGTGTAAAATAACCATTTTCCAAATTTTGCAGAAATCAAAACTAAAAAGGACTGACATTTCATTTGGGAGAAGAAAGTAATTTCAAGGACTCCTCCGCGTTGATGGCTTATATGGATTTGAATTATGTATAAAGTTGTAATTCTGTTGCATTATGTCAAAACTCATATAATGTAGTATTTTCATCTGTAATGATTTTCCTAGTATTATTTAACCTTCTCATCCACTGTGTTTGGCTAGGATCATACCTATTCAAAAGAGGCAAGTGGAGTAAATAATGGCATATGATTGCAGCAGGTGAGATCACAGGTCCTGTGGATTCTTACACATGTGGTCAGAGCCTGCAGTGGTCCAATTTTTAGACTTGACCCTGAGGGAAATGTACACCTTTTACTTACATCAAAACCATATGGGATTTCTGGCATTGAAACTTCTTTACAGAGTAGGCTTTAAGTTTGGATATGAATGTCTCATAAACAAGCTGACAAAAAAATAGAGGCTGTCCATACACAGGAGTCCAAGGACTGTTATAAATTACAAATGTCTTTTCTATTTCACTGCTAATTACCCTGACACGGACTGAGCACACACAGAGATCAAATTGGGGTGTTAAAGGGGTAGTTATCTGAATAATTTAAGAAATTATTTTTACTAAGCTACTAAACTAATTGAAGCAAAATATAATAACAGATTATGTTGGTATCATGCATCACAGATAAAACACACTCACATTCAGTATCTCATGAAATACAACAATCTGGGGAAAAGTTATTATTGGCATTCTCTGCATTTTAGAGGACAGTAAAAGAAGCTTCAGTGAAATAACTACACAAACACTGTAAACAGGAGAGCCAGGATTTGAACCAAGTCTTTGAGTCAAACACTCTTTTTGCTGCACCATTATAGCACCGTTGCTGCTATTTAAATCAGCTTTCCATTTTAATGGAAAGTTAGTTAAACCATATCTAGGTTGAACTATGAAGAAAGCATTCAGGGATAAAAATAGTAAAACCATTTCAAATTCAAAACACAGGTAGTTTGAAAGTTACAGATGAATGGTTTTAAGGTAGGTCTCAATTAGCTCCCTGTGGTCAATTAATTTCATCTCTTTATCCTGGAAGACTAAAGTGTCTTTACATTAAGTGCCCTGAATCTGCTTCATAGTAGTATATGTTGGCATAACTGTTACTTTGGGAGCATTTATGCTTTTTTCCTGGGACCTGTCCTATTTTCGACCGTGGGTTTCAAGCACCTTGACATGAGGTGCTATGTCCCACAGTTCTTCGAGTGCCTTGTTTCTGTGCAGTTAGGTACTTTTTACATTCTTCCCTTAGGACTATGTCTTTACCTGGATATATAGTTCAAAGTGCTAATTATGTGCTAGTCCCAGTGAAAGAGAACACCAAATGGAAAATGCTTTTCAGGTGAGAGTTCAGCCATGGAGCAAAGGTGGATGGAGCAGGAAGGAGCTGAGAGTCAGAACTCCTTACTTCAAGTCTCTGCTCTGTCCCTTAATCTCTTAGCATCAATTGTTGGGTTGTTGTGAGGATCAATTAAAGGAAGTATATGCAGGAGCAACCTATGAAATTGCAAAATATTATGCTATATAAGGCATTACTTCTCCAATCTTTTCTTCACCAGAATAGAGATGCTCAAGAGAGTAGGACATTTAGGAGAAAGCACAGAACATGTATTTGAGATTTAAAGTTGTCTGAATGTCACTATTTAGTTGCAGCAAATTCTGTTCTATATTATTTAGTTTTAGTAGGAGTATAACTTGCATGTATCAAATCATGGTCATCAGGACTAAAATACTAAAGCCTTATCTAGAGGAATTAGGGAATATCTCATTAGCTACCTACATACAGTACTTTCTCTGAAGGGGCATTTTGTTTATACAAACAGGCAAAATGCCCAAAATGGGCAAAATGCTGATGATCGAAAGTTTTTGTAACTGTATGATGTTTAAATTTGATAAATATTGGAAAGTGGAGCAGAGAGAATTCTCTAAATGATAACTGTGATGACTCTTCTTCTTCAGATGTTTGAAGAACAATGTAGATACACAGACAAAACCAGGTCTGTACGTGAGATTCCATCCCAGTTTCCCAAAACTGCTTGCAAGGATTCATAACAGAGGGTTTGGAAAATTCCAATCCTACATTTGGATCTGAATTTTCAATCAAACAAACAAAAACAAGAGAAACAACTAGGCTCAGAAGAATTGGTCCTTCCAACTGCCAGAATAAAACTCTGCATTTGAACCTGCTGTCTTCAGTCTAACCTTAAATTTTAAATCTTATAAGCAATGCAACCACTACTTTGAGAAATTATTTTGTAGTCTAATGGATCTCATTGTCAGGAAATAGTTTTTGATTTTCAGCCAAAATCAAGCTTTCCAGAAACAAGTTTTATTTGTGCATTTCCCTCTTTTAATATTTGTGGCTAATGTAGATATTTCATTTACGGGCTTCCTTTTTAAAGCTTCAAATTGGTAGATGAGGAAAGGAAGAAGAGGAGTTTATCCTTTTTTTTTTGAGAATTTCTTCCTTTTTTCTCCTTATCTACAGTAAAATTAACTGCTAATATGGATGACTACTTTTCCACCAAGAACATGAGAAATCCTCACAAGAAGCAGCACAGATAGGTGGGAATATTTGAACAGTACTTTGCGAGAGCTGGAAGTTCACCAAACAAACTAAATCTGTAAGAAGACTACTTCAACTTCAACAGCTTTAAAATTCTTTGTATTGCCATCATTCATTGGTAACTGGGGAGTTTTTACAGCCTTTCAAATCTTAGAGTCCTTTCAATCACTAGATGCCTTAAAGGGACAGAAGACCTTAAAATGTGCTCCCGATCTCCCTAGTTGAAAAAGATACATAGACAGAGGGGGGGAAAAGTCAAACGACAATACAAAAAGCATTAATGCAAAGAACAGTGGGGTCTCTCCCTAATTTGACTTTCTCTACAGGTGGCCTGCAGCTGCGTCCAAACAGGTTAGTCCATCGCCTTCCCATGAGCACGACAACAAAGTGCTATCTGTATTCACGAGAATACATTTTGTGGCAGAGACTGATTCAGGTCTAAAAATAAGAAAAAAGCATTTTTCCTGCATAGCCTGAGGTAACTCTGTACACCAGCAGAAGACAGTAGCACTCTTGTCTCCCTGGCTGTGCCTGAACATAAAGGAATCAGAAACCTACTTCACATGACTCAAGGAGGCCCAGGGCCAGCAAGGAGTTGATTCATTCTATATACAACCTTATGAGTCCCATTGACTACATACAGCAGCTGAGCAGGCAAAATCAATAAGGAATATTCTGTTTTCAATTGACTTCAAGGTAAACTATACATATAGATCTCTGAGATTGATATACCTGCTTAAATAAGTATTCTGTCATGCTGGTCAACATTATGCTGAAATACGCAAAATTAGAGCATGCCTATTTGGTTTGGCTTAAAAATAATTGATCAGATCACCTTTACTAATCTCCTTTAAAGACATACTCCCTGCTTGCGTGGTTACTTAGTGATGAAATGACAAAAAGAAGAAAAGCCTGAAAAATGTTTATATTGGATGGATAACCCTCCTAAAATTGATTTATACTTTATGTATTAACACAAATAATATCTTTCGAAATGGGATTTCAATAACATTGCTTCTTGTATGTAACATTTACATGTGAGGGAGTTCAGCTTGTTTCTGGAGTTTTCCTACCTTCCCTCTTTCCTTCCTCCTTCCTTCATTCTGTTCTTTTTTTTCCCATTTCCCCTCTTATCTCTAAGGCATGTATTTATACTTTTTTTTTTCTTTCATGAAATCTCTACTCTTTTCCAATTCATCACGCTGATTTAGGAGCGAATCAGTAAAAGGTGCTCTCCCCATTCACCTCTGCCAATAAAGAAAAATCTGATCCCCTCCATCTTCCCTGGAACACAGTTGGATTTCCATTCCCATGATCGAGCAAATCATCTGTGAGATATGTTTAATTCCCTACTGACCCAAGAAGTGTGGATCTCCACTCTCCTTCTAAGTACAGGTCTTCTGAATAATTTTATTTGTTCAATTGCTACACTCCAGAACTGTCTTCTTTCTAAACTTTTTGATAGCTCTGTGTTTTCCCATCCACTCAGAAAGCCATACAATGTTATTTTTGTAATGTGTACATGACAACCATTAGCAAAAACTTTTCTCTACTTTGGTTTCCAGATGGTTCCAATTTCATTCCCTATTTCTCTTTAAACCTCCACCTATATTGTTTTATGAAGATATATTATTTTAGAATACCTCATAATAACATACTTTTGCTGATGCATGCCAAAAAGAAAAAAAAGACTAGCTGATTTGCCTTTTAAATTCAATAAAGAGAAAAAGAAGAATGGATTTAATAATGATTAATGAATGCTTTACTGTTTTATGTTATATAGAAAAAAAACCCTGAAAAATATATCTTGGAAAGGATAAGTGTCCAGTAGTCAATGTTCATTGTAAAGTGACGGCTCACAAATGGGACTGGGGTAAGATTAGCAAGTCATTCCCAAAGAAAGTCACAAACAATTGGGTGGATTTAGGAAAAAATAATCCAAGCTAAGCTATATAATAGTTTTCTTATTTTAACTGAAACACACTTAATACAATGTGGTTTGAAATAAGACTTTTAAGAATTAGGATGGAAAACTTTAAATCCTGCATCATACAAAATTTTCAACACCAGATGAAGTAAAAATGCTCAATTATGTTCTCATGATTGAGATATGAAAGACAAATAGTTACCAAGGGAAAACTGAGAGTCTCCAACTCATTTCACCAGAGAAATGATAGAGCTCAGGTTTTAAATGGTCAAGCCCTGTGGTTAGGCAACTTCCTCCCTCTTGTGTTTGAAACTAACAACATTTGCTTGATTACTGGCTAATGCTAATTTTTAAGGTTTATGAATGCTTGCTGTATCAGAGAAAACAAAATTAATTTTTAAAACTTACTCTTTGCCTTTTACTTCTTATCATGTCTACTTCTAATTTCCCCTGGCAAGAAACCTTCTATGATTAAGGACAGTAAAGATTTCTGAAGAGACAACAGTACAGGTTGTGAGCAAAATATTATAAACTCATGAAATCCAAACAAATTTACAGACCTCCACATTGTAAAATACATGTTAAAGATATAAAGAGAAATTGAATCATGTTTGGAGAGTAAGTCAGGTAAGTTGTTGAGGTTCCTTCAAACACAGCAGTTTTATTATTCAAGCCATGAAGACCAGTCTGGGACCTCTATAGCAATTGATGTTCTCCAACCAAACTTTTAGAACTACTGCTTTAGTACAGGGTTTGGCACACTAAGGCCCATGGGCCAAATTTAGCTCATAACATAGACAGGTAACATTTTAAACACAGGTCATATTTTAAATATGACATTCTTCAAGAAATGTCATTCATATAGGTGGCATTTTTTAAAATTATATTTTTATGTGAAGTTCCTTAGTTCTCATAAAAGTATGATATTGGAATAAAAAAGAATACAATAAAAAATAAATGTACATTTGTGCAGATGAATTGTTTACCTAAGATCACTTGTCAGTTCCCCAAAACCATCTGAAATACTACATTAGCCAGTACCATTTAGCTCACGATAGACAAGGACTTAAAAGGTTGGTTTTTCTGGCAGTTGATTTAATTTGCTTTATGGGACTCTAAGCTCCTTCAATATAGTGGACAATTTCACATGGTAGTTAAATGAGATGAGGTTTGTAAAAGCAATTTAAAGCAGTAAAGAACTATGTAAAGTGGTAGTCATGGTTGTGATACTAGTAGTAGAAGTAGGTGTTTAATAAATATTTATTGGATGAATTAAATGTTGGCTCCATTCTGAACCATGATTTTAAGAGTTTTAACTGCTAAAAAGAATATCATGCAGATAAAATGTCTGTTTCAGATATGAAAGTCAACTGAGTTACATATAATATGAACACTCCGCTGGTTATGCAATGCTTGGAATTCCAAGTGGGAGTTTTACTCATAGAAGAAATACAGTATGTGGCCCTGTGACTAAAAGATAATAGGAACTATTGAAGATGGAGATTTTTCCACTTGGTCCTGGGCACAGAATCAAAATCTAAGTTTAACTTGGTGATATTTAAAAATGCATAACATGCAAAAGTCTGCAATCATTCTGTTTCTCAGCTCGTGAAAATAGAAGTCTACAGCCTAGTATGTGTCAATTTTGAAAATATAGCCAAATCAGGCCGACAAGAAAAATCTTAAGTAAATAACTTCATCCATGTGTTTAGTACCATCCATGACTCTATGCCAAATTCACTTCACGTTCCCTTCTTCAGCAACTTCTTTTATAACATGTGCCTACAGCTATTAACTATCTGAAGTGTTGATGAGGATAGGAAAGAAATTACTTTCATGGTTATGTTTTAGGGGGACATTTGGAATTCAACAGTATGTGAAAGGACCAGCTTCAGCTTGAAATAATCTGCTAAGAAAAACACCTGAATTCTAAGCAAACAGTTTAGCCTTTAAAACTCACTGAGGCAGATATACATGATAAGAAATAGTAGAACTGAAAGAGAGAGAGAGAGACAGAAAGCGATCCATGAACATCAGTAGCAATGGGAAGGGGCTTAAATAGGTTAAACTGGAAATACATGATGAATGCAAACTGCATGAAAATACTGGACATTTAATTTTGGACAGAAAGTGCTTTCTGGTCTTTGAGGCTTATTTTTCTGGTTTTGGTAGTGATGTCTTCATTTCTTTATCTTTATTATTTGTTTATAATTGACAATTTTTTCACTGTATTTTTGTTACTACAAAAGTCATTTTTTCCCTCCTAACTACGAAACATTCAAATGGCTCAGGCTCAGATTTATTTTTGAAAGAACTGTGCATTAACAGGAACTTACAGGTGCACATATATGTTTCTCAAAGTACATTGTTCTCTGCTGGTAGGAAAATTACTTAGGCTCTCATCTATGGACAGCAAAAACACTATTCAAATGTCCATGTTTATTAAAATGATCTGTTGCTGTTCTTCCAAGTGGAAGCATCTAGATGTTTGGCATTCTGTGAATAGACAAATAAATAATTTTCTCAATAGCTAACATTCCTTCCAGAATACATCGCTTGTATTCCTGTTTGCTGTTGATACTTGGTTTTTAAGCAAATGCATAGATCTCCTTGTCTCTAAGACTCTTAAGTTTACTTTTGAACCCTGAGAAATGTTATCTCTACTCTCCTTCTATCCAGTATATTTCTTAGGATTTCCATCTTCTGGTTGCACACTTTCTATCCTCAACAAAAATAAAATAAAATAAAACTTCTTTTTAAAGAGTGGAATGCTCATTGCTGTGGAGGACAAGCAGGGTGTGATAAAGAGACATCTTATTGGGTCGCTGATCCAACCCCGCTCCTAACCTCTTTCCCTGTGGCACTTTCCAGCTAATGGTGACCATGTGACAACACAGTGGCCTAGAAATTTTAACATGTGTATTTCATTTAATACAATCTAAAGTCTTCCTTCATAATTCTTGAAGACCTTGGAAGTTTTTTTTAACTTTGTTTACTCCCTTACCCACTTATATACTGTTTTGACCAAGATTTTATCTGTGTCTAGATTTACGCTCCACAAATTTCTCATTGTTTTACACAGTTTCTTTAGATTTACCCATAAGTTTAGCTTCTTCACTAATCTTTTCTTCTAACAGTTCAGACATTTCTTCTGGAATAATTTAATTTCTTCCTGAAATACATCCTTATAATATCTTTTCAGGAGAGTCTGTTGGTGTTAAACTCTCAAATTTGCTTGCTTGAGAATGTTTCTATTTTGCTATGGATCTTAAAAATATATAGACACACATTATGAGTTTGCATGTTATTTGTTCATGTAAGAAAATGCCACGTATCAAACTATCTTTTCTATCTTTCTGTACCATTTTTTAAGTTAAATATTTACCTTTTGAGATTAAAGTCTCTCTCTCCCTTAAATTAGATTTGGGAAGGGAACAATAAGAGGAATTATTAAGCTGATTAAATGCCCCCTATTAAGCTGCTGACTTAACATGTTGAGGGAGAGCTGGACTGGGTAGTTCTCATGAGTGGCCTCCTGCTTTCTTCTAGAAAGGCCCAATGAGGGCATTTCCATATATACTGGATTAAAGGTAGATTTTCTACCTGTATCTGCATCTGAATTAAGATCTGTAGGCTTATATATTATATGTAATATAAACCATAAATAATAATTTTTCCATAGCTCTTACAAAAGCATATCAATTTTATATGTTTATCTCTTTATTATCATATTTTGTATTTAAGCAAATCAACTAACAAGTGATAATTAAGTCCAGGATTCTGCCATGTTTCTTGAATTGTAAATTCTCAAAAGTTCTTATTTATATGGTTATATTTTCAATATGCCTATAGACATGTATTACCGTGGGGCAAAGGTGCTGGTTGAAGGGAGGGGTAGGAAGAGGAAAAGAAAAGGAGAGGCATGTTTAAATTAGTGAGAAATAAAATTATGGTCAACTTTGATATCATTTAAAATAGCATTGTTATATATTATTGAGGATAATAAATGATTCTTGGTGGAAGTGCTTAGAGGATCTGAGTCAATGATTAGTGATGAAGGTTTTATAGTTAGAATACCACTTTGGTGAAGAAAAACAGATACTTCTAAAAGTAATTAAGAATGTTTAAAAATGTCCCTGGAATTTAGCAAGTATTTTCTTTGAAGATTTTTTGCATAATAAACAGGTAAACATCAACCTATTCTATCTCAAGTATATATGAATCATTAATTAGTGCAACCTAAATTATTTGGAAGTAATGATACAGAATATTCTAAAGAACTGGCTTAATGATTCTAAATAAAAATAAGGATAACAATTGGGATAAGGGTTAAGATAAATGTTAGTTTATATGTAATTTACTTTCAGAAGTAATCATTTTATTTTGGGCAAGTTGGGTAGATTCACAAATGGTGACTTTTATTCAAGTAATTATTGTGCTTCTCTTCCAAATGATCTGATTCCATCGACCCCATTTCTCTGGGGTTGTTATGACATGAATTGAAAGTTTTAGCATTTTTTGAACAGTAAAAAATAAAAGCTCTTGCTTGTTTCTAATTTCAGTAGAAAATTTTGCTTCACACAGGAAATGGCAATACAGGTTGAAAAGGCTCTACCCAGATGTAGCAATCTGGATGTTTCTCTTCATATTGACTCAACCTAAAAATTTCATTTTAATGAGAATTAGACCACGGAATTTTTCCTTAGCAAAGCTACATTTCCATTCTATGGCCTGTGTTTTAATTCCTGGTATAATCTGTGTGCTCCATAATCCTGAAGTGCAGAGTCAATACCACCTCCTCCCTTGGCACAAAACAGGAGTGGTTTGGGCAAAATCTGAGATTGTCTATCTATTAAGGGAAACCAAAATGTTACCCTCACCTTAAAAATTCTTCTTCACATAAAAGGAATGCCTAAAATCCTCAAGTTAACAATCAATCTTAGTTTAAGAGCTGAATCTTGGTTAGAATATAAATTCTCCTGAAAAAAGACAATACTTTTGAAGATTCTTTATACTTTATATCTTAATATTTGTGGGTTTCAGATACTTTTCTGAAAGTAGGCTTTAGACGAGAAAAAAAGAGAAGAATATACAGGAAATATGCTTCTTAGGGGGTTTAGAAGGTATCCTGAAGAAAAGGACTCGTGGACAAATGTTGAAGCAAATTTCTGCTTCCTCAGAATCTTATTTACCCAGGGCTGCCTCAATATTCATGCATGTATACCTTCTTTCATTCACTTGACTAGCTTTAATTTGGTACCTCCTGTGTTCCAGGCAGTGCTAAGGATTGGGGGTGCAAAAATGAACACAATATACTTTCTGTTTTTAGGCATTCTACTCTAGTGGAGGAGAAATAAACCAACAATCAAAATACATAGTGACAAATGTGTAAGGGAAGACTCTAAGGGATTCCACTGGAGGATTGTGTAAAATAGAGGGACTCCATTTATCTATAAACTATTTTTGAAGTTAAAATCTTTATTTACAGGACTATGAGATGATGCTCATTTAGTATAATGTGCATTGAATCCAGTCAACCATTGCTGGCCTTACATGACCAGCTCTTGGAATGCCTCACTACATTTCTTCTCTGAAGATACGGTGCCAACAAAGCTTAAAATATTTTAATATCTGGTCAAGTCAGCTGCTCTGACAGCAATTGATTTGCTGAATGTCAAATCTGTTCACTCTGGAATTTAATGGGTTTTAATAAGGTTCAGGATGGGATAAATCTAAATAATGTTTGAGTAAGTATTTACCAATTTAACTTTTTATATTTTGGTTGAATAGGAGGCATTTATATCTCTCAATATGGATTTACATCATGGGCATGAATGCAGCGCCACTATTCATTTTATGGATTATAATATATCTTGACACAATCCGGGGAATTTGAAGGTAGAGTTGACACTCCATCATTTGCTTGCACAATTGTGTCTTTTCCTAAAGCTGAACAACTTAAGAAGGGGGTGATTATAGATGTTAACTTTGATGCTGCTGACGTTTGTCACCTTATGTCATAACCTTAACATTATTTAAACATATCTGTGGAAGGGCTTCCTGATTGTTCAAAGCACAACCTAGTATTCTGAAATGTACAGGCTCCTGTAACATTTGCTCCATCAGCAATCAACACATCAGCTTTTCTTTGAGAGGTAAATATTATGTGTCATGTTCCATAGGGGAAAACATTAAGAACTGCTATGACATGGTCTTTGATAATTTTTCCCCCTATTTTCCCTTTGTTTTAGAGGTTACTTATATCAGAAATGAAATAGCCTGTGAATTTCTCTTTGTCCTTCATCAATCAAAGCTGATCAATTATAAGACCAGCAAAACTGGATCACAACTCCAAGCTACGTGGTCATATTACACTCATATTATTACTAAAAGCCACATCTATATTCCAAACTGGGATACTATAACCCCTTTGTCATTTTCCAATAAAAAGACCATACCAAATAGGCAGAGCACACCGTAATTAGCAGCTGGCAGAGAAAGCTGTAAATCTATATGAGTTCTGAACGATTTGCTTACATTGTTGCTTTGTTGACAAATGATGCTGTACATGTTAATGTTCCTGAAATGTCCCCATTGCACCTGACGTGCCAATAAATGCCAGCCAGCTGTATGAATTATGGAAATAAGATTTTTGTTTATGAAGGTATCCCAGACATTTATTTTACAGCATTCCTCTCGACAGATTTAATGTCTGGAGTTACATTGAGAAGATATTTGCTACCTGACATAACGGATAATGGAAACTTTAAAGGCTCTTTTTTTTTTCTCCTTTTAATGATGAGATTAATACCTCCACACACGCACACACATGCACACACATATATGTATTTTAACATTTACCTTTGGACTTTATAATTTTCTCCTTATTTTTAAACATCACGCATTCCTGCTCAAGAGTTAAATAAGGTATCAATTTCCAATTAAGACTAGGAGTGAATATTTAGAGTTATATACTGATAATTTTCATTTCCATTCCAATCATTCTTTTATTGTGTTATGTGAATAGCACAAAAATATTTTGTATGAATTATAATATTTTGCATTTGTTGATCTATTTATTGTTGGTCTAAAAGAGATTTACTTGTGGGTATTTCTTTTATATGTTACAGGAGTTAGTACTTCTGTAAATAGTTTTATATTAATATACTTTAAAATAACAGATTCTATGGCTGGGGAATCCCACAAACTTTGCCTCATTGCACATTGCACGACTTAAACCCCTTATTCGGATAAGAGATTTTATTAATTATTTTTAAAGAGCTCTCACATGAGATAAAAATTACCTGATCTTACAATAATCATAAAATAACCACTGATTCTGAATCTTATAAACACAGTAATAAAATAAACCATACTAATTTAAAAACCTTTCCTCTAACATAAGTATAAAATGTATAATTCCCAGATATGAATGCCAGTCTTCTCAAGTTTTAATCTTCGAAACATTTGTGTGATAGATGTTCACTATTGTCTTTGAATTATTCTACTTTGCCATAGGTCAAAGGGGACTAGAAATTATGATTTCTGGGCTATAGTAATATTTTTGTCTTCTGTTTCAATACTGAAGAATGGACTGAACCGGTACCTAAAACAGTTAATGTTATGTGGCCAATAAGATTTTGAATTTGATCATTGATCTCCAAATGATTTGCCATATCATATGGCATGTGATTTAGAAAAGAACCAATGAGTACAGGCTAATTGGCCCTCTCTGAGTGAGTGGTTGCATGCTTTTTCACCTGGGTTAAATTGTTTAGTTGATTTTTACATACATAGGCCAATGTGCTTTGTCCACAGAATGTTCGATATACCTTCCCACATCCTATTCAAGATCTCTAAGCTACCTAAAGTCTCAAAGCAGTATGAAAAAATGCCTCTTTACGAACTTTGAACAATGGAGGCTTAGGGATGATTAACATATAAATAGGGAGGAAAGTCAAATCACTTTTGTGACCAAAGGCAATCCCCCTCAAATGTTTCTTTCCTCACAAAAGAATCCAGATGGCAAAAATGATGCTTAAGTAAATGCTGGCTACAGCTCAATTCTTCTGGTTCACACTGGCTACAATAGACACTCACATTTATATATTAACCATTTCACAGATTTTGTGCAAAGAGTAAGCTACTTGTCCATAGGCCTATCGTGTTTAAAGAGTTAAGTCTCCAGTTCTTGGCATTGCTGCTTTAGTCTGTATTTGCTCAAAGGAGGATTAAGGGTAATGTGCAGCACAGGAACAACGTAAGGAGACCTGGACTATATCTCTCTCCTCAATATACCTGCACAACGGGAAATACAGGGCTCCAGACTCCACTCTCCATGTTTTCTTTCACGTGCATGGAATTCATTGAAACTAATGGGAAGGAAATTATAGTCGTCTCACAGGTCTCCTAACTACAGGTTTCTGTGTGGATAAATTTAACTTGTCAAGGTTTCTTACAAAATGACACAACGAAAGTCAAATAGTCAACGAAGAATAGCAGGAAAATCTAAAAGTATTCAATTCCCCCATTTCAGTTAAATAAAACCAGATACATCATAGGCAGAGATCAGAGTTTGACTGGAGATTTTCCAAAATGATACCGTAATTTCTTACTGAGTTGTGAAGTTAAACACACACAAAGTAATAAATATCTGGAAAAATAAAGATAGTTCATCTAATTATCTCAGAGTATAATTTAAAATATGAATTTTTTATAAACAAATTTTTTCATATACTCCACTAGGATATACTAGGATTGACATTAGAAAAATTGAAAGAAGGAGTTGCTGAATGTTGTCTGACTACCAATCATTCAGAAAGAGCATTTCATCCAGGAAATATTGAATATAATAAATAATATTTGAAACAGAGAAATGGGCTATGCTGCTTTATTGGGGCAAACTAAAGTAGTAAAAGAAAGTTTCTTCAAACAAAAATCCTTCTCAAAATAGAGTTATGAGAAATTTTATCCCAG
Organism: Balaenoptera musculus; assembly: GCF_009873245.2. Lineage (NCBI taxonomy): Eukaryota > Metazoa > Chordata > Mammalia > Artiodactyla > Balaenopteridae > Balaenoptera > Balaenoptera musculus. The sequence continues at coordinate 27,368,648 of NC_045791.1, read as the reverse complement.
CAATACTTGCAGAATAATAAAATAATAATAACCATTTATCTCATTTGCATTTTGTGTTGGAACTTCCTAAGGTAGGAAGGATGATTAATTTTGTGTTATAATTGAAGAAGCAGAGTCCTGAGATGTTTCAACCTATTCAAGGCTGTGCCAGTTTTACAAAGCAAGGCTTGAATTTATCCCAGGGCAATGTGATTCCAGAACTCACATTTTAAAGCACATATTATTTTGTGCTTAGAAATGAAATATGCTGATTATCACAATCTAATTTTAGGATTTAATGAATGTGTTTTGGAAACTTTACCGAAAAATGGAAAGCAAAGCCAAGTGGATTGGGGAAGAGGATCCTTTGGACAGAACAGAAGTTGGTAGGAAAGGATAAGCAACAAAAATAATTAACCAAGCAGTTGTGAACAGTAAGGTGGACATGGTACACCAAATGGGTGCTTTTGGAAATTTACTAGAAGAATCTTTTTCAGGCTCCTGAATACATGATATCCCAAACTCACACGGGTCATCATCAGGAGAAGCCCTGAATCGGAGGCCTAATTTTTGAGAACAAATTGCTCCTGAGTAGAACATAAATTACAAAATGAGAACTTGTCTACCTCACTGTTCACAATTGCTTTATTAATTATTTTTGCTACTAATCATTTCCTAGAAACTTCTGTTCTGTTGAGAGGATCCTCTTTCCCAATCCACTTGGCTTTGCTTTCCATTTTTTCAGTGAAGTTCCCCAAATGAGACTATCATCTGCAACAGATACTGAATCAAGGGAAAGAAAATGTATATGCATTAACTACTAAGAGCTAATTATTTGAAATTGCAACTATAATACTCATCAACTCATGAAAGGTGTCCACCCCTACACCAAGCTTTAGTCTCACTGTTTTTCACTAGTCCCAAAAGTCCTCTGAGCCAGGGCCACATCTTATTCATTTTTATACTCTGTTGCATTGTGCCTGGGACATAACAGCCATTCAATTCATGTTTGTTAAAGGAGAGTGACTGCAGGCTCATGAAGCCTACCCTAGACCTAGAGAGAGGCAGAATTTAAGACAACACTGCATCTTGACTAAAAGCACATTGACGTTAGATTCAATCAATCCCAGGTTTGAATGTTGGCTCTGTCACCTACTAGCTGTGCGCCCTTAGGCAAATTAACCTCACTAAGCTTCAGTTTCCGTGTCAGCACAACTGAGACAGTGATGTCTACCTCTTTGTAGTCTACGTTTATTAAGTGAGGTAATATTTGTAAAGCACACCATGCCATGGTGGTACATAAAAGTGTTCAAGAAATGCTGTTAAAGCTGTAGTAGTTGAGATGGTCAAAAAGCAAATGCTGGAAATTTTTGACTCAAACTTGTCATCCTAGGATAGTAAGAGCAGTCAACTTTTGTAGGCAGTAGAGTGTACACAGAGAAGTGGACTCCTCAGAACAGAGATTAAGTTTCTCTATCATTCCAGTGATTAGTGACCGCTTAAGTGGAGATATATTTTCAGGTAATGAAAATCACACTTTTAATAATATGCTGAAAGGTTGGAATTAAGGTATAGAAATAAAGGCTTGAGAATAACTTGATTGCAAGTGACAGCTGAAATATGCAAGTTCTCTAAGGAAGGAGTGTGTAGAGAAGAAGGCCTAAAGTTGAACTTTCTCCAGCCTAGTTCAATAGGTGAAATACAGAGGAGAAAAAAGCAAAAGGGACCTTTAAGGCCTTTTTAAAGTCTTGACTCAGGAAGTAGGTAAAAAAGGCCATAGAAGAAGGCAGATGGTTGGGGAGGCCAAACATGAATGTAAATTTACTATAGAGCATTGGGAACATGTCCAAGCCAGAAAGGAAACGTATTAAACTGGGCAGAAAATAACAGATTCCAGAATCATTTATTGTTCAACATAGTACAGGTAGTATTTTTTTGTGGGAGAATTTCTGATGGGTATGCCCAGGATGGACACAATCTAATTTTAGATATCCATACCTTTGTCTTCTGCTCATAAAAGCAAACTGGGATGCCACGGGAGCGTGACTTCTTTTTTCTTCTTTTTTTAATGAAAACCTTGATTTTTCTCCAATTTACTTAGAAGGTAAATAACTTGAAAACATGAGTACTTAGAGCAATTGAGATCACTGTTCAAGAATGTGATAAAGGGTAGAAAGCCAGATGGAGGAGCTGCCTGGAGAGTACCATTGGTGCCCCAGAGAACTTATCCAAAAGGATTTTAAAAGGTCACTTAAAATGTAATGAGCAGGGCAAATATATATTACTAGAACTTCTCTTGGTAGGAGAACTGCATACAGTTCTTTGATAAGCTGTTGGGGAAGAAGGAGAGGAGGTAAAATCCTAGGTTATGCTTGAGTAAAACCAAAATACTGTTAAATTGTCTTCTAAGGAAGTTGAGCCCAGTTAAGAGAAAGGCTTTTGTTGTGCTGAATGGGGTCTATAAGTTGAGAGGCTGGCAACAGATTTTTTTTCTGCTCTTCCAACCCCCAATACTTGAGTATGTCTTTAAGAAATGTTTAATAAATATTTATATCAGTTTAAGGAAGTGACAAATTATTGGTGTGCTTTGTAGGTCAAATAATATGTTCGACCATAGTGCAAAATTATTATCATGCCAGTGGTGTCCACGTCTCCATTCAATTTAGAGGGAGGGCTGGCACTACAGAAATTGTTACGAAAGAGGAAAGATGAAAGAAAGGAAGGTCTTTATCCTTCATTTTGGGAAGGATAAAATCAACTAAAACAACAGGGATTTGGGAAGGAGTAGTATATTTGATTTGTTTAAATTAATTCATTAGAAAGGAAGAGATTTTTTCAGGAATATGTGAATAAAGATCAAAACACAATGAGACAAACTTCAAAAGTCCAGAGGAACTTGGGTCTTAGATTATTTCCTTTAAAAAGCATCTGGATTGAGGGCTTTGAAAACATACCAAAAGCAATAAAGACTGAAAAAATAGGGAACCACAACAACAGCAAAACCCCTCAATCTTCAATAAAACAAAAATAGCCACAGCTTCAAACCATACACAGTCATGTGTACTGTGAAATACTGTGGCGTCTGTGCCACAGTGAGGAGAGAAACTAAGAGCCAACACAAACTTCAGAAATGGAAGAGGAAAGGGGTTTCCTTAAAAGGGTCACAGTTTTGAGCATGATATCTGATGATCTGATAGAATATCAGGCCATGGGAATGGAATGGGTGCAGCCTGTGAGTAGGGAAATATGCTAGAAATTTATGACACAGAAAGTCAAGGAAGGTGGCATGGAAGCAAAACCATTTTACTGTTTATTCCCAAGCCACATAGCTTAGGAAGAGTTCCAAGGAGGAAGCTGCGTGAAGGAGGGTGAGGAGACAGAAATTTCCAGGTTCCACACACAGAGCTGTGTTACTAAGAGAAAGAGAGAGAGAGAAAGAGAGAGAGAGAGAGAGGTATTAAATGAGCCAATTCAAGGATTAGTAGTAATCAGAAAAATTAAGTAGGGATTACAGAAGCACCAAGGGATCATTGATTAGACAAGAATAAAAAAGCAGAGGGATATAAATCACAAGAGGAATTACTCAAGAAACCAGGAGAGTTCAGACAAATAGTTATTCTATGGTTGCAAAGAAATTATTTACATAAAATGTATCAGAAGGAATTTTAAAAAAGAGCTATATGTATTCAAAGGGAGGAAAAGCAAGTTTATCAAGCTCAGGAAATAAGTGGAATAAAAAAAAAAACCTACGAGTGTCAAAGTAGAAGAAAAATTGAATATATATAATTGAAAACAGAGGATGACATACAGACTAGAAGAAATTATACAAAATGAAAAGGAAAAGATTAAAGACATAATATATGCCTATGAATAATTTTATGTATATGAATAAAGGTGATTATAATACAAAGACAAATAAAACTAGTGCTCTTGAAGATCAAAGAGCAAATGGAACAGAAAAAAACAAAGATGTAATAGAAGAAAAGTTTTTGGAAATAGAGAAAGACTTAAATTTGCTTACTGAAAAAACATACCTAGTCCCAGGAAAAATTGATACAGCGTGATTAATCTAACATATCCTAGTAGGGCTACTGAAATTTAAGGATAAATAAAAAGCCATATGGTTTTCCAGACAGCACAGGTAATTCATATTAGGAGAGGAAAAAAAAAGGTTGGTCTCAGAATACTTCACAGCAATACTCAGTGCCTGATGAAAAGGTTTGCAAAATTCAGAGAACTTCATTCAGAAACTTGAGAGTAACCTACTCATGCTCCTTTCTTGGAAATGGAACTGGATGACAAAATACAATAAACAGAAAGTTTAAATGAAGCCCTTGAAAATGGAGAAAACTTGGTAAAATGACTAGATGTGAGCATTTTTTCCTTTGCAGCATAGAACTAAGTCTAAACAGCATTGGGAATGATGATTACAAATGTGAATGTTAACCTTTCAATAAGAAAATCCTAAATAAATTGGAAGACCATCTGGAAGGAAGAATACCTTCCAAATCTTCTGAATAACAAAAGATTTAGTCTAAAATGGAAGTAATTCTTTTGACTTCAAAGTCTTAACATTTTCCTTAAGGTTAAGTTATCTTTTAGGAGCTAATTGTTCTTGGGTCAAGTAAACATTTATTTGAAGTTTAGGCGTTCTTTCAAGCTCATTTAAACTTCTTTTTCTTCTTAAGATTCAAGTAAAACTAAATGTAAAACATTTTACTAAGGAATAACCACTGTGGGAGATTCGTATTCTTATCTATCTTATTCATCTCTGTGTACATCACTGTATCAAGCACCATCTTGAATGTTATTCACTGAATATTAACATGTTTATACGTATGTGTATTTAATTATGTGTTTATTTATGGAATGACTAGGTGACAATTTTTTTCTTTTTCTTTGTCTATTTTTGTACTGTTTGAATTTTTGTAACAGTTAATATTTTAATATAAAAAAATTTTAAAATATTCTTTTAACAAACAGCAATATAGCTGCATAAGATCAGGGCTGAAGTGTTTTTTATCATTCTTTATTCAGTCAACATATGATTATAAAGAAAAGGTACAGGGTTACACAAATCTCTACATTCTTTTAGTTTTAGTCTAGGGAACTATGAACCTCTTGTAGGATTTATCTTGCATTTGTCTAAATTTAGAAAGGACATTTTAAATCTCAGGATGCTTCCTTAACATCCAGAATGTTTCTGATCCATCTCTCTGTGCCTTTATCAATATGCTTAGGGAATATAAAATTGTTTTCATAGCAAAAAGTAAAATACAAATACAAAGATATTTGCAAGATATTCCAAAGCCAAATACCAATTATTTGGGACTATTTCGAATTACAGATTTCACGTCCAGTTGTTCTGATATTGGTCATATTTCATTTTCAGAATTTTTCAGGTATTTAGATTTAAAATCTTGCAACTGAGAATAAAAGATGTATGATAAATTATTTACATTCATAAAGACTGCTTTGCTGAATTATAGCTTGACTTCAATTAGCTTCAGTAGATACGTGCTCTGTGTCTATATTGTCAGATTTTTTTAATGTTCTAATTATCCAGATTATGTTGCAATAATATTGTTATTCTCTTCTAGAGTTTTAGTTTACCAGGGTGTTGCAAATAGATTGTGAATGTTCACGTACTTTGATATCTGGAAGACTTCGAATGTACTGCTGATTCTCTGGCCTGCCTTGTGTCTATACTGTTGGAATAATTTTGTTCAAATTCTTTTGGACGTTTACCTTCATGACACTTCTTTCCAAATATCTGACTTCAATAGAAGGCATCTTTAGCAGTTCCAAAAAATAAGAATGGTAACTCTTGGGTGATATTTTCTCATATTGCATTTATTTAATCTGTTAGTTAATGGAGAATACAAAATATAATGCTTCAGTTTTAAACTTTCAAATTTACCTAGAAACATCTCAATATAGATAAAAAATAAGATTTAGTTGAAACTGTGAGAAATGACAGGAGAAACTAGTTTTCTCAACCAATAAAATGCCTAAAAATTAGTAGTAGACATTTAACTATAAGTAAATAAAATTAGTATTTTGCAGTAATTGTACAAAAAAAAAAATCCTTGGAGAACTCTCTTTTATTCAGAATTATTTCTAAACATAAGAATTGCTAGTTTATCTTTGCTCACAAGAGGTCTTCCAGTCTGAGCTTTAACTTGATCTCCATGTTTAAATAAACTCAGACAAAATATTAGAAATATCCCTAACAGAACCTAACTCCCTACATTAATTCTCGATTTGTCTAAGAATTCAAAAACATTGTTTTAAACAGATTCGGTTAAGTAAATCCATGCCATCTACCTTTCTGACTCTTTTTTTTTTTTTTTTAAATGAATGCAAGCAACATCCATCATGAGTAACTTGACTTTCTATAAAAGTAACAGTTCATAAAAATCTGTGAAACTACTACTGGGAACAAACAAATTAAACAAATGACAATGTAAAATAATAAAACTGCTGTTGTCCTCCTCTGGTGGAAGAATTGCTTCTTCTGTGGGACTAATACATCTTGCAGAAACAATTTTAAATAATATGAAACATATGGATTCAGCTTTTATTATTCTTCTAAAAGAAGACAATTATATTTATGTGATAAACTGTTCAGTGTTAGTAGCATGATGTTTATATTACTGGCCACTTAAATAATCTTTGACATGTTCCTATGTGAATCAACAGCCCTCTTCTCTTGAAATCCCTCTTACAATTTAAGCCCTGTCTCTTCACAATGGCGCTCATGTGCCTTTCAGCGCATCAGGAGTGTAGCAGAGCTCTACATGAGACCAGTGAAGAAACAATTTCCTTACAGTGGATATGACTAACGTACATTCATCTCCTCTTCCCTTCCACACACCTTCCGTCTGAGTTCTCTCCTATTCCTGAAGAGAAAGTTGGGAATTGACCTCAGTCAGTGTTTGGTGGAATGAAAGGAAAGCAGCTTTTGAAGTTTTGCTTTTGCTAAAGGAACAATAAGTTTGGTGTTACCCGTGAAAAGTTTCTGAAGTACTATCTCCTCCTCACTCTTTGGTTAGAGATGTTTTTTATATTATTTTTAAAGAAGTTTTGCAGAGTAGAGAGAAACCTGTAGACATTTGCTGAGTTGCCTTCCACAATTCATCTAAAAATGCTTAATAAAAGCAGAGAAAAGTTTGTCTCCTCATCTTTCAGTATGACTGGCCCCTCACCCACATAGACATTTCTGGAGGAAACAGATTAATTTCCAAATTGTCACTTTGGCTCACTCATCGGTTGCTGCTGTGTGTTTAGATAACGCTTGTTAAAAAGTGATGGAGTTTGCTCTGCTGCCTTGTGCTTCTGAAACGAATCTCTTACAGAATATCAGTTGGCTTAGTATTTACCCATGCCCCTCCTCATTGCCCTACAGAGTGAGTTGAATAATTCTAATAATCAAAGGCACAGAGTCTGCATCTAGTTTGGAAGTGAAACCATGGGTAATTTTCAAATGGGGTGCCCTCAATTTTTGATGAACTGTCACAGAAACAGGAATTACCACAATTCAAAAATCCCATCCACTAAAGGACAGAGATCGGCATCTGTGGATGATTTCTTCTAACCCACTACCCTCAAATTTCCTTCCCTGCCCCCCTAATAAAAACACACTCCTTTGCCTCATGCTTCCAATTTAGCGCAATCATGCCTCTTACTGGCCATTGCCTTGCAGGACACCAGCTGTCAAACACATAGATGCAAGATATGGGGTTTGAAATAAAAAGCCTTATTAAGGTAAAAGATGTGCAAGTCTTTATATCACGTCCAATATTAGACTCAAATAAGACTGCTCAGCATGCAGAAGCAAGAACGCAACTGCATCATAAACACTTGAAATGAAGGAATGCTAAATGGCTGTTATCACTTTCCAGAGTCTTTAGATGAGTAATCTAATCTCATCTCATCTCATCTCATGTCTTTCAGAGAAAAAACTGGTCCCGTTCCCACCCCTTCTAATCCCCTTCCCACCAATGAAGTGATTGTGAGAGAAGCTCTAATTCCTTGGAAGGTTTTAAGAAACTGTCTTTGAAGATAAGATTTTGCTCTTCCATAGATTCTGAGAATCTGAAGTTGGGGAAGCTGCCAGGGGAGCTCAGAATGTGCCATTTCTGGAATTGGAGCAGCTAATATCATGCACAAATAAACTGCACTTTTTTTCTTTTTTGCAATAACTCAGTTAAGACTCATTTATTTATATCACTTCTGCAGTAGTCCTTATGCCAGGTAGTAAAGGCAAAGGTGAGACGCAATACTTGCCCTTATGGAATTCAGGCTCTTCAAAGTGAGAAAATAATGCTATGAAAAAAGCATGTATAAAACGGAGAAAGACAAGAGGAGAAAGGGAGGGGTTATCTGTGCCTGAGGGATTTAAGGACAGTTTCAGAGATGTGATGGTTTTGACGATTTCAGCTTGATTTTGAAGGATGAACAAGGAATTTGCAGGCATTTGTGGGGCTGTGGAGTGGAAGTGTATTCTGGGAAGGACTAAAGTGTGTGCAGTGGTTCATAGTTATGCACTAGCAGGCATAGCAAGTTGCTGGTTTGATACCATTAGCCCAGCTCTTCATAAAGTGAAGCTATAGAAAATTGCAGCTTGTCTAACAAATGTTACAGTATATCGGGATAGATGTTGCTTGGCTCCTGTATCTTTTAGCTTTTTGTGGAGCTAATTAATCAAGCAGCTAAGCTTGAAAACATGGATTCTGTTTAAGCATATTTGTGTTTGACTCTGGTTACCAGCCTCATGTCCTTAGTCAAATTCCTTATTGCACTATACCTTAGTCTGAAGATGGGAATGATACTAGTACCTGGTACATAGGATTATTGTGATGATCAGTAAGAAAATGCCAATCAAACACTTAGCACACACAGTACCTGGCACATAGTAAGTGCTCAATAAACATTAGTTATCATTCTCACCATCACTATTAAGCATCCATTATGGGCACTTTGAGGGTAAAAAATATAGAATGTGATATGAATCTACCCCTGAGGATCTAGATATTTTTGGCTGGGGATACAAGGCATTAAATGCAGAATTAGTGTAAAGAGAAAATTACATATATTAATTAGTACTATGTACTTATGTAATGAAAAATACCCTAGAAAATAGAGCAATTTAAGGCATTAATTATTGTAAAATACTATTAAATTAAAAAAAAAACATATGAAAGGAGGAAGAGTACAGAAATAAGGTGAATTCATCAAAGGAATTTGGAACTTGACCTGGGTTTTGAAACATGGTCTAAGCAAGGGAATATCAGGAAAACAAAAGACCCAGAACATGGGATCTGTTGCTACCATCAAGCCATAGAAATGTAAATAAACATACCATTTTCTGCCTGTAATAATTACATTCGCTTGCAGGAGCATAAGATTCATATTGGGCATGGGTTGAAAATAATAGCATGTGGTCAGCTTCTGGAGAATGTGGTGAACTCTGAAGAAATTTATCTGGCTTTTGTACTAACAGATACACACGAAATCCTCAGTTAAATTTTGTCTTTTCATTTCCTATTTAATTGCGATAGCACAAGTCTCTGAAATAATTGACATATTGAATACTCTAAGTTGAGACAATTACTTTTACCTATCTTTGGGCCCCTGAGTCACTACTAAATAAATATGAAACAGAAAATATTGTTTGAGTTTTTCCTCTAACTTTAGAATATACCATCAACCTAGTCTTCTATTGGCTCTGTCTCCAGATCACTGGAAAATTTAAGCAAGATTGTAAATAAAAAGGGCTTTCCTCATTTCCCAGCATTCTTCCTTAATAACACAAACAAATGTTGTTCCAGTGCTGGTAATAGAGGGAGGAGCTCTGTGTGGGGAGAGCTGGGTAAAGCTCAGAATTGTTGCTCACTTAAAAGTGTGCCCTTCCAAAATATTTATTAACCAAAAAATCAAGCTTCTTCGTCTATTTTAAAAGTTGCCTTAAAACACTGGCCTCTCTTGACAAAACATCTAGGTAATTTCCTCCATGTGAGGCATATCCTTTGAGCAGTTTTTCTGGAAATGGGGATGGATCTGTGTTGCTCCAATTATTCTTTCTGGTCCAGCTCCCCTCATGATCATGGGCACACATTTCTGAGAACATGGATCTGAATTAAGGGCACAATCTATATCCACGGAATATAAAGAAAGGATCAAACTGACCCACGCGGAGACTGGAAGTATTGTACCCTAACTCAGCTAACTAAACACTGACAGTGTTTTCTCAAGGGGAGAAAACCATGGTAGGTCAAATTCAAACAGATTCAGATTTGTCAAGATAGTGCCCATGATGTGAATCAGCTACAAGTCCTCTTAGAAGAGGACAAACTTGTGTTTGAATTAGTTGCCCATTCAATAGCAACTATGAATGGCAACTTTACACCTTCTGATTTCACTACCCCTGCGAAGACCATGTACTTAGACGCCTCCTATCACATTTTAAATGCTCTTTTAAATATTCAAATTATACAATTATATCTAATTATACAATACATTGTATTTGATTACAAAATAATAATACAGTTTTGGCATCATTGTCATCTTACAGCATTTGCCTTATTATGCTGTGGCATTTTGAGTATTTTTGATCAAACCATATAAATGGAACAGGTTTTGCATACTGGGGATCTTAAAACCCACTTTAAAGATATTTACTATCAAAGCACATTTTCTGTTTGGCTGGAAAAAAATAAGAATTTTGTAGTGTGTATTATGAAATGTTAAATATTAATACTATTTAAAGTTAATGGTATGCCAAAGAAAATGGCTAATAATACATTATACAATTAAATGCCTATCATATTAGTTCATCTATTAACAAAATAAAATAGAATCAAATAGAAGGATTCTGATCTGTAGTTTTTTAGCAAGAGTTGCCCATGTGTAAAAGCTAAATTATTTATTCAATTTTTTACCGCTGGATACATCGGTTTGCAATTATTTGCATTATATTTGAATGCTTTATCATGGGTCCGTGATACAACAAAAAACCGTTGTCTCTTTTTGTATGAAGGCATCTTCGTATGCACAGATGCCACTAACAATGACAAAAGCACCAACCAAAAAATCACCTTCCCGTATGCCTAGAGAGTCATTAAAGATTTCTAAATATCCTGGAGTCACCAAAGATCACAATACTACTCTTTCAGACCCTTTGCTGAACTGTATTTGTTATCACAACTGAACCTGTTTCTGGGGTATGTAGTTCTACATCATTATTCTGACTCTCCCAACATTCACCTTTGCCTGTCCAAGGTTAAGTCTCTCCTTTTTAATACTCTATGTTGTAATTTTGTATATCTTGGTCCATGCTTGCATACGACCAAGTGGTTATTTTTTTTCCTTTTCAATGTTGGCAGCCAAATACTTTGAAAGCATGTAGGTTTTGCTCCTAAAACATTTCAAAGATTATAGATTAATTAAATGCTGGGAACATGTTAGGGCCCATGCTTGTGCTGGAGCAAGCTAACCAATTTAACTGGGATGCAATTACCCCTTTCCTGAGCCTATCAATTACAGCAAAGTTTGTGTACATCATCTCCCAAAGCAATTACTGCATGTTTAAAAAAGCTCCCAAACCCTATGAAATGGATTTATCTAAAGAGTTTTAAGCATGTTTGAGGACTGTTTGAGGATAAGAACATTGCTTTAGTGATGCCTGATGTCTCTCGCACACACCAGTCTCCATGGTATGACATTCATTGTCTTAACAGTAAAAGTTCATCTACTCATTGTAGAGAGCATAGTGTACCAAGTTTCCTTGGGGGAACATACTTCTCCTCCATCCCAGTTCATGTGCTCTGGATGGGACTCTACCCCGACCTCCAAGTATGGACCACGTGATGCTTGTCTAAGCCAATGTGCCCATCTGATTTTCTTAGCCACAGTGGTTGACTCAGGAATATCCATTAATGAGCCAATTTCGGTCATGAGTACTCAAGTCTGTTTAGGAAAGAGATTCCTGATGAACTAGAAGCAGGGACCCTGTTGACCCAGAGATAATTGCAGCCACTTTTGCCACCATGTGAAGCCTAAGCAGAGCTGAGGGATCCAGAGAGACTAGGTCCTGATGAAGCTGTTTAAGTGACCAATTCTAGTCATGCTTGAATCTGGATTATTTTCTGACTTTCTTAGTTACATGACAAAAATATTTAAGTCAATTGGGATTGGTTTTCTATTCCTTGAAATCAAAAGAATCCTAACTGATTCACTTGTAATTTTTATTTACTCCTTTGTTTTCTTTAATGGTGTTGAGTTTTTCAGCTGCTGCATAGTGAGAGACCAAACATGTCCATAAATGAAAAAAATCAACATTTCATCGTTATCCCCAGTGAAGGGGACTGTATTTTAGCTGATATAAGGAATGGGCTGATAGTATGTTTAAACTCAACAGACAACTTAAATTGAACATTGAGATCTTGAATGCAGATGGCAGTTTCATCAATTTTTTAAGGGTCTGTCAAAAAATGTGACTTAACGAAAATAAATCTCATCAACCTGAGCCCAAACAAAGTGAAAGTCAAGTGGGAAGACTGTGGTTAGATACATCATTTTAGTTTTTCTACATATTTTTTTTAAAGATTTTTTTGATGCGGACCATTTTTAATGTCTTTATTGTATTTGTTACAATATTGCTTCTCTTTTATGTTTTGGTTTTTTGACAGAGAGGCATATGGGATCTTAGATCCCCGACCAGGGATCGAACCTGCATCCCCTGCACTGGAAGGTGAAGTCTTAACCCCTGGACCGCCAGGGAAGTCCCTAGGTTTTCTGTATTTGTGACTTGCTTTTATTTCTCAGTTAGGGGGTTTGTTCCATCCACAGTTAAATGACAGCTTTATAGACAGAAAGACAGTGTCTGTGGTCATCAGCTGAAGTCATGAAGTGGATGGGACATTTCCTGTTGGGAAGATTATTTTGGACTTCCTGTCATTCCAGTGGGAGTCAACTCAATATATGGTTTGCATAATGAACAAGAGTCAACCAAACTAGTCTAGTCATACCTTATAGCAAAGGGGGGGATTTAGTTAGTGGGTAAAACAGGGCTAGTCTTAGTAAAATTGTTAAGTAAAATGTGGTTTTTTCATCTAACTCATTGTTAGAGTCAAGGCTTTTTTTTTTTGCTCTTAAGCTTCTAGGACTTCTGAGTTCTTCATTCTCTATCATATACGCCTCCTCTCTTCTGACTCTTCCAAAATCTCCTACTCTTTGTTGTATTCTCTTGGAGGTATCCTAAGATATATGCTATCCTGCCTGATAAACAGATTTGTGCTCATTATATTTCCTTAATGTGTAAACCTCATATGATATTTGAATTCTAATAATCAATTTTTATTAATGCAATACTGTAACCCAGAAACAGAAAACATGTGGCAAGCATATTGAGGCTCTTTTTAAAAAATAATGCCAATGCCATACATCACTAATGGATCACAGAACTCATTCTCTTTAGGACAATGCTTCAGTATCCTTCTTAACACAACCATCTAATCAGCCACTAATAATCAACTGTGTTTAGTATAAGAGGTAAAATTATTTGCCTTTCCTGCCTTAGCTGATGAATTGATTTTCTAATTGTGGCATTTCAGGCACAGTGAAATAGTGGTGGGAAATTATTTTGTATATAAAGAATTTCTTCATTGGCACAAAGCATCCACCTACACTGCTGTCAAATCAGGTTAGTCCATGAGTATTTTAAACTTGTTAAATAAGAGATATAGATTTGGGTGTTACCAAACAGTGCTTTTTATATTGTCATTTGAATATGGATGTACTCAGTGACCTAAGTGAGTTTATATTCCACCTCCTCCAGTTTAGATTATTTATAAAATAATTCAGGGCACTTCTTTGTCAGAATAACATATTCCATCTAGAGAAGGCTAAATCAAGTACTCCAGTCCCTGCTTTCTTTTCCTTCCCTCTTGCCCCCAGAATAGGACTATTCATATGGAAAACAAAATACAGGCACCATTAGAATGGTATCATCTCTTATTTACTTCACAAAACAGAATACAATATGGGTTGCTGTGAAATACAGATGAACTGTAATCCTCATCAGGTTTGGAAATAATGGATTCAGGCTAACATTTCCAGAAGAAATATGAAGGCAGTATTCTACATTTCCTATTCTTTCCCAAATGAGTTTGCACAAAATGTGTCGCTAGGAAGAGTAATGTGCCCATCACATAGTGAAATTTCCCACTTGCAAAATGAAAATGAAAAGTCTGCATTTTAGGATGGCGTATTTAAACACATGCACCATGCTGTTTGTACAGTAGGGAAAAGAAAGCTCCCCCTACTGGAGCATAAAAAGGTCTCATCGCTTTCCTGCACCCCATGGCTCCGTCATATGCAGGAAGGCACAGAAACATATAGTCCTCCCATTATCCCGCACACGATCCTGGTTCTCTCATCAGAACATTACATTTTCCTCATTTCAGTTAATTAAAGGACAGCTGGACATTTCGTTATTGCACCAACCTCAGCTCTGACAAGTTGAAATGGGGCATGTAAAGGTCTTGGTCCCAAAGACACTTGTACCCAAGGCAAACGATTTTAAAATCCATGCCTCCAAGGGAGAAATTTTAAAAAGAAATAAAAATAAAGTGTGTACATATGTGTGCCTGTGTATGGTTTTCACAACATACAAGTGCATACATAAATAGGGAGAGTGAAACTCAGCATGGAAGAATTTTACTAGAGGAATTATATTCATACATATGGAGAGAGAGAGAGAACACACAGGCACACATATGTGCATACTTTAAAGATTACTTTTATTTCTTTTTCACACATATATGTAGAAAGGAATGAAAAAGGAGTCACGTGATTGGTGAGTTGTTATTAATGGTTGGTTATTAGCATTTATTGGCAAATCTTTAGACATGTGAAACTCAATATGTATCTATTTTACTCTGTAAGCATAAAAAGCTACTGTAAATGTAAGAGGTTTAGAGGTTTAGAGGCATAGCCAAACTAAAGATAAAAATAATTTTTCCCATGACAAATATGAGGTCACATGTTTTATCAAGAGGGCAAAGGGTTTTATACTGAAAAAGATTCTAACAAAAATTTTCCTCGAAAGAATTTCTAAGCTTGTATAGTTGAAGTATTTGCTGTCCACAGGAAAAACATCTACACTACCTGCTTGTAAAGCAGCTTTAGACTCAACAGTAAAGAAGGTCTCTGGGCTTTAGGCAATGGAGACTTGGTCAGCAAGGTTCCCACTCCTAGAAATCTGAGGTAGTACACTCACATGTTGTTTTTTTTTTTTTTTAATAAATTTATTTATTTATTTTTGGCTGTTTTGGGTCTTCGTTGCTGCACGTGGGCTTTCTTTAGTTGCGGCAAGCGGGGGGGCTACTCTTCGTTGCGGTGCACAGGCTTCTCATTGCAGTGGCTTCTCTTGTTGCAGAGCACGGGCTCTAGGCACGAGGGCTTCAGTAGTTGTGGCACATGGGTTCAGTAGTTGTGGCTCGAGGGCTCTAGAGCGCAGGCTCAGTAGTTGTGGCGCATGGGCTTAGGTGCTCCCTGGCATGTGGGATCTTCCCGGACCAGGGCTCGAACCCGTGTCCACTGCATTGGCAGGAGGATTATTAAACACTGCTCTGCCAGGGAAGTCCTACACTCACATGGTTTTGAAAGCCATACTGATTGGAGTTTTGACTGGATGATTCCAAACTCTAAAGGGTGTGTGAGGATGAGGGAGTGTCTGTGTGCTAGCGGTCATGGTATAGAAATAGAGATCATGCATTAGAAGAAGTTCTTTGCTCCTTTTCTTGTCTCCTTTAACAGACTCAGGAGCAACTATTTTCAGAAAAACATGTTTTGCTATAGCCATCCGTACAGTCTAGAAACCATCCTCTACTGTTCACGCACATTTTCAAGAAAATAATATAAATGGTCACAGAACGAAGATAATTCAGACAATTTTTTTTCCTCCTCTCAATCCTGATTTTATTAAACATAAAATATAGAAGATGCAATTTTTCTATAAATGGACAAAATATGATTATTATCTGCAGTGAATGGGGGAAATACGTAAGTCAGATTTGTCACTGTCTCCAACAACTAGAACTGGGTTACCTCTTATAAAGGAAGAGTGCACCTCTAAACACACTATACTAGGTATGTTGGAACCCATAAAATTTCCAATTACTGCTTCAGAATTTATTGTGCACATATGGAAAATAATACTTGTAAAACAGAAAGGGGTTTGTGCCTTGTGCTGTCAATACTGTGAAAGATGGGGTGATTATAAAGCAAATTAACAATACTTTTAAATGTGCATTCACTTATCTTTCCAATTAAATCCTTGTTAAACAACTGCACAGACAGTAATGGCGCTTCTGCAAAGCACTGATCAAGACAGTTTTATTGTAATTTTTACTCTGTAACAATTAATCAAGTAGGCACTTTCTTTATTATAAAATTATTTAGTTAATAAATATTCTCAATTGGCTAACGTATTTGTAGTTTACATGTTATTTTTGATTTTCCTACAGTGGAACATATTTGGGAATATTTCCATTTTCAAGCAGAGAGACCATTAAGGGATGTGATTTTATAAATTTCTTTTCTCTAGAGGAATAACTGTGAACAAGAGAAGTCCTTGAAACTTTAAACCATTCAAAAACCCTATTTCAACCATTTTATTTTGTAAGGGATGCAAACACATTGCTTTCAGCAGATAAGAAATGAGAGGTTTTGCTCTAAGGCATCTTTCTTAGAGGGGTAAGCATTAAAATTAGCATTTTAAAAGTTCATTAATACTAGTTACAGACTTTTGAGTCGTGAGGCTGCAGTGTGGTTAGCATTTTCTTTTCTTATCCCAGTGAAATGAAAAGTTCCTGAATATTATTCCTTCTATAAACACACAAGGTGGTATAAATGAAGAAACAGATATAAAGATATCTAAATTTTTTGAATTTTCATTTTTGTAATTTGGAGATCTGAATTTATCTAGCTGGTATACTTAACTTCTAAAGTGCTTTAGATGGCTCTTTATATGGTCTTTTTTGTTTCCATTGCATTTTGTACATTTTAAAATTTTTGATTAGAAGAAATTTCTAGGTACCTAGATCAGTACTGAGAACAGTGATCTCAGAATTACACTGGGATTTAGGATTCAGGAGTGCTATATTAATTCAGAAGCAAGAATAAACATATGAGAGATACAACATTTTCTTGAGTCATAAAAAGAAAATTCCAGGCATAGTTGGCTATAAAGTTGTCTAAGTGGTGTGATTTGAGGTGAGTCAACATTACGTTTTGAAAATACCTTATGTAGAAACCTGATATCCTCACTATTGGCCTGGTTATAGGAGGCCCCTTATATTACGCTATTATATAGTACAGAGCCTGAGCTAGCATATTCAGATTAACAGATGGTCACCTTGGAAGCTCTGAACAGACTCTTGGGAATGGGGCTGATAAAGTTCAGCAGAGGGGAAGGGAAAAGGGAGAGGGAGAGATGGAATAGAGAAGATGGTTGGGTGCAGTGAGTATGAGTGTGGAGAAAGCAGGCTTTGGAGGTGTCAGGGGTGAAGGTAGAATGACTTGAAGTCTCTGCAGCCACACTTCGTCCCTCTATGCTTTGACTGATGACTGACCCCAGTTTCAAGTCAGATAACTCTCTGAGGGTAGAAGTGTAATGCTGATGCCAAGGCACACACTTCTCTTGGCTGAGTATTTGGCAAGCGGAAATTATAGGTTCTGGCAGGTACAACTTTACTGAGGGCCTATAATGTGCTTGGCACATGATGGGCATAATGGGAAATCCGGAAGTAAGTGTGAAGCGCATTTCACTTCCCAGCATCCAACAGTTGGGAAAGGGAGAGAGATACGATACAAAATAGACTAAAACCAGTGCCAAACCACAGGTACAAAATGCTAAGGGAACATAGTGGAAGAAGCAGCTAATTCCTGTTGAGACTTACAGGAATCGTGAGATTTGCCTTAAGGAGGTGAGTTTACCAGTCAGCAAAACCAATGATTGTGTGCCTCTTGCTCAGAAAGACAGGTCTGCTGTTCCTTCCATTGGGACCAAACAAACAATAATATACAGACATACTCCAGTCGCTGTGGCTGATGGGAAATTGAATTCCAACATCTCGAGCAGAGAAAGGACAGTGAATCCCTTATGGTTGTCAGAACATTAAAGGAATGAATTAAGTAGAAAGGAGAACAGGCCACTCCCTGGGGGAAAGTGTAGCGGGGAGTGGGGAGACCACAGAAAGACAATTTGGAGAACTGTAAAAGATGAGATGGTGAAACAGCAAGAAAAACTGCTATTTAAACAAAATTATTCCAATGAGCGTCTCAGAATCTCATGGACATTATGTTAAGTAGACTATCGGACACCCTGCTGGCCTTAAGAGTCTCCAAGATGGGGGCCAGGCATTAGAAGACCATAGCTGGGCTTTAAATCCAGTTCGTCTCTAGATTACCAGGAGACACATAGTGCCTTCTCAAAATATCAGTTGAATGAAACAAATGCAACTTTTAGCAATTCATTTAAACTCATAGGGACTTTCATTCATCTATAAAGTGAAGAGCTCTTTTATAAAGATCTAGTGAGACAGCATTGAAAAATGCTTTAGATAACTCAAGTACTGACATTCCCTTGGCATGTTCTAAGGAGTGAACACCATTCTCCTAAAGCGGATTTACCCAATTCTTTAAAACAAAACATATATTTCTTTTGTTATTTCAAAAGAAACACGTATTAATTGTAGGAAATTAGTACACAGTTTAGAAAAAAGAAGACAATAAAAGTCACCAGCACCTAGTCAAACATTTTATGCTTTTCTTGCCATTGCTTCTTGAACGGAGTTCGGCAATATGCAATGACATACTCCATTTCGAGAGTGATCTCTAGCATGTGCAAAATGCTTTTTCTTTTTCAATGAAATGTCCCAACTCTGGATCTGATCAATATATTAATTAAAATGTATAGAGATTCTATCAGGTGTGAGATAGTCTCCAAAGTAAAGTAGGACCGACGGACTTAAAAGATATGAGCTCTGCTCTTAAGAAGTGTTCAGTGTGTTGAGAAGATAAGATAGACACATAATGTTTGCTAATAATATATGACAACATACACAATATGAGATTTCTGTGAATCGAGTAGTTGAAACTTCAAACATAGGATTTAAAAGGAGCAGCAATTTTTGTGCATTGGGGTGATCCAGCGAAAATTTGAGTGACATTTAAATAATCCAAGGAGGACATGAGATTAGCCCTTTCTCAAGTACTCTTTCCTTTTAAAAAACATATACTTCATCCTATATCCTATTAAAATAGATGTCTCCATCAGGATAGTTGTCAGGGACACATTTCGATATAACTTTTGTTTCTACAGGCATACCTCGAAGATATTGTGGGTTCTGCTGCAGACCACAGCAGTAAAGCGAATGCCACAATAAAGTGAGTCACACAACTTTTTTGGCCTTCCAGTGAATATAAAAGTCATATTTACACTATACTGTACTCTATTAAGTGTGCAGTAGCATTATGCCTACAAAAACAATGTACATAACCTTAATCACAAATAATTTATTGCTAAAAGATGCTAACCATCAACTGAGCTTTCAGTGAGTCATAATCTTTTCTGTTGGTGGAGGGTCTTGCCTTGATGTGGATGGGTGCTGACTGAGCTGGGTGGTGGGTGCTCAAGGCTGGGGTGGCTGGGGGCAAACTCTTAAAATATGACAGTGAAGTTTGCCACACTGATAGACTCTTCCTTTTACAAACAGGTTCTCTGTAGCGTGCAGTGCTGTTTGATAGCATTTTACCCACAGTAGAACTTCTTTCAAAATTGGAGTCCATCCTCTCAAACCCTCCCACTGCTTTATCAACTAAGTTTATGTAATATTCTAAATCTTTTTTTTTTTTCCATTTCAACAATCTTCACAGCATGTTCACCCGGAGTAAATTCCATCTCAAGAAACCAATTTCTTTGCTCATCCATAAAAAGCAACTCCTCACCCATTCAAGTTTTATCACGAGATTGTAGCAATTCAGTCACATCTTAGGCTCCACTTCTTTTTTTCCAATAATGCTTTGCTTATTAATTCAGTTTACATACACTGAAGTTTGTTCTTTTTGTTGTACAGACCTGCATTTTGACAAACTCATACAATCATATAACTTCCAGTACAATCAACATACAGAATAGTTCCATCACTCCAACAAAATTCTCTCATTTCCTGTGGTAATCAAGCCATCCTGCTTTGTTTCCTGGGACTTTACTAAATTAATTTATTCGTTGTAATAGCTATTTTATGTAGTCTCAGGGATTTTCTTCATAGATGATCATGTCTTAAAATAAAAACATTTTTTCCCATGTTATAATCTCTAAAATGATTTTTTTTAAACTTTTAATTTTATGTTGGAATATAGTTGATTAACAATGTTGTGTTAGTTTGAGGTGTGCCACAAAGTAATTCAGTTATACATACACATGTATCTATTCCTTTTCAAATTCTTTTCCCATTCAGGTTGTTACACAATATTGAGCAGAGTTCTCTGTCCTCTATAGTAGGTCCTTGTTGGTCATCTACTTTAAATACAGCAGTGTGTACATGTCAATCCCAAACTCCCTTACAATCCCTGCCCCCGCCACCCTTTCCCCCGGTAACCATAAGTTCGTTCTCTAAGTCTGCATCGACAGAGGAATGGATAAAGAAGATGTGGTACATATATACAATGGAATATTACTCAGCCATTAAAAAGAAGAAAACAATGCCATTTGCAGCAACATGGATGGACCTAGAGACTGTCATACTGAGCAAAGTCAGTCAGACAGAGAAAGAGAAATATCATATATCGCTATATGTGGAATCTAAAAAAAAAATGATACAAATTAACTTATTTACAAAACAGAAACAGTCTCACAGACTTAGGCTCCACTTTTAGTTCTCTTGCTCTCTCCACCACATCTGCAGTCACTTCCTCCACTGAAGTCTTGAGCCCCTCAAAGTCATTCATGAAGGTTGGAATCAACTTCTTCCAAACTTCTATTGATGTTGATATTTCAGCTTCTTCCCATGAATCACTAATGTTCTTAGTGGCATCTAGAATGGTGAATCCTTTCCAGAAGGTTTTCAATTTACTTGGCCCAAATCCATCAGACGAGTCACCATCTATATAGCTTTACAAAATATATTTCTGAAATAATAAGACTTGAAAGTCAAAATTACTCCTTGCCCCAAGGGCTGCAGAATGGGTGCTGTTAGCAGGCATGAAAACATTAATCTCATTGTCCATCTCCATCAGAGCTCTTAGGTGGCCAGGTGCATTGTGAATGAACAGTAATATTTTGAAAGAAATCTTTTTTTCTGAGCAGTAGGTCTCAACAGTGGGCTTAAAATATTCAGTAAACCATGTTGTCAACAGATGTGCTGTCACCCAGGCTTTGTTGTTCCATTTATAGAGCACAGGCAGAGTGGATGCAGCATAAGTCTTAAGGGCCCTAGGATTTTCGGAATGCTAAATGAGCACTGGCTTCAACTTCAAGTCACTAGAACATTAGCCTCTTCTTATAAGAGAGTCAGCCTGTCCTTTGAAGCTTTGAAGCCAGCATTGACTTCTCTAACTATGAAAGTCCTAGATGGTGTCTTCTTCCAATATAAGGCTGTTTCATCTGCATTGAAAATTTGTTGTTTAGTGTAGCCACCTTCATTAATTATCTTAGCTACATCTTCTGGACAACTTGCTGCAGCTTCTATCAGCACTTGCTGCTTCACCTAGTACTTTGATGTTACTGAGACAGCTTCTTTCCTTAAACCTCCTGAACCAACCTCTGCTAGCTTCAAACTTTTCCTCTGCAGCTTCCTCATCTCTCTCAGCCTTCATAGAATTGAAGAGAGTTAGGGCCTTGCTCGGGATTAGGCTTTGGCTTTAAGGAATGTTGTGGCTGGTTTGATCTTCTATCCAGACCACTAAAACTTTCTCTGTATTAGCAATAAGACTGTTTCACTTTCTTATCATTTGTGAGTTCACTGGAGTAGCACTTCTAATTTTTAAAAAAAAATTTTTGCTTTGATTCATAACTTGGCTAACTGGTGCAAGAGGCCTAGCTTTCTACCTATCACAGCTTTTGACATGCCTTCCTCACTAAACTTAATCATTTCTAGCTTTTAAGTGTTTACTTGAACACTTAAAGGCCATTGTAGGGTTATTAATTGGCCTGATTTCAGTTTTGTTGTGTCTTAGGGAATAGGGAAAACTATGAAGAAGGAGAGAGACAAGGGAATGGCTGGTTGGTGGAGCAGACAGAACACACACAACGTCTATGGATTAAGTTCACTGTCTTACATGGGTGTGGTTCACAGCGCCCCAAAACAATTACAATAGTAACATCAAAGATAACTGATCACAGATCACCATAACAATCATTATAATGAAAAAGTTTGAAATATTGTGAGAATTACCAAAATGTGACACAGAGACACAAGGTGAGCAAAGGCTGCTGGAAGAATGGCATGGATAAACTTGGTCAGGGTTGCCACAAACCTTCAATTTGCGAAAAAGGCAGTGTCTATGAAGCGCAATAAAGTGAAGCACAACAAAACGAGGTATGGTGTAGCGTTTTCTGGTATAACTGGTTCATTATTTCATGTGATTAACTCATCTCAAGTGAACAGAAGGTCTTGCTTTAAAGATAAGAAAATTGGCCTGTGAAGGCTAAGTAACTTGAGCAAGAGGACCCAGTTAATAAGAGGTGATAGGGAAACTGATCTAAGTTTTCTAACTCCTGGACATCAGTGTTCTCTTTGCACCTAATGGCCTAAAAGAAACTGTTCAAAAGACACAGAGAAAATGAGACAAAGTACAGTAGAATATGGAGTTTACCTCATGTAAACCAGTCACCATTATTATATCTTGACTGACCTACTGTAATAACCTCCTAACTGTTCCCCTGTTTCTACTCTTGTCTTCTACAATCTATTCTTCTCATAGCAGCCAGAATGACTTAAAAATAAATACTCATAGCAGCCAGAATGATTTAAAAATAAATAATGTCAGATCATTTTCTGATTATCTCCTACCTCCCTCTACCCCAGTGACTTCTTATCTTGATTTGCAAGGGCCTCCCTGGGCTGGCTTTGCCCACCTCTCTGACTTCTGTGTCCTGATGTCATCCAAGCCCTCATTCCCTGGGACCAGTTTTCCTCTGCCTGCTCTCCTCTCCCCCCCACATCTTTGTGTTCCTCTCTCCTTCCTATCAGGGAAAGTTTCTATTCAGATGGTACCTCCTCAAAGAGATCTTCCCAGGTCATCCAAAATGAGGACCATCTCCCTCATCTCCTTGGTTATCCTCTATCATGTCACCATCTTGACTCTTGACTTGACCTGTAAGCATCTTGTGTATTTGATTATTATCTGTCTCTTGACACCAAAATGTACACTCCACCAGATCCTGATTCCCCTGGGCTCTCCTCAGTACCCAGAAGAGATTCTGACACATAGGTTTTCAACAGATATTTCTGAATGAATAAATCTCCATTTCAAGTTGTACTTAGGCAAATTAAAGCCTTATTTTATTCCTTAAATTAATTTGCCTCCTTTCCTGATTCTTCTCATATACTTTTTATTTTATAATACTTTTGTGGGGGGGGGCATGGTAAGACCAGGAAAGTCCCTTGCAATTTGAGCCTTGCAATTTGAGAGGTGGCTTTTGGCAGACTGACGTGGGGCTGGCAGAGCCTTGTGGATAAGCAACATTACTGAGAGGAATCACACTGTGGAAATTTACATAAGCAGATGACAGTCCTGAGTGTGGTCTTATCACCTGGATTGGGAGTCACCCATTGTTTAGGCAGCCTTTCTTGGCCTATTAGGCCAGGATGTTAGAGCTGGCTATGGTCTTCCATCTTGACAGGTGTCTCTTTTTTTTTTTTTTCTTTTTTTTCGCCAAGTCTTTCTTATGTGGTCCATGTTGGACCATGTTGGACATCAAGCAACAAATAAAGAAGCAAGGCAGTTTCAGATAGTATGTGTTCTGAAGAAAACAAAACAAATACTGGGGTGGAGAGTGACTGGGTGGGCACGGTGGAGGCATGTTTCAGAGGTGTTAGTCATGGAAGGCCTTGCTGAGAAGATGATTCGAATGTTGAGAAGAGTGAGTCCTGTGGGCGGAGCAAAGCCACAGGAGCAAAAGCCAAAGCCCTGGGAAGGCAATGAGCTTGATGTGTCTTGATGGAAGGAAGGGAGGAAGGAAGGAAGGAGGGAAGGAAGGGAGGAAGGAAGGAAGCCAGGGTGGTTGGAAAATAATGAGATGAGAGAGAGGTACGTGGTGAGATCAGAGAGGTAGGAAGGAAAAAGAATCTGTGGGGCCTGCAGATCCTAGAATTTTCTTACTAATTTACATTGCATAGACCACCAATCTTCTTGGCTACTGGATTGGAATATCCATGGAAATACAGGCTCTATGTCAATGAGAATGTCCTTTGTTGTATTCACTGCTATTTCCAGCATCCTGCATGTTGCCTGGCACATAGTAAGAACTTTTTAAGTGTCTGTCAATGAATGAATGATGTAAAAGCCAAAATCTTATTTTATGGAGCTCACCTCTCAGTTCCGTATCAGTCCTGATGTGCCAGGACCCTCAGAGAAAAGGAAAGCTGACAGGGATACCTGCCACTCCGTCTCTGGTGGGCCATGAATGTGAGGACATAGAGAGGATGGGTTTTGAGTTCTGCATGACTCTAAGTCATTCAGATTTTCATCTGATCATTGCTTCAGCCCCTACCTTTGTAAATTTTGGATGCTTCTCTTCAGGGAGTTTATGGAGACCCCCCAAAATTCCTTCCTGCCCCTACACCTGTTCCTTTTTCTTTCTAGAAGCAGCTTTGAAGTAATAAGAATACTATTTTTCCCATAGCACACTTTTGTTAGGAGCTCCTTCTAAACTACATGGAGCACCTTGAAAAAGAGGTGCCATATAAATATATTTGAGTCACTGAAGCCATAATTATTGGCAACAGGGACCTCCTGTGTGAAAACAAAAACCAAAGCATACTTTCAAAATTCAAAATTCAAGACATGGACTTAACAAGAGCAATATAATTAATTTCATTGTTATCTTTTCAATTCCTATCTTCTCTCTACTTAGTCAGTTCCAACATTCTGGAGAGCCAAGATGGCAAGCGAAGTTACACCACTACTTCCTGTGTCGTGCCTGACTTGCCCAATTGCCAATGACACAAGGTAAACCATCTCTCCTCAAGCTCTGTCTTACTGAGGCAGAGAATGGGAATACAGGATTTTTCACTCTTTATTTCTGTCCCATGATTTTTTTATACAGTCTAAAATTGTGTTAATTTATAGGAGTCTGGGAGAAAATAAATGTGAGATACAGCTTGAGTTTTCTTTACTGAGACATCCAAGAAGTAGAACCTAACACAATGTACCAATGAGACATTTGATAGAGAGTTGATTTGTTTAAGAAGTTCATCATTCTCTTATTTTGTTGCAACAAATCTTTAACCCATAAACAGTAGTGGGCACTTTGTTGTATTGGGGATACAAAAATGAATCAAACTTACTACCCTTCATGAAGTCACAGGCAGTTAGGGGTTATTTATTGAAAGGACATTTTAAAATGAAGTTTCCTTTTATAAAAGAGTCCCACAGACTGGACACCAAGAACGTATAGTATTATAATGAAAAGAAGTGGTTTTTGGTTCTTTGATGTTAAAAAGAAGAAAATGAGAGAGCTGCCCCCTCCCCTATAGTAAATTGAATCCAGCAACGAGCAATATATTCTTTGGAGTAAGTTTAAAATGGGTTCACTGTCTGGCTTCAAAACATAATAACTTTGTAACCTTAGAAAAGTTACTTAAGCTTTCTGAACCATGATTTTCATGTGTGAATAATGTGGATAATAAAGTTTATCTACCTTGCAAACTTTTATGAGGGTTTGAGATAACTCTAACTTTGCATACCTGCCACATAGCAGATTCTCAATTAAATGCTAGCTATCATCAGCATCAGTATTATTCTGTTACATTTTAAAATATTATTTACTCTTTAGTTTTGTTAGCAAATCCTTAGGTAAAACAACTTTCCTTTTCATTTATTCCAAAATCTATAATATTGGAAAAGGATTGCAGCTGTGAAAAATGTCAGCAATTTTAATCATATGAATAATATACGTGTTACATTCATGACATTCATTTCTTAGTTATATTCCAAATCACGACTCAGAGTTCATAAAAGTTAGTTAACATTATTATATCAATCAATAGTCAAAAATAAAACTTCTCATCACTAGAAAATTGGTTAACAAAAAAGGGTTCATAGTCTATTTCTGTTTTCCTCAAACATAAACTTCACATATCTTATGGCTTGTAGGTCACGTCTCCTCTAAATAGCCAGAATAAAACTAGCTGGATACTTTGCAGGGGTTCCCAAACCTGGCTATGCACTTGACTCACCTGTAAAGTTTTTCTTTAAAAATGCATACTTATAGCACTAACCTCAGATTTTTACATCAGAGTTTTTATGACTGAGCTCCAAAAATCTTTATTTTTAAAAAGTTCCACTACTTGATTCTCATGGCAGACAGACTTTAAAATGATCCCTGATTATCTCCTCCTCCTTGTATTCATGCCTTCTGTCATCCCCTCCTCTAGGGCATGGATACGAACTGTGACTTGCTTCTAACCATCAGCATGCCCCAAAGGTGTTGAGTTATATAACCTTCATGATATCTTACAAAAGATTACAACTTTGCTTTAGCCACTGGTCTATATCCCTTGCTCCTTTGATGAAGAAAGCTGCCATGTTGTCAAATGGCCTATGGAAATGTCCACAAGGCCTTTGGCCAACAGCTAGTAATGTTGAGACCTTAAGTCCAACAACCCACAAGGAATTAAATCCTGCCAACAATCATGGGAGCTTGGAAGCAGACCAGTCCCCAGTTGAGCCTCCAGATAGGACCCACCCCTGGCTGACACCTTGATTGTAGCCTTATGGAGAATTCAGCTAATCCATGCCCAGACTTCTGACCCACAAAAACTGGGAGACAATAAATGTGTGTTGCTTAAGCAGCTAAGTTGGTGGTAATATTGTTAGGCAGCAGTAGATAACCAATAAAATTTTGAAATATAGTCAGGGTTGGGAACCAGTACTTTAAAGCTTGGTTAGAGCAGAAGTAAGCTTGGTGTGTTTTTCCACTAATTTTTAATGACTATACATTAATTCTTATGGTGATGATAAAGATTTATGATGATGATGGATTTTTATAAATATCCTTAGGGTTTTCCTTGAAGATTGGCAGTGGCACAACTCTGACAGATTTAGTTTCTGGACTCAATTTCTTGAACCAATGGAAAAGCCACAACTAAACTAGGCCTTAAAATTTCAGTAGACTTCTCTCCTCCTCTCCAGTGAACATGAGGCTAGTCTTTTGGAATCTGGAATCTCCCAAAAGCCTATGGATAAGATAAAGTGAACCCAGATTTCCTATGAATTTGGCTAGGAATGAGACAAATCATTGG
The DNA here is from genome assembly GCF_009873245.2 of Balaenoptera musculus. Taxonomy (NCBI): domain Eukaryota; kingdom Metazoa; phylum Chordata; class Mammalia; order Artiodactyla; family Balaenopteridae; genus Balaenoptera; species Balaenoptera musculus. The sequence goes on along the minus strand of NC_045791.1, from coordinate 27,341,133 downwards.
ATAGCAGGGAGTCTCCAAAGAAAAATAACCTTGTTATCATCAGAGAAAACTCAATCATGTGGAAGCTAAAAGCCATATTTGATTATTAATATTTAGTATCATGCTATTATTAACACATCTAAGTAATATTGATCTGATTTCATGTAACCACTTGTCATCTTAATTAAAGTTAATACTGATGATCACTTGGCTGATTCAGAGTTCTTAAAGTCCTAGTATTTTCATTATTATTCCCATTTTGGAAATGAAGAGTCTGTGATTCAAAGGGGTTAAAATAGTTTCCATTAGACTAACGAATAGCAGCTCAGAATCAAGATAAGGAGGCAGTTTCATCGATGCTTATCCAGTGCTCTTTCCCCACTAGATGGTCTCTGTCTTTGATTGTTTCATCACACAGTTAAGTCAGTTCCTTATTGCTTGGGATGTAATGAATTATAAAATGTAGTCCACAGTGAATGGATGGTATAATTTGCTTTAACATAAGTAGCCACAATTTGTTTACTTTAGAGACTATATTCAGAAAGTTGTTATTCAAATATTACATGAAACTAAAAACTATATAAATATACACGTACGTGAAGAGCTTATTGTTTTGACCTCTGTGTTTACCATTATTTACTAATGACAAATATATTTTCTTAAGCAGCTAGAAAGCAATACAAGTCTTTTGAGCTCTCTGACTCAACGTAGCTAAAAAAATGAGTTCTAAGAAAGTTTCCAAAGCCCTGAATGATGTTAGAGTCTGGCCCTTTTATGATCAAGTGATCTTTTCAGCTTTAATGGGAAAAATAAATCATTGTTAAAAGATCATCTTGTCACATGGAAGCCAGAAAGGTGCAATATCAATGATTCAACTTTCCCAAAACTGCCCTGTGGAATGGGATAAAGCAAGTAACACAGTTTGTTTTGTTGTTGCTGTGGTTGGCAGTGAGAGGGAAGTAAGCTTAAGGAAATACCTCGTTTTAAAAATAATAAGAGGGCAATATAAACTCACTTAATAGAAAAATGAATGGACTTGATGCAAGGTCTATTTTATGAGAACAGAACTAGAAGTTTTGAAATCCTTTTCCAGATCTTTTTCTGTTTCATACAATTGCTTATTTCATGGTGAAACTGCCAATTGTTCACATTCTTTCTCGCTTTCCTCTTCATTTATTCAATTTTTGATGCTGCAAATAATATGAAAAGCACTGGGATAGCTACTGAAGTTAATGCTTTGCTTTCTTTGCTTTGTGGTACAAATCTATAAAAAAGTAGTTTAGATATAGTTGGCAACACAGAATTGTTTCTCTAATGGTTTATTTTCAATGGAGCTTATTCTTAGTATGTTCAAAATAAGCAAGTTCATCTCTTTAAGCCAATATTTAATTTGGATCATTATGTCAATAAGATCTGGATGAATAAAGGTATGCAAAGTACAAGACTGTAAATTAATGGGAAAAAATCCTCTTCCATTTTAAAATAATACACACACAGTCGTATGAACACACACGTACACACACCCACATACCCAATTAAGATTCTTGGCCATGTAGATTTATGGCATTTATATATTTTGTTCCTCCGGGTGTGAAAAAGTGAAGGAGGGTGTCCCTAAGAATGTTCCTTTAAATTATTTTTCTATATATGGAAAACATGTCTAAAATCCTGGTAAGAAGTAACTTCCTCCAGTTCAGAGAAATGCTTAGAGGGAATATTTTTTACTGTGTACTAAGAAACACCAGTTTGGAAAATTCCCAGTCAGTTCTTCCTTTAGTGCCCCATAGTCCTCCCATTGGCTTATGGGCTTGGGAAGCTTCATAGTTAATATCTTCCAAAAAGGATGCCAGTCTTCCTTGTCCCTTTTTTAAAGGGTGAAAGAGAACATCTAAGTAATACCAAAGAAGAGTCTGAACTGAATTTGGAGTTTGAACAATAAGCTAGATGGGCAGCTCAAAGCAGAATTTTGATGTCAGAAGGAGGGGGAATTCAGACTGGTGGGACTTCTAAGACCCACTGTCAAAAAGTTCTCAAGACAGTTATGCAGCATCCTCAGTGCTAAAGTCTGTCCTTTGTAAAAGTACCCCACACAAGAAAACCATCACGTCACAGATCATCCCAAAGAATTGACGCGGTCTCACAGGCTGATGACAAGTTGACATCTGAGGTCATAGACTAGTTTTCTTTGGGGATGCCCTCATAGAATGGAAGGGCAGCATCAGCAAAATGCCACTGAAAGCTGTCACCAAAGACAACAAACAAGGCAGAGCACTGCTCAGTAATGCGGCAGCAGCCCAGTAAATCTAGAGTCTTCAATGCCTCTCCTGAAGGTTGCAACAGAATATTGTGTTAAAGTAGTTTGTTGGTCCAAGCATAGATACATGAAGCCCTACAGAGAATGGTAGCGCCTGGCTTCTTCCTAACTATGGCATTTGGTGTTTTCCCAGGCATTTCTCTTTCTTGAAAAGTTTTAGCCAAACTCCTATGACAGTACTTGTCACTTACAGAAAACAGAAAGAAAGTCACTAACAACTGGGTACAACATGAAAAGACTGAGCTCCACTTTTGTAAGGAGGTAATCAACAATCACTGAATGGGAAATGTCAAATCAGGCAGTGGTTTTTAGCACAGGCTCTGAGACAGAGAGACCTGGGATCTAGTCCTAGCTCTTTCACTTATTGCTTTATGACCTTAGGACATTATTTAACATTTCTGAGCCTCAGTTTCCTCAATTTTAAAATGGGAGCAGTAATAGAACACATTCTATGGGATAGCAGAAAGGATTAAATTAAATGATATAAGTAAAGCGCTTGGTACAGTGCCTGGCACATAATAAATTATGAAAATATGTTAGCTACTTTTACAATAATAATTATTACCATCTTCATTACTAGTTATAATTAGGAAATACTTTTCAAAAGTGATCACTTTGAATTTAACTTGCATGCCATCTGATCTGGAAGTATAATAAGGGTATCCAATTCCTACTGATTTAGTGAGTCAAACAGAAAACCAAAACAAATTGAATCATTCAACTGGTGTATTTAGAATTGCTGATGATTATAGCATTCAAGAAAGTTAGTGAAATACATAAATTGCAATTAAACTGTTCTTGAAAATCCCCAAAATCAGTTTTCATTTGTCTAGTCCAATGGTGGGTAGGGCTTGTTCATTTTAAAAACGTACGTTTAGAACCTTCTGAAAAGGAAACGTTGTGGAACGTGAACATGGAGGAGATAAAAGGTGTTGATACAAAGAGGGTATGCCAAAACCAGCTATGTTCCATCTCTGAATATAAAAAAAAAGAATGCATTGCATTCACATATTCCTTTATGCTTTTCAAGGAATTATCACTGCACTGCCACTTCACTGCACACACACGCACACATACACACACAGCGGGGAGACCACAATGTACACACTCAGTCTCTTTGTATCCAGCACTGATTCTCTCCCATATCAGCTCTGCTGTCAGCAACCAGCATGCAGATGGAGGGGAAGGTATGGTGTTAGAACAAATGCTACAGGTCCACTCCTGAAAATTTCATTCACAGGATAATCTGATTAGCAAAATTTGAGAGAGGATGGTATATGCATATCTTTTATCATCTAATTCAAAACAACTCCACAACACAGCTTGGACAAAATACTAGTATCAAAGGTTCTAATATAGCATAATTTGTGTTGAGTGTGTTTCATTCTGACAGTGGTATAAACCAGGGAGACAGTTTACTGACAATTCTGTGCTACCAGATACCAACTCAGGCCTCTGTCCAGCTTTACATTGTCAACTCTCATGGAAACATGAGCAGTTACACAGCCCCAGAGGATGCTGAAGTTTGGATTGCAAAAGATGAGATGGACAGATTTCATATTTTCACTGCAGGTTTTTTTTTTTTGCCTTTTCAGACTGCTGAGCATAATTTTTTTTTAAGGCAGGAAATGCAACTAGTGTTTGTTTCTAGCATGGCTTCTGTTTTGAGATTTCTTCTTTGTAGAAGAAATGTGTTGCCCACCTGTCTAGAATCCCAATCAGGATATGGTTTCAGTATGAAAAATATTACAAGAATGATTTTAGCTGGTTATAAACAGGAATGGTTATAAAAAGCTGGGGTATTTTAATCCAATTTTTATCCATGGGTGGCGGGGGGACTTTGGTTCAGGCCAATGGGGCCAATATGAATACATAAGGTAAGGTTCAGTTCTGTTTTTTGCCCAGGAAGGACAGTAATTCTGAAAGACAACGGTGCACATTAGTGAGCAAACACATTCTACGTTATAGAGATGCTCAGAAATAAGAATCATGTGGCCACTGGCCAAAAGCACTGCAGTTAACACTTAAAAGTATGGTTCAACCCAAGTTGAACTGCTGGAGAGGTTAATGATTCTCCATATTAATACTTCTCCTATTTGCAACACACACACACACACACACTATACAACAGATATTAAGAGCTCCCTGTATGCAGGCTCCAGAGCTACTGGTGGTTAGTGAGGGAAGATATAAGGCTGATTTAAATCCTACCTTCTTAGGTGTACAGAGATTCATGGAGGAGACACATATTTCAACCAATATCCTCTTTTTTTATTCCAAGACTTTCAAATTTTAATGTTTGTGAAATACAATCACTGAATACATTTGATAAAATTCTCTTTAAAAGATGGCATTAAATCTCTGGGTCTTATAATAGATGGAATTTTGGAAGTTAGATGTGCCTGTACGAATGCAAATTTGACTACCCAGCGTAATGGGCACACAGAGAAGGAATCTGACTGAGGGATGCTGCAGGCTCCTTGGAGAAAATTATTTATAATCTGGACCTTGAAGAATAAGGAGAAATCTAACCAGTCAGGAAGCTTTTGTATGTGGGATGGGAAGGAAAATCTAGGAGTATATTGAAAGTAGATGGAAGAGACTATGCAAAGGCATTAAGAAATACAACAGTATGTAAATAAGGAAGTACAGTTAGGAATGTATCCTGAAGGAAATTCAGAGGACCTGCAGTCAGCTAGAAGTAGCTGGGAAGCCAGATTATGAAGACTTTGGGTAAATTCTCCTGAAGGTAATGAGACATCATTGACTTTTTAAGTGAAAGGGAAACTTAGATGTACTGAACAACTACCACGAGTCTGTTACGTTACTAAGGGAATACCACACACTATCTCATTTCATTCTCACAAATATTTCCAAGGCACTTCCATCCTGTTTTTACTGATAAGAAACAGAGCATAAGGGAGTTAAATAAGATGCCAAGGACACAAGGAGAGAGTGTCTGGGTTTTACTCCATGTGTCTAATTCTAAACCTGTGAGCTGTCTGTAACACCATCTCAAGATGTTTTAGTCTTTTTTTTTTCAACATTTCCTAATTTTCATTTTTAAAATTCACTGTCTTTTTTAGAGAAGTTTTAGGTTTACAGAAAAATAGAAAATACAGAGTTCCAATATACTCCCTCTTATGCCTGACCACTCCCCCCAAATTTCCCCTATTAGTAACATCTTGCATTAGTGTAGTACATTTGTTACAATTGATGAGCCAATATTGGACTATAGTCCAATATTGGACTAAAGTCCATAGTTTACATTAAGGTTCACTCTTAGTGTTGTATATTATATAGATTTTGACAAATGTATAATGACATATATAATGACATATATCCACTATTACAATATCAAACAGAATAGTTTCATGGCCCTAAAAATCCCCTGTGCTTATTCTTCCTCCTCTCCTCTCAAATCCTTTGCTATCACTGATCTTTCTACTATCTCCATAGTTTTGCCTTTTCCAAAATTTCATATAGTTGAGACAACAGAGTATATAGCATTTTCAGACTGGCTTCCTTCACATAGCAATATGCATTTAAGTTTCCTCGAAGCCTTTTCATCACTTGACAGCTCATTTCATTTTATCATTGAATAATATTCCATTTTGTGGATATTTTATGGTTTGTTTGTCCAGGCACCTATTGAAGGATATCTTGGTTGCTTTCAAATTTTACCAATTACGAATAAAGCTGCTGGAAATATTGTGTGCAGTTTTTTGTGTGGACATAAGTTTTGAACTCATTTGTGTAAATACCAAGGAGCACAACTGCTGGGTAATAAGGTAAGAATATGCTTATTTTCATAAGAAACTGCTAAGCTATCTTCCGAACTAGCTGTACTATTTTCCATTTCTACCAGCATGAATGAGAGTTCCTGTTGCTCCACATCCTTGTCAGCATTTGGTGTTGTCAGTGTTTTAAATTTTAGCCATTTTAATAGGCTTGTAGTAGTATTTCATAGTTGTTTTAGCTTGTAATCCTTTGATGATATTTGTATTTCCTAATTTTTAATTCTTTTACTTACCTATTATATATTTTTCTAACATCTGTGATCTTGACTCTTACATTTTCCACCATTCATTTATTTATTCATTTATCAACATATATTAAGTGTGTATTATATGCCAGTAACATTTTTCAAAGCTAGTTTATTTTTTCCTTTTATTATTCTCTTCTTCATTTTTAGTTTGTCATATTTCACTTATTTATTTCACACAACATAATAGTTAGTCCCTCTCTTTATTCTATTTACCTCCAAGTGAACTGGCTATCTTTTACTTCTCTGGTAATAATTGTTTAATTTCTTCAAATTTCTCTTTCTCCCTTCAAAGCCTTTATCATTATATATTCATAATACATACGTAGAGAGTGTGAAATATTGTTGGAGATGAAACTACTTATAAAAAGTCTGAAGTGAAGAAATCACTTACCTTGGTTGACAATAAATCTTAACTTCTGTATTGTTGCTAGATTGCCACTAACTCGATATATTCCATCAACATCTAGACCTGAAAACAAAAGGGCATGTTTTATATTCACTCATATAGGAACTGAGATGGTAAAAGAAAATAATAATAATAATTATGGGAAGGAAGAAAGTAGTAAATCACCACCAACTATCTCTTCCTCACAGAGAAAACAAATTTCTATGTCCTACACCAAGCAATCTTCAATATTTTAATACAAGCAAACTAATCATTAAGTTCAGTAACAGTTAATCATCAACAAACTTGAGTGTAGTTGAACCATAAAAGAGCAGTAGGTAGCATGGGATTTCACAGTATAGTTAAGATTCATTCCCCCAAAAAAGACAGGAATTAAACTTGGGGTGGAGTAGGGAGAAGAACCTTCATGTATATGTGTATTATTGCCCCTTGTTGGAAAGATAAAGTAACCCAAAGTGCTTGTGAAGTCTTCTTTCCTTAAAATCTCCCTCCCTCCCTCCCTCCCTTCCTTCCTTCCCTCCCTCTCCTTTACTCCCTTCTCACTTCTCTTCTTACTGTCTCCCTTTCTTCCCTCTCTCCTATTCTTATTCTTATTCTGTTCTGTTTTATTCTGTTCCTAGGGATTCCAATCCACTTCCATTGTTTCATTCTCTTTTCCTGCAATTACTATAGCATAACATATATTGGTCTGATTATTTGCAACTACAGAATGAAAATTCTACTATGGATGTACAACTACTTTGAAAATCTCTAGTGTATTGTAGGTAATGGGGTGCTCCATTATGGAGGGAAAAATAAAAAGAAATCTTTGACAAGATGGTGACAGTAGTTCCAGATTATTTTAAAACTAGTTATCTATAATTCAAAATAACTTATCCTGGCAGTGGGTTTGGATAATCAACCACTTGTTTTCCACACATTTATTTATATCATGAGGTTATTTCCATGACCCAGTTATCAAAAAGATGAAGAAACAGGAAAATGAAAAGAGAAACATTTATTCAAACACTATTATTGTTGATAAGAAATGTTGATAACATAATTTTAATGTCAGGATTGCATATTCCTTGATGTGTCTAGGCCCTCAAGGAGGCCTGGATAAGATTACCAGTTAATGTAGAGGTCAGTATCTCAGCAGTTTCTCTAGGGAGGTGGTATAGTATCATCATTAAACATCGTAATTCACAATAGATAGTACTAGATAAATTGATAGAAATTATTGTCATAATCTAACAGAATAAAATTTTTGTAAAGCTCTTTACTGACATGAAATGAGCTCCTTTATTGCTTTACCATCTCTGTTTTTAAGTATCAATACTTTATAGTAGGAACATTTCCACTGCTGTGCAAAATATGTCATCAGTAGGTTAGGACAGAATGACATAATGTGTAATACGGATATTAATGGCATAAATCAAAGCCATTATTCACTCAGTTTTAAGACATGAGTTTTTAGAGCAATTTTAAGTTTATATCAAGATTGAAGGGAAGGTACAGAGGTTTCCCACATACCCCTTGCCCCTGCACATGCATAGCCTCTCCCATTATCAACCTCCCCCATCAGAGTGATACATTTGTTAAAACTGATGAAAACAACATTGATACAGCTAGAGTCCATAGTTTACATTAGGGTTCAGTCTTGGTGTTGTACATTCTATTGGTTTGGACAAATGTATAATGACTTGTATCCATCATTACAGCATCATACAGAGTATTTTCACTGTGGTTAGGACTCCACGCTCTCACTGTCCAGGTCCCTGGTTCGATCCCTAATTGGGGAACTAAGGCCACAAGCCATGCGGCATGGCCAAAAAAACCCAAAAAGCCCTCTGTGTCCCACCTACTCATCCTTACTATACTCTTCCATGTAATAACTTATATATAATGTCAATAAAATGGAATAGCTATTAACAAATGTATTAATTTGTGTGAGTTTTGTAGTTCTAGAATAGTCTAATAATAAATTAGTGAGTCTCTGTCCCTTCCTGAGAACTATGAATCTGTGAATTTGTGACGAATTGAGATGAGGCTGGAGACCTATTAGTGTGTGGTGAAAATGTCTAAGACACATACATTTATAAAAATCAAATGCATTCTTTTTGTTTTCTGATGCACAAAATAACTCCATTAATCAAAGGGCACTCCAGTTCATTTTTAAGTACAATGGGCACTTGACAACTTAAATGTGACAATCATCTTAATTAAAACTTTCCTAACGTTTGATTTTTAGTTTCAGTATTAGATCATGCTGGTCTTCAGTTTATGCACATGTGCTCAGAAACTTAATAATTTATCAACTGTTTTCTTTTTTTGCTTTGTCATTTAGATAGTGTTTGGTACTTAGCTTTAACCTATGTAATTTAAAAAATGTGATAGCTTTTTAAAATTTTAAAACTTATGCATTAAAGTAAGTGTGTCCCTTTCAAAGTTCTCCCTCTTGGGGGTATCTGTACTTTTTCTAAACATGTAGTCCTTAGGGAAAACATTTTGAAATTCTTCTCTAAAATGACCTCCAGTGACTCCATATTGTCTATAGAAAAATGTTTATTGATGCAAGTTTGGGGCCTTTGGTGATAGTTTTTGGTTTGGAAATAGTCAGAGGTCATTCAGAACCACAAATGGTGAATAAGGTCATCTTCCTTGCCATCACAAAGTCAAACAAAGTTTCACCAAATGAAAGCGTTCATGATTTTCCACAAGTTATCAGTTGCTCTGAAGGAACTTGAGAAAAAGAATATTTTGGAAAATAGAAACATTGATGCAGTATGCAGGTCTACATTTTTCTCAAACAAGAAATCTTAATATATGTTTTTTGTAAAGAATCGGTCAAATTAGCCCTATTTAAAATAATGATTAAAAATGAAATGTCAACAACTATTACAATAAAAAATGAGAAAATTTACCATATATTTCTTTTTAAATTAATTTTTGTTTTGCTAATTAGTTGGACCTTTATCAAAGGTCAACAGTAAATAAAATTATTTGAATCCCAACAGATTTTTATTACAAATAAGGACCTTACTTAAGCCTCATTTTAATAAGCTTATCTCTTTGTAGGTATAAATCAAGTGTATTTTTATTTTGAAGCTAGAACTCTTTCTTTTCTAATATTATTTTACATGTTATTGAAATGCATGTGTTGTCTAGAGTTGTAAACTGAATTTCAATTCATGAAATTCCCTACTATCTAAAAACTTTTTCTCTTATAGAAATTTAAAGTTACAACATAGGAAGTATCCCTTTGATCTTTCATAAATTTCAGTACAAGGTTTTTTGTTTTCTTTTTAAGTTCAGTAATCAAAAACATTTGAAAGAGCAGTATGGGTTGGTTATATTACGTATGAGCAACTGGAAAGCACTATACTGTTCAAACAAAGCAGCCTCGTCCTAAATTAATAACCCAATTTTCTTCTGGAATAAAAGAAGGGAGGGCTGGGAATGGAGACGGTGAGGGTAACTCAGACCAGTGTGACCACTGTGGTCGGAGAACTAAGTCACAGTAGAGAAACTGCTTTGTGGCTTACGTTAGAAACCAGAAAGTAAGAAGGAGTAAAGCAAAACACATTAGATGCAATTTGAATCTAACTTGACAGAACTTCCAAGCCCTTTAGATATAGAGATATCAACACCATATATCTTACGAAGGATAACAATCTCTGACATTACTGGCTCCTGCTTTGAATGGCTCATGCTCCCCTGCTATCATACTTTTTAAATTACATAAATAGAGTGAAAATGACAAAGTATATATTAAAAAGGAGGGTATTACATTTTGCAAAATAATCTGGAACACATCAGTGAATTTTAGCAGTTATAAATTACATAGGTACAGTCTTGTAGTTGATTAGCTCTCCCCCGAGTGGCTCACAGAATGGCAAACCCTAAGTCCTGGGAATCGAACCCAAATTAGAATGATTCACGTGCCATCCTCTTTTTGCTCCAAGAACTTTGAAAGTCATGCCAAGCCAAACCAATGTAAATTGGTGGATTTGGACATCCTTTTCATGACCACATTATCCTTGCTGGATTGGAAACTACTTATTTTGGAAATATAATTAGACCTCTTATGATTTTTAAATGAGCAATGTCTTCAAGGTATCCATGTTGTGCTTTGGTGAAGTTTGGAGAAAAATCACTGAAGAGGTACTTCTTTTAAGAAAATACCATGACTGAAAATGCTGACAGGAATTTTGCCTGTTATGCTAAAAATACTTTGGGAACACAATGAAACTAAAACATTTTACATTTATTTTTATCAGACCAGCATTAATGTAATGTTAATGAAAAATTCTCTAAAGAAATTCACATTCACCGAAATGTCTTCTATTTGTTCCTCATCAGCTGACCTTCTTAAGTTTCAAAATAGTGTTTACTGTTGACAGAAATCACTGGGTACTGCTGTAGGGGATTTTCAAAAGTCTTCCCCCCTCTTTTTTTTTTTTTTTTTTTTTCTGAAGAAGCTTAGACTAGGATAGACACACAATTAGGAGTTATTAGACCAAATGGTGGTCTAAACCCAGTGGAAAGAATGCAGCTGTCATGTGTAATTCCCACCATAAATCTCAGACACTTTCCAAAAAGAAATCTAAGAGACCAGCACTGTTTCCAGAGTTGACTGACTTATCTGCCAAAATATGGGTAGTTTTCAACAATGCAGAAGAGTCCGTTAAAAATAGCTGCAAACTGCGGATTAGGTAGCATTCTCGGTAGCTCAAATGATGGACAAATCAGGCAGACGTGGAGTTTGAGCCTGGTTGTGAGGTGTGCTCAAAAAGCCTGCTTGTTTTTCTGGAATATAACAAAATGCATCTGAACCTCTGGAGTCTGAAATATGGGCTGGGAATTTTGCACAGTCTCTCTCCTGAGATTTATGGCACTTCCTAATTCCTAGCAGGCCAGAGCTACCGCAAGAAGAGTCATTCTCGCAATGCTTTGGTCTTCTGGCTTCTCCCTCTGGCAAGAACAAATGAGCACACGAACGCCCAGACTGCCCCCAAAGAGTGCTGCACGTTTCTTTTTCTATCCTTCTAAAGGTCCTGCTTGGTTTCAGAGCTGAATATGAGAGGTTTTGGACCATTTCAAATGGCACACATTTCCTCCTTCTTTAAAGTGAAGTGTTTCCAACTTTATATTGCTAACGTATCTGATCACACACTTTAAGTTCAGTGACTGAGAGTACAGGATATAAATGGAAACTCTTTCTAAATTTAATTTCTACTCTGTCTCAATGGCTTGTATTTATCCTGTATCTTTTGCTGGCTCTATTTAATTATTACTAATTCCTTGTGAGATACTCATCTTTCAAGAACAACTACCTTAGAAAATAGTTGACACAATTCTGATTGTCAAACAAGAAGGATTTTATTCTATAGGAAAACCTTATGACTTTATAATAACCATTTTAAATGGATTTTTTTTTACTATAGAGGCAATATGCTTCCCTGTTAAAAATGAAAATTTAAACCACACAAGATTATACAATGGAAACTAAGTATCTACCTCATCCTGCTGTCCAAATACATTGTTCACAGTTCTGTTTTAGTTCTTTTATCGTTACTCATTTTATGTTAATGTATCACATTTCTGTTCATTAATTTATTAACTTTGGTATTTATTCACTCCCTATCATAAAAAATAAAGAGTCCATAGTTCCTACCACTTATCTATGTACGCTCTCTTTGTTATTATTAGTTACATTTGTCTATTTCTATATCTTAATATATCAAACTACCTCTGTGTATAAAAAAAAATAAGGAACTTAGTGCATTTACTCTTCCTTCCCCTTCTCTTCTCCCTCATAACTTCCAACTGTATTCTTTATGTTATTATTTCTTATGTTCTCAAAGTTTAGAACATTTTATTCTTTATAAATATTTTTGACTTATCTATGGGTTAATATTAGTCACTATTAAAAAAACGAGGGCTTCCCTGGTGGCGCAGTGGTTGGGAATCTGCCTGTCAATGCAGGGGACACGGGTTCGAGCCCTGGTCTGGGAAGATCCCACATGCTGCGGAGTGACTGGGCCCGTGAGCCACAACTGCTGAGCCTGCGCGTCTGGAGCCTGTGCTCCGCAACAGGAGAGTCTGCGATGGTGAGAGGCCTGCGCACCGCGATGAAGAGTGGCCCCCACTTGCCACAACTAGGGAAAGCCCTCGCACAGAAACGAAGACCCAACACAGCAAAAATAAATAAATAAATTAATTAATTAAAAAAAAAAACAAAAAAAACAAAAAAAAAAACGAATGTGATTGGGTTCCACATTAAAATTTTGTTTCACAAAGATCTCCCCAAAGTCAAGGTCTCATGTGTCTTCTTCCATTGTAGGTTCCTTCATTTCCTCAAATTAAGCACTGCCCAACAGAACTTTCCGTAATGGTGGAAATGTTCTCTATATTAACTGTCCAGACCAGCTGTCACCAGCCACATGAGGCTGGCTGCTGAACACTTGAAATGTGGTTAACGCAACTGAACGACTGAATTTTTACTTTATCTTATTTTAAATAACTCAACCACATGTGGCTTATGACCACCATCTTGGACGGTGCAGCTCTAGGTCAGAGTCGACTACTGCTCCTCTCTTGTATTCCACTGTTATTCTTTCTTGGATTTATTTTTTTAAGTGTTTTTTTTTTTTTTCACAAAAGTATGTGGTTGGTAAATTTTCTTATTTCTTCCATCTCAATGACTGTTTTAGATAAAAAACAATCTCATACTGTATAGCACAGGGAATTATATTCAGTATTCTGTGACAACCCATAATGGAAAAGAATATGAAAAAGAATATATATCTCTATATGTATATATGTATAACTGAGTCACTTTGCTGTACAGAAGAAATTAACACAACATTGTAAATCAACTATACTTCAATAAAAATTTTTTTAAAAACACTGTTTTCTTTTGCTTCATATTTAAGTGTTGATTTAAGTATTTGAGCTTTATTATTTTTTACTTTTCTAACTTTGAAAAGTAATGTTCCACTATCTTCTAGCAACTAAAGATATCAAGTTGATTCTTAATGTTTTGTAGGTAAATTACTTTTTCGTTCATGATTTTTTAAAAAAAGATTTTCTCTTTAAACTTGTATAAGTAAAATTTCACTCAGATGTATCTACATCTAGGCTCTTTCAACCAGAAAACATTTTCTTGTATTATTTGTTTTATATACCCTTCCCTCTACTGTCTCTTTTCTCTCTATCTAGAATTTCTTTAAGATGGATGTTCAAATATCAGAATACTCCTATGATGAAAGACAAAATTAACTAGAATAAATGATGGTCACGGGTATTTCTGTATTTGTACACATCTTTTTACCCTCAACAGGCTTCAATCTTAAATTGTTAGGCTCAGTGAGGGGTTCCTGCAGGATGAATGGGTGGTGAGTAGATAGTAGGCTAGAGGTCTTCAGTTACCAAGTAAGGAGGACTGATTTTGGGATATGGAATACTTTAACTATTTTGCTTCTCGGCAAAGTCCTCTAATTCTATGCCTGTTGTAGAAGACCTGAGACACTTCATTCTCCACTGCTTTCCTTCTTAGATGCCAGCATCCTCTTATTTGTCCTTGTAGAACCTATTCTCATGCGAGGACTTCCTAGATGCAAGGTAAATGGAGAGGGACCCAGCTCTCCCACGTGTTAGATCCAATATTTGGTGCATTACTTTACTTACTGCCCTCTTGCCAATTTTTGCTCTTTTTATTTGTCAACTCTAAGCTTGGATAATCTCTAGGACATCCCTGGGAAGAACTGTGCCTAATTATAGTGTCTGAGAATGGTGTTTCTTTTGCTCTAATATCTTCACTTGTTTGATCCCATCTGTTTTCTGTCTTCCTGGAATTTCTATTTCTGGTCTGCTGATGGTACCTTTTCTGTTTTCAGCACCACTTTTTTTTTTCTTTTCCAACATATCTTTTCTATTATATCATTGGGATATTTTTGAGGAAGGAGAATCAGACATGTTTTTTCAGTCTGCCAACTTAATGAGGGAGGGCCTGAGTTGTTTTTCATAAAGAGAGACTTTTTAATGTTGAAAACAAAAGTTTCACGGGATTGTAAAGATACTGCTGTATAATAATTTTCTTTTCAGTAATAACCTATAGGATATAAATGATTCATGTGAGATAAATTATGAATATTTAAAACACTTATTATGTGAATCCAAATCTAATGCTGGCAGAATTTGTTCATACAGAGTCCAGGATCAGTATACGCCTCATTTTTTCCCCTCACTCCTGTCCTTTTCTTTGTCTTCAGAAGTTCCTATTGTCATTAATGCTTTTTCCAATGTTCCCTTTATTACTGAGATTGTTTTATTTTTCTCTTCCATTTGTTTCATGAGCCCTTTTCTTTTAATTTTTATCTTATTTTGATGTTTTTCCTATCTTCCTTTTCCTACTTCCTTATTCTCTGCAATAAATTCCTGTTTCATGGAGACAATTGTTGCAGTAAGTTTTTCTTTTTCTTTTTAATATCATAACAAAATACTTTTCTTCAATTTTCCTTTACATTTTGTTTGTTTGTTTGATTTTGGTAGCATTTTAGGTTACTCATTTCTGAACGAAGTAAGTTTTTCATCTACCAGATATTTTATAGTATATTCATATGGAAAAGAAGAATTTTGTTTTCTTAAGACATGGAAGAACCAAGTATTTGTTGATAAATTGTAAAAAAATGTTAGACTTTAAATAGGTCACCAAGAGAAGGGTACTTTTTTTTTCCCCCTGAGAAAACTGCTTAGAAACTGTGATGCTAATAAATGAACCATTATTTTATATTGTTTATGTAGCCTACTTTGTAGATAGGAGCAAATTCCAGACTACAATTAAATACCCTAAAATTGAAATTGCAAAGTAAATGAAACAATATATGAGACTAAAGACAAAATGATACCAAACACGAAGAATCTTGGCTCAGAAGGAAGGATGTTGATTTCCCCTTCAAGGACTTTTCATTGAACACTTGGGTGGTTAGGATCATTACCAAATATTTCCCACCCAACCTCCCCATTTGTTTAAGCTATTACACTAGGAAATAAAATTGTTAAGGGTCCTAGCAAAAAATTCTTTATCTATCTATCTATCTACCTACCTATTTATCAAGTCATATTCACTATTCTATGCAGTCCTAACATCTTAAGCAGCCTGGGAAGACAAACTTAAAATTGGAAGAGGAAAAGGACAAAATATCCTGAGTGTTAATGGTGTTACTGATCCTATTTCTACTGGGCTGTATCGTACCACTTATGCCTTGAAAAGATCTACAACACTAGTACTTAGGGATTGTGTATGGGGGGAAGAGCTGGCTATCTTACTTTTCACTATTATTGAATATTCTTGTAAAGAGTTACATTGCTGGAAAATAATTGTTTAAACTCAGCTGAGAATTTGAGGCCTATGAGTATGAGCCTGAAGGATGGTAGAAATAAACATAATTTACAGAATTATACCAATCTTAAGACTTGAATAATATTGGAAATAAACTCAAAGTAAGAAGAACCTCAGAGAGAGCTTGAGTATGCTTGTGAAATTTGACTAGGAATCCTAATCTCTTTGATTTGATAAGACTAAAGATAAGCACCTGAAATGATTTCTGGAAAGTGGAAAACAAAGTACCTAGAAATAGTCTTTAATAAATTCTCTTACATGTTTCTTTCTTTTAAATATTAGTCTTGAAGACAAATATTGGTGAATGATTCTAAGTATCATTAAGTGAGAGCACTTGTCTTGAAGGAAAATCTCATGTGTCTGGAAGATATTGAAGTTGGAGGTTGTATTTAGTTCATCTCCTATCGTTCTCTGAGTTTCTTGCAGGTTTGAGTTCTATTGTTATGTTATGCTGTGATCATGCTGATGTAAATAAATCATTCTTTTGGTATTGTGACTTGCTCAGTGTTTCTTTAAAATAAATAGGAGTCATATGAATAAACAGTCTAATTTGGTCAGCCATTATCATCTGGTAGTTCGCAAGTAAACATGCCAGCATAACCTAAGGTCCAGACAGGAGTGGATGGCCACAGCAGGTTTATGGATAGAAAACTAGTTGCCTGACGATGCCATTCCTAAGGAAAGCTTGAGGCCTAGGGAAGAGTAATCTGTAGACTATGCCCATGTATACTTTTTTTCTTTTTAAAATTCTAGCAACAAACTCTCTCATAAGTTAAAGATCTACAATAAAAGACTTACCAACACAAACAAGAAGAAAACACTTAAAAATTGCCCCTTGTGTGATGAAGTCATTATAGTTATATAAAGTCTAGACTTTGATCCCATCATACTTGAAATCGATATTGATCTAAAATTTATAAATTTACTCTCATTCTTTTCAATCCCTCCACCTCTATTTTTTTAAACATCTAAACAAAGTGACCTCATTGTTTTCCATTGGACTTTTTTTTTAAACATTGGCTGGGATGATTGAGATTCAGGAATGTGGGAAAATGGATTCCCAAACCACGTCCCCTCCCCTTTCATTCTGAACTGTAATTTTTGGCTTGGCTTGAATCACAGTCATCACATTTCAGCCTGAATCTCTCTGTAAAGTGATCTTTCTTAAACATTTCTCTCACTCATCAAGGGATCAGAAACAAAGCCATTCTAGCCTTTCAGCAAAACACTTACAAGCAGCTTTTACAGAGAAGTTGCAAGAGCTAAATTTCCTCTAAAATTGTTTGAAAAGTGAACATTTTCAGTGCCTTGTTGCCCTTTTTGTGAATCTTGTCATCTGTATGCCATGAGCTCCAGCAGCTATTTTAATCTGTTTTTGTTTGCAATCCATTTGGTGTCCACCCAAGGAAATGCAGGTGATTCTAATTAACTTATTGCTGAAGATGTAGGAAAAAATATCTCAATTGTGTTGCAAAGAATTATACACTTAAAACTTTTCTTCTATTATGTGTAACATATTATTAATGAAAATGATTATATGAATATATTTACCACCTAATTCATTGCTGTTCACTTGTATAAATCAATGAGGCTTATGGCACAGGAAAAAGCCACACACATACAAATACACAGACACAATACAGACCCCAAGAATGCTTGCCAACTTTTATTTAACAAGAGTAGCAACTTAAAAATAACATTATTTTTACTTTGTGCAGCATAGTTTAATATCTGAAATAACTCTGTTCCAATAAAAACCTATTGAAATACTCTTAGGCCTAACTCTGCCCTGAGGTAAAAGTGATTAATTGAAAGATTTTGGCAGATCTCCGCTCACCACCAGGGCAGTTTAATTTAGAACACATTCAACCATTTCTCAGTGTCTCCGTGTTGGTGGAGCATAACTTTTGATCTTCTTTGGGGAGGTGCCTCTAATTCAGACCCTTTGGCTAGCCACTTCCTGGAGGGTTTTGATGGCTTGGCTCTGCTAAGCATTCAGGTGAGAGAGAGAGAGAGCCCATTCTGGCTGCTGCTTCTAGAGTGGGTCAGGGAAGCTGAATTCCATTCACAAAGGCAAAACAGTCTACAAACCTGTTTAATCCTATCATTACCCACAAGTCCTGTTTAGATCACAGACAAGATGGTTCTTTTCAACTTCTTAATGCTCTCCCAAACTTCTGAGAAATTCTGTGTCATTAGACTCCTTCCTAGTCAAAGAATATGCTTCTAACCATGACAATGGATGAGACTAAAAAGACTGAACTTCCTTTTCTCAAGAAACATAAGATTATTGTTTTCTTTTTGAGAATACAGGATAAACTGCTGAGTAGGTATTGTTAATACTTCTGCTAAACAGAAACATGGGGCTAGTGCATAATCCTCCCTATTTGGCAGAGGGACCTGTGCTAGACTGTGGTTAAATGGAAGGACAGAAAAATTTCAATACATTCTAGATGGAAAGACCTTGAGTTGGTAAACTCCAACTGTCTATGCAATATTGCATATTATTTTATTATTTTTATTATTTAATAGACAATAGACAATTGTCTATTGTCTATTAACGAATATTGATTAAGCACTTACTATGTAGCAAAAGGGTGCTAGGCACTTGGAATACAGCGAAGAACAAAGAGTACACAGTCCAGATGTAATGGAGCCACAGAACCGGCATCTTCTGAAGCAACAATGCATTAGTGACATGCATTAGTCATGCATCAGTGACAATGGCACCTGCAATCTCTAATACTTTTACATATATGACACATCCAAGCAATACACTCAGGTTGGTATATAAGCTCTGTAGTCAACTTTAGAAGGAAACACCATCATGATATATATTCAATTTCACATTATATCCTAAAACTGTTAAGTTTCATATGTGTGTATATATATGTTTCATGTAAAATATGTAGGCATATATATATATATATATATAAAACTTTGGTGAACAAATGATATTTATTTTATTACCGAAGTATTACGTCATAGATTACATTTCTTTCTTACGATGTGGGTGTGTGTTCCGAAGGGCTCATTTGAAAAAGATTGGGAGATTATCCTAAATCTACCATGTCCTTGAATGTTCTATTTTATACCTCTAATTTAGCTGAAAGATGCTTTCAGACCCATGATATCAGACTCCAAATCTTTAGGTGACACAGTAAAAATCTCAAAATTTAAGTATTTCACAAATTACTGGACAAATCACACCCAGGTTTGGAGATATAAATATAAGTCACTGGAAGAGATAAAAAGACAATCATTTCCCCTAATTAGAAGGTCTAAGTATACCTGGACAATTTAAACCATTGATTTTAAGACTTCTACAAAATGGAATATATAGATAAATGCTCAGAGCTATCACTGAGGTTGGCTTTTTAAATTTCTATTATCATATTATAAGCAGAAAGATTAGGGGAAGACTTCTTTTAGTGGTGTAAGAGAGACCTAACTGCTCAGCTTCATTTTTGACCACTTGAGGACTGTTAACTATCTAGCAAACAATTGCACAGACTCTAGTTGCTCAAAACATTACTTGTTGCTTAAAAAAAGGCATTCCAGGGCTTCCCTGGTGGCGCAGTGGTTAGGAATCCGCCTGCCAATGCAGGAGACACGGGTTCGAGCCCTGGTCTGGGAAGATCCCACATGCCGCGGAGCGGCTAGGCCCGTGAGCCACAACTACTGAGCCTGCGCGTCTGGAGCCTGTGCTCCGCAACGGGAGAGGCCGCGACAGTGAGAGGCCCGCGCACCGCGATGAAGAGTGACCCCCGCTCACCGCAACTGGAGAAAGCCCTCGCACAGAAACGAAGACCCAACACAGCCAAAAATAAATAAATAAATAAATAAATAATAATAAAAAAAAGCATTCCAGTACCAATTGTTCTCTTTTTAAACTCATTAGCACTAGTGTAATACAAACCAGATTTCTTGCTTCTGAATGATTTTGTCACTTGGGTCTACATCAAAAG
Source organism: Balaenoptera musculus (assembly GCF_009873245.2). Lineage (NCBI taxonomy): Eukaryota > Metazoa > Chordata > Mammalia > Artiodactyla > Balaenopteridae > Balaenoptera > Balaenoptera musculus. The sequence continues at coordinate 27,321,033 of NC_045791.1, read as the reverse complement.
TCTTACTGAAATATTTGTGTGTGTATACATAGACACACATATTTAACATCTATCATTAGATATTTAGCATCTATCACTTCTTTCTGACCTGTTGTCATGGAAAGAAGGTATATTAAGCAAAGAGGTGTTACATATGTTGATGTTCATTAACACACTATTTACTGAGTTTCTCTTCCACATGTGTGATTTTTCGAAGTGGTAAGAAACCAAGTTACAAATGCATTTCATGTTTTCCATTGTCTTAAATTTAATTAAAGAGTATCTTAATTTTCCTAATTCCACCAAGGTCTGGCCGATCTTGAATTTTGAAAATAATATTAGAAAATCCATCATCAGTTACTATAGCTGACTTTTAGGGCTACAGAAGACAGAAATAAAAGACTATCAATTTGATGACCTAGATTTTATTTCATTGGTCCCCAAGGTTAGCCCTAACATTAATTATAGAGGCTATATTTACAATATTTTTTTAGAAGTTTTGGGAAGATAATTTCATCTTAAAATATTTATTTTACATAGTATTGTTTATGTTCAAAATTCTGTAATTAGAGTTTTATTCCTTTGTCTTTAAATCCCATGGAGGGAGTTCACATAAAACTTCACTAATCATGTACACTTTAGTGTGGATCAATCTATTAGATCTTGTCTTGAGAGCAGACTTTAGCTAAAAGGAAGGCAAATACAGCAAGACTTCACTTGTGGAGGATGTGGAACAGGAAGAGATGAAGGATAAGTGTCAAGTATAATAAATAATGGGAGAAGAAAAGAAAAGGAAGTGGATGTACAATGTTGGGTTCAAGCTAATGCAAAAGGGTAGTTGCTATTATCCAAATGCTCACCCTTCTATTCTCAGATACACTGGACATAGGAAAATGGAGTGTTCTTACTGTATTTAAAGATTTGGGGGAGGAGAGGCACATTTTTCAGTTTGACTAAATACAATTTATTCTTAAATATGATTTATTTTTATTATCATGATAATTTTCCAATATATGGGAAGTGTAATAAATGATCTATCTTTCTTCTGGGACAGCTTATACCATGCTTTTTCTTTTAGGTGAGTGTAATGCTCTAAACTGAGGTTCAAAAACTGAGCCTATAAAAATCCATATAGGGCTTTGCTCTACAGATTGAAATGTTGTGAAGAGACACATTGTTCTTCCTTGGAATTATGAGACCTCTGCATCTCCTTGGAATAATGACGTACACAAGCCTGTCTCCTCTGGGTAGGGCCTGCAGAAAACACAGTCTGGCATCATTCTTCTCTCACTGCATCATTCTTCTGCACCTGCACTGCGTATGGAGCTGTCTGTGTATAGATGACTAGATCCATCAGACACCTCTCCTCTCTCGTGTCCTTAAGTCTCTCAGTAACTTAGCCTAAAACTCTTCAGCCTCAACTGGAGATCACGTGGTACTGAACAATGGCGGACTCACGAGGTCCTAGATTCCCAACCGTCTCTCAAGTTTTCAAACAAACCTTAACAAAGACTACTATAAACAGAAACAAATGCAGTTCTACCAACCCACTGGTTAGAATATAAAAACAAAATAATGACCTTATTTTGCCAAAGTTTAGAGTAAAGTGTACTACAAGCAAAAGCCCTAGAGAGGAGGAAGGTACTAAGCTTGGGAACATAGCCTGCTCTTAGAGGTGTCAATATGATTTCCTTTTCCCTTCTTTGCCTTGTCAAACAAAACAAAACCCCTTCTCTGGTGCTTGAATATACTCTAATAAGAGACAAAGCCATTTGATGCCAGTTTATTGATGCCTTTTAGAACAACTGTACTGAAGGTAATATTCAGTCATAAGGGTGCCTGAACTTCAGGCTGAAGTATAAATGATATTCTTGAGGCAGGTTGGCCAGGAGAAGGGTACTAAAGGTCAGACACAGTGCTGAAGGGAACAGTATGGAGTAATGCGGCCATCCAGCAAAGAAAAAGAAGGAAAGGGGTAAATGAGTACCCAGAATACATCGTCATCATCATCCTGGAGTTATCCTTGTTCAGAACCCATGTTTTGCCCCATGAGAAACTTCATTAACAGGTTTGCAATTGTCTTCTTAAGGTTTCAGGGTTTCAGACTCCTTTCAACTTTAACTCTGTTACCTACCAGTATTAATTATGAAATCTTGCTATAAATATGAGCTAAAAATTTAATATTTGACAATGTTTGACAAGTGAAAAGCATTTCCCCTGCCCAGCAGGCTGTCAAACAAGAAAATGACAATAAATGATTCAGGACTTTGAGTATGAAGGTCTGTTTTCCCTCTTATATGCTAGGTGTGTTAGAAATAGTAAATAAGAAGAGATTTCAAATACCTTCAAAAGAGAGGTTGTTCATAGAATAGTATTTCTGTGCAATCTCGAACGATTTAGTTAAACAGAAGTGCTATAACCTTTTTGTTTGTTTTTGTTTTAGTTTTGGTAATGGGAATTTGTGGCAGTTAATTTCAAAATATGGACATTTAAGAATTCTTTAAACTCTTTCTCCTCTACACAAAACTCTATCCCACTAATTTATCCATGGGATTAAATATGCAATATCCCTTTAAATATTAAAAGTCCCTACACTTTAGTCTGTAAATATATGAGAAAATATGACCAAACTATATTATTTTAACATGTGATCTTCTTTTAGAGCCACTGGTATTGCTTTTTGCACGTGGTACTCTAATTGTTTCTGTTGGTTCCTCAGGAATCTACAGTCTAGTTCTAGAACTATTTTCAGTTAAGAAGAGTTGCTTTCTACCATTAATTCAATTTCTAGCTTAATAACTTTTCCCTTCGTTTACCTGCTAAGAATAATTGTTTTATCTGCTCCTATTCATAAACAGTTTGTGAAAAGAAGTCTTTCTTGTGGGAAAAGAATTTGTATGGAAAACATGCTCATACATATATCAGACCAAGGATTAAACGATGAACATTATATGTGAGGAAACATTACAAGAAGGTTTCACTATATTAGTTTTTCCAAGTCAGTATTCCAAGCCAGTCTTGGATTATGTGTGAAAAGTAAGAACTCTGCACCGTAACAGGTGCTGGCAGGAAACTCCCATGAAAGCTTATGGAAGTTATGCCTGTAAAGTCTTGGCATCTGAGAAAATTCTCTCATAAGAATGCATCATGCATCAGATTTTTCTCACTGCAAAAACAATACAAGGCTGTAACTGCTTAACCATATTCCCAGTCACTATTTTGTTAACACCATGCCTCGGTGATGACATCTTTGGTGACCTTGCGCTATATGTAAAGTATGTATCAGCCTTAATTTCAACATTGCAAACGTGCATTATCTTCTGTATATAACAATAGAGATGCTGGTCTACCATCTGTCTGTCCTAATCAAAGCATAAATTTGAAAGATTTTTTTCCTGTGGAGTCAATGGATTTAAACTAATTCACCCACATTCTGAAGACTGACTTTTCATATACAACATGGCAAATGTTTAAGAGATTTACTGGAATTAGGAACACAATTTGGAGTATCAGGTAGTAATTAATATAAGCTTTAAATGTATAGTATTGACTCATGTTGGAAAGCACTAGCATTATGTGTCACACATAGTGGGTGCTTAATAAATGTCACCTTTGCTTTCCTTACATAAATCATACCATATCTGTATGACCACAACTTCAAAGACTAATGGTGTAATTCTTTGCGTGTAAACTTGCCTACCTTAAAGTTAACAAGTAAGGCTTCTTTCTCCGATCAAGTTCAATTTTTCAGCCTATTAATTCTAGAGGTGAAAATATTTTTACTGACATTTGCCTGTTGGATACAACTGAAAAAATTCTCTGACCTTATTTTATAAATCTCCTAGTTATAAGGGATTTGATTTAAACCCAATGGGTAATTTGGGTTTAAAGCTTTCGTCAAGTTAAGGACTAAGATAAAAATTTAGACAGTGGTGAATGTTAGAAAAAGCCCGCTGAAAATAATTGTGAGCCCGTCTATACCCAGATGTATATATTCACATCTAGGTTTGTGGCTACACTATGGATTAAATGTTACTACCTTACATTTATATTTGTATTTATACTTTTAAACGTGCTTTTCAGATATCAATAAATATCTTTCGTAAAAAGTCCTCAGTTGGGGTAATAGAGCTACATTCCAGAACACGCGCACGTGCGCGCACACACACACACACCCCCACCCACCCAGCGCCAACCCAGGCAATCTGCCAAAGTGTGGTTGCTGTGAAGGCTTTGCTTTAGGGCAATAGCAAACTAGCTCACCGCCCTGCTGCCCTGTCCACTCCTCACCACATGGTTCTTTGCTGTATCTTTAACTTCCCCTCCTACAGTGAGGGAACATTTCTTCAGACTGTTTTATTGCCAATACATTTTTACTTTGTATGATGAAATGAAACAAGGGACTGGTTTCATTAGAAGGAGAGGTAAACAGAGCATTAATTAAATTTGCTGATGATACTAAATTGGGAGGAACTGTGGACATCTGTGAAGACAAAAGAATCATACAAATGGACTTCAGGAGTTTAGAAATACGAGCAGGAAATAATAAAATGAGATTCAGCCTTAAATAATGCAAGCTAATACATTTGGGAAAAGATAATCAGAAACATGGCTATTCAGTGGATGGTAGATGCCTGGAAAGTGGTGATGGTGAAAGAGACCTAGGGGGTGATAATGGGAAAAATTATACACAAACTTACAGGGAAGTAGGCACAATGCCTGGAGGTTTATATATAAAAAACATAATTTTTTGAACCAGGAACATGATAGTTCTACTCTTAGGACACTGGTAGGTCTCAAAAGCATTAAATTTCTCTTTAGTTAGTTGAATCTCTCAGGTTTATGAAACAATTTAACACTGTTTGTTGAGAGACTGGTTTCTGCCTCTTAAGGATGAGAAAGTCAGTTTTGTCTGAAACCTGTCCTGAACACCAGAGTCATTGCTCTATTTTTGTTCTGTCTTATCCTATTAGAGGCTATTGCTAATATGGTATGTCATATAGATATAAACATGGATATAGATTGAGGTGGATATATATACACATATCATACCATGATGCAAACGCCAAACAAAACAAAACAACTCTTTTAAGGCAGCTTCTTTACCTTTCCAGATAATGTAACTTTACATTGTGTTTTAAGAGACATTTAATCACTATCTCTTCTAGCAGTTCAATGAATCTTCAGCATAGAATTCTTTTTTAACATCTTTATTGGAGTATAATTGCTTTACAATGGTGTGTTAGTTTCTGCTTTATAATAAAGTGAATCAGCTATATGTATACATATATCCCCATATCCCCTCCCTCTTGCGTCTCCCTCCCTCCCTCCCTATCCCACCCCTCTAGGTGGTCACAAAGCACCAGGCTGATCTCCCTGGGATGAAGTGAGAGAGTGGCATGGACATATATACACTACCGAATGTAAAATAGATAGCTGGTGGGAAGCAGCCACTCAGCATAGAATTTGATTCTCTAAGGATGGATGCATGGGTGGATGAATGAAAAGAAATCTTGGATAATATCCATCTATTCATCCATTTAATCATCCATCTTGACTGGAACCCTTACATATGCCAGCTCTAGCGTGCTGAGCAGTGAGGAGGCAGAGATGAACCAGACCATCTCTAGACTCCAGGACTCACATTCTAGGTGGGGAAATGGATATGAAACCAGCCGTTATGGTCCCATGCAAAAAGGGCTATGTTGGGGAAGCAAAGCTCTTACTGGAACACTGTGGAGAGGGGTGGCTGCTAATGTTCAAGAGACCACAGAGAGGTGGTTGAGGGTATGAGTCAGAGAACATTCACTGTTGAGGGTGACTCTGGTGCTATGCCCAAGAGGATCCATCGGAATTTGGCAGGTAGATGGGTACGGAAAGGGTCTTTAAGGAGAGAAAACAGTTCATGGAAGGAATATCAGCCTTTGGAAAACTTCATGTAGTTGGAGCATAGGAAGCCGTTTATGAGGTTATAAAGCTGGAGAGTAGACAGAGGTCATATGCTTCTCCTTTTTATGGTAATAACTAGTATGGTATTTTGTTTATCCTGATGGGAAGGTTCTCAGAAGGGATAATATAATCCTATTTATATTTAAGAGGGATAATTTTGGCAGCATGGAGAAGAATGGCCTGGGAAGAAATAAGAACAAAGGCAGTGATATCAATTAGAGGGTTTATCTCAAAAGAAATTATGGGAGCACAATTAAGGCCATAGGAGGTGAGAGGAAGAATCAGATTCAAGAGATAGTAAAAAAAAAGTACAGATCATTAGATCTGATGAAAGATGCTGTACATAATGAGAGAGAAGAATTTAAGATGTCCAATGAATTTCTTTTTAGGGCAATGGGGAAATAGTCATGAATCCACTGACTGAATTAAAGACTAAAGGAGGAATAGCAGGTTTGTTGAGGAAAGTTATAAGTTCAGTTTAAAAAAGTTGAATTTGGAATGCCAGGGAAAAACTCAAAAAGGGTTGTTCCTGGACCTCAGGTCTGAGTATAAAAAAGTAGCTTGAGGGGCTTCCCTGGTGGTGCAGTGGTTGAGAATCCGCCTGCCAGTGCAGGGGACCCGGGTTCGAGCCCTGGTCTGGGAAGATCCCACATGCCGCGGAGCAACTGGGCCCGTGAGCCACAACTACTGAGCCCGTGTGCCACAACTACTGAGCCTGTGCGTCTGGAGCCTGTGCTACGCAACAAGAGAGGCCGCGACAGTGAGAGGCCCGCGCACCGCGATGAAGAGTGGCCCCCGCTTGCCGCAACTAGAGGAAGCCCACGCAGAGAAACGAAGACCCAACACAGCCAAAAATAAATAAATAAATAAATAAATTTATTTAAAAAAAAAAAAGTAGCTTGAGGAGTCATGCCCGTTTAGGAACTTTAAAGTCTTTGAAGGAATCATTGAAGCTTTAGGGGTATTGAGATCACACTGAGAGAATGACTAGCATGAAATGTCAGTCAAGAATTAAATCCAGAGGAAATGCGTGTTTTTATGCTGTCAAACTCTAGGCCAGACACATAGGCTCCAATATTATCCTATGCAATTTCACATACATGCTAACTGCTCACCTTTAAGACAAAAGTAAAGAAAACCTTCCACAGTGATTACAGTGCTGTTGGGTGTCTCACCACTCTGCAGGGATACTCAAGAGTTAAGTTATTAGCCCAAACCGTCAAAAGTGCAAAACATAACAAGAAGAGCATTATGTTTAAAAAAGAAAGGTAATAGTCCTCTTTTAATGACACTGGTGTATTCAAAGTCTTTATAGAGTTTTTGATAGTGTCAGCAGAGTTTAACTTTTTTCTGCTGTGAAGTAAATTTTGGAGAAAATGAAATCAATATCCAGTAGCAAAACCATGTCAGAATGTAGAGCATTGGTATCCTCTGTTCATTAGTTTCAAATTGATAGGTCTGTGTCGTTGACCATATCTTTCTTATTTCAAATTCTTTGACAGAATCTGTAAACTCAAAAAACTATCTTCAAACTAAGAATTTCCTGTGATTTACATAGAAAAGCAACACTAAATCAGGAAGGTGAGATATTCACAGGGAAGTAAACTAACACAGAGGAGCACCAGCATGGTATTCCAAGTCTGAATTAAAGGAAAAGATGTGGTGCTCAACTTTCTGTGTGGTTATGGGACCTGAGCCTATGCCTGACCATTCTCAGACATGTCACTTACAAGTCATAGTTGCCATTCAATTACTTAATTAAAAACAGCAGGCTATTGGTGTTGAAATAATGCCGAATGGGATATGACTTCCTCTGATGAAATGAGAATGGATGTTCTATTAGCTGCTGAACTTAAACGTGCTTTCCAAAAATTGATGAGCATAAAATCTTAAAGTAAACATAACTTCGAATGTTTAGCATAGCTGAGTATCAATGGAAAAGAATGATGTCATTTAGAATAATATAATATAATATCATCAGAAATGATTTAAATGTTTAAAAGAAAGATTTGCAAGCTACATTATTCTCTGCACATCTTGTAGCTGCCTTCAACCAACAACTGCTGGTCATTCATCTTTTTAGTTTCAACCATTTGCAGGTGTAGCAATGGAGTGCAACTTTCCAATGAAGATTTAAACAATGCTGAATGTAATTTAACCATTTTTTCATCATTTATTGAGAATTCATCATGTGCAAGGCACTGTGTGAAGAGTTAAAAATAAATCCATGCTCCCTGCAGGAAGGAGCACACAACGTACTGAAGGTGACGTCTTAAATACTTTTCTTCTATAAGTGGTGCTTTCACCCTACATCTCAGGGCATTCTTATTTCCCTAAAAAGAGTACGACTTTACATTTTGGGTCTACGGTCTACTAAAACCTCAAGAACTCCTCCAGCGGTATCATTTCAGACTTATTTTGGTTTTGCACGGTCAGTTTTTCTTTTCAAAGTACCCTGCCCTCGGTTTGTTTGTTTGTTTGTTTACTTTTTTCTGAACTGAAAATAGAAGTGGCTTGAAGAGTATAAAATTTGGCAAAAGGAATAAAACTAGCAAAGAAAAGATTATTTAAACCCAGGAAAAACATTTCTAACTCAACAGCCCATTAGACTATAAGATAACCTCTCATAGAGTTCAGAAGAATCTCCAACACACGAATCTATTAAGGAGATGAGTAAATTACTTTAAAACATCCTGTACAGGAAAATATGCCACATTCAGTTATGCAGACCAATGCAACTATTCTCCTGGAATCTGTACGTCTCTTTTACGGTATATGCAGATTAATGATTAATGCTTAAGTTGGACACACTTCATCTGAAAGTGTGAAAATTCTTTGGAAAAGGCAATTTTTTCTAGGCATTTAGAAAGGGAATGTTATTCATTAGGAAACCCACAAAAGAATATAAAATTTTGGTCTTATTCATAGCTTCCTGAATTAACTTAAGGCTTCTCAATTATCATACATTTTTAAGCTCTAGCGAAATGCCTATAAAAATATAACGTATATATTTTTGTTCAACCAATAAAGAATAGATTAATTCAAAAAATAAAGTGACACTCCTGTGAAAGTGTTGATAATTTACTTTTTAATCAATTGGTTCACATTATGCAACAAGAATAAAAAAATTATTTAAAAACTACAAATCCATTTTTGAATCCCAAGGCAACAAATATCTGAAAATCTCTGCCTTATTATGAGTATTATTATTATCACTATTACTCCCATTTTGTAAAAACCTGAAAGCTTTCCAAAAGCATGTGATTTTTTTTCTTCAAATTTTGTAAACACTTGCTTTCAGGCTTAAACATCCTGCCAACTTTCAGCCAAGATTATTTTTATGGTTGAACTATTAACTTCTGAATATCGGGGTTTATAATGGACAAAACTCCCAGACCCAGAACTCCCATCATATAAATGACACCACTAAAGGATAATTTAGAGTACTGCATCTTGACATGTTGAGGTGTTGCATTATTTAAATCCTCCATCCACAACAAAAGGCTAATTTCCTAGGGTATTAATTTTGGCTCTGTTTCCTTCCAACTGACTCCAAGGGAAAAATATGTTAAGAACCTAAACTTTAGAAAGGGGGTGGGAGTGGGGGCAGAGGTTGGAAATTAGACTCAGGCTTTATCTAGGAAGAGACATTATTTATTCGTATGCATTCTGGACTCAGAAGTGTGGGAATATCCGCTGACTGATTTGACCAGAGCCACATTGCTGGATACGTTAGATAGCCTTTCTGGTTATTGAACTGCACATTCATTTCTCTGTTAACTTCTGTTAGGCTTAAGCTCTCTTTTTTTTGATAATAAGACTGTTGTGTATTGCTCAATGTAGATAAACTCCATTAAATGTCTCTAATAAGTACAGTGAATTAATTAGTAGCCACGTCTATACACAGAGTTTGTGAACATTCAGAATTTGTGAACATTCATGGCAAGATTTAACTGACAAGCATTTTCTGGAGCAGGAGTACATTTCTCTGGAACAGGGAAGCAGGTATTAGGTAACTATGGCAGAGATGGTAACGGGTTCAATAGTCTGTCTTCTCTTCATTACAGACCTCACAAGCAAGTCCTTTTGTCCACATTTGTTTTCTTAATTGCAAAACACAGCTTTTTTCTCTCTCTCCACCTTGTCATCTCTGATTTCTTTTGGTTGCCTTTTCCCAGTTTCTCTTTTATACTCTCGCTGTTTCCTGTTTACTCTTTTTTGATTTTCTCTTCCCCTCTAGCCCTGAATGTGGCTTTCTTACAGACACAGAGGCCCCAGCATGACTACCCCCAAAGAGCCAATTCCAACTTGGACCCACAAGACTACTGCTGTCAGGAAGGTGGCTGTCATTGGTTGCATTAAAACAAAACATAAAACACCAAAAACGCTAAACGGGACTTGATTTTAACTCAGAAGTAAAAACTAAGGAAAATTTGCTGTAAACTTTCACGGAGTTTCTTGGAGGATCGTTGCCATTGTAAACGCATGTGGATGCCTAACTTTAGGCATAAAAAGCAAGCACTTAAAAAAAAAAAGGAAGACATAGGTCAGTGCCCTTAGAAAAATTTTTTTCAGTCCACAGATATTCTCTGGGGAAAAAGGAATAGTGCTTATCTTGAACTCTTGATTTTATTTTTTGAGCATGTAATTTTTATCAGTTTGTTTTGTTTTTGTTACTTTTTTTTTTTTTACTCACTGCTTTTAAAACTAGCAAGCAGAAGTCCCTCTGGAACAAGATAGAATCATAAAAGTTTTCAAGAATCTCGTCACAAACTAAACAGTACAAATTGCACATTCTTCATGGAAGTATCAGCCTTTGGTGCGTGCCTGGATCCAACTATAATAGATTATCCCAAAGTGGGAAAGAATGAACAGGACAAAATTAGCAGAACTGGGAGCAGAGCTTGTCTAGGGAAGGCATTATGATCTGCCCTTCAGGGGCCTAGATCATCAGGCAATGGGAATAGACTACGTAGTTTTATTTTTGCAAGTGAACACTTGGTAGTATCTCAAGAGGCAGACTGGTGCACTGAATCTTGCCTGTTCTTTTTATAATAAGTACATACATGGGCATGCCTTACTTAATTTGCACGTACATGTTAAGCAAGGCATGCACTATATATAATAGTAAATATCCATGTATTTACGTATAGTCCTTGTTCTGAATTTTTATGACTCAGTAAGTATACTCCTGTGTAGGTGTATAACCTTACCTTCTTATGATATTAATAAATACGTCTAAATAAATATTGACACAATTAGAGAAATAGATTCCATTTATAATGGCATGGGATTCTTAATGTGTCTTTCTCTCAAACCTCACGTAACAGCAGCTGAATTACCAAAAAGAAACAGTTAAGGTATAATAATAATCTTAGCCATTCTTTTTCCAAGTTGCTATAATCTACCCAAAGATAACTAATTGTTCAAAGTAAACATTCCACTCTGACCACAAAAGGAATCCATTACACAAACATATAATTCACAGTCATTTTTAGTGGGTTGTAAACAGTTTGGAATGAGCATAAAATGGGACAAAAATCAAAGTGAGCATTTTGAAATGAAAAAGTGTTTGCTACAAAAGGTCAGTCCCTTTGCTTGGCAAACTATGTAGAAAAGCCTGGGAAAATGCTGATCACACAAGCAATGAAGGAATTTTAAAGCCAACAGCCTCCTTGTTTCTTTAAACAGACATCGGAACCTATAACTGGATCCTGTCAAACAAACGACAGCAAAAAAATATAACAGCTGCTAAGAAGTCAAGTAGAGAGATAAAGCTTTTGAGGCTAAGGACCTTCTCAGAAGTAGACTAAAGGTCTTTCTTAAATCTTTAAGCAAGGTTATGGATCCCAGGGTGGCTTTTAGGCACCAAGTCAAATATGTAATTTTGTGTATCATTCTTGTCATAGTATTTTGTGTTCCAGAAAAAAGAAAGAGCAAAATTGTCAGTTAGCATCTGCTGAGGCATTCTGCAAAGTAGCTTATAGCTGGAATCATCAAATTTGGAAGACCTGGTATCACTGATTTTTAACTGTGGTAAAGAAAACCATATAATACAAAATTTACCATTTTAACCATTTTTAAGTGTACAGTTAAGTGGTGTTAAGTGTGTACACATTGTTTGCAACAGATCTCTAGGTATCATTTTAATGTTGTTAAATAGTTCAGGGGCATAATAATCAGAACTGGGAATCATGGAGGAAGAATGAGTTGTTAAACCCTATTCCAAAGGATGAATGCCAATCCAAATGAAATTTAAAAATTGTTTTAAAACCAGCCCTATTCCTTTACAAACAAAAATATATTCAATGCATAAAAATACATTTAGTGTAGAAACGTGTTCATTCATTTAGTTAACTCCATTGTTATAGAAAGGAAGTCTTTGGCAATGTACGGTATTGTTGTGTAGAAAAAGGACTGGTTCATCATCTATGGCATGTTCTTTTGGGTATCTCACACCAAGGGGCTCCTTGTATTGTGCTGTCACAATGTGTCAAGAAAATAACCTGGGAAATAGGGTGTAATTAAACTTCTGGTCTTATCAGGAGGCTAAAACCAGAAGAGTATGTGTTTTATTATTCAGGGTTTATAATGTCATTTAAAAATATATTCTAAATAAAAATTATATATATTTAAGGTGTACAACATGATGATTTGATATACATAGACACAGCAAAATGGCCAACTAACTAACATATCATCTCCTCACATAACTACCAATTTTTGTCTGTGACGAGAGCACCTGAAATCTACTCTCTTAGCTTATTTTCAGTATTCAACACAGTACTGTTAACTCTGGTCATCATGCTTGTATAGTAGGTCTCTAGACTTATTCATCCTGCAAAACTGCAACTTTATGCCCTTTGACTAAGATCTTTCCATTTCCCCCATCCCCTATTATGCCATTTTTAAGCTGACAAACTTCTTCTATTGTTTTTTATTATTACTGTAGTGGTTGTTCTTTCTTCTAGCACAATATCTATTCTTTGCTCTCACAGCACTGATCACAGTTTGTTTAATGTATATCTTCTCTATATTCTCAGCTGGTAGTATGGAGAATGACACAGAGTAGGTACTGAATAGCTACTTACTGCCGAAATGCAATAAACACTGGTGTCTGTTACTTCAGTGAGTGTTTACAATGTGGCACACACTGTGTGCCGTTCTTTCCAAATATCAGTAACTGGCCTTCACAAAGAGCAGTCAGTCAGTTACACAGTTTTCATATAAAAAACTATGGGTTAAGGTCTCAGTACTAATTATACCAGTTTAGTACTTTGTTTAGTTCACGTCTCCTAGGTCCTTGTCTCTAAGTGATCCAGGTGACCCTATTTTTAAGTAAGCAATTTCTATACACCTTTGAGGTCATCATAAACTACAGAAAGTGTTTTATAAAGCACTGAAAACTGGACTTCTCCCTGTTTAGATCTACATACCACCAGTGTGTCACAATGTTACCCTCTCCAGGCTTGTCCCCCCAGACCTCAAAAAAGTATCAGATGATCTCCTGCTTTTAGTCAGTTTACCATATGTATTGAACATTAGCTGAACAATAATTCAATATTTTTGCAGAAAGTGCTCTGGAAGAAGAAACATAAGTTGAATTTTTCATTGGCTACTTATGATTTCACATATATATATAAAATCTAAAACTGTAAAGGCAAGGCAAGAGAGAATGAACCACTTGGAAAAGCTTTAAAGACTAACACACTCCTTTACAGTTTGCCCTCCAAGTTTTCTGTATGTTTTCTAGGCCGAGCAGACAATGTCAGAAACCACAGAAATAACTTTAATCTAGTTATAATAGTTGGTAAGAAGGAGAATGCTCTGGTGGTTTAGAGGAATAAAGGAAATCCAAATCAAGATAAGGAAACATACTAAACAAGTGATTCGCTAAATTGGTTTACATTCCGCTCACTAAGAGATTTCCTTCTAGGTATGTCCAAGAGATGCAAAATTTAAAATGTAACTAATACCACTTTACCAGGGGTGAACAGAGAATGTATCTTGTGCCAAGGGCTGGGTAGGATTTCCCTGTGGAGACTAGAGGAGCATGGGCAAATTGGCTCTGCCAAGTACAAGTAACTAACTGAATGAATGAATGAATGAATGGAGGAATGAATGAATAAATGGTGAGAAATGTCCTCCTGATGTTGTTTCATTTGAAATCAAGCATGTAAGAAGCATTAAAAAAATCCAGCTACAGTTTGTAAATTATTTTTTTAAGGTGGGGGAAATAACCTCAAGAAAAAAAGAGAGAAAGGAAACAAATATTTTTTATACAGCAGCTGATGGGCTGCTGTAGTGAGGATTGAGACCATTTTCCTAAGACTGTGAGAGTAAACACACAGTTTTCTTTAAAAGTGCCTTTCCCATAACTGGTCCATAAGCATTTCCCATGACTCTGCAGTTAAGTATCTTGGCTGGAAGAGGATCTGGCCATTAGAAGGAGGGCTCTAGATATGCAGAGTCCAGCCGTGCTGAGAGACTTGGCACCTTTATATGCTACTTCCTAACAACAACCCCAGCATAAAATGTCATCAGAAGCCTGCATAAACATTGGACTTAGATTCACATAAATTATTTCTGTCCTGAGGTGCTTTATGCCAAAATTTAGTAAAAACAACACTTTGAGTAAATAGAATTGGCATATCAGCGTAAGAATATTAATCCAACAAAATGATCATAGAAAAATATCATCAAAAGCACACACTTGTAAATCTTGCAGTGATGTGAGAGGTTTACCTTGTGTCTCTGAGTTTTTGTTGAACATTTCCATACAGTTCCTTTAAGCTGACATTGCCAAAATGCTTTGAATTATCAGTTGCTTTATGGAATTGCAGTCTTTGAGTTTCATTAAAACACTTAGGAATTATTTTAATAATCGTATGTGTGATTAGTGCCTGTTCAGTGCTGAATCTACAAATTCATTTTAAGAGTAAAAATTGGGACAATGAAATATAATGCCAAATATGATTGCCCCTGTCAGAAAATACATTGTCTTATTTTATTAAAAATCACCAACAAAATACCATGAACAAAAACATACAGTTTCTATTTATGGGCATTTTCTATTCTGCAATACCATGGTGTTTGCATGCCACAAGGCTGTATCTAGTAGAGTTTTCATTTTGCCTGGGGTATGTACATAAATAGAGAGGTATAGAACCGTTTTTTAACACATAGCTTATTATGTACAGCTTCCCCCAAAGTCCTATTTGGATTTTTGCTCTAATATAACAGTGCTCACACCATCAATGCTGAGTATTTATAAGTGAATGAAGATTTCCTGAAAATGATGATAATTTAACTATTAGCAATAATAGCATTATAGCATTTTCAGTGATTCATTTGGCTTTAAGTACTTATTAAATAATATTTATTCCTAAAATATATACTTACAAAATTAAATGAGACTGCAACATACAATAAAAAGACATTTCTCTCTAAACTTCAATTGATTCCATTCCTCACAGATACCTTTCCTTGTGTTCATTCTGCTTTTACTGTTTTCTACTCTCTCTTTGAACCCTCACCTCTTCTCTCTGATGTGTTGATATGCTTTTCCCCAAAGCTGCTCACTTTATCCACTTTCCCTACCCACTCGTCCCCTTCTTGTTATTCTCTCATTCCCTACTGATATGGGAATAACAGGATCCCAAGGCTGTCCTTACAGTGTAATCAAAGTATGAATTTCCAGGAGTTGGAAACTGCAGACCATTTTTATTATGTTTCTGTAATAAAGCCAGGTAACATCGAGAGAATTAAAATGGCTTTTCCCTAGCAGATAACTTGGTAAAGATTTCTTCCCTTGGTTCTATTGTTTTAAGAGACTGGGAGCTGAAAAGGGGAATAGATTCACCAATTCTTTTTCTGGAAACACCTCTGTCTTTTACATGATATATATTCCCCTAGATCCTGGGAATATGTTGTAAACTTTTAACAGATGGTGATGAAGCTTCACATTTCTATACAATATATGTTTTTGAGATTCTGCACCTACTGTATGTATCTTTCAGGGAAAATGACCTTGAATGAATAAAGTCATAGTCTGAAGGAAAAACACCCCACAGATAGACTAGCATAGAAATGATGACTCAGATGGGTTTTGTTTTGTTCCCCTCAGTAAGATGAAATAATTTCAAATGAAAAACAGAATGTTGAAATATAGGAATCAAAGGTCATCTTAACACTGGAGGTGTGTCTGTTAATTGTTCCAGGAAAACCAGTTAGGCATATTCTGTGCTGAACAGATACACGTGGAAGATGGAATATCACCATGTGCAAGTAGAAACGCTGTTTGCTTCACTTGGGTAATGTTGGGGGCTTACCAAAATATGTTCTGGCACAAAATCTACCAGCATGAATGTTAGGAGGGTTCTAACACTGTGAGTGCTGATATTTTATGAATGTTTTATCACTGGCGAGAAAACAAGAAGTTTGCAATTGAATCAACAACATGTCAGACAGAAAAAAATATTAAAAAAAGAACATTAGTGGGAATTATTGATGTCCCTACTGTGAAAACAAACTTAAGTTAATAAGAAACTTGATCCTCTTAACTGATTAACAAAAGTCAAGTTTTAATTGCATAGCTTGTCAGTGCTGTTAACTTGAGCACTGGTTGTGTAGAGGGTACAGTATTGGGGGAAACTGCTGTATATTCAGTTACCCACCTCTTTTTTCGACAGCTTCAATGCACTGCTTTACAAACCGCGGAACTGTGGAATTTTCACGTTCACACACTGTGTGCAGATGAGAGCCAAAAATTTGATCTGCAAAAGAAACAAAGATGAGCTTCATTAAAATCCAAGCTTGCGTTGTTCTTTAATTTGATTCTGTTTCCATATCCACTGAATGATGAAATCTGCATCTTGCATAGGAATCGATTTTTTGCTTTAATTCCAAAGTGTCTATTGTAGACATACAAAGACCATAACTCCCTTCCCTATGGAACAGGACTCTGGCCCCAGAGAAAGAAAACTAACACTCTGCCATTGATTAGGCAGGGATGACTGAGTAATTTATAGTCTCTCTGGGCTTAACTTTGTTGTCTATAAAATAATGACAAGGAATTAAGAAAACTTCTGCAAAATAATTAATCTTAGCGAATTGGTGTCTTAGTGTTTGAGAACAAATTTGTCAATGGTTATCAAACTTATGATGTTGTTAGTATATGTAGAAGATTCACCCTGTGGCTCAATGATATTCGAAGAAAGCAAGTTCCCGGAGACTTACTTTGAAGTGAATTTCTTCACATCTCTCCTGCCTTGAATGCCCTTCCTCTTCTCTAATCTAAGTATCCCCTTTCTTTTAGGGCTCAGCTCAGATGGCTCTTTCTCCATAAACTCTATCCTTCCTATCTCAGCTTTATGTCTCCTGTAACATAGGTCCTTTGGAATACCAGTTCTTCAGGATGTTAATAGGCGATTTGGGGGAAAAAGCCTGTAATCAAAATGGTTTAGCCACATTGGGTTAAACAAAGTTAAACAGGTTTCTTTCATGTGTACTTATTTTTAGAGCCTGTGTTATGCCAGTGTGCACTGGGAATCTCCAGGCGGGGCTGAAGGATGCATTATTTCCCAAACTTATTTGAGTAAGATCCTTTTATTTCAAAGGGCATCTCTCCAGACTAATGCTTCCCAGAACACACTTTGTGAAATTCTAGCCTAGCCCTCTCATTTGGAACATGATTTATGCTACCTTGCATTGTGTATTTACACTTATAATATATGGAATGTATTTTCTCAAAGCAGATTCTGAGTGCTGCATTGCTTATACGTTCTTACGGTCACCAGTGCCTAGCACAAATTTGGGCCCATGGTATTCACGCAAAGATTTTTTAAAACTGTGTTAAAATATATATAACATAAAAGTGTCCATTTTAACCACTTTTATGTGTACAGTTTAGTGGCATTAAGTACATGTGCATTGGTGTGCAACCATCACCACCATCCATTTCCAGAACCTTTTTAACAGCATAGATGTTGATTACTGATAATGAAACAAATATTTAGTAGGTTCAAGGGCTTCCCCTCTCGCACAGAATGAAATCCAATTCCCTAACATCACTACCAAGGCAGTAAACGACCTGACCTTCCACCAATTAACTGATTTCATTTGCTTCCTCTCCACGCTCTCCCGCTCATCACTTGCCTGCCACCACTCTGTCCACATTGCTGATTCATGTTCTGCCTCAGGGACATTGCACTTATTATTTCCTCTGCATGGAGCTCTATTGCCCTAGCTCTCTGATCAAAGGTCACCTTCTTATTGTAGCCTTTCCTATCCACCTTTAAATAAAACCTGGCAACCACTGCCAATAGAACTCTCCATGCTGCCCCATATTACTTTTCTTAGAGCACTTTTCTCCACCTGACATATTAGATTGATATGTTCACTGGTTAGTTGCTTCCCTTGCTTAGAATGCAAAACCCAGGAGAGTAAGGACTATTCCTATTTCCTTTATTACTGGATCCCCAGTAACTCGACAACGTTTGGCATACATTAGAAGTTCAATAAATATTTATTGAATTATTGACAGTAAGACAGCATCTTAATCATCAGTGGAGGTCTCCAATGCATTTAAAACATATTTTTATCAGAAGTGGTGAGAAAAATATAAAATGCAGCATAACAGAATGCTAAACGATGTATTATTACAAAGGGGTCGTCAACATGGACTGTGGTGAGACTTCCAGAAAGTCACGGTTTTCATCCATTTCTCAGAAAAGGCGATGGCTTGAATTGAGAACTTAGCAGAGAGGGAAAGAATTAAGGTGAAAGCACCAATAATAATGTACTTCAATATGGAAATGTGCATTTTTTGCAAGAGAGAGAAAGAAGATAAGCTCAAAACACAGCAACATAGTGTAGAGAAGTGGGAAATAATCATAGGTATTTGCTTTGAATAGCTGGTCAAGTAACAAAGATTTGTCCAAAAACAGTGAGTCACCACTATAAGAAAGGATAAAATAAAACATTACTTAAGAAAAATAATCCAAAACTTCAGATTTGATCATTTAATTTGGCCAGAGGTTATAGTCAGGAGGAATTGTTATAGAGTAGAAAATCCCTTAATAGTAATCATAATTCAAATGAATTTCACAAATATTTATTGAGTATCTTCTATACTTGTAGTGATGAAGTAGGCATATTAGGTTGTGAAAAAGATATCAAGAAGTCATAATAGTGTAGGGCTGAAAGAAATATTCAAATAATATAAAAAATAGACTATAACAGGTATCATAAAAGGTACTCAGTGCTAAGGAAGATGTTCTATAGCATCGGGTTTTTTGAGTCATGTAGTGCAGATGCGGTGTTTGGTGGGGGCAGAGTGGAGGGAAGTTTATGAGATGGAGATAATTCAAAAAAGATAGATTCCTGAATGGAGTGGTGTTAAAATCTGGAGAGAGGTTTCTTTTGTTTGTTTATTTTTTTTTCTTCTGATAGGTAGATACAGGAAGATAAAGATGAAGGCATTCTAGTGTATTTACTGTTTCATTCACTCAGTTATTTACCAAAAAAAAAAAAAAAAAAAAAAAAATTCTGAGTGCCTGCTCTGCGTCAGGAACTAGGAATGGCACTGGTAACACAATAACCAAGACTCAATTCCTATGCTCTAAAAGTTTCTTGTCTAGTGCGGGCATCATATAAGTAAACAGGTAAGAACATATCGTGAAAAATACTATACCTGGGGAAGCACAGATGCAATGGGAGCATGTGGCAGGGCAATCTGAACAGCCTTGAGTGCACATGGAAGACTTCCCAAAGAAGAAATGAATCCTCGAGGATAAGTAAGACTTAGACTGGAGAGGTAAGAAAGAGGACAAAAAGGGCATTTGGAGAAGATGGAGGAGAGGCAAACAAACACATCAATGATGAGAAGAGTGATGAGAAGAATGTGGTGTGCTGAGGAAAACATTCGCTCTTTCTTATTTAGAAAAACCTTGATGTATTAAGCTTTAAAAGGAGATGAAGATTATGTTATGAGGAGTCTTAAATATTAAGTCAGGTAGGCAATTATTTGAGAGTGTGCAAATACCATCGATTTCTTATACACACCCTATTCCCCTCCCAACTTCTTTCTTGTTTTTAAAGTCCACTCATAAGACAGACCTGAAAATGTTCTCCATTGACTTCTGCTTCCCCTGTAGCTTTAGTTAGTTTAAATTAGATAGTTCTGGTTGGAAAAATGTAAGGGAACGTGACTTGGGAATCTACAAGAGAAGATTTTTTTCCCTGATAAACGGAGAGGGGTATATGAAGACATTCTTTCTTTCTTCCTTCCTGCTTTGAACATCACTGTGCAATCATGCAATGCCTGGAGCTACTGCTGCAATCTTGTCACCACGAGGCAAGAAGCTTGCAAACAAAAGCTAAACATGATTATAAAAGAAGGTACAAAAACCTGAGACCTCAACAATATTGTTGAACTTTTAAACCTATCCTAAAACACTTTCTCTAGACTTCCTGTTATATGAATATAAATATAATAATAATTAAATATAATATAAATAATTTTTAACTGGGTATTCTATCACCTGTAACCAAAAGGTTCATAACCAAATGGGGGGCACAGAGAGTGGGGAAGACTGAACACAAAGAGATTTGTTAAGAGGTTAATGTGATTGCTTGGGGAGACCAGAATCAGGATAGGCTTGTGGTAAGTTTAATCATCATTGAGAATTCATCTCATCTTCTCTGAATTAGATTCACACATTCACCACCTCTGCCATCTGACTGTGTAGTAAAACTCACTAGAGTGGGCAACATTTATTTTCCTCATTTCACTGCTATAGGGCTTGGCCACATGACTTGCTTTGGACAACGTAGCATGTGTAGAAATGATGTGTCAATTCAAGACTGAGGCCTTCAGACACATTACAGATTTCTACCCGCCTCCTTGCTTCTTCACTATTGCCAAGACCAAGAGTTTCCCTGGGTAGCTGCTGCCCCTTCAGTCTGGGCTCCAGAGTAAATACATATAGCACAGAACTGAGGTCAACCCTCAGTGAGGAGACAAATCCAGCCAGACCTACAACTTAAAGCAGAGCTGTCCATTCAAGCCTGCCCTAGACTATGTGACCCAGAGACACATGAAAAAGAAGTGCTTTTTGTAGTTTGCCACTGAGATTCTATGTTTGTTTGTTAGGCAGCAATAGCTTACTGATAAAGATGATAATAGGAGTCTGGATTTTTGGTGATCTAAGCTATGCTGTGAGAATGAAGACAAAGAGAGTTGACAGGACATGGAAACCAAAACTGGGGAGCAAATAAATGGAGAAAAAAAATCTAAATTTGGTTAGAACGTGGAAATATGCATTCGTTTAGAGTCAACCCTAAGGAGGAGTCTCAAGGGAAATTTCTCTCACCTTAAAATTTAAACTCGTTATGTTTTATGTTATATTATGGCATTCCTTATTATGTATTCTCTCCAGATCAATTCAATTCTATTTAATTCAATTCAGCAAATATTTCATAAGCACCTACCATATGCAGGGCATCGTAAAGAATGCAAAGATTGACACTCATCCATAGCTATCTATTCCATGCCCACTGTAGCCCAGACAGTGTGCTCCATCCTAAAGATGCAATGATCCATGAAGCATGATCTCCTACGGTGTAGGGGGAAGAACAGCTCTCAAAACCAGTCATAATATGATGTGATTAGTGTTATCGCAAGGGCGCTCAATAATAAATAGCGAAGATATATTTAGCCAGGCAAGGGTCAAAGTACTTTATATATTTTAACTTATTTAATCTTTATAACAATCCTTAACACTTTGGTGGTAGATACTATTACCATGCTGATTTTATAGGAGAGGAAACTGAGGCACAAAGATATTGAGTCGTTTGTCCATAGTTACAAAACATCAGGCTCTGGAGAAAAAAAAAGATAAGGACCTGAACTAAGACAATGGAGAGATGGGGTGATTCAGTGGGATTTGTAAACTGGATGCAGGAGGTGAGCCAACCCACCAGGCAAAGAGGACTTTTCAGGTGTTTTGCTTGGTTGAAGGAGACTAAGATGCTGAAAACTGAGGGTTTGGAGAAGAAAAGAGAGATTGACATTTAGAAGTTAGGATAGCATTTCAGACACAGCAGAACATTGATGGGATATCAAGGTGAAATTCAGAGACTATTGCTGATCATAAGGAAAATGGCTTTCATAGAATGAAACTGAGAAGCAGATGTTTGTGGTAAAGATTTGAAAAGAAGGTAAGAAGTAGAGATAGCAAATAGACTCCCTTTTTTAGAAGTTTAGTGGTGGGAATTCACTAATTATAAGGGAAGACGGGACTTGGGGAAAGATTTTCATTTGGGGTGGATAGGAGAGAATTTCAATTGCAGAGTGTTTCTGATTGCCAGAATGCTCTAGAGGGGGTGAGGTGCCCTCTTGGCTGTTTTCGGTTGTTATAATGCCTGGGGTGGGGGAGGTGTGCTACTGCCACTTACTGGGTGGTCCAGGTAAGTGCAGGCAATCCCGCACTGGGAGAGAAAATCCCTCCCTGATTGCCAATAACGCCCTGGTGAAAAAAAGAGCTTAGATATGTTGAACTTCATTAGATAGAAGGGAGACGTTTGCTTTCACTAGTTACCAGAAAGGTCAAAAAATTCCATCTTACTTATATCCTGTCTTTAAAGTGGCTGTACTTACCCAAGAAGGTGTGGCTCTGTAGTAGAAGGACCTAGCCTTCCAGGTAAACCTGATTGAATCAAAGGTTGTCATGTGGCCCAAGCTGGGTCAATGCAATTCGCCCTGCAAAAGTTTTAGAATTGGGACACTATAGACTGAGGTGGTATCAGAGATACCACCTGCTCCAGGGATTTGAATTGAAAGGCCGTCTAGATTTAGACACAGCGGGGCAAAGGCAGCCATTTGGGGAGATGGTGATGTGCAATGAATGAGTGTTACTGAAGCTAATATGCAGAGAGAGAGGTGAATGAAACCGACAGGCCTCAACTGCTCACTTCCTGATGCCTAGGCACCATATATGGTTGCCATGGGGTGCATGAGAAATTAGAGGGAATTTCAGTGTAATGCAACTAGACAAATTTGGCTAGCACATGGATATAGCATTGTCCACAAGGTTTCAAAGAGGACTTACAATCACAACAGAAAGGACCAGCCTTGGGAAAATAACTAAATGAGACCCCCTGTTACAGCTGGTTAGGAAGAGTAGGTTGTATGTCTGTTGGTTTTGCTGGCCCTGGAACTATTCTTCTATCCTCCAGTAAGAGCACCCTGGTTCTCCTTTGGGGATGATACTTTCTCATTCTGCTGCCATTTGTTTTGAGTAGTGCTGGCCTCACCAGCTCCAGCTCCAGGGATGAACATGCCTTTCCTCCCCCGGCCGCAGTAATCGGTTCAGACATGAACACATGACCCAGTTGGATCTGGGCAAGCAAATCCTGAGGCTTCTTTTTTTTTTTTAGTGCTACTGGGAAAGAGGAGCCCTCTTGCTATAGGAGTTGGTAAACTATGAGGATATGAGTCTAAGCTTCTAGAAGTTACATTGCCAGCTTCTGGGAAAACATACTGGAGAATTAAGCCAACAGAGTGGAAAACAGCTGAGGGATGGAGGAGATAAACATTCGATAGCATTTTGTGCCCAGCAGTCCAGTCATGCCTGAAGCTATCCTTGTCCCTTGGACTTTTCAGTTAAGTAGTCCAATAAATTCCATTCCTACGTTTGCAGTTTGAATAAGTTTCTATCCATTACAACTAAAATACAACTTGACTACAACATTAGCCTTCAACATTACATGGTGAATTACATAACGTGGAGGAGATGGTGTTACACATGAAACGACTTTGCAAAGTCAAAAGTGCTATCCAAAGGAAGTAAATCATAGAGATTTAGCTTAGACATCATTGTCCAATTTAAGGGCCGTTGTAGGATTGCCACCCATCTGTAACTCTGATACAGTCCAGAGTTTGATACACCAAGGAAGACCATTAAATTACAGGAATGTGTTTGAACCACAGAACCTTCTATCTTAAAACCGTGTAAAGAAAGGGGGAGGGAGAGAGAAGGTGTTTTGTTTTCTCGGCAAGCATTGATGACCTAGCTTTTGCCCCCTAAACATCCATGCCTGCTATGCTGGCACAACATTAAGGATTATTTCTGCTTTTCCCCTCCTTATGGTATTCCAAAAAAGGGAGCAGTCCCAGAACCCTGAGCTCCCGGCTCCCCATCTATAGTCCCATCTGTGGGCTCACTGGTAATCCTTTATTCCTCTCTTAACAACTTTTTGTATTTAGAAAACACCTCTTGCTAGGGGTGCCAATATTTTCAGAATGCTCTGCACATGCCTATGGCCTTGGCTGGTGTGATCATTACGTCTTTGTTCTCCTGCTTCAGCGCTTGTACCAGGGGTGGCAGGCAACACATTGGTTGGAGAAAATCCATTTTCTGTAATTTTTCTTTGAAAGCATCTTTTGGTGAGAAAAACAAATAGACCTTCCACATGACTGCACTTACAAATCATGTTGTTTACATAATGAATTAGAGTTTAACTAGGGAATGGTGGTTTTTAATCTTTAAGCTCTCAAACTTTTGACCGATTTAGTTAGTTCATCAGCATAACCAGGTTAAGCCTCCCAGATTACAAATTAGCTTCATTCTCCCTCATCTCTGCTATACATTTTTTGACAAATTATGAAGAGAACACCCAGTAATGGGATCTTTGTCAGTTAGATTCCAAATGAATCAAAACTATGAGGAAAACTACTCAATAGAGGCAGTTAAATGTTCAAATAATGTGACGGTGTTATCATCATTTACGCAGGGAGACAATCTCCACAGGCTTTTCAAAATGATGTTATTCTGCTTTCAGGACAGAGGCCCATTGCGGCCACTCTAGTGAATTTTAAAGAAGAAAAACAAAGCACCTAGAACTACATACATGAAGAAATAAAGAGGGGAAGAGAAAACAACAACAAAAAATTGAACTGTTCGGACACACACACACATATTGGATAATTATTTTGGTAGTGAGGCATATTCATCAAGGATTTTGGCTACAATAGAAAAAAATCCACTGTGGCTATCTTAAGCAAAGAAAAATTTATTCAAATGATGTTGAAGGATGGGGGTAGGAGGAAACTCAAAGAATTTATTGAGAACTAAATGTAATTTATAACTGAATCACTTTGCTGTACACCTGAAACTAACACAACACTGTTAATCAACTATACTCCAAGATAAAATAAAAATTAAAAAAAAAATTAAAGTAATTTATTAATTCCTCAAAGAAATTACTGGAGGCGAGGGACCAGTCTTGGAGATGTTTAATCCAAGGTTCTCAGGAGATCCACGAAATAAGAAAAAGGAAATACAGCAACTGCCTTGTAACTCTGAGAGCTGGGTCAGGATGCTATACGCATTGTCACCTCCACCCCCAGTACTGTCCTAGTGACTTCTGTTCATCAATTACTCGAGATCTGAAGTTCCAATAGACAATGTCCAACGGGTTGAGATTTTGTCTAAAAAATGGGTTGAAATGAGAAAAAATACAGTCCATGTAGCTTCCATAGTAGGTAGCATTCACCTGGAAATTTTCTCCCTTTGGAATGCCACACACATGGGCAGATCATTTCCCAATAGGTTGCTATGAGGGCAGGGCAGTGGAGAGTGGAGGGCTAAAATAATATTCTCAACACAGGTAATTTCAGCTATTTAACTGATTTCATCTTTTGATTTTAAACTGTAAGTGACATTTGGTTTTCCTTTTGGAAAGTAGGTTTCCAGACCAAAACTTTCAGATTGCTTATCAGGGAATTGTATTTCTATTCTTATATTTTCTCCACTTCCATTCTTACATTTTTCTCTTCCTCACCTTTAAAATACTCACTATATGAGCCCCCATCATATAACTTTCCCACAACTTTACTGAATAGTTTTGGAGAAATAGGTGATTTAAGTTAAGAACTATAGTTTACTGATGGCTTATGGCTTTGAATTAAGATGCGGAAAAATACGTTTAATGCTAAAACACTAGCACTGAACTTTATCTTAAGTGCTTTGGAAGGTACCGCATTGTCTTATGATGCCTCAGGGCTTTGATTAAAAATATCAGCTATTGCTTTTTGTTACATAGATATCAAAAATTGGGCTGGTACTCCGTTGAGTCTCTAATATACACTGAAAGTAAATCTCTCTCATTGCCTTGTTTACTTGTGATTTCTTTTCTCATAAGAGGCAAGTACAGGGAAAAGTTTAATTATTTTAACTTTTAGGTAGTTTGGAATCTAAATAAATAGGAATTTAAAGTATATACACTTCTGTGTATAGTTCCCCCCACATGTTTATTCATATTTTTGGATCTCCTCTACTAACAGACTTTAAAGTCGCTGGTGGAAAATGATAATGTCTACTCTGGAAAGGCTGGCCTGGAGGAAACTGGCTTAGGCTCTAGGGAGAAGATCTTCTCAAACAACGGTAGGCTGGGGTCTGCAGCTTCCAATAGACGTTGGACCGTTGGCTGCAGGGGTGGGATCCTTTGACAAGATCGGCCCAAAGATGAGTGTCAGAGACAGGCTAGCTGCCATCCAGACAGTATGGTGAGTTCTTCCCCAGTCCTTTCCATGTTTTCTCCTTCTTCCCTTTTCAGGCTTCCAGCCGTCTCCACCTTTCACAATTGCACCCTCAACCCCAAACAATGCTTCTATGAAGTACCTCTTGGCCCCTTGTTTTAATTAAGCTCCTAAACTCATTAAAAATAGATCTCAACTCAATTTTGGTCCAGTTAATGCAACGGACACATTGGTGGGTCCACTAGTCAGGAAGGAATTTGTATCTTAAATGAAGAGTTTATTAACCCAAATGTAACAAGGAGAATAAAATTTTTCTGTATTTGTCTCCCCTAGGCAACACTTTACCCTATACTTCTCCTTACCTCTGCTTACCCAGAGCAGCACAACACATAAATTACACACATACACACACACACCCTCCCCTATATGTGTGTGCACAGAGTCACAACACTATAGAGAATGGTTTGACCAAGTGAATGTTACTGCATTTTTGTATTCATCCATTCAATCTATCCATCCCTGAATATTTTTCAGTGCCTTCAGAGGATAGAATAATGAACAGAACACTCTCTGTCTTTACACAGCCTGTGTGTAAATGGGGGAAACAAACACATAAACACATTAACATGGAATGCAATGTCAGATGGTGATAGGTGCTATGAGAAAATAAAGCATGGCAGGGAGATAGAGAGCAAGAGAGAGGTGTTGTCAGGGCAGACATTTGCTAGACAGTGGCATTGAGCAGAGTCCCAAAGAAGTGAAGGCATGAGCCATACCAATACACAGGCAGAGCATTTCATCAGAGGAGCAGCAAACGGGAGTAAGTTGCGTACCTTGGAGGAGCAGCAAGAAGGCCGGTGTAGCTGGAGTGAAATGATAAACAGGAAGTATGGCTGAGGATGAAACTGATAAGGTAGCCCGGGGGACAAAGCAGGTAGGACCCCATAGGTCACAGGAAGGGCAATAGATATTATTTTAAGTATGATTTTATTCTAAGTAATTGGAAATCATTGAGCAGGAAAGTGACTTAAAGTGAATTATGTTTTTAAATGACCTTTCTAGTTGCCATGTGGAGGCTATATGTAAGGGGGTCAGGAAAAGAAGCAGAGAGGCCAGTTAGGGGGCTGGTGAGATAGTCCAGTGAGAGATGATAGTGCTTAGGTAGGGTGGCAACAGTGGAAGTAACTGAGAGTGGTTGAATTTAGAATATATTTTTAAGGTGGGATTTGTTGATGAGAGTAGAAGAGACAGAATAGCATGGAGGGTGACCCCAGCTGGCAAAGAGCAGAGGTATTTCCTGAGGTCGAGAACACGTGGAAGCCAGGAAGCCAAGGGTTGCTCTAGGTAAATGTGAGATGTCTACCAAACATCCTAGGAGATGTCAAATAGATGTTTGAACATGCAAGACTAGAGTTTCAAGGGTCTGGAATCTGAAACTGAAGTACTAAGTTTGGAAGCTTGCAGATGGAATCTGAAGCCACAAGGCTGGAGTATTTCAGCCCTGGAATATCTGAATAGTGCTCAGTAGTCTGTGAAGGAGAAGGAAAAGAAAAGAGAAATCCAAAGACTTAACATAGGAGTAGCCCAACATTGTGAGGCTGGTGGGAGGAGCAGCCTCTACCAAAGGAGCACCCACTGGCATAGGAGTTTCCACAAGAAGGAATGAGAAATTGTAAATAAGTAGCAATTCTAAAACCACTGAAAGATTTCATGTCCTGCTTCCTTTCTTTCCTACCCCCTTTTAGGCAATAACAAAGCAGAGCGAAGTAAGGTGATCTCTGTCTACCAGAGATAGTTCACAGTCTCCTTGGAAGGTATTAAAATATTCAACCAATGAAATTATAGTTTGGGGATAAAGAAAAGGGAGGACTAATTCAGAATGAGGACGACAGGGATGGATTTATGGAGTTGGTAACTTTGAGCTGGAGGACTAAAAATGAATAGAAGTTTACTATATAGAGTAAGCTGGAAAAGAATATTCAAGGTGAAGGAAGCTTTACACAGTAGAATAAGATAAATGTAATTTCTTCCTCTTTCCTATAGAAATAGATGTATTTCTATTGCATCCTATTACATTCCCTTCTGGATGCCAAGTGAAATATATACGAATGAGTGAATGAATGAATGAATAAATGAATAAGAGAAGAGAATGTATAAAAGAAAGTGACTTTTATGTAAAGATTGTGCCACGGTCACTTGAGTATGAAAGAAATATATTTCAGTTTAGTTTGCATTAGTGCATTTTGGATGACTGACATGGCCAAATTTTGCTTAGCAAAGACTGATTATTTATATTTTGGGTTGACAATACTTTCTGTTTTTCCTTTGCCTGTCCTCATTTTATTAGAATTACACAGGGGTCTACAAAAGGAAAAGGGTATAAAATTCAAAGATGTCAAACTTCGCTACCTTAACCCTATTTGTGTACATTTTATGTTTTTAAAACAGAAAACTGTCCATGGAATTCAACTGCTCAAGCACACAACTTACTGCAATTATTCTGAAGTTAAAACTTTTATAGGTTAGGTTGTCTACTTACTTTACTTAGTAGGAACTTCACTGCAGTTAAAATTACTGTGAAATCAGTTCTTTTATTTCTGTTTGAGTGATGAGACTAAGACGAAAACCTGATACATACAATTTATTCAGATATTTGATTGAATTAATTCTAAATGATTTAATAAAATTACCTTTTTAGCCCAAACAAATATGGACTAAAGTTGGAAATGTCATTCAGTGATCGATAAAAGTTGAAAGTTTCTTCTAGGGTGGAGAAGGTGTGGAAATTTTGACTCACTCTGGATTTAAGTAAAATCTAGGAAAGAACAATGTACTTTTCCTAATATCAGTATAGATTTGTTAGAATCCCAGGTGGTAAGACTTCAATTTATTTGCATGAATGCATAGTTCAATAAGAAAAGATTCAAATTTAGTTGGAGTAAAACTGCTTAATGATTTCAAATACATGTAATATATTAATATAACGGGTTTGAATATCTATAATGGAGTCTCTTTCATTTGTGTCTTAAGGGTGTTCTCAGAGCCACTAATGCTGAGTGCTAGGTACATGCTGAAGCACCTAAGAGGAAAGCACTTTAGGTTAAAAGCACTTTCTCTTCTCAGCCTCGGGTTAAAAGCTATTTCAGGATTCTGTTAAAGGCATTCTTTGGTCCTCAGCTTCAGCTTAAAAGCTGCTTTGATGAAAAGTGCTTTGAGGCAGGTAAAGGATTTTATAATAAACCATATTAAGAGCTGGGGAATCGTGTGGTTCTGTGGAAGTGTTGGCTAGCTCCATGGAGGTGTGGTGTATACTCTGTGCAGGTTTGCCTGTTCCCTGTGGTCCACTGATTATTTTATGCAAAGAAACTGAAAAACATTTCCAGGAATATAACTGGAGAGAAGGGGTTATGAGCCCAAATTTAGTAGTCCATGATGCACACATTTCCGAAAACATTTTGTCTCTTTTGGGTTTCCAGTCAAACACGGTGTGTATTTCTTTTTCAGCCCTTACTGTAGAAAGCGACTATGCAACAACATTTCTAGAACACCGTATCCTGTCCCGAAGCTGTCCACAGAATTGAATAAATAGATATCTCCCTGGGAGATGCACTTTTCATATTGCACATGAAAATGCAATATCAGTTTATTTCATACTCTTTATTTGTATTATTTTCCCTGCTAACAGGGCCTCCCGTGGGGGGATGGGCACACTTAAAGATAAAATGGAGTACCTCAGTTGGGTCTGCCTACTGAATTGGCAGAATGATGGTCACCACCCAGATGTCTAATTGCAGGTATTGATATTCGTTGGTGAAAACACAGTGACTTGAGAGGAAGTTTGAGCTTGTGGAGGTCAATGGGAATTCTGAGAGATGGCAAAATGGTTCATGTAATCCAGCTGAGTCCCAGGGAGTAGATCTGAGTTCTGTTGAGGAAAGGGCCTCAGACAGAATGGAAAGAAGCTGTTTTCTCACTTTGTGAGATTCAATGCCTAAGCGCTATTGCTTCAGGACCTAAAATACCAAGTGAAACATGCAGGTGGCTGGGGAGAAGAGCATTCTTCCTGTTTGCTCTGGAGACAGAGTGAACCCAGAAATGCAGTGGAACCAGAGGAATCAAAGCACTGGATGACACCCAGAAGTTTTTGTAGGTTTGGAAACTCCTGGACTGTACCTAGGCAGTAAAGCAGGCATCGACTGGAAGATGCTGGCTGCCTGTGGCCTGGTGAGGCGCCTTCCTTGGCCAGTTTGTAGGCAATGGGGTATCAAAGAAGAAGAATCAAAGGAGAAGAACGTGAGGAGAGCAGTTCTCCTCAGATGTGATACATTCCAGGTGCTCCCAGAAGTAGCTAGGGAGAGCTTGGAAACAGAGAAAGGCTGAATTGTTATGATTTATACAGGTGGGAGTCACGACTTGTGATAATTGTGCCTTAATGTCGGTGTTACTTCATTCATATTCACAGGCTGCTGGGGCATGGCCCATTGAGGTTATATAGGAATTAAGTAAAATTAATTCCATAATATAGCTTTCTAATACAATCAGCCCTCCACAGATGCAGGGATGCAGAAATGGCAAATACAGAGGAATGACTGTACTATGGCATTTTATATACTGGACTTGAGCATCCTCAAACTTTCTATCTGCTGGGGTCCTGGCACCAATCCTTTGTGGATAGTAAGGGACAACAATATATATTTCCACTGGTCTTTTAAAATGGAGCCAAGTTGGCAGGGTATGGACATGAATTTTTTTTTTTTTTTGATATAGAATACTTCTTCCTAGGCAGTGTCTAATTTTGAAGGAAGGAATCTCGCATTATACATCTTCATGGGCCTAGTATCCAGCCCATCACTTACCACATGGTGGGTCCTCAATAAATGTTCATCAAATAAATAAAAATATATAATGGGTACTGAGTGAATAATAAAATTGCTTATAAAATAAAGTACAAGCTCCTTAGCCTGGCACTATGCAAAACACCTGCCACAACGACTTCTCATCAAACCCTCTACATTTCATCCAAGCCACCATTCCCCATGCTTTCCTACAATTGGGCACCTTGGATGTCTTACCCATTTCCTCACATATCCAAATGCTCTAAGTCAAGACTCAGTTTAAAGGCTATAGAATAAAATAAATATTAATCTTACCCACACTTTTTCCACTTGTAATTTTCCCAAATCTTTAACCTGAATGCCCCTTGAAGCATTTGACGTTTGATATACTATGCCGTATTTGTTGTACATTTTCCCCCCTCACTCACTTCTTGGGGGATTCTGCTTTATGTAACTTTGTATCCTCTTAGAACATAGTGATTTACAGAATATGTATGAGTAGGCAATATGAAAAACCATCAAAGCATAAAGAAATGCAAGCACAGTTCTTTATTCTCGTCATTGGATATC
Source organism: Balaenoptera musculus (assembly GCF_009873245.2). Classification (NCBI taxonomy): domain Eukaryota; kingdom Metazoa; phylum Chordata; class Mammalia; order Artiodactyla; family Balaenopteridae; genus Balaenoptera; species Balaenoptera musculus. Next base: position 27,289,158 of record NC_045791.1, on the reverse strand, counting down.
GCATGCAATGTTACAAGCACAGTGTGAGGCACACAGAATGCTCAACGTGTTGGCTTTTTTAATGCAATGTCACAAAAATCTCACCATATTTTATCTGGTTTGCAATTTTCAGAATACCTACTCTGCATTCAGGACAAGGTGCACTTGCAATATGCAACGCGATAGTAAGAGTAGAATTAGGAGTATAAGAAGGGATAGTTATTGCTTGCTACACTGATAGTTCTTTATAAAGTATCAACATTCTTAAGAGGCATTATCTGGAAAGTGTTAAGACAGAAAATTTCATTACCTTGCCCTAATTCACAAAAAATAAGTAGCAGAGCCAAGACTAGAATTCAAATCTACTTCAAAATTCAGCCATCTTTAGGGCTTAATGACTGCAATACATTGTTTCCCTGAGTAAAGTAGAATACATATAGCTCTTTCAAATAGCACAGGGAGAGTTTGTCACTACTCTCTCATCACTTCACACCACATGCCCCCGGACCCAACAGGGAAAATAGTCTTTCATATATTTCATGATTTCAAGTGTTCTTTATATACTTAAATATCACACAAAACTAAGTACAGTTTTGTATTCAAGTATCTCTTTTTCCCAAGAATGCACGGCATTGCTGCGTTTCTTGGTAGATGTTCTTGGAGTCTAGGATTCTAGGCTGGTGATAATGGAGCCAACAGCCTGGGACCCTTGTCCAGCAGAGGCTGCCTCAACCACTCCTAGCCTCCAGATGGCGTGGCAAATGGATTAGCACAGACTCCTTCTAGCAGATCTCAGTTGAGTGTCTGCCATTTAGCTCAGTAGGTGAAACTGAAGCTCAACACACATACCCATGGCAGCTTCTGAGAATCTTAGAGAACTGCATCTGGGAGACAGAAGCCTCCTCTGGGCTTTTGGTAGTGCTCATACTATAATAACTGATTGTAGGAACAAATGGCTTTGGATTATCGCATGGAAGTGTTTTCCACTAGAACTTTACGCAAAAGTACTTACTGCCTTCTCCAGAACTCCTCAGATTAGATGTCCCATCTCCCTAACTTTCTCCAATGTGCTATTTATTCTCTACCTTCTTTCTGGTCCTGGACCAGGGTTGTGGTCTTTGTTTCTCCCACTGTCTACCTCCTGCTCATCAGTCCCCTCTGAGGCCACAGTTCCCTGGCCAGGGTTTCTGCTTCCCATTCTGTCCTCCACGATGCAGCGTGAGACAGGCGTATGTCGACTAATGTAGTGCCCTGGTATGTGGCACCGTATGGTCACATTTGGAAAGCTTATATTCCTACATTGCATAGCCACTCTTGAAATACTTTCTCCATATTACTGTGGCATCTTGAGTTGAACATAACCTCACACACAGATGTAATTGTCTCTCCTCCTGTGTGATGGACAGTTTATTTCTAGCCAATATTACTCTTCTTCAATATTATTCATTCATACTATAAACATGTGATCTTTCTGATTAAAGAGGTATGCATACAAGTGTGTACATGAATAAAAAAACCTTATGCTAGAGAATTTGAGACATCTGACATCATTGGGAATACTGCCTTTGATGAAGAGAGGATCTAACCTTGCTTTTTTTCCCCCTAAAACGTTTGACTTCTTCAACTGGTAATTATGTAAACAGATTTATAACCAAAAAGGGCTCTCAATCCCTCTTTTGAGATGTTAATTGTTTCTAAAAAACATTAAGTGAGGTCCTGTCAAATTCTTTACATAATATTGAATGTTCTCCTATGCTAATTACTCTTTTTAAGATGGAAAAATTGTAACATGCTCAGGGCTCCAGTGCATCTGAAATGTAGAGTCACAAAAGATGTAAATACAGTATTTCACTGTTCAGAGAAGGAATGTATGAAGTGGTGCAAATGATGAGGGAGCCTGGGTGAATAATGGCTTTTCTGAAATTTAGATTATTTGGAATATCAAGATACAAAGATATCCTCAAGACATTATTTTCAGACCATCTGCTTTCTTACTTCTCAGCCTCTAGTGCATGATAGATTCCTCCGTTGTGAGGTTAACTGAGGCCAGTCCTCTTCCGCCTGCATCATTTCTTTTCCTTCTATGAGTCTGAGTTCCAGGTTCAAAGGGATAAGTTAGGAGTGATATATTCAAGTTAATGACGCTCACATGTGTTTAACTTGGATGACATCTCCTCTAAAATCTCCGTCCTGTCTAATATGGGTAGATAAGAAAATCATTAAAAAATTGGAGCTCAACAACTGCTGAAAGAGAATGAAAATTTCTCTCCTTTGCTCTTACATTTCTAAGGGAATTAAATCTTATGAAACTGTCAAACCTTGTAACAGCCTCTTAGATGACTATCTGTACGAGTTATCCATCACAACACAAAGCATGATTCAATGGCTGTATGCATCTCAGGAAGGCATCAAGTTAGGCAAGTTTAGGTTATAATTTGGGGCAAAACTTCAGCAGTAAATATATAACAAATTTTCTTATAAATATTGGCCAAATATATACGACTTATTTTGCTTTAAAATTATAGTCTCCTTTATAATTTGATTATCTTACATGTCTGAACATATGCATCAGTATCCCCTGACATTATTGTCAAATATATCTAAATTTCTTATTCCACTAATTTTAATTAACACTTGACATTGCTACATATTTAGGGTATGCTAGCTGGGCACAACGTTTTAGTTTTTCTTTTTAAAATGTATAGGTGAAATGGGTACATGATATTTGGCTTTATATTTCTTCAATAAACCCCAACTTTATTATTATAGATTGATGTTCTCTATCAGTTAGCTATACAAAGTGCTTTGAACATTTTTTAACAGACTATCAAAGGTAAAAAATACTAGAGACAATTGAAAATAGAATGGAGTTAGGTTACAATATTTGATAGTAAAGGCACTGAACTCTCGGAAAAATCTAAGTTGATGAAGACATGTATAAACAGATATTCCTTTCTTATAAACTTCTTTAAATTTCTCTGTATTCTTTTCTTTACTAGGCTTTTCCCCTAAGCTACTATAAATTGTGAAAGTACATTTTCATAGAATTTTTTTTATTATATAAGTGTTGTTGATTTGAGGAGGGGGAGAAAAGTTTTCTTATTTCTCTTTTGTGTTTTTTTTTTTTCCTGTGTGAGAAGAAAGTGTTCAGATCATCTTTTTAAATAATGAAAATAATAATAACTGTTCCCAGGAGAATAAGACAGCAAAGAAGAGGCTTTGTTGGACTTATCTGCGATAAGGCACTTTGGTGCTTCGGTTTTTGCGAGTTGAAGAAAGAGATGTACACAACATTTCAACCCTTCTATTATGACAGTTTATGCTTCCTGTACGGCTTATCTAACTCCAATGCCTGGGAAATAGACACAATTACCACCTTATGGAATGCTGCTTAACTTTAAACGTTCCCTACAGACTAGAAACCCACTTCATCAAAATTTATCTCAGTTTCTCAGGAATTATTTCTCCTGTAAGCTTCTGAATATTCCTGTGCAATTTTAAAATTTAACCCAAGATTGCTTAGACATAACTATGATATAAAAAGACAGAAAAAATTCCCACACTAAGGGAGTTTGTTCACAAGAGTTCCTGTGAAAGAGCTGTGTCCTATGCCCATGTACACTTTAATCACTCACTCTTTCAGCTGTTATCAATTTAAAACCAATGAAACTCCCACACTGAGTCCATTTGAGCAGTCAATTTTAATATCTCAAGGCATCTGTAGTTATTCTGAATTGGCTGCAAAAGCAGAACTAACAAGTTAAGCTCTAACCATAAGTCGACATCAGGCTGGTAAACCATTCATCAAACACAGACAGTTAGTCAATACTCCAGTATGAAAAACCAACTAGCATTTTTAAGAAGAGCAATATATTCATAATATGTTTGGCAGTCTGGTTTGCATTGCTTCCTTGATGGTTGTGCATTTAACTTTCTAGTCAACAGGGTGCTTCTTGCACCGCCAAGGCAACACGTTTGAGGGAAAACTGGTCAGTCTTCCCATGTTTGGGTAATATTTTTACACGAGAATAAAAGGGATGGAGGAATGTGCCTTTTGTGAATAAGAATCTAGAAAGTGTCTTAATAGTTGCTTTTTATAAGAAAACTCTTTCAACCATATGTTCTGGATCTTTGAGCACAGTCTCCACTTCAAATATTATGTCACTGTCAGGCCATGTGTCTCAATTTTGTGTTTGGAAAATATGGTTGCTTGAAATACCTCTTTCTCTCCCAGGAATGACTCCATGACAGGATTGCTGCCTCCCATAGAGAAAAGACAATGAAGAAGGAGGAGTATTCCAACAAGATCAAGGCAGTCATCACTTCAATCAAATTATTTCCAAATTTCAGGAGCTCTGGGGGCCTTGCGTGAGGGGGAAGTGAAGGGTGTTTATGACATATAGCTGCCTATTCCCAGAACTCTTTTATGTACTTTTATTTTATCTTCAAAAAGAAAGGACATATTAAAGAGAAATATCTAAGGAGGAACAATGCTACATAAAGTTTATGTTTTCAGATCTGTTGCCCCAGAAAATGCTTTGATAAAACACACTTAGAGCAACATAGTCAATTTCAAAGGAAAGTTGGGAGATATACCTCTCCTTATTGCAATCTGACTAACACTGACAGTCCACCAATTATGATTATCCAAATTCTGATACGGCCTCTTGCCTCCTTCCCACAGAGGAAAATAGAATATGCTAGAATAGCACTTGTGCCACACAGAGTTATTTTTCTGATGACTAAATTTTACAGAGGCTGGTCAAATTTCAATGTCTGTAATCAGATAGGGTCACAAGTCAAAAGAGATATTTTTATACTGAACAAAATTTGCCCCTCCCCCAAATAAAATGATACAGTTCTTTTTTTCTTTATGGTGGGAATTTGTGGAATATTGCTGATTTATAATAGACATGAATTTGAGGGGGAAGATTTGTACAGCAGACTGTCAGTGATGCTAAAGGAAATATTATAAAAGAACACTCTCTTAATCTTAGGATATGTCAAAATGAATTGTTGATATTAATATTTCCTGTGCTTGTAGCAGTCCACACATCTGCTGAATGTGGACCCTGATGAGGAGATGCAGGTTGGGAGAGCTCTGATATGTACCATCTTTAGAGACACATTCAACAGACATATAATACATGTAACAATCATACCATGAATACCTCCTTTCCCAAGCAGTATGAAAAATTCAATTCATCTCACTACATATGAAGCATTTATTCACACATTTGTTCAAATTATCAGTCTGCAGGTCAGGAAGAAATTCTGTTTTCTGCTCCCTCAATTATCCACCTCACCACAAAAAGAAATCAACGGCTAGTACTTTGTGCAAGCAGTAGAATTATAAAAACTACAAAGGAGAAAGTGAAGCGCCAGCCCTGGCTTTGGATACAGTTCGTATAGTCTACCGAGGCCCTGAAAAGCTAACAAGAATTAAGCTGAAGAATCTTCCACTCACTGTCTGTGAGCTGGGTTTAGGAGTCATGAGGGAACTATGTGGTACGAGAACACCTGCTGGAAAACAGCAGGGTATCAATAATAAATGCTAACCTTTAAAAAGGGGATTCTTGTGAACACTGAGGAGAGTCCTGCATCTTTTTCTTCTCTTCAGGTGGTTTCATGGAGGAAAGATTTAGGATGTGATTAGAGGATTGAACGGGTCATAGACCACCTCTCCAGAGGGCAGTGCAGCAGCCTCCTGGCACAGGAAGGAAATATCACATTGGCCTGACTTTTGGTCATCTGCAACTAGTTGAGGATATGCTTCAGAGAGCATATAAACTTGGGCTGGTGCAATGTCAGGGATGGGGGGGGGGAGGTTTCCTAGCCTTTATACAGTCTATACACACACACACACCCACACCCACACCCACACACACACACACACACACACAATTTGAGTTAGAGCATGCTTAAAACATGGTTTATTATGAAACAAAACCTGTCTCTACCTGTTACTGTTTCCTTACTGGCGCTCATGCTGATTTCTTCTTATTTTAAGGAAACTTGTCAGTCCTTAAACTGGAAGGCTTAAAGACCATATTTTGAACTGGCACTAGGATTAGACTAACCCCAGAGGGCATGCCAAAACTCTGGGCAATCTTTTAATGATAGATAGTCCATGGAATGAATAAAACCAGCATCTACTGCCAGGGCAAGAATTAAGATGGGTTTTAGAGGCCATTGGCTAACAACAAAATGCCAATATGCTGGTTTCAAATCAACTGGGTCTTATTCATTTTATATTCTCAGCATTTAGCATGCCTGTTACCAGGAATCCAGTCAGCTTTAGGGCTAAACCCTGATATTATCTGGAACTTTCTTTTACCTAAAAAAAGACAAAGATCTTGAGAACTTTACTCAAAGGGAAAGTAATATAATTTAAAGGAAGAAAAATTAACAATAATAGAAAACATTATTATTTGCAAATATACAAAATATAGTAGGTTATACCAGGAAATTACTGGTAAAACCATTTTGTAGGTACTAAAAATCAAGTATATATAAGTCACCATCTCAAATAATATATTCTAACTAATCCTGTGTGAAAAGGTCTCCCTCCATAAGAAAATAAGTTCTTGAACCTCAGGGAAACCAATTTATTATTCTGGCTCATTCTTTTCCCGCTTACCTAATTCACTCCCATTTCTGGACCTCATTTTTCTCCTGTTGCTCTAAAGTTATTTTGATTTTAATATCTCATAATATCAGGATCATTTCCTCCCTGGATAACAGGCTTTTAAAAGACATGGGCTTAACCTGCTACCCAGGTGCACTCTTTTCTCAACATTTGCCACCTTTCATGGTGACCTGTATTTTATTATTGAACAAAAGCTAGCTATGTGGTACTCTGTTACCAACACATTAGCTCCCAAGAGCCTTTAAATAACAGAAATTGCCTGGGAACTCTAAATGCAGAGGAACCAGGAAGCTTATAGGCCAAGATAAAGCAGCTTAAGGTTGGCTATTAATTTTGGCTAATATTAAATCATGACACAGCTCACACGTAAGGATCACAGTTCAATTATGAACCATAAAGAAGTTTAAAGAAAAGAAGATTTACAAGATATTTTTAAGCACATTAATGCATATTGTGGAAGTTGTGAGAGTATTTCAGGCCCAAGCAATGATAGACCCATGCCCCAGTATATAAATTCAAATATAATTATTCTTAGACTAACACTGATCAAGTGGCAAGTTGGAGCATATCTCTACTCAAAGGTATATTGCAGTGTTGCGCATATATATTTTGCTTAAATTAATGATGTGACAGGTAGGTTACTTTGTCATACATTAGTTCTAACAAGTTATTTTAAAAATACTTTCCTCTTAACGATTTTGCTATTCATAAACATAACTGTTGAACCTTTAGGGCTGATAACTTGTATCTGAAACTTGGATAGCAAAGCTTTCTTTACTTCTCAATATGGTTGACATCTTTTACAAAAGTACTGTGATTTAAAAGACATTATTTTCTCATATGATAAAAACCTTAAATAATTAGTTGTATGGGTAATTATTAAACATTCTAGCAATTAGATGACACCATGTAAAAGGGTGTAGATAGGAAAGAAAATGAGCTCATGCCCATTTGTGTATAAAGAGTACCATGATAAAAATTACCAAAAAAGATAAATATGAGCCAACTGCGAATGATCTTTATACTTTACTTGAAGTAAGTGAGTTACTGTTGCCTTTCCTTGACACTTGTCTGGATTGATTTCTCATACATTAAAAGAATACTTGGGAGAATGGTTTCCTAGGGTCATCTTGGCCATGATTTCCTCCATAAACATAAGTAAGAAAAGAAAGAAGCAGGAAAGAAAGAAAGATGAAAACAAGGAAGCAAAGACAGAAGGAAGGAAGGGAGGGAGGGAGTTGCTGAATGGTTAAGATAAGCTGGGCACTGTGTGAGATTCTTTACATATATCATTTCATTTAACTTTTATGATGTAAATTTTGTATATCAAAAAGTTGATAACCAAATATTAAATTATATAGCTGGTAAATGACAGGATCTACCTTTAAACTTAGCTTAGTCACACTCTAAAGCTGCTCTACTTTCAAATAGATTCAATTTTCTTAATTGTAAAATAGAGTTGAAAATTTTCTATCACCACAAAAAATTCTATAAAGACTGATTCAGTTTATCAAGAGTATATAAGGCATACTGCATCCAATGGAAATATTTGATATTTGAGACAGGTGTGGTAGTCCCTAGAGTCACCCTACAGCAAAAACATATCATTGACAAGCTATCTCTACCCATGTATGCAGAGTTCCAGCTTATCTTTTTGGAGCCTTATTCTGTAATAAGAATGGACAACCACGGCCCACCAGATATTTGAGTCAAGTCACTAATGTGATGGAAGTAGAATGAGAAAAATATATGAATGAAAGGAACCAGATGAAATTGATGATTCAAAGTAGAGAAAATTTTTAAATAAAAAAAACTAGAAGTCCAAAACAACAAATTTTAATTTATATCCTTAGATAAGTTAGAAAAAAATATAATCTATTTTCTGTTTTCTCACTTATTCAATTAATTAATGTTTATTGAGTGCTAAGTGCCACCCTCACTATTGGGAATGGGAATAGCATGGTCAAACAAAATTTCTGCCCTCATAGCATGTGAGAGAGTGAGGTATGCAAGAAAGAACAGAGAATAAGAAAGACATCTAGAAAATTGAATATATAATTGCTTAAGTAGAAATAAATTAATATAAAGGTGGAGGGGGAGGCTTCCCTGGTGGTGCAAAGGTTAAGAATCCTCCTGCCAATGCAGGGGACACGGGTTCAAGCCCTGGTCCGGGAAGATCCCACACGCCATGGAGCAACTAAGCCTGTGTGCCACAACTACTGAGCCTGCGCTCTAGAGCCCGTGAGCCACAACTACTGAGCCCATGTGCCACAACTACTGAAGCCTGCGCACCTAGAGCCAGCGCTCTGCAACAAGAGAAGCCACCGCGATGAGAAGCCCGCACGCAGCAACAAAGACCCAACACAGCCAAAAATAAATAAATAAATAAATAAAAATTAAAAAAAAAAGGGGGGATCAAACTGAGAATTCTTTCAGAACATGAGAAAAATCAATCCTGATGATCTAATACTCACATCATAAAGATCACAAAAGAGGAAACAGAGAAAACTGATGGGAGAAACTTATTAACATAATAATAAAGAGAAAAAATTCCGGAGTCAAAGAGTCACAGTTCTTCAAGTTGAGTGCCAAGCAGAATAAATTTTAAAAATTCTGCCAATATACATTATCTCGATTACAGAATCTCAAAGACAAACAAAAACCAAAAAACAAAAAACAAAAAAAAACGCTCAATGATTCTGAAAGAAGAAAAATTCAAAGTAACAAGAGTAAGAATGGAAGCTGCAACTCTGTATTCTAGAGGCAATGGGATTTTATGCCCAACTAAACTATTGATTAAGTGTGCCTGCATCCTGAAGATATTTTTAGACAGTCAAGGTCTCATGTTTCCTAAATGAATTACTGGAGTTACATAGAAATAGAAGAAATTAAAGCAAGCAAGAAAAGACATGTGATTCAAAGACAGTGAATACAACTCAGAAGATCAGTGAAAGGAAATCACAGGGTGATAAAGGTGAAGCCTGGAAAGCAACCAATACAAATGAAGCAGGATGACGGAAGAACTTTAGAAAACATTCTGGGGTAAAAACCAGGGAGTCACAGACTAAAGTATATAGAATGTTTAATTGAGAGGATTAAAGCCTTTGAGGATGTAAAGGCTCAGAAAGCAATAAAAAATAAAACTCTTGGGGAAAAAACATCTGTACAAGAAATTCACAATCCAAAAATATATCAAACTAAACAATAGCATGATTATAAGCAAATGATGAAGCATAAGCTTTAAAAATAAGAACATTATAATATGTGTGGCTGATATGGCATAGCATTGGACCCATGGATAAGTTAATCCAATCTGGCAAACTACCTGGGGAAAAATTCCATAATATTTACATGATAAATATGAAGTAAATGCTCATGACTGACTGACTGTTTTTTTCACATTTAGATTCAAAATATGCGGGGGTCGGGGAAATAGAAGACTTGATTGTGGTTGTGAAACAACATAAACTTACTAATATAACCTTCAAATGTAAAAGAAAGGAGAATCTTTTTCGCTAGGATCAAGGGGCATTTCTCTTTGAGAGTCACAGGGTCATGATGTTGTAAGAAAAGGGAAGGAAGTCTAATACTCGGTGCTGCAGTAAGCAGCCTTACCTAATCATAATCATCATACGAATGCTGTTTTTTTGGTTTTCCGCTTTTAGAGTCAACCTATAAATAAGTCATAATTACAGAAACCAGTGAAATAATATAAAATTTCAAAATGTAGAAGACTCAATAGCAAAGGCAGAGGAGATGAAAGGGGAAAAGGACACTATGCTTCTCACCTTGCCAATGGATGCATTAAGTCTCAATTTTCTATGGTTAATAGAACAATAAATAGAGGTTCAAGTATGTTGGATGTTTCAGAGGAAGCCAACAGTAACAGCAAGACCAGCTATATTTGAGTATTTGGGGAAGAGAGGGCCAGGTAGATGAAGTCTAGTTTAATTAAGTCAGATTCATTGTAAAATAAATCTGAGGTAATGTCTAAGCTTTATAAATAAAGATATTAAAACATTACAGATAAGAAAGATATTGACAAAAATCTACACCCCAAATAACAATAACATAAGATATGGAGGCAGCCACCAGAAGAACTGCGAACAGAAACCATTCCAAACGGTGCCCTGCGAGAAGGAGAACTGGGGTAAGGCAGAAAAACACTGCTTTTCATCATAAATCCTGGAGGCACACTATTTCATCCTCAGACTGGTTGTTTCCTTTATAATATACTGAGTAAAAAATACAAGTAGTGCAGCGTTACTCTCAATTTCTACTAATATCATCCAGTATGGTTTTGTCCATACAAAGATGAAAGAAACCACTTTCTAAATATACAGTACTTTCTAACTCTATCATTTTGATATAAGGAAACACTAGTTGCTCCTAAAAAACCAACCAATTGTTATCTTTTCTAAAAATTGCACTGCCAAGTGTTTTCTGTTCTTGGATGTCAATGCTGCCATTTGAAAGATTACATAAGGTAGTTTGGTTGACGCTAAAGAGCTATTACCTCAGCTCCAAAAGCAAGCAGAGGACATGTATAAGCACACCTACCACCCTAAAATGTACCCTCTTCCCTATAATTTACACATTACACTGATTGGAGTTCTGTTTTCTATGAGAGGCTCAATGTAATAAACTCATACTTTTAAAAAGCTCTTGCCATTCCCTTGGCAAATGTGAAAGCACTTGGAGAAACTGAAAGCTTTTCAGAAGCTACCACTGCAAGGGCACAATGATTGCAACGCCCACCTGAGCTATTACGATTTCCTTCCACTGGGTGATCATTCAGAAGTATCTGCTGGCCCCTTTTTGGCATCACAATGTACCCTTCTCATTAGTCATAATAAAGAAATCAGAAAATGCAGCCCCATCAAGAGACTGTTTCCGGATCTAAAACCTAGCCAAAGAAATCACATATTGGCTAGGTCTCCGTGAGTCCGAAAAACAGGTTTTGAAGAAAGGCTTTGTGACTGAGCTTAGCTGTGTGATACTGGGACAGTTTTCTTTTCACATAAAGTACTTTGTGAATATAGTTCTGCTGGGCATTTAAAGTCCATAAAACACAGCCTTTCCTGCCCCACAGTGAGGGCTCAATAAAGGCTGGCTGAATTCAAAACTCAGGCCTCTCAGTCTGTTGGGAACACTACATAAAAGAGTAAACTCTTTGAAATGCGTCTGTGGCCTTGTCAAGCCCCCACCAGGTATCAGGAAGCACACTCGTAAGACGCAAACTACCACGTACCGCTTTCCCAAACCTTGGTAATGGAGGCCTTTATTCCACATGTGGAAAGTTAGACAGTTTAAAGAATATATATTCTTTGGGCAAATGCACTGCAGAATAAATTTAAAGGCATTATCCTTCTTTCTAAATAATTCTTCTCTTGAAAGAGTTAAGTCATTTTACTTGGAGAAATTAAATATTTAACTGTTAATCATTAATTTATGTTACGTGAGTTTTCATAACCAATCAGAAACACTGATTTCATTGGTTTTTTCTAAGTCTTTGCTTTAGATGTGCTAAGAAAATGGACTTAAAGTACTAAATTTGACTAGGCCTGCGTTTTTTAAAAATTGGTTTAATCCTTTCTACTTGGTTAAAAAAAAAGTCTCAGAAGAAGCCTTACAAAAAATTCACAGTTAAAACTGAAACAAGCCCAAGAAGTGACTATATTTGCATAACTTGAACTGTATTTGGAAGAAAATTCCACTGAAGACAACAATGGAAGCTTATCAAATTGGAATTTCACATAGATTTTCCATAGCCCCACTAATGAATACTGACTCATTGGTCAGCTATGGTGAAAATGTAATGGAGCTCTAAGATAGGAAATGTATCATTGGAGTCTGTTCGGTGGTTCCATTACATCAGTATGAAAACTGCATCAGGCATCCGGTTTCTCTGCTGCTTTCTGAGACCAATTCTAGAGCACTATGGTTATTAATTCTTTAGCATTTTGACTGGGGCCAGACTGTGCCACTGAATTAAAACCCCTTTTATTTTGCTACAGTCATGAAAAATTTGGACTTTATGCCAGATTGGGATTGTTTGGGCTACTTACCTGGTTTTATATTTTATCAGGATGGCAGGTAACATGCTACTGAATCCTTTCCAAGAAAATTTTAATCTAGGGGATAAATTCGAAGGCAGAATTGAAGGTACTACTGTATTACTATATGAAGTTGGATCTGTAGAGGACCAAATGCTGTCCACTGAAAAGGACACTTCAGAGAGTAAAAGTCTGAGCTAAGACTGATTTAGGGCTTCCCTGGTGGCGCAGTGGTTAAGAATCCGCCTTTCAATGCAAGGGACACGGGTTTAAGCACCGGCCTAGGAAGATCCCACATGTCGTGGAGCAACTAAGCCCGTGCGCCACAACTACTGAGCCTGAGTTCTAGAGCCCGCAAGCCACAACTACTGAGCCCACGTGCCACAACTACTGAAGCCTGCATGCCTAGAGCCCGTGCTCCACAACAAGAGAAGCCACGACAATGAGAAGCCTGCGCACCGCAACGAAGAGTAGTCCCCGCTCACCACAACTAAAGAAAGCCCACGCGCATCAACAAAGACCCAACACAGCCAAAAATAAATAAATAAAAAAAAAAAAAAAAAAAAGACTGATTTAAAGCATGTTCTAGTTCTACTTCCAAATGCTTACATTCTAAGAATTTTCCATTCTATTAGTGATAAGTACGTTATGCTGCATAAAATTTCACCTTTCACAATTGGTTCAGAATGCTAGATGATTTTTGTGATATGTTCACCTCTTTTAAAATGGACTGAAATTGATAGGTCAAACAGTTAGTCTAAACTATTGAAATAATTCTCATTCTAAGTAGTGCTGAAAATATTATCTGCTTTGTCCTGTTCCTGAGAAATAATTGCATATTAAATCACTTTTTGATTTCTATAAGGATCAGTCTTTCAACTTTGTTCTCAAAGTTTATTTTAGGACTTTATTTTAGCCCAAATTCTTTTCAAATTCTTTCTTGTATTTAACTTTCAAAATATATGCATCAGTTAGAAAATTTGAAAACCAGAGAGAATAATGGACTTGATGCATATGTTTTCTTCTTAGGAAAATAATATATTTGCCTGTGTGATCTAAGAGATGATTTCCAGTTATAGAAATCTACATCACTGGTTTTATCTGTCCATCCATCCTTTCATCTATCTGGTACACTACCGGTAATAACAACAGTAATGAATAATAATAGCATTAATAATAGCAGAGGACATTTCTTGAATATTTATGTTCCAGAAACTCTGTTAAATCCTTTAAATGGATTATCTCATTAATTTGTTTTAGTGGTCCTCTCAGTGGTGGGTATAAGTATACCCATTTAACAGAAGAGGTATCTGAGGCTCAGAGATCATAACTTGTTCAATGTCCATATTAGTGAGTGGTAGAACCAAGGTCTGAATTCCAATTACAGTCTCTTGCCAGAGTGTTTTTTTATTCTGGTGGCTGGGCTGGTCTAGGATATTTTATGTACTTCAGATATATTTGCAAAAGTACCTGCTTATTTCAGGTTAGATTGAGTTCTAGGTTCTCCAGCTCTCAACTCTGTTAAGTTTTCATGACACTAGTTTATCTTGGACTTTCTTCCTAGCACTTTCTTCCTCGCACTTACTTCAGACTATGACTACATGATCAGATAACTTATTATACAAATCAGGACTCATCTGAGAATGAAAAGGGCTGCTGTTACTAAGTATTCTGGGACAATAGATATAACTAGGATTGTCCAGGCACGTGGGGACATGGGATCATTCTGATGGGCCACTAGGATATTTCTTCTCGGCTCCTGGTCCAGAGCCCAGATCCTCTGAGGGCAAAACTAGGTGTTTTTTTCCAATGATCCTCTGATACAACCTTTATTTTCTCAGGATTAGTTTTCTGGACAACTATTTTTTCCTCTGTTATGGAGCATAACATTTAATAAGCAACCTAAAAAGACCAGAATATCTTAATACTCCTTTAGAGCTGAATAACTATGGACACAGAGGCACATTTACTTATCACTGTTACAGTAAAAGTATAAAATGTTCTATACCTTTAATAAGTCCTTTTTCTTGCAGAGTTTTCAGGGAAGGTCTTCGGGTAATAAACTTCTTTAATCTGCTTTTAACTCGGTTTTTGTCGCTTGTATCAGAAGCACTATGATGCAGTCTGAACACTGGAGATTAAAAAAAAAGTCAGAGGCTTTCAGTAAATTTTTCCTTTATGATTATTACTTTATGCAAATATGAATAGAAAACAGCAGTTATGGGACAACTACTTGAATTAATAGCTCAGGCCCTTCTGTTTAGACAGGGCATAGGAGTAAAAATTTGCCCATATGAAAATATTAGCTCTGTTGCAACATGCATGTGTAATGAGAATGGGGTTAGCTCCATATTTTCACAATTTATTTTCACATTCATTTCCTCATATTTACCACAATAATCGTTATCTGTATAATTCCACCTAACTGTATCCATACACAAAATTGTAGAAAAGTTCATCTAACTTAGAGATAAAAAAGCTCTGGTTAATTTCAATTAATTGTGATTATATACTGCCTGTAGGAAATGTAGGCATTTTCAAAGATCCTGCTTGCCCAAATAATTTCGTCAATTTTCTTTATCAAGTTAACCCAAAGTGATTTCTTTTTCAGAAAGCAGATATTTCTTACTCTTTTATTTGTGTGAAATTACCACTAGGTGAAATTCTGTAACACATATTGCCTCAAACTTTTGCCATGTCTTCATCAGTCCCCCATCCTCAGTTTCCAAGCCTCACTGTTATCTTCAAAGTTAGGTGTGCGGCAAATTCATTTCCTAAGCAAATATTCGCTGAATGTCTACTGATGATCCAATCCCATGCTAAACGCTGTGAATTCAATGATGAACGTAACACTTAAGGTCTGTACCTTCATTAAGCATGGAGTCTAAATACATTCAAGGTATCTTATTATTAATGACTTTATTAACGAACTTGTTAACAATGATTCTTATCATTAATAATTCCTGAAATGATAGGAATTTATTATCTCTATGACCTGAGATACAGATCGTAAGTGGGCCCTTTACTGTCTTAACCTAATTACTGACGTCATGTGAGGATTTGGGGCACTTAAGTAGGAACATAGAGGTTCTTTTCCTCTCAAATCATATTTTAGAATAAGCCAATCATTCAGTTGCGTTAATAATAATATGACTAAAATGTATTGACACCGTAATTTATGCTTGATATTCTCCTAAGCACCTAACATGATTTAACCTAATTCTACTGCAATGTAAGCTACATGTAGGCAGGGATTTTTATCTACTTTTACAAATGTTGTTCACTAATGTGTCCCTAATACCTCAAACACTGTTTAGCATTAGTAAGTGTTTAGTCAATATTTGTTGAATCAAATCTCAAATGACCTTTTGAAGTATATAAACTAATTCATCCATTTTAGAGATGAAGAAGCTAAGTGAAAGAGTCAAGCTAAGTAATTTGTCCAAGGTCCAGTCTGGATATGGGACCAGTCTCATAGGATTTTTATCTGGTATTCTAACGTATTGGAGTATTGGTGAAAGAATGGAAGGGGAAGGAAAACATAAATATCAGGAGCTCACGTAGTCATTTAAAGTAGAATGGTTTTAATCAACTAAAATTTTTTAAGTAGCTATTGGGTGCAAAACATTCTACTAAGTTACAGTTGTACGGGAGCTTTACTTGAGTCATTCTATCCTCTCCTGAGGAACTCAGGAGAAAAAAGAGAGAGACTTAGGAGGGAGCTGCAGCTGGAAGAAAATAAATTGCCTGAATTAGAGGATCTGAAGTCAAATTTTCCCAGTGGGGTCTCCAAGGAACCCGCAAAAGTGCCTAAGGGAGAGTGTATGCTTTAAAAATTCTGCCAGGCCTAGAGTGTGAGAAGCTTTCTTATAACTGGTCAAATAAGGACATTTTTGCAACCTCCTTCCTCTAGCTTTGACCACAAAGTAGTTATAAACTTGTGTTAGCAAAATGGGGAGTTGGGGTGAAGTGTTAGGCTAAGGAAAAGAAGAGGAAGACATCCTGCCCTCCTCCTAGCTAAGTGTAGAGTGGAGTTTTAATTTTAAATTAAGTTCAAAATTTTGATTATCACATGGGGTTATACACTATTAAATACTGAGTTGAGACAGTACTTGCCACTTAAAAGACCATAATATCTTATATTACCTCAAAGTAAGGTTCTCCATCTTAGCACTATTGATATTCTAGGCCAGACAATTCTTTTTTGCAGGGAGTTGTTCTGTACAGGATAAGGATGTTGAGAAGTCTCCCTGGCCTCCACCCACAATATTTCAGTAGCATCCTCTCCTCAGTTGTGACAATCAAAAATGTCTCCAGACATTGCTAAATGTCTTCTGGGGTGAGAGGGAGAAAAAGTGCTCCCTGCTGAGAATCATTCCCTTAAACTGAAGGGACAAGTTATAGGACCTGCTTCAGTTCTTGTTTATTGGTGGTGGAAGGGCTACTCCCACACTGACAAAATGTAAAGCAACAGTGAAAAGCAAAAAAAAAAACCCCTATTATTTTAATAATATAACTCTCTATAAGTAGCATGTATATAAAAATATATATGTAAAACATACATATCTGATCTATCATCTATCTATTGTCTATCTATCTGCTATCTATTAATTAAATGAGCTGTTTATAAAAGTACAACCACTCTCATGTGAGGGTGGTCAATGGGTCTATCACTTGAAAAGGTTGGGAAGCACTGCTGTAGACCAGAGCATCCCAACTATTGTATCTGACAGGATGGTTATGTAGAGTGAGATTTACGGATGCCCTCGGCACTCTGGGTAATTGAGCAGGACCAAGGCAACCTGTGCCCCTGGGAAGTTGTTGTTGGTTATGAGCAGTCTTATTTATTTGTTCCAGTGGGCTACGCAAATATTATCACTTTTTTGTGTATTTGAACGTAAAATGGTTTGAGGAGCACTGCTTTAGATCTGTGTTGTCCAATATGGTAGCCACTAGTCACTCAGGGCTATTGAGTACTTGAAATGCAGCTTGTGCCATAGGTTGAAATAATAATGTTTTGGATATTTTTGTTAAAAAATATATTGTTAAAATTAATATATTATTAAAACTTATTTCTTGTTACTTTAAAAAATGTGGCTATGAGAAGATTTTAAATTACACACATGGCTCAGATATTTTTGGACAGTGCTGCTAGGTGATACACACACACACACACACACACACACACACACACACACACGCACACACATTGACCACCTACTGAATACACGGCAGTGCTGGATTTAACTGTTGTGGATAGAAATGCATATGGTTTATGTAGTAATAATACATCATGATAAGGAGTTTGAAGTATAAGAGACTAAGGGTTCTTAGAGGAGAAACTGACCTCAGGTCATTTTGGAGAAATAGCAAGTGCCTTGAAAACCCATGCAAGCCATAGTTGCTTTTACAGGACCATGAATGTCAGGCATTAACTGATTCAAAACTGTATGATTCAATGAGTCATTCTGAGTGTCTTAATATACTGTGCTTATATGCTATCCTATCAACTTTCATCTGGGTCCAGTCGTATATAATCTGCTCCAATTGATAGCTGTATCAAAGCCCCGTGGCTCTGGGTTCTAGTACTGGGAGCTAAAGGAACACTTATCCTTCAGGAAAAATCTACCTCAGTAATTCTGGTCTCAGGTCTGCCTTTGAAATGATATGGAATAATCAATCTAAATTTTCACAGGTTACCATTTTCTATGTCTAGTCTCACCTCAAAATCTTGTCATTTTCCATGACAGAATGTCAAGAAATTAAGGGCCAAAAGAGGTATTTTTTCTGCCAGTTAGGGACTAGTAAAAATGATATGATTAAACAGTACTTTGTAAATTAAAACACATACACATGGTATAAATGTGAGATTATGAAAGTAATTATAAAGTGTTATATATATATATTGTTTTCAATACCAACTTCTGCCTTCACATGTGAGAAATGTATGTAAGGTACACTGGTTTTTCAAGAAAAATGAAAGTGGTATTTTAAAATGCTTTAGCTTGTTTCTTTCTCATACATTCTGAGAAACTAGCAGAGTCTTGAATATGATTACACAGTTTTTAACATAGCCAAACTATCCAAAGTTGCCTCTAATGATGACTTTCCTGGAGACAGACTAGAGTGTCAACTTCCATTTCCTGATGCCATAAATAATCGTCCTCAGATGACAAGTCAAATTGCCAGGCCTTTGCCATCATTCATTCTGCTCACTTTGTTCTAAGAAGAGATACGCAGAAGTTAAAGTCAATAGATGACTATAATATATGGCATAATTTTTATCAACCAAATAACTTGAAAGCGCTGTAAATACAAACTAAAAATGTAAAAAGCACATGGTTATAAAGCAAAGTCCATCACTGGACCCCTGTAAACAGCAATAAAACTCTTTGAATATTGTGGTTTACAAATCTGATTTTAACAGCCAAACTTATAAAACAGTTTACGCTTTTCTGTTGTCAAGGGAGAAAAACTTGCCAAATTGTTCATTTTAAGTAAATACAACATAACCAATTAAGGAAAGCAAAATTTAAACACATGCCTATGGTAATCAGGACATAGTTTGCTTCTGATTTCACTACTGATTTTAACAGAACAGTGTTCCTTCCACTTTCCCACAGCACCCAAGTGACCCCACACATACTTTTAGAAACTTGTAATCACACAGTGCAAATAAAAGGACACTTTACTGGAAAATACACAGTGTGGTACAATAATCCATCATTTATGAAAAATAGAATTCAGCCTTTTCTCTTTCCTCAGAGATTCAACTACTTTTTGAGGGTGAAGCTTACTGCAATTTAAAGATTTATGTTAAGCCAATGAGCAGTTTTTTTCCGTTCCCATTTAAACTTTTTATTCAAAAATGAAAAGAGACTAAAGAGATAGGGGTTTAAATTCCAAAGCATTTAATCTGATTTACAGAGGGATCACTCTTAATTCTACATATTTTCACCTCCACGAAAAGTTAACTTGAATTGGATTAGCTTTCCAGGTATTCTAGAATTTACTTTTATTTCCTTTATGCTTCCTCTCTTTTTTTTTTTTTTCCACTGATGGGTGATCTTTTCTTTCAAGCCCAAACAAATAGACTATTTTTCAAAGCGTAAGTGTTTTGAATAACAATATGCGGTTTAAGTCTCCATACTCATAGGCCAAAGGCATTAGCTTTAAGCACCATTCTTAACCAGTGGAGAGGTTTAATTGGTGTTAAAGCTGCTCACACCAGAGAATAGTTAGGATCCTGGGCTTTTCAAGATGATCTTCAATAAATATCATTACATATGAGAATAAGGCATTAGCCCAACACAAGTTTTACACCTGACGCAGCCATTATGGTATTAAAACCACCTCTAGAGATAGGAATGCTTATTGTAATGGATGCCCTTTGTATATTTATTTCCCAATTTTAGTAATGGGAGGAGGAAGCAACACAATTTAGGTGATGAATATCCACTACCATTCTATTAAGGGATGGGAACCACAAAAGAAAAACCTTCAAATCTTCCAGAATCCAACGGTTTGGATAATATGATCCAGAATTGTGCATCTGCCAGAATTTTTCTTGCTATGGACCTTATTTTGAAATATCCCCTTTTCCTGCCAAACTGCTGTTCTCGCGGTATTCCCATGTTACAATTACATGTTGTTAATATTATTTTTTTTTTTAATTTGGAAATGCTGGGAGAGCTAACATTTCAGAAATGTTGCTAAAGGAAAGTAGAGTCATTACCCTTCAGAAATGCTATTACAAACAATTTTCTAGGCTACTTGTTGTCACTTTTTTAATGGGGTTTTACATAGGGATCAACATCAGGTGTAGATAGATAGTTGTATTAGCAGCTAAGAGCTCCCAACACAGAGAGTCTGGTAGGATGTTCAGAGCAAAACTGGCGGCAGTTGCTTAGTGCAATCATCTTAGCGCACTGCAGTGTTTGGAGAGGGAAATCCAGAAAGAAATGACAAAATAGGGTTATATCAGGCTCTTCATCCCCAGAGATTCGAAAACACTTCTCAAACCATCACACGGATTACATAACAAAGTGCTGATTGTCTCCTTTCATATTTTCCAATATGACCTTCTTGTATTTGGAATTACCCTGCTGTACCACTTTCTAAAACAAGAGCACCTTACCCAAAATAGAGAAATAAAGTTTATTAAATTTCTTGCCAGTCTCCTGCCTGATTCCTTTACAGGGCATATCTGCTTGCGCTAATTCATTAGGCTGTAATAAATACTGCTTTGCTCTCTCCAGAGTGTGGTTTTAGAGCTCAAAAACTTTGCACATAACTCCGTGTCAGAGTGGGCAGAAAGGGTAAGTCTGGACTTAATGTACTGTTGGTCATTTAATATCTTTTTTTTTTCCACATGCTCAGTGTAAACAGAAGTCATAATTTCAGCCCCCTGAGGAGCTAAGTTATTGAAACTTTAAGTGACTTACTTGAAACACAAATCATGATTAAATCTGGAAATAATTGGAAGAGGGAATGCAGGGCATTTTAACAGCAGTGCTTTATTTTAACCACTTAATTCCCACTTAGACATTGTAGAAATATAAAATAAATAATCAGTTGGAAACAGAAGGGTATGAAAACGTTCTCTTGCCAATGATTCATATCTACTCATTTAAAGAGGAGTGAGAATTCATGTAATGAAATATGTTTACTTTTAGGCTAAATTATCTAGTTTAAATAGACAAATCTAATCACATGTTTACGTTTTCAGTGTCAATAAAGAGCTGGCAGTTTACTGTCATGGCCCTGTAATTCAGCCATATGGAAATGCCATTAACTGCTTTTTCCAGTAATGTATAAATTCTTTATTGTCTTTTCATGTATTGACCTAATATTTTAATTTTGCTCATGATATACCTTAGATGTGTCTATGTTGATAATGCATTTCTATAGTGTGAGTCAGGGTATTATATTTAAACTCTTTTTACAGCATTTAGCATAGCATTGAGTTACTTAAAGAATAACTTTCAGAATGGTTATGATGATGATGATGACAACTTCAAAACTGTACTGCAAATATTGAGTAATTTCATCACAAATATAATTTTCTTTCAATTGTTAGTCTATCTGGTTTCTTTCTATAAGCCAGAGTTGCAAAAGATTTTTGCATCAAAGGTTATGGAAATACTACATATTCACAAAAAAAGGAAAGAAGAAAAAGAGAATACACCTAAACAGCAAAAACCTATGGTGTGTGTAGAGACATATGATCACATTTTTTCCTGAAACAGAATCAGATACAGATACAGTATAAGATGTAAAGATTCAGATCATCAAGACATCTTCTATTGACTAGATGTTTTATCTTGGCTTCTTACAACTTAATGTAGTGTTGATAAAACTTTGTCACTTGAGAGCTATTTCAAAACTTTGATAAATTTGCTAATAGAGTAAGGGGTTACTGAGCTAAGGCAGTAACTGATTTTGAAAGTAAAATTACTAAGGAAAAAAAGGAAAGAAAGAAAAAAATAACATACGGCACCAATCCAGACAAAGGGCACCATGAAGTAGAAACATGTTTTCCATGAGGAAGGGCTGCATATTAAATACAGGGATGGGTTCTCTCCTAGTGATAGAAAACAGGCCATGGCCAAATCAAATGAGAAGAGCCTTATAGATGAATGTGAACATCAGTCCACAAACAGAGAACAAAATAAAGAAAAACCAAAACAATAGGATTGTAGGCATGGCAATTCCCCCCATAGAGGTAGAAGCATGACAAAATTCTAGGAAATTAACACTTAGATTTCTATGGAAAAAAAAAGTCAAGTTGGAGAAAGAAATAATATTCATATTTAAGAGTATCAGACAATTTCCATGTTTACTTTACATACTGACTCATGCTTAGCAGTATTTGCATTGGGTGGGTGGTATTAAAATCTTCTCTCCATACAGACATAAATAGAGCTATCACTATGTATTTTGTGCACGTGTATGTATTTGTACCTTTGTGAAAATGTGTGTACAGATACTGTATTCTCAGCAGGCATAGGGGGGAGAAATATATAACAACTCTGAAGCGTTTTCTTTAATCTCTAAACTCTTGGCCCTATGTGTAATCAAGAATATTTTACAATGTATCCTTAATTTTCCAAACATAAAATTTGAACCAGGACAGGAAAATATATAGTCAAAAAAAAAATCAATATTTAAGAGGAAGTGATGGAATAAAGTGTTTATTTAGATTGTGAGAAAAGTTTAATAAATATATATATTTAACTTTTCTCACAATCTAAATATTATAATTTTATATATATAATCATATACATAATTACATATAATAATCTATATAGTATTGATTCTTTTAAAGCAGTCTCAATTTCCATTTTGGCTAGTCAATCTGATCATCTTAAAATCACATGTATTATTAATAATGACTAATGTTTGTAGAGTACTACCAGTGTGACAAGGAACTGTACGAAGAATGTTATATCTCATTTAGTCCTTATAATCATTCAATGTGGTAGGTTCTCTTATTGCTGTCTATTCTGCAGATTAGGAATCTGAGGTTCAGAGAGGTTAAGCCAAGTAGCCAATAGTGGCCGAGCCAGAAATCAGATGCAGGGCTGTTTGATTTGGAGCCCCTGGGCATGCCTAACCTGCCCTACTGCCTGCCTCTCTATCTGTCTGGCAATGCTGTCAAAGTTCTAAGGAGTTCTAGAGAGATGGCAGTAGCCTCCCGCTGTGGTCAACTACTTCCAACCTAAGGTCTTAAATCATCTGCTTCAGGTGAACTGCTGACAAAATTACTCTAGGTGCTATGTGTCACTGTAGACCTAAAAGGGCAAATGAGTTGCTTTAGGCGAGATTAGTGAATCACAGGACAGCAACAGTGTTGACAGCTGAATACTCTCTGGATTGTCAGTCAGAACAGCTGAAGATGGCTTCTGGGTTGCACAGAGCCATAACCATCATAAACACAAATTGAGCTCTTCAGCTACTGGGCAGAAGGTGAATACAAGGATCACTCACCATGCTCCAGGTGGCTGAATGTAGCAAGACAAGAATGAATATAGAAATAGAGCTATAGGGTGGAGATTAGGGCTTCCTTTTAAGCAAAGATGCCTAGTGACCTAGCCGGTTCTCTCAGTTTCTTAGTCCTTGTTCTTGATTCCTGTCATCACACAATCTTTTTTCAAAAACAGATGATGCACCTTTAGCCCACAATACATTCACAATACATTCAAAGCACATACATTCATGTCTACAAACTCCTTAGTTCTTCTCTCAGCCCAACCAGGAATCTCATTCTTCTCTATACCCAACCACAGAGTCTGCTTGTATTATTCCTAGTTGCTTCATAGGAGTAAGTTCAGGATCAGCATCTAAGGGGAAAGCAGATACGAACCACTAATATGTGGCCTCCTTCTAACAGCTAATGCTGTTCCTTTTCAAAAATGTATGTTCCGTTCTCTCTCATGAATTTTTTCTCTCTTTTGAATACTACCAGTTTTGGATTTTGAATTTCAACTCTGATACTTAACAGTGGTAAGATCTTATTTAAGCAGTATAAGTTCTTTTTGCCTCTATTTTCTCATCTGTTAAACGGCACTGACAATATCCCTACCAAGGATTGTTACAGCAGGTAAATACCCTGATATATGCAAAACACCAGCACAATATCTAGGGTGTAGTAAGTATTCAATAAAAACTAACAATTGTTATGAACTGTGAGGTTATGATAGCTACCCCATATCACAATCATGGTTGTAATAATCATTTAAGTAAACAGATCAGGTGGTAAGAAAAGTGCACTCTTCACCTTCCATCCCAGTGCCTCTCATTTTTTCAGCATTTACTGGTCATTTATTATGTATCTGGTATTATTAGATTATGCCTTTAGCTGTTGCATACATTAAATTTATATTAAATTATATGATTAGTATATATTAATACATACACATTTTAATTGACGGCTATTTGGCTCTCAGTTAAAAAAAATACTTGTATACAACCCCAAGAGTTTATCTGTGATTAATTTCTGCCAGGTAGAGTGTATTTCAAGACTTTGAACATGCGTTGAAATCATTGGGTTTTGAAGAACTATCCATTAAAGACTTTCTGAACTGTGACAATGGATATTGACAGTGCTTGTCAGACTAAACCACTATTGATTGGCTCACATCATGTGTATAGCAAAACCAATTTCTTTCAAGTGCTTCTTCCTAACTGAAATACATTATTGCAGCCTTCCTCTCTGTTTATTTTAACACCAAAGCTCATCGCATGTAACACATCCAGCAAAAAGGTTTCACAATGAACAAAGCAGCAAACTGCAGCACAGAGAGAAGTGAAGGCACTTAGCAATCCAAATACTCTTGTACTGTAAGTTGCTATCCCTTTGGAAAATGTCAATCTCTTGCAGAGTCTTGTTTTTATTTTACAATCCTCTTGAATATGGAAAGATCATGGACTAACAGAGCTTTGCTATTGTTTAATGATCCTGTGACTCTCACGGTTTCTACCCCTGAATGAAACTATTTTAAGTATTGTGTGTATGTTTAAGTTGTGGGAAAGAAAGAGTTTATGTTGGGTCATTGTTCCTCTGTCCACAAACATACACAGCCCTACACACACACACACACACACCAGGGATGTGACTTTTCCCAAGTCTTAGAATGTTTTCTCCCATGAGTGACTCAGGCCAACTTTGGCCATATGCTACACATTGTACAGTTTCATTATTAATTTGAATTTGCATTGTGCCTTTCTTCCCAAGAGGGCACATTTCTTACTGAAACAACACTCTTACATAACAAAGAGCAGTTCTCATAATACCCTCATGAGTGGGAAGAATTCCAGATTTATTTTTTTATTTGAAAATATTATTAAACAAAATCTAAAAGCATACCTTCCCCAAGTACTGACTGATCATATCTCATACTTCCTGCAGTGTACGAGGAGCATTCCAGGGCCTAAAGAACCTTCAGTCTTAGTTTTCACCCTCTAGGAAGCTCAGAGTTTACTGTATGCAAATACCTGGGGAAAGCAGGGTATTCCTAGATCTTGGGATAATTCTCAGAATATTCCTAAAATTGTCAACCCTCTAAAAAAGTGATCCTTAGAACTCACGAGTTACTCTGATGATAAAACAGGGAAGACTTGGTTAAGTCTACAAATACTTTAATTAAATCTGGTGTGGTGCTGTCAGCTTCTTCCCCAGTCTAAGCATGCCTGGAAATTTAAAGAAAAAAATTTGCTTAGAAGGCTGGCAAATGCTACACAAGCAAAATGTATCATTGTGCAAATCCCTTCCTTAAGTGACAGAGTTCCAAGTTTACTTGAACATTTGAGACTAGGATTTCTCCCAAGATAAGGATTCCATTGAGTCTTGCCTCCTGCTCCTCCACGCTATGGCCCAGCAGAATGGCCTCACTCAGCCCCCTGGACCATGTCCTTCCTCTGGCTTTGCCCCTTGGCCACGGCCTTCTCAACCCTCACATTCCCTAGCTCTGAGACAGGCTCCTGGCCTTGGGCCCATTCTCTTGGCACTCTCTGCAGGGGTCACTCTGTCCTGAAGAACGGCTGGTTGTCAGCGTGGCAGCCTCCCATGCCTTTTTCAGGACATGGGAGATCAGGGAATGTCAGGCCAGAGTCAGTTAGTCTCTCACAAAATAGTTTTACTGGGATAGGACCCTCTAGTAGAGGCATCGTTTTGATGTAAGCTTCAAGCTATTTGCTCCAAAATGTGCTTGTAAACCACTGAGACCCTCCCCCACAGGAAGGGTATTGAAAATGCAAAGGGTGGGCTGAGCAGAACTGAGGACACAGTATGCAGTCTACAGCTAAGTGATCCGGGATAGTGGAGCGGTTTGTCCTCACAAATGCTGACAGACAGCTGCAATTTGCAGCTGGCAGTGAGTTTATGCTTGCTAAACAAAGATCTAGCTGGAGCCGGTGAATACTTGGCTCCATTGCAATAATCATAATTCATAACATACATTGCTAAAGAAGGAGAAAAAACTAGGAAAAGACCCAGAAAGACCCATATCATTGTGACACTTGAAGCGGTCAGGATATACGCTGTTTTATTTGTTGTCTATTTGGAGTCTATGTGGGGTTCTTTATGGAGACGATGGTCCCCAGGTCTGTGACAAATGAAACTGCTTTCTGCTTTCCAGTCACACCTTCAGATTAACTCTTCTTTCCATTAAAAAATAGTGATAGGAAATTTACTTTCTGCCAAAATCCAATTATTATCCCAAATATTTTATTTCTTTTCCTAGATGAGTTAATTGTAATCAAGTTGCCAAGCTTTTCCTTGTTTTTGACCATCAGATAACCCCATTCTTGGGGGCAGTTCATGTTGGAGTCACAGAAACATGAAATATTAAATCTGGAATGAACTTGAGGGAACATAAAATAAATGCTCCTTACTTTTTTAAAAAATAAATTTATTTATTTATTTATTTTTGGCTGCGTTGGGTCTTTGTTGCTGCGCACGGGCTTTCCTCTAGTTGCCGCAAGCGGGGGCTACTCCTCGTTGCGGCATGTGTGTTTCTCACTGCAGTGGCTTCTCTTGTTGCAGAGCATGGGCTCTAGGCCCACAGGCTTCAGTAGTTGTGGCACGCGGGGTCAGTAGTTGTGGCTTGCGGCCTCTAGAGCACAGGTTCAGTAGTTGTGGCCCATGGGCTTAGTTGCTCTGCACTATGTGGGATCTTCCTGGACCAGGGCTCGAACCCATGTCCCCTGCATTGGCAGGCGGATTCTTAACCACTGCGCCACCAGGGAAGCCCAAATGCTCCTTACTTTTGAGATGAGGAAAAAGACACCCAAATTGTTTAAGTCACTTGCCTTAGGCCACAGAGTAAGAAGCAGGGTAAAGATTCTCTCCAAAGTCTCAAGCACCATCTCTGGGTTTTTGTCAGCACATCTTTTATGTCTCACTAATCCCAGATTTAACTTTATTGGAAAAACTGTCCTAAATCCAGAAGAATGTTCTACAGGAGCCAGGTCTGTTGCTCTAGGCACCCACTACTAGCCCAATTCTTCCAGTGATCAGGAATTTTAGATTTGAATCTTAATGCAGTCATTGCCATCAATTAATTTCGTTTTATTCTACATATTTGGAAAAAGAGTTTTGAATAGAATATGGAAATATATATATATTTTTTATAAATTTATTTATTTTTATTTTATTTATTTTTGGCTGCATTGGGTCTTCATTGCTGCGCACGGGCTTTCTCTAGTTGCAGCGAGTGAGGGCTACTCTTCGTTGCGGTGAGCGGGCTTAGTTGCAGTGGCTTCTCTTGTTGCGGAGTGGCTTTGGCTTCATTGCAGTGGCTTCTCTTGTTGCGGAGCACAGGCTCTAGGCATGCGGGCTCCAGTAGTTGTGGCACACAGGCTCAGTAGTTGTGGCTCGCGGGCTCTAGAGCGCAGGCTCAATAGTTACGGCGCGCGAGCTTAGTTGCTCCGTGGCATGTGGGATCTTCCCGGACCAGGGCTCGAAACCGTGTCCCCTGCACTGGCAGGTGGATTCTTAACCACTGTGCCACCAGGGAAGCCCTGGAAATATATTTAAATTCATATGCATAATTATGCATAATAATATGAAAAATACTTGCCCCAAGGGGGGAAATTACAGTAGCCTTGCCTTTGACATGTAGCAATGCTGTGTTTACTATTATACTTTTCTTTAACTTTTGGTAACCTGAAATCTGTAATAGATTATTATTATTTAGGGTTTTGACCCTTCTCATCCCTGTGGGGAGAAGATCCTGTTGCCAATTGCCGGGACACTCCTCCAGACACAGATGTCACCGAGGAGAGTCCTCTGCTGGATATCCCCTCCATGTGTTTCAGCCTAAGCTAAGAGGGAATAAAGAGGATTGAGCTAGGGATGGGAACATGCATTTCACCAAGTTCCAACCCCTCTGAAATTCGAACTTTTGGACTATTGAACAGGCTGAGATCTTGATTTTCTTCAAGCTTGTTTACTTTCGACAAAATAGAACTTCTGGTCTTGGGGAAAAAAATGTCTTTGGGTTTTAAAGGTCTCTGAAAGCTTCTTGAGACATTAAGTACCTCTTGTATAAAAAATAATACAGCGATGATTTAAGACCAGAGAAACTGGAAGTGCGTGGATTAAATGACCTTTAAAATACACATAGGTTTAAAATCAAAAGGAAAATGCACTTAGCAAAAAAGCATTTGGGATTTACTTCTAAAACATGGTTGGAAACATTCAGCAAACTCAAAATGAGGCAACGCACACACATCCTCATTTTGACTTAAAGATCTACTTTAAATAACACAACAGATGTGGTCATCAGCATCTATTCCAACAGGGACACAGTGAATGGTGAGAAAGACGCGGTCAGACTTGATAATAACAATAACTACCGTCATTGTTATTCCTTAATCCTTCAAACTGTCAAAGCACAACCAAGAGTAAAAGGGAAATATTCTAGCAGGATCTGACTCCCTCCCCATTTGTGTCAAGCAGTTCAGTTAGGAAATTTCTATCAGGAAATATTCCCTTAAATTAACCACTGGAAAGCAAGTTTAGCTATTTTTCACTCTATGGCACAAAAGAAAAAAGGAAAAAACACCTGTGGACTTCAGTCTGAAAACACTCCTGACAACACAAACAGGTGCTGGCTCATGTAATGGCTCAAGAAAGCAGAGGAGAACAGTCGTGAATCAAAGGTAGGGCCTTGCAAAGGAAAATTGAACTTAATTGCTCCACTGTGAGGGAATGGCCAACCAAGAATTATGTGCTCTTGGTCACATAATAGTTTGGCAAAAATACTTCTTTTGCCAGTTTTGTGCCCACATGAAATAAACTGCTGTTGGAATACATGTGGAAGTCAAAGATGAGGGTGGGCTGAGGCAGATCTTCACATAGCACTTTGGAATTTAAGGGTGTTCCCTATACACTAATCAAGGCTGACACAGAGTCAGTAGTCAGTTAAAATAATGTTTAATAATTGAATACTCTCTGAGCAAGATGTATGGTGGAAAGCACATAGGCATTTGGGCTAAGAGAGCTGATCTTGAGTCCCAGATCCACCACTTAGGAAGTGTGTGACTTGGCTTCCCTGAATCTCAATTTCCTTATCTGTATAATAGGGATACAAAAGCTCCATTGCAATGTTGTAAGGATTAAATGTTATGATGTAAAATATCACAAGGCTTTGTATGTACACAAATATATTACTATCTTTATCCTTTTCCTCACTTTCTTCCTCATCTTCATCATTCTCACCATCATTACCATAAATTACAGCTTGCACTAGACTCTGTAAAGTGAATTAAACAGAGATGGTCCTTGGACCTTTGGGAGCTAACAATTAAAAAGTAAAACACTGATGTGTCTAAACAGAAAGTAGATATGGATAATTTAAGAAATTTGGAGTAAGTGTATAAAAATTAAGTTAAGCTTATATTAATATTAGCTGGCAGTAAAGAGATATGTCCATATGGCGTAGGAAGAGCCCTAGGAATTGCTGGTTGAGACAGAGTATACCTTCTCACACTTTTAACACACTGTATACCAAATTCTCCAACTGCATGAATGTTGATTTATTGCAGCTTTGATGGCAATAAGTGTCCTGGCGGTATAAACCCTCCCACATGAATGCATGATGTGAGTTACCACAACAACTTCTGCTAATAATAATAATTTAAAAAATAACAAATAAAAATATTTTATTTATACTTATTTAAGACTGAAATCTTGCATCTACCCAAATAGAAATGGCAGAAATTTTGCTTTGATAAATATGGTAGCAGCATTGTCTTATATAATGGTACTTCTTATCAGAATTGTGTCAGAAGTACATCTCATGCAGCCTTACAGTACACAGATAAGTACTTTAATAATCACAGCTAAAACATATTTTATATATTAAAAAAATTTTAAAGACCCTTAACACTTGATTAATAGCAGATGGAATATCAGTTTGGGGGAGAATCTGAAGATCTGAGGAGCTGAATTGTTTGTGCGGTGGGGAGTGAGGGAATGGGTTAGTAGGCAGAAGACTCTTTGCTGTTGTACTTCATAGGGGTCATATTCACAACTTTCAAGCAAGATCAGCTCTGAGTAAAAGAAAACTTCTCAGAATGAGTGTCTCTCTGGTAAGCTTCCATACCCCCAGATGGAGTTGATCGCTTATAGTTACTTGTCAGTCACTACTTTTACTTTAGATACATTGGCCTTCTTTTTCTTTCCTGAGCACATCCCACCTCAGGGTCTTTGCACATGCTGCTTCCTCTGACCCAAAACTTTTTTTGGGTATTTGCATAGCTACTTTCCTTACTTCTTTCAGATCTTCCCCTAAATATCACCTCTCATAGGTTTTCCCTCTCTATTTAAAATTGCAAGCCTTCTCCACTTAGGTGCTATCTCCCTTCCTTGGTTTATTTGTTTGTTTGTTTATTTAAGTTTTTAAACTTCACTGTCTCACTAATATATATTTTACTTCCTTTTAAAATCTATTTTTCCCCCAATAGAATGTTAGCTCCAGGAGAGCAGGATTTTTGCCTATGTTTTATTGTATTTTATTTTACTGATTTTTTTAGAGACTCTAATCCCAGTACCCAGAACAGTGCTGAACGAATGATAAGTGCTTAGTATATATTTGTTGACTGAATAGAAGAATACACTGATTTCTTTTCTAGAAAAATGAAAGTTCTAATTTCTTTTATTCAACATTTTTAACACATGAATAAAACCCTATGTTCTTAGAAAGTAAACCTTCACCTAATGTTTTATGAAGAAAGGAAATTATGATTGGTTATTATCATTGAATGACTGTCTGAGTTTATATCCACAACAGGTCTGAGAAAAGAAACAGACCCTGTCCCTCAGGCCCTTTTCTTCAAACCTTGAACATCTAGAAGGAGTTGTGGTATTCTTTCCTTATTTACCTATTCACAGACATGAGTGAAAAATTATGTTGCTATCCTTATTATCTTATTTAAATAAGGAAAATAGAATTCATATTAAAAACATTAAATACCTTTTAAGGACACATACATTCAAGGATATATTAAAATTATTCTATATGGTATTTATTGGGAGGAAGGTGAATGAGAGATAAAGAAGAAAATTGTAAAGCTAGAGAGGTGCATGGCTAATGATAATGAAGATGAAAAGGATGATGAGGATGATATAAACTCAATTCTCTGTATCAATTAAGCAGAGAGAGAGAGGGAGAGAAAGAGAGAGAGGCTGAGTTTTCTCAAGAGGCTGATTCTGGTCTCTCATGTGGCTGAGATTGCAGACCTCCTAGACCAGCACTGTTCACATATGTAATTATAAATATGCTAGTAGTCACATTAAAAAAGAAAAAGCAGACATTAATTTTAATAATTTGTATATTTTATTTAACCTAATCTATACAAAGTATTGTCATTTCTCCACGTAATCAAAATAGACATTATTAGTGAGATATTTTATATTCTTTTTCTTGTACTAAGTCTTTGAAATCTGGTGTGTACGTCACACCTACAGCCAGCACATCTCAATTCAGACTAGCCCCATTTTAAATGTCCAATAAACACTTGTGGCTAGTGGCATCCGTACTGGACAGTGCAGATCTAAAGCAAGCTTCTAGGTGTCATGTCTGAAGGTGGGCCTTACCACAGCAGTGGGTAACAATATGTCAGAAAAGAAAGCTGCAAAGTCATGTGTCTGGAATCAGAGCCACCAAAACCAGAGACTACTTCTGAATTGATTTGTGTTTCCAGTTCTTTCTCCACCTAGCTTTCTGTTAGTGTCTAAGTAAGACAATTGCATGGGGGAGTCAGAGTGATTCATCAAAAAGGACAACAGTTAGGAAAAAAGTAAGGTAATTTTACCTGTATCTCAAGCTGGTAGAGCAGATCAAGCAAGACACACTCTGTTCTTTTATCTGTAATACTGATAATTAGGCTTCTGAATTTTAGTATGCCTACTTTCAAGTGCTGTTCTGTTGAAATTTCACATGTGCTAGTCATCTCTCCACCATAACTGAATTTATACCCAAACCTTAAAATATATCTGGGAGGAGTGAATGGGTTAACTATAGGTTCTCAGGGGTGCTGGGTGTTTTAAGTTTATAAGATGTACCCCCTGTGCTCAGGACAGTTACAACAGTTCAGAGTGGTAGTACTTATTTGACCTCTCTCCTGTTAAATGTATTTTATTTTTGAAAATTCATGGCAAGGTAAAATTTTTAAATTATCACAAAGGGTCAGTTTCAGATGATCTATTTTAATATAAGAAAGACTGGATGGGCACTGTCTGCTTTATAGTGCATTATCCAAATAATGGTTTTCTGGTGAGAAAAGTTGGAGACACACACACTCAGACATAGTATATGCTTAGTTACAGAATAAATTGGTTTTGTTCAATTTGAGTTTTGGTTTTGCTCTTAAGTGCCATATATTTAGTTGACTTGACTGTACAATGATTTGAATAGACTACTGATTTTACTTTTATGTCATTTCCCTGTAAGGGAATCAATTCACATAATCTTGGCCAAAAATTATTCAAACTTAGAAGTGTGTATATCTCTCAACTTTTACATCACACACACACACACACACTCACAAGGCAACACATAGCGTGGGCCAGCTGAGCTATATTGTGCCATAACCCCTAGGATTTAATAATAAAACGAACAATCCATCATGGCACTGATTTCAAGCAAAGCAAATTCTGAGAAAGCCGTTTGATTAGTTGAATAATAATAATCAATATTCATTTCTAAAGGGTTTATGAAACCCTCGAACCAGTTCTCAAAACCAAAGCCACATTCACCTGATTTTCAGCTGAAGCTCTGAGCTTCAGCTTTACCTCTCCCCACAAATGATTTTGCTCTTATTGCAAATAATCACTGGAGAGCATTTAAATGTGTTCATCTTTAAAGCCACCCCCCTAAAAAAGGAGAATACAAACAGAACTTCACTTTAATTTTAAAAACAAGAGTGTGTCTTAAATATGAGTATGACGGAAATCTTGCTAGGAAAAAAAAGAAACTGGCTCCCCCCATTCCGCTTGTAATTTTTAGTGTGTATACAAGTACTTAAAATATAAACTATATAGCAATTGACGCTGTGAAGCAATACATAATCAAACAAGACACCATGAGGCAGACTGAAAACTTCCCTCGATCATGTTTCCCAGCTTTAAGGATGCAGAGGTCTAATAAACATGAACTTGAACTACAATGAACATACTCAAATCATCCTTAAAAAATAGGTATTTACAACAACAAAGTAGTACTGTAATGGCAAAGATAGATGAACTAAGTTTAGATATGTGTAATATAAAAAAGGAAACAATGATTATATAGTACAAATAATTTTGCTGTAATATGACAGCCTAATGACTTAAGTGCCCAATATCGTCATTATGGTTCTGAACCCCATGTGCATTAGCAATAAAGACTCAATAAAACTACTGTATAATTCATACTTTTCCATGAAAATCTTGTTCTTCTTTTAAAATACTTGTGTCTCTAAGATCTGTAAGCCTAAATGGAAAAAGTTAATAACTTGAATTATGTATTATGCCTATGTTGTGATCTGAAGGTGGTCTCAAGGAAGTTTCTAAGCAATCCTTTTGATGGAGAGAAACAACAGTTTTGGACACCTGGCTTTATTTTAAGGTTTTTTAATCTAGTAAAAAATGCTTACTTTGTTATATTAATGCATTGATTTATTGTGTATATAATTCCTTGAAGATTATATACTCCAAACCCAACTACAATTACTTATCTGATCAGTGCATTTTAATTTTACTCAAAAGAACAAATAATTGAAAGTATGACAAATATTTAAAATGTTCATCTTTACTTAATATTTGCCATGCATATAGCTACTAGTTTAACCTTTTTTCTTCAAACAAGGTAAATGAATGGTATACAGTAGTGATCAAACAAAAGACTGCAAAAATGTCCTGGAATAAGCGAACAGCATGACAAGGCATTATTTCAAGTTTTCAGATTCTCTTCCTTAGATACCCAAGTCTTTATGTTTGCTAGAAATCTTCCCTCTCTCGAATTATAACATGAAGGAAAACACTTAAAAGTGTAGCAAGAGTAGGTATTTTCAGGCCACTGAGCCATGTATCACGAAGCTGTTTTTCTAAGAGATGCTGAGAAACATGAGAAATTAAAGATGTTATTATCTTTTATTTTTGCTTTTAACGTTTGTAAGGGAGCAGCTGTGCCCAATTCTTAGTGTAAAAGGAAAACCATATCAATTTTACTCATTTTTGTGTTTGGAATGAACATGTGATGAGAAGTACATTTTGCCATTATCAAATCGGGAGATGTGACAATAATTGTAATGGGTGTTGTTTCATCTACCTGCTAAACTGGTCCTCCTTGCTCAAAATATGGTGTTGTAGGGTTGTATCAACCATCTGGCAACACAGAATGAGAGTTTCACAAAGAAACTTCTTGGATATCTAAAAATGATGTGAGGATAGACAAGCCCCTCAAGGGTGTCTGCACAGATGCAAATCATTTACATTTGCAAGTGTGTGCACAAAGAGAGGATGGAATTACCAAGCGAATGGCTCCCCTCAATTACCTGTTTTGTGCCTGAATATGCTTGATTTATGAGTATAGGAGTCAGGAACTTAAAGAACTAAACCAGGAGACAAAGCCTACCACATGAAATACTCTTTTCCACTAATACTCAAACACAGTGAATGTCTGGACAAACATATATGCTCAATTTAAACAACCAACTCTTTTTCCTCATAAGCTGAAATCGAAAAAAAGATTCAACCCAAGCTGTCTTTTCCAAGAGTGTCGAGAAGTTGCATTGTTTTGAAAAAAAACTGGCTTCATTTTCACAATTGAAAAAAAAATGGATATGGAAAGAATAAGATTGTGCCCATAAAAGCCAATTGTTTCCAAACCGCCCTGTATTATTTGGCCCACATACTTTATCCTATATGGATGTAGGGAACCATGATAGACTGAAAATACAATAGCTGATCAAAATAAAAATTCTATTCTGGAATAACTTTATCATCCTGGGGATATTTGCCGAGACCCCGACCCTCCCCCCGACCCACACCCAGTGTGACAAAAACAAACTAAATAAAATATTCAGTTTTCATATTAGGTCATCACTGTTCAAGGAACTGGTTTGTTGACTGACAAACATGGGGTTTCTGTTAAACAGACCCTAAAGAGAGACACGAAGTATCAAAGGCAGGTGAGGGACTTTTCTGTCTTCCAAAGAAGGAACTAGAAAGCTGATGTGAACTGGGGCTTGTGGAAAGTGTCATACCTAAGCACAAATGGAGGTAGTGAAGATAATTAAAAATATCACTGTTGCTAATACAACAAAAGGTGGCCTTTAGTTAATTTTTATGTGGGGAGTTGTCAAAAAGTAGTGATGTAAAGAAAAACATATTTATACTTTTTCTCAGTTGATTAATGTCGAAAAGGTAACTATATTTTCAAACATTTTATGCTTTTTTATATGTAATATATCAGCATTTAGATTTTTAAACTGGAAAATATAAAGCATTAGCTTTCTGCTTAAATAAAAATGTAAATGAAGATTTTAAAATAAATACCTGTGTAAGTCATACCCTAAAAATACAGATATCAATAAAATAAAGACCGTCAGTGACTAGATTCCCTGTACTTTTAATAGCCCATATTCATTACACTTAAAGGTAAATATTATGGCAATAATCCATGATTCAAGGACTGTAGACTTCTTATTACCAAGATCCTTCCTTTTCTCTGATTTGGACACCTCAGTAAATACTGTAGAATTTTGGACCAGCTCTGGACATGAGAGCCAGCTGCAGAAATTAGTTTAAGACTGATAGTAATGCCCACTGTTCATCTCTTCTTCCTTCTCCTCCCTCTCCTGCTTTCTTTGCCCCCTCCTTTGTTCATCTTAAATCTTTTGGTTAATGCTCATTAAAGTATATTTTTAAATGTTAATGGAAGGCCAGCCAGAGAAGAACAAAAATAGGAGGAGGTTAAGTGGGGAAGAAATAAGAAAGAGGGAAAGAAAATAGCAATGGGAGGAATAGCAGAGCCATTTTGAGGGAATGATGGGAGAAAAATCTGTCCATCTCAACATTTTAAAGCTAAAACACCTTCATTAAGCTAAGGAACTACTTTTTTTTTTTTTTTTTTTTTTTTAAACTTTATTTATTTATTTATTTTTGGCTGTGTTGGGTCTTCGTTTCTGTGCGAGGGCTTTCTCCAGTTGCGGAGAGCGGGGGCCACTCTTCATCGCAGTGCGCGGGCCTCTCACTGTCGCGGCCTCTCCCGTTGCGGAGCACAGGCTCCAGACGCGCAGGCTCCAGACGCGCAGGCTCCAGACGCGCAGGCTCCAGACGCGCAGGCTCCAGACGCGCAGGCTCAGTGGTTGTGGCTCACGGGCTTAGTTGCTCCGCGGCATGTGGGATCTTCCCACACCAGGGCTCGAACCCGGTTCCCCTGCATTGGCAGGCAGATTCTTAACCACTGCGCCACCAGGGAAGCCCTAAGGAACTACTTTTTTAAACAGGCTTTAAAAAGTTTAAAAAAGTAAATCTTGTTCTAATACTTGACAGTGAAAATGACATCACTGCTTTATAGAACATGAAAAGGATTTTCTTATAAGATAAAGGAAAATTATCAAATAAAAGGCTTTAAGTTGATGTGGTAATCCAAAGAAAATCAATAGGATTTTTATTTCATAATTAACATAAGATAAAGGGAAAAAACTAAGAACTAAGAAACATTATGAGGGTGTAGTCTATAATAAAAATCTCTAGAAATGCAATCACCCTCCAACACAAACTTCTTGAGATGTCTTGATCATCAACAAGAAGCCAAACTAGCCTTGATTACATCATTTCCACTGTAACAGAAGTTGTCTTGAATGGAAATTGTCACAGAAGTTTCTGTTACTTACATTTAGAAATATAAATAACTTTTCTGGCAAGACTGAGCACGGCTTTCCAAATTTGCATGAATATACAGAGGGTTATTTATTTACTTATTCTTGCTTTTTATGTTTGCCATAATATGTTTGCCATATTAATAGAAATTCATCTTAGGTTATGTTGTTGTATGTCCTCAATCATCAATGCAATTTGTTCTGTTTGTTCAAGGGTAGACCTTTATTTTCTTTAAAATTATTGTAATTTCAGTCTATTCCTTATATGTATCAAATTATATCTAACTTACTAGTTACCATGAAAATAAATACAATTAAAGAAATTATAATTGTTTCTTGATTGTCCTAACATCAGTTCGATAAAGAGGTTATTTAAATACATTTCTTAAAATCTAATCAGCTGAGCTCTTTAAAAGAGGGCTTAAGTCTTCCCTGGTGTCACAGACTCCAAATAACTCCTGCCCAGGGAGTTTCAGTTTTTGCCTAATCTCCCTTTCTTACTGTCTATGGACAAATAGCTTCAGCCCCTGCCTATGGACTTCCAGCCTGGTTGTGGTCTTCCCTTTCTGACTGCCTGCCCTGTGGCCTGCAGACTTAGCCGGCCCCATAACTGTGTAAGTCTGTACCTTGTTATCTATCTATCTATCCCTCTCATCTCCTCTCCCCTCCCTTCCCCTCCCCCTCCCTCTCCCTGCCTTCCCCCCCCCCACTTCCCTCCTCTCTCTCTTCCCCTCCATCCATCCTTCCTACTAGTAGTGGTTCTGCGTCTCTGGTTGAACCCTAACTTACACAGTGGCTTTTGGTCTAACTTTTGTCTTTTGTAAAAGTAGAAGGTTGGTTAGGTGTAGTCTTGAGTTACCTTTCAATTCTCAATGCACTTGGCCCTGATTTTAGGGTCAGCATTCTCTTATGTGTGGGACATTTTTGGAGAATATTAACTAATCTATTGTGTTCAAACTTATATCTCCAGTGCATAGGACAGTGTCTCATGTATGGAATGGATGCACGTATGGATGGATGAATGGATGGAACTCTGTTCTCTGTGTCTTCTGGAAATGTGAAATGTATCTAACCTTCAGTGGGGCTTTGTATTTTCCTATCATGTCTTTGTAGAAGGTTTAATGATTAGGAATGATTTCTTCCTTTCAGCCTTTTAGTTTTTTTCCAGAGTTAAACTTTAATCTGTCATTTTTAGAAAGGCAAACTTCTACCACAAAACAAATTAATTAAAAAAAATCCAAGTAAAGAAAACAAAAACCCCTGGCAGAATGGAGATGGTGAGTCAAATACACTTTACAGCAACCGTTTTTACATATCATGTGTACCTACTGAACAGTCCATTTTTAATGGTAAACTTCAGGCCTGTTGGAACTAGGATTAATGCCTATTTGTTCAGTGAAATATGCTGAAGAAGACACCCCAAAGGGGATTCATATTTACGGACAATTTCAGAAGCAGAATTAACTGGTACCTTCATTTTTACAATTACTAAATTTTTCTTTATGGGCAAAGGTACTAAAAGTCATACTGAAGAAAATGGATACTGAAAAAGAGTGGGTTTTTTTGACAGTTAAAAAAGTTTCCTGATGAATTTACTAATGCTCTTACTTATATAGATATATTCCATTATTTTAGTTTGGTTTCTTTTAATGATGGGGGAAATTATTTTCTCTAATTATAGTAAAACTAGTCATTTAAGTCCTTACATTTTTCTTATAACATTTAGCCCAAATGAAGAAATGATGCATCTCCCTGGGATTTCCTCCAAGTTCAGAGGAATGAAGATCCCGAAT
The DNA here is from genome assembly GCF_009873245.2 of Balaenoptera musculus. Lineage (NCBI taxonomy): Eukaryota > Metazoa > Chordata > Mammalia > Artiodactyla > Balaenopteridae > Balaenoptera > Balaenoptera musculus. The sequence goes on along the minus strand of NC_045791.1, from coordinate 27,249,808 downwards.
CATAAATTCACTGCCCCACAGATGTGCCAAAAGTGAAAGGATAGTTTAATAGTACAAGTCAAATCTGAAGAAAATGTTCAAGGATTTTAATTTAAAGATGGGCTTGTGTCTTCTAGACTCACTAAGCATTTTAAAGCCTGAAGAAAAAGCTATGGTCTCACTTCAAATTAAAATTTTTTCTGACAAAAGGGGCCTCTATCCTGGGGCTAAATTCAGGTATGTTACCTGTGTTCTGTGTGTCTGTTCCCCTCTGACGGGGTGGCAGAAGTACTCAGGGAACTGCCAGCTGTTCAACCCAACAGGATAGGGCCCTTTCCCTGAATCATGGCACAATACAGAGATTCAGTTGAGGCCATCTGTGCTCTTGGTTCCTTTCTTAAGTTTCCTCTAAATGGCAATATTTCAGCTTTCTCCTCCTTCTCTCATTTTCTTCTTGTTAAGGAGAGGAGGAATCACACATATATGTTAGTTAAAAAGGATCAAAGTTTAGGTAGAATCTTCCTAGAAAACTGTATCATTTCTTGGCTTAAATCCAAATCAGAGAAAAAAAAAATGATAGTAAAGAGAATAATAACCTTAATGCAATTACCATATCAAGCAATAAACCACAATTTGTGCTTCATATCTGAGGTTTGGTTAGTATAAAATAAAGATTCTAATTTATCATTATTCAAGTAGTTTGTCTTCTAAACCTTTGCATTCCAGCTCTTTGATGAGAAATTATGTTTTTAGCCTCTGGACATGTATTTTTCCAGACATGTCATTTGTACTTTCACATATGCAGAGGATAAAGTGAAATTAATAAAACTAGTATGTATTGTTTATATATATGTATACATGTATGTGTGTATATATATATATACACACACATGTAGGGGCAGTAGATGAAATCTGGGGGAGAAAAGTGGTGTGAGTAGACTCAAGAGTTTCGAATTTGACCTGAGAAGAGCCAAATACTCATAAGTACAGTCCAGCAGACACTTTGTGAGGTGTATTTCCTATACATAATATCCATCTTTTACAATAATGCCCTATTTTATATTTTTTCTGATTTTGAAAGCAAATATGCACTTATTGTGAAAAATTTAGAAGATACAGAAAGAACAGAGAACAATAAAAGAAACCAATGACAAATTTACTACTTAGAAAAACAGCAACCACTGTTGCTGTTGCTATTTTGGTGTATTTTTCTTTTATATCATATATTCATTCACATACTTAACAGTATTTAATGAGCCCTTACTTTGTTTAGAGATACATCTCTGAACAAGTAGATCAGGCTTCTGCTTTCATACTCCTTATCAAACAAGTTTTGTGGCTTGTTTTTTCTTACCCCCACTTCACATTATGCCATGCACATTCATTCTGCAATTGTTCTTTGAAAACAAATTTTTATAGTTGCATAACACATCACCATATAAATAATGCACAATGACTTATTTAACAAATGCCCACTGTTGGCAATTAGATTATTTCAAAATTTTCACTATACTCAAAAGCATTTTAATTTGGAGTTTCATATTGTTATTATTTTCTTTGAACAGATTTCTAGAACTGAAATTAAGTTTGGAGACTACAATATTTTCAAGGTTCTCAGTGCTCATTTCCAAATTGCTTCACAGAAAGCTTATGTACAATACAGGTGGAATATTTGTATATACACCTGCACACACACACATATGCTTTTTTTTTTTTAAACTATTTTTTATTTTTTAAATTTATTTATTTATTTATTTTTGGCTGTGTTGGGTCTTCGTTTCTGTGTGAGGGCTTTCTCTAGTTGCGGCAAGCGGGGGCCACTCTTCATCGCGGTGCGTGGGCCTCTCACTGTCGCGGCCTCTCTTGTTGCGGAGCACAGGCTCCAGACGCGCAGGCTCAGTAGTTGTGGCTCACGGGCCTAGTTGCTCCGCGGCATGTGGGACCTTCCCAGACCAGGGCTCAAACCCGTGTCCCCTGCATTGGCAGGCAGATTCTCAACCACTGCGCCACCAGGGAAGCCCAACACATATGCTTTTATATCTACATGTTTATGTACAAGGAAGTATAGTAGTTGACAAAATTTATAAAAATGTAATATGTTTCTTTCTCTTTAATTTTATTTTTGTTTTTAAATGATGGATACGAAATACTTTGATTTATTCCATCTTTATGATTCAAAGTGTTACAGGGAAGCATGGAGAAACAAGGCAAATAAAGCATTCTTCTCTTCCTCATTTAACCAGATGCATCATTCTGGCATTTTAATAATATGCAGATGCCTTGACCCTTTGACTTGGATTGGATGCTGGCAAAAGCAAATCTTTGCAACTTGGATCTTCCTCTATGGCCACTCAAATCATCCTTCTTCTTGTACATCACTGTAGCTCTGAGATGGTGTTCACCATGACCTTTCTTGAAGTCTTCAAGTCTCAATCTGACACCCCTTTTTAAGGTAGGAAGTAGGCTGTTAAAACCTCTCTCCCTCTTGACTAACCCAAGCTACTAGCAATCTTAAAAATTAAGTCAGTATATAAAAATATAAAACTATGCCTCCAAACATTGAAACTATGTTGCTAGGATGATTTTCAGAGCACTAGTTCTCTGAGGCTAAAAAAGATCTAGCCAAATGCTTCCACAAAAACAAAAACAAAACATAAGTATGGTGTACCTAACAGCCAGACTTAAGAGGTCACACGGCCTTGACTATCTTGACTAGTTTATCATTATTTACATCTCAAGCTGATCACAGATCAAGTATTGCAACCATCATTCCAAAAAAATTGTTCTGTGTTGCCACATTTAGTTGCTGTGAGATGCCAAAGCAATTGAGTCTTGACTTCAAAGCAATGAGTGATGGTTCATTCCCAAAGGAGAGAAAATCATTAGGAAGGAGGGAAAAATTTTTCTTTCCTCTTAAACTATTCATCAAACAGATGTCTATCTTGATGATCTTAACTGACAAAATCTAGAGTTCCTATCTTCCAGATCTGAGGAGTCCATTTTCAACAGTTAAGAGCACTAGGAAACTTTCCAACTTTCTTTCCCATGGCCTATGATTACCAGCCCTTCAACAGGAAAATCCTTTCCCTATAGTGTTTTCTGAACACACTGCTGGTAGGCTACAAGAATCTGTGTGCAGGTCTCCAGAGCTGACTCCTCTGAGGAACTTCGTGGAAAATCAGGTTGGAACTCTGGTCATATTTAGCCTTCCTTTCTGTGCAGACAACGCCCGCTGCTCATGACAGCTATGGCTGCAGTGGTGATGTATGCTCTCTCTTGCTTAATTTTGCAGTTCCTTGATTATATGGGTACTTTAAGATTTTTCTCATTGATTATTTGTGTGCTTTAGAATGCCATGAAAATGATCTCTTCTTTAGAAAATTGACATCAGTAAATTTTTAGACCTGAAACAGTTTTGAGGCAGATTTTGAAGAGGTATTTTAGAATATTCTACTTTCTCCTTATTTCTTTTGGTTAATTTTTCTAAAATAACATATTTCACTGGTTTTCCATCGATGAGAATACAATTTTATATACTATTGTCTTGAAATTTAACTTCTGTATCTGCTTCACATTTTAAATTTTAATTGTGCTTTATATTCTTTTAAATTAGAGTCTTCAGTTATTTTTATTTTATTATTAATAAGATTATTTTCAAAGGACTACCTCTTAGTTTAAAAGTAATTTTTGTTTTATAGTTGACTGGTTTTCTTCACTTCACCATTTTTACCTTCAGATTTCTTTAGTTATATTTAGTTATTAAAAAAATGTTTCTTGAGTTAACTACAGAATTGTTTAACTTTCTTTGTAATGCTAAAAACATTTCACGCTATGCATTTGCCTCAGAATAATATTTTGGTTGCATACTATTACGTTTGATATTTATTGGGCTCTTCCTTAGGACAAAAGCAATTGAAGGAAATGTTATTTTAACTAACAAGTGACCCGGGGTGTTTTGCTTAATATCTTGTTATCAATTTTGATTTTTCTTATATTTTATTATATCTTATTCATGTCATGTTTCTTTGTAATCTCTGCATTTAGGATTTTTTAAAAATTTCTTTGTGGCTCTAGTATATGATTGATAATAATAAATATTATGTGGGATATTTTTAAATAATGTGTTGAGTCTGTACTTCAGGTACAAAGTTTAATATGTATTTAGTAATCAACAATACAAATATGTGAAAAATGTTTTTACCTCCACTATAATCTTATGGACATTTATCTAGGATTAAATATGATATTTTCATACTAAATATTAGTGCATATGCAGATTTCTAAACAGAAACAATTAAATAAATGACATAAGTCATTTGGAAACTTAAAGGTTAGAGTTATTTTAAATATAATTAGAAAATAACAAACATCTGAACAAGTTCATAGAGTAATCTCACTAATTTTAAAAATCAAACTACATTTTAAGCTTTTGTTTTTACTTTTTAACTCATCATCTGTTAAATCAATAAATGCTAGAGTTTAATTTTTGTTATTATATATTAATTTCTAAATCAATTTGCCTTGACATTTGTGCTTTTTCCATCTGTCAGTATGGCCCTTAAATTTTATTTTTATATACTGTACATATGCACACATGCATTTATATCTGTATAAAGATCTCTTTATCCTTCAAAACACATGTACAAAAATCATTTAACAATATAATTATTTCTACGTATTTGCAAGTAAAACTTAAAGAAAGGTAAGAGAAAATAAAAACAAAATTGTACAAAGCTTAAAAGATACAATGTGTGCTTAAGTTACAATCTGGGCTCCAAAACTATTTGTGTTTTCTCCTCTATAAATGAATATAAAATTATTCTTATTATATAGGGTGTTTTAAAGATGAAAAATGAGAAAATACATGCTATGTGATTAGAGCAACACATGGCACATCTGTTTATATTTTTTATTAATATTGATATTAATATGTAAAAATTGACAAAAATTATTTCCCCTGTAACAGGAGAATCCTTTAACTTTTTGGAAATAAAGTTAGCCATATCACTTTATATCTTTGTTTACTTCATATCATTACCTAATGTATTTAATCTTAATACATAAGACAATGGAAAATTCAAAATTATTATTTTATTTATAATTATTCTAAAATTTTCTACAACCTCCAATTAATCTGTCACTCTGTGGTTTATATTTTTACCATTTGCTTTTAAAGTTATTCAAGTTATATAAATTGTTAGGTTTATTTGGTCTAATAGGAGTCCCTAATATGGGTAACTGACATTTCAAGGGCACTTACTCTATTCCGGGCAATGTTCTAAGCATTTTCAGGGACTAAGTGATTTAGTCCTCACTGCAAATCTATGAGGAAATGTTACCCAAGTCACACAGATGGTCCTGGCAGGGCCAGGACCTACACCCAAGCCATCTGGGTCTAGCGTCAATGCTTTTCATCACTGCACTGCAACTGGACAACCAGGTGAGCTCCTAGCCTAATCTGTACTTAAAGTAGCACTTGCTTCCTAACAGCTGGGCTCTAGGTCATTTAACACTGTTTCTATTACTGTAAAGTGACAGATTCTCATTCCTAGGGCTAGATAGGAAACAATTCCAGCCTCTAGAAGACTGAGGAGGAACAATGACACTAGGACTCAAGCTTGTAGCATTTTGACTTATCAAATTCTTCCCTTATGAACTCTTGGTGGACCATGGCTCATGGTGCTACTTAACACTCCGTAGATAGGAGCTTGTTCTTAATATGGATGCAAAATTTCTGATAAGTTCAGTGTGAGATATAAATGTAAACTTAAGCAAAGTACTTTGCCAAAAGCATATTTAACCAGTCATTATTGTATTCATTTTGTTGAGAAAATCAAAAAAGGTATATTCTAACAATATTTCATGCATAAATTCATCATTAAATCATTTTGATAGAGAATAGTAAATATCTACTTAAAATGTGACCATAAACACTCTTTGTCAATGTAGAATTGAGAGCATCTGGCACCTCTTTCACATCAGTGCTTCAAACAGTGCAAGCAACTTCTCAAATGCGCCTGTGACACGAATGTGTGAACTGAGTGCTTGTTTCCACTACTCTAGCTTTTTAGGGTTCTTGTCAACTTTGCTTAGACCTCAAATATCAGTTCTAGCTTTTTAGAGCTTATTTGTCTTCCCTCAGTCCCCAGATACAGATCTCTCTGATCTGAGTTAATCCATTTAAATTATGAACATATTATAATACAGGGACATTAAGAATGTCCCTCTATAATTGGAATGTAACAAATACATTGAGAGGAATATTGCTCTGTGTAACTTGTTTCTTCACTGGTTTTCAGAGTTGATTGGCTGATCTATCTGGTTGGGCCTGGGTCCCTTTCCTTTATTACCATTCTATCTAAAGTCATTTCCTTTCTTTCTATTCAGTGGAAGAAAAGCAGAATTTAATAGTCAATGAAGAGCTTTACTCCGCTGTTAGAACCGCCAAATGAACAAGCAAATAAACAAATATAGAATGGTTGCTGGTTAGGCTGTTTTCCCAGACAAATAAAGCACATCTCTGGTTGTTTTAAATATCAGATTCTGATTTTATCCCAATATTTTTCCTAAGATATTGAAAGAGTAAAATTATCTGTATATGATTCACCCCTGACTTACAATGACCTTGGCCCAATAGTGAAAGACTAGTGAAAGACTGGGTAGGAAAAAAGAACTCTAATTCCTGACTTTCTTGACAAGCCCTTAAAATAGCAGTTTCTTTAGTATTTGAGCCTGAAGTCTAGGTTATCAATTACTAACAAATAAGAGGCCTCAGGGCCTCTCAATGACAGTGATTACAAAGGAAGGCTTCTGGAACACTCTTTCCACCCAACTTCGAAAGGATCAATTTGTTCCTTTTCTGTTTATTCCCAGTCAAAATGCTGATAAGTAATTTCAGTTAAAGTCCTGCAACTTCACTGCACTTTGTAATTCCATATTATATTGCCAAAGCTTAACCCCCTCAGCATGACCATCCAAGTTATATAATTATACCAGTTAGCTGAGTTTTCTGCTGTCTTCTGAAGTAAGGCAAATGCACTGAAGCACATGTTCTATCAGATGTGGCAAGAGGTGTCTGTCTCCAGAAACAAAGAAATTGACTCCTATCTTCATCATCTCTTTTATGATTGAGTAAATTTGTTTTCACTAAGTAAGCTAATATATCTATGTTAATTCTGAATCAAGACTTTTATAAATGGAAACAAAAGAGGACAATGTCTGACTAAGTTCAGACTGACTACAGTTCAGTCTTCTGTAAGTCATTCCATATGCTTTTCCCCCCATAAATCCCAAAGAATTTTTGAAAATATGTTAATCTAAGAGACTTCAATCATCTATCTCTAAGGTAACCTTTCCTGAACCAAATTAGGAAGACTCTTCAAAATACTATGGATGAAAATTAAATATGTGTACCAATGTTAGTATTAACATTTATTGAGTTCTTACTTTATGCCAAGCACTGCTACAAACACCACATACATAATCTAATTTATGCTTCCAAACAACATAGGTACTATCATTATTGACATTTTCAAGATTGTAAAACAGAATATAAGTGAGTTTTACAAGTTTATAGAGATAGTAAGCAGCAGAAACCTTCAGCCTCATTACCAAACCCAGAATCCTCATGGAACAATGGTTATGGCTCCAGGCTGTGGATTCAGAATGTTTAGTTTTTAATTCTAACTGCCACTTTTCAGCTGTGTAACCTTGGGCATATTGACTAACCTTTCAGTGCCTCACTTACCCACTAGGTAAAATGGGGATGATGATAATACCATTGTACCTCATAGGTTTACTGACAGAATTAATGAGAGAGAACATGTACACTGCTTAAAACGGGGCCTACAGCCCGGTCAGCACTCCCAAACAATAGCTATTTCTATACCATACTTCTGTAGCATGGGGGACATGAAAGCTTCATTCTTACAGTACTGTTCATAAATTTGGCATAGGGATGGTCCTTGAGTGATCATCTAATGATGATCTTCCTACCAAATATTTTTATAATGGGAAATCTTATGTTTATTTAAAATTCTACCATATTGTCCCAATGTTTTCTTGTGATAGTCACTTAGTTATTTATTAAGATAGGAAGAAATGATACAAGATTAGAAATACACAGAACCTCTGTGAGAGGACTAACTGCATCTCTTTTTAGGTTTTCCCTCCTACTCTCTCATGGTCATACGAGCCCTCTCATTTTAGATTGCTAAGGCATTGAGAAAAACCATCCAAAGGGGTCACAGCTGGGGACTTCTCCTACAAGGGTGCACCTCAGCACACAGAATGTTGCACATGCATCTTTTACAAACTTATCCTTAAACTGTTTATCTGGCACATCGACAGGCAGCTGGTGGAACAAATAGGAAATCCAGGGAAGCACATTCATTTTTAAAGTGTTAATGCGCCCAATCCAAGAGACAGTAATGTGCTTCCATCCGTTAAGATCCCCTTTAATGTTTCGAATTGGAGGGCCATCATTTAAATGAAATGTGTTACCCAACCTGGAAGGTATTCCACATCCTAAATATTTAATTGATTTCTCCATCAGGGGAAGATGAGCCTATACAATAAGCAGATCCTATCTATATCTAAGTGTCTGATTAATAGTGTCTCTAATTTAGGGTAATTCAGGAGTTTACAACTTATAAAATGGCTATTTATTCCACATTCCTCCCAAAGTACCAAGAGAATTGTGTCTGGATTAATTGCAAACAGCAGACAATCCTCTGTGTATAATGAAAACTCAGCGTCAGCATCATCCAGCCATGCACCTATAATTTGAGATCTCATCTGAATATTTTTCACAAGGGGCTTCACATCCAAAGTAAATTGAAGTGGCAAAGGAGGAAAGTTCTAATTGTTGCATCTCCCTATTAAAAAAGTTTAACAACTCTAGCTCATTCCTGCAGATTTTTACTTAGTTGGGTCTTAGCTAACTGAGTGAGGAAGATAAATCAAGCTACTTGCAGATTTTCCTAATGGTGCAAAGTTTGGCACCCTGAGGACTATGGAAATGTCTATTACTACACTTGTAAAGGAGAGAAGTGGAACAAGACTGTGGGTGGCTGGATCCATATGAGTGATTTATTACCCCTGAATCCACTTAGTCATTTCCGGATAAGCACTTAAGTGCCAAAGGTTATGGTCATTTTCAGTTTAAGAAAAGAACAGGGTACATCTTAACATACAAAACAGATATATTATTTGGAGAAACTGTCATTTTTTTTTCTGAGTTTACTAGCAAATTGGAAAATTTGAGTTTATACGTTTAAATGTATCCTTGAACTTTACCTAAATATGTTTAATTCTGATTTTATGAGGTCCTCTCAATTCCACTTGTTTTTAGAAAAAAAGGTGTGTTCTGTTAAATTTTATTTTGGGATCTGATGCCTGAAACAAAAGAAATTAAAAATTTAGTGGCATGTCAGGACTATAATTTGTTGATGTTAAATTTACCTTTTCTGTGGCAGTTTTTCTCTGTATTCTGGAAGAGCTACTTTGTAAATAGCTTAATTTTTGTTTAAATACAAATTAGAATCAATTTTCTGGGGAAAAATAATCAGTATAGCTCCTGTTCTCCACAACAAAGAAAATACATTTGTAGACATATTCTGGAAATTTAAATCCCTCAATGCTCTTTTGAGCAAGTCCGAGGAGATTTGAAGACTGACATTTTGTACTTTGCTATTCCCACGAGGCATATGTATGATCATCTTTACTGAGGTTTGTTCCAATCCCTGCTGAATTAATATGCATTTTCGTTAACTAATCTTGAAACAACAGGAATAAAGTTTATCCAGGTCTTTTATACCTCAGAGAACAAAACAAATACTACAAATCTTTAGAGAGAAAGGATATACAAAGGGCTTGAGGTGAATATTTCAAAGCAAATACTCTTTAAATGATGTGTAAATTATTTCAGCTCTTGAGCATGATTTATGAAAGGGGATTAGCCCACTGAAATAAGAACCAAGTTTAAACTGTTGGGTTTCAAAGTCAAAGATGAGAAGTGGTTACAAGAAAAGGAAGGAGAAAGGCGATAATAATTTAGAGGAGGGATTTGTTTTAGTTTTTCCTCTAAACTGACTCACCTTAAATTTAGAGGAGGGATTTGTTTTAGTTTTTCCTCTAAACTGACTCACCTTAAATTAAGTGTCACCAATTGTTGTACTTAACTGCAGTAGAAAATATTGCGTTTCTCCTCTAATTTTCTCTAAAGTTAAGATCGTAATAATTAAGAAACGATACTGGAATATTTCAGCAAAAAGGTCTCTACTTGCCATGTAAAAAATATAATCACAAACTGTGTTAAACAAAACTATTCAAGCTGAAAAGGATAACTTCTGAGAGTCTTGAGTGAGAGAACATTTTTTTCAATTCACAAGTCACATCTATAATAACACAACATAATACATTCTAATATTCCAATATGCTCTTCAAGTAATAGTTAAAAGCTTCTCCTAAGACTTATGAAAATGATTGCTTTTATGTAATTGTTAAGAGTATTAAGTGAGCTCACTTCTTATGATTCTGTAATGACCCGCTATTGCTATTCTGGAAGGTAAAGGAAATTTTAATGATTCCACTTGCATGTGATTAATATCTAATGCCTCTTGACTAAAATTCAGGATTTTTTTCAATAAAAATGAGTTAAGCAAAAATTGTATGGGTTCTCAGTCAAACCCTTCGGTGAAATCAGTTATGCCCAATTTAAAAATAAGGCATGGAACCTCAATAACAAACCTAGGTACTGACGAGGAAAAATAAAGAAGATTAATTATTCTTACGTAAGCCGTCCTGGAGTAATAAAACTAAGTGAAGTGTATCCAGGCACTACTAAAATTTTGAGGATACTCTTTCAATCTGTCTCATTACTATCCAACAAGTTTTTAAAAGACTGGGCATTTAGGGGCAAATTTGTGAGAAGATTCTTACTTAGAAAAGATTACCATTTGCCCAGCTCAGTTTGCATTTCCTAGAATAAATAAAGGTGGATCTGAGAAAATGATGCTTTATTTCCGAGATAGTTATTATTACCTCTTCCTGGTGAATGAAATTTCATACTACTAGAAGGAGCAATCAGACTTTATTTGGAATCTGTCCTTTACTTTTTGATCATTAAATTGTGAGCCTACTTATTTTTTTAGCAATTTTTCTAAACTGCTTCACTAACATGCAAGCTGGTAGGCCTTGATTGTTTTGGCAGGCACAACAGATAAACTTACTCTATGAGTAAAACAGCTATGTCGTGGCTCATTCAGAATTATGACATATAACCTGAAAGGCCAATGAGAAATGAATTCAGATACCCAAGAACAACATTGAAATAAAAGACATTTAAGCCATAAAATACTATAATTCTTGCATTTGGAGAAGAAAAATAACAAAAAGAAGGCTAAGTATGAGATTGTGTGTTCCTATAAGAGTCAAATGGAAAATAAGAGGTAAATAGTCTTTCAGATGGACTTTGCACATGAGCACATCCAGGGAATTCGTGAATCACTTCCAAGGAATTGTTTGGAGCTTTGGTTTCTTGGCTGTTTGTCTTGGTGAGGGTAGTTTATTCTTGGCTAAATTTTCATTATTGTTGTTGTTGTTTGGCTAGAGCTGTTGACTTTTTGACATGGATAATTCAGAGTTCATGACTTGGGTGTCTGCACAGGCAAAAGCTGCAAGGAAGTGTAAGTCGGTTCTGTCTCAGTTAGTCTGCAATTAGGGGTTGAAAGGGGTTGGTGAGATGAAGTAAGTACTCACCATCCAAAATCAGTGCCATGGCATGGCCAACATGATAATAACCACGTGTAGGGTTATTTTACGTAAAGGCAGACCAGATAGCTCTTCTACATAAGTAGGTCTTGTCAAAGTCTCAGAGGCCACTCTCTGGCTCAAGACTTCCAAAAACGTACTTAGAGAAATTATTTTTGTCATATGGGAGCGTCCTTCTCAAACTTTAATATGCATATAAATCACCTGTTAAAACAGAGATTCCGTTTAGTAGGGTTGGGATGGGGTTCCGGATTCTGTATTTACTGATAAGCTCCCAAGTGATATTGTTGCCGCTGACCCACAGACCATACTTTAAGTACAAGAATCTAGCAAGATCCTAAAAGAATAACATAGGATGCCAGTTCTGTTGAACTCCTAGGCATCCTGATGTTTCTTTTATCCTAACCACAGAAGCAATGGGTATTTGGGAACCGCCAAGAATTTTTCCAATACATATTAAGAAAACCTGTCAATATCCCCTCAGAAATCTCTGGAATTTTCTCCCTTCTCCACTCTAATTACCTAGTTTCAGCCTGTATTACGTTACTTGGTCCACTGTAATAGTTTCCTGATGTATCTCCTTATCTCTGATTTTTCACTTTTTTTGTGCTACCTGTCTCTTTGTCATTCTCCACATTTCTGCCAAAATTATCACTCTGAATATCAGATCTGTAAATGTCTCCTGCCTGCCTGCATAAAAGTCTGTCACTAGGCACTCATTACTTATAGTATAAATCAAATTTTCTTAGCATTCTGTGCAAGACTCTTTGCCAATGTTTCCTGCTCATTTCTAATCTGATCTCCAGTTGCTGCCCTAATGTTTTGTGTATTATGGGCTCGCCAGTCTAGGGTGTTCTCCAAACATGTTATGCCCTAATAGTTCTTTCTTTCCTATCTTAATACGTACCCATTTTCTTCTCTGCCATTCCTGTCTTCTCAACCTGAAAAACTCCCAGCATTTCATAGCAGTATTAAACTCCAGGTAACTTATATTTTCCTTTGTTGCCTTCCTTTCCCTGGTTCTCTCCACACCCCCATCTCCTACCTGTATTTCCAGGGGTGACTTCCTAAAAATATTACCTACACTCAAATCTTTGTCTCAGGGACTGTCTCTGGAGGAATCCAAACTAAAACACCCATCAAGAGGTCAGTGCCTCACATTTCAACCTTTCCCTTCATTTCTCATACATAAAATTCAAAATTGTTTTCTTTTTTTCAACTCACTCACTCTGTCATTTATTTACTCACTCAGTCAGACATTTAATATTGAACACCAATGTATTTCAGACTCTGCCCTTAGGTAGCGGGGATGAGGAGGAGTAATCATCAGAAGGTCATGATTTATACCCTCAGGCACTTGCAGTCTAATGGAACAGGGAGATCCTGGCTTCAGCGGATGACAGAAACCTTGGTCAGCTAGGGTTGCCCCTCCCACATATCAACCCCCTTCATTCAGATAGAGTGGGCCTAGGAGGCATCCTGGAATGCTTACCAGTCTGTCAATAGAGTGTGCTTTGGTGAGACCAGATCTTAAGCATCTTTCACTTTACTCTTTATAAGTGGGTCTGTATTCATGTGGGTTTGATAGTTTTACTTTAGTCAAAAAAAGCTATCTCTTTATCACCAGATGTGTTATGACATTTGGCTTGGTTCTAATATACATATATATATATGTATACACACACATATATAAAACATTAAAATTAAACAATATCTTTCCTTGTTTTTAAGTGAAACTTTAAGTGATAACTTTCTGTCAAAATTCTACCATTGCATCATTTTGCTCTTTTATGCAAGAATGAAAAGGCAACTGACACTTCATGACATTTAATCTCTAGAGATTGCCATAACATCAGGCTCACACTCAGGAATGGAAAACCAAGGGTTTATTCCCCATAACACTCAGAATCCCTTAATAAAACAGAGATAAAAGTGTACATAATGCTATGAGTCAATAGAATAATGAAGATATTAAAAAATTAAGCCTTTGATAAATTATGCTTTTGTTTGATCTGATTTTGCCAACTGTTCAAATCAGTGGCAAAGTGCATTCCTGCTATATTTCTAAAGAGAAAATTTGATAAACTTATAGTAGACAAATGTCAGATTATTTTACTCAGAGTACACCCATTTAGAAATCATTATCTAATATTTATATTGTAATATAAATCTACATAGTTCTTGGATATATTTTAGATCTAGTATATACATTATCCTTAGATCTAATATATTATTATCTCCTTAGATCATATAATATTGTATATATGCTTTATATTTACATAAAAATTATCCACTGTATTTATCTGAAAAGTCAGTTTCTGGAAACTTAAGAAACTTGTCCAAATCTTATAGTTAGCTTATCTTGGAGGTAAGAATTGTACTTAAAATACCCAATTCTTAGACACAAATTTCTGACACAATCCCATACAACCTTTTGAAGAAGGTGCATACAACACTTTTCTAACTTTTGTGTGGATTTTTATAAAATTACTGGATTTTTATAAATATGCTGACCTTAAAGAAAACTATTCTCAGAGTCTTCTAAAAATTATCAAAACTACTCTTTTTTGTACATTATAGAGTGTCTTCTTTTTTCTCGCCTCTAATACAGCCTTGAAAATTCTAAGTCAGAGCCCACAGAACAGCATCAAGGATAATTATGAACCAGAGTGATTCTCTCAAATAAAATAGAAGGTTATTGTAAATAGTGCCAACCTAGATGTCCATCGACAGATGAATGGATAAAGAAGATGTGGCACATATATACAATGGAATATTACTCAGCCATAAAAAGAAACGAAATTGAGTTATTAGTAGTGAGGTGGATGGACCTAGAGTCTTGCCACACAGAGTGAAGTTAAGTCAGAAAGAGAAAAACAAATACCGTATGCTAACACATATATATGGAATCTAAAAAAAAAAAATGTACTGATGAACCTAGTTGCAGGGCAGGAATAAAGACGTAGACATAGAGAATGGACTTGATGACATGGGGTGGGAGGGCGAAGCTGGGGAGCTGGGGAGAAGTGCGAGTAGCATCGACATATATACACTACCGAATGTAAAACAGATAGCTAGTGGGAAGCAGCTGCATAGCACAGGGAGATCGGCTTGGTGGTTTGCGATGACCTAGAGGCGTGGGATAGGGAGGCTGAGAGGCAGGCTCAAGAGGGAGGGGATATGGGGACATGTGCATGCATATGGCTGATTCGCTTTGTTGTGCAACAGAAACTAACACAGTACTGTGAAGCAATTATACTCCAATAAAGATCTATTTAAAAAAAAATACAAGGCTAGAATGCATGATAGAAAGATATTGAGAGGACAGTAACTTTAAGCAAAGGGATTAGGATTTTCTCTTTTCTCTCCCCCAAATCTTAGTCGCTTTTATCCTCACTGAATGATAAAACACTTACTTATACATGATTTTGCTAGGTACAGTACATGAGACCAGCAAAAATATACCATTGCTTTGAGATTTACAGTTCTAAGAGAAAACTAAGAGAGACATACAAATAGTGACCTTAAAATACCAAACCAGTACAAGTAGTCAGGATGAAGAAATAATCCATTATTGTTCCTAAAAATGTTTCAGCAATTTTATCTTCATTTTTAGCACAGAATGAGAAGTACATTGATAATGGCCATTTGAATATCCTCATCCATTCATTCACTAATTTAACACTGCACATTTTTGAGTACTCTCAAATATCATCAAGCCACTCTGCTAGTTGCAGATAAAGGTAAACTAGAGTTCTCTTTAGAGTCTGGCACTCTAGTGGACAGACAAACAGACATGGATAATTAGCTTGTTGTAACACACTTTGGCTATTGCAATGGTAGAGATATGCACTGAGTACTAAGGAACTCCTAACTCACCACAGAGGTTTGGGAAAGCTTTTTGGAGGAGGTATGGCTTGAGCTGAGTCGAACAGGATGTTAATTTAGCAAAGAGAAGACACTGATTTAAATATAAACATCAGCACAGAGTAGCGTGCATCAGGCATTATAACTGTCATTTTCCTGGAATGTAAATCATGGGTCAGAGAGAGGTGGGAAAAAACTGGAGAAGGGGACTCAGTGATAGCTTTCTATTGAGGAACTTGGACTTGAGCCATTCCAATGCAGCAATTTGATTAGAAATTGTTCTTAACCTTTGACTTCAGCTTGGAGGTCACCACCTCTGACGGCACTATCCCAGTCCTACATTTTGTATTCAGCCATTGCATCTCCTATTTTACCTCTATTTTTTTAGGCCAATTGATTTTGTATACAAAAAGGGTATATTTACATTACTGAAATTGGGTAGCAGGAGTATTTAGGTTCTATTTAAATAATCAGAGAAAGATGAATTGGCAGACTGATTTACCATTCTCCAGGCATTCGTAAGCCATTTCTTGAAGAAAGCTAAGAGTCCTAATGTTATAAATCACATTTTATTGCATTTCGATGGAAAGAGCTGGTATTTTTGGATACAACTCATACTTTGGGAGGAAAGCAATACCTGATTTTCCTTACATGGATGTGGGCTTTACTGTGAGTAATGAGAAATAAACTTATTTTCCAAGAAAATCTCATCGATTATACATGTTTACGGTTGAATGTTTTCCCTAAGCATACTTTTGGGCCTATCTGGGACACCCAAATAAATGCATTAAAAATCAAATTATTTTTTTTTTAGGATTTTGAAGAAAAGTAGCATTATTCCTACACTCCAGAAACAAAAAGGAGTATACCAAATAAATTCTGTATACAGAAAGAGTTGATCATTTGCATTCAAAAGAATGCTTTTTTCTGCACAGGGATTCACTGTAAGAATGCTTTAAATATCATGTTTAGCTAAGATACTTTAAACTTGATATGACACCGGTGAACAAATATCATACACCTAACTTTACAAGAAAATATTAATATATGCCCATTCTAGGGTCATGGAATAAAGAGAGGAGAAACTTTCAGAGGAGATCAAAGGACATTGTTTTCTATTGTTTACAATCACAGTAGTGTATTAATGCTAAGGAAATATTGCTGGAGAGTTACAGCAAACAGCCCTCTGGATCTGGCCTATTATTGAAAGAAAGATGCCATTTGACCTAATGAAATCAGAAATTGATTAAATGCAGTTCATCTAAGGGGAAATATGGTCAGGGAGTTACTGCCAGGGTCAAGAGGAGATGGGGTGATCTAGTGCTTGAGTGCTGATAGGGTTAGATAGACTTTCAGAGTAGCTGATGCTACAAGATACATGACAATGGACACCGACAGGTCAGAGAGCGAGATCAACCCCTTAGATGGGAAGGAAGAGATTAATCAGGACATCCTTTGCTCAGCTTATAACTAAGTCCTCTTATCCAATGATTCACGGAGAACTGAATGTTTTGAAGAGACTGTAATCTATGGGTCCCAGGAAAGCTGAATTGCTGCTAACTGTCTTGGAAACACATGTCAGAACAATTGCTGTGGTCACACAGTGCCTCGGTGAAGCCCTGGAACCTTCGTGAATAATACTGTTTTGACAAAGTAATTCAGATGTCTGATTATCAAGTGTGCATCTAATCTTTACTGTTTGTTTGTTTGTTTGTTTTTCTCATAATGTTTAAATCTTCCAGCTTTGGCAATGTAAATTTTCTTTTAAAACTTTTCATTTTTTTCTTTACCAAACTGGAATATTTTGAAATAAAGAACTCCCTTAACCTGTGGGAAACAATCAAGAAGAGAGCTGACACTCACCATTCCTTAGATATTGTCTGTCTTAGCTGTCAACTACGAACTGGCATTTTCTATTGGCACTTGCCATCTACCTCTACAAGGATTAAATCATGTGTTGCTGCAGCTGCTGACTTTCAACACCCCCTGAAAGGAGCTCAGGTGGAGAGCAGAAATGAGGCACTCTGTGCTCTGGGAAAAACTGGCAGAACACGTCTTCAGATAGTTAGATATTTTCAAGAGCCCATTTTATGAGCCCAATTCTTGTATCTCTTCGTATCTGGAAAAGTGCTAAAATCCTTCATGGTGACCTCTGCTCCTTGTGACTAGCAGTAACCTGCACGAGACTAGCAGAAACCTTCTGTAAAAAATATGTGCTTGATTGCATGTATTCCCCTTCACCAAAATCACATATATACTGACCTTGCCCCCTGCCTCTGTGGAGCAGTTTCTCAGAGCTCTCTGGGATGCTGTCTCCCGGGCTGCAGTCCTCATTTTGCCCCAAATAAAACTCTCACATTGTGCTGTTTTTTTTAAGTCAACATAACTATAGTAAAACAAATTTATTTTTATTTTCACACTTTAGTTCAATAGTTTATTTTTCTCAGGTGGATATTGAATGAAACTGGTACCAGGGTACCAATACTGATTTTAGTGGGAAAAAAAAGAATCAGATAATTGACCACCTTATCTGAATCTGGATCTTTCTGACAAAACGTTTACCCATAATATTCTACACAACTATTATGATTTTTTGTGTGTGTGTCCAGGTAAGAGCTTTTCTGTTTCTTCAGAGCTAGATATAATTTCTTTGTGCAATTTTAATATTGTTTTCATTTTCTTGGCAGATGGCTTATTCATCTTACTATTTTCATGCATTGGCAAGATTAGGCTGTTTTATACAAAATTCTTAATAAGAAGAAACTTTAACATATGTATTTATATGACTCTCCAGAACAGGCCTCACAATATGTTTTGAACAATTGCTAATTACATATTTATCCAGGAAACTAGTATGACTTTTCCATTTTGCATAATAATAAACATTTTAATAAATTTTCTTAATTATATAGTTACCAGAAAGGTCACAATAGTCACAAGAAAAAATATATTGGCTTTTGTAGAAAAAGTAGGAAAACAATGATTTACCAATGTTTTATATTTAAAGAGGTCTTAATGTAACTCATACTCAGAAAATTTGACTTTTCTTTTAAAATTTTCAAATTACAATTAGAAAATGTATATATTCTGTTATTGAATTGTGAACATGAGTAATGCCTAATTGTGTGTGTGTGTGTGTGTGTGTGTACTCCAGTTTTTAATTGTGAAACTTTCAAACATACAGAAAACAACAGCGTCATGATCACTCCTATAGATACCACCTAGATTCAACAAATGTTAACATTTGGGACAATGCCAGACTAATCTCTCACTACATACATGTCTTACAAAGAACATCTGTCCTTGCTGAGGACTCACTTCCCCACCCATGCTGCAGAAACTTCCTCTCCAGTCCTTCATTCTCTCCTTTTCTGACTATTTCTTCTGGCTTGGAGGCCTCGCATTCCCTCCTTGCCATCACTGGGGATTTTCAGGGTCCAGGAATCTCCTGGCCAAAGCCATTCTGAGAATCCTGATTGCATTGGTGGAGTTGGTGCAAGGGTGGGGGGAGGAGAAAAAGGGAAACCAGATGGAAAGCAATGCTAATGGGAAGGCAGAGCTCCTAGGACAGAGGTGCAACAAACTCAGAATGAACTGTTCCCTAGAAACAACATTCAAAATGATTGCATAAGATTCACGTGTGCTTTTGTGGCTAGTACATGGTTTCCTTACGAAAATGTGTTGAGGTCTAAGCAATCAGTTTACAATTGTATTTTGAGAACTTAGTCTACATACAGTTGTGGATGGCCAGTATTATAATTATTTAGATTAGCACAAAAATTAACTGTCTTCTCTATCACACTTGTTTTCACTTGGCATGACCATTATTACTCTGCAGGCAAATTTTTAAACAAAAACTTCACTAAAGTTTCACAAGCATTTTCATTTTCTGCACTGTATAAATATCTCAATCCAATTTTTCCATTCTTATCTTTATTCCTGTAGCCTTGTACATACATTCTTGTTACATACATCACTAAGGAGCTGTGGAATTAGGAAATCCATATCTAAAATACTTTTAGGATTTCACCCAGAACACATTTGGTTTTTATGATGCTTTCATCAAAAGACAGTTAACAGGAAACCCATTTCCTTTTGGTTCTATTACTTTTGATTTTATTCTTCTAACTTATGTTCATTTTGGGGTGCTTATTTATAATGCTAAGTATCAATTTTGTGTAAACTTATTCAAGATTTCCATACATGGATTTTACAGCTTAGCAATTGATCAGCATGAGATATACTACTCCTAAAGCATAATCTAAATACAAAAATAATTTTAAAAAGTTTAAAGTACAGATGTGTGGAGCCAAGAATTTTAGTGGTGTGCCTTCAGATATATCTATTAATGAAAAATAATAAATACATGAATGAGGGAATAAACTAGGGGTATGGCTAAAGCAATGGTGAAATGGCTAGATGCTGAATCCTTTCCATCAACTGGAATTTCTTAATGAACTGCTCTTCTGGGCATAAAAGAATCAAGAGCATTTCTTGGCTCCCTTGTGCTAGCTCCTGGTGTGCTGCTCCCAAGAATGCTCTGGCTGCCATTTTCACCTAGGGAGTCGCCAGGGGAAAGACCAGCTGCTCATATTTAGATTTTTGCAGCCATAACTCCCATACCCAGTTCTGGCTCCTTTCCCCTATTTTCTCTACACTCGGAGAGAGGATGTCAAGTATATATGCCTTGCTCCAGTCTTCTATCAGACACCACCCTTGGCTCGTGCCCTAGTTTGGTGCCATCTGCTTGGGGACATAGAGGGTAATAATAAGAGCTCCTATTTATTGAGTGCCTGCTGTGAGCTAAGTATTTACATATCTAATTTCACATTCTCACTTGATCCTGCAAGGACAGTATTAGATCCATTTTTATAGATCTAGAAAGTAAAGCTCAGAAAAGTTGAGAAAGCTCTCCAAGGTTTCTTGGATTTATATTTGAGCTTTTCCTCTTTGCCATCAGTGGAAGACACTTCTCTTTCCTTGGAAAAATATGTTAGCATTTTCTTTGACTGACTCTCCACTTTCCATAACAGCCCTCCCTGGAGAGCTGCTCTCCCACTCTCATCCCATGCTGGTGTCCTAAATTTCCCACAGTGATTTGGCCCTTACATTGAATTTTCTGGCTTCTTGTCTGTTAGACTCAACTGATATCTTAAAATATCTGATTAGTACTTAATAGTGTTGGCAGGTTAGAATCATATTTTTAAAAGGAAAGTATATTTAAGCACTTAACTTTCTGATTCACTCACTGAAAGTACATATTTTTTTTCCCATGTTATACAGAGAAACTGGACAATGAAATGACCACCTGTTAGCTGCTAATGATGTTCACATGCCTTTAAAAAAAGTAATTCTGGCTTTATCTGTCTACAATCTTGGCGACAAAACTCGTGGGAACATCAAGGGCACAGGAAGCCAAAGGCAGCAAACTGACAATAAAGTTTGTTCTTAGACTGCTAATAAAGAAGGAGATACTGTGACTCTCTAACTCCACATAATTATTTAATCTCAAGAGGGTGACATAAAACCCAATGCATGCTTTAAAAACCTAAGTTTGGGTGTTCAAATCTGGGACTGAGATCAGAGGGGTTTCACAGAGCCTATTTCCTACTTGAAAAAGTATTTCAAAAAGCATCAAATATAAAATATGCCAATCACTATTTTAAATGCATAGCTAATTTGATATTGTGTGGGTGGGTCAATAATTATGCCTTTCAAATGAAAATGAATATGTAAGTACCGACTGAACTTCATTCAAAGTATTAGACGGTTATTAACTGTATCCTACGCTGCAAAAAATACACTAGTCCTAAAAAAGGCTTACAACTATAAATATCCACCAAAATACAGAAAAGAAGCATTTTCTAAAATTAGGGCTAGCAGTAAAGATTAAATGACCCTTTTAGTTTAACAGTGAAATCAAAGTCCAAAGGCAACATCTGGTTTTAATTCTTTTGCTAATATGTTTTTGGGTCCCTATTTAAGTTTATTGATTTATATGGATCTCATCTTTAATGTAATATTTCCATCCAAGTCCAAGGTTGAAATAAACTAAGTTTACCTTTTATTTGTTCACTTCACTATAGTGTCATGGTTAAAAGCACAGACTCTAATAAATCGGTTTGCTTGGGTTTGAAACTTGTCTCCATAACTTGTTTTTGTACAAGTTGCTTTAATTTTCTGTGCCTCAGTTTCCTCATCTATAAAATAGGGTTAGTAATGGTACCTATGTCATTGGGTTAGTAGGGGGATTAAGTAAATCAACATAAGACAAGCACTTAGAACAATGCCTGAATAGTAAGTATTCAGTATTTGCTAGCTATCATTACTTTTTAACTGCAAAGAAAAAGGTGAACATGAGGTCTTTATACAGTTAAATACATTTTGAAATGAATAGAATGAAATCATATGTCTCTTTCCTTGTCTTTAGACAGGATCGAATTTAAGCCCAAAATAGACAAATAATTGTCTTTCCCAGTTAAAAATAAATTCTAAAGAGAAGCGGCTGGTATTCTACCTGTAGGAATTTTTTTCCCCCAGTATGGTCTGAAAACATTTCAAGTGGCTATTGCTGAATACAAAATCCATTTACCTCAATGTTTCTCACACACACTTTGATAAACCTTTATTTTCTCCTGAGCTTTAGGCTTCAGAAATGTGCCAAGGTCTCCTCCAAACCAGCAATGATATCTGAGATTCCAGAGCTCCTGCTCATTGCCTCATGCATCCTTTTATATCCACTACAAATGCTTATGTAGTTAACATGAATTATGTACTCACAGTGGAATTCTAATTCTAAAATCTTATGTCTGATCCCATACGAAGTCAAGAGGGACAATGACCAGGAATTAAAGAGAAATCTTCAAATGAGATAACTTCAAACTGTACCATCATATGGAAAACTTTTTAAAATGGCATTTTTTTTATTTTCCACACATAATTTGGAAAGCACCATACAGTCCAAGACATTAACATGGATAATTTTAAGCTCTAACTTAACGCAACTGGCTAACTAAATAGGTACCTAACAGTTGCTGAAATTATGGTATGGTTCTTTGAATAATGACAGTTTTGAAAGGGTGCTCCTACTCAAAGTTGTCATGCTGTTTCTAGATTTGGGTTCCTAATAATTTAGATTTGGAAGATATAGTATCACATATAAAGAGTTTCCCTCTTTCTTGTCATGTGGGTGAATGTACATGTATATTTATGTATACATATGTATAATATTCTCTAATGCACACAAATATGTGTATATACACATATGGTCATCTGGCATATTTACTCATATACATATGTAGATAAGGAGATATTCCATAATCAGCCTTTCTCTACTTACTGAGTTCTCCTTAAGTTCAAAAAGCTAGGATATAACTACACTGATCTTTGGTCAGAGGGAAATTACAGAAAAAATGGTGATTCAGAAGATTCAGTGTAGGTAGACAGATGATGCAAGAAAGGTATTATAATTTACAAGACTTTGGGAAATTGTTTTTCTCTAATTCCAGAGATATCTACTTGTTCTTTCAGGAAGTTGAGACTCATGTCAACTCTGTGAGATATGCACGACACTTTTTCATAACCCCCTTTACTGAGGAATAATCAGGGTGAAAAAGGTTAAGAGATATGCTCAAGGTCACTATATTAAGTGGACAGACTGGTCCTTTTCATTTCAAATTCATTTCTTTTAGAATATTAGAAATAGATGTGACCTTGGAGGACATCTAATCCACATTCCACATTTCTAAATCTTTCTGGTGGTCTAAAAGTGTAGAAAGTTGCATAGTCTGTTGGTTTATGTTGAGCCAACTATGCTGGTCACTCATATATCTTTTAATGTATGGAAATCAAATAGCCTACCAAGGTTTGGAGACACTTGACATTTCCCACTCTCAAAATCAATCACCAATCTGAACGCCATGGTTATTACTCAGAGATTCAGAGGTTTGCTGTAAGCAGAGACCATGACCTTGGAACAATTATTTTTTCAAAAGGCATTACCAACAATGACGCATGCAAAGCGCCCAGACTGCCCTCCAGTGCATGAATCCCTGGCCAGAAAATGGCTACGAATCTTCCATGAGTAGTATGAGTTTGGCTCAAATCTCATTTCAATGCATTTATATTTCATAAGCACTGCATTTAAACAGAGTTAAAATGAGCAAGTCAAAAAAAATACTTACTTAAAGATTTCCTGTTCTCTGGTTTCTGTTCTTTTATATCACTATCATAGTGACTTAGTAGTTCAGTACTGGAGGATCTCTGAATTTTAAATAATTCCAGGTTTCTTGAAGGACTACTTGGATCCTTTGGCTGGAAGTGACAATTAGATGGGATAATTTTACAAGGAAGAAAAAATGCACTGAATAGTTCTGTGATCTATTTTGCTGTTAGATTAAAGAGAAGTTTGAAAAAAGATAATTATTTTGGAATAGGGCCCCTAAGCTAAGCTCAATTTTCAAATTTAATAATGATATATATATATATACACACACACACACATATATATATATATAACTTACTAAATGCTGTGTATACCCCAAGCACTCCATGCATTAACTCAATCATCACAGTAATCCTATGAAGTAGGTATTATTATTATTATCCTTATTTTCCAGACAAGGAGACTGAAGCCAAAAGAGATAAGTAATTTGCCTAAGGCCACACAGCTAGTAAATGATAGAACCTGGATTCAAACTTTCAAACCCAGGAAGTTTGACTCCAGAGTCCACTCTTAATGATAACAGCAATCTGTGTGTGTGTGTGTGTGTGTGTGTGTGTGTGTGTGTGTGTGTGTGTGTGCATGAACACTCATGTGTGCCTGGATAAGGGAACTATATTGATGATGGGGAAAAGTCAATTTGTTATTTTATTTTTTAAAGTTTTGATCCCAAAGTAATATAACGGAAGTGTGTGATTAAATCGCAATAAAATTACACAAAAATGTTGCAGCTTTTGTATACCTTATTAAAAGCTCTCAAGAATATTTTCTTCTCAAGATTTTGCAAATATTAATGTCCTAAAATAAGATGTTTGGTCGAGAAGCAGTATAAAATGAGCAGTTTTAAATAATTTGACTCTTTTAAGAACATACTCTAAATGTGTGGATTTAGGGTAATTTCATGAAGTTCTAGATATGTAATTTTCATGAGAAGAACAATCTAGCTTAGCTGGAAGAACAATGAAAATCAATACAAAGGATTATTGTTTACTGGCATTATAACAGTGAGTATGGGCTTAAATACATTGATATTTATTTTCAAGAATATGTATTATAGATTGCATAAACTGAAAATGTGAAAATTCAGTAGTTATTAAGTTCTTGTGTGCTTTTTACAGCCTTCAGTGAATGAATGTCTGTGTTATTTCAGAAAAAAAATGAATGCACTGTGTTTTTGAAAGAGAGAAATCAAATGACATTTAGTTCCACAAATCCTCTCTACTGAAAATGGTTTTCGTGGACTATTTAAACTTAAAATAACTTACTAACTCTCAGTTCATAGGATCTACTTAAATGCATGTGTGCTTATGCCTAAGCAATAGATTTAAATGACTACATTCTAATTAATAAAGGTAACAGCCAAAACAAATACATACCAATCTGTCAATTGCATTTTTGATAGCGTTGAACCAATCCAATATGATGAAGTCAATATCTGACTGCAGAAGGAACTCATTTCCTGATACTGTTGTGATCTAAAAAAAAAAAATAATCGAGAGGTAAGCAAACCATATAAAATAAAATAATCTCTTACATTAAAAAATATATACTTTTTTAAAAAACACACTTTAATACACTCAGATATTTTCTTGTATTCCAGTAATTGTCTTTCTGGGAACGGGGAGACTAGGATCATTTTGAACTGGTCTCTATAAACGATTTTTTCATGTCATAACAAATATATTATTGTTTTAATACTAGAACAATTAACTCAGAGTAGGTCTAAAGCTGAATTACTCCAACTCATGGAGAAAGCAAGCCAGGAAGTTCAGAATAATGCAGACAGTATCCACTTAAGTCAGAACCTCAGAAAAATGCACCCGGGTGTGTCAGAATTCATTCTGCACTTTTGGCTCTTTCCTGTTTGTCTCTTTCAAATCTAATAGTATCTCTATATTTGATTTCCTTTTATGGAGGGCACTAAAACAGATTATTTACCAAAGAGACTAATGCAGACTTTTCTAAAAGGTCATTCTAACGAATAACATTTGGCTATTTCTACTTTCCTATCATAAAGATCTATAGGAAAGTAATAAAGGACCAATTTTCCCACAAAGGGAGTACATTAGAATAAAAGTTCATTTACATATTTGAACCTCTCATGGAGAGTACTTATCAAATGAACATTCCTGTTCCAGACTCTTAGGGCTGTTAAGTAGTTGGCAATATTTAGCATGCTACTATACGTTTTTCATTGCAGGGAATCTTTTACTCCCTGGAAT
Source organism: Balaenoptera musculus (assembly GCF_009873245.2). Lineage (NCBI taxonomy): Eukaryota > Metazoa > Chordata > Mammalia > Artiodactyla > Balaenopteridae > Balaenoptera > Balaenoptera musculus. The sequence continues at coordinate 27,223,747 of NC_045791.1, read as the reverse complement.
TGTGAGAGAAGAATGTGACCCTATAGAAAACAGAGCAATGCTCTTGATTTCACACATAAAGGACTACTTAGACAAGAATTTGATTAGAGTGGGTGTGGACACGCTCTTCGTATTAGGCTCTCAATCTGAACTGTGAAGATTTTCCCTTTGTATTCTTGACTTTTTGTTTCAACAGGAAGATGAACATTTCCCAACTACTGTCACACATCAAGCAAGGTTTCAGAGGTTTAGAGGACTGACATTTCAAAATACTCAGTCAGGAGCAAGTCACCTCTTCTCAGCCTTACTTCCTCTAAATAGAAGGTAAATGCTGATATGTGGCACAAGTTCAGAAAATCACAAATGATGCTACAAAATGTCTCTGTAATTCTATCATTAAAGTGACAATTATTACCCCAAATAGCTCACTCTGAAGGTTTCAGTGATTCTTATGGCAACATTTAATGACAATAATCCTGGAGTTTTAAAGCAATCTTTGATTACACACATACATATATATTCATTTGCATTGATTTTTAGAAGAAACTATTTAGAGATGCAACATTACTCAGTGCTGCAATGCAACCATTCTTGAGTGAGCTGGATTCCAACTTTTTACAATTGTAAGAAAAGGAACTATTCAAAGTACATGCAAATTATGAGAAGTGAAAGATTAGAAAATAAGAGGAATTTAATTATCCACACTAGCATTTGACAGATTACCAGGGCCTATCACTCTTTTTTTAAGTCAAATTGCGTGTAAGATTCGGGATGGCTCAAAATAGCTTCCAAATAGTCCTCTGTTTTATGTATCTAGTAAAAGACAGTTAAGCTGATGTTTGCTTAATTATCTGAACACCCTTACAATGTTCTTACTTACATAAAGTTCCAAATATTTACTTTATAAAGTGTTGCCACAGAAATAGTAATCTAAAAATATAAGGTCACTTCTAACTAACACAAGAAAACTAGTAATGTCCTTGACCTCTACCTTCATCCTAATCTGAAGGTAAATATTTTGATTAAAAATGTATTATATAACGTTACAATTTGTTAACATACACAAAGAAAAATCAATTAGCCCAAATGCAGTGTACAATCTATTTCTCTGCCATTATAAATAAACCATTACTAAAATTATGAAAAGGAACATTTTCAAAGTACCAGAAACAAACATATTCTGAGGGTTTAGGAAAGAGCCAATATGGTTCAGTTTTCAGTCTAGTAAATTCAAACAGTGATAAAATGTAAGTACTTCAGCAGTGCATTTGCATTTTTGGTGCATGCTACGCAATGCAAAGGGGATCTTTACTGCTAACACAACCAAGAGCAAAATGTACTTTAAAAGTTTATTTGTCCAAATATATTACTGCATTAATTGTACATAATCAGTGACTTATGAATTCATTTTGAGAAGCTGGATCAGAGAACTATGTGAATGCAATTCATTCAAAACATAGTATCAGAAAGATACAGTTTACATCCTTTCCTTGGTCTTCCCACTAATCTTTCAAGTTACTAGGCAGTCTGGAGAAGTCTGCTACTGCTCTCTACAGTTTAAATGCATCCACTTCTTAATTACAGTCAGTAATTGACTTTGTTCTGCTCCATTCCAATCACTCACAGGAAAGCAGTTTCAAAGTCTTTGGCTGGTAAAACACATTTAATTCAGGTTTCTCAATCCACTTTTTTAACCTTACCTCTTTAGGTTTTCTGATAAATGAATGGTTTGCTGAATCATACTTGCACTTTGAACAATCAAATTTTCAACACTCTTAGAAAAAAAGATATCAGTAAATGTTAGCTTTGACTAAACCGTTTGATTGAATATCTCCTGATGACACTATAGAGTGATAGAGAACTGATAACAGACATAAAAGATTTGATATTCAGCCAGGCGAATGTATTCTTTCTGTATCATGCTTTGTCTAAGTGACAGATGCTGGAATAAGGTAGATGAAGGAAGAACTTACAGAAAAGATGGGTTTAGGCAAGAGCTGTTGGTCTCCACTTTGCTTTAAAGCCTACTTTAGACAAATGCCTCTTGAAGTCCCTTATCTCCACTAAGTTGTATTTTGAAGGGATATATCCTGGCACCAAAGCCGTCTCAATGAAATTTTCTGGTGTTGTCAAGAATACATATATTTAAATACCTGTCAGGAAATTTGCCTGAAACTTTTTCTCACTAAATAATGACCATCTGAATTCTTGCTGGTAATAAGTGTCTGCCTAAGAAGTTATATAAGCATATCCACTGGGCAACACGCAGAATAGACATATTCCTCAAGACTCCGGTGTTAATTCTGCAATAGTTTCCCTGGGCTAGGGACATAACTTAGTCTGTGTCCTTGTTAGGGCTCCTCTGAAGATGAAAGCAGGTACATCCCAGCTCCAAACTCCACTGATTAGAGACAAGGAGAGAAGAAATTTGTTTTCTAACCTTTAATTAACAAATGGAGTATAGTTATGCTAATTTAAAGCTGCTTAAAGGACTTTTAATGAGTAGGGTTTATGTTTAAGTATTGCCCTTTTCAATATTGTCAATTAAGTACTGCTCTTGTCAAAATGCATTCTGGCGGTTAGTCTTTCCCCTGTTGGATGTTCATTTAAATGAGAAATTAATATGTAGGATGGTATTTATATTATTAACATTTTCCATACTTTGGTTTACCAGAATAGAAACAAAAAATTTTCAGAACATCACTTTTTTTTTTTCCTGATTGTAAGACATTAAATTTACTGTGGAGAATTTAGAAAAACTAAAGATAATGAAAAAACAAATTAAAACTATTCACAGCTCCATAGAGGAAACATTATAGACATATTACTTTAGTTATTTTTCAGTCTTTTATAAATAATAACCAAATGTATGTGATAATGATCAATGAACAACTTTACGTTATAGATACCTCATCAGTAAAACATATTTGATGGATAAATATTGTCGGCTACTTCCATTCCAGTTGACCTCAAATGAATGTTGGGAGACTATCAAAGGTGCTAGAGTTAACAAGTGACGTGTGTTCCCCTCTTTGATAGTAACAACTTTCCTACTGCAGAATAAACCCCACAAATAATTCTTAGTTCAGGAGAATGAGAGGATGTATTTCTCACCGAACATCCCCCTAATCATCAATAAGGACTGATTAAACATCTATTAAGTGCAAGGCGCATTGTTAGAAGCTAAGAATACACAACCCTCACCCTCAAGACCTCACAATCTGTTTGGATAAATAGGACATATGAGTATAAGGATAAATAACAATAGAAAATGGCTTATACTATGTCCCAATGCGAGTGGCACAGACAATGCTCATGTCAAGATTTCAGAGGAGGGAGTAATTACCGCAGACACATTTGTATCATGGAATTATATATAAACTGTTGGTCATGATATGTTATTCTTTAAAGGTTGACTTTATCAGAACTTTAGTATATTAAGGATATGAATACTACCACTTGGTATGCAAAGTGATATCAGCTTTAATGATCTCAAAGCACATATTAAACATTCTTCAAATGCAGTTTTCTTCCACTATCATAAAGTAATTTTGCAAATGAAGAAGATGAAGCAAATGAGGAAAATGAGAATGCCATTCTATCAAATTGGCATCACTTTAAATGACAGAATTAAGAGATTACAAAGATCTTGATTTCTAGTTCACTAGTTCTTAGCAAACAGTTGTATACAGTCAAGGACTCTGTGCATATGGGAAAAGGACCATGAAGATTTGGTTTCAGTTGTGAAATTTGGAATATAGATCTTAGACAAAAGTTGCTTGTTTCTTTACTGTTACGCTAAAGATAGCACAATTTTAAAAGATCAACCAATACTGTTTCTCAGTTGTTTTCTTTCTTTTTTTTTTCCCCTGAAAAACAGCTACTATCCTGCTACAAAAAAAAAAAAAAAAAAATCTAAAACAGAATTGGGGCCCCCAAAAAACTCTTTGAGAGTCTAGAAAGAACTAAAACAATGCTATGTTTGAACTAAATATCTTTCACATTTTGCTTAGGATCAAACTTTGATGAGCCTAAGGAGGGTTTATTCCATCTTAATAAAGTTGAAACTGTATCTAGGAAATGTGTAATAAAATATGCCAGATATCCAAAGAGCCCTGAAAAATGTTAAATCGTGTGGCTACAGTGATTCTACAAGTAAGCAGATTACCCATTTAAGAGGAATGGAATTTAATTGCTACTATATTTGGAGACACTTTGGACTTCTTGATGAAATCATTATATTTAAATTAAATTAAGTAGATATAAAAAGTTATGTCAAACTATAGCAAATTCATTTGAAGTGAAAATAATTTTTTTTTATTAATTTTGGTTGTATCTTTATTTAATTCTAATAGCATAAGAGATATATATATTTTGGCCACATCATAGTGAGATGTCAAGACCTAAAATTGAAGCAATAATGCTTTGAAAAAAACCCTCAGATTAACATTTTTTTTTCATCTTGCATCACACTCCACATTTGATATGGAGGTTGTCATGGTTATACTAATAGTTAAATTACTTGGTCTCAAAGGTGTTTATGACCACCAAAGAAATTACACTATCAAGCTGCATGTCTGTCTCAAATTACAATCTGGTTTGAGTAACTCCTAACATTTTTCTTAACATGTGGAGCAAAGTTAACATAAAACTGAGGGTAAAATATCAGTTAGAAGTAAAAGGTCTTCAATTTGTCTTTCCAAAAATGTTACTTGTTAAAACATTTTGTGAGAAAGTATCTGCCTTGTGTTCCCAATGTTGCTAGATGTTAAGTAAATATATGCTGATTAGAAAAAAAAGTTGCTTTGGCAACTCTCTTATTAAAATGCATTTGTAACCCCCATCTGTCATGAAAGTTTTGAGAAGTTTGTTTACTTTGGATAGCAGCCTTATCCTAGCAAACAATGATAGCAGTCTTCAGAAGTCGGGTGAGGAACAAGCCACTAGGGATCCATTTTCGTTTTAACTGGCACACACAAACACTTTTCTGGTCTGTCAAGAAGATCAAGCTAATATGCGTGGAGGGTGCTATATTCTCAGCTTTGGGGACCAGTAAAGCTCCCTTGATTTAAGTAATTTAAATGATAGACTGCAAAAACTTTGCAAGTCAGAAAAATGTTTTATACTTTCTTAGGGAATATTTGTTTTAAGCAACGGAAAATGTCCTACATATCTAAAGATGTTGAACCTTATGTTATAATTACCCTGTTTCTTCTGACTCCGAGAAATGTTCTAAAATCCACACGCTACTAAATAAGCCTGGCCACCAAAGGATCCTGCGTATCCACAGCTCCCCTTGTGTTAACAAACATGCGTTCATTAGTTTCGAGAGGTTTATTGGATATGTTTTCAATGTGTTTGGGGTTGATTGATTTGCCTGTACATTTATGGGAACCCTCAGTGGTGTCATCATATCAAAATAACCTGCTCATGTAAGCAATTTCTTATTTAATGGAAAGTAAACAAATGTTGGGCAACATACACGACAGGTTTTAAGTGTGTTCTGAAATCTAAGGTTTAAGGTCAAACTTTCAAGAAACAGCGCTTTTTAACTGAAATTGAGCTGTACCTTTGACACTCAAATAATTTGGTCCCTGCACTCTTACAACACAGATTTGTTCTGCGTAATAAAACTGGTCCTGTAGTGAACATTCACACCCTGAATCACTTGCCCACTCTACCTTTCTGTTTATGAATGAAATACCCAAACCCAAACAAAGAAAAAAAAACAAAAACTCGTGTTCATTCTTTTACCTGTAGTAAAATATTTTAACTACTGAGAAACAGTCTTCTCAATATTCATGAAAGAATACTATCCAAGTAATTAGTAGATAGTTTAGCAGTTTCTACACGTTTGCAGTCAGCTACACCAAAACTTTTGCCTGTGGTGCTCATATGAAAAACGACTGAAAAAGTGACTAATCGAAGCAGTTGGTGTATAAAGATATCAGCTTAGAGTTTTATTGCTGTTAACGTTAATTTTTAAACTCGGGGGGAGCAATTGCCTCTAGGTAAACTCATCATCCCAGGGCTCGTGTTCGCTGGTACCCACCACTCAATCCCTGCCAACCACAGATCAGCTTCTAGCTTGAGCTATGTTCACTGTGCAAAATTACTCATTTAGTCACATGACATTTGGGAATCTGCTGCCCCCACTATTTGCAAATTGGAATGGTTTTCACTATTTCTGTGTTGACTTAAGAAATGCCCAATTTAAAGTTTTTTACCAAATATAAAAGTATAACAAACACAAAATTTCCCTTTTCCCAAGGTATACCAAATTGTTGTCTATCGTTCAATTTTTTTGACTCATGGATAAACATTATATGTGTTGATATTTTAATGAAAAGTCATGTATACTGTTATGTAATTTTAATGTATTTAACTATGTATACTACCATCATCTTCCACATGGATTTAATGACAATATCTTTTTGTCTCCCCACCATCTCATCTATGTTTTCCCTTCCAATCCATGCTCCATATTGTAGCCATAGTGATCTTTCTGAAATTCGGATCTGATCATCCCATTCCTCTGCTTGATATCATTCTGAGATTTCCCACAGCTGTACACTGCAGTGCAAATAAATCCTTTAATTCAGGCTGCCAGACCCTGTGTGCTCTGCCACCTACCTGCTCTGCAGCCCCCCTGTTCCACATTTTTCTCTGCACCTCTACAATCCAGCCATATTGATTTTTTTCTTTTTTTTTTTTTTTGTCCAGCTGTCCCATACTAATTCTTATTTCTTCCCTCAGAGTAGGCTGTTTCCCTTGTGCAGAACCTTGTGCCTTCCTCTATGATATTATTCAAATCAATTTAGATGTCACCTTTTCAGGAAAGCGTTCTCTGAAATAGATGTTCCTCCTAAGTGCTTCTATGATATCATGCTTCTATGATATCCTGCTTCTATTTCATCAGAGGCCATATTGGTCTCCATTGCAGTTCCTTATTGACTTCTCTATTCCCCCCACTACACTACAATTACTCTGAAGCCAAGGGCAATTGTCTATCCAGTATGTGGCTGCACAACCCACACCTAAGGGTCACTAAGTAAATAATATATAGGGAAGCTTTATCTACCTTATACGTTTCAGTGAATGCATTACATCCTATTGTTTGATATGCCATAGCATACAGTATTTAACTCATCCTCCATTGTAATAGAATTTTGAAAGTTAAAACACCATTGTGTACTGTCAGGCAATGTAAGTAGTTTATTTGGATATCTACTGAAAACACTTTTTATCAGAGTAGAGTAGGCAATCCATTTTGAAGACTGGGAACAACAATCTGAAACTATGTTTTCCCATCAGTCAATAAGCCCTAGACTTCAGACAATAGGATTAAACGTGGAGGGAGTCAGGAAGCACCAAGAGTTGGTCTGTATTTCAATGCATATTGCTAGAATAGAATGTTCTTGATTATATTCCAAAGCATGTGTTTTGCAGGGGTAATCTATACTAGATCATCCAAGAATCTCGCCCTATGTGTAGATCTTTCTAATTGAGCGTTGACAATACTCAAAACTGGATACAGTTGAAGATTTTCGAGAGTTAATCCTAAGGTTAATGGGTCAAGCCTTTACAGAATCTCAGTGATGCAAAAGTGCTCATTGCTGGTCCATCAATGTTGCAGCCATTATGTTCAGTAAAGCATTATTAACATTAATAAACAAGCAAACTTTTTATTTAGAAGTATTAGCTAATTTAAGATACAGTAACTTAAGTAGAAACAGGTATTGTTGCCCCTAGTTTATTACTCACACATGTCTTCTGTTAATAAGTGCTGAGATTGCACAACAAGAATAAAAGATGTTGAAATATGTATCTTTATGCTATTGTAACATATTTGGCCATGATTATGAGTGTTTATAAAACATTCAAGAATTGTTCCATGTCTACTTACATTAATGAGAACACCTGTTAACGTGAGTGCTGTACAGACTTATTTTGCAGTAGATTCAGGTTTTTGCATACTGTACATCACTTTTTGAAACAATTAGGTGCTTATAGAGAAATATAGCTGAGCAAAAAACAGCAGCTTGAATGCCTTCCGGCTCAAGATAATTCAACTCCAGGTTTCAATGAAAAACAGAAATCTGCTGAATTACAAGACTGCCAGTTAGAAATGAATGTAGGTGTATTTTATATTTTTTACATTCAGAGAACAGAAGATACATATAAAAATCTGTGCTTTAATCTTCAAGTAAAATTACAGCCAACTGAGACAGTTTCCAGACAAGGATGCCAACAAGAGAGAGATGGCAATGCCATCACAATGTTGATTCTCCATCATCTTGGGGACCTCTCTATAGATGGACTCTTTACCAGTCTGAGAAAGCTGGATGATTCCCACAGGTCTTTTGACTGAATGAGAAAATTTGCAGACTATTGCTCACTTTGTTTTGTTTATAATGCTTTGCCATAGAGCCCTTTCTATGTGATGCCAGAACTAAAAGGAGGGAAGGAGCCGAGGACTCCCTCTGAGTCAGTCATTTCCGGGCCGCCGCTCCCAGCACAACAAAAGCCTACCAACTTAGAAAACGTACTGTGATTTCCTTGCAGAAGCCAGGGAGACTGCCTTATTCATAACTCAGAGAAAATAGTTGCAACTTTGGTAGGTCCCACTCTGTCTGCCACTTCTCATAGGATGTTAAAACTTCTGCGATTTAAATATTTTCAGTTATCGAAAAGGGAGCACTTGCACAAATCTGTAGATTCACAGCCTCGATTATCATCATTATATTTAAGAAGTGCAATATTTACATCAAAATGACTCAGTTGGTGATATATTCTAAAGATAAATGTGTATTTATGATCTGAAGAAGTGTGATTTATAACTACTTTGTCAGACGTAAACAGAGCGCCTCTGTGCTGTTCTAGTAAACACCGATTACCCAGGCACAGATGAACTATTCTCACAGAATTAATGCCACTTTAACCTGGGAAATGAGGGAACTGAGAATTACCTGGGAGAACGTGTAGATCACAAGAACGAAGGGTATCTATTTCCTTCTCTGATGTCACACTACATGGTCTGGGCAGAATAACAAATACTCAATGAGGATTTGGGGATCAACTAGTGAAGTTTTATTGTCTGGAATCCAAACTTCCTAATCCAAGAAGTAAAGTTAACACTATAGCAAAACCTTACTTTTGGTTTCTGAAAATTTTGAAATTGTATTTAACCAAGGGCTTGACAATCTAGATTTTGGCCTTTATAAAACAGCATCATTATTCACTAAGGATAATAGACTAAGCATATGTGTAATTAGGAAGTTCATGAATGAGAAGAAATTTCTCTTTCCCCATGAACTATAGGTTTAAATAAGTTGAAAATGATGAAACTTTCCCTGAAAATGAGCAAAAGTGATAATTCTGCTTTTGGGAGAAAATCACTGTTTATTCAAAAGGGTTCTCTTTAAACAAACATGTAAAAGTATCTGACATTTCTAAAACTATAATTTAGTGGCATAATGTATATATAATACAATAGCAGATATATCATTTGATGTCACTTTTTAAAAAATAAACCACTCATGACTTTATAATAGACAATGACATCTGTCAATCGAAAAACAGGCCAGTAATGGGGACATCTGGCATCTGGAATGACACATTACTTATGCTACATGTGTGCAGAAAAACTTTAACACTCCTTAATTTCCAAAACAAAACTATATTTGTGTTAGAAATAGCACCATTTTAAAATGCTAGATTTTTAAAAAATATATATTGATTGCATTATCAGTAGAGTGACCATATAATTTATTGCCTAAACTGTGACAATTTTGAAGGCAAAAGAAGCACTACTAGTAATTGCACCAGGACCACAGGTCCATGTACTTTGTGTATATTGGGACATATAGATCACTATTTATCACATACAACACTGGAGAGCCATTCAGCAACCACTGATCATTATATGCCTAGTGAACACCTATTAGCGTTCAATTCTAGGAATGATGAGGTATTCCAAAAAAAAGTTAACAGTGACCCTTGCTCTTAACAAGCTTATAATCTAGGGTGACATACAAAACCAACATGGAAAAACAACTAGAAAGCAATTATTAATCATGATCCAAGATGGGACATATGTACTAACTTTTAAGGAACTAACCAAAGTTTCTCTAAGGGTAAACTTGCATTTCAGGGAAGAATATTGGAGAAGGTTCTTACAAGGACAGATGAGATTTAGTAAAAGAAAAGGAGGGGGAAGAGAATAACACAGGTGACAGGAGCAGAATGTATGATGGCTTAGAGGCAGGATAGAAGATGGCATCTCTAGAGGACATTAAGAATCTATTTCTAAGTCCTCTTTGTGGGCTATTCTCCCTTCACTCATCCTTTAAATGGAGGTGTTTATCAGCATTCTCTCATAAGCCATGATTCTTCTCACTTAGAGACATGCTCCTGAATGACATTACCCACTTTGTTATCTGTTTAAATCAGAATTATAAACTAATGAATCCTTAATTACTATCTCTATTTCAGACATCTTTCTTGATATCTATTTTAATTCAAGCCACTGTTATTCCCTGTCTGATCTCCCTACTGCCGATTTGTGTTGCTACAATCCAATCTCTACATCTACTCATTAGTGAATTCCTAATTTGGCTGATATCAGAATTGTCCTTCAAGGTCTTTATAAAAAGTACTGATTCTCATGCTCACAGGGACCTAAGGATCAGACCCTTGGAGTAGGGATTAGGAATCTCTTTGTTTACTGAGTTCCACACATGGTTTGGAAGTTACTCTGTGTTGGCGCCTGCCACTCCAGACTATAGACAGATGATCCATCCAAACCCATGTCGGTCACCTGTCATTTAAAAGTCACTGACTGGATCCATATTGTCCTCAAGATAAAACCCAAATTCTTTAATATGGATTACCAAGCACTTCATGATTTCTCTTTCTGTCTCTAACCTTTCTCTTCAAGTCCTCTATATCTTACCCGCATAACTTTGAGCAAGTTACTTATAGTAGCATCTTTGTGTTTCCGTATCCTCACCTATAAGCTGAGGAAAATAATAATACTTACCTCATAGGACCAGTGTGTAGGGTATATAAAATATAATTCAGGAAAATAATTTAGCATAGTATCTGTCACATAGTAAGTCCTTGAAACTATCGTGGTTGTTATTATTTGATTGACTGAGTCATTGATTGTCTCTTGGATTTTTGCAAACTCCCCTCTTTATTCAGGAAACTACTCAGACATCACCTATTTAGGAAAGGCTCTTCTAACCTATGGAGGTCAAAAAGGAAGTGTCCCTTCAGTAGCCTGTATTTACTCCACCATTGAGTTCATCTCACTACTGTAAGTATCTAATTTCTTGTTCCACCCTTGCTACACTTTAAACTCACTGATGACAAAGACCATGTGTCCTGAGCACACAGCCGAGCACCATGGGCCCTCAAAAGGGTTATGGAATGAATGATGGCTCAGTTGAGTTAGGTTACTACTGTAGAGTTGTGATATTCAGATAACAAAAGGCCTTAAAATTTAGAAAACGTAAGTTTGATTTGATACGTTAGGCAAGAGGAAAACAGCACTAGATTCCTGAGCAGATATATCAGTAGAGCCATACCATAGTGTCAGAGGAGTGGGGGCATCTGAAAGCTGGATCTGTATTGCAACTTCCCTATCAGCATGGCATTGCCTTCTACGTTTGTGACAATGTAGCTCTTCTGAAAGGTGTACAGTGCCTCTTCCATGGTCTCCTGGACTTTCCAAGGCTCTTGCTGGTTTTCAGTCTTTTGTCCCTCCTTTCCGCAGAGCTCAAGTAGTTTGTTTCTCTGCCTGTGATTTTAGACGCTAGGCTTCTGAGATGCTTGGCGTTGGATTCAGACCTTTAGCTCACTCCTAGGTGGCTTGACATGATCTCAGACCCTGATAGTTTAGAATGCAGCCAGCTCTCAATATCCTGTCTTTGCTGAAACTCAGTTCTGTAGCTTTACCCTTATCTTGTTTCTTGGCTTCTGAGTCCCTATTCTGATGGCTTACATTGTGCACCAGACCCTCTCAGCTGGCAGGAGTGCTTTTTGCTAGTATCCCTTTCAGGAACTGGGGCTCTGCTGAGCATCTCCTTGATCCTCACTGCCCATCCCCCTTCCTCAACTCCACCTTCCACCTGTCTCATCCACCTAAGTTACTAGACGTGTCATCAAACAATAATCCTTACTTGCATTCAAGGCAGATGGTCATACGAGTACCCAAAAATGAGCCATTTCTGGGTATTCATTGATTATCCAATTGGCCTATTAAATATTCTTGTTATTTCAAGTTGGAACTCACACTCTGGCTCTAACAGCTTGGACTGTATTCTGTTATCTTAGTTTTTGGTTCTGTATTATGTCCAGCAGACACACTTCCTTCCAATACTATCATCTCAAACTTTTCCCTAGCACCTGTCTCAACTATAGTTTTTTGCTGGCTTCATCAAGATGGTTCTATTGCCATCAACCAGATTACTCCTAATCCTAAGAAATAGTCCCTATCCCTGAATGATATTATAAGTGAGTATCATCAATACAGTGAGCTCCTCCCTTAATTTTTGTGGCTCACTATGAACTATTGTGAGATTTATCATTTTCTAGGATCCTGAGGAGCGGGACATTAGGAACACTTTCCCATCACTGGAACCAGTATCTATCTGGCTTGTAATCTGCTACTCTTGATGAATGGTTCATGACATTAGATCCACATCTTAACTGAGTTTCATCCACAAAGTTTTCTAAAAATGTTTGAGATTTACATTTATAAGTAGCTTGTGAATTTATCTGAAAGCTGATGAGGGAGGCATTGAGGGGGAGAATTTATTCCAAAGTTAAAAGAAGCCACTGCCCAGGAGGTATAGTCTGGTCATGGCTTTCAAACTTTTCTGGCCATGATCCATGGTAAGATATATATTTTACATTGGCAACTAGTACCTCTTCCTTCACTCACTCTCTCTCTTTTTCTCTTTCTTAGATGCACACACACAATTCTACCTATCTATCTATCTAGCCATCCATTATTCTGTATATAATATTCAATATATATACTGTGTACATATGTTTGTGTATATGTTTGTGAATATATGCATAGCTTATTAATTGAAACAAAAGTTTCATAAAATAATAGTTACCCTTACTATATGTAATGTAGTCTGATATTTTTATTCTGCTCCATTCTTTCTTTAATTGATTTCGTTAAAAAATATAGTCCCAACTCACTAAATTGATTTCGTGATCCACTCAAGGGTCTTGAATGCTATTTGAAAAACACTGGCCTAGGGAGTAATGAAGAATCCAGTCTTCAAGTCCTGCTTCTTGGCTTTGTCTCTCTTTCTGCTGGTTTATAAGATGCTTCAAAATGTTTCCAAATATAATTTAACAGTTGGATATTTAACCCTACAGAAAGACTCCAGAATATTTGTCACATTTTTGACAATTAGGCCTGGTTGATCAATAACCCTGCAGGGGGGATTCTGCTCTGATAAATCATTTCCTGCCTTTTGAAAGTAGAATTAGGATGTGGCTCTTTGGAATTTGGCTTAAACCCTGGCTTTTCTAAATATACCTTAAAGCACTAGTTTCTTCATAAAAGAAGAAACAAAGACTTGACGGTAATGCGCTGTTTGGAATACATTTGAGATACCTCACCATGATCTGAAGAGGGAAAAACCAAAGAAGTTAAAAGCCTGGCAAGCTATCAGAGGCAGAGATGGTAGCTATTTGTTTTTAAGGCCCTTGTATCGAAACAATGAGCGCACTCCACGTTCATCCTGCAGCACCATGATACGAGGTCTGGGAGTAGTTATTAGCATGTGTCTGTGTGATGGGAGAGTGAAAGCTAAACATTTTAATAGTGTTATGGCCTCTCCTTCTCAAGTTCCCATTAATGCAAATACAGCACATGTGGTTTAAGCCCCAAGAGCCTTGTAGGACACAAATCACAGATGTGGAATAAACATTATCAGATAATATGACTCCATGGTCTTCTTGCCATCAACAGATGCCCTTATGCTCCCATAATGTCAGGCCGATACCTGATATGCTATATTGAGGAAAATCACAGAAAGTCAGTGCTCTCAAAGGGCCCACGATGGCAAGATTTGAAAGCAAGCTCCAAAGACTTCTTGGTAAATTTTGGCAGAGGCTCGGACTACATCAAGGTTTTCAGAGAACACTCGCCACTATGATAACTAAATGTAGTGAAACTTACTCATCCTTTGTGCACCAAAATTACCAGAGACTTAGGCTCTGAGTGTTCTTGTAATGTAAGCCAGACAATACGACAGCAGAAGGCTGACAAAATGGAGCTGGTATATCTCAGATAGTCAGTAAATCTTCCCCCAGGTATACTGATTGTTCTATGCCATCTCTAACAAGACTGTAACTCCAAGTGATTGCTGCTCTGAGACCACACTTTTCCTTTTTCTGTGTTCCATTCTCTCCCCATGACATTCTTTTCCAAAATTCTCAAGCTCAAAAAATGAGTAAACTTTCTTCTATGTAACTCATTATCATGACTATATTTTAAAACTGCCACTACATTTGAGAAAGTTTGGCAATCTCCTTATAAGCTGATGAACTGCATTTCCCATACATGAGACTTCAGTATCCATATGCTCACCTGACCTTAAAATTTATATTGGCAGTATTGTCAATTGCCATGTAGTGTGATTCTAGGAGTGGTAAGAAGCCTCTTTGGATGACAAATTCCCTAAACCTGCTGTCTCAGGATTGGAATTTTAATGATCAGGTTATTACTTTAGATGAAGCTTTTTAAACAATTAAATGGAGAGATTATCTTTTTATATAATTGTTTGTTCAGATATCAGTATATTACTTTTCCTGAGAAAATATATTAAGACAAATGATTTCTGATTATAAACATAGCATATAAACACTTTAAAAACAAGCAAAATCAGAAATAAGTAAAATGAAAATTAAAACCCACCTCTAACCACACTACTCAAAGACAACCCTCTCAATACTTAATGTATTTCTTTTCAGATTTTTTAATGCATATATATATATAAAATATGTATATAGAATAGGTTGAATTAAATATACAGTATTATATCTTAATTTTTTAACATTATAAGGGTTTTTCTATGACATTATTCTTTGAGAGCATCAGTTTAATGACTTCATAGTATTCTGTCATAGATATTTATCATAATATATTTAAGTTTTCCTGTTTTTCCATAATTTAGTTGTTTCTAATTTTTGTCATGACAAATGAGGCCGTGTTGCATAAACATGTTTTTTTTTTTTTAATTTCTGGTTTGCTTTTCTTAGAAGAGATTCCTAGAGAGAGATTTGCTACATCAAATAATATAATTTTGGAAGGCTGCTGAAATACATTCCTAATTACTTTCTAGAAACATTATTCTAAGTTGTATTATCTCACTAAAATTTAGAAGTGGGACCATTTCAATTCATACTTTATCTTATTATTGTATGGTTAGCAAATTTCGTAAATACAAAAATATATTTTTTGTTAAGTTTGCATTTCTCTTATCAGTTGTCATTTCTTAAAAATTTGTTGCTAATAACCTTTTACATTTTTCAATTATAGGACTTTTAAGATTTATTTGAGGGCTTCCCTGGTGGTGCAGTGGTTGAGAGTCTTCCTGCCAATGCAGGGAACACGGGTTCGAGCCCTGGTCTGTGAAGATCCCACATGCCGCGAAGCAACTGGGCCCGTGAGCCACAACTACTGAGCCTGCGCGTCTGGAGCCTGTGCTCCGCAACAAGAGAGGCCGCGATAGTGAGAGGCCCGCGCACCGCGATGAAGAGTGGCCTCTGCTTGCCGCAACTGGAGAAAGCCGTCGCACAGAAACGAAGACCCAACACAGCCAAAAATAAATAAATAAATTTATTAAAAAAAAAAAATTTATTTGAAAGAGAACTTGAATTAAAGTTTATTAAAGCTTGGCCATAATTGCTACAAATACCCTCCCTAATTAATTTTGAATGGCACTTCTAATTAAATTATTTATATATAAAAGTGTAAGTTTTAATTTTACATTATAAAAGTTACGTATTGTTCCTTGGTGATTTTTCTAATTAATATTTTAATTCTTAGAAATCCCTTACTCATCCAGATGTCAGATTTTTGACTCATATATTTTCCACTATTTTTTATGATTTTTTAAAACTTGTGTATGCTTAATTCCTCTTAGATGGGTTTTATGGGTATATGAGAATCTACTATTAAAACTTTATTCCAAATAATGTGTTATCTAGCGCCATTTATTGATTAATCTTTCCTCTCCCTATTGGTTTGCGATTCTCCTGTTATTGTATAGATGCCATGGTCTTTTTGTGGGCTGTCTACACAGTTGTGTGATTTCTCTCTGGATTCATGCTATTTCAACCTCTAATTATTCTTATTTTAGATTTTTTCCTGTACTTCACATGGCATGTTTCCCCTCTGTTATTCCTTTTATGATTTTCTTGGAACCATCTTGACTCTAAACCTTTTAAACAAATTAAAAATTTTTTTTTCTTCTCCCAGAATCTCCCATTGGGATTTTGATAGGGTTGTATATTAATTTGCAAAATGAAAAATTTGCAAATGGTAAGACTTCCTCCTCAGAAACAAAGTATGTCTATTTTAAGATTTTGTTTGTATCTCTTAATAGATTTTTTGTTTTACTCATATAAACACACTCAGTTCTCGGTATTTGAAAAGAATTTTGACAGAAGAATAGAGAGAAACTTGAGGGCAAACATAACTATGACTCCAAAGAAAGAAGAGGCTCAGAATAAATAGATGGGGAGTGCTTTTTCTACAGCAGTGTTCAGCACAAGGTCAGCGATCTCTGTGGTAATGACCCCAAGAAGCCCAGAACACTCATTCCCCTGTTCTTATCATCTGGCTTGTGTAAGCATTTCCCACAGGACATTGTCCCTATAAATGACTCTAAGCTAACAGGTGCTACTAGAGTAATCTAATCCAAAGACATGCTCATTTTATGATAATAAAAAATAGAATTACTGATACCCAAAATGTACTATTTCTATTGGTCTGAGTTTCCTTTTCTTGATCAAGGCAGTTAAAACCCCTCCACATCAGCAGCTGCAAAAACATTAATCTAATTTTAGACCCACGTCTTTACCATTTTCCAAAAATCGATTTCCCAAGTTACTGTAAATTCTTCAGATGCAACCTTTTGGTAATTGTGTAATATTTCATCATTTGGATATATCATATTCCATTTTCAAAAACTTGGAGTATGGCTTTAATTTCTTTCACATCTTCATAATATCTAACAACATGAGAGCCTATAATTTCGAGTACAAATGTGTGGGACATGAAAGATAGCTTGAGACAGTATAGCTCAAGTTCAGACATGTGAGCTTTACAGATACCACTCTGGGCAGATCTAGGCTTGCCTCGCACAAGCTTGAGTCCTGCCCGTGTCACTTCACCACACTGTGCTTCAGTCTCACCTTTAAAATGGGGATAAAAAGAGGAGCTACCTCATAGGATTGTGGTGACAATTAAATGTAATCCATGAAAATCCCATGACAAGGTGCCTGGCAAGGAGTCTTAACTATTAATACAATTACCCATGATATGTACAAACAAGTAAAGAACAAGATATCTTTGTAACCACTACCTTATCTCCCCTCCCCTAAATGTCCCTAGCCTATTTTGTGAAAGAGGACAAGTTCACTTCAAATAAATGGGGAGGAAAAAGGGGAAACTTTGCATATCTATTTACATATATGCATAAACATGTGTGGAGTACCTCCACAATCCACATGTATGAGGATTTTTTTGGCAGGGGGAGGGGGTTGTGAAGTAGAAGAGAATAGCTTTATTGCTTTGCCAGGCAAAGGGGGCCACAGTGGGCTAATGCCCTCAAAACCGTGTGTCCCCTGTAGGAGGACTGTGGACTGATAATTTCTAAACTGCAACTGGAGAATACGACAGAATTAATGATCATAACCCTGTGGGCTGCAGGAATCAATTCCTGTATAAGAAGTTATAAAGACACCTGACTGGAGACTCTGGACTCCCAGTCTCTATTTTTTTGCTTACTCAGGTACCACACTCTTCCACTACCACTCATCCTAAATTTTTCAAAGGCGGTGTCACCACAACAGCAGTTTCAAACAAGCAAACAATAAAAGGAACGCCTCAACTATGGAGACTTTTCAGAATCACAATTAGGGTGAATTTGACTTTGGGGCTCCTGAGAAGGGAATGAGTGAGTTTGGACCGCCGTCTGTAGATGGGTTAGAGGGAGGCAGATATGTGGAGGGAACACCCTTGTCTGGGGCTAGGTTTCGAGTGTGTGGTGGCTGGGGCTTGGGGGAGAAGTGGCAGGCAGGGCTGCAGGGCAGGAGCAGTGCTCGTGACCAGGCCCAGGAGCACCACCTCATCCTCACAGTTTATACACAGCTTTGAGGAGACCCCTCGTGTCCCTGTGCCCCTGAGGGCAGACACAGATGTGCTAAAATCTCCATCCTGAGGCCAGGACAAAGAGGCTGAAGAAAGAAGGGATCTCAGAGTTGAAGCAAACAGTAAAAATCACAAAATTTGGGGGTGGGGCAGCTTGACGCCAGCCACAAAAGAAAGCAAATAAACAGGTAAGAACAAAGCCCAGGCAGGTGTAACAGAAGAGCAGAGGACAGAGAACAGCAGGGCACAGACCAGACCAACCACAAAGTGGAGACCAGAAATGCCTCTCCTTAGAATGTAAACTCCATGAGGGCAGGGATTTTTGCCTCTTAATTCACTGCAGTGTCCCCAGGATCTCGAATAAAGCTTGGCACATAATAGATACTCAACAAGTATTTATTGAATGAATATATGAAAAACAATGAATCTAGAGACCGTTCTCTTATTTGCCATTTGCCGTGAGGCCAGTAAGCGTCTCATTTTACCCAGATACCATCTTGGGAAGGAGACCTGGGAGGGCAGACTCAGGAAGACGTTATATCTCAGAAGACTAAGTTGACTGAAATTGTCAAGTGTAAGCACTTTTGTTTTTGTTGTTTTGTTTTAATTAACAACCCATCCCCCCCCCGCCCCAAGGAAATGGGGGATCTGGACCAAAATGAATTAAGAATTAAATTATTGAGTATAATATTCTTTTAAAAAATATTTGCTTTATAGAAAGTGATTTTTGACCCCATTACAATTATCTCCCTCATATTTGATATCTCAGAAGCTATAAGCAAGTTAACCCTCTATCATGAATAATCCCTTTTCCTGGCTTTCTTCTAATTCTTTGACTCCTTCTCAGTCTGCTTTGCTACTCCCCTAAACAACACTGAAATGTTCCCGCTTGAGCCAAATTCTTCTCTCACTCTAGCCATTCCTGACATTTCTTTTCCTGATACTAACAGATAAAGAGTGATTCCCATGTTAGCATACCATTCTTTCTAACCACTGCCTAGTTTTCCCATACACCTTTCCCAGTGTACCTGAATTTATTTAATACTTTCCTATAAAGGGATATTTAATAAAAGTATTCTATTACAAAGAGCCAAGGTTATAACCAACCCCTTGTACATATACCTATTATGTACGTGCAAATGTATGATATATTCTTAAAAGTGGAAGAGCTGGATCAAAAGTAATAGACATTTAATTTTAATAAATTCTACCTATTTCTTCTCTAAGACTGCAATTACACCAACAGTGAATGAGAATGCTTTTCCCAACATTCTTTCAAAACTAAACATTATCAATCTTTTAAATATTTATCAATCTGATGAGTGAAAATGGTATCCCATTGAAGGCTGCAATTTTCTGACGCTCGGTGAAGTTAAACATTTTTTTTCCATAAGCTTATTAGAAATTTTTAATTAATTGCTTTTTTACAGTTTTTCTTCTCAGCTATCTGTTGGCATGTTTCTTTATTTCTTATTCATTTAGAGGTGTTCTCTCTATATTTGTCCTTGCAAAAATATTTTTTATCTGTCCTATTATTTTTTTACTTTACTCATAGTGTCTTTAGTCCCACAGAGGTTTTAATTTTATATGTTCATATATGTCAGTCTTTTTTTTTTTTTTTGCCAAAGAAATTTATTTCTATTGCTGGCACACCATTTTTTAAAGCAGGTATTGAATTTTATCAAAAGGATTTGTTTAATATTGAAGGAGATATTATATATTTTTTTCCTTTAGTAAGTTACAGTAAGAATGTACAAAAACAGAATTCCTCATGTTGGAGATATTCACTCTTGGGATAAGTATTTTACTTGGTTACTAAGGTTTGTTTGCTAATATTATATATAGATATTATATTTAGAGGTCTCAGCATCTTATTCATCATTATGATTGTCCTTCAGTTAGTTTCCTTTTTGGAGCTCTGCCTGTTTGATTTTATTTTCAGGTTATGCCAGTCTCATAAAATAAATTGGGAAGCTTTCCATATTTCTATGTGAAAAAGTTTATGTAACATGGGGATTGCTTGATCTGTGAAGTTTTGGTGAAATGCATCTATAAAAAGGGTTTGTTCCTGATGCCTTTTCAGATGTAGATATTTTATTGCTTCTAAAAATTTTTCTAGGATAATTTTTCTATTCAGCTTTTCCATTTCTTGAGTTAAGCTTGTAGGTTTAAATTTTCCTAAACAATAATCCATTTCATCCAGGTTTTCAGAGTATTAACCAAGTTTTATGGAAATTTTCTTGTAAATCACTTCTCATTTGTAGTCATTTTCTTATTTCTAACATAATGTCTTTTCTCTTTTTTGCTTATAATTGTCTTTTTTTGTTCAAGTTTATTGTGTCTTTTTAAGGGATCAGCTTTTAGTTTTATTGATAAAGTATGTTTTATTTGTGGTTTATTCCATCATTACTTTTTGTTTTTAATCTTAATTAAGTTCTAAATTACATTTTCTTTGGGGTTATTTTGACTTTTTATAACTCTAATCTTTTTAAATTTTGTTTTATTATTTACTTTTATTTTTATTTCTAAATATATGCATTAGTATAATAAATATTTCCCTAAAAAAACTGCTTTGTATTCTACCATTATTTTTTTTTTCATTAAACAAGTTTCAGACAAAGGCTGACTGGCTTCAGATCAACATTTACCAGAGAACCAGACACACACACACAAATAACACTTCTCTTTGAAGACACAGAAGAGCCAACAAGCCACAGAAAACTTATAAACTAAGATCTTGAAAAGAATAGAAGCCCAGAGAAGTGAGCTCAGAATTTGGTCTTGCTTCTTCCCCTCAGACATTCTCCAATTAAAACTATGGGTGATAGGCTGAGAAGCTCATCAGAGTTTATGGTAGTCTCACAGGGCTTGAGAAACAAAAGTAGAGTTTAAGTTCTACCAGGATGGAAAGGACCTGAGGCTTTCAATTGGGACCCTGAAGGATTGTGCCTTAAGCATTAAAATGAACTTGGAATCTACCAGCCTTCACAAATGCAGAAAGCCAATATTGAGTTAATTTAATCCCTGCTTGGATTAAGGTGATCTCCTAGCCTAAAGCTCCTGCCATAAATAAAAAATAAATTCCCTGTGAAAGAAAATGGCATCATCTAGATGCTTAAATTATCTCTACAATTTTTCAAAACAATGTCCTGCGCTTGATTTAAAAAGCAGGTTTGCTATAGATAAATGATTTACAACAAATAGAAAAAGTGATGAAAATAGACCTACAATAAATTTAGATAATCCAGTTCTATGACATTATATAATATATTCAAAAATAATTTACAAACTAAGAGTCTTAGCAGAGACCTGGAAATGATCAATAGAATGATATGAATTTTAGAACTGAAAACATAATTAAGATATATTAAGATATAAAAATAAGAAATTAAGATAGATTACCAGCAGATAAAATATATAGAGAAAAATGAACTGATATTAAGTCAGAATAAAATATGCACACTGAAGCACAGAAAGCAAAATAATGGAAAATACTGAAAAGACCATAAAAAAAGACATAAGGTTCTAGAGATATATACTTGGAATCCAAAAAGAGAGGAGAAATTGAATAGGAAAAAGCTATATTTAAAGACAATGACTAAGTCAAAAAGAATAAAATTTTGCCATTTGCAACAACATGGATGGACCTGGAGGGTATTATGCTTAGTGAAATAAGTCAGACAGAGAAGGACAAATACCGTATGTTATCACATATGTGGAATCTAAAAGATAAAACAAACAAATGAATATAACAAAACAGAAACAGACTCACAGTTATGGAGAACAAAGTAGTGGTTACCACTGGGAAGAGGGAAGGGAGAGGGGCAATACAGGAGTAAGAGATAAAGGGGTACAAAATACTATGCATAAAATAAATAAGATACAAGGATATATTGTATAGCATAGGCAATATAGCCAATATGTTATAATAACTTTAAATGTAGTATAACCTATACAAATATTGAATCACTATGTTGTACACCTAAGACTAATATACTATTGCAAGTAAACTATACTTAAATAAATAAATGAACACATAAATAAAGCTAATGACTGAGAATTTTCCAAAGCTGCTTAAATACATCAAGCCACAGATCACTACATCACTACAAACCCTGAGCAGGATAAATGTAAAGAAAATCACCCTAACTATATCATAATTATACAGCTGAAATCTAAAGAGAAAGAGAAAATTCTTAGAAGCACCCAGAAGAAAAAGCAATGTGAATTGAAAGGAGCAGTAATAAATCACCAGTTAATATTATTAGGTAAAATGAATTCCCATAAGCCCATAAAAGACGTATGAAAAGATAGTATTCATCCACATTAGCCATTCCTTGAAGTAAATTCCAGTTAATATTTTGTTTCAGTATCCGGAATTTTTACCAAACATGTCAGTGATAAAATTCAAATACCGCCATTTTTTAATATCATTACAGTTACTTAAAACCATGTGTTGAAAAGTCCAACAAGTTGTTTTCAAAGAATTTCCCTTTGTACTATCATATTTAACCCATTTCTATTTCATCTCTAATCACCTCTGGTCACTCTAGACCAAAACAGGAGCTACCTCTTATCTATATGACAAGAGCCTCCTAAGTGGCCTCCTTGCTTCCAGTCTTAACCCTCTACACTCAATTTCACTACACAGCTGACAGAGTAATTATCAAAAAACTGCTAATAGGATTATATCACTTCTCTGCTTAAAATACCCTAATGATTGAAGCTGAAACTCTGTCACAGTCTCCAAGGTTTATGTGATCTGAGCATCATCTATCGTGTTGACCCTCTCTCCTCCCACATTTCACCTCCTACTCTGATTCAGCTGCATTAGCTTTCTAGCTGTTGCTACTGAGCCTTTGGACTTTTCGTTCCCTCTTCCTGGAATGCTCTTTATTCAGATGCTGCCCTTCACTCTTGGTTCTGCTACAATATCACTACCTCACCGAAGTCTTCCTTAATCACCCTTCCCAAAACAATACACCCTATTACTATTCTCTATCACCCTCTATCCCCTTTTCCCACTTTATTTTTCTCATGATATATTTTAATTGGCATACTATATATTTTTACTTACTCGATTATTGACTACTTTCTACTAACATGTAAACTCCATGATTCCAGAAAATTTTTCTTCTTAGTCACCAGTGTATCTCCAGTTTTTAAAATAGTATCTCAATAAATATTTGTTTGATCAATCAATGTATTCAACAATTATAATGAGTGAGTGCCATGCATTGCTCTGCCTTTGTGCAAAGAAAAGGTGAATTCAGTAAATTCAATATATTAAATAAATCCATATCTTTATATTCAATAAATGCATAGGATAATAGGAGATAAACACATAAAGAACTTGTAATCAATGTGATAACTATAATAGGGAGACAATGTCCATATACAGTGATGTGAAGTCTAGGTGTCTTTTTTTGTTTGTTTTTGGTAGAAAATAAATTGATTAATTTATCATCTTCACACAGCTAGTTAATAATTGTCCTAGATACTTGTCTTTTAATTTTAACAAATACAGAATTAAAGGCTGTGGTTCTTAAAATATGAATTATGCCATGGTCTTTAAAATATAGTTTTAAAAGGTTTTAAATTAATATAGCCTTTCCTACTATATTCTCATTTTCATTATCACTGTGACTGAAGCTATCATGATCATATAAATCAGTCATCAACAAAACCTAACCCTAACCTTAACTAACCCTTACTTCCTTCAGACTTGACTCACATAATCACTTTACTATGGCATTCTCTGGCCATCCTATTTAAATTTCTAAATTATTCTCTCTGCCTTAATTTTCTAGTTGCCATAGCAACATCAATATACTATATATTTTGTTTTATCTTAATGTTTTGCCTATTTCCAGCCTCATCAAACTAGAACGCAAACTCCACGAGAGTGGAATATTTTTCTGTTTGTTAACTGCTGTAGAGCAGTACCCATCCTAATGTTTGGCATATATATTTTCCCTCTCCAAGAGAGAATACTAGTATACTATTCAGAACATTAGAAAATGCTGACATAGAAGAGGACATAGTATGATAGACAATCATGTAGACTGCTATTGATCAACGAATACATTTTTACATTAGTCCCAAAGATGAATTTTTGTCTATGTGCATGTGTCCATTCTGTAATTGATGAAATAGCAAATGTGTCTTCAGACTTACCAAAACAAATAATAAAGTAGAAAATTTTCATGTTACAAAGAATATTCCATTTTAAGAGAATTCACCATGACTTGTAATTTAAATGGCAAGTTTTTATAATGCATTTAAATTAAAATTCTATTGATTTTCAGACTTTAAACACTACTTTCTAAAAATATGCATGGCAATACTAGTTTCAGGATGATTTTTGGTTGGATTTGAAAAAATCAGTATCTCAGTTTCATTTATTTTCTACATGTGAAAACTATAAAAGTAAAATAAAGTGAATTTCTTGATCTAGAAAAGAAGAAAGGGTGCCTTTGTAATGTCTGAAGTACCATTCCCTGTAATAGGGGATATACAGGTGAACAAATATATTTCTTGTCTTTGTGAAACATACTGTGATACAGCAATGATCTTAAATCATGGAACATTAAAATGAAGCTCAGTAAGTTTGATTAAATAAGTGGTTAAGCCCAGTTAAAGGACCACTGGAGATATTCCCTTGTGGAATTAACACTTCTAATATGACTGTGTCTCCACTTCTGTTTCTGACATAAATTAATAAGACTCTATTTGGTTAAGAAAAAAAGATTCTCTCATTAGTGTCCCATCAAAAGTAGCACCATTTGCCTCATTAAATTTAATGAGGTTGTTGTTGTTGTTGTTTTTCTATTGGTAGGTGTGGGGGTGTGATATATGTGTCAACGTGTTAGACTTGTACCTTCAAAGAACACGCTTTACATAGGTTAGCTATTCTCTGAAGCTGAAGTCGCTTTACAGTAAGCAATTTCTAGAAGTTGGTGGCACCTGCATGGTTTTTATAAGCAGGTAATATTTTATTCTGAAACAATGAAAGTGTCAGAGACAAGTGTCTTTTATATCAAATCCTCACAATCAAACAATGTCATTATCAGAATATCTTATATTGTATGTAATACATATTTCAAACCAAGATTTAAAGGAAAAAACATATCTTCCTCCTTTATCCACAGTCCCAACTAAAACAAAACTCCCACAACGATGACTGATTCAAGCCACCACTCTTCCTCCCCAAACAGCATGAAAAATGTTTTTTCTGTAGGGCTGCAACATTATTTCATTATTACAGTAATCAAGTCTTCTGTTTTCAAACTTATAAAGATTAACATATGATTTTTTTATACTTGTATATAAATTCTATTCAAATAGTGCAAATACCGTTTGTATTTAAAGAGGCCATTTCTTTTTCTTTCCAGCAATCTACACAATGGAGACACTTAAATACACACGTTATATTGATGTATTTAAAAAGCCTATGTGTTGTCTGCAGAGTTTTTACTGTATTCAAAATTATCTTCGGCAAAAAAGATTTGAGGACTATTAGCATAATTGAGGGGAAAAGTGTTCTAGCAAATTAGGTATTGGACAATCTTTTACCCAATCTCATCTTTTAGATGGAATTAAATAATTCCTAAAACATAATAATATGTTCTCAAAAATAGCCACAAACTGATACATGTAGCCTGAAACTGGAAGAGACTTTACCAGTCTTGTCCAGAGTTCTCCATAAGGAAGAAATAGGAACACAGAAAGAAGAAAGTGCAAAAAGTCAGCATGTGGATTAAAAATGAAAGAGAAAGAGAAAGAGAGAGATTGCCCAGGAAGAAAGGTGCAGCTTTCTTCAGATTAAATACTTTGGGTTTAAATGCAATAATTTCCATACTAAGGAGATTAATAAGCAGAGAGCATGCCATATGGAACTAGTGCACAGACACTGCAACTCTTGTTCTCACCTCCTCAGAAAAGAGTGGGGGGAAAAAAGATAAAAAATAAACAGAAGTCATAGTAAAAACCCACATCAGAAGAAAAACTATTCCAGGAAATAGGAGAAAATGTCACACATAATATTCTACACCCTCAGGGAAAAGATATGGGACCGTGCACCTATTGAAAGAATAACACAAGAATAAACATACATGGTCAAAGAAAAGATGAGTAAGCAAAAATATAAAGTAAGAATTTTCAGGGTTTATAAAAAGAATTGAGTGTTACAGTGAGAATTATTAGAGAAATTAAACCACAGTAAAGCAGCAAAAAGTAGAACAGGTATAATGATATACTGAAGGAAAACACATGAATGAAAAAAGAACGATGAGATCAAAGTTATTGGAGAGAATATTTGAGAGCTTTAATAAAGATGGTAGACTGAATACAAGCATTAATTCTGCTTTCTTGGCATATTCCCATCAAAGCAACAAAAACCAATATCTATATGAAGAATATCCCAGGGTTTTGTTTTTTCGGTTTTTGTTCTTTTCCAGTAGGGAGAGAAAAAGCATGTTAAGGGTCTTGACTCCACCAAATGGATAAAAATAAACAAAAAAGAGTAATTTAATTTCCTAGAGATAAAACAAACTGAAGAAAAAGAAATAACCTACAGGTAAAACAAACAAACCCTCAAAAGCCAACACCAAAAATAATAACATAAAAATCACAGAAATATCAAATATCTTATTAACCTGAAAAAATATGAACGGGTTATCTTTTCCTATTAATGAATGGAGGTTATTAGTTTGAGTTTTTAAAACAGAAATATATAAATAGACTATTTACAAGATACAAAACTAAGGGAACAATGAGGTTGGAAATAAGAATGCAAGTTCATATTAATATTACCAAAAAGTGCGTGGCACATGTGGCACTTTCTTTTCTTTCTTTCTTTTTTTTTAAAATGTGTACTCCTGGCCTCTTTTCCAGATTTTTTTTCATCTAGCTTTATTGAGATTTTTCTTTAACTTTTTATCTTATATTGGACTATAGCTGATTAACAATGTTGTGATAGTTTCAGGTGCACAGCAAAACTACACAGCCATACATATACATGTATCCATTCTCCCCCAGACTCCCCTCCCATCCAGGCTGCCACATAACATCGAGCAGAATTGACAAATAACGTTGTGTAAGTTTAAGGTGTACAACATGATGTTTTGATGTATATATATATATATATATATATGGGGAAATGATTACCACAAGGTGAGTTAACATATCCATCATTCCACATAGTTATCATTTTTTGTGTCTGGGGAGAATATTTAAGATTTACTATCTCAACAACTTTCCCAGTATCAGTACAGTACTGTTAACTATAGTCACCATGCTGTACGTTACATCCCCAGAGCTTATTTACCATCTAACTAAAAGTTTGCACCCTTTGTATAACACCTATTTCCCCCACCCCTGAGCTCTGGAAACCACCAGTCTACTCTCTGAGCCTACAAGTTTGACTTTTTTAGATTGTGCATATGAGTAAGATTGTACTGTATTTCTCTTTCTCTGTCTTACTTATTTCATTTACTGAAATTCCCTCAAGGTTCATACATGTTGTCGCAAATGACATGAATATTTTTCTGGCTGAATAATATTCCATTATATCTATATAGATATATCACATTTTCTTTAACCATTCATCCACTGATGGGGAGTTAGTTTCCATGTCTTGCACTATTGTGGATAATGCTGCAATGAACATGTGAGTGCAGATATCTCTGCAAATAGTGATTTCATTACTTTCATAAATATACACAGAAGTGGGATTGCTGAACCATATGGTAGTTCTATTTGTAAACTTTAATAGCCATACCTCTAAACCGTGATGTCATATAATTAGACATTAAAAGCAAACAGAATAGCTGAAAAGAATATCTTTCCTTGAAAGTAATAACGTATAAACAAATAGAAAATACTCTCCTGAAAATATTTGGATTAAAAAGGACATTAAAACTAGAATTACAAAATTTTAAACATGAACCTTATATTATAAAACCTGTGAGGATGTGATCAAAATACTAAATAATCAGAAAATTTATTAACTGAGGTACATTCATTTGTAGAAGACTAAATATGAGAACACAACACAGGAGATGTCATATCTTCATCATTGGTGAACCCCCAAAAAGAACATTTTAATAAAATAAAACAAAATATCCAAAGATGTGACAGACAAAAATCTCAGTAACATAGAGAGAAATCTGAATTTATGTGGATAAGATGACTGTGTTCTAGAGAATTTTGCCATAGAATTTAAATACTAAGAGATATCTTTGCTAAATTATCAGACTTTATGGATAAAGAAAAAAGTCCTATAGACCTTCAGAAACATGAAGTCACTTATTAGAGCAAAAACAGGATGGCTTCAGACTTCTCCATATCAATGTTTATATACAGAAAACAGTGGAGAAAGCCTAAAGGTCTTGGTAAAATGAAAGTGTTAATCAAGTACTTTGTACCCAGTCAAGTTTATGTTCACATACAAAGGCACCAGAAGACTTCCTTGGGCAATATGAGTCTCATAATATATTTGGTTCCAAACAACCAAAAGCAACCAAATATCAAAAGCTAAAAAAATATTTTTGAGGAAGTTGTATAAAATGAGATACAATCCTTAATTAAGCTAAAACTCTCTGAAAATTAGGATGACAGAAAAATATAAATATTGTAAACCTGAAAATATAAAAACATAACTAAAAACCTATCGACTATGACAAAGTGGGAAGAAGTATAAGTGCACACATTTCTCATTTTTCATAACGGGAGTCAATGCTGTTTAAGTTAATGAAGCAAGTATTACATTTATAAGGATAATTGCCAAGAGTAACTAATTCCCATAATGGCAGAAATAAAAAACACAAAATGATAAACAAAATTTGATGAAGACCACAACGCAAAACAAACAAAAATCAAAGAGAACTTGCTCATGGGCACTCATGTATTTGTTTTGTTATAGGGAAGTCTACCTCATACCATCAAATTTACTAAACACACTTCCTAAAATGTGTTCTCCCATCACACATTAAATTGGTATAAAATTCATTGAAAGGACATGTTTGTATATCAAATTATTTAACTAGAAATATTTCTGTTTTTCTAAAATTTACCTCGACTTCCCAGAAATTATCTTAATACTTTGTAGTCATTGCAATGAGAGAAAAATCTAAACTATGCATTGTTTTGAAGTAGAAGTTGTACATTTTGTAACATGAGTTTCATCTCAGGTAATCTTAGAGAAACTTCATGTGGTCTCTAAGAGACAGAACTGGTCTCTTAAGAACTTGAGAGAACTAAAGAACTAAAAACTTAAGATGTGAGAACATAAGGCATAAGTTCTTAACACAACCCAAGTAATAATAAATTTTTATTTATTTTAAGAGCATAACCATGAGTCCCCTAATTTACCTTTTCAAATTTTATAAACTCAATTCATTTCACCAATTTTCATTAACCCTGTTGCCCAAAGGGTAACATCTTACTTGGTTGCTTTGTGCTAGAGGCTCTCTAAGAACTATCCCTAGCTTGTGCCCACATGGTAGGAACTCATACGTGTTTGCTGACTTTTGAATACATAAATCATGACTTTAGAGTTTACATCTTATTTACACTGAACAAAGACAATTTAAATGAAATATTAATAAACTGATGCAATACTAATGGAAGCCATATATGCAGTAGCGGATACTTTTTTGAAAATTACAAGTATACCATGCTTTAGGAGATAAACATGTTCCTGAAAATAATATAAATTTTTCTATGGGATTAACTTAAGTGCCACCCATCAAAATTTTTAGTCTATAATTTGATTTCCACATCTTTCTGTTAACACATTCACTCATTCTA
Organism: Balaenoptera musculus; assembly: GCF_009873245.2. Taxonomy (NCBI): domain Eukaryota; kingdom Metazoa; phylum Chordata; class Mammalia; order Artiodactyla; family Balaenopteridae; genus Balaenoptera; species Balaenoptera musculus. Next base: position 27,193,548 of record NC_045791.1, on the reverse strand, counting down.
CATATATCATAGGGCCTCTATCAAATTTTGCTTCTTCAATAAAAATTTTTTCCTTAAAATGTTTTACCTTCCAGATGTTCACAATTCTACCGGTGCACACCATCATCTACTTCATCAATTCTTGCTCTACAACTCTATCACTTTTATTTCTTGCATCTCCTTTGTCCCCAGTAGATGATCATTTATAATGTCTCCTTCCATCCTTGAATGTTCAGAATTGTCAGTCTATTCCACACTCTATTTGCTCCTGACATGCCACCTCTGGACCCCTTCCTTTCAATACCCTCTTTATATCATGTATCTCACCAACTCCAAAACCTTAAAGAATTAACATTACAAGAATTCTCTACTTAAATTGGAAAATATTCAATACACTCTCACCTGAATAAGCTTTGAGTAATAAGGCTCCCACTGTCTTTTTCTTTTCTTACAACCTTCATATACCAGTATCACTCTCAGGATGTTTCCTGTGTTGCTCTCATATATCTTGTATGAATAGTCGTTCTATGTCTCTGGCGAAAAGTTTGTCTCATTTATATTGTCTTTATGTACTTATAGTAGAAATGCAACAATAAAAGCAAATGAGTGATTTTGTAGAACAATTTGCTTTATAAATCTTGATAAAAATTGCATCTCTTTCCCTCTCTCTTCCCCTAATAGCTCGTAAAACTGAAGTTTTCCTTCTCTGGTCTCTCTAGGTATCACACTCATAGATTTCTTTGATTTCTGAGCATAACTTCACCACTATTATGTATTATACATTTTTAAAAGCAATTTAAGCAGTTTGTTGTATTTTATCTTGGGTGGTTTTCTTCTTGTTTGCTCCCTAGATACCTTTTTTGAAAGTAGTAACTATTTTGTGCTTCTTTGTAGCCCTCACAATACTTAGTCTATCTCTGGGGTAATGATTAATAAGGTAAAAATTGAGTTGACAGAGTTTGAAAATTAGAAGACATATATTAAGTCCCGCGAAAGTGAGGCATGTGAACTGGAAGTGGACAACAGTAAATAATCCTCAAGGCTTTAAGGAAGACTGACATTGGCAAGTGGAATGTTGAGAGAAAATACCGTGCCCAGGTCTCCAACCTGACACAAGACTAGAAACCAAATGCTCACTGGTCTCAAGGCTAAGGAATACAAAAATTTGTTCTAATTTTCGTGAAAATCATGGCTTGAAAAGGATGGAAACATGTTTATTTACTTTAGAATAAATCATATATACTTTAAAGACATTTCTCAATTTCAGCCAACTCAATTTCAAATTAATTTACGGATTAATACCCTTTTGTGTCTACATAGCTATACGTGAACAGCTTAGCATTTTGCTAATTAATCCTTTCAAGTTTTCCTTAAGATTCCTTTTATATCTTTGAGAAGGTAGCTTTAATATTTTTAATTATGTTAACAAAACTAGATAACTTTAGGATACATTCTTCTGTAAGAAAACAAAACTCTCATTGAGGCCCTTCTCCAGAATGTCTTCTAGCCAAGTAGACAGCTAAAAGGTGGAAACATTCTTTTCAGTGAGGTCCCAAACTGTCCCTCAATTAAGAAAAGCAATTGAGTGGCCCTCAATTAAGAAAAGCAATTGACTGATGTGTCTCTATTTGATGCTAGGAAGCTCTGTGCAGTGTTTCTAGAGTTTTTCCTTCAATCAGCCCAACATGAGATTGTGCTGCAAGCTGTGATTTTGTAAATCTTTTTTTTAGTACCTATTGGGGCATCCTGTGAATTGTGGTCGCTTCATATCTGCATCATGGGGAAATGTGCACAGACCAGAAAGGATTGGACAATTTCACATCTCAAAATATCCCCACCCACTCCCCTTCCAATTTGGAAAATAAAATTAGCTGTGAGTTTTTATCCTGGGAAACCACATATTTTGGAAACATCAGTGTTTTCAAGTTCTCAAGAGGAGTAATTCTTTTGTTTTCCCTGTCATTAATAAGCCATTTCCTTTTGTGAATTTGAAGAAGCTAAAATCCTCACTAGTACCTTAGCTGTTTTCTATTTTCCCAACTTCAGTTTTGTCTGTAATAAAACAACAGAATATCTGCCTCTTTCTCTCTCCCTTCTTCCCCCTGCCCTGCCTCTAATCCTACCTAGCCTGGCAAATAAGTTTGTCTTTTTGTTGGGGACTAGTAAACTTATCCTGTATTTTTTATATCGTTATAATAATATTATACAGCAGGCAAAAATATAATGATAAATGATAATTTGCCAAAAAAACAGAAAAAAACACTGAGGTGTTACCTATCAAAAGTTCTCCTTCTGTCTGTGATGCAGCACAGATTGTGATCGTGACAGTAAATCTGGTGCTATTGTTAATGCCATGGCACTTGGGTTTTTGGCTTGCTTTAGTCCAATCTGTGACATGCTTGTGAATATCTTTCTTCTGTTCTGTCTGTATGGCATATGGATTTCTGGGATACAACGTCAGACCTATCCACATAACAAGTGTTCAGAGCACCTTATCATTTTAAAAAGCCAATTACTCAAAAAGACAAATGTGAAATGTTTCACATTTAATGATGAGCAAATCTGCAAAACAAATGCAATTTTGCTCCTTCTAAAAAGTTTAGTTTAACTGTAAATATTGCAATGGAATCTTGCATGACACACATCACTGATAGAGAAAAGCTCATTTAATACATATTGTGTATCATCACTGTCAATTACATCTGCACAGCATTTAAAACGAGGGTGGTATAAGTAATTAGAAATAAAGCAAATAGAATATTCTAAACTACAAGGCTCTGAAATCACTGTAAAAATGTCACTGCTAACATTGAACACTCTAAAAAAATATTTTGAAAGTCTCACCCAAAAAACTGAAAACTGCATATGTCTACAGAGGTAAAGGTCATTCATGAAACACTCAACAACAAAAAATACCAATTCATTTTTTAGAAATATTTGTCAATATGTAAAGAATGTTTTGTACATAAGTTCTCAGTTACTGTTGAATCAGTGGCTGTACGTAATATTCCCACATGGAATGATGTCCTTTCAAATACTTTAAAACAAAGGTTTAGTGAAGGATTTTATGGGGACATCTTGAGTGCTGAGATTTTATGCATGGGAAGTACAACAAACAAAATATAGTAACATTGGTTTTGCAACTGATTTATATAATCAAACTGTTATACCTATTTATGATGGAGACAATAGCTAATTCAGAACTGTACATACATACCCCCATCATGTTATTCCACCTAAGCAAAACAAAGACAACACTAAAGAAAAAAATCCTACTCCTCAGCACTTACCATGTAGGTTGTGTAGATACAGTGGTCACATTTAAATGTCTTTACTCATTTTTCTTTTGTCTACACATTCTTTAAACCTTCTTTTAAACTGTGAACACTGGTAACAGAATATTATATGACATAAGAAATGGAATGCACCTGGCACTGGTAATTTTAGAAGAAACTAATCTCGATATTTATAACATCTTTTAGCAAGCGGAACGGTTTTACCAGGCTTGCATGTTTAGATATGAAAAAGTTCACTCAGTTCTTGGACTTTCATTCTACATTGAAATTGAAATGTAGTAAAAAATCAGAAAGTCTCCAATCAGCTGTTGCACAACACACATAGAAAATTCTACTAGACTCCTCTATTAGTAATCGAGACTAGAAGACGTCCCACAGTTCTACTGTATTTCATGTTAACTATTTGTTATCCAGGACAGAACCCAAATAAGAGCTGAACAATCAGTCCATACATTAAAAATATAAAGTATAGTCCACCATAATATTTTAAAAATATTCACTGAAAGTAAGTGCTTCACTTTGTATTTTATTATTCTTGTATCTACTGTGGTTTCATTTCAACTGCATGGATGTCCACCTTAGCTTGAAGTGAATTAATATAATGATGTGCATGGCACTTGAATTTTTTAATGTGATAGCTAATATTCAGGAGGTTTTAGGGCATTTAATCAAATATTTAAAAGTAGTGTTATGGGCTGTCTCAAAACTTTGGTGGAAAGGACACAGGGTATAGATAAACAAACAAGTAAATAACTAATCATTGCTTTTGCCTCTGTGAAATAAATGTAAATAAAAATTTATTTACAAATAGAATGCAAGGTGCAAGCTCCTTATGGAGAGCCACTATCTTAACTTCCCATCCTTCACTTTCAACCAACTGACTACTTCTTTCCTTTTGCTGAACCTTAAACTCCCTGAAATGTGATGAAATGTAATCTTTCCAAATTTCCATAGTAATGTTTAATTTCTAACAGTTGGGACTTTAAACATATAACACTGAAACCCTTACACTCATCCCAACATTTATGTTACTGGCTTGCACAGAAGTATTTACACAGAGGAAACTGATGATGCTAATGGAACTTTGTCAAAAAGAAACAGTTAACAGAACCTCCAGTGGTGTGAACTAGACCTGAGGGTGTGCTCCAGGTGACCTTGAGGGTCTGCACAGGTCACACCTTCCTAGAGTCAAGTTGTACCAGATATTTGTTGACTATTTCTTGAAATTTGTTGCTTATTTCTACGATTCTAGAGTTTTATAATCAAATCTCAAGATCACATTTTGAAACTGGAAGGAGACTTAAAGATGATCTTTCCACCAATGTCCTTTTTTGACAGAGGAAAAGATTTAGACCCAGAAGTATTCAGGGACTTTCCAGGGGGCACATTCCTAAGAAAGCCCCAAGCAGACCTGGGGTCAAAAGGTTTGGGCTGGAGTCATTATTGCCCAACTTACTCCATGAGTTACTTTAGGAAGTCTCTTAACTTTTTTAAGAGGCAATTTTCCCAGCTGTAAAAATCTGGTGACACGTATTTCACAGAGATATTATGAATGAGATAATACATGGGAAAGCCCTGTAAACTATAATACCTTACATCTGCAAATACATTACAGGGCCTTTCTCCAGTTCACCAGCAACTTAGTTCCTAGTGTCTTCTTTATTTATTTATTTATTTATTTATTCATTTATTTATTTATTTATGCCTTATCTTACAGGATATAAACCATTAAACAGCAAAGGAAACATCAGGGGATAAAATTCCAGCTTTTATAGATAGAAGCAAAGCTGCCAAGGAAGGGCACTTTCTTTCACCTCAATGCTCTTTGAGGCTATCTGAAATGGTTTCCTCACAGCTTGTACCCATGTTCTTCCAAAAAAATTTTCTAAAAGGAAGAAAAAAGTAATAATGGTGTAAGGAATAATTATGACAGCTGCTAGCCTCCATAATCAACCTCCACATTATATTCTTAGATGAAATGCTGTCTGGGCAGTACCTGAGTCCATAAAGTGTCAGGTGGCCATTTGGCAAGAGAAAAAGGAAGAAATCAGATCAACATTTTATAAGTGGCTTGCATTTTTTTTTTTTGCACCTGGTATTCTACAATTTCTTTCAGTTATATTTCAAAACACTACAGTTGGGATCTCCTTGCCAACCTGAGATGGCATAAGCCTGGATAACAGAACAAAATGTGAGAAGGTCCTTCTGTCTTTAACGCCTGTTCACCAGTGAATCAGCCTCCAATTAATCTGTTTCTTCAGTAGGAGTTTAATAAAAGTCAAGAGCACACATGTTCAGACTTGTTTAGTATTGAAGCTGTGTTAACATTATCTGTCTAGCCAGGTCAAAAATCCTGTGTAATTAGATGCCAGAAACCATTTCAAAAAAATTAAGGATTTTTCCATGTATTATAAGCAATTGATTATCTCTGAGATAGGGAAGTTTAAATCTAAATTGGAAGAGCAACGAGAGGGATGCTTCTCATTAAACATTGCAAGGGGAAAAAAGTTTGTCTCGTGGCCAAACTGCACATAAAACTCAATATATTAGGCTTGTTATTTTCTATTTGTTTATGAACCAGAAAATTCAGGATCATTCAGCAACTCTTATTTCCATTCCACTGTGTGGGTGATGATCAGAGCTGGTCGTTTACATTCAATCATATATGGCATTATGCTTGGAGGAAGCCCTTAACCCAGTCATCTGTGCCTATAAACTGAGTGTGCCTCAGTATTTTCTGGAGAAAATCAACAACGCTGCAGATGGAAATACAGGTTGGATGCGTTTACGACAAGCCGAGTTAGCAACTACAAAAGCTCAGAACTGAAAGCTTCCTAAACCCCAGCTAGGCTGCTTAGGTTAAGCAACGGTAGAGGCAGTAAAATTCCAGGAAAGTCCACTTCTCTTAGAGTTTTGGTGAATGACTTTTAACCCATCATTGAAGGGAACATTAACTTTGTGCAAATTATAAAACAGTATCAACCTAACCAGCATCTCTTGCTGGAGTCTAACTGCTCAGGCTGAGAAGTATGAAATCTTATTCTTGCTCTTATGTCTCCAATATGGAAGGATGTAATAAAGATGACGCATACATGTGGGACTTCCCATACAATTTGAACCTTTTTAAAGGCAGATTATTTGAGGAATTACCACTCAAGGCAGAAGGCAGACATTTCAAGGTTGAAAGGAGTTAATGATGATGGTCTACACTCAGCTTTTAACTTTCATTGAGCTACTCAGAAAAATAATTTATTGCTTTCCTTTTTTTTTCTTTTTTGAGATTTTTATAATCAATTTATTGAAGGTATGAATCTATCTATACACATTCCAAATAATTTCAGAGGAATACTCTAAAACATTCCAAATGAAGAGGAAGCATGGTGAGATAGACTTACATGTTAGGGAAATTTCAAATTAGTGGAAATTCATGACCATAGTGACATCCAGCACCACACCAGGTATAATGCATTGTAGACCCCAGTTTTACTTAAAGTGTTAGAATTTGTAGCATTCTTAATTTTGTTACAACTTACTATCCATGAAAAAAAAAAATAAGCAAAAAATGAAAAGTCCATGAGTAAAATGTTCTAGGATTATATTGTATTTTTTCTTTGTTTTTAACTAATTATTAGTAAAGTTATGATTCCTATATCTTTAAGATATTAGTTACTTTCATAAAAGTATCTCTAGTATGCCAACTTTATCTTCTGTTGAGAATCTGTGGAATTCAGCAATTTTTAATAAGCAATTAAAAACTATATTAAAAATGTAGCACCCATGAAAAATGACCAGAAACCTAAATACTATTCACACATTCATTATATAAAACTAAAGTTGAAAATATACATCACTCTTATTTATTGTTATTGTTCATATTTATCTTTATCATCATTCTTATTTATCATTATTTATCATTATTTTCTGCATAAATCAGTAATGTACTGATAAATCAGTGAATATACTTCATCCACTGTGATGGAATAATTGTCCATACTATGTTTAGGGTTTTTGTCATCTGACCCCTAGCCATAGTCCATTGTCAAGAGACTGTATCTACTTTCCTCCATCTACAGGTTGTACTTGAGCTTGCAAAAAGTAGTTTCCTTGGCTTTTTACTCTTTGCAGCATTGCAAAGTGAGAAAATAACATGGATGACAAGAACTCAATCTAAGGAAATGTCAAGAATATTTCAGTAATTCTCCCACCTCCTCCATCTCTAACTTTGGGTATGTCATGAAGTCATACTACATCTCCCTGTGTCTATTGTTAAATGTGAGAAATCATGAGATAATTCATATAAATATTCATTACAAACTTCAAAGAACTATATCCAAGAGAGAAACTACTATAATCACAATTGGTACTGCAGTTCAGGGTGTTCTTGGGATATTGGGTATTGGAATGCTTCATCTTCTTGACTGAATGTGCTGTAACCACTTAGGCTTTGATGTACATCTAGCAGAGTGACAACTAATCTCAACAGATGGGTTGTGCTCTAGGATATTTTTATTTCCTTAGGAAAGGCTCATGAAATCATTCAGAAAGCTGAAAACACCATCTTTGATTAAAAAGAAAATAATTTGAATCACTTTTTCTTTAGAATATTTACATGGTGCTCACTCTAAGAAACAATAGGCTCCTTTGATTGAATCAGATCCTTTACATGGTCTGTCATAGCATCATTAAATTATATGTTACTCTAGTCGCTAGGGACCACTTGAATGGGGGCCTCACTGTTTGTGAAAACCCATAGCAGGTGATGTTGTGTTCCTGATTCACGTCAGCCATCAGTCTACATTCCTTGGTATATTATTGAAAATGCAGTCATGGCACAGAGAAGATCCTATGATTTGGTTCATGAACATCTGGTGATATTTCTGATAATGTTTTTTAATCTGTTAAAATGGAAGAATTTTATGGAAGCACAGTGGCAATGACAATATAAATGTTTAGGTTATTTCTGTTGCCCTTAAACACAGCTGAGTAAAACAGACTCAGCAAATCAGAAAATTAATATGCAGCATTATGTCACCTCCTTTTGAATGAGACCTTTGGTAAAGCATCTTTGATCTATGATGAAATTTTAGGGGAGTAAAATGTACACAGAAGCTGACAGCATCTCTGGTGAAGTGGTGAAGACAAATAGTTTTACACCATCAATGAATACAATAGGAATGAAGTGCTGGCGTTCCCTGGAATTTCTGTGTTCTGGTTCAGATTTTGATTAGCACTCATCCTCCTCCATGCCCCACTATGTGCCTTGTACTCCAGGACAAACTTACCTTGTTTCTGCTTCCTAAAACCACCAGTGGCATCTCATTGCTCTCAGATAAAAGTGAAACATGTTTAGCATAGCTGACAGGGACTTGCATTATCTGTTTCTGCCTACCTCATGGCTTTATGCCTTTCCATGCTCTATCTTTCTCATTGCATTCTTTCCAGAACGTTTTAGTTCTTCAAACATGCCATGCTCTCTCCTATCATAGCATCTTTGAACAAGATGCTCCTTGTGTGTGTAATTCTCTTAGCCTCTCTTTTCACCTGTGTATGCTCACTCATTCTCCTGCTCCTAATTGAAAGACCTCTTCCCCAGGAGAGTCTTTCTTGACATGTTAGACTAGATACAGCTAAAAATAGTCTTTAACACTAATAATGTCTTTTGCTTTTTATATAGGAAGGAGATCTTCTGGAGATAACCACTGGTGTGCTCTCGCTGTACTTTGTACTTTTCCTGAACTGCACTCTGCATGTGTGTGTATATTTAAGTATTTGCTTTATATCTTTCCATTTAGACTATAAACATCATGAGGACATGGACTATGTTTTGTTCACTAGTGAATTCTTTGTTCTAGGTCAATGTTAGATTGTAAGAGTGGCTCAAAAATTATTGACTGAGTGGTCCCTCATTCTCACTTGCAATCCCCTTAAACTCCTTGCCTATTGAATATCTACTAAATTCTTGAAGGTCCAGCTGAAATGCCATCTCTTTATTGGCCTTTCCTTTCTGTAGTCTGATTTAATCTCTCTTTGATATTCTTGTACAATAATGACTGTTCCTCAATAAATTTCAAGCTCATTTAATGTTAACAACTAGGCACTTAAAAAAGTTATTGTATTCTTCACATTATATACTCCAGGTGCTTTGAGCTTTTACTATTCATGTGTGGTTTTCTTGTTACACTATGGTGGTAGGTGATCCAGATATATAGTGTCTTTCAGGCGAGGTATAATAATCTTCTCTCTTACCCTCAATTCCTCCCTTCCTCCTTTGCCCTATCCTCCATGAATGGTAATTTTTGACCATTTTCACACTAATTTTTTCTTGAAGATACAATATAGAATGGAGTCTTATAATCTTTTATCTTCTCCTTGTCACAATGTGTAGCAAGGAAAAACTTCTGCTGATCATTAAGTTGCCTCATTTTTTTTTGTTAGAAAATACATTTTACCATGTTCTGAGACTTTACTCATCTCTTTAGTTCTAAGGATAATAACAATCATTTCAAAATGGTAAACAAAAGTCCTATTGAAGTATATTGGATGATTCTTTGTACTTCAGAAGTCCTTAACTAAGATGAAAAGATGCCTACTCCTGAAACATGCCATTTTCTGGGAGTTTCCTTTCATATTTTCATCTCTACTGTTTTCAGTAGGTAGAAGACAGTACTAGTCATCAAAGGTTATCAATTGGGATATGGGCGATTGGAAGACATTCCATTTATCACTATCACTATTAAAAGTGAAGCTGAAGTTGCACAGAGTGTGTAACGTATCTATAATATTTAGTCTGGGTCCCTGGAGAACCACACTTGCACTGTGAGCAGGCCTTCTGGCCATGGTTTTCATTATTTTTCCATGTGCCCGCAATTTTAGTGTAGGATTTGTGTTTTACAGTTTTAATTTTTTTTCTAACTTGCCAACAAGGAAGAGAATCACTTATGTTCTAGTCTTGGCCGTCACTAGCTCTTGAGTCACCTTGGACATCTCCATATTCTTCACAAACTAGTATATTTACGGCTATGTTGATGCCTAAGAGTCTATTAGTTTATACAGAATGATAATGAGGTTGTAGCTTAAAGTTGTAGGGAAGTTGTTAAGTGTTTGTCATATTGGATGAGCAAAGAAGTCTATTTGAAAAGCTCTAATTAAGTTGTCATAGTATGTTCTGTGTGCTTATTTAGTGATCACTGTGTATATTCATCAACAATTAAAACCCTTATTTTAGAAAAGGGTGGAGTTTTTACAAAAATTCTTGTAAATTTTTGCTGTGTCCTAAACTACGGAAGCAAGCTGGACGTGATCCTGGTGTGTCCCGTCCTCTGGCGCATAAGAAGGCCAATGCTGACAAAGGGTACTGAGAAGTAATGCTTGTTCCATGGACATATTCAGTGGATTGTCTTCCCTAGAGACAGACTGGCTTTACAGTAACAACAATCTGAAGTATTTCTTTCTGTTTCAATTACATTCCAACTGGAAAAACAGTCCTGTGAAAGACACCTCTTTTAATGGCCTTCTCCCTAATTTCACTTTGCATTTCTTAAGTACCAATTAAGTAATAACGCCAGTTTTCTCATAAATTATCTGAAGTGTTTTTTTCAGAAGATAAGTTATGGATAGGTTGCATTATTCTTAGTAATATTAATAACGATGTCTTAAGGAAACAGGGAAACCAAAAACTGCTCCCTTATCAGAAACTGTTCAGTAATTAATTCCTCAAATAGAGTGTCCACCATGTGCAAAGCACTGTGGTGGACACCAAGGGGGGAGGTTAAAAAAGTGGGGGGCAGGGGGATAGAGGTAAACAGATGCTGCCCTCAAAGAGGCTGTCTACCCCTGCTCCAGAGAAACCAAAGTCAGACAAGAGTGAATGCATAAAATATGCAGATGTCGCCTTTATGAAAGTTGGCTATATACATATTCTAAGAACTCAAAAAAGTCATAAATGTTTATGTTTATTAGATGATCTGAAATGTAGGGACCATCTTATGAACAGAAATAATAACTTCCAGTATCATTTATTAAGCACTTTCTGAGTGCACAGCATTGTGCATGGTGCCTTATGTATACACCATCTCTGATCTTCAGAATAACCCTGGTAAGCAGGATGTTAGTAATTCCCATTTCATGGATAAAGAAAAGAAAAGATAATGTCCTAGTACATACGTGCACACATGAAATGCTATGGAGCCATTAAAATGGTATTGATGAAGAACCTGATGTAGTTGCCTATGCTTTGTTTACAAAGAAAGTTTAAAATTTTTAATTAAACTATATTAGCAATTAAAATTAAACTGTAAAAGCATATACACCTACTGCATTATAAATATACCAAACTATAAAATAGTGTTTATTACCGCAAAAAAAAAAAAAAAAAAAATGATGTCTGCCTAATGGATAAATTACTATTGGTGATACAAGTCCTAGCTCTTGGTGCACATACTGCCATATCGAAAATGTCAGTTCCTAGATTATAAAATTTACATAATTCTAAATCTTATAATCTAGGCAAAGCACAAAGAAGGCTATCTTTGGCTGTCTAGATCTTTTGGGATATCTAGGTTCAATCGGTTTTTTAATTAACAAATCCAAAACTGAAAACAGAAACAGAGACCTTTACAATGAAAGATATTTTAAATAATCTTTTTGGAAGTAAGTACACATTGTAATTTGCTTTGTAAAACAAGGAGAAAAAAGCTAAGATGTATGTGGAGAAAAATCATTTTTTTCTTATTCATCTTATATATTTTCATATATATATATATGATGAATATATTGACAAATTCCCTATATTTTTAAGCTTGACTATGGGCTTTTAAGAACATTTTTTTGTCAAGATTTATATCTTGGGATATGCATCTACATTGAGTTAGCTTAAGAATATGACATTTTCTTACTGATTACTGAACAATTCTCAAATGACAATTCTTTTGAGAATGAACAATTCTCAAATGACAAAGCTAATCAGACATCCAGAGGTCAAAATCATATCAAGGAGCCATATATGTTGTACAGAATTTTTCCTAAACGCCCCAAAAGCCAAAACAACAAAAACCTCTCAGCATGTTCGTTATTTTCTATTTATGTTTCTTTAAAACCTCATCCATCTACCTCACTTGCTGATTTCAAAGCATCACCTCAAGCTGCTGAAACAACCACACTCATTCAAAGCTATCCAAACCCAATCTCGTTTGTCTTTTATAAGTAGAGCGTATGTGCCAGTGTTACTGTGCGCTAAAGGGTACCTATTGTGGGGATATACTCATTACTTGAAGTCGCATTTCTAAATACATGTTCACATAATCTAGGTGGAATTTAACACTGAATAGAATGTTTAAGGTTTTTAAATCGATCAATACTATATCTGTGGACGAAATATACAATAATTCTTCCAGAAAACATGATTTCAATATATTTTTGAAAATAGAAAAAAGGTTAAAGATGTGGGCCAATTGGCAAAAGACTTGGGAGAATAATATTTCTGTTTTAAAATTTCTATATTTATATTATATGTTTATTCATGTTTACATTTTCTTTGGAGTTATTGGAAAATGGCAGCTTCATAAAAATCCATACCATTTCAGAGAATAAAAGTAGTATTTGGAAAAATATAATAGTGACTGTTGGTACTTTCCCAGCATGTTCTCACTAGAGTTACATAATGTAATGGATAGGAGTTACTTTGGAAACTGACCCACTCAGAGCCTGATAAGTTTCTCTGGGCCCCTGTTACCTAATTCATTCCTGCCACCTTTTTTCGAAGCCAATGGACCTCTATTTTCCCCCCAGGAATCTCTTGGATAGCCTGTGTGTTAGTTTCTAATAATACGTTCTTGTTTGTGACCTGAAGTACCACAAGAATAACCTTTCCCAGGTTCCAATGACAACATGATAAATGTCTTGAATCTGTAGTAATTATTTTTGAAATGTGAATTAAGGCAATGTTTGCTCACGATTTCCCTTAAAAAAGAAAAGGATAAGATACAATTTCAGTCTGCTGTTGTGCTGGAAAAAAACCTTGGGTCTTCTTTGGCTGTTCCAAATCTTCCTTCTCAGGGAGAGGTGTATGTTGGGAAGGAAATTCTGTAGCCTCTGACAGCCATGTGGTCAAGTGCAGTTCAGGGCCATGACTGTGCTCACAAGGTGACAAGAAAGGGGCCTAGTAGTAGCATATCATTTTCTTTTGTAACTTTATAATTAGGAGTCAATTGAGTTAAGTGCTTGCTTAATAATTGGCCTCTGGACTGAAGGCAGGCTCCCCAAACCAAGAAAATAAATGTGTGTATTGTGCAGCATAGCATGTCTTAGAACAGGGTGGAAATCAGATCTTACCGCACATAATGGTGTAAACGTTTCTCTTTGGTGATATCTAACAAAGGTATCACATGGGCATGAATCAACGGGGGTAACATATTTCACTACAATTATCCCGATTTATCCCAAGAAACTAGGTTTTATTCCGTAATCTGTGAGGAAATCTGCTGTTCTAGCCTTAAATCCTTTCCTCAGCCAGGTGATTATCAACTACATTTTTGTACAGGAGGGAATTAATGCCACATACGGCCTAAGCAGCTTTGAAGGCAAAAAGGCCTGGACCTGTAATAACTTTTGTGCAGGGTATTGATTCAGAAATCATGAGGGAGTCCACCGTCCCAGCGTGTCGGGGGGCTTTGTATGGCCTTCTTTACCTTTGTATTCTACCACACTCCCCCCTCCACTGTGAACCCTCACATTAAGTCTCCACAGGAGACCCCAGGTAACTCTGTGCTGGTGTTACCACAGACTGAGTAAAACCGTAGGTAAAAGCCCGGCACCACAATGAAATCTGATTTTCAAGTCAGCAACAATCAATACGGCTTTAAAATTTGATAACAAGGAACTTTGGTAGAAAATAATCAGGTTTGCTGTAAAAAGCTGAGGCAAATTTTCTCCCAACTACATGGTTTGTTCTTTCATTTCAGGTTGATACTTCAGCGGGCATATTTAGTTGTGTTTGTGTGTTTGTGCCCATGTGCCTGTGCTAGAGTGTGTGTGTGTTTTTCAAGGGTGTACTTGCAAATGTCTAAGGGTGAATCTGAAAGCTACTGCTGGAACCGGTGAGCACACCAGGCTGAGGGTCGGGGGTAAAGTGGGGGAAGTGAAGGGAGGGGGAAGCAGGGAGAGGGGCACAGCACATCCTGCTCCATGAATTTATTCAAAAGCATTGCAATCTGCCTGCACATCTTCATCACTTCAGCGATAATTAAATCTCAGCATCACAGGTGATGTCCTCACACAGTCTCTTTCCCAGGTTCCCACTGGGCCAATGAAGCAGGCCTCCCTGTGAGGCCTGTTAGCACAGATCAGGTGGTAATGTGGAGGGACAGATGAGCTTTAGCTGACAGATGGCAAGATGACCTGGAAAACCTGCCCCCTTTTCTAGGATCAGGCAGCAGCTGACAGGTATTATTTCATAAAATAACGTCTAAAAGGAATCGCCAGGGTCTTCGCATTAATCTGAGGCTGCAACCAGCCATGTAACGTTTATGTCAGAACAAATCTGTCTCTATGCAGGAGACGGAAAGTGGTTTTTGATGAAGTTGTTCATAAATTTTAATATAATATGCCTGATGGTGTCAGATATAGTCTCATATCTCTTTTATATTTAAAGGCTCTAGTGAAACATAGAAATATTCAATCTTCAACAAGCTACTTTTAAATAACTAAAAAGTTAACCAAGGATACCTTACTGCCTTTTTTTTTTTTTTTTGTATTTTCAATAAAGAACTGGTTCATCTGAGCTCCCATTTTTAAATGAGAATGATTTCAGTGCCATGAAAAGCTCTTTGCCTGGGGTACCAAACAAAAGGAGCAAGGCTGTTGCAAAGTTGCTTTTATGGAAAACTTGCTTTTTGGAAAAGAGGAAATTTGCCCAAACCCACAAGTAAACAACAACGGCAGGAAGCACCTGTCTACTACATACATAAATAATATTTCACAACTTCTGGTGAAAAAAAATATCAACTACTGACTGGTTGGCAGAGATAACCCTTTTCATTAAATGAGCTCTCCAGGCACCTGACATTTGAAAATTTCAGTCCAAATGAATATGTGGGGACTTCAACCACCTGGATGGGGTTTGGCTTTGTCTGCCCTATGTGTTATTCCCAAAGCCATGATGCAGCAAAGTATACCCTATGACTCAATTTGCATCTATCTACTAAAGAGCAAACTCACTTTAGTCTTGTTCCACGTGCACTATCCAATATTTCAGCATCAAACTTCTAAACCTGCCAGGGAAAAATGCTGACGTCTTTCTATTTATTTGATTGTTATGAAACAAGGAGAACCATTTATTGTAATTGTGTTAAAAGAAGGAACGTTTCCTCTTCTAGAGACCTTTCGTGGTGTAAGATCGCCTCTTTAAAGTACACCTAAAGATAATCGTAAAGTGAATTGATAAACATAACAGACGCACAAATAACCTGGAGAGTCATGTATCCTAGAAATGGAACTATCTCCACACACCTCATAATTACATTTTCACCTGCCCATCTGGTGCAGACCTGGGCTTATTAGTAAATGCACCAGATACAAAATCTTGTTTGTGTTTCAAAAACATACTGAACACAGTTTGCAAAAATAAGTAATGCCTTAGTTTTTTAAAAAAGCAGGAAAATACACATTTCAAGATGTTCTTTTTAAAAACTGAAACTAGTGAGGCATATGGGAAAATATCTCAGTCTACTTAGATACTTTTATAGGACTACCTAGCCTGAAGCCCTCTAAACTACTAGTTTACCAAATTTGTTTTTAGAAAGGTAAATTCTTCATTTGGCATGTCATAAAATAAACTAGAGGTTTAATAGTATCCATACAGATGCCTTAATTTCATTATAACAAAATCAAATTAAACCTTTAAAAAAGTTCTCCAAATGGCAGAGGCTTTTGTGAAAAATCTGATTGTTCTTACTCTACATTGAACATAACATACATTAAATTACAAATTAACAGAAAAAGTAAAGAATTTAGATCTAATAATCATAGAAATATTCTTATCTGAAGCAATCTGGACCAATACTTAATGAGTAATTTAAAAAGTTAAGTGAGGAATTATTATAGAATTATATATACAATACCTACCTAAACCAATTAATTAAATTTAAAACAAATATATATTTTATATAGGGTCAAAGTTTTTCTTTGTTTGAGGGTCAAAGTTTGGGATTCATGCTCTCTTCCATAAACCTGTCTGTAATACATATAGAATTTCATTTTTTGTTTCTTTGATGTAGAGTGCAAATTCAGTGATACATGCAAAATAAGCTAAGTTCAGAATCTTTCCGGAATTTTTGTCAGCTTTTTGCAGTTGTCTTGCCTATACCTGATTTGGAACAATTTCTTTTAACAATTCATTTATCAAGTCTTTCCAAAGCACTCATTTTCGGGTTTCATACAAACAATAGCTTCCTTTCTTTGAACATTTTTATGTCATCAGTTCACATAATACTGAATTAAGTTATGTATTTCTATACATAAAAATGATGTAAATAGTTTTGGAAAAAAATGAAAAGTTTTCTCCAAAAGCACCCTACTCAACTGTTAGGCACAAAATAGTACAGGCATACCAGAAAGTGGAGTATTACCTGTGAGCATTTAGCATGGTGTTGACATCAGTACATTTCAGAAAGAATAGGAAAAATGTTAGCTAATCATTGAGGCACTTAAGTGAGACTGTTTAAAAGATCTTATGAATATGTATTTATCATTGTGTGTGTATGTATATTCTCACACCCCATGATAAGGGTAGAGGCAAGGGAATGGCGTGGCAGTTAAGAACTCAACAATTTTTTCCCACTTTTTATAATAAGAATTAGTAGGGTTTTTTGTTTGTTTGTTTGTTTCCCTTATTTTGGAAAGATTCAGTACTGCATTATATTCTTTTTTATCCCCATGGCCCAGCACAGTGCATGGTTCACACATGGTGATTAGTAGTGTACCAGCTTTATGAGCTTAGGCAAGTTCTGTGTGTCAGCGTCTTCATCTGTAAAATGTCAATGATAATAAAATGTCAAGTTATTTTATGAATTCTGTGGATTAATAAATGTATAAAGAGCAGAGAATAAGACCTGGCTCATAGTGGGTGCTCAGTAATTGGTATAATTGTCAATAATGTAAGGTAATATTACATTATCAATATTATTGCCATGTAATCATTATTCTCTTTAAGTATTCACTCATCAAAAATAAGATCTAGTGAAAAATGGGAAAGAAAACCCAGAGTTGGGACTCTTGAATTCTGTTTAATTGTTCAAAACTGTTGCCAACTGTTAGTGTGTGTGAAGAACATTTAGCTAAAAATCACATTCATTCAACATTCATTGATATTCCTAAATACCCTTAGTTAAACTGGCAAAATTCCACTATTATAAAAATGTATAGTTCCTATGTTACTCCTTTTCATCTTGTTTTTTCCTATTGATTAATGTTTTAAAACTATTTTCAATGAAACATTATATGGCAAAATAGGCTGTTTTGTATGAACTTGTGCTCTGAAACAGATACTCTCTATGCAAAATTAAAAGCCAACTTGGCCATTTTGAACAAAAATAAATGTCTACACAAAACATCTTTCCAGAATTTTTTTTCTGATAGTCTTTTTTGGACACATGGAAAAAAAAAATATACAAAGGATCCTGTCTATTCCTTCCACATATTTTCCTTTCATGTTACCTGAAGACCAGTCTTACTGTGTATTTATAAGAGAACTTCTTGAACAATTGTCTTCAGTAAGCATTGATTTTTTCCCCCTCCTTTTAATCCAGGAAAAGCTGTACTTTCTCTTTTTTTTTTTCCTTTCAATGGGCTTTGCAAAAACTTCATTCCTTAACTGCAAAACAAGCTCTAAGTTAAAACAAAGAAAAACTTTTTTGATACGTAAGTCATTTTTCTAGATCAGAGTGATACACCTAACACATTCAGCCTATATAGATTTTAAACAATCCTCTTCTTTGGAAAAACCCATGGCCATTTTTTGTCTGCTTAGTAATATCCCACCTGACAATACTCAGATGATCTATCAACACTATGTTGGTGGCTGAGTGGTTTCAGGTTGTAATATACCTCAAGCGGAATTCATCTGAATTTCCTCTCTTCATTGATAACGTGAATTACATCATGGATGTTTCAAGGAAACCATTTATTTTTTTTATGCTTGGCCATAAACTAGACAATACTAGTTGAGTATGAACATTAAGAAGTCCCAGGAAACAAAAGAGAGGAAGTATTTATTTATGTAGCTCAGAGCATTAACACTATGTTCCACTGTCAAAGACCAATGCTGGGCCTGAGATGGCCCTTGTTCTGTTGCTTATCTGTCTCCTCTGGTATCAACATTAATACAAGTATTAATCGGAAAACCCAAAATAGCTAGATCAATATGTAGACGTCACATTTTCTAAACCAAAATTACTTTTGCTTGATTAGTCCATTTCGCCTGGTGCAAATTAATAACTTTAGTTTAGGAGAACTACAGGGCACTTCAGAAATCTACTAGTTTAGTGTTTGAGTTGGAAAGTTATCTTGCAGGCTAGCTAATGGTTACACTGACTGCCCCATGATTTGAGAAAGGGAACTATTACTGTAATTCCACCCCCTTTAGTACCGAAAAAATACTGAGACACATCTTGAATACATTCAGGTAATTTTAGTAATCAGTGTGCATTTGGTGAAATGCCTGCTGGTAGGAATGTCCAGAAAAAAAGCCATTCCAATGTCTACAGAAAAACTCTCAAAACATATGCCTTCACTTATAAGTTTAGCTATTATTTTGATGAAATAAAGTGAATTTTAACTTCAGTCCTCTAGAAGTCGAGTGGCCCTAGCTTGGCCGTGCTGAGAGTTACAGTCAGGTGACAGCAAACACTTCAGTTGACCCTCTTCTAGACGAAGCTTCTCTACCAATCTATTTATCTTGTCTTCATGGGTTGTGCATAAAACCTGATGTTCTCAATCACTGTAAATAACTGCGCATGTCAATATGAAGTCTTCCTGGATCAGGCTGACACTCCTCTGCTCTGTGTGGTTAGAAAACACATGCTTGACCTCTGTGAGTTCCATTCCTTCACTGTGGTCTATATAAAAACCTAAAATTGAGAGATTTCTGAAGCAGCCATCAATTTAACATAGTGAATTTATGAGAAGCTTCTCTCCAGGTAAATAAAATGGTAGCCTAGGGCTTCTATCAAATGTTTTACACTATGGGCATTTGTAGAATGAAATAAAATCTCTTTTTCTATAAAGGCATGCCTTCTTCAATTTTCCAAAGAATAGACAGTAGGGGAAAAGTTTTGTTCTCTGGAGAGTTTTGAAGCTTTTCTTCATAGTGGGATAAGGTATACTTAGGCAGGTTAGATTTAATTAAACTTGGAGGCAGAAAGAAGGAGTGGATGGCCTTTCAAGGGGCCTTCATGCCTTTGATTACGTTTACTTACAAATAAATCCAGATACAAATAAACAGAAGTATGCTTCAAATATGGGTGATTCCTGAATGACGCCAGGAAAAGAGAAAGCTATTTTGGAATACCCAAACTTTTTTTCAAATTTTACTTATGCAGGTGGGTTACATTCCCCTACTATGCACTTAACAGTATTTTTTTTAAAACTCTAAAACACATAGGCCTTTTTGCCTGAGTTAAATTTGTTTCTTTAGCTGGTAAAGCTTTTCCTTTCCATATGGTCAGGATAGCTAATTTAGTTTGTCTCTGAGGTGGCCAACATTATAGTGTGGTATCATAGAATATAAAAATAAAAGAAGGTATGAAAACCTTATTCTAAAAATGAAATAAAAACAGATGGGACATACGTTTCTAACGTACTTAATTTGCATCGTCTTTTTCTCCTTTTAAAGTTCTTGTGGACCAATCTTGCAAAGAGGCAAAACAAACCCTAAACACTCCAGTTCCATGCCAGCAAGCTGCCAAGCTGATCTTTTTATCTCCATCAACTCCATGAAAAATCAACGAACAGAAAAAATAAATCAAAACCCGTGTGTTTAAATGTTCTGAAAATTTTAAAATAAAATTCTAAAATAAAATTTGTATTTTTCACTTACATACTGTGAAACTATTTCCAAGTGAAAGCATAGTCATCTGCAAGGTTGAATTACCCCAGGAAGCCTAATGATGACTTTTCTCTGCCTCATGAGGATGACAAGGACTTTACAGGGTGGCCCCAGAAGAGCATGCAGGTGGCTGTCAATTTTAGTTCCCTCTCCAATCAATACCTTTCCCTTTCTTTAATGCTGCTGTAAAAATTTCATCATTCACTCCAAGACACAGTCTCGTAAGTCCTGCCCCTAGAATCCTGATTTCATCAGATTTGCTCAATGTAACTTGTTTAGTAACTCACTGCATAATACCCCGGTGGTCTTGTACCAGCTACCATATGTGACTAAGACTAGGTCTGTGTGATGTCAAAGCAAATGAATTAGGAGGCAAAATAATTTAGACACATAATTACTGGTTTTGTCTGAACAACTGGCTTAACTATTTTTTTTCTCTACTGTTTCCTGAATCAACTTTTTTTTTTTTTTTTTTAATCAAATGAACACAGTGGAGAATTGCTTGAGAACGGCAAGAATTTGGCTGAATATAGAACATGTGACAAATTATTTTCTATACTTTCCATGTTTGTCATAATTACTTTTTAAAAAGCACTTCCAAGAGAGCAGGTTTGGATCTGCTATAGGGTTATAGCTGTATTATTAGCAATAGGGGATTTGCAAATATAATTCTTTTTTGACATTAAATATTTTAATTTTATTACTAACCTCAAGAATACTTTATTCATTGATAGTTATCCATAATTTTAATTAAAGATACAGTCAAAGAAAAGCATTGCCACATTACTGTTATTTAAATGAGCCAAGATAACTGCTTGAGTAAAATATTTTATTTTCTTCAATTTTCCAGAAGAAAATTAAAAAGTTAATAGAGGCCACAATGACAGTCACAAATTATTTATCATCAGAAGAAAACTTCGAAGGATTTTTAGGCAAATACTCCAGTAGTTCGGGTTTGAAATGGCTTTATATATTTTAAATGTGTTCTCTCCTTTTTCTCTCCCTAGCATAATTCAAAAGTATTTAAAATGGTTTCATTGATTACTGGAACAAGGCATTAAAACTGTGGGTTGATAAGCTTCTTTGGAATCCTCAGCAATCTTGATACATATCTAAGTAATAAAATTTGTGAAGGAAAATAAAACCATGGCTGGTGTTACTGATACTTGATAATTTTCTTTCCCACGATGCTGTGTAGCTTAGCTTTTCTTTTCTCAAGTCAGGATGATTACCAAACAAATTTTATATACTACATAAAAGGGTTACTTATAAAGATTATTAAAAGAATGGAAAGATTAAACAATGCTTTTTCATCAGTGTTTTGTATCTGATTCTGCCTTTTCCACGGAAACCCTCAAACCAAGAGAGCAAGGGAACAGTACAAAGAAGTCACAGACAAGAGAGTAGCCCTGAATGGCACTTTCAGCCTTGCAGGATCCTACCAATTGCTAAAAGCTGTCAACATTTCCTTTGGAAGCAAGCGTGGGGGAGAATTCTGTTCTTAGTTGGTGTTGTGAGTTGAATCAGGTCCCCCCAGTAAGATATGTTGACGTCGTAACCCCAGTACCTCAAAATATGACCTTATTTGAAAATAGGGTCTTTACAGAGATAATCAAGTTAAAATGAGGTCATGAGGGTGGGTCCTGATCCCATATGACTGGTGTCCTTATAAAAAGGAGAAATTTAGACACAGAGACAAACACATAGAGGGAAGACTATGTAAAGAAACACAGGGAGAATGTCAGGTGACAATGAAGGCAGAGATTTGAGTTATGCCACTAAGAGGCAAGAAATGTCAAATACTGCTAGCAATCCACCAGAGGCAAAGAAGGATTCCTTCAGGTTTCACAGTGACCATGGTCCTGATGACACCATGATTTCAGACTTCTAGCCTCCAGAACTGTGAGACATTAAGTTGCTGTTGTTTTAAACCATCAATTTGTAGTACTTTGTAATGGCAGCCCTAGCAAATGAATACAGTTGGTGAAACTAGTGCCACTGAGGCTAGTATTTCAGAAAAGAAGAGAAAAGAAAATAATAGAAAAAGAAAAGGAAAGGAAAGGAAAGGGAAAAGTCCTAAAGGAGTGAACTACCCAAATGCAAATTGTCAGAGGCACTTTTGTAAAAAATGAGGAAAAGATAACCAAAGAAGGTACCAAAAAAGATGGACTGCCTCATTTGTTAAGTTGAAAAATATCCTCTTATTTGTACTTTTTCCTCTTTATGCCTTTTACCTAACAGTCCAAACATTTCAAAATGTGGCACAATGGGGAAAGAAGCAATTGCTAGGAAACACTGAGACAGGGAAACCTGGTGAGAAACTGAGTAATGGTGATATCAGTCAGTTTCAGGGAAAATGGTGAAAGAAAACTAGAGGTTGGTCAGAGTCTGTAGTGAGAGGGTGTCTGTAAATCACTGTGTAAACACCCAGGAACTGCTCCCCCAAAGTCAAGAACCAGTCAAGCAGTACCAGCTGTAAAAATGGAAGAGTGCAGGAAGTAGAGGATTCCTCCAACATCTGTTAGGGCCATTAAAAATGAAAAGTAAATCCAAACTGGCAATATAAGAGATTTATTTTTCTACATTAACCCTGACAGCAACTGCCAATTTTTTTTCAATCTTTTGCCACACAAGAACCTTTCAAGGGGCATAAGAATCAGTGCCAACTGCAAAAGCAGCAATAGGTGGAAAAATTGGGATTAAGACAATTTAGTATTGATGGCAAGCATCCAATAAGATGAGAATAAAGAAGGGAATATGAGAAGTCAAAGCTTTCAGGAATGCATCAACTTTTCCCAGGAAAATATAATTATCTGGGGAGAATGCCAAACAATTCTTTGTAGGCAATATCGTATTCTGTGAAATAAAGAATTTGAATGAAGATCTCATAATATTATAAACTAGAATTTGACTTAAGTGAAAGAACTACCTAAAACAATACGCAAGTACTTTAAAAATATAAGGACCAAGATAACACATCATTCCATGCTCTTAATAGAAAGATATGAAAAGATACAGCTCCCCCTAATTTATGTCAAGGGTCATCTGTTTGCCATGCACAGTTAGTAAGAGAGGCTAGCTTTTTAATCATTCAGAACTACACTTATATTATGAACCAGGCAATGTGTTAAATCTTCCATTCTCTTTCCCCTTCTTTCCTTCACTGTTTCTCAATTCTGTTTGCTACCCCTGGTGTAAAGTCTGAGTCCCAGTATCATGAGCCCACATATTTTGTCTCTTTGTAGTTAGCATTTTAGAGTTTAGCGATGGAAGGAATCCTGGAGATCATTTACTTTAATGGCTTAATTTTATTTATACACAAAGAACGAGTGGAACTATTTAACCAGAGGGAACACAGAGACTTATGTATATGGGCTTTGGCTATCAACAGCCTTGGATCAAATCTGGCTCCACTACTTGCTCGATTGTGACTATCAAATTTCTCATTACATGGGGGCAATTTAATATATCATCCAAACAGGGACACTCTTGAAGGGGAAAGGGGGACACTGATAATAAGGATGCTGGGACAGTGGGGATAAAGCAGGGCTATTTCTGACAAACTAGACTTATAGTCACTTGTATTGTGAGAGTGATATAGACATCATAGGGTAGATGTGAGGACTGAATGAAACAATGTATGTTAAGCACCCAAGCAATCAAATCAATGGTAAGTATTATTCTTGTTATTAAGTGATTGGCCCATAGTCAGCCCAAATGTTTGCAATAGAGCCAGGAATGGAAAACACAAAGTAACATTCTTTCCACTATACTACATTGTTACTTTAAACAGAGTAGATTAAGTAGGAGACTAATAAGAAGCAGAGTACTAACATATCATTATAATATATTAGTACTCCTTATTAATCTACTTAATCTGTTTTGCCCACGCTCACATGCATATTCAAGTCTCCAATTAGATTAGATCTGCTCAAAGGCTATAACCAGAGGTCTGATGTATTTATCCTCATTCCTTCCTTTACCCTTTTCTTTGCAAAGTGCCTAGTGTAATGTGCATAAAGTAGGTATTTAAGAAAATGGGCAATTTTGTTCTTCTTGTTCTATTCCACTACATATTTTGAGAATTGCAAATGAGCATCCAGTTCCGGGCACAATAAATATCTGTTTAATGGATGTGGAATAAGAACCCTCTTTAAAATCTATCTGTATTGTATCTTCACTTCTTTGAAAAAAAAAAAAAAGGCCATTCTTTTTTCCTACTAAAGCATTTTGAAGTGCATGTATTTATTCCAACGAGGCAAGTCTCGTCATTTAAACTTCATTTTCAATTGAATTTTCATAACAATTTTTGGTTGCTCACCCCTCTCTAAAGTTGACAATATTGTCTTTGCAGAAGACAAAAGCAATGAAGATTCAAACTAGGAAATTCAGATGGGTTTTGAGGAAGCTAAAAAGATAATTTTGTAAACTGCCACATTGAAACTGCAATGTCTGGAAATGGCTTTTTTAATGGTCAGTGTGGATCATTTCACTATGAATTCAACTGTAGCAATGATCAGCACCAACAGGCAAGCTGTGTGCTTGGAGGATAATTTACTTGTGGCGTTGTGCACAGACTGAGTTCTCAACCCTCGCTTCAATTTATCCTTTAGTAGGTACCTAGAAGACCTGTATGCATATAACACAATCTTCTTTGCTTTTAATCTACACATATTTGGAAATTTAAACTTCCAAGACAATTCATTGAAGGTACCCTAACTTGGTAATTTTTGAATCTCCATTTCATTAAAAATAAATAAATAAATCAACAACTTCATGGTTCCAAGGTTCATTACATGTACCACCAAATAGTGTGCCTATTCTCTTCAGTATTTTAAATTCTCCAAATTACAAACAGTTACCTTTATAGTTTATCTAGTGTACTTCTCCTGTACAGTCAACTTTCAATACTTCTGAGATTGATTATCCAGTCTGTGGATATAATTCAAGTCCTTGACTTTTCCATTTCCCTCAAGCAACCTGTCTCTAGGGCATTTCTTCCCTCCCTAGAATCTCTGCTAGAGGGTGGCAATGGAGAGTGAAGAAGATAAAACACATCAATCAATGTTTTAGCAGAACTGCTAGAGGACGGTGTATAGGAAGATGTTGAAAAAGCTAGCTAAAATGATACTTTTGAGTATCTGAGGTTTTCATTGATTTTGATTATATCCTTTTCTCTAAGGTGCTAAGGGTGACTATGGCTCTTTTATAAACTATCCCTGTTATCAATGAAGGAGTTCAGAATAGGAACGATAATGAATTTGATTCACTGTGTTACCACGTTGGATAGATAACTGAGAATTGACCTCAATACGCCAAGAGGTATAACATGGATAATATTAGCCTTAATACCAGACCAGATTTATAGAAAAATATCTTAATTTCTTAAAATTTTAGAAATACTTTAATATCTGTTTAATAAACTGTTTAGTATCTCCAGGCTCAAGAATGGCTTTAAACTTCCAATCACCCACAAGTTATTTCTAAAAGATCTTAGAAATTGTGCTTTATGATCTCATTTTCACATATGCTAATCACGTTAGTTACTATTATCAGATCACCTGCTTTGCTGAGTTGAAACCCCAAAGCCACACATACAAATCCAAATTTCAGGTAAACTTCAACACTTCAATAAATCTCAGTAAGCATAATGTTTGTTTGTTTGCTTGTTTTCCTTTCTGCATTTGTCTCCAAAGGCTATTTCTAAAGCTAGAATTATCTACTTATTAAGTATTATGACATATTAAGTATATTAAATTAATTATTAATGTTTAACTGAAGATAATATTTTGGTATGTTTGTTGTAAAGGGAAAGGTACCAGGGAGAGATTTAGACTATGTATTAAAAAGGCTATTTATGAGCATCATTCAAGGAAGCACTCTTCAAGAAAATCTTCTCTCAGAAGACTGAAATGTCAGTGTCCTAAAATCATGAATGGAAAAGTTCTGAAGCAAACTCATATGTTCTATAATATAGTTTTTTTACTACTAACACCTTTCTAATTTATTGCTTTAACATTAATAGAAAAAATTCCAATTCAAACCTCTTTTACATTGCATTAGTAACATTAATTATCATAAAACTATGTGGACATTAAATTACTGTTCAAAAATATTTAGTGACTTGGAACTTTCCCTCTCTAAATTTAGTAAAAGAAAATCAGAAAACAAAATTATCTATAGGATCCCAATTTATAAAATAAAAATATGTATGTAAAGAAAAATAAATGTAGAAAGGAAATACATAACTCTATTTTGTAATATATTTAATAATAAATACTTTGGAAATAGTTATTTGTATTTTTTCTCCAATTTTTCTAAAGTAATCACGTTATAAAATAATATTTTTCTTAATCATGAAAATAAAATTACTGAAAATGTGCTAAAAATCCTTTGTTCCTCAATATTCTAGAAGGAGGTTTTTTAAAAAATATATTAATTGGAACAAGAAACTAGAATAAATGATCACTAACGTTTCTTCCTACATTAAAATTCTTTTGTACTGTATATAACTTCATTAGGTAAATATTGACTATACATTAAAAAACGTATTTACTCTTTATAGGATTATAATTTTACCCAAATGTTTTGAGACACGGTTTATTAAAATTATACTGTCTTTGAAAATTTGATTAGATGTTGGGGAAAGTAGTCCATATATGCCATTTGTAAACAGAATCCAAAGCTTGTACTTCCTCAATAAGGGAGCAGAGCCTCATTTTAATTCCAGGCAAATGGATTGATATTCTTCAGTTTATTACTTCCAGAGCAAAATATTTAAAAGAGATTACAAGAAAATAATCACCACTACCAACAATATAAAACACAGTATTGGGGGTTGACAATCTGACCTTTATGCATATATGTGTAATCTAAAAAGCAAAGAAAGAATGCTTTTGAAGAGTGGGCAAGTATGTTTGATCAAATTAAATATTCAACATTTCAAAATATTCAATTGGCACTTAGATTAGTTTTATCTTTTTTATAAGCTCAAAAAGAAATATAAAGTGAGAAAGTTGTAGCTAGAAGAAAATGGGAAGTAAAGTTCTAATTTTTATTAAATTAAATTAGAATGCTAAAATATTACAATATTAGTGATAGATATCCTATGGAATACCCTTTAAAAGCAATCTAGTGAAGATCAGATTTTCTAATGCTTAGTGTCAGCCTCCATGCTACATACTAAGTCCTGAATTTTATTCTATGTTTTCTAAGGCTTACCATATAGACACCTGAAGTTAATCAAAATAAATCCCCTTAGCCCATAGCCTAGAAAGCCCTCCTCATGGTCAGGATCATGATTTTAGAAGTTCTGTTCCCCACACATACCTCACCCCTGCCAGACAGAGTAGGTGTCAATGAGTGAATTCTATCAGTGATGATTGATAGACTTGAACACTGTTCAGGAAACATCATCGACAGGCTACGAACAATCCAAGTCAAGTAAACATCGAAATTTACAAATTTATATAGAGTGTTCTGGCAATGAGGAATTTTGGTTAATTGATTTTCCTGATTAGCTCACTGTTAATGAAAAGTTCTCTAATTTCTGTCTTATAATTTAAATTTATCTTTAAAATGTTTTAGTTCCTCTACTTTTAGCATTCTGAAGGGTTGCACAATGGACTGTATCTGTAATGGTAAGAAACTTACTGTACCCAGAAGTCACAATTCTAAAAATTAATTCTCATTGTACCCAATGGAAAATGTAGAGGTTGAAGATATTAGAGATGAGAATGAATGCATACGCACTGTAGGCCATAGTAGATATGTGTTTGTTTGTTTTTCTCTTTGCATAATGCATTTAAAAATGTGAACTTGTTCTGTTGTTATTTGTCAACACATTTTCTTTAGAGCAGGGTTTGCTCTTTGCTAAAGCACTCCTCGCTCCAAGCAACCATCAACAAGAAAAATAAAATCCATTTAATGAATGTTTGGAGAAGTTGGGTTCTTAGTTGGCATTTCACTGTTCTTGGCTTCCAGAATGAACTCTTTAGAGCCCTAGTGTTGATAGAAGTTTTCAGTAGGAACACTTAACCATGGCAGTGTTATCGGTGAGTTTGCTGTCTTTACCTTAAACCTATACAATTTCCATGCTTTGCTAAAAAAACAGCATCTTCAACTTTCACAGAGCAGTCTAAGATTTCATTTCTAAATCACTGGAGCTCCCAGGGAGGTCATGTCTTTATGCATGTCACCACTGGACACTCTTGCACTGTTGTTCTAACACCCAGTGAGCTGCAGGGTTTCCTCCACAACATTCCACATGTGCAAGAGCATATTTTTCTTAGTTCATAAGTGCTTGGCAGAACTCTGATTCCCAGGGTATTTGGGCTATGTTGTTCTGAATTTTCATCACCAATCAGATTACTTACTTTCAGACCACTAAAAGTCACAAAAAAGAATTTGGGAAACTTATATTTAGTAGGGCCCTAGGGAGAAACGGCAGGATGGGAGGTGAAGAGAGGGAGAGAGGCCAATGACATTTCCAAAGACCAGTAGGTAGAGAGTTCTGATTCTAGCATCGTGTTAATAATACAATTACCAGTAGTAACACACATTTTAGTGTAACCCTTCTGAATGTTTGCCTTTAAGCTAAAAAAGCATTTGGTTTTTTAAAAAATATAAATTATGTCATATATCACTACCTGTCTTACCAGAAAATTAACTTAGAATACATTTTAAGGTCCACATCCTAATCAAAACATCTAGCCCAATTTCCTTTCTGTCCAACCTGTTGTTTGTTCATTGCTTTATTTTACACGTTTAGATCCCTCTAGTGATTCTTTCTTGTAGTGAAGCTATGATGGCCTTCGTCTATTCATTTTTCTCTTCCTTTTATTGATCAATTGTTTTGGCACACGTTATTAACAGTGTTAAATTCTGAGATTATGCAAATGCAAAAAACATTGTTCTTGTCCTAGAGAAGTCATTAGTCTGCTTCGGGAAAACAACTCTTTCAATGAGTAGCTATTGTGGCCACAGGGCAGACTCTCCAGCTGGGGCGTGTGAAAGCTACCATTGCAGCCCGAAGATGAATCAAATAACGAATCATCATTGTAGAGAGTCAGGAAGGGTGGAGCACAGTGGGGAAGAAGTGGGGCGGGAGGTTGGCAAGAGTAGGGATCTACTAATGATGGCAAATAGTTGTGCTATGTGAAAGAGGCACATTCCAGTAACAACATCCCATAATCCACTTACAATATTTTATATCCTATTTTTTAAAAGTAAGAAATAAGCAATATGTTCCCTTTTAGGAAATATGTTCTTTCTTACCCACTGGCTTTTATTTCATCCATTATAATGGCTTTCAACAACTTAATTTGCAGGGCCCTTTGCCAGTTGTTTGAGAAATAACAAAATTACAAATCCAGCTAGATGTGATTAACAGGATAATTTTACCTCATAGATATACAACATTTGGGATTTGTTGTTATGCACCTATTTTTAAGAGCTAACCATGATTCTAATAACAGTTTAACCTTAGTAAAATGGATTTGCAGCTTTGCTAGGTCCAAAGAATGTTTCATCTATCTGGGATTTCTTGTTCATGAGTAACTCAATTATTATTATGTTTTACTTTATCATTAGAAAACAAGGAACTTTGTTAATATGAAACTAAGCATGGTGAATCATACTTTTATTTAAGGAGAAATCACCCAAAACTACCTGCTATATATCTTCTACTCCTTCAATGCTCAACTCAAATTTGATGTGCTTCTCTGAGACTTTTCCTAGACTATCAACAAAATTGATTGCTCTTTCAACTTGTCATCCCACGTCGCTCTAATAATTCTGTTATATTTTTATGAGAGACAGCAAATGTAATGGCTAAGAGCATGGCTTCTTGAAACATACTACCTGGTTTTGAATCCTGGTTCTCCCTCTCAGTACTTGTGTTATCTTAGGCAAGTTACATCACCATTCTGTGCCTCAATTTCCTCATCTATAAAAAGGATAAAATAGCAGTACCTAACTAATAAGGTCCTGAGGATGAGATGAGTAAATATATAAAAGGAATAATAAAATTGTCGAATGAGATGAGTAAATATATAAAAGGAATAATAAAATTGTCTGGCATACAGCAAATACCGTGTATGTGCTATTTTTATCTATCAGTCCTATCTTATCTATCTATTTAATATAATTGTTCTCTCATGTGTGAATCTTCCTCAATAGCATAGCCTTTATTTAATCCGGAGAACATGTCATTTGTTTTTGTGCATCACACCTTTTGGACTCTCTTAAAAATTGTTTAATATGGTAGGAGTTTAATAAATGTTGACTGATACAACACTGGAATCAAAGACTCTAAGGAGCCCCATGAATGATCTTCAAAAATTCCATACTTTGAAACTGCTCATGTGCAATTTTTTCTGAGGCAAGTATTCCTATCACTCATCAAATTCTTAATAAAATTATGTAACAAAAATAGTAAAGAAAGAATCTTCTAACTTTTACAACAATTAAAAATTTTCCAAGTCCATTTGGAATGTGTAACCTGAAGTTTATATAAGAATTTACCCAAAAAACCAAGGTAATGTGGTGTCTTCATTATTTCTTTCTTTCATCTTAATTTATCTACAAATAGTTTTTGAATTTTGAATTTATATACACATACACATATATGAATTAGCTAAAAGCTGTGGTGGTATTAGTGAAACAGAATACTTGGTTTTTATTTTTGAGAGACTAATGACATTTTTATGAAAATCAAAGAAATAAAATAAACTGTTTGAGTTAAGGAATAAACCATTAAGTCATTTCTGAACACATTCATAGTAATGGGATACACAAATTGAAAGCTTTCATTGATGTCTTCAGCACTGGTAGCACAGATAAATGGTTGCTTAAGAGTAGATCATCAGGATTATAAAATGTTTCAATCAAGGAGAAATTTCTCAAAATAGTGGTTTGAAGCCCTACCTTTCATAGACCTAACAGTCAGGATTCCAAAATTAAGATTGAGACTACACTGACCCTTGTACTGGTTTTAAGCTAGCCTTGATAAAACAAAAACCAAAACCAAAGAAGAATATAATACTTGGCTCAGTGCCTGAATTGCTACAAACCAAACCAAACCAACAGAATCTGTATCTATTCTGAATGTAGTAATTTCTCTTTTATTTGTGTGTGTGTGTGTGTGTGTGTGTGTGTGTGTGTGTGTGTGTGTGTGTGAAGAAACAGAGACAGAGAGGGAAAGAGAATATGCAAGCTTGGAATCTCACACAGAAACTCTAGAGATCACTGAATAATATGCAGAACTCTTTCTTCACTGTTGGAGAAGAGATCCTCACCAACTGATCCTTACTGTGACACGTCTTTCAGAATCTATCGGGTCAATGATATTTGAATTACTTTCTACATTCAAAAGCATTTTTTGTCAAAAGCAGACCTAGAATGGCTTTCTATAGTGCCAAGCACCACCACCACCTCTACAACCACCAGACAACAAACAAATGAAAACCACTCCCCCGTCCCCAGCAACGACCTATTTTCCCAAATTAGGTACATTATGCAAATATCCTGATAGGCACTT
Source organism: Balaenoptera musculus (assembly GCF_009873245.2). Classification (NCBI taxonomy): domain Eukaryota; kingdom Metazoa; phylum Chordata; class Mammalia; order Artiodactyla; family Balaenopteridae; genus Balaenoptera; species Balaenoptera musculus. The sequence goes on along the minus strand of NC_045791.1, from coordinate 27,161,636 downwards.
TGGGCCAAGACATTCAAAGGAGGAAAAAAGTAATGATTAAGGAGACAAGCCTTCTTACTGTGCATAATCTTTTGAAACATGAAAAAGCTAAACTTTAAACTTTTCACATGGGTTTCCATGATGCCATAGAAGATAAAAGAATAAATGAAAGGAATCACTGGGGAAAGAAACCTGAAGTCACTGTGGGTAACTCTGAAATGTGGACATAACTAGAACAGACTCAAGCCCCATTTTGCAGATACTTGTCAGAGTTAAGAATTCCAACTATGGTTAAGTAAATATAGTCAAATAATTTTAGAAATGACATATAAGATGCTGTCTTCTAATTATGTAATTTCTTCATAAATAATTGTATGCCACACTAAATTTCTTAGACTATTCCATAAGACATCAGAGCTAAATCAAATAATTACAAAAGCTGTAAGTATTTACAATTAATCAGTATGGCTTTTGATACAACAGGCTTTTTGAAGTGGGCTGAAGAAGTAAAAAAACAAGGTATAAATATTTGAGTCAAGTAATTAATTTATGAAATTCTTTTTTTTAAGATTTGATATTAAAGAAAAAACATAGGTTAAACATATCTGGGGGAAATTGATATCTTTGCACAAGTCCTATTTGTTGTTCGACACTTGTGTTATTATTCCTTGGGGTTCATATAGTTCATCTTTTTGGTGCATAAAATAATGTAGTTCTTTTGCACCAAATAAGAAATGTTTTATTTAAGGCCTGCTCCCTATTTATCTATTACTGCTTTGCAAATGAGAGTGCTAATGTCACATTATGACAGGATAATCCAGAGGAAATAAGCATGGACTTTAGAAAAAGACTGATGTGGACTCCAATCCAGGATTTATATTACAAGCGGATAAATACTGGGCAAATTACATAACCTCCCTTACATTCAATTTCTGGGAAATAAAGAAATAAAATGTAACAACAATAGTAAAAACGACAATAATAATAAGCGTGCGTTCTCTGAAAGACTGTTGTATTACATAGAAGTATTACATAGTATATCACACATACTTTGTGAAGTGTCTGGTAGAGTACTTTGCTCCTAATATGGTCTCAGTATATCACAATCATCATTTTACTGATAATAAATTAACACAGCATGAATAAACAGTGGATTGTATCTTTGGAACGAATACCTGCCTTACTTACTACAAATTCAGCTAGCAATTATATTGGAAATTTTGCAAGTTTGGATGAGAAGGTTGACCAAACTGAAGTCTGTTTAAACTCAATAGCTCTATATTACATGATTACCCTGTCAAAATGATTATTTTTTAACAAATTAAAGGATTTTTGAAATTTATGTTATGTATTGAAAAGATATTAAAATCCACTTTTAAGCTCAAAGGTCTATCTGCTTTTGGTTCTTCTAAGAAAAAGGAGAAAATAAATTTTACATAATTTGCCATTTTAAGGAAATTGGCATAATATTTATGATATTTACAATCTTACTCTGATGTGGTCTATAGTTCACAGAACCACAATTTAGGAAAAAGAAGAGATAAAATATGATCAGTGAATACTATTTGAAGAGCGTAAGTATCACTGAATTAGATTATGGAAATGAACTGAACAATATACTATGAACATAGTTATAAGATGCTTTCTAACATAGTATGCAAATGTGGAAATTGCATTTGATTTAGAACCAAATTCTGCCATTTTTAGAATTTACTAGTATCAGTGTTCATTTTGCATGAATGTATGTGCAATGTTTTTTATTGTTTTTTGGGAGGGTCTCCCTTGCTGAGTGTTAGGAAGTCTGGTTGTGTCACCATTTATGCAATAAAGTATTAATCCAATATTTAGCTATTTTTATTTTCCTGGTTGACCATATTTTAATTCAATAAATTGTTAATTGTAATTCATTAACTACTGTCAAGAGGTAGTAGTGAACTAAATAGTCAATAGAAATTGGAGAATCTGTCTGGATGAAATTGGACTTAATGGACAGCCACTTCAAAGCTTTATTTTTCTAATTTAAATTAAGTGGATGGTACTCAATTCTACAGAAAAATGTTGTCTCCCTTACTTTTGCCTGCACCTGTGCCCAGGTGTTCCCATGTTCTCTTGACTGAACCCTTTAACTGACTCATATATTTTCTGACTATTCCTTTCAGTTTCTGCTTTACTTTGGGGCCTCATTCTCTTTCATCAATGTTATTATTTTACTATCCAAAGTGGTCTTGGTGCCTCCAAGCCCACAGTTTCTTCATCTGTACTAGAATTTTCAGTCTAAAATCAAATCCGATCGTGCCTCTTCTCTGCTTAAAATCTCCAATGCCTCCCACTGAACTACAGGAAAATTCCAAATTTTTTAGTAAACATACGCTTAGTTTTCACTTCATTTCCTGCCATTCTTTCTACTGAAGCTCACTTTTCAGTTACAGCGTGGAATACGTTCTCTAAAGACTCCCTTCCCCTCATCTCCAGGTGGCAAGGCATGTGTGATTCTTTGACACTCAGCTGAGACATCATTTACTCCAGGGAGTCTTCTAAGACACTCTTTGTATCACTTTGCTTCCATCACAGGCCAAGTATAATTCTATTTAATCTTACAATATTTATCACATGGCACTGTAATTTATTTGGTACATTTTTACTTGCCTCATTAGATATTCTGCTTTTCAAGGGTCTTCCTAGAGAAGGTGTATCTGGATTTAAATGTTACCGATTACCTTATTATGTGCATAAAAGCATAGAGAAGTATGAAGATTAATTATATATTATATATATACATATGTAACTTTATCAGTTAAATACCTCAAAAGGTCTAAACATATCTCTCTTGAAATAAATCTTAAGTTTTACATTGTTTTGTTCACCTTTCAATAAACTCCCCTTCTCTGACCTCAGGTCAGTATATATATATATCTACAGTCCTTTTAATTTGCAAAATTAGCTTCTAATTATTTATTTAGTTAAACCCTATAATATGGCTGTAAAAAAGGTGGCTGACAAATTGCAGTACAGTGAATCCAAACCTATTTTAAGATGATTCAAATTAATGCTGTTTGTGAAAAACATACAGTGTTTTATTTTATAAACCTTCCTAATAATACATGAAGCATGAATTAGAGATACGAAGGCATATTAAAAAAGCAACAACAAAAATAATACACCAACACATACGAGAAAAGTGAAGTGAAATGGAGGTTGCAAGAGGAAATATATAAAGAAAAGACATAGGGAGCAAATGGAAAGTCCTGAAAGATAAATTAATATATGCCCAAAGGCAATGAATGCCATTTAGTAATAAATATACTGGAAATAAAAATAGAGCCAATTAGTATGAACAAGAAAATGCAAAAATAATCAGGAATAAAGAAGAGGAATATGCAGGGTAAGTTGCGTGAGATTCAAAACATTATGTGGAAGATTATAAAATGAAGTGAAGGGAGTACAACATGATAAGAAAGGAAAGGTGGCAAATAAAAGGAAAATTGTGACGATGATAAAGATAAATACAATGACATTTTTCAACTGTAGGAAGGGCAAGAGGTCAGACCCTGGAAGAGATAGAAGAGATAATTTATTGACAGCAAAGGTAGAGGAGCTGATAAAACAAAATTAATTTTATTTTCTGCCTCAGTGTCCACAAATAGTGGAGAGGCTAAAGTGGCAAACACAGACATACATTTCCCATGAGATAGAAAAGAAATGTTAAAGGAAATTAAGATTGCTATGGAATGCCTAATCAAATGAAGTGTTCTTTTTTTCTTCAATGTTTCATTCTATTTGAAAACAAAAGGTATAACTAAACAATATTAATACTGCATCTTGGTTACAATAAGCATTTTCAGAGTTGATTACAAGTACCATGAACCTGCCTATTACGTGAAGAACATAAATAACACTTTAAAAAATATCTTTAAGAGAAATCCAGTAAACACTAGGACTGCAGAATAGAGTTAAAAGAAGTTGCTAAAGACAGAGAAATATCTTGGTCATGCCTTATATATTTTATTTTAATTTTCAGAAAGAATAAATAATTATCTGACAAGAATTTTTTCAGTTGGTGTTTTTTAATAAATATTTAAAATTTGTTTTAAGTTTGAATTTCTATAAGCCTATTTGAAAAATCTTCAAATGATAAACTAAAATATAAAGATTTCACTTTTACAGCATTATTCTAATAACCATTAATCATATTTGCTAAAGAAAATTCACAGGGAAAAAAACAACATGATCCTGAAATGCATAATTTTTGATGTTTTAAGTTTATTATCAACACTATAACTTGGACCTTAAGGTAAAGATTATTTTTCTTTTGAAACATTTATTAGATATGAAAATTATTGTTATAATGGATTTGTGATCTTGATTTCTATTATGTGGGTGTAATAGAAACTGAACTGAGATCTAAATTTCATATGTATATGAAATTTCTGAGATCCAATTTTTATATATGTATGAAATTTTTCATGTATATTCTCTAATAGTTATAAAAAGGCAATAGATTTCAGGTAGTTTGAATGATATAAATTTGTTAACTAGAAATTAAGAACATTCATATCTTTTTACTGTACTATCTAGCTGACTTAGCAAAGTATATACTTCATTAGGTAAAGTTCTAGACATAACTGTATAGATTTTCCACAATCTATATGATTTTTCAGTAGTTTTACATAAGAAAAGAACTATTCAGAAAAACTGATTCAACATGTATATATACAGGATCTATTGCTTGAAAAATACTGTATTAGATGCTGTGAGGATACACAATAGGAATTGGAAGTTAACACAAAATAAGGGCAAGAATATCTATTTGTGCTGTTGTAATCAAGGTAGAGAGTGAAAACCACCATAAAAGAGGCTCAGATAAAATGCCTAGGGAATTTAAAAGAAAGACAGATTTGTGACAATCAGCCTTTCATTCAATTGGTCATTCAAAAAATATTTCAGAATATTGAAAGATGGGTAAAAGAAAAACCCATGGAAATGTGGAATAAGGAACTTTCCAGAAGGAATCAGGAAATCCACACAAGGATGTGGTAAGGGAGCTAACAGCTATTAAGTGCCTAGTGTGTGCCTGATGTTTTACAGCTTCTGTCATTGATCCTTAGAACATTTGTCCATTTAAGCCAAAAAATAGTTGTGACTGTGACTCCAGGGATAAATTCTTCAAAAGGTGAGCATGATTATTCCCACTTTATATATAAGGCAACTTAGAACTAGAGGTGTTTGCAAAAATCACCCAAGATCCTTGAAGTCTTAAATGAGGAGCCAAGATTCATTCTAGGAAAATCTATCTTCATAATCCAGGCTCTATCAATTTCTTGCTGGTACATACAGAAAGAATAAGAGTGACAGAAGGCCCAAAGAATACCCTCCTATCCTTACTTCCTACTCCCCTCCTTGCCCCGCAGTGCCTCATTGGAATGAAACTACTAATTTAAAATAGTGCACATACCCCATGATAATCCTTTTTTATACCTTGCTCAAATTGCTCTTTTTTCTCGAAATGTCTTCTCCCTCTATTCCTTCCTTTCTCCTTCTCCTCCCTTCCTTTCTCCCTCTCTTCCTTCCTTACTTTCTTTCCCCCTTTCCCCTCTCCTCCTCCTCCCCCTCCGACTTCTTCTGCTGCTGCTCTATGCGCACGGTAAATTTCTGGGCATACTTCAAATCCCAGCTTTCTTCATATTACAATACATGATACTTACTGATCCATCATTAGGGCATAATTCCTCCCTCTTCTGAAGTTTCTTAGCATGTATTTGGTACTTATAACACCCTCTATACAATTGCTCTGCCCATATGATAAACATTATACTCATGTTTTACATCTTTTATTATACTTCAAGTTTCATAAAAAGTTCTTAATAAATATTTCTTGAATAAATAAATGGTGAAATGGCAAGGTTTTGACCTAAACCTCTTCTGTGGGAGAATACAATAATTTCCAAGTGAAAGTTCAAGGAAGGAAAACATGAAGTTTAAGGTGGATCTGTGTCTAAAATAAACCAAGTAATCTTATCATGGGCTCATGTTAACTAGGAACTGCTCATTAGGATTTCTGAGATTAGAGAGAACATTATTCAGAAGTCCGTTAGTGTATGTAATGGACAGCTGAATGTTTTGTCATTTATGCTATTGTTTCCTCTCTGACTTCTAATTCTCTGGCTTTTTTTCTCTGGAAAAAAGTAGTTGGAACAGAAGATTTGGCTTCATCAGCACTTCTTAGGAGGACAACAGATACTTTGTAAGGTCCTTAACTATGCTAGCAATCTATTTTTTTAATGCTTGCTCATTGATAGCACCAGTCTCTTTAAAATTTGAAACAAAAACATGGTAACTTCTATTCCTCATATATTAGTAGCAACCCTCAAATTCATGATGTTCTAAGTTTCACTCATTCAAACTGGATTTTCTTTGGGATCGCTATTCATTTGTCCAGCATGTACTCATTAAGTTTCTACTGTTTGATACTCAGTTCTAGGTGCTGGAGACACTGCAATGAAGAAGATAGGCAAGTCCTATGCTCTGATGAAGTTAGAATTTTCATGAGTTTAAAGAAGATATACAAAATATTGATTAACAAACAAACAGAAACATACGGTAATGATAGGTGTTTTGCAGAGTGTTAAAATAGTGCAATGTGATAGCAAATGACTAAGTGGCTACATTTAGAAATGGCAGTTAGAAAAAGCCTTGGCAAGTAGGTGAAATCTGAATGACAGAGAAGAAAACTATATGAAGATAAAGAGCAAGAATCTTCTAGATAGAGGAAACAACAGGGGCATAACCTGTAGGGCAAAACTGAGTTAACATGTCCAAGAAAGTAAAAGAACAGCATGGCTGAAGCAAAAGTAGAAAGAGGGGGATGTGATGAGATAGGACCAGCGCATTTGGAAGGGGTTGAACCGTGCAGGTGCATTAAGCCAAAATGAGATATCAACATTTTATTCTAAATAGAATGAACATTATTGTAAAGCTTTGAACAGATAAATGGTGTGATTTCGTTGACATAATTTCATTGGCATGGTTGACATAACCAACTAAAAGATTATTACAGTATTCAGAGAATGATGACGGTGACTATGACCAGGATGGTTTAATGGAGATACAAAAAGGTAGATGTATTCAGGTTGCTTTGATGTAGGGCCAAGAGGTCATAATGATGATTTCACTGGGTTGGGTTTAAATAGGAAACAAGAATGAATCCTAGATTTTTACCATGAACGACTAAGTGGTTGGAGTGGTTTGTTTATAATGATGGGACATTCCAAGACAGAACAGATTTTGATGAGGAAAACAAGTATTCTTGTTTTGTTTGGATGGTTTAGGATACATATTAAACATCCAAATGGAGACATCAAGGAGGCAGCTGGATGTACAAGTCTGGAGAGCTGTGGTCAAGGCTAGATGTAGAGATTTGAGTGCATGCGGCATGGAGAGAATAATTTCAAACCATGATCCTGAATAAAATCAACTAGACAATTGCAGACATTAAAGGGATCAAAGACTGCACCCTGAGTAACTGCACAAGTAAGAAATGGTGAGGAGGAGGGCAGAAAACTAAGACAAAAGGTTGTCCCTTGAGAGTATGATGCCAAATAAACTAAGAGAAGATATTTCAAGGACAGAGAGGTCACCTGAGACAAATACTGCTTTTTGCCACACAATAGCTTAGGCCTTGGAAGTACAAAGAGGAATATAACCTAATTACTGAACTTAATTGGGTAAGCAGAGAAACAAACAGACAATTTCCCTCAGTGTATAACTGTGATAGTTCGGGGTATTATGAGAGCACATAAGAAGGACATGTCTACCAAGATTTTGAGGAGAGCAATTAGGAATGGTCTTTTGGAGGACAGGTCATCTACAGGGAAGGTATGAGTTTGATGGAAGAAAAATTAGGAGATGTGGCTACATATAGAGCATTCCTGATAAACAGAATAGTTTCTGAAAAGCCAACAAAAGGAGGGAGTGCAGAGTCTGATACCTGTAGGTATGTTTCCAGGATCCACAGAGCTTAGATGCAGCATGAGACCTGAGGCTAACAAGATAAGCAGGGGCCAGATCGTTGAGAGCTTTGAAAGTTATAGTAAAGATTTTGAACTTTTTTTCTAAAGGTTATGGGGAGTCATGGAGGAATTATAAAAAGTGGACAACTAGGAAACCAATTTGAATTTTAGAATGATTTCTCTGGCAGCCAGCCCCAGGAGTATGGCTTAAAGTGAGTAAAGAAGGCTGCTGTGAATATTGTTAAGGGACTCGTGGTAGAAATTCTATCAAGAAAAGATGAGTACCTGAACAAAAGAAGAGGAAGTAGAATTTTTAAAAAAAATCTTACCTAAGTCCATCAAAGTTCACATATCTTATAATAGATCATAAATAGTAAAGGTGGACACTATTCATAATTAAGATAGAGGGTAAGTTTGAGCCAGTAAATGAAGCCCCTTAATTTGGAATTTGGTCAGCAAGAATTGGTAAATAATTCCAGACAGATGTCAACACAGAATCTTCCATGACCATTAGCATCAAGATGTGTGCTTTATGCTTCATCCAAGAGGTGCAAGTTCTTACAACGTAGCCATTTCCAATTCTATAATCGGTCATTTTCCATAAAAGTACTATTCCCTTTTAAGGAAATAAAGAGGTCTCTCATAATAATATCTGTGATAATGATGATGGATAATATAATAGTTATTTGGAGGCTTTGTATACCACATAAGAATTGGCATATGCCTCTCTGCAGTTTAATAGGTGACATATCAAAATGCTGAAGATTCAGCTGGAGTTTAGAAGCCGCCTCTAGGATTTTGATAAATCGGATTTCTAATTCAATCTGCAGTACACTTTTTGCTTGTGTAGCTCACTTTTGCTACTCATTTTCTACTTGGTGTCTATGGATATAGCTCCTCTCTCTGCAATTCTGGGACCTTAGAGTTCCCAAAAATGTGGGACTCATGCATGTACATGGCAATGGAATTTCTCGTGGCATTGTCCTGAGACATGGAGCAATGTTACAAAATTTTGCTTGGAGGCCTATATTTGAAACGTTTTCCATTGTTAACGTCTCAATTTAATTTGGCCAAAATGTGTTTCAAATTATATATCAAAAATTATGCAATGAAAAATTTTAAATATAAAACATTAGGAACCCATATAAATACTTATCCTGTTAACTGGCTTAAAGCATAGCCTGAACCACTTACTTGGTCATTAATCATGTATTTCCTTCCCAGAGACATCATCTTTACTGTGTTATCATTGGTACTTAACTCTTCCTTATTTACCTCTTCAGTTTGTCTCTCCAGCTTCACATAGTCATAAAATGTTTTGTAGGTGATCAACATGCTAGAAATCATTAGGCAAATGTTATAATTGTATGGATGAGGAAACTGAGATCCAGAAATGTAGGTACTTCTTATATTTCTGTAGTGTGCAAGTGGCAGAGCTGTAACGCAAACCCAGGTCTCCTGTTTTCAAGTCCAATATCTTTGTTTAAAACTCTTGAAGGGAGAGACCATGTCTTCTACTTTTTTGCATTGTCTTTACCTCTTAGTAAATTATCTTACATCTTTTGTTGTTTTGCTAGTTTTTAAACTGTTGTTGTCCACAATGTTCTAGATTAATCTTTGATATTAACAGGAATGTGATTTTATAGAAAACTTGTATTGCTGAAAGCAAACTTTAATGTTTTGTTTCTTTCTGTTCTTATCTGATAGCAGAAATCATATTAAACCCATCTCTTCAGGCCTGTTTGAAAGTCTATGAAATTATCTCTCCCTCAAAAAAAAAATAGGTGAATGTAAATATCATAAAATATGTCTTCATTTTAGGTTTGAGGGTGAAGTGAACTATTCTGTGATGCCATTTTATAGTAAAACTTTTCTATCAAAATCATGAAAAATTTGTTTGCCATAAATATCATTATATTTTGGAATTTAGTTTTCCAATATAGACTAAGATAAAAGTTAAAAATAACATGCATATTTTTATGGGGATAAAGACTACATATAATATTTATAAAAGTTATTACTATTGAATATTTTTGCTCTTACATCTCCTTTTATAAATACTGACCTGCACATATTACATATCAAGGCAAATTTCTTAAATTCTAAGGTGAGACAAAGAAAGGTGCTTCTACATTTTTCTTTGTTTATTGTTTTATATCCATTTTTTTGAAGAAAACAGCATTATCAGGGAAGGACATATTGAGGGATGGAGGGCATTGTCAAGAAACGAATTCTGAAGAAGATTCACAAAGAGAAGAATGTAAGACATTTACTAAGTATAAATAAGAATGCTAAATACTTTCCAAAAGAGAGGCAATGAAAAGGGGAGCAAAAGAAATTAATGAAAGGAGTTGATGATGGTCCCAAAGTGGAGAGCTCAAGTTATTCATATATGAGTAAAGTATTGATAGCATTTTATCAGCTACCAATGGGAAATGTAGGTAATACAACGGACTAATGAAGCTATAAGAAATTTGCTCAAATGAATGAACTTCAATGCAAGTATGCATAAGAATGATTTGCAAGGAGAAGTACTGCCTAAGAGAATGAGAGCCAATGAAAATCCAGTAGAGAAAACTGAGGAATTTTGTTACACCCACTAAGTAGACTACATATTTAAAAACAAATATTGGTGGTATTACACCAAAAATAATCAGGAGATTTTGCTTATTCTTATATAATTATTATATAAGTAGTACATGTTTAAGTCAATCCACCCTAATAAAATATGTTGATATCTTAAAATATGTCGATATCTTATATATATTTGGTTTCATATGAACTATGCTATGGTTTCAATTTACTAGATATGTATGCATTTTATCATTTTTTTTTTTTTACATTTAACAGATGGCACTTACTATCCCTTTTATTATAAATGATTAGAATTTGGCTACCCACTCAATATTTTTATTTTGTCTTTCTAAGTTATAATGTCTGTGTTGATGATGAACTCCATTCACACATATAAAAACATACATTTACATGAATAAGTATCATTATATATAGAAAAAATTAACTATAATCATTTAATATTCTGAAAGAATAACTTACAGAGAAGAGCATATGTCAGTATAGATATAGATGTTGCATAGCTATGCATTTCCTTATAGAAGGTAAATATTTCATACATGCCACATATTTATAGGCATGTATGAAATATTTTCCTTCTATAAGGTCCAGGTTTGTAAAGAAAAAAATGCTTTTTCCTATAAAATAAATGCTTCCCTCTTTCCTGTTTTTTTTTTTTTTTTACTATGTATATTTCGTCTCAATCTCAAAAATATATTTCATTTTAAATGTATTTTTGCATAATGTCATATTAAATGTGGCTTTTCATTATTGGTTTTGATGATTTTTGAAGATTTTTGTATTTAGATGGCATACACATTTTCAATCATGTCTTAATTACTTTTAAAAATGCTGCACTGGCTTAGGGACAAGACAGATAACTTGTTAAGCATTTGAAATTTCTGAGCTGTTTTCTCAGTTCTGGCAGTCACTACCCAAGTCCAGATTGTAACCTCCTTTCTGCCTCCAAAGCCTGCCTTGGCTCCGTGTCCAGTGAGGGATTATGGATTTAGCAAGGAAGGTAAGTGTGACTACAAGCATTGGCTCACCATCTGCTCCCCAGCAGAGTACGGGCCAACCTGCATCGCCTGCAGCAAGACCAGGGCACTGTTCTCCAGCCAGCCCCTTTCCAACCTGGCTCAAGACACACACCACATTCAGTCAGATGATTAGGTCTAAGTAGTCCATATGTAACAGAATATTTTTCCTAAATACCAAAATGAAAACAAAATGAATGCCATTTTTTCATTCTCCTTACTCGATATATCAAGTTTTACACAAATAAATACTCTCTTAAGGTTTATGCAAATTATAGAAAAATAAAACTATGCATTATTTAGCAGTTCTCCTATTTCAAGATCTAACAGACTTTATTCACAGCATGTTTTTCCCTAGTTTATGCTGGCCTTCTTTTCTGATTCGACTTTTTAATTCATCTTTTTAAATTATTCCTTTTTAAATCATTATCTTATGTGTCTTCATAGATTTTCATGTATTAATCTATTATTAATTTTTACTATACTCAACTTAATCTTAAATTGTTTAAAGCTCTTTTAAGAGTAAACACTTGCTTATGTTTTAAAGATAGCTTGTACTTTAACATTTTGCGTATTTGATCCAGTGGCCTCATTCAAACTTATCTGTCAAATAAATTATAATTTTATCACGGGCATTTTATGCATAGAATAATCAAGCATTGAACAGGGAAGTTAACCTTTGTGTTCAAGAATCAAGATTATTTTTCAATTCTCAAGAATTTAGAGATTTCTAGCCACATACATTAACACATTTTATTTCCTTCTTGAGTTTTATCAATAATATGCTATTACACATTTTTGTATTTTGTTTCAGGTCAAGTGTTGTTTTGTCTTTTTTAAAGATTTTCATAAATAGCAGAAAAAACATGCAATTGAAAGTAGCTTTCTGCTTCCTTTAGCCTTGTTGCTGATTTGAGCACACAGAGTGAACATGAAAATAAGCTGAACAAACATCTCACCCTTTTAACTTAAACTGTTGTCTGCCTGACTGCTGAATGCACACAGAAAACAATCTAAAATTGTATAACCCATAATACAGTATATTAAATTACAACATTGGTCAGTAATGGAAACTTATTCCCAGATATGAATTATTTACAGCCCATTTAAGTAATCCATATTCAGGTGTGGCAATGAAAAAAAGTGCAACATAAATCTTTAATGCTGATCGGTTGAGAGAGCAGAGCTGAGGATTACAGACATTTTAAAGAAAAAAACTAAACGAATTGATATAGCCTGTTCAGTGGCTTACTGCACCAGCGTACTAATAAATTGACGGATGGCGTGTCAGGGGTAGGAGTTGAAATCCCAGCATTTCTAACTAAGGCGGGATCTAATATCAGACTACCAAAATAAGGAGTTTCTGAACCTGGTTGTCACAGAAAACAGCCTGTGCATCTTATTGTATATGCAAGTGTTCAAAATATCATATTTTAACAGGAAAATCCATGAAGGATTTCTTTTTTTAATTAACTCAGTAACTGCATTAGTAATTTCAGTGAGCCACATAGATGGTGTTATAAAAGAGAGGGTATATTAAAGGTAAGCCTTTCTTTTTCTTTTTCACGGAGTTGGGGCCGGTGCCTTATTTTGGGAAATAAACTTATCAAAGAAATCCCTTTAATCCTGTTTTACATTTCCATAGTATATAGAATAGAATTCATCAACAAACTTAAAGGGGGAAAAGAAGCAAACGACTTCTGGAGTGTTTCACACTATTTTTTATACAGATTGTGCAAGTTGTTAGCTACCTCAAACTGAAGTATAAAAGATCATGGGTGGAAGGAGGCTTTCACGTGGCAATTTCTTTTGTTTCCTGGAGCAGTACCTATATTAATTCATCTTACAAAGATCATTGCTCAAGAACTAAATTTTGCATATATTAGAAAGCAGAATTAGCATTGCACTGTGTACAACATTCCATGCTAACTTCTCTCCAAGCAACCATTAAAGGTCATGTTTTGACGACTGAATGGCATGTCGGCACCTTGGTCCCCTGGAGAGGCATTCCCCAGGTACATGCAAAAGGTTATTAAATTACCTTCCGAGCAACACTATCTCTTTGGATGAAAATAATTACAGGCTTTTAGAGGCATCAGAATGCTTTCTTTCTTTCTTTCTTTCTTTTTTTTTTTTTTAAATAAGATGAAGATGCAGTACCTAATGACCATTTTTGTGTGTGAGTCATATAGCCTGTCAGCAGTGACAGGACAAATGAGTGTAATGGCATAGCTTAAAGGGGAAAGGTTCATTTTAAATAGTGACAAATAATATTTAAATGGCATTGTTGGAGACCCATCATGCTTGTAAAATGTAGTTTGTATCTCTTCTTCATCCTTTAATTTCATCACTGTCAAATGGCATTAGCTGTTAACATGCAACATCAGGTGCAGATATAATTTTTAACTGTTAAATGTGCCCATAACCAAACATAATGTATCTTGATTTTTCCTGGTTGTTTTTTTTGTTTTTGTTTTTTTTTTGTAGTATGGGGAACTCATTCCATAATTCAAAAAAATTTATCTAAGGGCCATGATTCTAAAAGATGACTTTACTAGATGGCTAAAATAATAGCTTTAAGTTATAATCCCTTTAATGTTACTTCTTGTCAAGATTCAAAAATGGAAGTGACTTAATTTTTAGGCTAAATGTAATTAGCAGATTGGAAGTATCATGGGCAAGATCACTAGATGTAGCAATTTAGCCAAAATAGTCATGGGAAAACCAATATAATGAAATATATATTGTGTATACTTGGAGTAAACTGGTGAGCATAAAACAAAATGGTTCTCTTTTAAAGGAAATGTATAACTTCAAAACATATTAAGGGTGATACACATCATTGCAAACTGATATTTTTCTATTCTTTGTCTCATTATGCAACTTGAGCAAACTTAACTGAAAGTCAGTTTCATCCTTTAAATTTTCTTGAGATAATACAGTGTCATAATGAGAATACATGAAAATAAGTAACCGCTGAGATATCCCATGCACAGAATTGCAGTTGTAATTTCAAACTTTCATATAAAGCCTTCTAATTCCTAAATATTTTTACACAGCTTCATCACATTTATTGCTACTTTATTTTCAGATCACTTAAGCCAAAACTGGAGACAGTTTAGGTACCTTTGAGTTGTTAAAAGTTATAGCCAATTTTCTGAAAAATTATACCAGCTAAAAACACAACATTAAATATTTACCCTGTTGGATGTTAAAAAACGCTTACAATGAAAAATGTTCACATATTGACTATTCAAAATGGCCTTCACTTTGAAATTGTGAAATGGAAGGGATTGCAGATGTACAAGAATAAATATAAAAACAAATGAGTTGACTTGAAGTGTTGCCGGCTTTCATAAACATGCTACTGCAATAACATGTGACATTAATATTTAATTACAAAAGCACTGCTGCAAAATCTTTGAAATTAATGTTTTGCAAAATTAACATTCAGTGCACAGAAGCAAAGTCGTTCCAGGCGCGACTGTGATTAACAATGCCATTCACTTTACATATTATATTAATATATTATTCAAGCTACGAATTAACACCTCCTAATTTAAATAAGGTGCTACATATCATGATGAGCTAAAATGCTTTTCTTAAAATGGCCCGTCTGATTTTAAGCAATCTGTGTTTATCATTTAATATTTTGTTATTGAATACTGTTCTCTGTAAAACTCCTACTTTAATTTCAAGCCGAAGAGACCTCATTAAACTGGTGCCTTCCGTTTCTAGGATTATTAAGCCATTTGAACCACATTTTGTTCGCTAGCTAAGCCAGCAGAGCTGAAATACTACTGTGTGTATGAGTGAGTTCTTAGGCAGCCATACTTCTATTTCAAGGTTCTAAGGGATCCTTTCAAGCAACGTGCTTCTTTGCTTTCAATGAGACACTTGCTTACACAAATACTGCCACTATCATTGTGTCACAGATTTCTACATTTTCACTCTAACTGAGGTAAGCACAGTTCTTTGGAAGGAGGAGCTGCAGTTTCCAAACTCTGCCTCCTGTACTGAACCTCAGAGCTCACCATTTTTTTTTTATGTAAGTGTGAAGACACTTGGAGATGATAGGAATTTCTTGTTTTAATCTATGAATGTGGGATAATTTTCATTCCCATTAGGAATTCAGTCATCAGGAAGTAGTTCAGAGGGCCATTTATGTTTTACAGAAGCCAATGCAAATGGAGGGTTCTTATTTTAAGAAAAATAATAACAAAGCAGATGAAATCACACTGTGAAGAACATCATTTTAGAGCCTTAAATGCTTGCTCCATCATTACGTCTTTGGGGCTCCAGACTTCAATGATGATTTGGTTATTGACATTCTTGGATTGAGCTCAAAGTTCACATTAGCTCCAGGTATTTGAACTTTTGCTACTCGGGCACTTAATATCATTTTAAGTATATTAGGGGGATTACTATTGTTCTGATCTCTATAATACATTTAAGTGACACAGTAGAATGCTCTTCCTTTCCAGATACATTGGTTCTGAAGTGCATTATTCTTTCCGTATGATCGAAATAGCTGCCTGCTGAAAAAGGGGGTTATCATTTGTTTTCTAAGGCTCTCTGCTTTACTTTCACATGCAACCTCAGCCCCAACTTCTAGGAGCCACTACCTAAAATCTTCATCTTTAGGAAAACAAAACAAATTCCTCACTAGTCAATCATAAACAGATTCAATATTTTTCTTTTGATATCTGTCCATTTCCATCATTTACCTTGGGGCCTATGAGTACAGGTGTTTCTTCTGCTACAGATTCAAATTTGTGTTCTGTCCAAATTTACCTTGTTTTTTATTTTCCTAATTTAAACAAAACAGGATCTCTAACAATTTTTTAAAGCGCATTTTACAATTAAAAAAAAAGAAAAAGAAAAAGAATGACTGACATTCCAAGGAAATATTTATTTAGCAACAAGAATCAATTACTAAGATACTTCAGCAGAATAAGTTCAGTGCTCTTTGAAACAGTTTCTAAGTTTTATTTCCTTAGTTTTGTAATCAATCAACAAATAAAAGGAAATAACAAAATTGGGTTGCAACCATTTTATAACTTTAGATCCTTGGAATGGAAGGAAGCTTTTGATCATTGGTTTAAATTGAAGACTCATGGGCAGTATTTCTGTATATCTCTCCCATGTCATAGAATTCCTACTCAGGTTATTCATTTATATAACTGAATGAGTAACTACTTTGAGTATATAACTGAATGAGTAACTACTATCTCAAAAAATAGAAAGATTTTTATAAATGCAAAACCACCTTTACACCATAAATTTAGCCTAAATCCAGGGTGTGGAGACCAGTAGGATGTTTATCTGATGGTGTACCAATACACTGTTGCACTTTCCAAGTTTGCTGAAAAAGCAGTGAAACTCTCTGGATCTCAACAAGTTTCTCTTAAGGGCCCAACCTCATCTTGGCCTTGCCTTAATGTCAATCATTTCTTGTTTATTCGCCTTCTAATTTTTTTAAATGCATGAGCATAGCTATTCCTTTTTTGAAAAACAATGTTTCTTTAAATTATTTTATAAAGTTTTGTTCTGATTCAATGTTATGTGTCAGTTTAATAGTACAAGAAATCCTAAACTTGAAAATTCATAGTATTTATTAAAGTAAAATTTGAACATAATGGTTTTGATGTTAATATTGAGGTAATGAAACTTTCAAAGATTGTCCACTCCTTAAGAAAGATTTATAACCAACTGGGTAACATATTTTAGATATTCAATTAGCAGGTTCAGAGAATGTGGAAAAAATTAGAATTTTCAAGATGATTCACATTATTTATGAGTAAGTGATCTACCTACCCCTTTCATGAGAAATGATTATTGAAACAATGTTTTTTGAAGGGAATTGGGTTGAACAGCAAGTCTGCGGTATATACAAAGAGAAAGAGGGATTCCATAATTATATAAATTTTTAAAATGCTGAGTTAGGCAAATAAATATTTTTATGCAGGACTTCTTATATTCTTTTTTAATGTTAATATGTATTATGATTCTCTATGAGGGTAATAGTGTGTCCAAATTTTCTCAGACTTATTTGGCTATGGATTTTTCTATAGAGTATCAGGAAGACCATGAGCCACATTTTAGAAAACGTTACTCAAAAAAAAATAATGCTAATCATAGATGATTGAAATTAACCCCAAATACTTAAGTACTTTGACGATAACCACATTTTAAAACTCATTATTTTATTTCAGTGACTCTAGAAGGTAAGAAAAGGCAAGTCTATTAAAGGTATATTAAATGAATCCTAAAAATGTAATTTTCTAGCAGTAACTTCTTGAGAAGTTGGTGGTAGTTCATAAAGAAAGCTTTCTGTATAAATGTTTCCCAAACTATAAATTTCTTTGGAAAATATACCATAAAAACCTTAAAATCACTAAATATGTCAGGATATTCTATGCCAAAGGCAATGGAGAAAAAAAATTGAAATTCTACAACACAACATGAATCAAAAACACAAAGAATTGTTGTAATGATGGTTGGAAGGTGGGGACAAACAGGGTTATTTAGGGTGAAGCTTTGTCTTAATTCTTGATGAGTGATGTCAGTACCTAACAGTTCTGTTTAAGGTAATGAATTCTAGGAAACCCACATCTTTTGAATAAATGTATGCTATAAATAATGAACTTCTGATTGTCCGTATATTTGGCCATATTATAGATAAAAATATTATAATGAGACTCTATGTTACTTCTAGGAATAAATACCATTCTCTGTTATCTAAGATAAAAATATCATAGTCCTAATTTCATGCCATATTACAGCAAAGCTCCAAGGTACCAAAGCAGTTCATTTTCTAAACGCCAATTAGCAATTAGTTCAATCTTATTGATTCAGACATAAGACTGAAAAAATGGGGAATCTTCTGATATTAACCTTCCCACCACAAGTCTGTTACTTAATCAAAAGTAACGCCAAGTGCTCAAATCTGGGCCACCATCACAGTCATCACATCACGTATCCTCCCAGGTTACAAAACCTTTTCTTGCAGAAGAAATGGACCCAAGTAACTGTTTATTCTGACCACCTGAAGCAAGTTCTGTTCATCATGGCAAAAGTATTTTGTCAATTTAAGCATTTTGCTTAATGAAGGAAGAATTTGGTTAAATAGTGTTATATCCAGAAATTCAGTAGTCTTGCTTTCTCCTTCTACCTTTTCCCCCCTCTCTTCTTTCCCCTCCTTTCTAGGTGAAAATCAGCTCCGAGGTACCAGTTATTTGTTGGACAATTCCCTGATGATATTAAAGCACCCAATGGAAGGATATGTCTTATCAGAAACTTGTATCATAATGATCCTTTAAAATATTTTTCTTATTAATTGATTGCTTATGGCCACTGTATACTGAGGCACCAACACCAAACTGTAGGAATAGACCAATAGTTTTTATAAATGCTAAGTAACAAGTAAGAATTCACATCAACACACATACTTCTTATGTTTTACTAGCAAAAGCAGTATCGGCATACTTAATCTATTCTTAAACTGTTAACTTTAATAACTATGGCATGACTAACCTGATGTCTCCAAATTTCCTCTCACAGAGACCCTGATGACCTTCTGGGCATAATATAAGCTACATACTTTCAAATAGGCTCTACACACATACTATCACATAATGAATATTTTAAGAAAGCCCAGTAAGATACATAAAAAGAGCAGGGACAAGTAACTAAATGTTTTATATTTCCTATTTACTCCTTGAGGTCCATCTAATAACAAAAAATATAATTTCATAAATTAAAAAAAGAAATGATAAACTAAAATATTGATTACTATCTCCTAAGTGATTCTAACTTGTCTTTGATATAAAACCAGTTAAGACCCATTTTTGAAGATACAGCTTTACTTTTAAAAGGCAAACATTTTTTTAAATACTCATTAAAGAAATTCTACATGAGATGTCCTAAATATTATAGATGCTGAAACTCAGGCAACTGATAAAAGTCCCTAGTTGTTCCAGTGAGAACACACACAGGAGGCATAAAATGCCATATCAGTGAATCAAGATATGTTTTATAAAAATATGTTGAAAATTAAGCTAATTATAAATATGAACAGATTCATTTTAAGTGGGGTTCACTAAAGGGGGAATATTCTGACAATAAATAAATATGTATTATTCATGTCGGTAAAAAATATTTTTGCATATCTCCTCTGCATTTTGGGGATCTAAAGAAAAATTTTCAAAAATCATAACAAAAAGCTAACAAAACTAATGACAAGATTATTGTTGCTGTCATCACAAGGAGAGTTTCTCTAATAAGTATTTATTTTAATGTATTTCCTCAAAAGGCTATATTTTGGCCATATTTTAATAAAACAATACTGCCACTAGGTTTTTAAAGTTTCAGTTAAAATTGGACTCATACATTATAGTTCTACAAAACTTAATATTTTATCATGTATACAGATATCTTTCCAAGAAGCAGAAGAATAAGAAGGCATAAATATATTACAGCAGATAAATCGAGGCCTAGAAAGGTAATGCATTTGCTAAACATTTGTATGCAATCATACACTTGCTATGCATTTGTTAAGCCAACACTAGAATACACATTGCTTGATTCCTGATGTACTCATTGCCTTACTCTTGAACTCTGGAGTTCTTTTATAAGACATAGGACATAGAAAGAAAGACACAGAAAAGCAACGATCTTTGCACATAGGATAATTATGTCATCAGACCAATAAAATAATATTTATTATTTATCAAGAGATTTGTATAAAAATCTAGTTCTTTAGGTAAGCAGAAATGTTTTAAAAAGTAGAATGCACCAATTGGCCTCAGCAGAGATATTTTCACCTTCAAAGTGACCATCACCTCATTTCAACCTAAGAAACTAAAACATTTTGGAAAATTACAAGCTAGATGATTGCATCATTTCCATCTTTAAGAATGAAGAGAAATTAATGTATGCCACACACATGTATTCATCCTAAGGAACTGGTCAGAATTACTGCTACTGAAGAGAAGACAGGAAATGAAGACTTCTTGGAGAGGGTGGTGGACTTCCATACCTCTTATATAGACTTTGATGAATTGATCTTGTTTCGACAATAGTTGATGCTTTCAGCAGTTCCTTTATCCTCTCACTCAAATCGATCTAAATTTCTGAGGAGCTCAGAATGAATATTTTCATGGGCTAGCTTTCCAAAGTGTTGACTGGATGAGCAAATACAAAGGCAATCCTCAAGTTTCTTCTGAACAACTTCAGGCAGTATCAAGCAAATCAAAGTACAAAGCTATGGTAGTTGAAGCTCCCCACTCCCTTGTTTTGATTTCCCCTTATAAAAGGCATACTGGACATGCTGAAAAGTCTAAATAACTCAACAGGTCCTCAGAGTCCTCTGACATTTTATATTTGCGTGTGTTGTTCAGAATATGTTGAGAGTTAGTTCATTCCTTCCAGTACCCAAATTTCTCTTACAAGCAAAGTTTTGATAGTTTTACTACCTGAAGCTACATTTTAAGAAATGTTGTCTTAAGTGTTCCAATTTTAGGAGAAGTTACAATTAAAAACACTACCCATGTAAACATCATAGTCAGGAAGCAATTTGTATGGAACAGTATATCCTCTGATTTGATTTACTTTTTCCCATTTCCTTATTTGGAAGATGTTAGTAAATCTCCATATCAAAAAAATCTGGAGTTTCTTGCATTTCCCAGAAGATCAGAATTGAAATGACAGGTAGTAGAAGCACAGAGATAAATGCCATCCTTGAGATTCCATTACGATTACTTAAAATCAAAGATAATTCAGATTATCCTTAGAAATAAGATGAAATGAAAGAAGTTACATATGTAAACACATATCTCTAGTACATTGTTCACACCTATAGTCTCTGAAACAAACATACAAGGACATCTTTATCAGTTTTAGTAATATGAATGATTTCATAATTGAGATGAGAATGACATGTCAAAAATCACTCTAACCTCTAATTATGGTTATATGTTAAACCTGTTTAACACTGTTTGTTCTTTTCTTCATTAAACATTCCAAATAACAGTTTTTCTGATCTTAAAAATAGACGAGTGCAATTGTTCAGTATTGAAAACTCCTGGAAGAGTTAAAATGTCATAAAAAATGACAAAGGCACTTTCAAAAAATAATGTGGCTATCACAGTAGAACAGTATTTCAGAAAAATATTGCACATTTGATGACTGTCAGAATTTACATAACTTACTCTGCATGAATTAACTATGAGGTATAAAATTCAATTTTGGCTTAAATACACATAGAGACAGTAATTGTCATGTGACATTTTTAGGCACTGCAACTATGACATCGAGGTAAAGCCTAAATCACTAGCACAAATGTGAAAAAAATGACCATGACACATGACTTTAGTGTCCCAATGTGTTGCATGGAATGTGGTAGTGTCAGAAAAAGAGCTGGAACAAAATGGGTCCACATCCATCAGTTTGTTTGGGACTTCCCAGTTGAAATGGATACTTGTCAATTTGGTGTCCATGAGGACCACTCTAAGTATATCAGGGTCATGGATCGGGCTCACAGAAGAACACCCATAGATATCAGAACCTCCTGAGATTATTAACTGTTAGGAAGATCAAATCCTAATATTTAACATCTGTCCTACGAAGTCTTACCATTTATCTTTTGATCAAAATTTCGAATGGTGCCAAAAAAAAAAGAAGTCAAAAGGACTTGGTGGGGGTATCTTTGTTTCTCTCCCAAAGCCTAAAAGTTATACTCAACTGCAGCACAAAGAGTAAAGAGGTTGTTATTCATATTAACTACATTTACATTCCTAACGTAACATCCAGAGAGCTAATAGTGGGGTTATTAACATAACAAACGTAAATGTTCTATATAAATAATACTGTTTCAGGCCAGCAACCGCTCATCTGACAGCATTTAGGCACAGGCTCAACATCTGTTTATGAACACTCTGCCTAATGATATCATCAGATATCATTAAGTGCGGCAGAATACAGCATAGAGGCAGGTGCAGCTGCCTTCACAACCCATCCCAGAGAAAGAAAAGAGCTGCATTCCCCATCCGAAAACCCATCATTAGGACAATTTTCTTCGACAAACCAGCCCTGTGATTTCAATCTGTATATCACCTGTAATTGTAGTTTTTAGCAAGAAGCTGATTCTATACATTTAGCGACGAATCACGTTGATGGCCTGAATACTGGAAACACATTTGTGGTACCAGCTGCGGCAGCTTTTTTTAGAGCCTGTGTTAACAAAATACTGCTAACAAGGCAATGCTTGGAGTGCAGCTTTGTTTCTCTTTCTTGTTCATAGTGTTTAGATGTGCATAATTATGGAAATTAGCAATTGATTGCTTCTCAATAATAATTGATTACTGGTCACTGAACTCTTCTGTAGCACTTTACCGAAGGTGAGGACATGAGATAAGTGAATTCTTACCAGTTCCAACCATATACAAAGAAAGAGACCAAAAAGAACTCTCGATTTGTACATCAGTTTCCATGATAAACAGACCAAAGGGATAATAGAATATCCCAGAATCTAGTTTGCCCTGAAGCAAATTGTAGAGATCATAGCAAGCCTACAGAATTCTCCCTGTGGACCATGTAGGAAACATACATCATTTTTATATATGTCAGTTGGTCTTTGATTTGAAAATATTTCTACCCATTTAATTTATCTCTTTCAGTCAGTTTTCGTAAATTGTACAATTTAAGGGTTATATCAAAAAATGAATACCAATTTCAACACCTCTCAAATTGAAACAAACTGACAAAATAATGTGGTCTCTTTTGCAAAGAGGTACAAATGCAGAAGCCTATCATCTCAGACAGATAGCGAGCACTTCAAAATGACTCTCCTCTTTTTGATCTGCTGTATATCCATCAACATGTTGGTCTGTGCAGACTGACTTGTTTGAGTATAGCATAATGTAGAGGATGTTACTTGATGATGCAGCTAACATTTAAAGGAGAATGCACGTATTTTGGCTTAATCACTACTGTCAATTGGGACATAACATATCCAATTCAAATTTACTGCAGTACATGGAAGCCTCACAGACAACAAAGAATCCGTGGTGTTTGTTAAATGGGAAACACCGTGACTCATGGTGTTTCAAAGATGGGAAGAGCAGTAGGGAAAAAAAAATTAACTCTTTATTTTAGAAGAGTAATGAGCTTCCAAGTGTTAAATTATGTCCTCCCTGGTGTGTTTGTGAGAGTATGTGTGTGCGTCAATGTGTGTGTGTGTGTGGGGGGGCTTGGTGAGTGTGTGTATGTATGCTAATTTTTACAGGACATGGCTGTATTGTGGCAATCAACTTTACAACCCGATTCACAAAAAATGCAGCTTGGTTAAAGTTAGTATGCTCAATTTCAATAATGTTTTTATCCCAAAATGTGTAGCAGATTGTACAATCATCACTCAAAAAATATGCACAAGCTATAAGAATTAGGCAACAGTTTGAGAATAAAACTGAATTCCTCCTCTCTGCCCACAGAAGGCTTTCTCACATAATAAAGAACAGGTGCAATTTCCAGAGATCTCTGTTCACTGAGATGGCAGAAGCCACTGTTTGTTGCTTTCCCCAGCAGCAACACAGGATAATATGATTATAAAACTGCGATCAGAAACTAAAAAGCCACATCCCATACACATACAGTTCTACTCTCTTAGTACATCTCTCAAACACAAATTTATATTCCTACCCTCTTAGCTCTTTCTTAAATTGACATTTATGCACTGAATAACATCACTATAAATTTTTGCACTACTTTTGTACCCAAAACCTGCAAAAAAAAAAGAAAGAAAAGACATTAGGCAATGTGTGTGAGTCCATGTGCTTACGCCATTATGTTAGTGCCAAAAGGCGTTAAAAAAAATGCAGACAGATTCCCTGTCATATATCTCTGGGTTTATTATCAGCATGACATTTTAATGTGTGTTATTAAAATTATATTTTAGGGGTGGGGTGGGGTTCAGGTGGAAGAGTGCTTTAGAATATTATAAAAAGTTGCACATAAAAAAATGTTTTTGGTAACCTAGCACTGTCCTTGACACACTTTGGCACCACAGAGTGGATCTGCTTAAAGAGACATATGGCTGGAATGGCAGAAGTCAGAATTTGAAGGGTATTAGTAAAATCATGTGGGGGAAGCTTGAACTGATACTGGCTTAGGCTAATTGTAGCTCTTCTCTCGGATTTTATATGCTCCAAGCCCATAAGATAATTTTAACTATTGAAAGCATAATTTGCGTTTTTTTGAGATAGTTTAAACCCATTAATAGAAAATCAGATTGAAAATAAATGTATTTGCTAATAAAGCCAGGTAACTTTCAAATGTCATCATGGTAGTGTAAAAAGTTTGGTAAATGATTAACCCAAAGCACTGAGCTGCTAGGGTGATTCATGGCTGTTGTCGAATTACACATGGCTGAAGTAAGACAGGTCTTCTGAGAAAATCAGGGATCTACTTAAAGACAAGACTTTTCTGGTCACTTAATAGCCCTGCACGGCACAGTAGCCTTGCAGCCTTCTTCCTTAGTTTTATTTTCATCAAAGCCTTACAATTACTTGATATTCCTTATCATTTACTTCTTTATTTGTTCATTATCTTTTCCCCCCTTTTTACTGAAGTGTGAGCTCCTTCATAGAAGGGGTCCTTATGGGTCTTCATCCTATCTGCCTGACACCTATGAGACACTCAGTAACACATGTGTAAGATGAATGGATAAATGTGACTCACTCAATGTCCTTCACAAGCCATGGTCTGCATATTCTCAACTTTCCTTAGGACAGTAAGAATTTACTGGCCTGGTATAAATTGTAATCACTTATGTCAAGTTTTAGACAAAATACCATTTCACTAATGACAAATGAACACTTTCATATGGTGCTAATTCTGTTTTATATAGTACAGACAGAAAGATTTTATTTAAGAAAAATTAGCTTAGCACTTCCTTAATATTAACTATACCTAAACTTCTCTTCAAATAAATAATTTCAGAATTGAAAGCTTAGCTAAAAAGACTTCTTTAATTAAGCCAATATATACAACCTAAAAAACTTGTTGACATTTAGATACAAATAGCAACTATGAGACTACCTGTAATTTCTTTTTTTGATAAAGATATCAAACATATTAGGCTTTGAAAGAAGGAATACCAAATTACCTATATTACTTTTTGAGGTATCTACTTTTCTAGGCAAGGTTAAAGATGCTTACTTTCAAACAACCATCTGAAAAAAAATGATTTTTCATTTAAGATCCAATTCCCACAGTACTGGGGTAGGTGAGAGAGTGAGAGGTATGTTATTGAAAGAAATTCGGAATGAGTAATCGTTCTGAATGTGTGTACATCAGAGACTTCTCAAAGCCTGCCTGGCAATCTGTTTTTTATGTAAGTTTGTTTTTATCTGTGGTAGGGAGCGTTGATTTTTAAATTTGCATTAACTACTTTCCATAATGAATAAGAAGTACATAACTAAACTTGATTTGTAGCAAATCAATTTTGGCAGACAGGAAAAAGTCAAAAAGTTGATTTTGTCTCTAAAGTAGAAAGCTTCTGTTTAAGACAGCTGAAGATTTTCAGAGAAAAGAGATCATTAATAGGAGCAACCAAGATTAGTGTAATGATACGATTAGTTATGAAACCGGTGAGAGGCTTAGGGAAAGTTCTCCATTTTTAACATTCTGAAAAATTGGGTGCAATCTTGTCTTCCTCAATAGAACTGCTCCATCATTCCACGATATTTATCCTCTCAATCTGTCAATATATAGAGTGAAGTTTGAAGAATTACCAAATTGTAAGGTCTATAGTAATGTTGAGAAATCCTTCATTAACTCAACAAATATTGAGTACCTATCCATTCACCACACTGCCACCAGAATGGTCTTTCAAGGACAAATCTGATCTATCTCTGTAGAAAATCCTTCAAAGATTACTCATGGCCTTAAGAATGAAATTCAAACTTCTGACCATGGTATATAAGATTCTTAATTGTCCAATCTCTGTTTTCTGATCCTCTTTCACCAGCCTTCTCCTCTGACCTTTCCTGATCATGCTAGTATAGTCCCTGCTAAATTCCCCTCAACACTTGTTGACTTTATACTCTATCCCAGAATTGACAGCTCTTTGTCAACACACATCTCCATGCTTCATAGGTATGGTTCAATCTTCCTGAATTAGCCTCTCTGCACAGTTCCTTGCCTGCAAGGTGAACTCCTTCTCATCCATCAAAACCCAGATGAAATATAATTTGTCCCTATATAAAAATTTGTCTCTGTATGCAGGCTTCCCATTTGTGCTTCCATACCACTGTAGAAAGAAGTATGCTATGCTACCAATCATACTACCATCTTCATTCACTCAGCAACAACTTATCAAGCTTCCATTATGTACTAGGTACTGAGGACATATCACTGAACAAAACAGATAAAATTTCTAATCTCATAGAATTTACTTTCAAGTCAATCACAGAAAAAAAAGAGACAATTTTTATATCATGTATTATATAATATTATATTACATACTTTTTTGGTTAGATAGTGTTGAGTTCTAAGAAGGTTAAAGGAAAGAAGATGTGTGGTATTAGAGGGGGTGATTAATGTTGATAGTTTTGGCCAGGGAAGGACTCACCATCAAGAGATTTTGAGTAAAGATACTTAGCAATCATTTATTTACAATGCATCTTACCCAATAGTTTTCAAACTTATTCTTTTGAGGTTTTTCCACCTTTTTGCCTCATCTAGAACTCAGCATAGTTTTTGGCACATAGGAGTAAGTGAATACATGGAGTCTGGGACTTAGGAAGAAATAATTCTATGCAAACTTAAAGGTTGTCAGAGCGATGGGTGGAATGCTATGATTTATTTCTGCCTCTTGGAACTTTAGTGAGAGGCATAGACCCTGTGAGGCTTATAGCCTTTAAAATGCAATTACTTATACAATAACACTGAAGAATCATCATGTGTCTGGAAGAATACCCTCTAAGTAGGCATATTACTCTATCGCCATACAGGAGAGAATGATCATGGCATATTCACATTAAAAGTTCCTTTATTAAGGCTTTATTAATAGCATGAAAAATAAATCATCTTTCCAGTTCCAGGCACTTCTTTTCCTTATGAAATATTATACTGCTAACTGAGTATTATTTCCTTCCGAAGTCTGTCCTGTCCTGCATTTCCTGGACATACAAACTTCCCATATGTGAGCACATTTTTTCCCACAAAACACTAGCAATACCCATGATTTCGATGAAAAGCCCGGAAAGCATCTATTGATATGTGGGATATAGCTTGCAATTTTCACAAATATCCAAATCATCAAAATCGTCTATGATGTCGTTATGTACAATGGCTAAAATTCTGCTCTTAAATGAACATATAGCTCACAGTAAGTCCTGTGGCATTTGGAAACATAAATTCAGAGCTGTCTCCAATTATGCCATTATACATGTGCAGTGTGAAAGTTTTTGGATAGGTCAAATATAAAATAGGATTTGTATTTATTTTAATGATTAAAACTATTTCCTAAAGTTCAAAACAATGTAATTTTTCATGTCACCAAACTGGAAGCAACTTACATTTTAAGACACTTAAGAAGTAGGATGGTCAAGAATTAAGAATAACCATGATTTTGTTAAATTCTAAATTTTGTGTAATTTTAATACTGCTTCTTGTTACACTAGTCAGGGCAATTTGTAGCCACTGAATTTATTAAATAATCGGAAGGGAGAAACAATAATTATTATCCTTTTGGTTGGAAATCAGGGAGAGACATTCTACATGTCATTATTTAGCATTAACACAGAGTATACGCAGAGGGAGAAATTTTAGAAGCTTACATGCAAGGGAAAATAGAATGACTCTGGTGAGACAGAATCTGATGTAGAGGGATTTTATGCTCCATTTCTTGTGTTCCAACAAGTGCAACACATGCACTTGTTGCTTCAGACCAAGCATGGCCACAACCAAGAAGGAAAATAGGAGAACATGAGGGATCTGAGGGTGGAACTAAACAGATTGATTATATATTATTTCAAAATAATATCCCAAAATGTATCAGTCAGCATGTTTAAGAGAGTTATTTATACTAGAGTCTCATGTATTGGCTGCCCTTGCCAGAGACTTCTGAAGAGTCTGTTAGTTTTATCTGTAAAATTGTCATGTAGATGAAATATTTCCTTATATTTTTGTAGCAGTAGAGAATAATGTAAAGATCTCAATTCAAATGTAATAGTGTCTTTAAAAATTATTCTTCAGGCATTTAATAAGTAGCTACTATACAGGGCTTTTTCTAAGATAATGAAGATGAAAGAAAAATATGATTTAGTTCCTCCTCTAATGAACTCCCCAGAAAAAGGGAAGCCAGAGAGGTAAATTAATACAATAAAGGACAAAATGACAGAACTGCAAAGGCAGGACCCGCAAGTGTTCACAGAGAAGAGAGGTTTTCCCTACATATTGTGGAAAACAAATTGTCAATGGACAGAATTAAGTCCAATGAAAGAACAGATGTCTCTCAAAGTGTGAAAACATAAAGCTGTCTTACATTAGTTAATTTACATTGTTTAAAAATTTCAGTATTTCTTATTAGATCGGTTTCTATGCTTTTTATATTTGTAGTTTTTCTTTTATCATTTTTTTAAATCACTGTCAAGTCAAATGTCAAGAAAACAGGACAAGGAAAATATTTTTTCAATAATTCTCTTCTTCATTATGCTTCCCATTCTCAACTCTGGCCACCTGAACTAGACTTTTATGGTCTGAGTAGCAAATCATTCCCACCAGCATGGACTTTCATCAGAAAAATGAGAGTAAACATCCTGGGAGCCTCTGCTACCGTGAGTTCTCCACCTTAGAGGTTACCAGATACGTGGTTTACAGTCAACGTGAACAATGCTGCTGCGTACTGCTCCATCCCAGTATGCTCCTTCCCCCATAAAAATACTGATTTCTTTTAAACTTAAAAGAAGAGAAACATGTCCACCAGTAAAAATTTGGGGGAAAACATTTTAATTCTCAGTAGACAACAAATAGAATATACATTAGGAAGACACAAAAATCTTAAAAATCTTTTCCCGTTTCTAGTCCAATATCTCACACAGCGGCGTATACCTCAAAATCAACCAACTCTCTCCCACAAAACTTCTCAAAACTCTCACTAAAAACTCAGCATTTGCCCACCCTTCTTTTTTTTAAGCCTCTCTCCTCTTCCTTTGCCTGGTTTATCCTTGGTCACTCTCACCCTGCATGGTTTCCAATCTGTCTTGGTTCTCTTTCGTTCTGCAGCTTCACCCTTATTCCAATCAGTAAATTACAAGTGTAGGAAGCCCAACCTGGTAGGTATCTGCCCCAATAACAAAATGCTCTTCTTTTTTGGATGCAAGATATTGAATGCTCATACTTTTTTGTCTCTGCTACACGTGTACTGTTTCTATATTTGAGAGACATGTGTTTTAAACATACTGATTGTAGTTTTCAAAGAGAAAGAAAGAACTAACTTTGGGTTATGTGACTCTGAGGCATTTAGAACTCAGAAAGGAAAAATTATTCAACTGAACGAAGATCCCTGTTGATTTATGGACCCTATGAAAGTGGTGTGTGAGAAAACCAAAATACTCTCTACATAGAGAGTTTCATACAGTGAGACACAAGGTAGCTAAAACGATCCAAATTCAAATTACAATGATGATGCTGAATACTATTGCCGGTTACATTTTAAAGTATATTACGGTATTTTATGTGATCATACGTAAAACTATAACTTGAGAATTTTAGCGAAAGAGCCTTAGTAGATAGACCAT
Organism: Balaenoptera musculus; assembly: GCF_009873245.2. Taxonomy (NCBI): domain Eukaryota; kingdom Metazoa; phylum Chordata; class Mammalia; order Artiodactyla; family Balaenopteridae; genus Balaenoptera; species Balaenoptera musculus. The sequence goes on along the minus strand of NC_045791.1, from coordinate 27,131,240 downwards.
AGATACCAAAGAAAAGCAGGAAGGAATCTAAGATAACTTAAATAGAAAGCTTCCAGATCTGAGTTTCCGGTTTGATGACATGACTGAAATACTCCGGAACTGCCTTTCTTTGGTGGCCCTGTTGCCTAATGGAATAATTCGAGGTTTCTTTCTGGGAATTCACGATTCTCAGGAACACAATCCACTCTGTCTTCCCAGCCACAGCCCTCTGACACCTGGTAGGTTTGCTTGATGTCACCAATAAGCAGTATCGCCTACTCTTTATGTAATTCATCTTTGCTATCCCATTACATCTCTTTGCTTAACTCCTGTATCTGACTATTAAAAATTTTGTGAATCCAACCATAAATTTGTGAGCAATATCTGGTCCAGTATTTCACCCAGTTCTTCCCTTTAGAGATGAAGGGCCCACGAGTAAAGAGACTTGATCAAGGGCACCCACCTGGGAAGGCTGGGCCTGCACCTGAGGTCACTAGTCCTAGTTCAGTCATCTCTTTACTTCACACTACACTCCCACTCAGCAACAACAGTGACAACAGCAACAGCCCTCTCCTACTTGTCATTTAGGTATTAGAAGTCTGCATGACACTGGTGCATATCCAATAGAAGCTAGTCTGACATATAATGTCCATTCAATCAGTCAATATTTATGAAAAAATGGATAGCTCACCCCAACCCAGAGCACACACCTCATATTCATTCCCTGTTATGATCTGTCTTGTTTTCTATCATCTAGCATGACACGGGGAAAGGAACACAGACTTTGAAGACCCGTAAATCTAGGGTTTTCATCACCAGTGCAGTGAAGGAAGTACTATTATTCTAATTTTATAGATGAACCAACTGAGATTTAGAAAGGTTGAACAGGTTCTAAAGGGTCACTCAGCAGGTGAGTCCTGAAGCAGAATTTGAACCCGGCAGCCTGACTCCGTGATGTTCCTGCACAGCTTTGTGTACTTTCTTTTCCTTGATAGAAACCTGAGTCAAAGTCACGCCCTAAAGTGAGGTTTTCATTTGGTTTATTTGCCTCAAAGGAGTCAACTGGGTTAGCAAGAAGCCACTGAAATGGAATATATAAAATCGTTACTCCGAAGCTCTCTCTACTCCCATTAGTTACCAGTCTGTCACTAGATAATTCTACAGTCTTCTTTTCATCTCCTACTTCCTGTCAAGTAACCAAATACAGGTCCCGATTCTACTGGTTGGAGAGATTATGGATGCCTTTTGTTGACAGTATTTCAATGTCAAAGAGACTCGCATTAATAAATTCTAATCGCTGATTTATGTTGTTTTTCTCCTTGTCAATTATCTTCCTTAAAATACAAAGGGCCACTGAATCCCATCCACATTAACCATGAACTGATAGTACTTTTCTCCACATGTCAGAAATTTATGGAATACCACGAAATGTACAACTCTATGTTTATTTTTATTGAGTTTTGAGGCAGGACACTGCAGCAATTAATCAATGGGTTCTCTATTGGACTTCCTGGGTTCAAACCTCCACTCAACCACTTACCAGCTGGTACATCCTTGGGTAGTTATCGCTTCTAAAGCCTGTTACCTGTCTGTAAATAAGAGTAAAAATGCCCCTACTTTATGTATGTAATTGTGAGGGTACAATGAGATGTATCATTTAAAATGCTCAGATTTAGTGTTTACACTCAAGGTATCGAGCCGTCAAGAAATGTTTATTATTATTAGACACATAAATGAACACTTGCAAACTAAAAGTGAAGGAAAGTAATGCCTTCCAAAATGTACATTTTAAGATGATTTTAAGATGTCTAACAATATTATATCAAGAAGTAAACCCCTGGGACTTAAAAGTCAGAGAATTACTAAATAATTTCCAGCTGAGCAATTAATTTAACGCTGTGTTTTCCTCTTTAAGTTAATTATCATAGGTCAGTGGCATTCTACCTTCGAGTGTTTGGGTAGAATTTTGCTATCTTATAAGCAGAACACCTTCCATTCTTTTTTTAAATGTTTGATATTTTGCCAGTCATTGCTAAATTTAGTTGACCTGGAGTTATTTTGAAAATAAATCCTGTGATCCTCAAGTATGAAAGCCTAAAAGAGAACTCCAGCAGGGGTTATTTACATTAGGTTACATTTCTAAAAATCCCTGACTCTTAGGTCAATGGCAGTCAGAAACCTACTAAGGCAAAATCCTCGAATCCTTAATGTAATGCAAAATTTGACATATTCACCACCTAGAGCCTACAGAAGCAATGCCACACGCAGCCTCCAGAAACATTTTGCTACATTGCTTTGATTTATTTAATGCCTTCCCATTGCTTTATGGATAAATATCAAATCGTTAACTCAGCCTACAAAACCTTCCGAAGTCTGACGCCTTCCTCTCACCTCCCCGGCTTCCTATCCTGTCCCCCCTTCACTCCCAACACCTCCTCCCGTCCCCATAACCAGACTGGCCTGCAGACAACTTCACAAATGTGCCATGCTCACTGTTTCAAAGCACTTCTGCACACACTTAGCTCAGCCTGAGGTTCACTTCCAGCCTCTCCTACTCCACGGAGCTCCACCTTCAGCACATCAGGGAGCCTCCTCTGGCCTTGCTCACCAGATCAACACTTGCATAGTACTGAATGGTGCTCTGGAGGTCTCTCCCATAACATTTTGCAGAGTGGCAGCTTCATAGATACTTAGAAATGATTTACTTGTCTCGGTCGTAGGGTTGTTTTCTAGGTTCACCACCATTTTTCCAGCATCCAGCCTAGGGTCAGTATTAAGTGCTCAATAAATACTGTGCAATGAAGAAAGAAAACCAAAATTTTAAAAGAATTTGAAAGAGAAAGCAAAAAGTCTTCTTTAAATACAAAATAAGCTGTTAGAATGTCACACATGTTATTTTCTAATACTTAGAAGAATACTTTTGGGACTTCCCTGGTGGCACAGTGGTTACGAATCTGCCTGCCAATGCAGGGGACACAGGTTTGATCCCTGGTCCGGGAAGATCCCACATGCCACGGAGCAACTAAGGCCATGCACCACAACTAGTGAGCCTGAGCTTTAGAGCCTGTGAGCCACAACTACTGAGCCCACGAGCCACAACTACTGAGCCCGCACGCCACAACTACTGAAGCCTACGCGCCTAGAGCCTGTGCTCCGCAACAAGAGAAGCCACCGCAATGAGAAGCATGAGCACCGCGACAAAGAGTAGCCCCTGCTCGCCGCAACTAGAGAAAGCCTGCGTGCAGCAACAAAGACCCAACGCAGCCAAAAAATAAATAAAATAAATAAAATTTATATGAAAAAAAAGAGTACTTTTAAAACTCTGCCTCACTGTGTTCCATGGTTTTATTCTAAATTCCCAGGGGCCTACTTGGGTTGTTCCCTGGGGCCTCTTACACCCATGTCCCCACCAACCAAACAGAGCCATCCTCTCTTGGTATTTTTTTCACTGCATTTTCTTTATTGCACAATCCATGAGCGAAGGATTGAGAGGACAGAAATAATTTGAAAATCAGTGATATAGGATACAATCATATAATGATCAATTATTTTATTTTTAAATATCATAACAAGGGCAAGCTGTCCTGGGTAAACTTTGTTAAGTTACATAATTTTTCAACTCTCCAAACTCTATTCCCAATCTAAGTCACGCTCTCATACATTCATGCATGTCAAAAAACACAGATATCATCATCTATTTGTGGCTGTCTCTATCATCTATCTTTCCCCTCATAAACGTAGGTCCTTTAGTGGTTCCTCTAATACCCAGAGGAAAACATCCAAGTCTATGGCATAACATTTAAAAACTCTATCATTATTTTCACTTACCATTCCTGCTTCCCTCCCCTCCCCTGGAGCTTTATATATGAATCATGAAACATATCATAATTTTTCCTATGCCTGTGCCTGTGTACTTGCCATCCTGTCTTTTTGGAATGTATTTTCTCTGCCTGAATAATTTGTTCAATTGCTTCATGAACCAGCTCAAATATTACCATTTGCTTTTCCCAGTCTGGATAATTTACCCAAACCCCTACCACATGCACCCATAGGACTCTATGGTTTCCACCTCACCATAGGCCTTAACACATTGTTTGATAACAAGTATGGTCTTGTTTACTTTTGGGTCTGTCTTCCCTGCCTAGGTATCTCCTTAAATACAGATTCTGCATTTCTCAGCTCTGTTCCTACTTCCTAGGTTACTGCTTGACATACTAAATGTACCCTGAATGAGTAGAAGAAACGTTCCAATCATTTTGAACAGTTCCTTGGCATTTAAACCTTTAATATTTATGGTTTCAGCTCATTGTGAGATTCCCCAAAGTGTGTACCACAGAGAAGTTAGCTGAATCCCAAACAAAATCATGCACGCATGGTGCCTATTGCCCACATATACCCTTTAGCTGGTTAGAGAGTCTAGTCAACTGCTCTGATTCAGCATCTAACCATTTTGTCATTTTTATTTTAAATAATATTTTATTATGACAACAATTATCAAGAGGGTTTTCAATTCTTGTGAAATATACAGAGAATTCTGTGGACTTTTTTTAATTTAGAAAGTTGAAGAACAAGGAAAGTGATTTTCTCACTGCACAGTGAATCAGGGTTGGTGCTGGTATAGGTCAAGATCAGTATTTCTCAAAGTATGTTCCAAGACTCACCAGTCCCTTGAGACTCTGAACAAAAATGTTCATCATGAGATCTGCTTGGGAACACTGCATTCCTGGCCCTGCATGGAGGTTTGTAGTGTACACTAGAATCCTTAAAGCCCTGAGAAATTCTTCAGTAAAAAAAGCCTATTTATCTTTATTTAGCTCAACATATCCAAACTCATTTGCTTGTGGAGCTCTATGGACATTTTAGGTACTCATTGTGGAAAAAGCTAATCTTCATCTTCACATTCTCAACCCAGTGCATGCCTTTTAATTACAGTGGTTACATGTACATGCAAAGTAGAGAACTGAAGCAATTATTTGGTACATCATTTTTACCATGAAGGGTCTATATAATTGAGAACAAATAATTTTAGATCCTTTTTTGCTTATTCTTTGGTATGAAATATATAACTGTTTAATTTTTTTTTCTCCATGGTAATTAGGCATAAAATAATCACTCCTTTGCAATGTGTTTGATAATGGAATAAATCACATTATTATTAACATCATAGTGTCTTTCCTATGCTGTTATTAAAATTTGGTAATCTTGCTTTACATCTTATCACTATTACCACACCACAGCAGCAGGTTACAGTAGTTATTTTAATAGCATGAATCGTAATTTAAACTTAGAATTTACCACCTCATGCTTCCTAATCTTCAAGTTGATTTTCGTGTGTGTGCACACACAGACGTATACACACACACACACACAATCAAGAAGGCTAAACTAGGGACTTCCCTGGTGGCGCAGTGGTTAAGAATCCACCTACCAATGCAGGGGACACGGGTTCAAGCCCTGGTCCGGGAAGATCCCACATGCCGTGGAGCAACTATGCCTGTGCGCCACAACTACTGAGCCCGCGTGCCACAACTACTGAAACCCACGTGCCTAGAGCCCGTGCTCTACAACAAGAGAAGCCACTGCAATGAGAAGCGCTCGCACCTCAGTGAAGAGTAGACCCTGCTCGCCGCAACTAGAGAAAGCCCGTGCACAGCAATGAAGACCCAACACAGCCAAAAAAAAAAAGAAACTTATTAAAAAAAAGAAGGCTAAACTAAAAATTCATAAATAGCTTATAAGACAAATGCACATTTTTGCTGAATGGACACAGATGTATGCAGTAGTTGGCATCTAACAGTTGAGACCCCTGTGAGTCATGTGAGATTCAATTCAGAAAAAGCAGAAAATATGTAACTATCATCTTTGGAAAACTCTATGTTGAGAAAAAAATTATTTTCCGAAAGGACTGGTTGTTTCCTTATTTGTAATGCAAAACAAATTAAAACCAAAGAAAAAAGTCTTACTTTTACCACCTTAAGAAAAATTATAGAGATCTGTGGTTGTCAATTTACCAAAAAATACGGGTATATTTTCTCCATGAATTCAACTGATATTACTTCGGTATGGTCTATGCTGCAAAAGTACAAGTGGAAGCTACAACTTGGCTACTGCTTGATAAGTAGCAAAAGATGGAAGTATCTGAACACTTAGGTTGTCACCTGAAAACAAACTGTCACACATTTTTCTTCACACATTTGAAACCCAACTTATCAACCTTAACAAGTGTTGTTATCAAAAGAATTTTGGTGCCTTTGTTCTTTCCCTTTTGCAAGTAAATTACACTTTTAGGATTTATTAAGACAAGAAACAATTTTTGAATAGCAGGTCAAAACTCTCTACGGAAAAATTCTCATTACTTTCTAGCCCGAAGCAGTATTTACCACCCAACGTATCCATCTTTTTCCTGTTTCTTCTATATCTATATTTCCCGAATCTTGTTTCTGTGCCTAATGCTATAACATTGCCGCAGTTTGTTCAAAGCAACACTCTTATTTTTGCTCTTAGACGGTGCTATACAAACCCTGATCAATTATTGAAGTAGAAGCCCTGAAGTAACACAACCATTACTGCAGCAGGCAGATAAAAATGGAACACTTTCAGCTGCAGTATATTTACTTTTGAGATCAGTAAACAAACTAACAAGTTAAACTACCTTGTCTTTCACTTTGCTCGATGTACTAATATTTCCTGCTTCCTTCCAAGTCCTTTTCTTCAGAAAGCAAGACTTCATAAAGTCCAGTTTCTTTCTGGAATTGTGATAACCTTAACATTTGTGCAAAAGAGCTCGGTAACAGGGACACGACGGGCTGAAATGAGTTAGTATAGACACGTCCTGCCAAGAGCCGCCTGGTATTTTACAAAGTTCGCCAGTGTGTTATCTTCATACGGCAATAACACCGCAAAGATTACATGATGATATTTAAAACAACAAACAGCATCACTGAGGAAAGTGTTCATTGAAGCTTTTCAGAAAAGTCAAATTAGAGGTGGAGAAAATTTCTCATGAAGAGCAACTGCTAATCACATTTGGACTTTTTTTGCTGTCCTCTCTGCTGCTTACTCCATTATTTACAAAGCATTGCCCAAGATGTTATAATTTTACTTTTTAAACTGCTCCCTTATTTAATTATACCGAATACATCTGATCAGGTTGCCAGTGAAGGCTGCAAGTATTCATCTTCTGATAATGCTAACTTGCATCTGCTGCCTCAATACGATGGTGTACTTTTTTCTTTTTTTCATTTTAAATGTCTGTTCAGGGTTTTAAGGACTAAATGATAGTGAAGATAACTGGAAACGTTCCAAGGTTTTTCTATGTACTGTGCAGTCGAAACCAAAATTAGTAGTTATACTCCAGAACTAATAGGATTTGACATTTATTCTTATCATTGCCTGAAGTTTGGGTAGAGAGTTCCAGCAAGTTTGTGAAAAGTAGCTAAGGACAATGTAAAAAATCGTTCTGAAGTGTGATGTATCTGCAACACACTCTTAGCTCCTCTTTTCCAGCCAAGCAAATAAAAGCAATCTGCATAACCTCTCAGCACCAAAGGTGAGCACATTATGAAAAACACTTTTATGAATTCATAAGTATGTCATCAAAGCCACTTGAAGCACTTTGATATGTGAATAGAAAAAGCCATGAATAAAAAGGCCATATGCATTTGGAAGCTTTCATAATTTAGGAGAGTTTATCGCAATGTCTTGTTATGAAGTGATGTTCATCTTTTCCCTCATATACTCTTCATTTGTGAATAGGCCTATTAGATACAATACAAAGCATAAAATACCTCAACTGAAATATATGACAGATAAGGATCTTAAACATTTTTAAAATATGAGGACATTTGTACCTCTAGCATTATGAAAGGCAGTTATATCTCACCATCAGGACAACCAAAGGAAGACTTTTTTATTTATTCCAGGCTGTCGTTAGTGAGTAGACAACAATGTCACATTATTATTAGTTCCCTTTCCTTCACTCATTTCAAAGAGAAGAAATAATGTATTTGTACGCCCAGTTCCTAGAACATCCATTTCTTTGTTTGAATTGATATTGTGATCTACGCATGGTATATATAAAGGAATGGGAGGGGTACTTTCTATTTATACACTAGGTTGTCTGAAAGAGAAGTGGACCATTTATTGACTCAAACATCTGCATTATTATTCTTAGGGCTTCGTGGCAGACAGCTCATGAAAGGTAGCTTGTATGACAAGAAACATAATTTGGAAAAAGTACAGAAAGGACTTTCTAGAAATGTATGCTTTGTAAAACTGTTCTTTATTTAACATGGCTCTCGATAATGGAAACAGGCTGACTGAATTTATGAGATGTGAAGCTTATGTCTTATAATGATTAACATTAGAATCACAATTTAAACTTGAGGTTAGATTTAAGAAATGATGTTAACCCTTCCTCTACTGTCAAGATACCCAGTCATCTCCCTTTTTACTCCAAAAAATGGTCTTAGCCTTTCTAAAGTGGCTACACATTTCAAGCTCTTTCCTCATGTACTTCTTAAGGGTATTTGTTGTTGTTGTTTTAGTATTAACAGTATTCCTCTCAGAAAGTTTAGCTTGATGACTGAAGGGAGACTAGTCTACGTAATCCTTGCTTAGACTTTCACTATTTCCTCATTTATTCATATATTATTTTATTAAAGGAAAAATCAAGACCATTTTATTGAGTGATTACTATGCATTATGTACTCTGCTGGATTTTGACAAAACAAATAACGCACAAGACACTGTTCCTGTTCTGAGGAGTTGATTGTCTGGCAGAGGAGACACGCAAAGAGATATTTACAGTTAAGTTCCAGAATAGAGATAAATAGGCCCATGGTACCCTAGTGGCCTCAAGAAGATATGGTTCCTTTTACAGAAGAGGAGGGTTGGGAAGAAAAAGGGGGGGGGGGCGGGAGGGGGAGGAGCTTTTACCAAGGGATCTTAAAGGTAATCAGTGCACAATAGTTACAAAAATAGAACGTAATGGGGACTTCCCTGATGGTCCAGTGGTTAAGACTACATGCTCCCAATGCAGGGGTCCCGGGTTCTATCCCTGGCCAGGGAAGTAGATCCCGCATACCATAATGGAGATCCCGTATACTGCAACTAAGACCCGGCACAGCCAAATAAATAAATAAAATATTTTTAAAAATCCTTCTGCATTAAAAAAAAATAGAACATAATGAAAAACATATTGCTAACATGTAATTCTCAGGGGAAAAATATATGTTTGTTACGTACTGGAATCATGTAAAAGACAAACAACTCTGGTTTATGACTGGGTTCATAGTTAGCAAAACTCCTTCATATACATCTGATCCTCCTAGCAGCCTCTCCTGCAGATATAATTTCTGTCCTTATGGAGCAGAAATAAATGAATATATGATAAACTCAAAGATCCATATCTAATTAAGGACAGAATGAAGACGTCAAACTCAACTCAAACCAAAGAAATGACATTTTTAGGGAGAAAGTGACATAGATCAGCAATAGTTACTTGAACATCCTCATAAAAAAACTAAAAAGAGTATGTATACAACTTAGGCTACTTATCTTTAATGTGCAAAATAGATACTTTCTCTATGGACATCCAAATTGATCTGGGGACATTGACAGTTACCAAACATATTACTTTAGAAATAGAAAATTACAACTCATCCTGTGTTTATTTATTGCCTAGAGGAGTTTTCCAATATATCACTGATGGAGAAATGAAACCTTGAGGACAAACTGAATTAGAAGAAAATCATAATTCTATTTGGGTAATATGTTGAAATTGCATAAACAGTGTAGCAATATTGTGCATATGCTACTTCAAAACTCTGAAGGCCTGAATCACTAGGTTTCTTTGCCCTCATACAATGTCACCAAGATCCTGAAAAAGAAACTTTATTCAACTAAAGTGATAGAGACTTAGGAATCATACATGGCTACTTATGAAATACTCATAAATTTAACACACATATGACCATGGATATGTCATATATTTGTCTTATACAGTGCTACTTGAGAGTTTATTTCTATTATGCAAATTTATTTATATGCTAAAATTTGATGGGAAATGGTAGCATAGTAGAAAAATATATCTATAAAAATCCCTTAGGCAGAGGCATTGAAATATTAACATTGTATTACATTATTTATACTTTATAGATCTTGTAGGCCAAATTTTACTTAAACTCTTCTCTTTTACCGTGGACAAACAGACACTAAACTTCGAAGTTTAATGTCAACTTTCTTTTTTTCCCTCCTGGAATCATTCTTAAACACCAAGCAGTTTCCTTTAAAATATGTTCTCTCGTAACTTCTGTGGAGTGGTTCCACAACTTTGGTGAAAGTTCTGTCATTAAAACTTTAAGATAGAGACGCTGCTGCTAAATTAGGCATGTGTTGTGTGCATGTGTAAATAAATAATCAGTGTAAGATATATATGTGGATATACATATATATAACATATAATTGACAAGTTTTATAGTATACTAGACATTACTTTATGTATTAGTATTAGTACTTATTTTAGTAAAAATGTGTTCATTTTCTATGACAGTGTAACAAACTGGCACGGACTTAGCAGCTCAAAACAATATACATTTCTTATTTCACAGTTCCCATGGGTCAGGAGTTCAGACACAAGCTGGCTGAGTTGTCTCTTCAGGACTGCACAGGTTCTAATCTAGGTGTCAGATGGAGTTGCTATCTCTTCTGAGGCTAAGGAGTCCTCTTTCAAGCTCATGTTGTGGTTGGCAGAATTCACTTTCTTATGGTTGTCGGGCTAAGGCCCCTAGCTCCTAGAGACGGCTCCTCTCCATACACAATTCACCGCATGGCTGTGTGCTTCTGCAAGGCTAGTTGGAGATTATCACTGACATGTAAAACCTCTTTTAGAGGGCTCACCTCATTAAATGAGGTCCACCCAGGATAATCTCCTTTTGATTAATTTAAAGTCAACTGCTTCAAGACCTTAATTATATCTGCACAATCTGTTCACCATTACCATAAAACACAACCAAATCGAGGTAGTGACATCATCATCTTTGCCCTATAATGTAACCTATCATGGGTGTAATATCAGTGGCAAAGATCATGGGGCCCTCTTTGAATTTGCCTACCATACCTTACTGAACATGGTAAAGCTACTGCTTAAACATTGGTGAGGACAAGTTTGTATTATTCAGCAATCATGGGCAAACTTAGAGCAAATAATTGTACAAAACACATTGATAAGTTGCTTTCATTTAAATACTATAGGGGAGAGAAGTCAGGAATGCATACACTCATGAATAATATTGGAAAATAATCTATGATTAAAAGTCAAAATGAATGGCATGTACAATAACTCAGGAAAGTGATTAGAGCTCATTTGAAATGAGCTCTAACTATTGGAGAAAGCCCCACTAAAGAAGAGATTTAGGCTGGATTCTAAAAGATAAGAAAGGTCTCGGTGAACAGACAGAGAAGAGAGGTTCAGTTTATACAGCTGTTTAACATTCTTTCTTAACAGTGTAGTGTAAAGCCAGGCAGACAAGAGTTTGAATTCTAGTCTGTCAATGCATAGCTGTGTGGCTTTGGGTAAGGTATTTGAACTCTCTGAACTTCCATTTCCCTCACTTATAAAAAAGGAAGTAAAAATGCTTACTTCATAGGTGTTCGGGAAGAGAAAATCAAATATCTGGATTGCTTACTCATAGGATCACAGAAAGAATACAGTAACAAAAAATATTAAAAGAGAAAAGGACTTTAAAAACTGTAAAGTGCCATATAAATGTAGGCCACTCATAAGCTCCCCAGTGATGTTCTCTCATTAGTTAAATATCTCTGATTTATTGCCTTACTGTATTTGATATAATAAATGTATAAGCAACTTCAAGACCATTCTGAAACAAGGAAGTTAGAAATAAACAAATAAATAATAAAATTAGCTTTTTGACTGAGAACTTTTATAATTTAATACCTATCATGAAAGTAAAAAAAAAAAAAAAAAAAAGGTGGAAATTTCAGGAAACATGAAGGTCAGTATGGATGACATTTAGGAAAAGGATTTGCTTTTGTTTTCTTTTTCATTTGTCACCATTCTTGTTAGTGATTGTTTTTGATGTTTAAGTAATAGTAGATGTAATAAATTTTATTGAATAAGTGCACTGTATTTGGAAACCAGTGATTTAAATATTAAAAGTGTGTCTAAAATGAAAGCACTGTATTACAGCTATGCCTCCCACTGAATTAGAAACTCAAAGTGATTTTCTTCTTATGTAAGTATACACAGCTCAAGGTCTCCAAATAAAGGATTTAATGTCTCTAAGTGATTAACTTGGCTTGTAAGCATCCAAAGTTTTAATTAATATTTTATATTTTTGGTAAAGAAGAACAACCAAAATAAAAAACTAGATTTCAACCTTGGATTTCAAACATATCTTCTACTTCATAATCATGTAAGTAAGGTGACATGGGAGGACTCTGGGAATATTTATTGAATTGTGAAAGAAGAAATCTGACAAACAATATACTTAATCATTTTCCATTTATCATCATCACCCTGTGACAGGATATAAAAACAATTGTACTAAAATGAGGTGTTTTGTTGAGGATGAGGCTCTAGAGTATTAAAAAAAAAGATTTATATTTGAGTAAATAAAATTCTGCTGGAACCAGAAATTGAAGAGTATTTGAAGAAAATGCTCTGAACTATGGTAACTGATTATTCTTCATTTATAATGTCTGTTTCAAGCTGTCTTGAACATACGGTCCAAGAAATTTTGAGTCGAGACAATATACAGCTAGGGAGATACACCAACTTTTCACTTAACTACATGTGAAATGAATTTTCAAAGTTGTCTAGGTAAACTGAAACTAGTATATATTTAGCTGGCTTTCCTCTTTGATAGTTATATCTCTGAACAATGTGAAAAGATGAGATTCATAAGAAATAATAAAACCTTGAGATTGACTAGTAAGTGTTCTTCAGCCACGACTTCTAACCTATTGTGCACATGCTGGAGAATGAATCTAATTTTGAATATTCATTATAATCATGTTTTTTTAAAAAAAATACATTTTAATGTCACATAGAAACAAAAGCTGTTCACGGGCCACAGCCGAGTCACTTAGGTTTACCACAGAGTGATGAAAATTCATCAAAATGTCAAGAGATCTGTATTTACCAAGTTTGATGAAGAAAATCTGACAAATACTATTTAAGATAAGTGGCATTTTTTTCTAATTGTTTTCATATGGATGAATGAAAATCAAGTGCCCTGTTACTTTGATGAAATGCTAAATTGCTTAAAAATTCATTTCTACACAATGGACCAGCATACATATACTGAATGTAAGATTATCGTTTCGAAACCAAAATGTATAGATTTTTCTCAGCTAAGCTTGTACAGTACAGAAAAGAAAGTACAAGTGAATGGTTAAACCTGAACTAACAGTTTTACTCTCCCTGCATTTCCTCATTAAAAAGCAAAACAAATAAGTATTAGGTTACAAAGTAGTATTTCTGCCATGAAGAGTAGCTCAGACTTTCTACATTGGTGGCAGTCCATCAAGGACAAACATAAATCATTTTAGCAGGTAATTCACCTCCGGAATTAAGTATGTAAACACTGAAAGAAAGCCACAGACTATTTTTCCAGTCCATGCAGGTTGTGTTATAATTCCAAGAAAGAAAAAAAATATGCTAGGAAAACAAAATACAAGACAGACAAATATTAGCGTTAGTATATGTTATAACTAAGGAAAGCAGTGATCAAATGCTAATCTGTGTTCTCCCTGTAATTTTATGTGTGGGTGTGTTTTTGCATACGTGGTGTTAATAATGCAATTTAAAATCAAAGAACCACAGACCAAACTACTAAGCGGTAGAGCTGAGATTTGAACCCCAGGTGCATGTGATGACATAGCACATGGCCTTGGCCTCTCCTCCATGCTTATATCTCTTCATACAGTCTTTCCAAAGGAAATTATAAAACCTTTTAAGGAAATCCTAAGACTTGAAATTTATTGATCTATGATCCATCATCTGCCGATCTTGAATTTTTTTGAACTAGAAAATTTATAATAAAACAGAATGAAAACAGTGACTCATTTCTGAGATAAGACTGATTTCCAATCTTAATATAGATTTTCTCACACTCATGGACATTTCATTCCTTTCTAAGATGTTTTCAGTTTTGCATGCTGAGCAAGAGCCATCATCAAATACTAGTCAATTCCTACATTCATAGACTCTTCCTTGGCTGTATCAGGGTGATGCACATATCTAACTTCATCAATGTTAAAGATTTCTGAAGAAAGCTGTTTTTATGACCCCTTCATTAACCAATTCCAGTGTTTTTGGTGAACAGCCTATCATTTCAAAGCAAAAATAAATCTCATGTGTAACATAAACTTAGCTTATCTACATAATTTGAACTAAAATACTTTTATAGCATGCAAGGAGGCACAATTAAAAATATACTGAAAAAACAAGCATCAACCAGGAGAGTCCCAGTGCAAACTAGGAGGCACAGTCAGGGGAAGAGCAGGTGGGTACCATCCTTTACCCTTATGGCAGCAAATATTATTTCCAAAGTCAACTGATTTCCATTAGTCTAAGAGAGATTAAGTTGACTAATAACTACAGGTATAAACATTAAAAGATAAGGAATTAAGTTCATATAATTGCAAATGGAAATATGTTGTTTACTTATAATGACATAAAACCTTCTCCTTAGCCATTCATCCAGTTATCAGAACAAACATTTCACAAATGAATTCCTCCTTCTCCTCTATTCCAGCACCACATGCAAGCATTGGGAAGCACAGACAGAAAGTAAACAAAAAATTCAGTGACAGCAATAATTAGTCTAGGTCTTGGGTTTTTCTGTCCATAGTAATACTGACCTTCCGTTTTTCCCATTAGGTAACTTTAAGTTTAAAATGGGAAAGTTGCAAAACGTTTTTGATCTTCAAAATTCTAATTAAACGAAAATATTTACTTTTGCGATTATTTACTATTATTCAATAATAGTAATAATATTACTATCATATTATTGTATTATTGTGTTGTATTTAGTAGGAAGTTCATAACTGCATTTTTAGATTAAATAATCACTATTCCATCAATTCTGCACTATTCATTTTACAAGTTACAAGAGTGGGCTATGGAGAGTTACAGAGCACATAACCTCATCTTTGATTGATCAAATTTTCAAATTTATGAATAAAAATAATATCTTAGGTAGTTAATTTATTAGCTTCTCTCTGCTAATAAAGCAGTCCCTTGTCACTTGAACAATGGATTTTCTTGGTTGAAGCAACATAGCCTCTCCTAAGTGCCTCACTCAGTCTGACAGAAAAAAAAAAAATTGCATAGGAGACCAACCATCAGAGAGAGCCCAACCCTGGTACAGATCTGGAAGCCAAAAGGAGGGGGGGCATGGCACAGAGGGTTGAGCAGCCTATTGGGATTAGACCAATAACACAGTAGAAATAAACTGCGGTGCACACATGAAGGAGAACGAAATTTTAGAAGGTGTAGAGTTTGGGGAAATTGAAAATGAGCATATAAATCTTAGCTAGAAAAGAAACAATGTCCTAGATAGAGTGATTATGATTAAGCTTCTATCTACTTTTAGAAGATACCAGTAAGTTCACTGTAACCCTAATAAGAAGACAACTATAGTGGATGTCTCTCTATGTCCAATCTACACCTCTTCCTTTGGGGAAAATACCCTTCCCCCTCTCAGCCCATGGGATCCGAGCCCTTTTCCATATATGGGCACCGAGTCCAGGTCAGCAGAAAATTTCATTTCTCTGCCTATAGTTAGTGGTTCAGGGAAAGGCACATCATGACACAGCCAGGCCACTGAGAAGTCTTCTCAGGACTTTTATGCCAGAAGTTACGGGAAACAGGCAATCTCTCCTATGCTAATTGCCTGTGTGCTGAGGTGCACATCAGTGTGAACCCTCTGTAAGAGAAAACCTGTTTAGAAATAAAAACCAACAGACAACAAAAGAGGAGAGGGACAAACCAGTCCATTCCTTCTTTGCTTACACAAGTTTGAGTTGAGTTTTTGTCACTTGCAACCTAAAGGGCCCTATACTTCCCATGAATTAATGTTGGACTGAGGCATTTAAACTAAACATGCGTTTATACATTTTGTATAAACCTGAGCATCCTGGTTTGGATGCTTTGAGGCTTTTTTCCCTCTTATCTAAGTACACAAGATCTTCCTTCTGAGACTTTGTCCTTCTCCAGGAAAATGGTAATGGGCCCCCCAGAGCCAAGCAAGGCATCCAGCAACCCAGGCTACCCATTGTCATCCAAGTTTCTGGCCGTGGCTTCCTCCTACAGGGGGTGGAGGCTATTGAGCCCCGTGCAAAGGTCTTGTATGGGAGCTGGTGCTGCACCCACATACAGCAAGCTCCTCTAACCAGGTAAATCTGTTGCTTGTCAGGAGTTTGCTTCCTCTGTTGTATTATGACTCCAGAAATCCCTTTTTGTTTAAAGTCTCATTCCATTCACTTTAGTGCCCAACTCCCCATTCCCCCCAAAAGACTGCAACTGTCCAATACAAAGTATGCACAACTCCCATTTTTTTTTTTTTTTTTTGCTCAGAGATAGTCCCCAGTTTTCCCTGCCTAGTCTCCCCTTTAACTCTTTGCTCTGATACTTTCTCCCAGAATAGCATCTTGTTGATTCATCCCTGAATCCCCTGCTTCTGCACAGTTCAGTCAGATTCTAGGGTCTGCCTTACTTCCTATTGCTCCCTCTCAGGGATTACCTTCTATGCTGGAAGTCAAGTGACTTCCAGCATATCTTTGCCACAGATTTTCAGGCCCTCCCCCAGTGCTGTGCTAGTATATGTCTATCATAGGGGATTCCTTGGCGTTCCAGTGGTTAGGACTCCACACTTTCACTGCTGAGGGCGTGGGTTCAATCTCTGGTCGGGGAACTAAGATCCTACAAGCGGAGTGGCGGGGTCAAAAAAAAAAAAATGTATATCAAAGGCTCTGGGGGAAAGTCTTTATTTGTAGCATTCACTGATTTTCCTAATGGGGGTACTCCCACTGCCCATTTCAAGCGAACAAAGTGACATCTCAGAACGCAGAGCTGGGAAGAGCTGCACGTGGTCAGCTCTGCAGCCAGCTCCAGGCCACCACCATCCTGGCCCCTCCTTTTTTCCGGTAGGAGGTAGGATATGGGACGAGGGAATCGCTAAAGTTAAAGAATCCTAACCAGGTTTTGTATTTTATATTAGAAATGTCTAAGTTTTGGTTATTGCCCACACAGTTTTTTTTTTTTTTTTTTTTTTAATAAATAATCTTTTTTTTTTTTAATTTTTATTTATTTATTTATTTTATTTTTGGCTGTGTTGGGTCTTCGTTTCTGTGCGAGGGCTTTCTCTAGTTGTGGTAAGCGGGGGCCACTCTTCATCGCAGTGCGCGAGCCTCTCACTATCACGGCCTCTCTTGTTGCGGAGCACAGGCTCCAGACGCGCAGGCTCAGTAGTTGTGGCTCACGGGCCCAGTTGCTCCGCAGCATGTGGGATCTTCCCAGCCCAGGGCTCGAACCCGTGTCCCCTGCATTGGCAGGCAGATTCTCAACCACTGCGCCACCAGGGAAGCCCTGCCCACACAGTTTTAATTATCCTTCACTGGGTCCATCTGTCTCTCTCTATCTACCAAGAAGGGGGTAAAGATGAGACGGAAGAGAGATTTCATGTTTGGTGCTATAAAAACATACATTTATAATAACATTTATTACAATACACTTCTGAAAAAAAATTGAAATAAGTTTAAAATGTTTACTTTTTATTGGCTAATCAATAGCAGGATTTAGTCTATTAAAAGTGACAGCTGAACACCATATACTTTTCTATTGAGCTCAGTATAATCTATGTAAAGTGTTTCTGACATAGCCTTTTCCTCCTCTTTGAAATACTTGATTCCCAGTGAGTTATATATTTAGCTACCCACCTGTTATTTATTATTTTTGTTTACAGAAAACCGTGAGTGCACAGAACACATAAAAGGTCCTATAAGGATGAGTTTTCTAATCCAATTAGGAATACAATACCTTGGGCAACAGACAAAATGTGCAAAGAGGTGGAAATAAGTTTCCAGACTGGAAAAAAGTTTCATAAAAGAGGGAGGAAAGAAGTATATATAGAAGAGAGTAATGGTTTAGGATACATAGAATAGGGGGACAGGAATTTATATTTTTATAAATATATTTTTAAAACATAATTTTAAAATAAAATGGGACCTGATTAAAAAAGTACACTGGGAAACACAAGAAGGGAGTGAAAGGGACAAAAATGGAAATAAGAGAAATCAATCTAAAAGCATCAAAAATATATCATGGCAAATAAACAAATATTGGGCTAGGAGATGAGATATAGTATTAGGATACATATTGTGGGGAGAAGAGGTAACCATACACATATAAAGAAAGAGAAAGTTGTGGATTAGAAGAGACTGAGAGAAAAGTCAAGTTTATAACTGAGGTTCAACACTAAAAGATATTTCTATGCAGGTTTTCTGAACATGAACATTTGAAAGTGTGTTGGTCAATGATTTAAAAGTGCAGTGCTTAGTAAGCGCAAATTCAGCAACACTCACTGATTTGATAAGCAATTATTGAGCATTAACATTGTCAAGGCACTCTACTTGATTCCGGTGGGAAAGAAAGGACAACAGATATTTATTAAGGTCCTACTCCGCCATGAAGACTGAGTCTTAAATTATACTTTGTCATTTACACCCTCATCACAATCTTTCAGGTCAATTTTAATATTCTCATTTTTGGTTAAGAAAACTGTTGTTTAGAAAGTGGAAACAATGAAATACAAAAGATTTGTGTGTATGAGGGGTTTCCCATCTGGCAAACAAATAAAAGGCACTTTAGAATCTAGGAAAAACTCTTGTCTCTTGTGTTGACTATTTGAAAGAAGCAAGGCTATGGTTTTTTCTGAGAAGATGAGAATAAATTCCTTTTTTAAGATTTGTAATGGTAAGAACTGTTGCACTAAAATGTAGCCCGAAGATTTGAGTCTTAAATCATTGGAAAATGATAATATCCTTATCTCTGGAAGAATTTTTTTTCTACACAGCTTATATTAGTACCCTCATAGTTCCTATTGTGGGAAAATTCTGTGGTGTTTTTATGTGCCATAAAATAGTGATGAAGAAGATGATAGCACTTGCTCATATAGTATTTTTCCTTGCTATGTGCTCTTCTAACATTTATGTATTATTAGCTCATTTAATACGTTGTATTACCAATGTCACCTCTTAACCTAGGCTACTTTCCATGTACAATTTGGAATCTCTTAGCCAACTGTATCTCTGTGTAGCCTCTTCCCAATCCAGTTCATCCTGCACACTGCCTTTGCATGAATATTCCCAAACCATCATTCTGAACACAGGACTATTTTCTCAAAAAAACTGTCTACAGAATAAAGTACAAATTCCTTACTTGAAGAGATAAAGCCACCATAAGCTGGTCACTGATTATCTTTGTAACTAACTGTGGGTTCCACAGGTACTTTCACAGTTTCATGAATAATGTTCCATACATATCTCAACTCTAAAGCTTGCCATTTATGCTTCTGAAAATGCCATCACCATATTACCTGCTTATCAAAATGGTCTTCTTTCTTCCACATTCCACCACTGGACTCACCTTTTAACTCATGAAACACTTATTTTGTGTACTACAGGCCTCCCTATTTTCATTCATTTATTTATTACTCAATTGCATTATGTCTTCAGAAGGCATATATTTTTACATGCCATTCTCTAGAGTCTACCACAGTGACAAATATTAATAAGTATTTCTGATAATTATATAGCCTCACACACTGTGGACATCCTAGAATGCTAATTTCATTCAACGTTCACTCAAGAATTATTTCTTCAGCCTCTGTTATTTATATGGTACTCTTCCAGGCACTGGTGGAAGAGAAAGACAAAGTCCCTGCCTTCTGGATCTTGTACTTTGGTGTGAAGAAACTAGTTGATAATATGATATAATAATATGATATAATGTGCTTACAGAGAGTTATAAGGACAATAAAGAAAAATGTAAGATAGAGTCAGGGGTGGGGGAGAGAGAGAGACAAAGACAGAGACAGAGACAGAGAGAGATTGAGAGAAAGAGAGAGAGATGAGAAGGAGTCTAGTTTAATTGAAGTGTTCAGGAAAATTTTATTTGAGGTGTTACCATATGAGCAAACACGAGAAGTATATACGCTGTAATTATGTAAGATCAATTTGGGAGGAGAACAATAAGCCCAAGGTCTTTAAAAAGTCACTGAGTTTAACAACTTATTGGAAAATAAACTATAATAGGAATATAGGAAGCAGGGACACAATCGGGAAGTGATTTACTATTATCTAGACTGAAAATAATGGTGGAATTTGGACTGTATACTGAGGGTTGATGGACTGATTGTATTATACGTACAGTGAGTTTACATATTTAGAAACAGAACTGATCAGAGAATCTCACGTCATGGATCAGGGTCAGTAACTTACTTAGGAACTTGACTCAAATGCATATTCAAATCAACGTTGCCAAAAACTGTTATTTTCTTCCCAGTTTCAACTAGTTAGATTCTGCTGGAAAAAGTTAAATCCTGGTAAACTTGTATTGCCTCTATGTACTCTAGCACATAGCTTGGGATTGGTCATACAACCAGTGTTCAAGAAGCTCCCAAATTTTATTATGCATTCAAATCACCAGAGAAACTTGTCAGAATATAGACTCTGATTCATTAGGTCTGGGGTGGCCTAGAATTCTGCGTTTGTAACAAG
Organism: Balaenoptera musculus; assembly: GCF_009873245.2. Taxonomy (NCBI): domain Eukaryota; kingdom Metazoa; phylum Chordata; class Mammalia; order Artiodactyla; family Balaenopteridae; genus Balaenoptera; species Balaenoptera musculus. The sequence goes on along the minus strand of NC_045791.1, from coordinate 27,110,456 downwards.
TTCTGGAACACGCCAATGCTGCCTGTTTGAGGACCACATTTATTAGATGATTGTTTAATGGATTTATTGGTTAATTGATTGACTAAATTAGGAAGAAAGGCTAATGGTTAGAATTTTCATTAAATCATACCCTATTTGGATCAATTTGAGTTGAAAATTACTTGATACATACAAATAAATGTTTAATATATATTTATTTCTTAGGGGATTAAGGTGATGCAGGTATGTATAACATGATTTTCTGGTCATTTTCTGGGTTACAAGTATTGAACAGAATAGATTTTAGTGGTCCTTTTTGGTGTTTATTTCTATAATGTTTGTTAGTATTATTCTGTAACTGTGGTTTTTAGTTAGTAGAAACCACAAGATGAGCGTAGTGTTGCTGCTGTTGTTTTCTATCCTGTACGGAAGCACCTGGGAAGCTTTTATAATACACAGAAAGTGTGTCCTACCACTTGACAATACAGTAAGTGTCCTGGTATCTAGATTTTAAAAAATTACCCCAGAAATTCTTATGTTTAGCTATGTTTCGGAGCCACATGTATATTTAAGTAAGGAAGACAGAGAGTGTGTCATGATGGGCAGCTACTGACTCTGTTAAAGGACACATGACTCCCTTTTCTTGGTCCTCATTGCTAATAATCAGGAATTTTCCACCTACTCTCAGGAGACTGCTCTTTTCCTCCTCTTTCACATTGCTTAATCCCAACTCAAAAGTCTTCCTCTGAGTTTTCCCTGCCTCTGCTTTCTAAAGAGATCCCTTGAGTGAGTTTGTGTCATCATGCATATTTTACCTTTATAGCAATAATCAAATTAAGCGATTATCTTATTGACTATGTTCATTTATTAATGTATTTTTGTACCTTTCCCATTGGAAAGCAAACTCCATGTGGCTAGCTACTATTAATTTCCATCAACATCATATCTTCATGTCTAACTCAGTGCCTGATATTCAATAAAGCTTTGCTAAATGAAGTCATTCAGGTCTTCAGTTTTTCTCATCTGGATTACAACTATGTGTGTTTCTATGTGTGTATTCTTTTTCTCCTCACTTTCACTGCCATGCAATTATCTGCCAGAATTTACATGCATACATTTTCCATCCATCCATCCATTCAATCATTTAACACTGAGTTACTAAACTTTCACTATAATACCTATGACTGTGATAAAGGCTAGAAAAGAAGACTTATGTGGTCTTTGACACAGGAATATTACAATCTGGTCATGGGTCATAATTAAACAGGCCAGTATAATATATTTGCCAAATATATTTTAGAATAAAAATTAAAAGAAAACCCTTTAAAGTGACAACACATCTAAAGAAAATTTGCTGATAAAAATATATTATTTTACAGAGATATAAAGCAGCATTGTAAAGCTAAAAAAATCAAGTTATGAACTTTGTAATTTACTAAATTGTATACTCCTTGAAGGCAGAGGCAATGTCAGTGAATAGTTTGTAAACAGCATGAAAACTGAATTTTTAAAATATAAGATATTTGACATCATGATTTGGTAGACTTCAATATTTCCAGCAATAAATAAACATCCCTGCAGATTACTAAGGCAAAGTGATTTGCTCATTTGGGTATTTTATGCAGATTAGTTTTAAGTTCTTATTTAGACAGTTCATTTGACTCTATCACAGTCTGTGTACCTTTTTGGTTTTTGATGATAGTTGCTGCTAAACCTGAACTCTACATATCTAACTACTCAAATGTTGATCACCAGTATCAAGTGGTGAGAAAAAAAAATGGGTTTGCAATTACAGAGTTCCAGGTTGGGATTTTATTTTGGCCACTGCTCTGAGACTAGAGGAGAAGTTATTAACCTCTTTAGATTCCAGTTACCTATTCTTTGAAATGGAACAATAAGCCAAGGATTAGCAATAATTTATGGAGAGTATTTGGTGCTCATTAGGTGCTCAGTAAATGGTAAGCTATTGTTATAATAATAATATCATGATTCTAAGATAGATGACATAATAGAATGACTTAGGATGAATTACATTAATATAATTAAATATTAAATGAAGGTTACTTCTTTCTAAAATATATTCTATAAATGAGATAGTAAATATAACACCTTGAGATATGTGTGTGTGTGTGTGTGTGTGTGTGTATATATATATATATATATATATATAAAAGCAACTATTTAAAATATGTATAAGGACATAAATGGTGACTATAAATTAATGGCATCTGTTAGCTACTTAAAGTTTTCCCTTTAAGTGTCTGATATGTTGAACATTTACTTGCTTAGAAAAGTGATTAAGTGAAATATAATTGTTGCTACAATAACTCTTTAATCTGTTCTAGTCTGCAATCCTCTCTGAAGGATTAAACAAGCTCCCTAAAATGTATGTGTATGTACGTGTGTATGTGTGTGTATACACATATATACATGCATACAAATAAAATTATATACATATGTATTAGTCCATGGCAAAATGACATAGTTATTTTACCCACCGCACGTGTATGTTAAAGTAGGACATATCAGAGATATCAGTTTTTCTTATTAATTGAGTTGTCAAAGTGTTTTAACTAAGGACAGATGAATGGAACTGCATTGCAATGTCATTCATCACTTTGAACAATTTTCTTAAGAATTTCATATTGAATCTAAATCCCAAACACACTTTTCAAGGTCATTATCCTTTAAATGTTAAATGTTGAATATTTTGCATTAAAATCTAGATCTAATTCATTCAAGTTGTTTTAGAGGTAGCAATGTATTTCTGTAACTATTTTCAGGGAAACTCAAGAGATTTATAGAGAAGCTTCTGAGAGTCTTTTTTTCCCCTCTCTTAAAGACCAGGAAGTTTGGTTTATTCTTGAGGCATCTTATTAGCTGAAAAAAAAATTGATTTTATTCCAATTCTGTACCAGTAACTCTCTTCCAAACTTTGAGCCCTGACCAGCTCCCTGTAGGATAATGTGCTTCTGAACTTCGCCAAGAACTTGAGTAGTGATGGAGGCCTTTCCACTTCACAGGTACGTCATAGACATTTGCTTATGCTCTGTGCAGTGAAATAACTGTCTAGTTCTGATAAGAGTTAATTGTAAAGGTGAGTTCTTTGGAAACTCTTTTCTTGCTTAAAATGTCATCTAGCATTTTTTGGATGAGAAATGTAATTTTTTAATTAAAAATAAAATAAAATTCACGTATGTTAAAGTATTATAAAAGATTGGTTTCCTCCTTAGCAGAATGTAGGCTCTGGCAGAAATATGGTTTCAGGTGTGGGTGTAGGAGGGGAACCAAACTTGGATGAAACAGGATTTTATCTTCCTGGGGTGGGCTGCCAGTTAAATTTCTGCAAATAGCAATGTCATAAAGCATGATTTTAGAGAAAGACCATGTGCTTTCTAGAGTAGCAACTGGGAGAAAAACAACAAAATTATAAGGAGGCTAAATGTAAAAAGCAAGCTTTCTCCTCATCCACCTGAAGTCTTGCAAAATAAAATTGCATTTTAAAAATATGCTTTGTACAATGCCTTTTCAAAATCAGAGTATAACAACATGAATCTTAAAAGTTCCAAGAGCGCCTGCTTGGTGAACTCTACTCTCACGGTACTAGGATATAAAGGTTAATTAAAGAAACAAGTTCTCCGTTTCCCTAACGTGGCTAAGGAAGACACATTAGCAAAGCCGTATACAAAGCTGAACAGCAATTAGAGAGAATCAAAAAACAGACACACAAAATGGAACCTTTGGCAAACCTAAAGATAGACTCTACCTCAGCATCTGTCGTTATGTTACAAACATCGAAAAAACCTTACGTTTCTGATTTTTGCTTCTTGTTCCACCAACCTACCCCCCCACACATACACATTCTTTGCCTCCACATTCCCCTGTAGCAGGGTTTTGTAGGAAATTGAAATGAAAAGAGTTACTGTGAAAGGATATCATCTGAGGTGACAGAAGAAAATGACCCTGTTGGAACAATGAAGAACAGTATGAGAAATAAAGAAAATCAAGGTTTAGTGGAAAATAGAAGTACTTTGTCCATTAAGAGGTTGAGACACAAGAGGTGGGAGGCACTTGGCTTTATATCCGTAAAATTCCTGGCATCGTTACCTTGCTTTTCTTTGACAAACAATCAATGGTCCTCTGGGTGCTTCATGTGAGTCAGTCATACTTCAAACTGTAATTCAGTGAACTTCCTATTTATTTATTGTCTGTCTTCCATATACTATACTACCCAGGCTAAGTTTTTCTTTTTTTCTCTTTCATTTGTCAGTATTTTTTTTAACTCTCCTGAGTCATTTTTAACATACAGTTAGGAATTTTTCCAGCCACTTGAAAATTCTATACTCTTTTCCTGCCATTTAAAATACAGTATTACAGTAAATCATTGCTACTAGGAAGAACATCCTGACTTGATCAGTGCAACCATGGTGTAAAGTGTGATAGACAGAATTCAAACACTAAGAGGACAGTCTCTAGTTTTCATACACCATCCTTTAGTTAAAGATAAGTAGTAGATTAACTGTACTTAAATTAAGACATCAGAAATATATTTGTATATATTGGGTATTACTAATTTCTTAACTATGACAATTTCACACAGAAACCCTTTTGTTGGAAACTGAATTTCTCATGTAATAATTAGCTGTGGAATATTACCCCAAACAGGTGTCTGTAGCCTGTCAAAGTCAGAACAGGTGATTTAGAATTAGCGTATTAAAAGAACTGTGAATTAGCGAAGCAAAAACGTGTTAATTTCTTGTTCCATCTGTTAATATGAATTCACTGCCAAATATTTTACTTTGTAGAACTGTGCTGGGATTGGCAAGAACATACACTATAAAAAAAGTTTAAAGGCCTGAATGTTTAAAAATCATGACATACGTTACTGCAAAAATAACTTCTACATTTTGAGCATGCTTTTTTTCTTTTTTATCTTTGAAAAAAATAACTGCAGAGATTGCCATATAATATAGAAAGTTAACTAAAGAAAACATACGATCAAATGTTAGACCTTTAAAACAAAAATTGGAAGAAAATGTTATTCAAGAATGTTTGGTTATAAATGAAGACTAATTCTTCAGTGCTACTTCTCAGATGTATCTGAGAACTACTTTGAATTGCTGAAAGATATAGAGAAAATATCTGCTGCTACCACACAGCTCATATCCTATAATATCCTCTTATACAGAGATGCCATTATAGAAAGAGAGATCATTTTTTTCTCCCTAAATACTGTAATCCTTTAAAAGATTATGGTGCAATTTAGGTCACTAAACCACAATCTCTGTATAATACCTAAATCTATTCTTCGTTAGCTTAGTTTCACTTCTTCCCCCAAATTTTCCTTGCATGGATAAAATCAAAATACATTATACCTTTAACTCCATATGCATGTGTGTATTTGTGTGTGCTGGTGGTAGCAGTAGCGGGTAGGGAGCAGGAAAAGAGGAAAGGCCCATAATAAAATAGAAAACAATTTGTATGGGTATCCCCATTCCAAAATACGAGGAACTTGTTCTTTAACTGGACATATTTTTATTCTGAAAACCTTGAGAGAGCCTAGAGCTACTGAACTATTGAACCTGTTTACCATCTTTGGATCTCTTTTCTTTGCAAGCAGATCCTTGGGAAAAGAAAGGAATCTGAAGTGAATTGAAATTTCTGAGCTTAGACATATGCTAAGAGTACAGTTAACTTGAGTTACTTTTTCCATGCTGCTGAATTGGGTCCTGAATGAGGCAGTTTTGTGACTTAAACAGATTTCACTAATTTTCCTTCCTTGCACATTTAAAAAACAAACCACACTCTCCCATATTGCTGTTTGGGTTTTAACCGAGTGAAGGCATGCACACCCAATTACTATAAGCACTTTAAGTAAAGCTTAAAGATACGCAGCATGTTCTTAACTGCAAATGATATGATAGGTAGTGTCTTTCCTCTCTAGTTTTATGTTACATCCAAGAGATTAATCCTCTCATGAATCATCCATAATGACTAGAATAATTTGGGGAACTGAATGAAATTTTTCAAATTATTTATATCATGAGCTCACAAGAACATGAATGGTGGGTTATGCAAACACAAACCACGCTTACAAAAGATAAATACAAAAAAGGGAGAGGGTGAGGGTTAAGTTTATATTTCTAAAACTGGACTTGGATTTGACACACTTGCATTATTACTTCACTGTTTCAGCTGATGAAACACATAAGGGAAATGTATTGTTTCCAACATTTAAATGTAAAAATAATGACCTTTTGTATAGCTTAGAACAAAAGAACCAAATTCTTTAAGGATGTGAGATGCCCATATTATATGAGGTTCATAATAATATTTTAAGAAAAAATTACAATCCTTTAAACTATCTGGTGATTTCTTTCCTATTTGAAGCACACAGACTTAGCATAAGTTTTATAATTCTTTCTAAACATGATCTCAGACAAAAGACAATAATACTCTATTTCCCATCCTATTTAAGCAATATGGTGGTGTTGTAGAGGAATTGATGAAATATTTCCAAAATTCTATACTATCAAGTTAAAAATTCATATGAAACTATACAATACATAAAACATTTTATGGAGTTTTAAATTATACAGTACATTAAAGTTTTAGTTGACTTATCTGAAAAGACATTTTTGGTATGTAAATTAAAATGTAAGGAGAAGAACCTGTCAGAAAGTAAATAAAATATGTAAATTAAATAAAAGGTAAGGCAGCTACACTTTTTATATAAATAACTGTGTTAACAAAGCTTTATGCATATTACAATATATTCAGATGCAGAGCTTTTGCAAAAATAAATTCCTCTCCAAAGAATGGATTAAAACAATTTATTTTATAAAATTTGGATAGATAGGATAAGAAATGTAATAGCCATCCATGGAAAATAAATATAAAAATTATTCAAGCTCCATCTACTTTATGTTAGTAATGAGATGCCCTTCATTCAAATTCCTTTCAATTGAAACAGTGCTGAGGAAGCAAAAACATGATTCTGTAGGAAATGATTTCTAATCTTCATGATAACATACCGATATAATACAATTATTTACAATTGACTAAGAGTTAATTTCAATAGTATAACATCTTTCTTGCAAAAATGTCAGCTTTTATTGATGAAACAAACTAAGAATAAAACATTTTTACTTGTAGTATTACAGTGCTGTTCTTCATTCTGTTAACCAAAACAACACAGTAATACTGTAAACAAAAAAATAACATCAGACTGCTTGTGTTTGCATGATTTCATCAAGAATCATAAGCGATGGAATGAAGTACATTAGCTTTAATTTTGGAAAACACTTGATTCTTTTAGACTCCAGTCATGCTATATTCAAAATAAGAAGAGACCATTGGGCTAATTGTGTTAATTATTTATTATGTCACTGGAGTACATAAAATTAATAATTGAAAATGATTGATCTCATATATTCAAGGTACATTAAAAGTAAATAATATCTGACAGACAACACTATCTATCTGCACACACACACACACACACACACACACACACACACACGCCTACACTTGTTCATATATGCCAATTCTTCTCAAATGAGGTCTAAATGTCTCCAGACAGTTTAGTTGCCATGACTTGAGGAACAGGGCTACTTATACCTAGTGGGCAGAAGCCAGGAATGCTGCTAAATATCCTACACTGAACAGGACGACCTCCCACAACAAAGAAGTATCCAGTCCAAAATATTATTGTACCTAGTTTGAGAAACCTTGAGATATACCTATAGTTTTTGTTGCTAACATCTGCCCTCTTTTAATTGAGAAATACCAAGTACTTACATCAATTAACCCTCGTTAGCCACCAGACTGGTTAAATCAGATCATTACCATAATACAGGAATAGGATTCATTCTTAACTTTAATTTATGGAGTGCATACTCTGTGTCAGGCCTTGTTGTGGGCATAGTTCTAGAACAAGTTGGCACTTGTCTAGTCCAATTTCTTCACTTAACGTTTGGTGAATAATTGTCCTAGTAAGTAAATTGACTTGCCTATACTTACCTTGGCCTGGCTGGGTTTGAATTGAGTTTTCTTAACTCTGAGATTCCAGAACAATCTTTTGTACCCTGAAACCTCTGCTCTCAGCAGTCAACAACTGGGGATGGTAATTGTACAATGCTGATTTGCATTATGCAGGTGTTTTCCCCTATATTGGCTAAAATTCCAACTTGCTTTGACTGCTTTGAATAGGCTATTTGCTATTAAATTTTAAGATATATAGATAGAACATGAAGGAATAAGGTTGATTCCACAGGGGTACTTTTATTAGATCTCACTAGCTAAGCAAGTCTTCCTTGAGTCATATTTAATATTATATTTTAATTTTCTACTAAGGACCTTTAATAGAAACTATAAAAATAAAAATTCTTTTGGCAATGCTGTAACATATTTAAAGAATAGTATGAGAAAATATTTTCAGAATTAAAGATCAGCAAAAGTTTTTACTTCTTAAAAAGTATCATTTTCTTCTTTTTGCCCTGGCCACCAGGAAAGTCAGAGCCAGATATGAATTTCACTAGCAGCAAAAATACTAGTTTGTATGTTCTCTGTTTCTTTATCTTTTCCATTACCCTGATTTAGTTCCTTTTTTTTTTAAGATGTTAGGAAGTATGAATAAATTATTTAATTAAGTAGATACACTCTCTGTTTTCCTAGAAAGTTTACTTAATAGTGTCATAGAATAATAATATTATAAATGGTTTTAAAAGTGAATAATTAACATGCACTTTCTTCTCCTATGATTTACTCAATGATTTTGAATCTATTGCATTCCCTAGAATTTCATGAAAGGTTTCCAGGAATGCCATTTCTATCATATTGTTAAGTAAAACAACCTCGCCTGTCAACGGCAGTATAAAGACTTGTAACTGTAATACTTAACCATAGCTCTTCTATTGCTGGGCACTCTGTTGTGTACTTTTTTGTGTTCTTTTTCCTACCATTAACTCAATCCCACAAACTGGATACAATTATTCTTGTTTTACAGGTGAAGAACTGGAAGCTTGGAGCGGGTCAGTAACTTGCCTAATACTATCCAGTGAGCTAGTGGCAGAACTAGAATCCCACTGTAGATCTGACTGCAAAGTCCTTGCTTATTTTCACTTGTATGTCAGTCCACTTAACGCATGAAAAAAATGGAAAAATTTTAATAGAGTATGAAATCAATTTCTAAGGTAGAAGTTTAGGTATGACTTAATTCAATTTCTGGTATGACTTTTTATTGAAACTACTTAGTGATAATTTACTTCATCCCCACTCTGGTTCTTACTCAAGTCTCCCTTATCCCACAGCTATACCACAGACCTAACAGTATAGTGTATCATATCATCTGAAGATTTTAAAATAGTATAAAAAAGTCTTATTCATGGTCCAAAGTTTACATATTGATTGTCTCTTTTTTAAGGGGAAGCTTTTTTCATTTATTCTTTTATTTTTTAATTTTTATTAAAATAGTTGATTTACAATGTTGTTTTAGTTTCAGGTATACAGTAAAGTGATTCAGTTATATATATATAGATATAGATATATATATATAATTTTTTCACATTGTCTTTCATAATAGGTTTTTACAAGATATTGAGTATAGTTCCCAGTGCTATACAGTAGGTCCTTGGTTGGTATCTATTTTATATATAGTAGTGTGTATATTTTAATTGACTGTCATTTCTTAAAGGTTACTTAAGTGTACTTGTTTGAGGAAAGGTGTTGACTTACACTGTTGTCATCAAGAACATTATAAAACTGTGTAGCTACTTCCATGCTTGAGAAAGACTAAAACCGATTAAGGCATTTCAACAAATAAAAGAATCCATAAATAAATGTAGTGATGCTTCATTTAATCTAAACTAATTATACTATAAGAATTACTATATCATGAAAAACAAGAAAATATTTATAATTATGTGATGTAAATCTGACTGTTCACTAGCTGCCTAATCAGGACCCTACCATGCTCGCTCTCTCTGCCCCAAGTCATTGGAAGGTAAACTGGATAGACTCAAAACACATTTGTATTAAGTATTGGAAATTTGTCTTTGGATGAGAGGCAAAGTTCTTCTTTCTCTCCTTTCAGACTGACAATATCCTTCAGATACTTCCAGGATCCTTTCCCTCTTCATGCAGTTTGTAACATCAAACAGGAGATTCTGATCAGAATGTGTTGACTGACTATACTTCAATTGCATCTTGATCATATTACATTGCTACCTTCCTTGAGCCTTAACATTTAAATCTCATCCACAATCACAAAATGAAAGGCCTTTTATTTATTTAAAATAGTTTAGAGGCAGGATAGGCAAAACTTGAATATGGTTCCCAAGATTCCAGCCCCCTGATATGAATGCCCAGTATAATCCACTCTTAAATGCGGGAAGGACCTATGAATGTGATGGGATACCACTCCTGTGGTTAGGTTTTGTTAGATGGCAAAGGTGAAAGGATTTTTCAGATGTATTTAAGGCCACAAATCCACTGACTTTGAGTTAATCAAAGGCTGATTATCCTGGGTGGGCTTGACCTAATCAAATCTACCCTTTATAAGATGATCAGCCCTTCCCCTGAAAAAAAAAGACTGGAAGCAGTAAAGATATTCTCCTACTGCTCTTGAAGAAGCAAACAGCAATGTTATGGGTTACCTAGGAACTCAGTCTACAACCACAAGGAACTGAATTCTGCCAGTGTAGCCTCAGGTGACATTGCAGCCCCAATGGACACCGCAAAAAGATATCTCAATAGTAGCCTTATGAATACCCTGAGGACCCAGCTAGGCTGTGCCCAGGATCCTGACCTATGGAAACTCTGAGATAATAAGTGTGTGTTTTTTAAGCTGCCAAGTTTGTGGTATTTTGCTAAATAGCAAGAGACAACTAAAGGAGGGATCAGCAGGTTGGTGAGATATTGGCAAAACAGGTGGAGAGAGTGGGAAGAAAAAGACTATTCAGGGCTTACTCCCACTCAGGAAAATAAAAGCTCCTCCTAAAATGTGGGTGAATTACAAGGAGGCCTGGAATCAGGACCTAGAGTTTGTTTTACCCAAGCACACTTCTGCTTGTCTCCAGATCAGTCACACTTGCCCTAAAAGCCCTCTCCTAAATAATACTAATGAGGACTAATATCTTTTAGTATTTCCTAGGTGCTAGACACTGTCCAAGGCAATTCACATGCATTATCTATTTTGATCCCCATAACCACTCTGAGATAAGTAATTATGTATTATTATCAGCCCTATTTATCAGATGATATAATTGATGATACATATAGGTTAAATAATGTGCCAATCATCAAATGGCTAGTAAATGGCAGGGCCAAGAATTAAACACAGATCTAACCAATAACCCCATGATCTGAATACTTCTGTAGTTTTCTCTCCTCCGTACAGGGACTTGCCCCTCTCTATCTCTACCCATCTGAGAACTGCAGTAAGCACCGTTCTCTTCAATCTTTGCCCATAAATCTTAGAAAGATTTTCTATGTCTTTCTCACATTTTTGGTCAGTATATTAAGGCATTTTCTTACCTTAATGTAGCATTTTCATTTGAATAAAAGTGGCACGTCCTTATATATGAAATTCACAGTATGCCCAATAATGTTACTGAGATTGTTCCAATTGTTCTTAATGTAGAGTTGGGGAACAGGTGTTCGCAAAAAATATTTTTTCAAGTTGAAAAAAAAACTTGGTTAAAAATTTAATCTAAGACTATTCCACAAACTGTTTTTATAATGAAATAAATTATTTATAAGATACACAATACACTTATTTAGAAAATATCTTAAAGAATATAGTATCAACTAGGATTTATTTGATTGACATGGTTTTGGCACTGAATGATATTTATATATTTTAAATTACCCTTAATTTGTTTACAACAGTTGCTCAAATTCCATTTGTATAGAAGGACCAGTTTTCCCTAAAGCACTGATATTCTACTACCAGTTTCACATTAAAGATCTGTTTTTGCCTACGTGTTCATTGACAATTGAAACACCATAAAAAAAAATATATTGGTTGTGTCTCAAGCTTGATATGTCTAAACTATTTGGATTTTACAATTTCATCACCATTATACTCAATTTTGATTTTGGAAATACCATTTTAAAAGATATAGAAGGATCAAGATTTGACCATCTTTGACCTACAAAAATAGCAACTTCATACAGCTTAAAGCAAGACTTAAATAATGATTCTGAAGTATCCATAAAACTCAGTGAGCTTTGCTGTAAGACTGACCATACTTTTAGTTCAATCTGCTTTAAAAGGTTAAATGGACAAGCCAGAAATAAGAAAGTGACTCTATCATCCTGTGAATGTACATATTTACCTTGTGATGTTATACTTATTTAGAAAGGAGCAGTTTTATTATGTTTATCCTCAAGGATATAAGCCATTTTGTTTAGCCTCACAAATTACAAAATAAGGGTTAGATTACAAAACCACAAGAGTTTATTTGTGGTCAAGCTTATGATTTATTCAGTTGAGAATTTTCTCTTTGATAAAAGGGTCATTTATGTGAAAGGGCAGAACTATTCCTCCTGAGTTAAAATGATAGGAATACATATGCTTTTATAACATGCTAATTCAGCCATCACCTGGGAAGGAGTTGGTATTTCACTACCTGGGAAATTTTAGAGTCATCTGCGCACTGGAGAATGCCTGATCTCCTTCTTCTCCAAAGGAACTTTTGTCATAAAATCATAAAATAGAATTTCTTCCCATCTTCCATATTATCTGTGCCACTAAGTTAAATAAGTATTTTCACCAGAAATGCAGATTTTCAGCCCAGAATTTCACACCACATTGGACTGAAATTTTCAAAAAGAATATAAAGTGTCAGAATTATTTTTAGTCAGAGCAAGAAGTATTATTTATACCTTGCTATGGTTTTTTTAATGTGAAAGTTTAACAAAATTTTAACTTGCAGGGATAAAAGTAAAATCTGATTGTCAGTTGCATTAAAGGTCCTCTTTAGCAATGTCTTGTGAGAGCAAAGGTGGTGGTACTGATTGCAGTGGTGGTGATATTTTAAATGTAGAATCACAAAAAAGGAATGAGGAAGAGACTAATGGATGTGGAACACAAAGGATGCACAGTATATAAGCACTTGGCATTCATTATCTCTGGTGACAGTTGCAACATGCCTATGTAGGAGAGGTTATTAGGTCTATCAGGTGAAGAAACTAAGATAAGTGAGATTAAAATTCACTCAAGGTCATGCTTATAGTAAGTAACTGAGTCTAAAAGTAAACATGGCTGGATTTTAGAAACTCAACCTCCTAATTTTTCATATATAATAACCTTAGTCACTACTTGATTGGATAAACCAAGTGGGACCATATTCACTACTTAAAACCTTTAAAGAGTGCTCTATCTATGTATGTATCATCTATTTATCAACTTATCTATTTATCTATCTCCATTTGTATATATATCCATACATGTGTATACATAAACAACTTACACATTTATTGTAATATTGTAACTCTTTTCAACCCACAAGTGGCGCTGAATTAGCATTAAGCAATTTCATTATCAAACAATTTTGCGTTTAAAAATATCCTATGTCAAACTCTAAGAATGAAGATACTATAAGGGGATAACAGCGTCAATATGTATATCTTATCCATTATAAAGTCATCATAGTTACCTGTGGAGACTATTTTATATACATGGCTAGAGTTTATAACGTATTGACTGTTGCTTTTTTTTTTTTTTTAATTAGTGCTCTTTTGTAATCTTTAGGAAAATGATAAATTGACAAAGTTGATAAATGGACTTTGTTATTCTATCTTCAGAACCTATTATTTTGGAAACATTTAACAGCTCTCCTTTGAGGATCTAAGATCTAATAAACAAACAAACAAACAAATAAATTTACCTCATCAAATTCACCCATTTAGGATTTAGCCAAATAAGTAATTGGGGAAAACAAAAATGACAGTAAAAAACAAAGGCATTGTCTTAGAGTTCATGTTGAGGCTTGACTCATTAGCACAAGTGTTAGAAGACTTTCAGTACACATTTTAAAGTGTTTATCAACATAGTAACTCTATCAATACAATGATGCAGTTGCTACACTGTTGGTTTGGTAATTCCCTGTTAGATATAGATCCTGTAATAATTTAATATACAATACAGTTGAGAAAGCTGTGTTCTCCTTTTCCAACTTGTACGCAACTGTACTCCATGTCCCAGCCTCCTCTGCAGTTGTTGTGACCATGTATGGGTGCTAGTCCTTGGACTATAAGAGGATAAGATGTGTCCAGTTTCTGGGACAAGGCTTTGAAGCAGCTGTTGTGCCCTAACTATACTCTCTCCTTCTGGACAACAATAATGAGGCTCATGAGAAAGCAGAGCCACAAGATGCAAGGGGCTCGGGTCCCCGAATCAATGCCTATCCAACGGGAGATAGGGGAGAGCTGCCTGTTCAAGAACCCCCAACTCAGAATGTTTGTAATTATGTTCTAGTTCATCATCAGATTGTCTGTTTTGGTTGAGTCATTACACATGTTGGGTCTATTTGTTATACCAGTTAGGGAGACACCAAATTATACATTGAGAATATTATACAGGTAACAAAGTGAATACTTAGACATAATTTGAACCCATATATAAAATGAAGTATATACAATATATTGAGTGTTACTATGTGTGAAAAACTTATGGTTACATAGGATAGAGAGTTACCTATTAATTTTGCCTCCCTATGGCCACATCTGATCTCATTCTACTTGATTTTTAATCTTTCAATGTGCTTAATCTGTTGACCAAACTGAATGATGGGCTTCCATGTGCCACACTGGCACAAGCAGGTCTGGTTTCTTCCACGTAAGTACTGAGCTAATAACACTCCTGTAGAAAGTTCCCAGATTTTCTGCCCCAAAGTGCTCAACATCTGTTCCCTTAAGAATAAGCTTTCTGATTTGTCTACACAGAATTCAATCATTTTCCCTTTATAATCTAAGATATTTAACTTATCAAATGCTATTAAATAAAATTGTGTATGATAGGAAGTACTTTGCTGCTGCCTTTGCAAGGGTTTCTATAGGCTTTTATTGTATAGGACGGAGAAAAAAGAAGACTTTCTAGATTGATTTCTCCCTGGGAACATAGAGCTACCCCTCCAAATTTTTCAGAGCGGTGAGATTTTATTCTCTTTGTGTCTCTCTGTGTAGACTTGCATAAAGCATTTTGCATATTGATTTTAGTTATTGCATATGTATTTGTTCAAATATTTCTTATAATGAGTAAGTTGAGGAAATAAATCTAATTATTCCTGAATTATTAATTTTTAGATCTTGAACTAGAACTTATGAAAACTCAGAACTTCTTTTTTATTATATAAGACTCATCATTAGCTGCTTTCTTTCTTTTTCTTACGTTAAAAAAACAATGGAAGGAGGACCCAGTACTAGAAATGTGAATTAACATGTGAAAGTTAAAAGAATAAGAACTTTAGAATCGTGAAGCATATCCCAAAATGGTTCTTGCCACACACTGTATGTGTGACTCTGAACAAGTCTCTTAACATCTTTGACATTCAATTACCACATCTGTAAAATGGGGACAAAATTCTCATGGAGAGGTTGTGCATGTTAAATAAGATAATGAATGTAGAACAACTAGCACAGTATCTGGGGTACTATTTACTTTTTGATTATTTTGATAATTTCATTTACTATATAATTATTTTGAGACTTACTTTGGAAGTATTGAGATCCACATACACCATTGCCACATATGTGATGATATTAAAGTTATGCATATGGATTTTAGTAACATATTTTCTGATTAAATCTTTACCTAAAAGTAGTATGAGGATAACTTAATAACACTTGGTATGGATTTGCTGAAATGAGATTCAAACCAGTTTAATGAGTTTAAGTTTGAAAAGTACCAATATGTCTTAGAAAATAATTATTAGAAATTTTCTTCATGGCACTAATTTTCCATTCACATGAATGAGGCTTACTGAGGCTGTCATAATCATCTTGTAATGATACAAGTGGAAATTCTCAGAGATGATCTTATAATGATAAGGTAAAAGGAAGTTCTGTCAATACCATGGTGTGCTAAGAGGATAATAAGGAGTTTCAGTATTTTAAGATGCTAACTAGGGATTACATCCATTTGAGGTGGAATCCTAATAGTACCTTTTTACTAATCCTTCCACATGGAAATTCATAGCTGAGACTGAAGTACCAATATCTGTATAATAATATACATGTGGATGGTACGATCTACAGCCAGAAGTGACAGAGAACAAATCAACTACAGTTATCTATTTTTAAGCAATTAATAACCAGGTATCTGCCAGGGAATATGGGAGACTCCCCTTCAACTGGAGATAATTATACCTGTGAACACAGTGCAATAACTTAAGAATAAAAATGGTCATCTACAAAGCTATATAAGAATGTACAGGAGTGGTAGAGCAAAAGGTAGAAATAAGATGCACTCTATGTGAGACAATGCAAAGAGAAATCTATCTAAAATGCAGGGCTCCTGTGGGGAAGAATAAAAAGTCCTGTGTCATTAGTTGCCCAACTTTGGATAATTAGTTAATTTCTCTATGCCTTAATTTTCTCATTTGTAAAGGTGAGATAACAATTGTGCATAGTACCTCTGTCACTAGAATTAGATGAGATACTGCATTGCAAAACATATGGTCTAGTAATTGGCACCTAATTAGTCCTCAATTATAGTCCTATGTGTTGTGGACTTTTTTTGTATTTATTATTATTACTTAAATGCATATATATGAAATGTTGAGGCTCTATGCTGAATATTTGGCCTAGTCTGGGATGTAAACCTCTATTTCAATAATCATAGTTTTTCTTTGTTGCCATGGTTTAGGAAACATGCAAAAGGTTACAAGGAGAATTTCCTCTCTCTTCCTCCTCCAGTGCTTGTGAGTAAGACTGATGATAAGCTTTTCTCACCATGTTTCTTGCACTCATCATAATGAGCCTGATATAAAAGTATGTACTAGTAAGACAGACGGTTTTACTAGTACATAAATTCTGAGGGTTAGACTGGGTCTTCACTGAAGCCTAACTCTATCCAGAGACTTCCAGGAAACTACCTGACCATATTGCTTCTACTTAGGAAGATACTCTCAGGATGGAAGTACACAGAAGCAGTTTAGATTCTATTGTGCTGTTGCATTGAAAAGCTATTTCTAAATCATCTTTCACCTTCTACGTCACCCAGCAATATGCTTAAGAAAGCTGTTTTCTTTCTTGTAACTACAGGTGTCAGATGCATCAAAAAAACAGAAGTGCCCTTTCAGCTCTTCTCAGTGCCATCCCTTGTCAGTTTCATGTTGCCTACAGCAACAACATAATACTGAAAACAGCAATGATGGCACTGGAAGTGCTCTGTGATTGACAAAGAAGAACAGTCATAGGCAGAGGTGGCTCCTCAGAGAATTCAGAACTCGCTTAGTATCCTCCAGGGGCTCATCTCTTGATCTGAAGGAGGAAGGAAGTGTTCGCTGCATGAGAAAGCAGAGTTGAGAAGTGACATAGGTGCATAAGAATGGTCAGTTACTCTAAAAGTACTTAGAAGCAGGACAGGCTGAATACCCCAAGGTCTTGGTTAGGTTCTCTGTAAGAAGCTCTGGGGACCCAGAAATGTAATGGCAGTGAAGCACATTCCTTAACTCTCACACTTGTTGAAATGAGAAGGTGGCATTTGTTTGGAAATCCCTCCCCAGTCTTTGTTCCCAGAACCCAGTATTCATTTTCCTGTGCCTACATACGTAGCTCCTTAGATAAACACTACTACTGCAACAAATCATCGAGTGCCAGGTCTTACCAGATGGTTACATTGAATTAAAAATATATGCAAAAATAAGTTCTAAAGTAAAAGTGGATAAAGATATAACTCTCACTAATTCCCAAAATTGCCTTCTATTACAGCCATGCTGCTACAAATACTGCCTTTATCCACCCAAATCTTTGTTCCCATCATCCTTCTCTGAAATCTTCTGTACTTTTCTATTCATGAAATTCTGCCCATTTATTAAGGACCAGTTAAAATCTTCATCCTTCATAAACTCTTTCTTGAAAATTCCCACCCTTCCTGGAAATCCTATTGCCTGCCTTTTATTTGTCCTTTAATATTGACTGTCCTTTTCTATTATTTTAGAATCTCTTTCCTCCTCAACAGAATCCAAATTCCTTGAGGTTAGAGGTCATTTTAAAATTCAGTCCTTTGCTGAACCCCCATGACATGCACAAGGTAGAAAACATCCTGTGAAGAAAAGGACAGAAGTCTGCAGGCTGGGAGTGAATTGTACAAAATTATACGGTGTAACCTAAGCAAAGTCTAATTAGAGGAAGTTTCTTTCAGGAAGAAACTGTTCTTCCCAATTTTCCCCTTTCTTTTCAAATGGTATTTTTCTATCTTTCATGGGAGATAAGATAGTCTAACAGAATTAGATTGTCTAGATTTGAATTTAGATTCTAATTGATGTTTACCATATAGCTTTGGGGAATTTACTCCCTTCCCTGTGCCTCAGTCTCCCGACTGTAAACTGGGCCAAATAAGAATAATTGCCTTTAGCGTCACCTGGAGTATTAATTAAACTAACATATGTAAAGTGCTTAGAACAATGCCCAAAACATAGTGAATGCTAATAAATGTGGGCTACTATTTTGTTATGATTAAATTTCTTCTCATTAGCTTAGTATTCGATTAAATTTCCCTCTGTTTTTTAAGTAGAGGCCACTAGTTTGAATGTAGAGTCTCACTGGCTGGAAACCAGCGATGTAGTACCTAGAGCCTTAGGCTGGACGTTTAGGGGAGTTGACTCTTCAGTCACTGGGGTCAGTGCACCAGCCCAGGGTTCTTTGGGGGTAATCACTGATACCTCTGGATTGCCTTCAGCAGATGATGATAACCATACCAAATATGTATGGTTTCCCTCCCACAGTACACATTTATCGCTCAGAAGTGCTGTCCCTTAGATTCTACACTTCCCAGCCCTCTCCCCTTGCTTTTAAATGGTGAATCACATTCTTGCCAATAAAACATAAGCAGAAGTGATGTGTGTCACTTCCAGTCCAATTATGCCCCTCCTCTTCTTCATGCGCCTTTCACTGGCTTGATGCAGATGTACCCAGAGACCTTAGAAGCCACATGTTAAAGATGCTGGGCCCATCCTCTGGGAAGACTCTGGGGGTCCCTGATTTACTGCCCACAAGAAAGCTGCCTGCAATCAGCAATGGCCATGCTGGACTTTGTAAGAGTGAAAAGTAACATTCTATTCTATTTGATCAATTATCTAGGGTGGAGTTTGTCTGTTACAGCAGGTAGCAGTTATCCTAACTAACAGGGTGCCCATCAGTAAATTGGAAAGAAGCCCATCCATCTACCAAAAGTTAATTATTAACCCATAAAATACTGAAGTCTCAGAAGCACCAAGTGAATACATCTGGTAATATTATCCTGCTAACTTAGTGCTTTTATTCTGAGAAATGTGTGTTTAAATTGCAAAATGCTGAATAGTTCACAAGTGCTTCTCAACTCATCCATACATTTAAGTGTTCTGGGTTCCAAAATATGCAATAGTTACAGCAAAGACTGTCTTAGGATCTTTAAAGGTGCTTATTAAGATTCAGGTATAAGGGAAGAGAAGGCTTAGATGGAGACAATCGTTTATCATCAAGACAAACACCAAAGGAGTTTTAAGTAAATAGCTGAGCAAGACCAGTTTACCATTGAGTTAAGTTCCCAGAGCTTTAATGAATGTTCGTCAAATGCACTTAAATGGTTTTATATGGTAACCCCAAAAACATCATTGATTTTGCTGTTGTCTCTACTTTTAAGTGTAGAATTAAAAAACTGAATAGGCAAAAAAGGGAAGGTTTTTCTTTGGGTTCTTCTTGGGGCGGTGGTTAAGTATTTGTTGCCAAACAATAGCTAAATTCAGATTTGAATATGAACAGCCTATCATCACATTATTCTTTTACCACTTAATATTTGCAACACATATATACTTTTAGTTACCTCCCAGACACCCAGCCTTAAGACCCATATTTGAGATACTTTCAGTCTCTTTCATCAGGTGCTTGTGGAATTATGCATCATTAACAAAGCCTGACATCTCTGGTGGACTGAGGTGGTTTTAAACTCCAAAATTAGTGTTAATCTAACCTCTCCAAAATGAACACAAATTATACTCTTGTTGGTGACAGCAGATTTGTTTGTGAGTAGACTTCATTAAGCACCCCCTGCCCTAGCATCTATGGGTCTCAAAACAAGAATACAAATGGAGACATACATGCTGTATGTGTAAATATTTAACAGTTGTAAATGCAGTTAACAAACTTCACAAAATCATTTTCCAAACCATTTCATTTGTTGTGAGGACTAAATATGTTGATACATGTTAAGGAACCGTACCTGGCACATAGTGAGGACCCAATAAATGTTAGTTGCTATTCTTGTTGTTGCTATTGTTGATGATGATGACTTCCTCTCCTTGAGAGCATTTCATAACAACTAAATGACTCAGGGATTGATTATTGGGCCACGAGGCTTCTCTGGACCCCAAGGATACCCTCTTGATTAATGAAACAATGTCTGAGAGGGTGGCATCTTTTCCACCAGAGCCAAAATGCATACTAAAGTGACTGTAACAAACAAAAGACTTTAGGCACTGGAGCTTCCGCAGGCACTAATTTTGTAATAACTTTAAAAATGAGAATTCTAAGATAATTTATTTAAATTTTACACTTATATTTATGTATGATAAGCTAATTGAAATTTAAGTGCTAAAGGAAGGTTTTGAATAAAAATGCTGATTAAAATCAGTAATTCTGGTATTGTTGGATTAATACTTGGCTTAGTAATGTTATCACTTAAAACTAATGGGGTCAATATCTATTTCTAGAAACAATCAACAATAGCTCCTAAATTATAGTTGTGTTTCCCAGCCCTGCTAAAATTAATGGTCTTGTAAAATTCCTATTATAAGAATTTATATTTCAAATACTGAAAACTCTGCCATGAATTATTTACATAAATAATTATTTTTAAAAATCAATAAGACTATTTTAAAGTTTTGGAACTAAAAACAAGATTTTTTAAAAAGTTGCTCTGTGAGTAATTTATGAACAAAAATTACCCATCTTTCTATCATAATAATTTTTAAAAGGACTGTCTTTTCTATTAAATTTTTAAATTCAATTTTACAGGCTGTTACTCTATAAATAGAACAATCCATTTTAAATGGACAAGGTGAAGTATATAAATAACATTATTAGTGTTGCGACTAACAAGTTTTGAACTCTGCATATTTACACATAAATAAAACCAGACCAAAGAGGATACCAATCTAAGAGTAAATGAATAGTAGGGGTGGCATAACAATTATTTCCATAGTTTAAGATGTAAATGGATCAAAATAATTGAGTAATATTGGCATCTTCCTGCATTATAAATTGAAAAAGTGCATTAAAAAGTAACTAATTTAGCTTTAAAAACAGCAAAAATACTTATATGGAAACTATTAGATTTATCTTAACTTTCTCCTTTTACAATATTCTAAGTTATGGGCTGGAAGCTAAAGTTACCCCAAATGTCTGATGAAATTGGAAAATCATTGCAAAGCCCAAGCAACTGAATTTCAAAATAAGAATAGGATGTGCTTATAGGATAGAAAAGCCAAATGTTATTTGTACTCATTGTTATTAATTTGGGGGCACTTGGTTACGACTGTCAAATAGCACCACTGAGAAATGGACATTTCTTTGAGAAGCAGCCACAGCTTTCCAAAAGTATTTTGAAACTTTCCAGTTTCTAAAATATTTTTATTCTGAAATTTTAAAACATGCTGCGTCTATCTATCTAAATGAATTTCTAGTTGATTTTGTCCAGTATCCAAGTACAACTCTTAAAGATGTTGGAGGCCTTTACATAGAATATGCTTTTTAGCGATAGTCTCAGCTCCAACCTTGATGGATAGAAGGGAGGTGGGCTTTGATCCAAGCAGGGCAATAATAAAACGGGTAGATATGGAGGGCAAAGGTTCAAACTGAGTCAACTGGAATTCAAATCAATTCATCCTGGTTAAAACTGTACATTTGCTGAGTGCTAACCTGAGTCAGGTCTTAACAAAAGAGGCAAGAAAAGAAGACCTCTCCCAGAGCACCCACTCTGGCTTGCTATCGGGATTTTCAGAAGAGAACCCACCAGATAATAATGCACATTGTAGTTCTTCAGAACAGGCAAAAACAGTGTTACGTGGTGTGGTGTTTAATTTTCTGTGTCAACTTGACCGGTAAAAGGTGCCCAGATTAAACATTATTTCTAAGCGTACCTGTGAGAGTGTTTCCAAATGAGATTAGCATTGGAATGGGTGGACTCTGAAGTAGATTGTCCTCCCCAGTGTGAGTGGGCATCATCTAATCTGTTGAGGGCATGAGTAGAACAAAAGATAGAGGAAGGAGAATTGTTCCCTATTTTCCTGCCTTACTGATTGGGGTGGGACATCTCATCTTCTCTGGGACTGGGATTTATTGGCTCCCTGGTTCTCAGGTCTTTGGACTTGAACTAAAATACACCACAGGCTTTCCTGGGTCTCCAAGTTGCAGATGACAGAACAAGGGATTTCTCAGTCTTCATAATTATGTGAAACTAATTCTTCATAATAAATCTCCATATATATGTGTATATGTATCTGATATGTATACACATACACACACACACACATCACTGGTTCTCTGGAGAGCTCTGACACATGATATCTATATATATAGATATCAGAAAAGATCAATTCAAACAATCCTTTGACAACAATCATTTGATTCTGAACTACTGTACAAGAATGCTTTGCCTTTCTGTCATAGCACTTAGCATTAACAAAACAAAGTAAAACACATAGGGATGTGTGCGTGTGTGTGTGTGCGTGTGTGTGTGTTTATCTGCTGCTTTCCATATAGATTTAAACACCTTGAGGACAGGTAGAGTGTCTTATACATCTTTATAGTCACTGTTGCCCCCTGTATCCCTTCCAAAATATTTAATCCAATATCTTAGAAACTGTATTCTTTAGTATATTTTTGCAAATAAATTGAATTCAGTTACCCAATTGATTGGATATATTTTTGATAGAAATTATCAAACCAAGTCAAATTCATTAAGGCTTTCTTTGTTGCTCTTGTTAGTAATTCTCACCTTTTTTGCTTGACTTTGGGCATTCGTTGTGACCTGCTCAAGGTCAGGCCACAGAACAGTAATGCTTCTCCCTCACTGTTAATATCATTGGCAACTTTATAACACCCTGTGTGCTTCCTTCTCTCTGACAAATCTTTCATATTCCTTGATGTCAACACCTGGCCAATGCTGTTCTTCTCTACCTTGTCACCTGCTACCATCCCAGCTACTTTATCTCTCCAATAATCTCTGTGTTTGCCTGACTTCCAAATCCCTTTTTATTTCTTCAGTCCTACCCACTCCAGATATCTACTCCTAAAACTATTTGAGTCTTATAATTAGTTCACCCATCACACTCTCAAACTCAAAGACTTGCTACATCGTGTATTCACAATTCAAGCTGAGTCTTTATACCAATAGAGGTTACAAACTGAAAGTATATGGGCTAAAACACAAGTCTCAGGTGTATTTTATTTGATCCATATAATGTGTAAATTTTTAAAAATAAGTTGTTAATATTTAAAATCAAGAGATTCATGTAAAAATGCAGAAGATTTGGCAATTTTGTTTCATATTTTTGCATGCATCAATGGTCTACAGCTGAAAAGCAGCTGTTTTTGTTTTTGTTTTTCAGATAGGACAAGCAAACTCCAGTGTATAATTGTCACATTTTCCTCAGCACTTAAACCATACCATTTTATGTCTTTACTTTACCAGTCATAAGCATTTCAGTATGTGGTTCCTACTTGAATATTTTCTGAACCTACGTCTTATCATTTAGCTCTCATTACTCAATGCTTAGATCTTCTGTCTATATATTCTAATCCTCAACCAAAACTCACTTTCACCAACCACTTTCTCAACACCTTCTCCTCGATGTGAACAGTTGATGGGGAAAATTATGGAGTTGTTTTGCCTGAGCCCAACAGATAGTTTGCTATCTGCTTTGAGCTTCAGTGTCACTTGGTACATTATCACTTTGCACTCTGACCATTTCATGAATTATTCAAATCAGTTGCAAACTCCTTGAAAACAGGACCCAAATTGTTTATGCCTCTGTAGCTCAAGTACCTAAAGTTGTCTGAGTAGCTAGTATAGTCCATTCATTTAGGTATTCATTCAAAGCTTTTTATGTGTGGTTATTTAAAGGATCAGACTGCATGTGATGTCATGCAGTATATGAAGATTTGACAAATTTATCAGCTGTGAAATAATTCTTCTCCCTCTTCTTATTTTTCTTTTGACCTCACCTTAGGGTGTGTGAAAGTCACTAAGTACGAATTGAAAGGATAAGTGATAAGAACAAGGCATCATACTTTTGTTAAGAGGACCCCAGATTTAAGGTTTCTTTACTTGTCCTTTATATAAACATCTCAGAACAAATGAGAACCTACAGAGGCTGCATGTTGGAATTCCTGGGCACAACTGGGTGGGATAAGAGGGAAGAAGCTTTGAATCTCTGCAGCCTGTATCCTTCTTTCCAACCAGGGTTTTCAGCCCTGTAAACGGTTATCAAGTGTACTGCCTTCCACAAAGATTTAAAATTCATCACACAGACAAAGTGTATATTTAATACTCACATGAGGGAATACAGAATGCCTTTCAATACATCAAACTCCTAAACCTTTTACATCCTTCATTTTTAAGCTACATGGATTTTGATTTGTACAATTTTAAAAATATTCTGAAGCCTAGTCAATCTAACAGTAAAAAGCACTGTTGCACAGTAAGAAATCAAGAAATACAATTCAGCAAACCTGGTATAGTTGGTCCCCAGGGAAGCTTTTTTCCAATTCGGTTTGTCATAGCCCAGATCCATCATGTCATGCTAGCCTAACTTACTACTACTGTCTTTCATTTTTTTTCCCCCTTTTTTGGCACACTCCAACTATTTTCTGTTAAACTAGTGCTGTCACAAGAAAACACATAAAAATGCTCTTTTGCAAACACTCTGTTTGGTTCTCTCCTGAACTCTCTGGAGCTACGGATTTCTCTCACTGTCTTCATCAGGGGTGAATGTTGACAGATCACTGCACCTTACTGGTGTAGTGACAGGCTTGATGCTGTTTTGTGCAAGGTGGAGAAAAAAAAAAAAATGAAACAAGGTTTCTTTGCCTTGCATCTAGAAGGTCCCTGATTGAACAACAAAGACTTATGTTCAAAGATGATTAGCTTAAAGGCATTTCAGAGATTTCTGATTGTAGCCACGGTTGGGTGTCTTGCTACTGGGTGAAATATGCATTCCCCTGAGAATAAAGGCAGCAGCAATCCTTTTCTGCTGAGATGGCACCTTTAATAATTCCATGTATTTATCAGTATTTGTGTCAAGATCTTAGGGATTTTGTCCTTCAGGTGAGGCTAAGAGTAGATGGAATAGATAGGGTCTTAAATAGTTCTTTAAGGTATCTGCAGAGAAAAAAATAATTGTTGCAAGGTATCTAGGAGAATGAGAAGAAAATATTCTTGTGGATGAAAATGTACACAGCACAGAAAAATACCTCCAAGTTTTCTAAAGGGAAGAGTGAATAGCCTTTAGCTAATCATAAAGGCCAAGATAAGCTATGGCTAAAAAAATTGTACAGCACTGTTCTTTTTTTCCAAGTTTGAATCAAGTAAATCTAAAGAAATATATCTTTTTAAAAGGTTAAAAATAAAAAAAAAAATTAGGTAAACTTATTTTTCCAAATAAATCAACAAGCTCCGTATGTGCTGTTGCCATGGATTTCTCCTGCATAACCATTCTGCATATTGTGTACGTGACTCCAAAGGAGAAATGGTTGGTCTGCAGTTAAGAGAAACAGGATGTGCACAAGACTTAACTGAATGTGCATACACATGGTTGGCGCTCTCCCTATGGCCTGTGGCCTCGCACGACACCTTTTATTACCATCTGAGGCAGATTCATGCACTATGGAATCATGTGGCACTTTTTCCCACGTGGTTTCACACTGGGCTTGGTTCTTTGTGTTCCTCATCAATGCAGAGAGCACCGTGTGCAAGGGTGAATGCGTTATAGAACCATTAGGGAATGCCAGAGGTGTGAGGAGATAATCTTTCAAATCATGACTCTGATACAGTCTCCCAAAGTTTGAAAAATCAGAAAGTCAATTTGCAGAAATGGAACACTAAGCATCCTTCCCTCGGCACAAAAGGCAGCTTCCAAGAGGTGAGCTAAATTGGGGGGTTAGCCTTCCCTGA
Organism: Balaenoptera musculus; assembly: GCF_009873245.2. Classification (NCBI taxonomy): domain Eukaryota; kingdom Metazoa; phylum Chordata; class Mammalia; order Artiodactyla; family Balaenopteridae; genus Balaenoptera; species Balaenoptera musculus. Next base: position 27,084,100 of record NC_045791.1, on the reverse strand, counting down.
AGAGGCACACAGAGCAGAAGTCTCAGATGATTCTTTAAACTAGGCCATGAGAGCCCATCCTATTTTCCTCTTTGTTTTGGAAGCAAACTTTCCATGACACATCGGGGATATCAGTTCCTTTCAGGGTGACAAGCTTATGTCCTAAAGTGCAATTTTAAGGCTACAGTGAAGCCAGGCAGAAGACAAGGTGGATTTTGAGAAAGAAAGAAAGCACTTGTCATAAGTAAGTACACAGCCAGATAATTAGATTAAGACTGACCTCATCCAATATCTTTTTGAGCTCATTTTCCATTGAAGTCAAAATCAGACTTCCCTCCTAACGACTAATATAATTTATATTTTTGGACAAATTTTATATTGACATTAGATAAAAGTAAGCTATATAAAATATATGGCCAGGCAATTACATTAATATGTAGTAGGTTTATGCCAGTTTAGGTAACAGAATTATACATTTGTTCACTGTAGTGTTTCATTCCGGTCAGGGTCATGCCATTCCACTTCTAGAACTTCAGACTCCTAAGAATTATGCATTTACAGTGCAGAATGGGCTCTACACACCTGACTATATATTGAAAAGAACAACCATTGCAATAAACTAATGTCTTCCTGCCTATTTCCATTTTACTAAAGTGTTTGATTCCTACATAGCTATTGAGATTCCCCTCTTCCCCACATTCTTTTCTCAGAACTATAGCAATCTTTCTGTCAGAGAAAATAAAAGGAAGCAGTAAATTTACTTCTATAGGAATTCATTACATGTATATATATGTATGTGTGTACTTACGTGCAAACACACACAAATATGAACATGATTTCACATTCCGGTTATGCTCAGACAAAGCTGGCAATACAAGGGCCCAATTAAAAAAGAGAAATTCAGAAGTTTTAAATGGTTACACTTACATTGCTCTCATATATTACATGGTGTAAAATGAATGGAGGAAAACAGAAATCTGATCAGAAGTTGTCAGAGCAGATCATGGGCTATTAGAAAGAGAGCTCTGGGTTGGGATTCAGAAAACCCGGGCTTTACTCTTTAGTTCTGCCATTTTTTCTAGATGTGTGATGATGAGGATGGTCATTCACTTCTATGAGACTCTTATCTCATCATTAAAATTATAATAATCCTTCTTTTCACAAAGGCCACTCTGCGTGTTAAATGTTGTATTCTACATGAAAACACTTTGTAAACTCAGATACACTTGGCAAATGTAAATGAGAAAGATTAAATCATAACACTGAGATTTTGTTCAAAAAAGTTATGGAATATTTAGAGAAGACAGTTTTTTCTTTCATAATTTTGTGCATCATGAATTTTCATTTCAAATTTCAGGGGATTTTTAAGATTTTTGCTAAAGTCAACATTTAAAAATATTGTATGGATGTAAAATTATTTTATCTACACTTAAAGGGTATATAATGGTTTGATGTTTCAGTTTTTATGTATAACTTAAGTCTTGTTCAAACACACTAAAGATAGAGTTTTATTAGGACTGGCAAGAATGATACCAACACATATTCATAGACTTATTCCATCTGTATGGAATATGTAGATTTCACTCTAAATATAGCCTTTCAGTGTTCTGAAATGCTTGTGCTTTGGAAACTTGAAGTACAATAAACTGATACTATATTAACTTGGTAATTTATTTTCTCAATTTAAAAAATTAAGTACCTTCTCACAAAATATTAGATGTTTTCTAATTTAAAAAGTAAATGCATACAGATCAACGACAACTCAGAAAAGATTCGAAAGCCCCTATACCACAGTATTTCATATAATGTACTTTCCATTCTCATTCTTAAGATATTTTTTATCAAACCAATTTGCCACCTGATCTGGGTAAAAAAGTTATTTGAAGCTAAAAGTCTATTTCCAAAGGACACACACACAAAATAGAAGTTTGGTATTATTTATTCAGTCACTCAGCTAATTTATACTTAACATGAATTTTGCACTGGTAGTTTGAGCCTTTAAGTGTATAATCTTAACCAGGTGTTTTGTATGCTTATACTTTTCATTTCTTTTATGTTTAAAAAATACCCTTTACACTATATTGAAAAAATATTGAATTAATTAAGTTTCCACAGTTCTTTAATTTTCTCAGTCAGTATTGGGTTTACAAGTAAAAGCCCCAAGTGCAGAGGTATTAAATCAAATTTTTAATTTTTGTAAGGATCTATTAGATGAATTTATATGTACTTAATTTCATCTGCACATGTCTTTTTGATGTCGTAAGAGATCCCGTCAAAGACTGCATTATGTCATTGCATACTGCATATTGTCAGTATAGTATACATCTTTGAGTCAGTCTCCAAAAGTCTAATTTGATAAGTCTATAATATTTATTTTCAAAAGTTTATTACAATGACTTTGTTATGTTAGAACAAAATGTACATTATCTCTAAAAGGTTAAAAGAACAAAATAAGAATTAGAGACATGTGGGATGCACGTTCACTGAAATCTACCAGTCTTAGGCTGGAAATTTGTTTTTCATGCTTAGGAGAACCTTGAAGGAAAGAAATATAACCTGTGGCTTATTTTTGGAGAACCAGGATCACCTTTTGTAGTTCCTGGCTTCTTGTATTATTTTCTCACTGATTTAGAATGTATGATTTTTTTTATTTCAGGTTTATGGGTTTTAGCTCAATGTCAGTTATCTCACTGGTTAAATTAATTAAGCCCATTTTTCTGGAACACTGTGCTAAGTGGCCCAAGGTCTTGGGCCTCCACTCTGTTGGACTGGCTCTGTTTGCTCTGTATCATTACCATAACCAAGAGTACTTATCTACTTGTTACCTTTCACTTATTTATATATTTTTTCCAATTGCCTTTTAGCTCAGTGCCTGTAAAATGGTCACAGATAGGCAGCCCTTGGGATAGACATGCTCATATACATATTTCCAGTGCTTCCAAAGGGTTTAATCTTGTTTAATAGTTGACGGCATTTAAAAATATTTGATAGATTTCACAACAAAATCTACATTTATGTTTTCCTTTGAAAAATAGGACTGAAAAAACTGGGCCTGTTCTTCTCTATGGTGACCATTAGGTGGCACTGAGTTACACGGGGCAGGGCTCCCAGTTCAACCGGCATCACTGGCCCTACTATATTGCTGTAAATGAACTCCTATCCCTTGTACGTATGTAAGTTTTGTCATTTTTGAGCCCTGGTCCAAAGTTTCAAGTGTGGGTGATTGGAAACATGTTTCTATTCTCAAAAATAAAAAGGAAATAAGGAGAAGGTTGTTTGGGGGTGGAATGCATATTTATTTGGAAGAAGGGGTGAATCATCAAAGTAGAAAATGTCCAGTGAACATTTGGAAATAAATGGCTAGTGCCGACACAAGAGGAAAAGACCGGCCATAGAGATTTTGGAATCATATGAGTAAAGGCAGAGCTGAAGCCATGAAAATGGATGAGTTCTTTGAAGGAGAAATTAGACAGCAAGAAGAATGAACGAGAAAGAGCTGAACTTAGGGAAATATTCACAATTATCATGCAGGCAGAGAAAAAGGACCTGGATAGAAAGACGGAAATTTTGAAGAGAGTGACAAAATCTACCTTTTTCCTGGCTTGAATTTATTGGTGTTTTTCAACATGGAAAGAAAGAGATAGGTATGCATAAAATTAATGGTGAATAACGAAAGGTTTAATATTGTTCCAGGGAGGAACAAAATGTCGTGGTGCCTTGGCATAACAACAGCACAAAGCTCAAGCGGAACCTTTGCCGAAAACTGATTTGCAACATAGGCTGAGAGTGTTGGACACAATAGGCAGAAAACCAAAAATATTTTTATGTGAATATATATAATAGGGTATTACAAGAGTAGAAACATGTAATTTTGCCATTTTTTGGGTAAAATGCATTTTTTAAAATATGGACATAACTTGGAGATATATCGGGTTTGGTTCCAAGAGCACTGCAATTAAGTGAATATCACAATAAAGGGAGTCACACAAATATTTTGGTTTCCCAGTGCATATGAAAGTTATGTTTACACTATACTATAGTCTATTAAGTGTGCAATAGCATTATGTCTAAAAAACAATGTACATACCTTAATTTAAAAATACGTTATTGTTAAAAAATGTTGATTATGATCTGAGTCTTCAATGAGTAGTAATCGTTTTGCAACAGTAATGTCAAAGATCACTGATCACAGGTCACCGTAACAAATATAATAATAATGAAAAAGTTTGAAATATTGTGAGAGGAGAGCGAATGCTGTTGGAAAAAGAAAAGGTGCTGATAAGAGTTGCTTGATACAGGGTAGTCACAAACTTTCTATTTGTAAAAAACACCAAATCTGTGAATCGCAATAAAGCAAAGGGCAATAAAATGAGATATGCCTGTATCTGAATTGAATTTTTTGCCTTTCTTTAAATTTTTGGCTACAGATTGATCATCTTTATTATAAATATAGCAGTTATATTTATACAAGATGGGGAAGGAGTTTCTTACTTGCCCCTTAGATTTCTACTTTCTCATCTTGGCGGTTTCAAACTAAATACTGTACATTGAGAAAAGCAGTGAGAACAGAACGGTGTGAAATTATTGATCTCTTGCCTTGTGAAGTTTCACAAGTCCTTGCAAAAATTTACAAGTTTGCTGCAGGGCAAAATTTGATCATTTTAGACAGGGATTGAACATTTTGCCTTGAAAAATGTTAGCAAAATAATTCCTGTGGGTGAAATCACAAATTGTCCAATCATTTGGGCATAGAAAGTCATCAACTTTATGTGGTGAGTGGCAATTTATACTCTATGCTTAGCTTTCACAGAAAACAATGACAAATTTAGAATCAATACTCCTAAATGATCTGCTCCCAACAAGAACTGATTGTTTTCACTGGATTGTATTGAAGGGCAGGCTACAGTGTAATACCAGGGGAGATCAGCAGGAGGCAGCACTGAATGACATGTAAAGTTAAGGAGGAGGAGGAACCAGGAAAGGACCAAACTTCTAAGCAGTGGGCCAGGGTAGAAAGAGCACAGGCTTTGAAGACAGACAAATCTAGGTCCAGATTTTGGTTCTGTCATTTATTAGTTATGTGAAATCTGGCAGGTTATATAGCCTCTCTGAATCCCAGTTTTCTCCAATGTAAAGTGAGAGAATTAGTATTTACCTGATAACAATGTTGAATAATGACAAGCTGATGCATGCATTATAAATGGTATTTCTATTATTAGTTTATCATTATGAAAATCATTATTATTAAAGCAATAAAGGTTTGTCGGTAGGAGGACATACTGCAAATCTATATACTTTTGCTTGAGAAATAAAAATTTACATAGTAAATAATGTAACTTGTGAATTCAAAATTTTATTTACAAGTACAAGTGGACTGGAAACGATACTGAAGAGACGACTTTAAGTTGCTAAAACTAAGAATTACTAAAAGAAAGAAGTCTTTTATGTAGTAGATGGTAACCTTATTGGATTCCATCTATCACAATTTCATTTAGTCTGAGAGTAAAGGATTACATACGCTTATGAATACTGGATTCATAAACAACTTTAAAAATATTTTTGGCTAGGTAACACTTTCACATGGTTCAGCTACCAAAAGCATTTTAAAAAGGAATAAAGTAAGAAGTTTTTCTCTTTTCTTTATCTTAATAGTAGGATTTTTTAAAAAAGAAACTAGAATATTTTGGAGTCCATTAATAAACTGCTAATGAAAATTGTGCTTGAAGCACAGGTACACTTTAATAAAATGCATTAGTCCATGATGCACTACTGGCCATTTTATTATCATAATGAAGCACCATCATTAACAGTTGGTCATCATGAAAGGAACCTGCAGCTTCACTACAATGTACAAGAAATGGGTTCTCAGGCCCATTTCCAGTTGGCTCAGGTTTTCTATGGGAGAGTCACAATTTGCAGGGCTCTCTCTTCTTTTAGTTTCACTTCTATTTGCCTCTGCTTCCTACATGAACTGTCTCAGGACCTCATGAGGGACTTCCCTGGTAATTCAGTGGTTAAGACTCCGCGCTCCCAATGCAAGGCGCCCAGGTTTGATCCCTGGTCAGGGAACTAGATCCCACATGCTGCAACTAAGATCCCGAATGCTGCAACTAAAAAAGATCCCGCACGCGGCAACGAAAATCCCACGTGCCTCAACTAAGACCTGGCACAGCCAAATAAATAAATAAATAATAATAATAAAAAAGAACCTCATGAAACATGTCTCTATTTTTAAGCAAGTGTTCTTAATTGCAAAAAATCCTAACAATTATTGTCCTCCTGCTATGTCATAGTCTAATATTCTTGATTTTGACTCACTGATTAAGACTTTCCATATAAGAGACTTTATTTCAGCTCTAGATCTTTTATATTAACATAGGCTAATGATGTCTCATGATTACTATTCTTCCTATGTGTATATTTGATGTATTTTGAATATCTATAATTAGTACTTAATGTTTTCTACATTTAAAATTTTCTTCACTATATATATAGCAGAGTAGTCAACATCAAGAACCCTATAGCAGGAGCACCCTAGTTCTAAACCTGGCTTTTACTACTTGTTAATTATATGACCTCTGGCAAGTGACCTAAACTCTCTGAGCCTTACTTTTCTTGATCTGTAAAATGGGTATAACAATTGTTTCACAGATATTGTAAGGATTAAATCAGTAAAATTAAATAAACTCCTTAGAGTCTAATGTATAGTAAGTACAATATACGGTAACTCTACTACATTTTTTTTTTTTGGCCACGCCACACAGCTTCTGAACCCAGGCCCCAGCAGTGAAAGTGCCGAGTCCTAACCACTGGACTACCAGGGAATTCCTGTCTACTACATTTTTATTGCAAGTATATCTTACTAATATTCTATCTTTAAGCAAATAATAATGCTCTTTTTATACCTGCCATTTCTTTGTATCAAAACTGAAGTGTGGGTTCCTTCTTATAAGTAGGCCAATACCTACCTTTTGATGGGGCAAGTTATTAAGGACATATTTGAATATCAAAACCATGATTCTTCCTTCTCAAAACCACTCAACAAACCCTTAATCAAATCCTTAAAACTTAGCTTTTTAGGTTAGTCTTGGCATCCCTCTTAGCTGTGAATGCTTCAAGAGAAGACACTATAGACATACAATTCTTTGGGGATGAATAACATTGACGTCACTAGGGCCAGTCATGTTAGCAACACTGGGAAAGAAACATGTCTGCCTTCTCCCATGCCAGGTCCATCTCCACCTATTCTCATTTCCAGCTTCTACCAAGAGGGGGAGGAGTTTATGATCAGAAGGGTCAGCACCCAATACATGACTTGGATCAATGGATGGTGTTACCAAGTCTTAAGAGCACCCTCCCCTCTTTTTTTCTCTCTTGTTTCTTTTTCTCTTGTACCCTCGATTGTTTCTCCATGTGGTAAGTGGACCTAGACATGACTTAACCCTTGATCTTCTTTTCTAGTCTATGCTTCTGGAAAAGTAAAAGAGCATAGCCTTTTCCCCTATTGATAGAATCTCACCATGTCCTCTCTTGCTGCTTCTCCTACTGAACTGCCAGGCAATGAAGGCTGGCTGCCTAAGCAAGTTTGGAATTATGTAGTTACTGAGTAAAATCCAATGCTCATTTCTATCCTTTTCCTTTAGAACTAGAAGTATGAGGAAAATAAGACTTTTTTTTTTAAGAGCCCATACATATGAAATCAAGATTCAGATAAAGTTCTATGGGTACCCTTTTGCTTTGAAGGAAGTTATTTCTTTTGATTTGTGAAGAATGATAGGGTGAATTTATTCCTAGGAAGAGAGAGTGATTCAAGGTTGTCAAAAGCTGTCCTAAAGTGCTTGGGGGAAAGCTAACATTGATGTCCCCAGCAAGTCACTTCCCAAGCTCAGTAGTAGACACAGTTGCTCACTTGCTTCAAAACCTGCTGTGGGGAAACAGGCCCGGCTGCATCGATAATGAGCTTCCATATTCCCAAACAGAACACAGATTTTTTAACAGCAAACCACAGCTGCAGTCATTAGAACACATGAGGACTTGCTAAATTTCTCAACTAGCAACCATCAACTTAAGAGTTAACAAAGGTGCTCAATGTCCAGTAAAATACCTTAAAGGTCAAGCATAGCTAAACCTCCATAAAATGCAGTTAGAGGTGAAAAAAGTGGAGAAATTTAAATGTATAACTAAAACTGAGAATTCTAGAAGAAAATGGTAGGGATCTGTGACCTAAATAGGAAAACTTACTGCTTAAAAAAGATATTTAAAAGTAAACTATTTCACAAAGTGCCTCTGGGAATAAATAAAGATTATGCTCTCAATCTGTCTTCTTTCTATGTCCAAAATGATCTGACTCGGCCCATTTCTATGTAAATGGGCGGATGAGATTTCTTTCCTTCTGTACAAAGCCGAATAACGTCTGAATAACTTGGTGTATTCAAAACACGTCTCAGTTTGAAGTCAGATGTCCTATGTTTGAGAACCAGCTCTATACTGAGCAGTGAAGGCTCTTCTGGCCATATAAGCTCTCAGGGAAGGACAGCAGTAAGGATTGCTATCATAGGCTGACGATTCATGGAAGAAACCAGGATGGAGTGTGACCTCAAAAAGGGCCCAGGTCACAGTCTTCAATGTAGTCATTGCTTGTTTTTACAAATGCAACCAGATTCTAGCATGTATACCAATTTGCAAGGCCATGCTATGAAATATTCAGAGAAACTCAGGAATCACACGCGGTTCCTATCATCGAAAGCAATACTTGAAAATCTTTTCTTTACGCACAGCTACTTGAGAATGAGAAGGGTCTCACATGGTGAATTAAAATCCACCAAATTGGCACTTCAGCTGAATGAATAAGAGGGGAAAATTCTAGAAGCATGGACTGTCCATAAAAGAGACACTGCTTCATTCTTCCCTAGAAATAATAACATCTTTTACATATGCCACTTCTCTCTGAGGGGCTTTAAATACTTTATCTAATTAATCTGCCCAGCTTCCCAGAGAGGTAGATAGGGGGCAGGTATTATTATCTGAATTTAGCCATTGTAGAAATTAAAGTCTCCTGATTAAGTGACTTAGGTAGGAGGTGGCATTTGCACTTAAATAAGTGGGTTCTAAATTCCCTGCTATTTGAGTAAAAAGAGCATCTACAATGTATATTAAATCTTCCTTTTTTTAATCCATCCTACGTGTAGTCTGGCCAAAAAAGTCTTCAGCATTGATTGGTACAAAGAAGAAAATACCTAAAAATGTAATTGTAAATTTAGCAGTGGCTTCTGGGCCAAGAGGCTAGAGGTTATTTTTATTAAACTATAAATAAGAAGATTTATTATATTTTTAAATTGCTCTAGTAGTCAATTTCGTATTATTGAAACAGTTAAATGTTCATGGTAAGTATCAGAACAGAACTATCTGAGGGGCTGTGGAACTCCACCTTAGGGATTGGAAGGAAATCTGCATTTGGACCAGGTAATTAGACCCTCAGGGTAGGAAACATGAAGGACAATAGAAACAGTCCAAAGAGAGAGTCAAAAACAGGAAACTAATTTAGCAGGCACTGTTACCTATGCAAAAGTCATTTTCTTCTTTGCTGGTAGAACCTCAGCTTGGGGGGGGTCTGTCAGCCGCCCTCCCTTGTCAATCAACTCTTGTCCCCATTTCTCTTGCATGTTATACACGTCAGGTCTTTGTGGGCTATCTGGACCAGCAATAGCAAACATGTGGCCATGAGTGAGACAAGTAGACCAAGGGGATGACAGGACAAGAAGAAGGAATGACTCTATGTCTTTGATAATGTCACTGAGCTACTGAATTAGCCGCCCCTGGTACTGTTTTATCTTGGCACTCTCTTTCTACGTGAGTTAAAATTTCGGTATCATTTAGGATAGAAATGTCAGGTTTTCTGCACAGATGAGTTGTCACTAATACAACCTGGAAGGCCTTGTTTTCAGAATTATTTCTGTGTCGTTACTTCTGATGGCATCTCAGACCTGCTGCTATCCACCGGTGTAAAAATACTGAGATAATGAGCACAAGGTTTGAGAGATCCCAGAGATGCATACTCACAAATCTCCTCACAGATTAGAAAGAAACGTTCTATGGACTTTCCCCTAAATAAACCACAAGGAAAGACCGGGCAGGAAGAGCCCCCTACAGAAGCTGGTGATAATGGAATAGAAAAACTGGGACACAGAGGCAGAGAGTTTGAAGAAATTATGGCCCATTTTACCCTGGATCTACAGAAGAATAGTCCAATGATTACCTAGTTGATAAAAACAAACGCTATGTCCACAAAGCACCATGTAGGTCTATAGGGCTGATTTCAAGGTTTGCCTACGAATTTAATAAACAAAGCCTATGGATTTGTCTTATTGTCTTGCTGCTTGAAAGTTCTCTGAGAAAGGTGCCCAAAGATGGCTAGTAGCTTGAGATTTAAAAGCTCTATCTGTCCAAATACCCAGACAGACGGTCCGTCCATGTGGTAAGAGCATACATAATTCTAAGGCATAGGAGGTACATTCTGAATCCTGGTGAGACTTCCTGAATCTATCCACCTCATATTCATTTTTCAAAAAGTAAACAAGCTATGTCTGCCAGTTACACTGAACAAACAAGCAGCAAATGATACGTAATGAAACTTCATTTTTTTCTTACTGAGGAGTGTGCAACAAATGAAAAATAAACTACTTCATTTCTTGTTATTTGAAAAGCAAACGGCTAAGAATGAATTCATTTCCACTCTTAGGTTCCCTGGGCATACCGGAAGTTCAGAAGGGTCTAAGGCACTATTTCAATAAACCCCAGGATCAAAGTACAAGCCACAATAACAATAAAAACAACACAAATAAAACAAAAAACTACAAAGAACACTCAGAAATACAAGGCATCCGAGTGAGTAGAAGAATGAAAAGATGGTGTGGTTAAGCTTCCAGTGATGGGATTTCTAACAACTTTGTGAGTTTTTGCTTGTTTCGATGGTGTGCCTAATTCTGAGCCAATGTTTTAGTAAGATACCAAATTATAACAAGAAAAGAATAAACAACTTTGAGCATCACTATGCAAGATACTACGTCAGACATGGAAAGAAATTTAAAAAAGAAGGAAGGAAGGAAGGAAGGGAGGGAGGGAGGGAGGGAGGGAGGAAGGGAGGGAGGGAGGGTAGCTGTGGCCCCTGCTTTCCAAAGATGTAAAATGTAATTAGAGAGAATGCATAGACATATGAAAACACGCATAACTGCCAAGTAGTAAGCAAAGTGTCTAACAAAAAGATTACTAATACTAATATGCACAAAGACAGCAACACTGTCATTCAGAGGCAAGATTCAGTAAGTGTTAGCGGCATAGGGATTAGAGACAACCTGCCTGTGGTTTAAACCTCACCTTTGCCATAAGAGCTGCACAAAATAAGGCAAGTTAACGAACCCTTATGTAAATCCTTTTTCTCATTTTTAACTAGAAAACAAAGCAAACTATAGACTTGGTGAGTTGGCTGTGAGAAGTAGAAAGGTACATGTGGAGTATCCAACAGAATGCTGAGCCGTCACTAGAGTACTTGGTAAAGGGTAATAATAAAATTAGTAATAGTGGGCTAAGTAAATGGTATTCATAAATATAGCTGATGTTTATTTTGCTTTTTCTGTGGGAACCATTCTGCCTAAGTTATCTCATTTAATTATCACATCAACTCATATAACGACATCCTTACTTTAAAAGTTTAGAAGTGGGAAAAGTCCATTCTAGCTATGAGACTTGGGAGAATTCATGGAAGAACTTATTGTAAAGGATGTGCAAGAGCTGGGTTGGAAGAGAGGCAATGTAATGGCATGCCAGGAAGGGAAATGGTTCAGCAAATACACAATGATGTTCAAGAGCCTATCAATCATTTAAAGAAGTCATGCATTATCACCAAAAGAGTATGGGCACAAGCAATTTGGTTTGTTAGAGGACTGCTGTGTCCAAGAAACTGTGCATCAGAGAAGCATAGACCTGGAAGGTGCCTTATACAAATGAATCAGGGAACTGACTTGGTCACCTCTGTGGGGTTGATAACTTGAAGAGATGGAAGCTTAGGGAAAATGTGCTCACTGGATCTTCTGAAGTAAGTAGGCAAATAAATAAATGGGCCTGTTTTCACATACACAAAGCTAATCAAGCAGAGAAATGAAATCTACTTGTCCAGTAATTATTTTGTTAATATGTCGATTTGAACAGTTTTGAAATCACTGTTTTCAAATCACTTGTCTAACTGCATCTCACCATCACCAGGGTCAACACTTTGTGATGGAAACATCAACATTATATGTTATTCCATTCCCTTGCTGATTATATCATCAATAGTTCAGTGATGGTGAAGTCAGCCTGGAGGGGAGCAGGTTGGGGGGGGTATCCCTGGGATCTCCTCCCCTTTCTCTAGCAGTTGAAGTCAGCCTAAAGTTGGACAGTAGCTGCCTGAAAAACTCTGATATTTCTCCTAGTTTACCTGCCTGCCCCCAGACCTTCAGCCTTTTAGTGTGTGGGTGGTGTCTGCTTTTTTTTCTTTTTTTGTGGATGGTTGTTTCACTGTGCCAAAGGGTTTTTTTCTGGGTTTTTTTTTTTTTTTCTGTTTTCTCTTGATTCAGGAATTTTACTGAGAGTGGTGACCCACTTCATTGTGACATTTTTCAGTTATACATTGTTAGGTTCCCAAAGCCAGTTAGGCAAGGTGTCCTGGGGAAATAAAAAATTATCATTGTCATTTTGAAATTCTGAAATTAGGACCACCTTGCAAAACAACTGAATTATAAACGTGGTATGTCGTCTTGTTACCCAGTCAATTGGCCAGTAACATGAAACAGTTATTAGACTGTGCTGTGCGAGTATCACTTCCTCCTGCTAATGTGATGGAATTAATTCACACAACCTGATAACAAGGCTATTACAATGTGAACAATGGTTTAAAAGAGGCTTGCCTGGGACAGCCAGGCACCATGGAACATTTTAGATCAAAGGTCTATTGAACAGAAAGAACAAATAGAATCAATTTCTTGAACTGTTTCTGCATTTTCAAACTTGCAACATTATACCACATAATGTGACTTAATGAAGTACAGATGAGAAGACCAGAGAAAAGCTAGTTCTAATGCAACAGTGAAAATTAATGTTGTATTTTGGACTTTTTTCTTCTCTATGGGAACAAACTAGTTATTAAAAACAGCTTTATATGCCTAACATTGTGGACTTTGAAGCCAGACAGGAGTTAGATAACTTACTTAGTTACAGATAACAAGGGGTAGAGAGATACCTTGGCAACTTTTCATCTGAGTTGCAAAGTTGTGTGTTACAGAATTTATTTATTTTCAAACAACAGAGTACTTAATGATGTTAAGTGTCTATCCAACTGACATAAAGTAACAGAAGATGCACAGAACATTTTACTTAAAATCCGAAATTAAAGGTTGAATAGTGACCATAATAAAATGGCTAGTGAATAGAAAAAAAAAACAAAACAAAACTTTACTTTTCCAGAAAGCTCATTTGTGTTAAAGGTTGTTTCTCAGTAACATGTATTATAAGGGTTGTTGACATTCTAGAAAAAAGTACAAAATATATTTATTCTTTAAAAACTTTTGTACTCTATGAGCCAGAATTTGTTCTAGGCTCCTTGGAATTACCAGGAAATAAATTAGCAATAAATGAGAGGAAATTACTAATGATGAAATTTTATAAGAATAAAATATGGAAGTGAAGTATTTGGAAATGACTAGCAGTTAAAATAAATTAAATAGAAATTTTAAAAGTAACTAAGATTAGGAGAGATTTATAAAATCTTAAAAAATTATACAAATAAAATACTAACCTACATTTTAAAATATTTAATCTTTTGAAAAATGTCATACAACATGCTGCTTAAGAATATGGGTGATGATTTTTTATTTGTAATATATTTCATCTAATTAAAAAGTGGCTTTTTAATATGTTATTATTAAGAACAGGAGTTAGGGCAAACATCTTATACTATAAAATAAAGCAGTTATTAGTAATTACTACCGAATATCATCATCAAATTATTCAGAAATATGTATTAGATTCTATTAGGATGTCTTTCTTATTTATTTATTTATTTATTTATTTATTTATTTATTTATTTATTTATTTATTGGCTGTGTTGGGTCTTCGTTTCTGTGCGAGGGCTTTCTCTAGTTGTGGCGAGCAGGGGCCACTCTTCATTGCGGTGCGTGGGCCTCTCACTATCGCGGCCTCTCTTGTTGCGGACCACAGGCTCCAGACACGCAGGCTCAGTAGTTGTGGCTCATGGGCCTAGTTGCTCCGCAGCATGTGGGATCCTCCCAGACCAGGGCTCGAACCTGTGTCCCCTGCATTGGCAGGCAGATTCTCAACCACTGCGCCACCAGGGAAGCCCGTATTGTCTTATTTTTACCTATTTTATCATTTGTTTTACTGAACAAAGGTATCCAAACCTAATTACCTTCATTTCTGGATATCAGTAACTTAAAGACAAAGATATCAGTGTAGCTATATTTTAAGTGGAAATTTAAGAAAATAACACAGGTTGACAAGTAGAAATAGAGTGATTACGTAGACAAAGCAATGTAAATCATTTTTTTAACCAAATCTTTAACTTAAATTTTTAAGTCCAATTAAAAAGACACACAAAAACAATGAAGTAATACACAGCTAAAAATGTAGAGAAAGTACTTGAACACGTGAAATAAAAATGACAACAACACTGTCAAACTTTAAAATCACAATGCCAAAAACAAGAAAAAAAATTCCATTTAATATGGTCGAATTTAAATTTTAAAAGTGCAGCCTATTAAAAGGCAGAATCTGGACTGACCAGGTGGTTAAATACATATATGATTAATACTTTTCTACTGAAACATTCATGAAAATACCAGTGAGTTCTAGCAGTATTGGAAATTGAGAATATAAACTAGTGATCTCACAGATTGGTAATAATATTCCCTGAATACTTTACAGATCATCTGGATTGAGATTAGCAGTGAATGCATTGCTACACTTTTTAAGCTGAACAATACAGAAAGAAAAAAAAAGGATGGTTATTAAGAAAATCTCTGTTAACTCTTTTTTCCTAATATGGTTTGGCTCGCACTGCCCATGCAGACTTGTGACCACAGCCTTGTGTCTGCTGGAAGAGAGCCATTTGCTGAGGCAACCAGGACCATTCACATCCTGTTCCCACCCACTGCCTCCTCCTGACACCATCAGTTTGTAAGGAGGCAATGGGTCCAGCACAAGAAGAGGACAAATTTTACTTGATGAGCAAAATTAACAGTAATTGCTGATTAAAAGGAACCCAAGAAATGGTTCATTCTTCCAGAGAATTACAGATGCATGCCCACGTTCGAGTAAAAGAAGAACTAAAAACATTTTTGAAATTCTCATGAATAAATCCATCTCCTTATAATTAGCAGAACATATAACAGAAAAGAATGTTTGACATATCTAAGTTTCCTCAACTTTAAGGCAAGAGAGAGTCTGTGAGCAATCAAGTGGAGCTGAAGTTGTAAAAAACTATAAGAAAAATGTATGAAAACTTGGGTTCTGTAAAAAGAGTCTACAACCTAGAAGAAGAGTGCAATGCTTAAAAGATACAGAGGGGGGACCCTGATGCCCAAGGAGATGGGAGGAACCCCCAAGTGAACCAGTAGGATGTGGGGGACAGAGGAGGGAGGAGAAGTGGAGGCCAGACAGGATTGGTGCCCCTGAGCCTGGGGAGATCAGGAGAGGCAGGCGAGAAGGGCCTCTGGGAGGAACAGGAGAGGAGCAGAGGGCGATCGCCTGGCCCACCCAGCCCGGAGAGCTTGCTGAGCTCCCAGGCCAGTACCCCTCCTCCAAAACCCCCTCGAGGCCGCATGGGTCCTTGGGGGCAAGGGAGGGAGGCCCAGGAGATCAGGAGAGGCAGGTGGGAGTGGCCCTCCGGGAGGAGCCGGAGAAGAACAGAGAGCATTTGCCCCGCCCACTCGAGCCCAGGAAGCCTGCTGAGCTCCCAGGTGAGGTCCCCCGCCTCTGAGAAAAGGGGTGGGGGCAAACCTAGGCCCCTCCTGTTCCTTGAGCCTAAGCCCCACCCCCTACAGCCCCCAGGCCCTTTTCCAGCCCTGTGGGTCCTGAGCATAGGCCCTGCCCACCACCCAACCCTTGCCCTTGCTTAGGCCCCGGCCTCCACAGCCAAGGCCTTTTCCCCGTTTTTTTTTTTTTTTCTTTTTCTTTTCTTTCTTTCTTTTTTTCTTTTCTTCTTTTCTTTTTCTCTTTTCCCTCCTCTTTTTTACTACTGTGGTACTGTTGTATCTTCCGGTTGTTGATTCATCTATATTCTTATTTTTATATTCTTTCTAACATATCTGTTAGTTTCCTAGTCTAATTTTATTTTTTACTTTGTTATTGTTCTCTCTCTCTTTTTTTTTTTTTTTGCCACCCCACACAGCTTGTGGGATCTTGGTTCATAAGCCGGGGGTTGGGCCGAAGCTCCTGCGGTGGGAGCTCTGTCAGAACCACTGGACTAACAGAGAACCTCAGACCCCAGGGACTATTCATTGGAGTGAGATCTCATGGAGGGCCTCATCTCAGCACCAAGACCCAGCTCTACCCAACAGCCTACAAACTCCGTTGTTGGAAGCCTCAGGCCAAACAACCAATAAGACAGGAACACAGTCCCACTCATTTAAAAAAAGAAAAAAATGAGATGGCAAAAAAATATGTCACAGATGACGGAGCAAGGTAAAAACCTACAAGACAAAATAAATGAAGAGGAAATAGGCAATCTACCTGAAAAAGAATTCAGAGTAACGATAGTAAAGATGACTCAGAATCTCGTAAACAGAATGCTGGCATGGATTGAGAAAATACAAGAAATGTTTAACAAAGATCTAGAAGAACTAAAGAACAAACAAACAGAGATGAACAAAACAATAACTGAAATGAAAAATACACTAGAAGGAATCAATAACAGAATAACTGAGGCAGAAAAACGAATAAGTGAGCTGGAAGACAGAATGGTGGAAATAACTGCCAAGGAGCAGAATTTTTAAAAAAAATGAAAAGAATTGAAGACAATCTCAGAGACCTCTGAGACAACACTAAATGCACCAACATCCAAATTATAGGGGCTCAGAAGCAGAAGAAAAAAAGAAAAGGTCTGAGAAAATATTTGAAGAGATTATAGTCAAAAACTTCCCTAACATGGGAAAGGAAATAGTCACCGAAGTCCAGGAAGCACAGAGAGTCCCATACAGGATAAACCCTAGGTAAAACACACCAAGACACATATTAACCAAACTAACAAACATTAAATTCAAAGAAAAAATATTAAAAGCAGCAAGGGAAAAACAAAAGTAACATATAAAGGAATCCCCATAAGGTTATCAGCTGAGTTTTCAGCAGAAACTCTGCAGGCCAGAAGGGAGTGGCAGGATATACTTAAAGTGATGAAAGAGAAAAACCTACAACCAAGATTACTCTACCCAGCAAGGATCTCATTCAGATTCAAGGGACAAATCAAAAGCTTTTCAGACAAGCAAAAGCTCAGAGAATTCAGCACCACCAAACCAGCTTTACAACAAATGCTAAAAAAACTTCTCTAGGCGGGAAACACAAGAGAAGAAAAAGACCCACAAAAACAAACCCAAAACAATTAAGAAAATGGTAATAGGAACATACAGATCGATAATAACCTTTAATGTAAATGGATTAAATGTCCCAAACCAAAAGGACACAGACTGGTTGAATGGATACATAACAAGACCCATATATATGCTGTCTAAAAGAGACCCACTTCAGACCTAGGGACACATACAGACTGAAGGTGAAGGGATGGAAAAAGATATTTCATGCAAATGGAAATCAAAAGAAAGCTGGAGTAGCAATACTGGTATCTGATAAAATAGACTTTAAAATAAAGACAAGAGACAAAGAAGGAAAGGAAATGAAGGAAACAATAGCAAAAATCAATAAAACTAAAAGCTGGTTCTTTGAGAAGATAAACAAAATTGATAAACCCTTAGCCAGACTCATCAAGAAAAAAAGGCAGAGGACACAAATCAATAAAATTAGAAATAAAAAAGGAGAAATCATAATTGACACTGCAGAAATACAAAGGATTATAAGAGACTACTACAAACAACTATATGCTTATAAAATGGACAACCACGAAGAAATGGGAAAATTCTTGGAAAGGTACAATTTTCCAAGACTGAGCCAGGAAGAATTAGAAAATATAAACAGACCTATCACAAGTAATGAAATTGAAACCGTAATTAAAAATCTTCCAACAAACAGAAGTCCAGGACCAGATGGCTTCACAGGCGAATTCTATCAAACATTTAGAGAAGAGCTAACACCGATCCTTTTCAAACTGTTCCAAAAAATTGCAGAGGAAGAAACACTTCCAAATTCATTCTACAAAGCCACCATCACCCTGATACCAAAACCAGAAAAAGATATCACAAAAAAAGAAAATTATAGACCAATATCACTGATGAACATAGATGCAAAAATCCTGAACAAAATACTCGTAAACAGAATCCAACAACACATTAAAAGGATCATACACCATGATCAAGTGGGATTTATCCCAGGGATGCAAGGATTCTTCAACATATGCAAATCAATCAGTGTGATACCCCACGTTAACAAATCAAGGAATAAAAACCATATAATCATCTCAATAGATGCAGAAAAAGCTTTTGACAAAATTCAACACCCACTCTCCAGAAAATGGGCATAGAGCGAACCTACCTCAACATAATAAAGGCATATATGACACACCCACAGCAAGCATCATACTCAATGGTGAAAAACTGAAATCATTTCCACTAAGATCAGGAACAAGACAAGGGATGTTCACTCTCGCCACTCTTATTCAACATAGTTTTGCAAGTCCTAGCCACGGCAATCAGAGAAGAAAAAGAAATAAAAGGAATACAAATTGGAAAAGAAGAAGTAAAACTGTCACTGTTTGTGGATGACATACACTATATATAGAAAATCCTAAAGATGCCACCAGAAAACTACTAGAACTAATCAGTCAATTTAGTAAGGTTGCAGGATACAAAATTAATGCACAGAAATCTCTGGCATTCCTATACACCAACAATAAAAAATCAGAAAGAGAAATTAAGGAAACACTCCCATTTACCATTGCAACAAAAAGAATAAAATACCTAGGAATAAACCTGCGTAAGGAGGTGAAAGACTTGTATTCAGAAGACTATAAAACACTGATGAAATAAATCAAAGATGACATAAACAGATGGAGAAATATACCATGTTCTTGGATTGAAAGTATCAATATTGTGAAAATGACTATACTAGCCAAAGCAATCTACAAATTCAATGCAATCCCTATCAAACTGCCAGTGGCATTTTTCACACGAGAACAAAAAATTTCACAATCTGTATGGAAACACAAAAGGCCCCGAATATCCAAAGCAATCTTGAGAAAGAAAAACAGAGTTGGAGGAATCAGGCTCCCTGACTTCAAACTATACCACAAAGCTACAGTAATCAAGATAGTATAGTACTGGCACAAAAACAGAAATATAGATCAATGGTACAGGACAGAATACCCAGAGATAAACCCATGCACATGTGGTCACCTAATTTACGACAAGGGAGGCAAGAACATACAATGGAGAAAGAATAGCCTCTTCAATAAGTAGTGCTGGGAAAACTGGACAGCTACATGTAAAAGAATGAAATTAGAACACTGCCTAACACCACACACAAAAATAAATTCCAAATGGATTAAAGACCTAAATGTAAGACCGGACACTATAAAACTCTTAGAGGAAAACATAGGAAAAACACTCTTTGACATAAACCCAGCAAGATCTTTTTTGACCGCCCCCCTCCTAGAGTAATGGAAATAAATACAAAAATAAACAAATGGGACTTAATTAAATGCTTTTGCACAGCAAAGGAAACCATAAACAAGACAAAACGACAACCCTCAGAATGGGAGAAAATATTTGCAAATGAAACAACAGACAAAGGATTAATCTCCAAAAT
Organism: Balaenoptera musculus; assembly: GCF_009873245.2. Lineage (NCBI taxonomy): Eukaryota > Metazoa > Chordata > Mammalia > Artiodactyla > Balaenopteridae > Balaenoptera > Balaenoptera musculus. The sequence goes on along the minus strand of NC_045791.1, from coordinate 27,064,102 downwards.
ATACAAACAACTCATGGAGCTCAATATCGAAAAAACAAACAATCCAATTAAACAAATACAAATACAAATATCGTATTCTATCTATATATATGGAATCTAAAAAACAAAAAAATGGTACTGATGAACCTAGTGGCAGGGCAGGAATAAAGGTGTAGACATAGAGAATGGACTTGAGGACATGGGGTAGGAGGGGGAAGCTGAGGCGAAGTGAGAGTAGCATCGATAGACATACAATACTGAATGTAAAATAGTTGGCTGGTGGGAAGCAGCAGCATAGCACAGGGAGCTCAGCTCAGTGCTTTGCGATGACCTAGAGGGGTGGGATGGGGAGGGTGGGAGGGAGGCTCAAGAGGGAGGGGATATGGGGACATGTGCATGCATATGGCTGATTCACTTTAGTGTACAACTGAAACTAGCACAGTATTGTGAAGCAATTATACTCCAATAAAGATAAATTTAAAAAATAAATTAAAAAAATGTTTGAGATCAGCAATGTTCAGAGGAAGCATATTACAGCTGACCAAGCAGAAAGGACTTTGGAAATCTCTGCCTCTGCTCTGCGATCCCATTGTCCAATCCTCCTCTCATGAAGAAAGAATTTAACCTTCAGGAAGGATGGTCTGGAAATGTTTTCTGCATCATATCAGTGATTTCACCAGATGTGGTCGGTCTTGCCTCCCTTACTTCCTAAACGGCAGGATATACAGTTTTTACGTGTATCTGAAGGCTCCAAGGAGGGTCCTGAATACTCTCAATGTAAGTGAAGAATAGACAGGGAAGGAGGCCCCCTCGTTCTGGGTGGGGAGAGCTGCCCCAAGATGTTCTCATCACTGATGTCATTTGCATGGCTGCCTCCTGCCCTGTTAGGAGAAGTACCTGAAGGCCTCCTGGGCTGTCAGGGAGGAAGTTTGATCACAAACTCACTGGTGACTTGAGAGGTTGAACTGTTTGTATACTTACTGGCTAATGGCACATTATCTTCTACATAGTGCCTGTTCAGATCTTGCCTATTTTTTGACTGGTGTGTGTTTTTCAGAGTGTCTCTTGAACAAGAGACAAGGGTCAGAAAACTACAGTCTGCTGACTGGCTATTTTGTAAATAATGTTGAATCAAAAGATGCCTGTTAACCCTCCTACACTGTTGGTGGGAATGTAAATTGGTGCAGCCACTATGGAAAACAGCATGGTGGTTCCTTAAAAAACTAAAAATAGAGTTGCCATATGATCCAGCAATCCCATTCCTGGGCATATATCTGGACAAAACTATAATTTGAAAAGTTACATGCACCCCAATGTTCACAGCAGCACTATTCACAATAGCTAAGACATGGGAACAACCTAAATGTCCACTGACAGAAGAATGGATAAAGAAGGTGTGGTATATATATACAATGGAATATTACTCAGTCATAAAAAGAATGAAATAATGCCATTTGCATCAACACAGATGGGCCTCAAGATTTTCATACTAAGTGAAGTAAGCTAGACAGAGAAAGACAAATATCATATGATATCACTTATATGTGGAATCTAAAATATAACACAAATGAACTTATCTACCAAACAGAAACAGACTCACAGACACAGAGGACAGACTTGTGGTTGCCAAGGGGGACGAGGGGTGTGGGGGAGGGATGGAGTGGGAGTTTGGGATTAGCAGATGCAAACTATTATATACGGAAAAGATAAACAACAAGGTCCTACTGTATAGCATAGGGAACTATATTCAATATCCTGTGATAACCCATGATGAAAAAGAAGGTATACATATATATATATGTATAACTGAATCACTTTGCTGTACAGTAGAAATTAACACAGCATTGTAAATCAGGTATACTTCAATAAAATGAATTTAAAAAAAAGATGACCATTAACTTATGAAAAAAAAAGATACAGAGAAAAATATCTGTGGGGGGAAAAAAGATTTATTATAGAAACCAGAACCTGTAGGAACGTACCTGTGTTGCAATAAAAGAAAACTTGGAATTTATATGGCCAGAAAAAGAAGATTTGATTTTTTTAAAGGCTTACATAGAGTGAGATGTGCATATGGCTGGAAAAGGTAAGAAAACAAGGCAGGGCAACTCTGTGCATTAGATCAGAATTAAAATATTTATCAGAGGCAGAAAAGAGCTGAATTTACACGGCAAAACAAACAAACAAACAAACAAAAAACCAAGTATCAACAATGGAGAGGGAAAATTCTGCCATTTCTAATACAGAGGAAAGAGGACCAAGAGGGAGAAATTTTGAGATAAACATGATACATATGCAAAACAGATAGGGAGGTGCAATTTTACAGAAAGTTAGATGTACTGAAGATGAAAACAAACAACTTGAAGTGATCATCAATGACATGAACTTTTTAAAAAATAACCTTTGTAAGCTCAAAGTCTTTTGAATATGCATTAAAATATTGAATGTGACTAGTAAATTAGTAGAAAAATAGATAAGATATTTTTTTAAATTTCTAGAATAAAGATATAAACAGGCAGGTAAACCAGGTTACTTGCAAAGAACAAAATTAGATTGTTTTCATATTATACTAACAGCCTGTAGATAATAGAGCAATATAAAGATAGTTTTGAAAAAAGAAAAGCTGACCAGGAGATTTGATCTTCCAGTAATTAGAATAAATTATATGGTTACAATAGTGATGACAGTAATATTGGGTGCAATGTCAAAGAAATTAAATTGATATCTGAAATACACTTATTAAAAAGAGAAGATAATATATAATAAAAATATAAGCATCATAAAACCATAGAGAATGATACATTATTCACAAAATGTTATTGAATGTTTGAGTACTTGAGTCATGTTACACTACACACCAAAATAAATTATGAACAAATTAAATATCACCGATAGCTAAATGTTAAAAAATACTGAAATCCTTTCAGAAATGGGCAATACAAATGAAAAGCTGCTGATCTCAGTGTGCGTAAGGATTGTACTTTAATGCATAAATGTAAAGGAAATCACATCCAAAGCAAACCAGAAATGTCTACACAAAGGTGAAAACTTCTGAGTAGTAACATCTTGAGCAAAATGAAAATCAAATAAAGGTTTGTAGTTGGTGAAGAATATGTAAGATGATTAATATTTTACTAGAGACATATTTGTAAATTATTAACATAACATCCGCACCTCTTTGTGGACAGTTTTTCTTAAGAGGTATTGATACTTGCACCTAATGGGACTTGTCAACACATCGATATAACAGGCAGCCCTGCAGGACTGCTAGCACACACTCTGAACACACTTGCAGCCACTATATCATTCAATGAGAATAATTTTGTTTTGAATAATTTTGCTCATGATTTATTTTCAGTGTGATCAACAGAGTAGTAAAAATGATAAATAGTTTAAAAATAGCTTGGCTTTTTAAAAAGTTTTTAACCAAATTTATAATTCATAGGAAGTGACCTGGAATACTTTTTTCAACTGGAAGGTATATACTTAACTAAGTCAAATTTTTAAATTTCTGGGTTATTTTGTTATTTATCTTCATAGAAAATGATCACAATTTGATTAGGTAAATGGAAATTCATTTTTTTACCTTATTAATAAAAGATGACTCATTAATCACATATTAATTCAAAGGTCCAGAGTCTCAACCATCAGCTGTAAAGGAACACTCTTAAAAATTGGAACAAAAATCACTGTGACAGTGAAATTTAAGAATTGGATGAGCAAGTTGATTGTAAGGATCACGACCTGTGTGAGACTCACTTCTTTTACATGTGATGAAAATCATAGCTTTAATGGCAAGAAGCTGTATGTGCTAAACCTCATGTTTAGCAACCTCATGTGCTAGACACCATCTAAATTCTGAAGTTCCCAAAGTCTGTATCTTATCTCTGACCCCTCCCTAGCTTTCAGAGTTTTAATTCTCTCTTTAGGATTTATTAATAGAAAAGCTTGAGAAGCATTACTTTATTTTTTTTATTTTTTATTTTTTTAATGTTTTTATTGGAGTATAAGTGCTTTACAATGGTGTGTTAGTTTCTGCTTTACAACAAAGTGAATCAGTTATAGATATACACATATCCCCATCTCTCTTCCCTCTTGCGTCTCCCTCCCTTCCACCCTCCCTATCCCACCCTTCTAGCTGGTCACAAAGCACCGAGCTGATCTCCCTGTGCTATGAGACTGGAGAAGCATTACTTTAATTAACTTATCATTTCTTTTTTAAAATAATAATACTGCATTTATCAACTGCATGGGATATTATATATTCACTAAGTACAGATCTTTTTAAAGTAGTTATGATTCATTCATTTTCATCTTTTTGAGACACAAAAAGCTATAGGTGTTTAATAAATACAACTTGATGTGTCTGGAGGTAAGTATAAAACACTGAAACCATCATTCCAATCAATGTCATAAACTTATCCATCATCTCCTATAATTTCTATATAGATGAAAGCATGTGAATATAATAAACCCATGTTGGCATAGGAATATTTGGAATAGGAAACAGGTAAACCATAGTATTTTCTCTTTCTTAAAGAAATCTACCAAACATAGCCTTCTAAATCAGAAAGCTTATTTTATTTCCTTGAGAACCTAAGGTATTCTTTTTTTTTACAACTCTTTGAAGTATATTTACTTAGGAAGGGCAACATACAGCAGGGTCTTTCATTTTGTTGGATAATTTTCTTTCAATTAATATTTTCCTAGTTTAATCTTTTAAATGCCAACTTCTGTTTTACTCTTAATCTGAATTATTTGTTCTCTTCTTGGTATTCTACATTATTTGATGGTAACATACCCATATTTTATCTTTACCAACTTGGTTGTCAAATGTATACTTATCGAAAGATTTAACAAGCATCTAATTTATCCAAAAATATTAATACGAAATGTGCCACTCTATTGCTATTCTAGAGGTTATTTAATTAAACACATTTTCAAGTCTAGAATGTGTAGTTTTTTAAAGAATAAATCAGTACTAAAAGTTTTTACCTGACTTGCATTACATTAGTCATAAAGAAAAAAAATACTGATTTACACAAGGCACAAAAATCTTTTACTCTTTCTGTTTACAGCCATATACACAACTATTTGCCATTCTTTTCTAACACAGGACTCATTTTGTTTTTTCACATTCTTGGGAATTCCAATCAGTTTAATTGTTTGACAGAATTTTCTTGCCTTTCCTCATAAGGTGTAAATTTTTCAAGTGCCAGCAACATATGCTAGAATATTTCCCAGGAGTGGAAGCTAATTGTAACTTGGTTTACTGGGACTTTTGTTTGAGGGCCTTTTTGTTTGTTTCATACCAATAGGCTCTACATTCGAAACATAGAACTTAAAACCAATGACTTCCAAGCAAAAAAAAAAACAAAACAAAAAACCCTACACTCTGTAAAATTACTTTGCCGTGATAGCTACATACATAAAGTTGAATTGCAATCATTTTTCACTGACATTAGTTGGTACTTTCGCTAAAATTAAAGTAGTTTTTACTTGTTGTAACAAATCTATAGTATTAAAAATGAGGCTTATGAAGCAAAATGTGTTCCTTTGCTATTGAACAATTTACACTGAGGACCCTCATTTCGTCTTCCATCCCATCTAATATTATCTCTCTAGAATACACCTCAGAAGGATAAAATTTATAAAACTTGATAGAAAAGAATCATTATTTCTTATGCCAAATATTTGTATTCCAGAAAATAACTGTTATTTCAACAACAAAAGTGCTCTACAGTATGTTTTTTCAGCAAAGCATTTCCCGAGAGACCAACAAAATCAGGCACAGTATGTATGTATTCAATATCTTTAAAGATGGTATATAAATATCTATGACCAGAAGACAACCTTATTTGATAATATGAGACGTATATTCATTTACCATTGGAAAAAGGAGTAAGCCTATTAACATGGTTCAATTACTGAATGAACTTTCCAACCCTTACCTCATTTTTGACACCCTCATAAAGTATTTATTTCACTCTGAATTCTTTGACCTTTAGCTCCTATAATTCAAGCATCTGACTTGGACTTAAATAATTATTAATGCACATTTTCTATATTCTCAACACTTCTGAACTAATTTAAAATAGATACGAATTAGTATGCAGGTTGTCATATGTTGTTGAATAACTTGAACTCTAGTTTCATACTCAACAGTCTTTATCAAAGAAGCTGAATGGTTCTTTTAAATAAGTCACTATGTCACCATCAATTACAAGTATGCAATCAATTATGTTAAATGTTTTTTATCTCTAGAATGGCTTGATGAAATGTTACTCCATTTAAAGAACAACAACCCTTTAGATTGGGCAGGTTATGTCAAGTGAGTTGAATATGTAGTTGTGTAGGGATTGTGGTAGACCCTATTATTAGTTACCATTTATAACAGTGCATCTCCCTGCACTGGCTCTGCACATGGGAGGATTATACGTGTGTGGTATCCTGGCTGTGTGACTTCCTTGGTCCCATGAAATGAAGACAGACCTGACATATGCCACTTTCAGACAGGAGCTTAAAGGCTAGCATGTAGCTTGTCATATCTGTTCCAGACAGAGGCTATTCCTTCAAAGTGGGACCCAGAATGAAGACAGTACAGAGTTGAGCAACAGAAATCTGTTCCTAAAGTCTATCCTGGATGATACAGGGGCCATAAATTGAAGTATGGTAAATCAAAACCCCGATGCCATTTGGTCCTTTGTATCATTCTGTTAATGTTTACTTCATTAAATCATTATAGATCTTTTATTTATTTGGAAACATGAGTGAACACTAAGCAAAGTTTATGGGAAAAAAGTAAGTGTAAGGATTTTTTTGATACAATGGAAATCCTACACAAAGTAATTTAAGAAGTGATCCCTCTAACATCTCTCTGCCCCTGAGTCAGATTGGACTCATCAAAGTAGAAAATTCAGAAATATTTCACCTTTAATAAGTAAATTTAGCAGATTCATATGCTAAGTGAAAAAAATAATAATAAATATGAATTAGTAATCATAGACATACATCATTTCTTTGGTAAATCATGTCATATATAAATCATGTCTTTGGTAAAAGCAATCTAATTACTTACAATGACAACTCCTGACTACCTTTAGTTCACCCTGTTTGGAGTTCCAGCAAAATTAGTAGAATTGCTACTTACTCACCAATAGCAAGTAAGTACTCTACATAACCCAAGTATTAGTTAACTTTCTTAGAGCTTGCATTTGAAAAATAGCTCAGCTACTTTCTCCAGTTACTGAAATTTGCACCGTGATGTGACTTGTGTTACACTGGAAAAAAGTAATTTTGTTTGACTTTAAAAGATAAAGTAACATGTGTTATCAAAATGGCATTTTATATGGAGTGGAAAAATTATTTAAAATAAACTGTGAAACAACGGATATAATAGGAATAAATGGGAAATAGTTGAGTGTTATTCAATTTCTTAAACATAAATTAGACATTTTTGAAAACTGACTTTTTCCAAGATTCTGGAGTTCTACTCAGTACTGTGAAAAAGTAGTAACTGAACACACAATTTCTAAAATAACTACCAAAAAATTATTTAAAACCTAGACTTTGATGTAACTGAATAACGTTATTCCCTGTTTTTCATCAGTTTTTGTTCCTGAAGTTAACCTAACACAGATTTAGAAATAATAAACTCTTGAAAATTGAAAATTTAATTTAATTAAGGAATTCAAATAAATTTTTAATCCAAAGCAGAGTATTCTTAGTATCATGCAGCTTTAACATAGAATATACCATGCTTATCTTTGGGTTTAATTATGTAAAAAAAAAAACCAGAAAGAAATAAATGAATTAAACCTTCTTATTTACATATTTTGGGAAGAAAAAAGAAACTAAAAATTATACTGATGAAGGTAGGTCTGGGAATCACATGTTAACCTTGAACAAATAAATATCTTCTGACCTGAAATATCCTGTGAAAATTCTGAGGACAAATAATAGCATTCTCTATGTGTATATTTTTCAAAATTAAAGGAATTGCTAGAATATTTAACTCCAAAATGCAAAGCAACATGGACTTCATGCTTTTTCCTAACTAATGGTTTTTAACATGAAGGTCATATTCAACTTTTAGGAGCAAATAAAAAATACCATTTGCAATGAAAATATGACAAATATAATTTTCTTAGGTCATTTGCAAGCTTTTCCATCAGCAGCACAGAAATCAAATTTCTTTTCTTTCTCCCAGAAACTCTTGAAGTGCCAAAACTTTTCAGCTATATTTAGATTTTCCAACTGTAGCTCTATCTGGTCTTATGTCTTACGGCTCAAATTTTGGGTTAGAACCTCTATAGTTGCTGGCCTAACAATGACCTGTGACAACCCTGGGTCCTGTTGATCCAGACCATTTTAAAACATAGCATAAATATACAATAGTCTCTGATTTTTAAGAGGCCAAGAAAGATACTATCTTGAAGACTCTGAACATACTGTTCCATGAGCATTTGCTGTGATTTTTTCTCTTGTAACTTTTCAAGCCAAATTATGTTGCCTCCACCTAATGTTGCAAAAACTTTGGGTGAAAGCCCAAAGTGATTCTGAGGCTCTGGTATGGTTCTGTGTAACCTGGCATCTTTCCTGGAAGTTAACTTTGTTAGGCGGCTATTTCTATAAACAAACTGAGTAATAGAAAAGACACATGACGAGATGAAATGCTACTACCTGCATTTTCTCTACAACCCTGTAAGGAACTAGTGCTTGGTAGTTAATTATTAGAAGCTGACACCATGAACTGGGTTTTCACAACCTTTACAAAGGCCTTTTATACTGGCTGGATTTTACTTTCAAATATGTTATTTTTTTCTTCTAAAAATCATGCCATTGAATTTTCTTTGTAGGCATATTACTTGTATCAATTAGCTCTTGCTCTGTAACAAACTAGCCCAAAATTTAGTGGTTTAAAACAATAATCTTGTATTTGTTTATAATCAAGAATCTGGGTTGCTCTTAGATATTCTTGAACAGTGATATGATCACAAGTCCTGGACCTCCATGACAGGTGAGTCAGTACACTAGGCAGCAGGAGTATTTCTGGATGTCATTCACACATCAGCCTGGCTACCCATAACTTAGCAAAGCCTGCAGCAAGCTCAGGCTATGGTGCAAGCTCTTTGACTCTTGAGTCATATGACTCAGAAAATTCAATGAGGAAATACAGTATAATGCTGCTGTGGAGTTTGTGGCAGTTTATAAAAAGATCCTCACAATGAAGACCCCCAGGGCTGTAGAGGAAGGCTTTGCTTCCTTCAGTCAAGAAATCCTCACCAACTAAAAAGTAGCTCCTGGCCTATTACTGGGTCAAAACAGACTGAGCACCTGATCACAGGACGTCAAGTGACTATGTGACTTCAGCTTCCCATGATGAGCCAGGCATTGCCAAATCCATTGAATAATAATATTGGACAACAATCCATGGATGGAAATGCTATATTTAGAATTTGGCCCAAGCAGGTCCAGAGGGCCTAAGTAAGTTACATGAACACATGGCTCAAAGCCTATTATATCTGTCACTATTGGAGTAGTGCTTCTCCCTGAGCTTGCACCTAAGGCCTCACGTAAGTTCCTAAAAGCCAACTGATGAAGGATGAAAAAACTCAAGCCTGATTCATGAATGGGTCAGCTCAGTATGTTGGTGAACACCAAAAATATGAACTGCAGCTGCACCATAGGCCGACCCTGGGGTGAGCCTGCAGGACAGTGGTGAGGAGAAATCTTCCCATGGGGAGAAATATAAGAAATAAACTTGACTTGTTCACTCTGTAGAGAGTAGGGCAGCCTGAGGTAAGCATATAGACTGATTTCTGGAAAGTGGAGAATGACTCTGTTTGTTGGTCAGAGGCCTGGAAGGAAACAGTCTGGAAGACTGGAGATAAGTCAGTGGGCTCATGGGAGTGGGCACAGGACATGCAAATCATTGTGTTTCATCTTCATGTCTTAATGTCTACCAGAGAGTAAGTACACCAGATGACTTAATCAGTTGAAGTCCTCTAACCTTTGTCTTTAGCTACTTGGAACTTGTATAATACACTCATGAATGGAGTGGCCCTGGTAGCAAAGGTGGAAGCTATGCACAGATGCCAAACCATGGCTCCCTCTAACCAAGGATGATATAACTCCTACCACTGTTGATTGCTCAGTCTTCCAGCAGCAGAAGCACAACTGAGTCCTTAAAAGAGACTAGCCAGGTGCCTGATAGCAAATTCACTGTATCAGAGCCCTTCTTTTGAAAGTGGATCCTGAGATCCACTGTTCTTACTAAATAACATATTATTTGGTAGCAATCCACCTAGTAGAATAATGGAATGACTTCTTAAAGTCTCAGTTAAGGTGATAGCTTAGGGGTTAGACCCTGTTTGGTTAGGGTGTTGTATTCCAAGATGCAATATATATATACTGAATCATTATCTGATATATGTTACAGTGTCCCCAATAGCTAGATTATATGAGTCCAAGGACCAAGAGGTAGAAGCAGGAGTAGCTCCTGTAGTAACCCATTTGCAGCATTGATGCTTTTGACTTTTGCAACTTTGGCTCTGCTAGATTAAAAATTCTTGTTCTTGGGATGGGGGAGAAGTTTGCTTCTGGCAAGGATTAGTAATGGAATCACTGAACTTAAAGCTATAATCACTGCTATGTAACTATGGATACTCAAGCAGTGGACCAACAGACAAATAAAATAGCTGCTATAATCATGAGGCTAACTGGCCCTATTATAATGAGAAGGTGAAGTTGCTTCTGTACAGTGGGAGTTGGAGAAATGATTCAGGAACTTGGGGAATTCACTGACATGTGTCTTGGTGTTTCTGTGCCTGGTGAGAGTAGTGAACTGTCAACTGCAGCAAACAGAGCCTGGCAATGTCAAAAAACTAAGGGCTGAAATCCGTCAGGTATGAAAGTCTGATTCACCTCATAAGGCAAACACAACAGACTCGTTGCGGTCCTGACTGAGGGTGAGGAAAATCTAGAATGAGTGGTACAAGAAGTAGATGATGAATAGCAAATATGACCTCAGACACAGTGGCAGTAAAGCAGTGTAACTTATTCCACCACAACTTTTTTACTACCTCTTTTGAAGAAACTGAGGCCAGCCACCATCTTGGAATATTCAGTAATGGATTAAGGTTAACATGAGGTCCAAGTCAATTTGCGTATAGCAAGGAGTGAATTGCATCACATACTTCTTGTGTCCTGCCTCACATCCTCTTGGCTTTACCTGTGACTCTAGCTGTAGCTGGTGTAAACATTTCTGTGAGGGCTTCACATTCCTTTGTCCTGACTTCATCTTGCCTCAAGCATGCACCAGGTATCTTTCACTTTCTGTCACTGATGTTCTCTAGTCTAAGGAGTAGGACACCTGAAAGAGCCTTCTCGGTGCACACACACACACACATGTGCAGCCTAAAAGTCAAGAAGATTTAAAGATATTATCCCATCCGAGGTGACCCTGAACCAAAGGGATGAGAAGCTGATGAACAAAATGAACAAATGCTTCATTCTGTTAATCCTTGGGTGAAAATTCTGACAAGCACCCTAGCCACTTTGACCCACTCAATAATGTCCCTTGTAGTGCCTTTTCCTCCTTCTCTGTTTCACTCTTGCTAGTTCTGAATTCTTGCTTTCTGGGACACCTCGCAAATAAACTAGTTGCTACAAAATTCCTAGTCTCTAACTTTGCTTTGAGGGAGAACCCTGCCTAAGCCAGAGGGCATATATGGCAAAACTGTTTGCTTAAAGAGGATTCAAACCTAGCTTCCTATGAAAGGAACGGATCATTCCTCCACTGAGATACAGCTGTCACTGTCATAAAATTTAGCATAAACAAATACACCATTAAATGCCCTGCTATAAAATGTAACATCCAGCAATTACATACTAAAGGATTTAAGGTGACATCATTCATTATAGTATGTGAATGATTCTCCCGGCTAAATGGGAATTTAGTGTTAAGTAGCTGTAAAAGCTGCCAAAAAGCAAATGTTATCGAAACAAACATTAGCAACTTATGACTACAACCTGGAGCATCCTGACCATAGCTACTCTCTCTATTATGGAGCCATTAGAAACCACGATAGGGTTGTATCCAAGTTGAATAGGAAAATAATTTACTTGAAATTTTATACTTATAGGTGAAAGAGACTGGAGCATAATCATTATAGGTTTTACTTTCTTTCTAAGGTTTTATTGTTGTTGTTCATATCCTCTTCCTAAATAGAGACAGAGGAGGGGTAGGGGATTAAGCGATCTTCCCAGGGAAAATTAGCAATGTTCTTCCACGAGTCAAATTAAATATTTTGAGGGAGAAAACATTTTAAGTGGCAAAAGTAGGTAGTTATTGAGGGTATTATCAAGTATGCATTCACAGAGTGAAAATCGTAACCAAGAATTTAACAATAAAACCCACAGTCTTACTTTAAAAACAGGCATTTACAATTTTTTTTGCAAAGATAATATGCATTTGATATTATGATTCTCCCAAGTTAGTGCAATGGCCTTTTGTTATCTGACTTTTACTAAATTATAAGGTGGTTTAAAGATGTAGGCAAATAGCTGGTAGAAACTGAGTATTAACTATTAAATATCATCCCTGAGAATTCAGGATTGAACTTCAACTTTCCTCCTGGGGTAACTTTAACTCATTATCTCCTATAATCTTTAAAGACTTGTGATCTATGTAAGTATACACTTTAAGGATCAGGATTTTCATTACATACAATGAGACATTCTACAGTTATTAGAAACTTAAAACATACACTGAAGTTGCAAAGATAACCTTACTGCTTCTGATTAAGAATGTGTTAATTCACTGATGCTTGAGAACCATCAAAATTTCTTAAATTACATTTTAACTATTATATTTTTGATAAAAAGTGCAGCGTGAGCTGAATATTTGTCATTTAACTTATAAATCCATGAAGAAAGATGACTTCGTAAGTCTCTGAGTCATTAACAATTAACCAGATTTCTTCAATATAACAATTGAATGACTGGGAAGAAATCTTGAATTTTATGAAGCCCTACACACTTCTCTCTTTTGACGCTGTAAATTATGTTATTTCCAAAATCAAGCTCAGTAAGTGGTAACTTAAAAAAAAATTCATGCTTAGATCCAAAAGAGGGATTACAACATCTCACATATATTCTTATTTAAGCAATATAGTATATCTTTAGATTCAATAAATCTTCCTAATATTTGACTACATATTTATTTTCTAACAGAAATGAGTTGTTGATAAAATTCATCAGTCAATAACAGCCAAGAATAACTTCCTTAGATAAGTCATGGAAAATATACTTTCATGTTCAGGACAAAAATTACACAAGTGTGTCATTGCCTCCCCTGAATCCTCCATTCTATGACAGGACAGAGAGAAAGGACTGCCATCAGATGAATAACATCTAGGGCCATGGGATTTCAGGTTTATACTTAACAACATAAATAGAGACCTCCTTTGAATACCTCTCCAGAGCACCCTGCCAAGTCAAATCAGCAAAGTCAGTGTTGAAATGCCAACTAGCCACCAGATGGCAGCAATGCTTTTATGAATAATGCGGCATTATGTGCAGTCCATCTAAGATTTCCTACGTTAATAATAGAACAATCCTTACTTTAGCAAAAGGACAGATTTGTTCCTAATGAGGCCAGCCATTTTTTTCATGTCACTAGTTATATTTTGTGGGATCTATTTGCTTTCTGGAATTTGGGCCCCCCCCAACATATTTATTTTCTTACACATTAAACATTAAATTTTTGTTGAATTTCATTTTGATATCGTGGTAGAAAATGCCTGTGGCTTGAAACAAATATTTTCCTTTCTGATGGACAAATAACATCTGCGGTTGTAAATGTTCCAGTGTAGCTGTCAAAAGAGAAGGGTTTCACATAATTTCCTGCCACCCTCATCAGTCATCCTACACATCAAAAGAGTGTGTTCATAACCTCCCTTCCCATGAATTGATTTCAAATCTATCACAGATCTCAAATATCAGAAGCTTCTCTTCTACTTGATCATGGGTGTGAGAATTTTGAAAAATGAAGCACTGTTTAAATTCAAGTTTAAAAAAAAATCCCCCAAAACTATCAAGGTCTATATTACTCGGGAAGGGAATCCTCAATATCAATGTTTCTTTCCCTTTTTGGGCTGTTTGCAGCATTTGTTAATTTTTCCACTGTAAATTTTTTTGGTTTGCACATGTTCACCAAGGAAGTCAGACTTAGAATTTCTCCCAGTGCTGGAAATAAAATGTTAGGCAAAGTGGTGGGATGAAGGCCAAGGATCTAATAGCTCTCTACTAAAAAGAAATTGATCTAAAGCCTCCAAGTGAATGTGCCTCCCTTGGTCTAACCACCTCATACTGATCTGATATCTGAAAACAGTTTAAACAGCTTCCTTCCTGATCCTTCCCCAGCATCAGGCCTTTCATTTCATCGTTTCTCTTAGATCATTTCTCAACATTCTGTCAAGATAAAAAACCAGCCTCCTCTCCTTTTCAAATACGGAGAATCCTTAACTGTCCTGCAGTGTTTACAGCCTTACATTTGAATATTTATTTTCTACTAAATTTTTAGTAACATATTTAACTCATATATTGAGAGGCTGCATAGATTCTACAAGTGGCCTCTCCAGTTCTGTATGAATGCTGGCATTTTCCTTTAATTTTAAACTTATTTTTTTTCTTGTGTACATTTCATACCTTTGTTATGGATGCTTGCTTTGTTATTTTCTTATACTGCTTTAAACATTGCTTTGAGGTTTGAGAGTTTTGCTCACCACTGCCCAGATTCTTCCCTGCTCAGTGACTTGTGGCATATAAATGCTGTGAATATATATTTTTTTCTCTTGCCTTCAGGTCCAGCCTCATTACCTCGTGTTTCTAAAAACTGAATGGCATCAACTATATCTCTGCCAGTGATCCTACATTATCCAAAACCACTCAATTTTATTTCACCCTGTGTCACCCTCATGGACAAGCTATAAAATGTGATACCATTTACTGGCCCCATCTATTATTTATCAGCTTTAGGGATTAAATCGCTCCTTTTTCTGGAAAAAGCCTGTTTACTATTAAAAGAAATCACACTCATCATGAAATAAACACGGTTGTCCTCCTTTAAAATATAAAATAAGAATTTTGAAACAGATATGAAAAAGGAATAAATTGGTTTGAATGTTGTCTTGCTGGCATCAGTGTAATATCTTTTGTACTTTACAAGAGGAAAATTACAAATGGAAAAACCATAACACTTGATGATTCTACTTTGATGCCATGAAATCCCCTACTGGCAGTGGTGGCTTTTGCTCAGGTGGGTGTTATGAAGTCCCAGGTTTGATCCCACATAACTCAGCTAGCCTCACTCTGGTTCTGCAGACATGGGGAACTGCACTGTTGGCCCATGTATGGCTCAGTGACCAACACACCAGTTCTACCAAAACATCAAGAGACAGGGTGTGTTCCATAAGAGGAGGGGATTTACATCATGATGCCAATAAATGAAGAACGGCATGTTGCATTTAGCCTGGTGTCAAACTAAAATCCAGAATTTATTACAAATGGACAATTCTTATCTTTGAGCAGATGGAGCCAGCTATTCCAGAAGGCAATGTGAAGTGAGCTAACCAGTGACATAAGCCCATTAGGTAACACACATCCATTCTTCTGCTAAAATATTAGAAGTATAAGAAGACAAGTCGACATCTTCTCTCTTTTTTCTTTATATTTTTAATTTTGATTAATTTTATTTTATTTTGGAACCTTAAAATCGTGGTTCTGTTGGCTAATTTGGGACTAAAAGGTACTAGTATGGCTATTGTCAAACTTTACTGTCATCCAGTAGCATTCTGCTTTGATGATAGTTTAAAAACAAATGAAGACAGTGAGGTAGAAGACAGTGAGGTAGCATTGTGCCCTTCGGTAGTTATAATAAAGAAGCTGTGCAAATGAGACCATATCCTCACAGACTACCATGCTTCATGGAATCACCAGGCAACATAAGCTTGCTATTGTTTTATTTGATAATACACCCAAGGTATCAGTATCTTAATTCTATACTTGAGATTATACCTGTTTTTTACAGAGATCTTTATTACTTCTCAAAAGTTGAACCAGAAAAAAGACAGTGGTTTCCAAGTAACACGGTCTGAACAAATAGGCATGTTCTTTATTTGAGGGGTGTACTTGCCATCCAAGGACTTGTTTCTGTTTCTCTTTTCATCAGTCAGGCTAACATGCTCTTTGGGTCTCACCTTAGATTTTTGCAATCAATTTTATTTCCTGCCCCCAGGCTCTCTCCTTTGCAGTAAGTCTTATACACGCTTAACGTTAATATCCCTAAATCAAATCCCCAATTATAAAAAATTATATCATTCCATTCATCAAAATTCTTCTGTGAAATCCCACTGGTAAAAATGAAGCCAAAATCATAAAAATAATATCCCTTCCCCTTCAATCACAAAATAAGTGTTGTCCTGATATCTAAGTAGGGGAATAAAAAGAGTTACTGTTGCCTCTCATTTGGGGGCATAGTTGCTGCACTTGTCTCTAAGTTCCCTTTTGCAAGATGCTCTCAATAGCTTGGTAGAGGCTTTCAGGGCAAAATGCTTTTCTTAAAGTGTTTACTGGGATATGACATTAATTAAATAACTTGTATTGATTAGATATTACATTAATTATACTATTTACTTATAGACTAGGATATTAAAAATAATTTCAGTAAGGTTTGAGGACACATATCCTTAGACAATGAATGAACAGATTTTCAATGGTATATTTAATCTTAGTCTCTTGGTTAAGTTCATAAGGTAGTACAGAGAATACAGAGACCCTGAATTGCATTTCACAGAGGCATACCTCTCCTACCCATTTTCTTCCAAAATCCACATCTGGAATTGTTCTCAAAAGTACTGTGAGATGATGTGGTTAGAAGATGAATACAACCCCATCTTATTTATGTTAAAAATCAGTCCTTTGGAGTTGCTTTCAAATACAGGGCTGTTTCATTTTAACCTTAACACAGATGGGAGGCAGGTGAGTTAAAGGCTTCTCTCTTATTTCTTTGGTGTGAAAAACTGTAAGTTGGAGGAGGGATCCTACCCTGGGTTCTACATAAAGTTACAACTGACATCGCCAAAACTGGAACACACGTCCCCAGACTCTTGTGCTCTCTCCACTGAACCTTCTGAATGATGGATGAATATCTAATAAGTAGATAAAATGATTGGGGACAAGAAAAAACTAAAAAAAACAACTGTATTAGACATTAATGCTGCTCTTACTCTGGTTTATTTTTAATGCCATGCCTTTTAAGATACTGTGAGTAATTCTCTAAAGTGAAACCAGCTTTACTCGAAATCTAATGCATATATGAATGTGAAGAATCATCCTTTTGCATTTAGTCTAACTACAAGCATTGAAAAATGAAAGAGAAAATTGATAAAAGCTCAGATTTGTTTTAAACCATCACTTTTAACAGAAGGAAATGGATAAAAGCAAAATACCAGTAGTTTTCCTTTTGGCTTAAAATGACATTTTCCAAGATGTTATTAAATTATCTTCGCATTAATAAACTTAAGTAGTACTTAAAGATTTTAAGCTAAGACATATTCAGATCAGGAAGAGCTATCAAATTATGTTTAAATGTAAAGCATATCCATGGAAAATATTACATGAATACGTTTAATACACATTATAGTCAGAAGACTCCATCCAAAGTCAGAAAAGAAATACAACTAATGATAAATCTATTCTGAGATTTACTTTTAGGGACAGAATTGGCTTCCTTGAGATATTTTTATACATTAAAAATGAATCTCAAATCCAAGAAATTTGGCCATGGTTTTTGTTGAGATTATAAATTGGTGGTGAGAGGAAAAAAACAGACTTTCATCTTCTTGAGTCATTTAATTATTTTCTGCCTTTAAGGCAGGCAATTGATATAGTTCTAATCAACCATAATTCATTAATAGTAGAATTATCTTATTTAAATCACATAATCTGTAGATGAGCCCGCTGCATGTTCATGGGTGAAATTTTTTGAAAATTTTATTTGAAAGGAAACTCAGAAAAACTGAGGCCTAGTCACTGGCTGGCTCTTAGAAAAGGTTTAATTATTTCAAATGAGTAATCAACTACTGTTGTAATGAAAAGGACCAAGAAAACAGATAGTATTTTTCTTATTCTTAACCCCCATTTTAAAAAGTGACTAGAGTTGACACTCCAGAAATCATCTTGGAATACAGAGCCTATATTGTGGACACAATTTCTTAAAATTTTTTTATGACAATGAATTTCTTTTTTTTTTTTTTTTTACTAAAACAATGCAATTTTAGCCTTAGCAGTAACCACTGAATTGGCTAAAAGGTTTCCAGTCTTCTGGTTTAAAAATGCAGTACGGGATATAGTCTCTATCTTCGTATATTCTTTGGGGAGGCAAAACTAATTTACATGACAGGAGTAAAGAATATTTTAGTGCTAAATTAAAAGGCATGGAATTAATTACAGTGCTTGGGACCATCATATATTTAATAAGAGGGCAGCTTCTTGGAGGTTGGGAATGTTTTAGAGGTGTGTCGTCTATTTATTTGATAGCCATATCATGAACTCCTTTTCCCCAGACTTTGTTTGTTTAGCTCAGAGAGCCTCATGTTCAAAGGAAGGAAGGAAACCTGAGTGAAACTTTTCCTTCAACTTTGAAACAAAAAGATATTAGATGTTTAAAAATTACTGATTGTTATAAATTATTTTACAACCATTTTCTCAATTGAACTTCTATTGAAAGGCTTTGTAAATGCTTGACGTATCCGTGAGGAAAGAGAAGGTGACAGAAGCACTGCTTATGTTACAGATGCTGCCTGACAATACTGCCATCCTTTCACATGGTTTTATTTAGTTATTACAAGTATCTCTCTGTAAATGACATTTAGGATTATTTAAGATTATGTTGTAATCCTTTTAATCCTCAGTGCTTTAAATTTCAGGCTAAACACCAAAGAGCAAACTAGCACTTAGCAGAAATGCTTAAAACATGTGATTTGAACATAAATCTTTTTATTCACTCTTTCCCTGATGAAGACCTAGGGTTGCTCTTAACTAAGAAAACTTGTACCACATTTCATTACAATTTACTCGGTTGCTAAATGCTTTCTCAAGCTACATCAAACTTGTGATGGTCCTTGACAATTATGCTAAATGCAGAATTGAACAAAAGTTAGCAGCAATGAACATTTACTAGTTTAACTTAGAGTGTGTATGACCTTTATAATAAGTACAATATGTCTTTCAGTGTTGGTAGTGTATGTGTGTGGAAAGGACCATTCTATTTCTTAACGTCAAGCTATTACATGTGGGTATATACATTGACACATACATCATATATGCATACATGTATGTACATTTATACTTTAAACACATATTATGACTTGTCTATGTCTACTTTACGTATATATATTATAGAAGTTGCTAAATATCTTTAATATATTATTTATTATTAAAGCCATTTATGTCAAAAACTGCTCTAAAATAGGCAGATGTCCTTGAACTCAGCCAGTGAGCATCATTCTGAATTACTGAGAATAGTTGAATACAAAACCTAATTAATTAATGCTGTCACAGTTATGTTACTACATACCAATCAAATAAGATTGAATCTACATCAAGTTTAATAAGACTTTGACTATAAAGAAAATTTGACTTTTAATGCAAAAAGAAAATGAACTCAAATGTCCAAATGACATATACAAAGGAAACAAATGAAATCCTTCCATTTTTTTGTGTCACAAGTGTTTGCTTCTGAGTCTTTCAAGCATATCTCAGGCACATATTTGTTTTCCTCTTCATTTTAAGTTCAACTTCTCTAGAGACATTGTAATTATGTGGCATATAACTGCTAATCCATCAACTTTTTAAAGACAGATTTCAAATTTTAAATTATTTCTAATTTTGCTTTTCCTTGATTTTTCTTGAACCAAAAATCTCAATAGTCATTTGCTATCTGTAATCTATAATTCATAGACTGAGACTGAACACCATGCCTAATTCAAACTTGGTATTCTAAAGCTATTTCTGATGTAGTACATCGGCTAAAACTGTGATGGTCTTTTCCACTGAGGAAGAAATACTTCATTATCCTGTAGGTAATGAAACCCTTGAACACACACACTCAGATACCTGACAATGCCTTAATACCATGTTTTTGAGATATAATCATGTTTATTCTGATCATTTGTGAGTTATTCCAGCTAATGTACCTAATCAAATATTGATGGAAGTCATCTAGAGCTAGCTCTCTGACAAATCCTTCCCGATGCTTTTTTGTTAACAGAACTATAAAAGCTATCTCTATTGTTCCTCTCGAAATGCTTACTTTCACTATGGATACGTATTAGTCAATTTTACCTAAGCTCATGTTTTAGGTGATGAAAAGATTTCAGCATGACAAGAAAACCACATGATTCACCCCAAAAAGAATGAAGCAGGAAATGAAACCTGAATCTTTCTTTAGTTTTATTATTTGCAACATCCTTATCATCACCTCTTGTTTCTCTAAACTAAAGGGTACAAGACAAAAAAAGATAAACTGGATGTAAGAAAACTGAAGTCCCATGAACTGCTCAGGTACCTTACACACAAAGCTAACTGGCAAGATTTTCACCTCCGAAAGGCTACCAAAAGTGAGAATAGTTTTAATATCTTTGGAAGTACCTACATTCAGAAATAAGAAAAATGAGTAAAATATTATAACAGAGGTAGTCACACCCCGAAAAGGTTAGGATGATACATATTCTCAGTGTAGTGGTTTAAATATACATCTATGCATATTATATTCACAGCTATGTAAAATTATACTTAAATATTTTCTTCCATATTTGCAGCCCTGTACACATCATACATATTTGATTATCATCCTCATTTGTGATCTAACTTAAGTCTTCATAAGGTTAACAGAAGGAACTGAAAAAGTCTTTCTTAGTTCAACTCCGAGGGTTTCTACTATTCAAGAATTATGTCAGTGTCAAATTTTAATGTCTTTATTTTTGTTTTGATTCGTCTTTTTTAATGTCTTTATTTTATAACATTGATGATTAGGATGTTAAACTCACAATACATAATAAAACTAAACCACTTAGCTCACCCTGCCCTGTTCAGAACTAGCCATACTGATTATCTAGGTTGTCAGAGAGGCTAGGATTATAGCCCCTAAATTTTCTTATTTATAGCAGAATAAAAAAAAAAAAAAAGCAAGAAATTGGGAGACAGAGTATATCACTGATCTACAATTCTTCACTTTAAAACAAAATTTAATTTTACTTCTTGATTCTGTAAGTTCACCTTCTAATCACTTTTGGCTTTAGTCCTTTGATTTCTTGGCAAGTATGTTTAGTTTTCTTTATTTCTTTTTTTTGTTTTTCTTCTTTCCTTCCTTTCTTTCTTTCTTCCTCATTTTTGGTTAAAACGAAAAACAAAAACAAAAAAAACTCTACCATATAAAAATGAATACCTAAATAGAATTCAACTATAATCAGAAAAATAAGTTATTCCATAATATGTTAAAAGTGTTTTTTCATTTTGTTTTGTTTTGTTTTTTTAATTAACATTAAGTCCAAATTATTTGGCTAGACCTCATTTAGCATTTGGAAAATGCAAAAACAAACTGAAAATCAGTTTTTTCTTCCCAGTGAGAGTTCAGATAAGAAATGTCACCTACCTATACTTCTATAAGACCCAATACATTAATTTTAGTGATACATTTAAGAACAGAATTGACTTTTCTTCAAGGGCTAAAATGGTCTCAGAAGACATTTGATATAATAATTATAATCTAGTTCCTACTAAATGATATAAATTCTAAAATACACCTATAAAGTTATTGGTTACTTTGGAGATATAAAAGTAAATTAAATGTCATGTAAATATAGAAAAAGATCAACTTCCATAATCTGAAGTTATTAATTGCCAAAGGGATTTCAGTAACATCATATGTGAAATATTAAGTTTTCCCATTTCCTTTTTTTCAAGGATTTCATCTGGTGCTTTCCATTCAAAGGAACATGATTGAAATTATTAATCACAGTTATTTTTTTCCAAAAAATTAAATTATACAATATGAAAAGTCCAATTTTTATAACTGTTCAGCTCTCTCCATCCCCCAAGTTACACTGGTAAATATAATTTATGACTGGAAAGCAGGAATGGCAATGAATGCAAATAGTTTATCATAATTAGCAAATCTTACTTTGTTTATGTCTGAAAGTCCTACATTAAATCTATTTAAGCCAAGCATTCTAGGTTTGAACCACAAACAGCTATCAAATACACTGCAAAATTCAATGACTTTTGGGTATATAATAAATCACCACACAACATATATTTTGTGTTTAGATAGCAACCAGTCACCAGGGAAAAACAACAAAACAACCAAAATTCAACAAGGAAGAGAAGCCAGGTTTTTCACAATGACCTCCACACAACTAGTTCATGCACATGAAAACATCATAACAAGGTAGTCTTGTTTTGATTACCCAAGAGAGCTCAGATTTAGAAGGAATAGGAATAATTTGAATCTATGTAGCATTCTTACCTGAAAGACATTCTTTCTGCTTGATTTTTCTTTGGCCCATTCAATATATGCCCCACACAAATCCACACTTTCTGGTTTGTGCCCAGTTTTCTGCAAACGAAAATGCCATAAGAATAAAAAGCATACAACACTGGAGATGCACGTCAGAAAAAATAAAGCTTTATTGACTTAGCAGCTATATATTTATGTAAAGACTTTCTTACCTTTTTTCCAGTTTCAAATAGATATCCTCACCCTCATGTTCATTGCAGCATTATTTACAATAGCCAAAACATGGAAATGACCTAAGTGTCCATCAATCCATCAATGGATGAATGGATAAAGAAAATGTTTTATATAATATAATGTTTTATATTATGTGTGTGTGTGTATATATATATATATATACATATATATATATACACACACACACATACACATGTAAGTAAGACAGGAGACAAATTCTGCATGATTTCACTTTTATGTGGAATCTGAAAGTCTAACTCATAGAAACAGGGTGGTTACCAAGCACTGGGGTAATTGGAAGATGTTTGTCAAAGGGTACAGACTTTCAGTTTTAAGATGAATAAGTTCTGGGGATCGAATATATAGTATGGTGACTATAGTTAACACTTTACTGTATACTTGAAAATTGCGAAGAGAGTAGATCTTAAATGTTAGAACCACACATACACACACACAAAAATGTAACTATGTGAGGTGATGAATGTTACTAACTAACCTAATTGTGGTAATCGTTTCACAGTATATCTGTATATCAAATCACCATATTTCATGCCTTAAACTTACACAGTACTGTCAATTATATCTCAATAAAGCTGAAAAAAAGAAAAAACAGACTTAATAAATATTAAGTGCCAACTGTATGCCTTTTAGAAATTCATTTTTCAGACTTTAAGTCTATACACATTAAGTATAATGTGTATTTGTATTTAGTAAATTTAATTTAGATCAAATAGATTATGGCGTGTGCCTCCTTTCACACAATACAATGTGTATGTTACTGAAAAGCTGTTTTTACTTCAGTAATTCATAATAATCAGTTAATGGGAATATCCTCTGTATTTGTCTCTTCATATTTTTATTTAGTTCAAGTGAATCACACTTACATAACTTTAAATTTGCAAAACTCCAAACATTAAACAAAAACTTACCTGTTTGGGAGATTTTTTACTATTTTTAAAGAAAGTTAAGCCACATTTCAGAGACTCCAACTATTTTCGTATGTTCTGAGCTACTCTAGGTTTTCCTATAGATAAATTCAGTTTCCTCAAGCCATTTTCAATAGAATACTTTAAAGTTTAAAAGCTTATAATATTTTTAGACAATGTGTTTAACAGTACGAACTTTAGGTTAAAGCATCAAATTATGGAAAAAATTGCAACAATTTTATAAGAAATCTGTCCACAATTGTTGCCTCATAGCCACTATGTTCTATTGGTTTAAAAGAAATAAATTATTTTTCAGAAGAAGCCAGAAATATGGGGTTTTTTAATAGTAAATTGTGAGATTTTTTGATTTTTGGCAACTCAATAAAAATTTTTTTGGAAACATTATACAGGCCAAGCATAACTTTCCTTCAGGATAAATTTGGCTGGCAAGATGGCAATTGATAGCATAGCTTTCCTTTGTTATTTGGTAGTAATCTCAGGAAAAACTAATCAAGATGACCATGACTCTTATGGATGCTTCAGATAGTGAAATATTTTTACTGTTTTCCCATAATCTGCCACCCAGGTCATCACGGCTGTGGAAAATCTCAAGGCACAATAATAATGTTCATTGTTAAGTGATTTATGACATAGAAAAATTAAGAAAAACCTGCTTCTACAGTTAATTGAATTATGGGACACTCAGAACCAATAAATATATATAACAAAAAGGATTATCTCTCCCAGATAATGCAGTCAGGAAAAAAAGATGGAATATGATTTTATATAAGAAGCACTTTTTATGGGCCAAACACTTCTCTCTGTGTTTTATGGCTATCAGTTCTTTTAATTCTTATAATACCTGTATGAAATAGGTATTATTATTTTTTTTTATAAATTTATTTATTTTTGGCTGCGTTGGGTCTTTGTTGCTGCATGTGGGCTTTCTCTAGTTGTGGCGAGCAGAGGCTACTCTTCGTTGCGGTGTGTGGGCTTCTCATGGCAGTGGCTTCTCTTGTTGCAGAGCACGGGCTCTAGGGGCATGGGCTTCAGTAGTTGTGGCATGTGGGCTCAGTAATTGTGGCTCACAGGCTCTAGAGCGCAGGCTCAGTAGTTGTGGTACACGGGCTTAGTTGCTCCGCTGCATGTGGGATCTTCCTGGACCAGGGCTCGAACCCGTGTCCCCTGCATTGGCAGGTGGATTCTTAACCACTGCGCTACCACGGAAGCCCAGTAGGTATTATTATTATTACCATGTTACAGGCAAGAAAATATGCCAGAATGGTTAGGTAAGCTTTCCCAAGGTAACATAGGTAGAAAAGGAGGTGCCAGGATTTAAATGCTAGCAGTGCCCCTCCAGAGTCTGTTTTTAACCACTAAGTAGTCCTTAAAAATTGAATATACACTATGATCATATTCATGCTAAAACATGAAACATTTTGGGAAAAGATATGCTTTTCTTACTAGACTAGTACAGACATATTGATCTTGTTTCTGTCCTTCTCTGTTGAACTTGATCTTCCCATTGGGCCTTTACACCACCTGTTTACCTGGAATACCTCCCAATCTTCACATGGCTGACTCCTTCTTCTCCATCATGTCTCAGCTGAATGTCACCTTGTCAGAGGTCTTCTCTCTGACTGCCTTATATAAAATCATGGCATTCCAGGACTCCTGATTACTCTCTACCTATTTATTTTAATTTCACCACAGCCTTCTTCCTAACCGAAATTAATATATATATAGTTTTATATGCTGACTGTGTTTTTCTCCCACTGGAATTTAACTCCCTGAGCTGGGACCTTGTTTGCCTTTTCCTCCACTATTTTTCCAATGTATGGAACAGTACCTGGTACATAGTTGTTGTTCAATGAATATTTGCTAAATTTGTGCATGAAGGGAAATACCAAAATGCAACTAGCATTTGTGCTTTGGAAGGAAGGTTTGGGCATCTTAAAATTCCCAATTTTATAACAAGCAAGATTTGTATTTGGTTTAATGGTTAAGCAGTCTTTGCTTTGTGATTTGGCAAAATGTAAACAGTTTAATGGACTCATATGTGGATTGAACCTAGGATTTCACAGAATCATGCAATAAACACTTATTGTATATATACTAAGTGTAAGTGTGTTAGCTACTGTGTTGGCCTATATCTTGACTCTTCCTTTAAGAATCACATCCTAGCCTCAGACTCTGTATAATTATCTATAGACTCTCTCTATAGAGAGAGAGAGCTAGAGGAGACTTATGGGTAAAAAGCAATCTAAGCTTTGCCAGTGTGCTTACTATCTAGCTCTGCCAGCCTCTAGCTGTTCTCATCAGCATCATATGCTAAATCCAATGGCTTTGGCACCTGGCTTGGGTTCATCTCAGTCCGAACACTGCCCATTACACTTAGTCACCTCCTAGTGCTCATTCATGTGACCTTGACCCATCTCTTACATTCCTCATGAGTTCACTGCTTTACCTCCTCTCCACATTAGCAATCTTCACTGGGCTTTCTGCCTAACAAATCCCACTTTCTGAATCTGCCTTACTCCCACCTTGTTATGTTTGATTTTCGAGGTTACTGAAATCTGCAGACCTTTGTGTGTTGTCCCAGCCTCTCAAGTCCTTGATTTCACTTCCTTTCATGTCCAGACCTGTGCCTCTGATTCCGCAGTCAATTCAGCCTCTCTCTCTCTCTTTCTCTCTCTCTCTCCCTCCCTCATTCGATGATCCACTCCACTCTCTCATCTACTTTTTCTTTTTCTACAATCTTCCTCATATTCCTCAATTCTAGAGAAATAACTAGACTACTCAATGTAATAACATTACAAATAATGGCCACCTACTTCAGCGGGGCTTTTGACTCTACTTAGCAACACTATTATTACTGTGATAAGGACACAACGTATCCATGAAATCATTACCAAGACCAACATCATGAATACTTTGCAAACTTTTTATGTGCTCCTAGTCAGTTTCTACTCTTCCTCATGGTACCTCTCTCCCAAAGCTTTACCTTTTTCAAGCCCACCAAATGGCTTACTCATAATTCAGAGAGATCATAGAGCCCTGGTGCTAGAACATTCGCCATTCTTCCCTCTTTCATAGTTAGTCTGTGTAATGCAAATGAACAAACAGAAACTTTAATAAATTTCTATATGTCTTGCCCTCTGAAAGCTTTATATCAACTTCTCATTTATTCCTTACAACAAACTTGTGAAGTTAATACCATTGCCTTTAACTGACATGTGAAGAAAACTCAAGCAGGGAGTGGTTAAGTGCCTTACATAAGCTCATGCACTTAATAAGGACCTCAGCTGAGATACGAATTCATTTTTATCTGACTCCAAGTCCCAAGTCCTTATCACAACACAATATACTGCCTCCCCTCCATACCTATCCTTTCCCCCTGCTAGGTCACATAATGCCTTTTTCAGGTCCCAAAGTAAGAATTACCACTTTCTATTTCTTCCCTGTAAGTGTCATCATTTCCCACTTTTGCATCTGTTTCCCAAAATTTTGGACCTGGGTCTGTGACTCTGGTCCACCTGTCCAATGAACTCCCATGTCTGGGCATGACAGTGTCATCTATGAGCATCAGAATTACCTGGCCTTTCAGTGCCATACACTGCATGAACTCACAAGGCATGTCTTGTTTTGCCTCAGAGTAAGAGATGCTCCTTCTTCAGCCCAAGGTTTTTCCTCTATAGTTCCTAATTCTATCCAATCTCATTCCTTATTTTCCCTCAAGTAGATTATATCCTTTAGACTATAATCACACTCAAGTGATTATAAAAAAAAATAAAAAAATAGAAGAAAGCAAGCACCAATGTCACAACCTCACGTTTTCTCAATCTCACCTATTTCCTTTCATGATTACCAGGATTGTTCAGAGTTTCCTGTAGTCACATTCTCTGCTCCTGTTCTATTCTCTTCTCAACCCACTGCAATCTTTTATCCCCTTCCTTGGCTAATCGAATTCGTCTTAACCATTAAGGTCAACAAAACAGTCTGATGCTTTCTCTCCCATCAACATTCTGGTTGAACTCTGTAGTACTATGAGATTCTGCTGGCCCTTCTTAAAACCCTCTGTCCTTCAGCTAAGGAGACATTTTCTCTCCAAATTCTTCTTTCACCTTTTATACTTTTCCTTCTCTGTTTTTTTTTTTTCTCACTGACTTTTCTTCCATATCCAATTTCTTAAATGTTAGTAATCCCTGGTTCATGGTTCTAGGCTTTCGTTGTTTCTCATAGTTTACATGCTTGCTGTGAGTTTTGATTTTGCCTGTGGCCTGATCCATTGCTTATTTATGTTCACTCCCCATGGCTCCTCTGGTGCCCAGCTCCCTCTTATGTCCCAAAACACTATTTTCTAACTATCATTAGGATGTAGCACAGACATCTCCTTGAAATCACTGTCTTCTTCTCAGACTTGTCCCCTTTTTTCTATTGCTTGTCTTGGCTAATCATTTATCTCCTTCACTCTCTTCACTTTCTTAGTTCTCCTCTTTCCATCAATAGCCACAACCAAAAGGTACAAAGCCCAAATTCCAGAACGAGATCACAATCTCATTTAAGTTCTTATTTTCTCTCATCTGAATTTCTCTCCTTCCCGTTTCCTCTGAACTCAGTAAAAAACCATTTCAATTCATTCTCCACGTTTTGAATTTTTTTCCTAAAATACAAATCTCACAATATTTCTCCTAGAAAACTTGTTATCTACAAGATAACGTACAAATCCCTTAGTAGAGTATACAGGCTTCTCTTCATCATCCCCCAACCACCTTCTCAGTTCCATTCATCCCTCCTTTTTTCTATACGCCAGCAATGCTGAATTCAAGGCAGTTTCCAAAATGCAACATGCTTTCACAACTCTGTATTTTGGGGATCTGAGTATGCATGTACCCTTTTCATCTGAAACACAGTTATTTCTCTCTTCATCCACTCTCCTTGCCTGCCATCTGCCCCAATCCTGCTCATTTTCATGATGTAACTCCAAAATAATTTCCACGAGGCTCTCCTTCACCTCTGCAGGCAGTCACTCTTTCCTTCTCACCATTTCCCCTACTCTGAAAAACAGGTTTGTTTTTTTTTTTTACAATTTGTTTTGTTATCCACACATTGCAACTACTTTTGGATGTGTCTCTTTCCCCCAGCTATACAATCAGAGAACACGCTGGGTTTGTCTTATCGGTCTTTATTTTCCCCCAGTTTAGCAAAGTGGCCCAAAGTAAGCACTCAACAGAAGTTTGTTAACCTTTGAATGAATTTATGAACTGGATGGAAAATTGCAATAGAAAATTTGCAGATTCATTCCAATGAATTAATAAATAAAATTAAAAATACAGCTCAGAATTATAGTTTACAAAATGAGAAATATTTAGGACATAAAAATCAATACATTCCCATTTATACTGACCTTTAATAGGAACTGATCTTATGGCAAAATTGAAGCAAATAATAGAGATCTGGGGTGAATTTAAAAGTATGCCAGAAAAAGCTAAAGTGATTTTGGTAAAAGTCAAGCAAATAAAAATATTAGCCTCAAGAAAAGAAAACTAAGATAAGTAAATGAAGGACTATATAAAAATGATCCTAATCAATTGTTTATTTTTACAAAGTTAAAGCAGAAAGACCCAGGCTTGAAGAACAACTTTAGGGACTAGACTTTATTAGAAGGGAAAATTATCAGTGTTTAAGTGTTGTTAAATATTGGAATAAGTAGTTCAGAAAAGTTGTAGAATTTATTTGGAAGACAGTCAAGATTTTATTCAGTCTGAAATTAAAGAATCCTTTAATAGAAAACGTATTTCTGATTCTACAGCTATAAAACACATGAAAAAGTCTGCTGAACTATATGATGCCAATGTATCACATTGTACATCATTATAAAAATGTACTTTTAAAAATTGACTAAATATAAACTTAAGCCTAAGAGTATACATATATCTATTCTGGGTAAACTTAAAATATAAATGACTGATTTTAAAATATTTAAATAGAATTATTTAAAAGTTACTGCTCTGGACAATAAAACATAAAAGCCTCTTTGTTGGAGAAATGTGAAGTCATTAAAAATTGATCTTAGGTCTTGTCCACTTCTGATTTTTATTATTCTCTTAGTCCATCTTTACCATTTCTCAATAATAGCGGACAGGGTATTCTCTCCATAATATATTTTTCTCTGACTTAGATTAAACCTTTGGGATTAAGTTTCCCATTTTTCTTTATGGGATATTTGGGGGCTTTTAATGTATATTAAGAAAATATCAAAGGCCAGATGCTCTTTTGCTTGATGGCATTTTCCATGATGAAGACTGGGCATGTGTGTGGGCAACAAATCACTGGGCCACTCATTCTCATACCCTTATTACTAGATGTGGTTGAAAAAAAGTCAAGGCTCAGATTTTATGAAACAGTTTATTAGCTACCATTTTTTATTTTGGATTAATTGCTATTCCAGAATATAGACTCAGATTGTCCTTATCAGTCTGAAACATGAAACACAAAATCTGTTTAGAGGAATTAAGTTTTATCACATAACTGGTTTTGATTCTGGAAAATCAGTCATGGAGGAGGATAAAACTCATTTATAAATTCTCATTTGGGCAAAATGATTTAGGAAAGAGTGCTGAATGGATACCTGATCTTATTAATGTCTAAAGTATGGCCGCTGTCAACATAGAAGAGGATACTTTGATTGTAAGATGTGGGTTTTATGTATATGAATATAAATGGTGTTAATAATAACTGAAATTGTTTCTCCAGTGAAATTTCTCAGTATATTACAAGACCAAATCAAACCAGATTTTCAGAAAAGCAAAGCCTTGTTAGTGATTTGGGGCACTAGAATGTTATGTGTTTGTTTGTTTGTTTGTTGAGGAGAAAGTATTCTCCCCTTTTTAAGAATTTATTGCATTTATTCCTGAATCAAAATCTTGCTAGAATAAATATAATAGCTTCTATTTAATCTATGTTTGTTGCATGCTTATATTGCCTTAAATTTACACTACATAAAAACTATTTAATTCTGCAATGTGAGCAACTTGGGCACGTTTTTGATGCCTCAGGCACCTCCTCAGATTCCCTCCTTAGACCCTCATTCTTTCAGTCTGCCTCAGTTGTCCCTGTAGATGACCAGGGCTGCTTGGGCCCATATGGTCCCACTTCCTGTGGATGACCAGACACCTTCTTGGAATGCAAGGCCCTCCTGGTTGCCAAGGTGCAGACTGGCTTTTACATCCCTACCACATCCAGATTTGGATAAAATACTATTTTACAGGGTGTAGGATCTGACCTTCTGCATAGCCATCCAAGGGTGTGCCCAGGATCCATATAATACAGGGAGTAAATACTCCAGGTGATAAATTTTAACCAAAAGGAAGCAAGAAATGGGAAGAAACAGGGTCGATATATTCCTTCTCCTACCTCCATCCCTTCCTCCTACAGACTGCTTCATGCTTTCTCCAGTTTATTTGCAGCTTCTTTGCAAGTCAAGTGGTACACCTGCCCAGTGGTTCTCTGTGTCTCTGAGGCTCACTGTAGAGTAGTAGCCAGCATGCTAACACATCCTCTCTTCTATTTCGCATCATCTCCTGCCTCACTTCCTTTTTACTTCACTCTCTGTGTCTTGGGCTCATGCCTCCCAAATAAAGCATGGATGCTTAATTTGGGCTTTGTTTTCTAGGGAATCAGGACTGAGACAGTTGATGTTACTCTCCTGTGTCAGGGAGGCATAGCTCTCCATCGAAATGTGTGCAGGGCTCCCTCTTCAGGAGTCTAGAGTTGTCACTGGAAAGTATTGGGTTGGCCAAAAAGTTCTTTCTGGTTTTTCCATAAGATGTTACAGGAAAACCCAAAAGAACTTTTTGGCCAACCCAAAAGCTCACCAGCCAAAGGCTCCATTTTTTTCTATCCCCCTTTGCACCAACCTGTGGCCACATTACCCACTCTCATCACTGGAATGTGAGCAAGAACAAAGTGAGACACCTCTGGGCTCACAGCTTTTAAAGAACATGCAGATTTTCCTATGCTCTCTTAACGTTTCCTTCATCTGCCACTAGGGGGTGACAAAACCAAACGATGGGAGAAGCACAATGTAGCAGAAAGCTGACCAGGAATATCTGTTTTGGCCTATGGTATGAGTAAGAAATGAGGTTCTGAAGACATTTTGAATTGTATTTGGACAGCAGGTAGTGTTTCTTTACCTGAAAAATCTTGATATTATTGTTAAGAAAACTAAGACAAGGATTTTGAAGTATACTCTCATTAAGTGAGTTTGTACATTTGAATCCAATTCTGCTTCCAAACAAAGTCTGTTCTCTTAACCACTATACTCAATTGCTTCATGTAATAATCATACCAATAATACCAATAATAAATATAACTAATATTTATTATCTTTGCTGTGTGTCAGGCTTGCTACATCAATTTCCTCACACAATCTCACGATAGCTCTATGAGGTAGGTACTCTTATTAACCCCATACTGCAGCTGAGACATCAAAGAATTTTAGCAACAAATAAAATGTGAACCTGGGATTCCTAATTAGAAGCCCCTATTTCTACCTAATATGGTATACTGCTTCCCAGAGCATTTCAATTTAGTAGTGACTTTTAAAGGAAGAATAAATACATATATTCAGTAAATTTAAAACTGCATTGTGGAGTAAAAGTCCATTTTATCTTAGAGAAATGTAAGCTCTAAATCAGATGTATTACATTGACCAAAATGATAAACCACAGAAAGTCAAGCTTCATAATTAAAATAGTTTTCTGAAAGAGCCTAAGGTGAGGTTTATTGGACAGTAAGCTATTATCCATTTATAAAGCATCCTATCAATTTCATAGATTTTTGTGGTTATTAAAAATTATGTATGATACAGAATTTATTGTGGTTAATGGCCAAATCTTGAGAAAATTATAACCAGAGAACACGGCTTCATTTATATTAATATCGATCACTCGATTTCATTTTTTTCCTTACAAAGTTTGTGTTAATAAAACACTAGAATTCATTTTTCCTTTTTTCCTTTCTTTCTTTGATCTCCACCTGTCATCCTCCAGATTTTGGACTGTTTTTTCTTTTTCTTTTAATTTTTAAATGTGTGTTGAGACCGTATGATAGTGCAATCTATGGCTGTACTAATAACCTGCCCCAATGTTAACCATGCTGACTTCACCAAAGGACTATTATTGTGAGAATTTAAAATGCCTTCGTTAGGCTGAGGTTGGTAGATCTATTGTTTGCACCTCCATTTTTATGATCTTTTTGAGCAGGGATCTGAATAAGGGCTTAACACTCACTTTACAAAAATAAAATCATTCCATATTCATTTTGTACAGATTACTCAATAATTCATGAATAGCTTTCTGATTGAAACTATTTTCATCTTTTTTTGCTAAATCACATCATTTTACTCCCATAAATAAGTCCATTTTGTTATTAGAGTCATGCTACAGTGAATGAACATTAAATACACTGCATTATTTAATTAATGCTTGTGCTCATTATTTGCACTGGAAGTAAATTATATTAAGAAAAAGTAAACAAATTATTTTAATGAAGTCTTTTATAATACTCTTTTTTTGCTTTCAAGGTTATGGCTGAATGAGTGGTCTAAAAAAGTTAATAGTTTATTAAATGCCTTGGAAGAGTTTTCTGTCATTAGAAGTAAAATTTGCCAGTGTTTGCCTCTGATTAGAAGTATTAGTACAATGTAAGGTAAAAAACATAAAAGTAGCCCAAAAAATCCCAGTTACATACACAATCAACATGTAGCCTCCATATCAAACATACTGGCTTTAGAACTATACAGTCTGAGGGGAGAAATAGTCCCTAAAATGTTTATAATACTTCTGAATTTATGTCAAAAGTGACACTAAGTTTTCTGAGTACCATGAGATAAATATAAAAGGAAGTAAGGTCCACTTGGTCTGATTTTTGGTGGATGTGGAGACAAGAAATTTCCTAATCAGAAATAGACTTTGCATGATGCATTTATCTCAGTAGGGTACCACACTGAACATATATTCTGGAATCACATGAAAACACCTCCAGGTTGCTACTGGTGCTCACTAATGTGCTGATACACCCATGTTTTGGGCACAGCATATTTTTTAGTTCTTCTTAGATGAATCACCCTGCTTGCTTTCTTTGCACTAGGACTTCTTTAGCAATGACCATGCTGCTAAAAGA
Source organism: Balaenoptera musculus (assembly GCF_009873245.2). Classification (NCBI taxonomy): domain Eukaryota; kingdom Metazoa; phylum Chordata; class Mammalia; order Artiodactyla; family Balaenopteridae; genus Balaenoptera; species Balaenoptera musculus. The sequence continues at coordinate 27,030,196 of NC_045791.1, read as the reverse complement.
TCAGGTCATAGGAGAATATTAATATATATTCTGAGTAAGAAGATGCCCTGTGATTTACTAAATGCATTGGGCCATAATGATGACAGACTTAGCCGTTTTGCTATTATCTTTGTCAGTAAGAGCACAGGCGTTATTACTCTCATCTATTTCCATATATTTTTAGAATAGGTTTTTCAAATAATTTACCAAGTCCTATCTTCATTGTTTTAACTGTAGGAAAAATATATCTTAACTCCCCAAACTGTCTCTGAAAACTCTGAATCTCTCTTAATTTGAGCATATGTAGTATAAACTATAAAGGGCTCCACAGTGCCTACAGAAAGAAATCATCTCTTCCCACAATCCTGTTCAAGGTCTTTCATGAGCTGATTCCACACTGACTTTCTAACCAAGTCAGAGTGCTTGCTGTCCTACAACACTGTTCCTCAACTTTTTTTGAGGCAATCCCTCACTGGCAGTGCATCCAGACAACTTACAGAAGAAACACAAAATAGTCTGGACTGGGGCATATACACCCTAGGACTCAGGGAACCACCAAGAAACATTTTTAAGAGCAATGACTAGCACAGTATGTGGAACAAGGCAAGCGATCGATAATATCTGGAAAATAAACAAATACATTAAGGAATTAATTTCCCACATTTTATCATTGCTTACTCCCTTTTTTCCATGTAAAGTGTCTTTTCGCCCCATTTCTGCAATGAAATCCTATTCAGCCTTCAAAAACTTCCTCAAATGTCACTTCCTCTAACGGATATATTTAGAATCCTTTCCAGCTGGAAGCCATACCTCTCTTCTCTTAGTTACCATGAAACTAACCCATGTCTCTGTTCATGCCATTTTGGAGTAACTATCAATGTCTACTTTTTCTCTACAATTACTTGATTTATGGGCATGCTTTCTATTTGTTTCTAGACCCTCAAGTGAAAGATCTGAGTTTGTTTCATTTTTGTGTCTTTCCTAATACCTAGCATCGTGGCTTAATATCAAGGACCCTAAGTGATATTTCCAGAATGAACTAATGGAGAGATACATAAGCTGACCATTACTTGCAACAAAAATTTCCTTGGGAAAGAGCTACCTGTAGCTAGACCTATGGTTCCCCAGCATGTTTTCTTATATTTCTTTATCATGTTAGTCATGTTCTATTATAATAAACCTACATATGATTCTGTTTCCCCTACTGGACTATAAGCACCTTGACAGCAGGGATTATATATTATTCATCTGGATATCTCTAGGGTTTAACAACACATTGTGTGACACCTGTTAGGAGTTGTTAGTAGTTCATAAAATAAATAAATGAATGGGTTCTCTAAATTACACAGCTTCTTCCCCATGAGGCAATCCATCAATTTTGGTTTTTTTAACCAGGAGTGCATATTTGCCACATCCCATTGCTAGAGTCCAGGATCTACACCATATCAAGCAGATGCTCTAAAATCACAAAGTACAGCCCATACACAGGAGGAAAGTTGCAAGTGAATTGCTGGAGCCAATTGAAATATTATGCCGGTACTGAAATAGGTAAGTGTACCTGAAAAATGCAAGGGGTATGATTCAAGGCCTCAGAGGATAAATCAAACTGACAGCTCTTGTTTCTTTAGGACTTCTCTGCCACTAGATGAATCAAATAATACTGTAGCTGCTTTTGAGACAAAAGTTTTTGCTCTTGGAGTAAATGAGTTGAAGTTAGAAGAATCATCTCCTCTCTTGCCTTTTCCCTGTGATAGTACCGGTCTTTTTAAGACAAGCAACACCTGGGTCATACTGCTGTTCAGTATATAGTTGTTAAAAGAAGAACCATGAGAGATTATTCTAGGGGGAAGATGTCTGGAGAATACTGACACACCTTATTAAAGAGTTGCCCCTGGTAGCAAATCTCAGCCCATGGCATTCTTCTCAATCCTTTTCTTTTATCCTATTTTCCAACCGAACTAAAATATTCATTTCTCTTTTTAGCACACAGACCTTGCCCATTTTCAGTTTCATGCCATTGTTCATATTTTTTTACTCCACTGGAATTTTCCCTGCCCACAAATCTCCACATATTGAAATTATAACCATCCTTCAAGGCCTAATTCAAATCTTTCACAGATGTGAGCTGTCCCTCCTTTAAATGTTAAAAAAAAAAAACAACAAAAAACTCTCCTATGTTTCTTATTTCATCTCATCCTATTTTTTGGCAGAGATGCTATAAAGCAAAGACTATATCTTGATTATATCTCTATGCCTTATATGTAGCCCTAACGAGCAAGCTGTTCATTGTAGGATTTCAATACATATTCTTATGAAGTCTTTTCCCACCAAGGCTTATATAAATAGCACTAACTTGATTAACCAAATGCATATTTAAATGAAAGTGAGGTAGATTGTAATGAGAAACTATGCTATTTGGATCAACTCTCCCAGTGAAAACAATGAAAAATGCTGGATAAAATATTTCTTTTTAAAATTAACCTTAAAAGAATTGAAAGGCTGAAAAGATAGTGGGAACATCCAGGGTAAATATTTTTTGGAGGTGAGAATCTGAACCCACAGAGAAAAGCAGAATCTCAAATCAAAATAACTGCACCTTGCCTGAGGGCATTATAAAGGGATAAAGGAGAACCAATATTAAACTTGTTCCCTTTCTCTAATCCCAAGGGATTATAAAGAAGACTGCCTTTGTAGATGAACAATGTTAAGAGAAGAAGGAGTGAACAATAATTCTGTCCCTGATAAGGTGTAGCACAGCTGTAGCCCTCCTTTTATGTACACATAACTCAAAAATTTTAAACTGTTAACTTAGATTGATCTAATCAATCACTGGAAGTGCCCCCAGACAATTTAGAAAAATACAAAACACTCTGGGGTAGGACACATTTATTCCAGGCCTCAGAGAACCTCCCATGATATTTCAGTAACAATGATTAGCACACAGTCAAAGATAAGCAGACACACAAGGAAACAAAGCAACGTGAGTGAGAACCAGTAGAAACAGACTGATGTAGACTTCAGATGCTAGAATCACAAGACACAGAATATAAAAAAACTATGCCTTCTAATTTTCAAAAAATAAAAGAGAGTCTTTAACATGCAGGGAAAAAACCCTATAACAAATGACATAGTAAATTTAAAAAAGAAATAAACTTCTAGAAATAAAAATTATAATAATGAAATAAAAATAATGTTTTTCACAAAGGGAGACTGAGTTAAAGAATTAGAAGATAAATCAAGATAAGTTATTTGGAATGCAGTTCAGAAAGACAGAAAGAAAGAAGAATATAAAACATGTGGAGGATAGAGTGAGAAAACTTAACATAGGTTTAACTAGGGGCTTAGAAGAAAATAAGAGAGAAAATGTAAAAGAAGCTACATTTGAGAAGATAATAGCTTGGAATTTTCTAAAATACTTTAATGACAGTTATAATCAATTTCAAGAGGCCCAACAATCCAAGCAGGGAAAATAAAAAGATATTGACACCTGGATGCATCACGGTGAAACAGTGGAAACACAAAGGTAATGAGAAAATATTATGAGCAACCAAAGAACAGTGGTTAGATTAACAGGTAACTTCTTGATAACAATAATGGATGACAGAAAACAGTGGAACGATATCTTTGATGTGCCAAAAGAGTATTAGTGCCAACTCAAAATTCTATATCCAGAGACAATATATATTTACAAAATGATGGAGAAATAGAGACATTTGAAACAAGCAGATGCTGAGACAGATTGTCACGACAAGACCCTTACTACAGGAATTTCTCAGAATGTACTTCAAACAGAAGAAAAAATAATCCTAGAAGGAAGGTCTAAGACACAGGAATATATAAATAACAAGGAACATGGCAAATATTGGGCAAATAAAAATCAATATTGATTCTATAAAAGAGAATAAATAATGTCTAGTGGTGTTAAAAAAGAAAAGAGAGAATTAAAATACAGACAGAAATAGCATATACATTGGGAAGGTGATAAGTGAATTAAAAATATTCTAAAGTAATATTTGAATAGCTTTAGTCTTCAGTAAGTTATAATTCTAGGCAAGTCACTAACAGAACACCAAGTGTATCACTCCTAAAACAGTAAAGAAGAATATGAAATGATTAAAACAAAATGAAAGGAAGGAAAAAGCAAGACATACTGATATTTAGAGAAAGAAGCAAGAAACAAAAGAAACACATGCTGTGATTCCATTTTATAAATTCAAAAGCAGATAAAGTATACTATATTTTTAAGGGCTATAGATATAGCTGGGAAAGTAATAAAGGGTGATGAAATAATGACTAAAATGCCATTTAAGTCTGTGGCAAGGGGAGAGGCTGCGATGACATACGGACAACAGGCAGGGGTGGGGCTTTGGAGGGCTGGCAGGGTGTGCATCTTGCCCTGGGTAGTGGTTATGTAGAAGTTTGATTATAACTGTTAAAATATACATACATGTTTTATACATTTTACTAAAAATGATTTCTGCATTATTTTCCAGTGACAATATTTCAAAATTTTAAAGTGAGTTACAAATCAGAATACAGAATAAGAACACTCTCCTTTCCTTTATAATCCAGAAAATCCGGAACTAAGGACACCACTGGTTTTCCAATGCTCCTTTTCACAGGAGGGAGAGCCAGTCTGGACCAAACTTTCTCTGGTCTGAGGTGAAGTGAACAAAACAGAGACAATGTATGTAGACGTAGGAGGGAGACAGTTTCCTCTCTTGGTAAAGACTGTCTTTAATTTTGAGGTTTTATCCCACCTAGATTTAGGATTGGGGTATTATACAATGTCCTTTCTGTTAGAAAGTGACAGTAGCAGTAGGCAGTACTTTACTCTTTAATGTCCTTCTTAAAAAAGAAAAACAGAATAGGTCAGTCCTCCTTTTCCTTGAATAGGTCACTGAGAACCCAGAGCCTATGAATCTCTGATTTATACACACCAGCAAAGTGACTGTGTTTCTTTTCAGGGGGAGGCTGCTTTTGATAAAAATGTGACTTGGTTATGAACTGAAAGAATTTCAGTGAGAAAGAAATATAGCCAAACATGGAATGTGGGATCAGGCACAACACTGTGTGGCATTCTGTATTAAATGTGAAAGCAGTAAGGTTAAGAGACAATGGAGGAAGATGAGGGCCCCAGGAAAATATATATGGACAAGCAGGATATTACATCTAGAACCCCAAATGGAGAAATGGCTTCATTTTCAGAATTATTCAGTGCTCAGACACAATATTTTATGCTGCCTATGGATGCATATTTCTTTTTTTGGAGACAGTACACGCTGGTATTCCTTGAATTAATATACCTTTTCTTCTACGTATGTGTGAATCAATTCAAATGCAAAACTAAGATAGTATAATGATAAGTTATAATTATATTATACCCTATATTATGTACTATAGAATATAGCATATTTATATTTTAATGGAGTATATTAGGATATAACAATTATTTTATGGCTACTATGCATATTTTTATTTATTTTATTAACTAACTTTATTCCTTACTAATCCTCTTGGCAAATATTACTATCTCCACTTTACAGATGAGGATTCTGAAGCTCAAAGGAGTTGAATAAGTTTGTCAGCTCCTAAGTGGCAAAACTAGAATAAAGTTCCCTGTGGTTGAACTTCAAAGCCCTTCTCCTAGCTACTTTGCTGCTTTGTCTCACCACTGCATTAACATTCAAAGATCATTCCTGTACAGATTAAAATGCCATTTACTCTTTTAAACCACATTTTGCACTCACTTAGGCAGCTTCTACAGACCCCCTTGGAGAAAAGGACAGACTTTCCCAGAAGTACAATGAACAGTAATACCAGGACATGTGTAAGGGGGCACAAGAGTAATACAGAAACTTGAGCATAAGTCTCTTTCAAAATAAAACCACAGTATCTTTAATCAAGGCCTGGTAATCATCATATCATTTCTCTGAGACTGGAATTGGTAAATGTGGGCTATCCCACCAGGCCTTTATATCTGGTTAGAAATGTATCCAAGAACTTGACTAGCAAGACAATTCATGCAGTACAAACAGGAATCTGTAATTCTTTCCCCTATTACCACAAAACACAGTTAGTTCCTGCCCAGAATTTGCTTTGAAGACAATGAGTGTCTGGGAGAAACCATAAGAGCACTGAAAATGGGACTAGAAGTAGTAAATAGGGACTGCCAAAAAAAAAAAAAAAAAAAAAGGGGGTTAACAAATTTCCTCTAAAAGTAAAATCTATTGTCAATTTACAACAGTTCTGAAGCTTGAACTAGAGGCATGCAATTAGTGAGCTGACTTGCAAGGTTTGCCTACAGTAAGGGGGAGTTTTCTTCCACCTGTACAAAATTAAGCATCTGATAACTATCTCCTGGTATGAGGAGATTAAAATAATAAAATAAAAATAAACCAAATGCTTTAACTTGGAATCTAATCTCTCCCATTATCCCAGCACATTCACATAAACTCTGCTCCAGCAGAATTCTTCTCACCCAGCAGGATGAAGATCATCTTCTCAGCAGCCAAATTCAGCAAGGCAAGTGACTTTCCTCCCTTCTTGATTTCCCCTTTAGAACTCATTCAAAGGGAAGACAAAGGACCCGTGGGTGGATGGGAGTTGTTTTGTACCTAGCCTTTAGGGGTACCTTATTTTTCTTAAAAAGATTATCTCAACATTACTGTAGCCAAAAAATAAAAACAAAACAAAACCCTAAAACAAATTTCTGAGGCAGTTTAAATTAAAAATACAAAGGACTGAGATATATTTTTAATTTATTCATAATTAGTTTACAGATTGGCTGCACCGAGACTCCAAAATCAGCAAGCTACTTGGGGATAAAGGCTATTGCAATTATCAGGAGCAAGCCAAATGCTACCTTTTGTTCTTACTAAAATCTTCTCCTTTAAAAAAAAAAAAAAAATCTCCTAGCAAATGATTTTCTATTTCCTATTTAAAGAGGATTACATAGCAAACACGACTAGTGGCTGGAAAGCAAAGAACCTTCCATCGTTTTATTACCTGCCAAATACAAATTAGTTCATTGTGGTTAATTCCTGCCAGGAGACCCCTTTTCCCTGCTGCCCATCAGGCCATTGGGGTATGGCAGGTTGGTTCCTGCCCGGAGTCCTTCCTACTCAGGAGGCTGTCAGATATGCTGCTTGCCCACTGTCTCCAACATCGTGTGGCAGCTCTGGTGTTCAGGCAGCAAGGTTTTGAGCTTGAATTGCCCCAGGAACTAGCTCAGAATTGCTCCTACTTACTAACACTGTCAAATCTCTGTGGGCATATATGAGGCCCTCCTCCAGGTACAAATCAAGAAGCCCTACAAATTTCACTTTGTAATAACTATTGGATACAGAAATTGTATTAGTTCCATTAGATGGAGTCATAGAACTGTTCAGAAAGGTTAGCTGGATGTAGTGAATGTCACAGTTAGACTAAGATAAAAAATCACTTTGTTAACTTAGAGTCTTTCCTCATTGGTAACACCCTATATTAAGGTGCCATTTATAAACAGTTTATTATTATTTATTAATGTGTGAAGCACTTTATAGCATGCTAGATAACAACTTAAATTCATGTATTAAAGATGCACATACATGGTTTAATACGATTTACGCCTTATAATATTCTTTAAAACAGCTTTCCATAGTCTCATCCGTTAAGTATTTATTACTAATGCATTTTATAACATACTTTATACTACATTATTTGAGCAAGTAGCTGCATTTAGTGATCATTTCATAAATAAGAATAAAGCATTTATAAATGGCACCTTAATTTAAAGTGTTACCTTCCCATAACTAGAGAGCTGCTTGCCATGCATCTCATTTTGTGATTATTCTCCAAATGCACCACTTAATAAAACAAACACTAAGTTCTATTTTCCCTTCATCTGATTAAAAGTTTATTGAGTCATTTTCCTCCATCTGCTTTCAGATGTTGATAGCTTGGAGGCTTTAGTGTGATTTCTGTTGAAACCAAACTTTTAATTCAACGATATTTCTGTAAACATGATAATAGTAGAAACAGAAAACTACCCACCATATTAGACAGAGCCTGCTGCTTGGATTCTTTGTAAAATTCAATTTTTCGACTAGAAAGAACAATCCAGGAAGTAGACCAGTTTTTCCTTAGGAGAGAAAAAAGCAAAAAAAGCACTATCACTTGAAGAAATCATTCACAGGTATTGTATGAGCAACATTTGGAATAAGTAGAGACTATCTTTACTTTTAACCAGAATTCCTAAAAATCTTTTCTTTATTAAAATCTACAGGTGGGGGCTTCCCTGGTGGCGCAGTGGTTGAGAATCTGCCTGCCAATGCAGGGGACACGGGTTCGAGCCCTGGTCTGGGAAGATCCCACATGCCGCGGAGCAACTGGGCCCGTGAGCCACAACTACTGAGCCTGCGCATCTGGAGCCTGTGCCCCGCAACAAGAGAGGCCGCGACAGTGAGAGGCCCGTGCACTGCGATGAAGAGTGGCCCCCACTCGCTGCAACTAGAGAAAGCCCTCGCACAGAAACGAAGACCCAACACAGGCAAAAATAATAAATAAATAAAATTTAAAAAATAATTAAAAAAAAAATCTACAGGTGGTATGGAATTTAGGTAATAATAAAAATATTCTGTAATTTTTATATATCATGGCATTTATAGTAAAAGTTTCATCATTTGTAGATCTTCCCCAAATCTTTTTCAGCTATCAAAAATCCAACCTCGTGTATCCATGTCTTCCACTCCATAAAAAGTCTATGTTTCTGCAGCAAACCAAAAACAGCAAAGTAAAAATAGAAATCAGAACCTCGTCCTTCATCGTTATATCTCTTCATTGGTTTAGTATACATCAGAGTCTGCAAAACTAACCAGCTAATTTACCTGCCTAGTTCACAATATTTTTCAATGTTGAAACTCAATGCAAATAAAGGGAGTCAAATGCTTTTTACTTTTTTGCCAATCAAATTGGCAAGAATTAGAAGGAATAATACCAAGGTTTACTGAGAGTATGGAGAAATGGATTCTCCCATACAGTTTTGGTGGAAGTGGAAACAACTTTTCAGGAGTGAATTTGGCAATATGTTTTTAAAAAATATTTTAAAATGTGTATATCTTTTGATTGAACAAGCCCATTACTATGAATTTAAATTTATCCTAAAGAAATCATCTCATAAGTTAAGGCTCTGTACACAAGAATGAAGTGCACCATTTCTTAATTCTGCATCTAAAATATCAAAAAATGAGATAGGTTATATAAATTGCATATAATGGAGTCATACAATGGACTAATGAACCCTGTGCTTAGCAGAATCCTGATATGGGAAGATTTTAATGCAGACCATAATATAATATGTAGTTCATAAGACCATGCTGTGCTATTTACCTATGATTGTCCTCACCCATCCCAGCCCCTTCTGATTATCAATTCCCATTCATCGAAGTTCAAATATTATGTCCTCAAATATGTTTTCCATGACTTCCTCACATAGCACTTAGGATAAATCAAAAAAATTTTTTTGGTAAATTTCACTTCTCTTTCCCCCATTAAATAAAAAGCCCCAAATTGACAGAAAACATTTCATCCTTACAGAGATACCCCCAGTGACAAGCAACAGTGCCTTGGACAGAGTAGGCACTAAATATGTATATGTTGAGTCAATGATTAAACTTAGGCATGGGGGTAAAAAAAAAAAAGCTGGATATAACAATAGTTAAATCAGAGAGTGAAACCATAGCTTTTGATTTTCGTTTGCATTGAACATGTATTACTTCAATACGTAGATGTATGTATATTTGTGTCATGAAGAAAGACACATGTTTTAGATGGTAAAAGATTAAGGAGATTAATATACATATGTTTCTATTACATCATATTGCTGCAGTTTGCTTTGGGTTAACACTCAGTTCAGAATAGCTGAATTCATTTTACAAAAGTGATTTTTTAGAAAAGTTTACAAAAAGACTATTCTGGTCCATAGAAAACTACACAAAGATACATTTTAAATGACCATTTAAGATCTTCGTGTAATTTAGTTCCACTTGCCTCATAGTCTCTAGGGGCTTGATTTAAAGGACAGCTGTGATTCAGTAAAGTTAATATTTACAAGATTAGGTTGCTCTTACATGCCTGAAGCTTTCCTAATGATACACCATTGTGTTAAAAAGAAAAAAACTGGATAAACAGAAACAAAACAAACACAATGTGTATTTTTCAACATGCAAATATGAACACTATGTTCTTGGACCCACTTGTCTTCAAATAGTCACTTTTTCAATCAAATGATGAAAAAGATGGGGGAAAAATGAAAACCACATAGACCTTTTTCTTCCCTTGCCTTAGTTCCTATTTCTCGTTTTAGGTAACAGTAGCAGCAAGATGAATTGGAACACCTGTAGCCTTCTTCTTATGCAGGTCATAATATTAGATGGCCCAAGATAGAGTAAACATTGGCGGGACTGCTGGTCTAGACTGGGCATCATTTTTATCTCCACCCCTTACTTTGACCATATGTAACCAAGGAGAATGGGACACCCCGAGGCATGATGGAACCTATATTTAACCTGCCTGTTGTATTTCCCACTATATTTTTCATCTCCTGGCAAGAGATACTCTATACCTTATTTGCTTCCTGTCTATAGCAAGCCCTGGGTAAATGGTTCTGATTTGATCTTTTTCAGATGTTGATCGTTTATAGAATGTGTTGGCATTACTCTTCCCTTTCTTAAACTTGGAACTGGAACTGGTTAGAACTGAAGTTGCATGAAATTCGATTACCTCATGGTTCACAGTTAGAACTTTGAACTGCTGTGAAATGTTCCCTCTTAGGTGAATCTGATGAACAAGCTGAATAGGGTAAGAACTGCAGGTATTGGAAACTTAGTAATATGAATTGTTCTGGCACTTTACATACAGCGCAATTTCTTTTTGATCTTATAAACTACAAACAATGTCTTTATGAATACAAGTGAAGATTTTTCCTATTTGTTTAAGATAATTTCATTTCAAAAAGAAAAACAGAATGCTGTTTTTCAACGTTTTAGAGGCTCCAATTTTAATTCAGTTTTTCATGATCTCTTTTAAAATAATAATTAGCATAAATTATTTTGAGTACCTAGTATAAGTTTGCTTGTCTACTGGAGACTTAGCTTCACTTTAAAAGATGATGAAGGTACTAATCTGTCCATTTACTAATATGGAAAACAAAGTTCAGAGTGTTTAGGTAACTTACTTAAGGCCATACACTTAGAGTCAGACTCAGTTTCTCCGATTCTGAAGCCTGAAGTCTGTTCACTAATTTATGTTGTGTTTTTTTAAAGATTACAGAGTATAGGCATACCTCATTTTATTGTGCTTCACAGATATTGTGTTTTTTTACAAATTGAAGGTTTGTGACAACCTTGCTTTGAGCAAGTCTACTGGCGCAATTTTTCCAACAGCGTTTGTTCACTTCATGTCTCTGTGTCACATATTGGTAATTCTCGCAGTATTTAAAACTTTTACATTATTATTATATTTGTTATGGTGATCTGTGATCAGTGATCTTTGATGTCACTATTGTAATTCTTTTGGGGTGCCATGAACCATGCCCATATAAGACAGCTAACTTAATCCATAAGTGTTGTGTGTGTTCTGACTGCTCCACTGACTGGCCTTTCCCCATCTCTCTTCCTCTCCTCAGGCCTCCCTATTCCCTGAGACATAGCAATATTGAAATTAGGCCAATTAGTAGCTCTACAATGGCCTCTAGGTGTTCAAGTGAAAGGAAGAGTTGCATCTCTTTCACTTTAAATTGAAAGCTAGTCATGATTAAGTTTAGCGAGGAAGGCAGGTCAAAAACCAAGACAGGCTGACAGCTAGGCCTCTTGTGCCAAGGAGTTAGCCAAGTGAATGCAAAGGAAAAGTTCTCGAAGGAAATTAAAAGTGCTACTCCAGTGAACACATGAATGATAGAAAAGCAAAACTGTCTTAATGCTGATATGGAGAAAGTTTTAGTGGTTTGGATAGAAATCAAACCAGACGCAACATTCCCTTAAGCCAAAGCCTAATCCAGAGCAAGATTTTAACGCTCTTCAATTCTGCGAAGGCTGAGAGAGATGAGGAAGCTGCAGAGGAAAAGTCTGAAGCGAGCAGAGGTTGGTTCATGAGGTTTAAGGAAAGAAGCTGTCTCAGTAACATCAAAGTACTAGGTGAAGCAGCAAATGCTGACGTAGAAGCTGCAGCAAGTTGTCCAGAAGCGCTAGCTAAGATAATTAATGAAGGTGACTACACTAAACAAGAGATTTTCCATGTAGACAAAATAGTCTTCTATTGGAAGAAGATGCCATCTAGGACTTTCATAGCTAGAGACGAGAAGTCAATGCCCAACTTCAAAAGCCTCAAAGCACCGACAGACTCTCTTGTTAGGGGTTAATGCAGCTGGTGACTTTAAGTTGAAGCCAAAGCTCATTTACCATTCTGAAAATCCTAGGATCTTTAAGAATTACGCTAAATCTACTCTGCCTGTGCTCTATAAATGGGATGACAAAGCCTGGGTGAAAGGACATCTCTTGGCAACATGGTTTATTGAATACTTTAAGTCCACTTTTGAGACTTGCTGCTCAGAAAAAAAGATTCCTTTCAAAATATTATTGTTCACTGACAAACTACCTGGTTACTCAAGAGCTCTGATGAAGATATACAATGAAATTAATGTTGTTTTTATGCCTACTAATGTAACATCCATTCTGCAGCCCATGGATCAAGGAGTCCTATCATGTAAGAAATACATTATAGCTGCTATAGGTCATGATTCCTTTGATGGATATGGGAAAAGTAAATTGAAAACCTTCTGGAAAGTATTCAATATTCTTGATGCCATTAAGAACATTCCTGATTCATGGGAAGAGGTCAAAATATCAACATTAACGGGAGTCTGAATTAGTTGATTCCAACCCTCATGAATGACTTTGAGGGGTTCAAGGCATCAGTGGAGGAAGTGACTGCAGAAGTGGTGGAGATAGCAAGAGAGCTAGAATTAGAAATGGAGCCTGAGGATGTGACTGAATTGCTACAATCTCATGATAAAACTTTAAAGAATGAAGAATTGCTTCTTATGGATGAGCAAAGAAAGTGGTTTCTTGAGATGGAATCTTTCTGTGAAGACTGTTGAAATGACACCAAAGGATTTAGAATATTACATAAATTTAGTTGATAGAGCTGGGGCAGGGTTTGAGAGGGCTGACTCCAATTTGAAAGAAGTTCTACTGTGAGTAAAATGCTTTCAAACAGCACTGCACACTACAGAGAAATCGTTTGTGAAAGAAAGAGTCAACTGATGTGGTAAACTTCCTTATTTTCTTATTTTCAGAAACTGCCCAGCCACCCCAACCTGTAGTAATCACCACCCTGAGCAGTCGGCAGTCATCAACATCAAGGCAAGACCCTCCACCAGCAAAAAGATTATGACTCACTGAAGGCTCAGATGATGGTCAGCATGTTTTAGCAATACAGTATTTTTGAATTAAGGTATGTACATTGTTTTGTTAGACATAATGTTATTGCACATTTAATAGACTACAGTAGAGTGTAAACATAAATTTATATGCAAGGGGAAACCAAAAAAAATCATGTGACTCTCTTTGTTGCCTTATTCTGTTTATTGAGATGTTCTGGAACCCAACCAGCAATATACTGTTTTCTTGGTTAAGGAGACTGTCAATGTCAGATTTCACCATAGTTTTGGTCCTAAGTCTCAAATTATAAAAGCTAGAGTACAGAGCCTGTGACAAGGTATAAGCCATCTGGACTGTCAAATTAACTGTTTTACCTAATGTTAATTAGAAGGATTGGTCAAAGGCCCACCACTCTCAAGCTCTATTTTTCTCTTGGGAATTGAACTGATTTAAAGGAGTCACATGATGAGTCTTTCAACTCCTCATAAGAAGCCGGAAGCAGCGATGTGCTTCTAACTATGACACCACCTCTTTCTCTTTCCTGCTAGGGGATTATTCTGGTTTGGGATGAGTAGGCTCACCTGCACTCAGTAGGGAGCCTAAAACCAGAAAGTGTTTCAAAAGCCTCTAGTCTAGGAGTGGCTAAGAATTCACCTAATGGGGATATCTTTTAACCTATGACTTAGGTCAGAACCTTCCTCTCTCAATGAAGTAGTCTAGAGACTTGGCTATTTTCTTCACAATATCTTTCGAGTCCATTCCCCATTTGATGTGTTTGGCCCACTGTGCTGCCTGTAATTCTCAGGATATCAGCAGAAAAGCTTTCTCACCAGTTACTCTAACACAGCGAGCCTTTTGATGGCACTGTCAGCTCTGGAGGGAGTATGAATAGGGTCAGCTGGCAAGGTTTTGCCTTGACTTGTACCTTTAATGCTTTCTGCATGCAACCAAATCCTTATAGGTGACAGTTTTTCAGTGTATTGAGATTCAACCCAGAAGGCGAGTAACTCCTTCAAGTTTAGAGGGCTCAGGCAGGGCTTTAAAAATAGACCTTCTGAGGATGAAGCGATTTTCAGAATGGAAAGAAAGTCCCTCTACTTTCCTAGTACCCCCAAAGAGGGGAACACCATCCCTGACCTCCTAGAGCTTTTCCACTCCTGGGCACAATATCTGACATTTAGTGAATGCTTATCAAAGGTTTTTGAGTAAAAGAATATATGGGTTCTCAAATTTCAGGAGGGTCACACATCTAGATTATTCCTGCCCTGTTTGTTGTTATTTACTAACAAGGACTACAAAACACCTACTTCTTGCATTTCCCTTATTTATTCCTTAGTTCCCAAATGTTTTGATAAGTCTTTCATAGCATTGTTTTAAAAGTATCTAACATTCCTGGTTTAGTATATCTTTTTCTAATTTATAATCCTAGTGGCAATACCTGAGCTTTCTCTAGAGGGCTTCCTGACTTCTCAGATGTGTTTCAATAAGATAAGCTATTATGAATGCATTGGTTCTCACTCTGTGCGAGGTATGGCACCTGGTATTTTGTATGTGTCAAGTAATTTAATCCCCAAGCCAGTCACTAGTATCTACTGAGCATCTACCAGAGGACAGATACAATTCCAAGGACTGAATATATAAAGGCAAATAGCAGAGACCTCAAGGCATTTATGTCTAACTCAGGGGAGACAGGCAGTAAACACGGAAACAAATCCTCCACATTCAGATAAAAAAATTGAGACTTAGCGAGGTTGCATCCTACCCAAGGGCATCAAAGTCATAAATATGGGATTCAGACCAAGTCTTCTGGACTTAGAAGGCCATGCTCATTCTGTTGTATCAGTTGTCTCTAGAGCAGGTGGCATGCAACTCTCCCTTAGTCATATTGGGCACGTCTATGCAGAGCCTCATGATAGACCCTGACAGAGGAAGACACCCAACTGCTGTCAAAGAGTTACTTGAACATCTTTCTCCTTGGAACAAGGGAACTTCTTAGCCTGACCTGGGCTGTTCTGCAATGCTGACCTGTAAGCTCTTTCATCTCTACCTTCCCAAGATGGCCAGCACGTAACTTCATCCATTGATGGGAGCCAATTAATGCATCAACACTTCATCATCTTAACTTTGAGGGAGTTCTTTTTTATTTTTCCACACAGAGAGATAAAAACCAAGCTGTTGGATAGACTTGAGGGTTAAGCAAGATACACAGGTCAAGAAATGTCCAACTTCAGTAAGTCAGAGGTCCCAGGAATAGGTGAGAGAGTCTCCGCATGAATTTACAAGTAACAATTAGGTAAGGGATTGATATTGACACTACTGATTCAGTACAGGAAATAGATCCTGGGACAATAAATACAGGATATTTATTTTAATTTTTTTTGTCACAAGACATCACATCTAAGGGGGAAAAAGATCCTTAATGTAATTAGGAAGGAGGAAGAACTAAATTCTAATGACAATTAGTTACAATTAATGCAATTGGTGGGACAATTTCTCCAAGTGAGACACTTCAGAGAGCTTCCCTAAAACAAATACTGAGTTGTAAAGGTAGAAAGTAAAAACAAAACAAAACAAAACAACCCCAAAACCAAAGAAAGCTCAACACAGGCATCAGCTTGACCAAAAACTCTGCATTCTACAAAACGGACACCGGATGGCAGCACATAATAACAGCAACTTGGTAACTGCTTATCTGAAGAACGCTTGATGGAAAATGGCCCTTAAAATATTCGTTATCGTCATAGGAATCTGTTAGCTTGAACTCAGGTTTAACATATTCATCTGCTCTAACATCAAAGCTTTATATCTTACACTCACCTCTCCTATGCCTGCTTTGGTAATGACACGGTGGCAAACGAAAAAGTCAGAGGAAAATATATGTGAGGTTACTTTGTAAATTTCAGACTCACTCTGGGCCGCCTGCCTCTGTTATCTGACTTGGGCACACTGGATTTGACTTGATTCTGTACCTCTGGTGGGGGTGAATGTGATTTACTCTAGTGTCCTTGACTGATTTACTGAAAAATCACTTAGACACTGTTTAAGTGTTCTGACTAGTTCTCAAACTGGTAGGTGAAGAACTTACTGCTTCTCTCTTATATTTTAAGCTTCTTGTAATTTGCCTCTGCTTAAAAAAAGGGTCAAAGAGACACTGATGCATAAATATATACATCTCTGCCACTATTGCAAGAAATGTAAAAGCTTTATATATTCAAAGGGTTACTAGAAGTTGGAAATTATAACAGAGCGTGTACTGGAAATCATGAAACTAAAGCAACCTTTTACAAATTAACTTCAGTATTCCATACTCTCCAAACCTTCCCTCCAGTCCTCACTATGGACATTAAAAAGAGAGAAAGACAGATGAAGCCTGGAAGAATTTATTGGGCTCTTGAGCAGAAAATGCTAAAAAAAAAAAAAAAAAAAAGTTTACATTAGGTGGGTACTTTGGTATCACGTTCTACAGAAAGTCTATTCTGAGAAACAATTGTTTAAAAAGAAGAAAAAGCAAATAAAAACAAAGGTCTAATAGCCATGGGCTCTAGGATGAAAGTACACACTAGTAGACATAACATTGCACTACCTTTACTCGATTTCTTCCCAAATACCTCTCTGTCCATATTTTCACCCTCAAGTCCTTCTTCCCAAGTCCCTCTGAAAAGCAGAGCAGAGTGACAAGCCACATATGATAAGATGTACAGAGCCGCAAATGGGATGACGAAGGGGCAGGCTTGAAAGTTATAGAGGGAGAGATAAGGGTATGGAAATAGCTTACATGTTGTCAGGGGGCTTTTATAAATTAAAGTTGTTTTCAATTAAAGAACTGAAAACAACTCTTTGCTAAGGTCTCTGAGAGCTTCAGAGAAACCTGGGCTACTTAACTTTTGGGGATAGACGTACCAAAATGCAGGAATTTCTAAACTTTATCAGAAGAAGCATACTTTCAATGTTCACAAAGAAAAACTGAAGTTGAATGCTGAATGTCTGGGGCTTTCAACCCCGTCCATCTGTCTGGGGAGATTTCTAGAACTTCATTTCAAAATAAAGCTAAATTTATGGCCCTTTACAAATGTAAGATATAGCCAAGGAGTTCTCCTTCCTTCCACCCACTCTTGTTGTATTCAGAGATAGGTCAAACTTTTCTTAGAAAGAAAAAATATATGAAAGAGGAAAGGAAGCTAAAGAAAAAGGAACAGGAGAAGGGAAAGAAAGAAAAATAAGAACACAAAATATGATGTGGATGACCTGTCATGTATTTATGAGTAGAAAACTTTATAGAGATTAATAAAATAGTAGTAAGTGACAATTGAAGCCCTTTGTACTGTTGATGGTATGAAATAAAAGAACAATTTTTGCTTCCTGGCCTCAAACATCTTCTAGCAAGAGGGAAAAGTCCAACCTACTTTAAACAGAGGACAGGGTTAAAACTCTGATACCAACTATACACGCAATAAGATTGAGAGAAGGAGAGCTTGATACAAGTGACCAAGTTTCTCCACTTGTTAAGATTGAAAGTGGTAATATAGCCTATTTTAGAGTATTATTTCAGAATTACTGGTAAAGCAATTATCCAAGTACTTGACAGAATAAGCATCTGTTACTATTGCAGTAACTCATTACAATTTATAAAAAGATATAAAGTTCCTTGATAAATGGGGAAAAGGCTATGGAAAGAAATTTTACATAAGAAATACAAATTATAGCAACTATGGTATACTATTTAATAGTTACTAAATTACCAATGATATAAAAACTACACAATTTTTCAAAGTTATGATTAAACTGACCATTTTGTTGTTAGTTACAAAAAACATACAGACTCCTTGGGCAAGCAGTATGTCAATACATAACGGTCATTTAAAAAAATGGTCTTGTGATTTAATTAAGTCATCTAGGCTTAGAAATTCTCTTAAGAAAATATAAAAGAAAAATTGACAAGCAATAGTAGGTTTACTGCATTTATAGCTATTTTAGTATAAAACTGGAATCAACTTAAAAATCTAATAAAAGAGGAACGTAGAAATGGCTTGGTGTATTACAGTCCCATCAACATTGTGGTGTATTATATGTTATTAAACATGCTGACGATATATACTACAATTTTCAATCTGTAACGTGTTTATAATAAAAACTAAAGCAATCCTTAAAGCAACTAAAAATAGAGCTACCATATGATCCTGAAATCTCACCCCTGGGCATATATCCAGAGAGAACCATAATTTGAAAAGATACATGCACCCCAATGTTCACTGCAGCACTATTTACAAAAGCCAAGACAAGAAAGCAACCTAAATGTCCATCAACAGATGAATGTATAAAGAATATGTGGTGTATATATATACATATATATATGTATATATATACACACACACACCCCTACATATACATACATATACATACATATATATATATACATACACACACACACACACACACACACACACACACACAGTGGAATATTACTCAGCCATAAAAAGGAATGAAATAATGCCATTTGCTGCTGTTGCAAATGGGTGGACCGAGAGATTATCATACTAAGTGAAGTAAGCCAGACAGAGAAAGACAAATACCATGTGATATCACTTATATGTGGAATCTAAAAAAAGAAAAAAAAAAGAAAAGAAAAAAAAAGACACAAATGAACTTATTTCCAAAACAGAAAGAGACTCACAGATACAGAAAACAAACTTATGGTTACCAAAGGGGAAAGGGGGATGGATGGGAGGGATGAATTACGAGGCTGGGATTAATATATATACATACTACTGTGTATAAAATAGATAACCAACAAGAACCTACTGTATAGCACAGGAAAATATACTCAATATTATGTAATAACCTATAAGGGAAAAGAATCTGAACAAGAATACATATATATATACATATATATATATATATATATATGTATATATATAGAACTGAATCGTTGTGCTGTAAACCTGAAACTTGCATGATATCATAAATCAACCATACTTCAATTAAAATTTTTTTAAAAATTCAAAAAAGAAAGCAAATCCCACAAACAATAAAGAATAAAATTATGGAACAATATGGATCAAATTTAAAGATTTCTGGTCACTAAGGACTTTCATCAGCAAGGTAAATAGATAGTGAGAGACTTGGAGGAGATATTTGCCAAGCCTAAAGTTGACAATGTATTACTACCTGGTGTACATTAGGAGTTCTCTCAAAAAAACAAAAAAAGTGAGAAACTCAGTAGAAAATAGAGTTTATGCACAGGCGATTCTTGGAATGCAGAGCCTGACTGCCTCTAAATAGGTGACGTGATGCTTAACTGAAACACCAGTCAGAAGAATAAAAATAAATGCAACACTAAAGTAATGTCCTATAGCCATCAACTTGCAAAACTGAAAGTTTGATAATGCTGCATGCTGATGAGATCATGGAGCGAGGCGATCCCTTCTGCATTGTGGAGAGAGTGTGAACCGATGCATTCATTCTGGAGAAAGCTTGGCAGTAGCACCCAATTCATTTATAACCGTGTGTACCTTACCACCAAGCAATCCTTTACTCCTGGGGGTATGCCCCAGAGAGAATTCCTCACAGGTCTGTAAGGAGACATATCGGTGTGGTTTGTTGCAATGTTGTTTGGGATGGAAGGAGTTAGGGACAATTTAGGTATCCACTCCTGGGAGACTGAGTAAGTAAAATTTGATGTGTGTTCACAACGGCAAAATGGGCAGCAGTTGGAAGAAACTAACTTGTTTTAAATATATAGATATAGATAGATATCCTAACATTGACTAACATTGAATGAAAGTAGTACGAACCAGAACGAGGCTTATAAACCAAAGGCTTATGCACTTTAGAACACATTCACTTACACACTGTTTTCCAGAATGCCACACATATAGCCATATAAATGTATGGAGAGAGGATTTCATGAACACACATTCTACAGAGGATTGACGTGAGGAATGGAGATGAAGAATAAAATAAAACCAACTAGGGGTCTTGCCCAGAATGATGATAATACAAGGCCACACACTGAAGAGGAAAATCAACTCAATTTGTACACCTGAGGTTAAAAACAAAGACAAAAACAAAAACAAAAATGGAAAACTAAAATTTATATAACTTTAAGTGAAAAAGCTGAAAGAATGTATAATTGCATGCAAGCTGATTGAAATAACAATAAAACATAGTACAAAATAATATTTATATGAATTTAAACTAGAACACAGAAATGGTATGTAAGCTGATTAAAATAACAACAAATAAAACAAATACAAAATGGTATACACACTGGTTGAAACTACCTAAAAATGTATTCATGTGAGTCTGTTAGGGAAAAGGCCTGGTTGTGCTCCTCTACTTTTTCTTGACACCACTTTCTAGGAAAACATTTTACAGGGATGGTTTATGGATAGCTTATGGGCAAGGACATTGTACAAGACGACTGTGGTGGCACATCATCTTGTTTTCTTGGAATTCCTTTTAGCATCTCCTCCTCTTGCTTGCATGAGTCTGGAGGCTAAGACTGACCAAAGCTATCACCTCCTCTTTCCTGCCAAGCCCCAGTGAAAGGTGAAGTGATAACTTACACAAGTCCTTTTCTGTCCCTCTTTGGATTTTTTGTCCACATCGCTGGTAAGGTGAGAAAGGGTTTTGACTTATCTTGGGAAGGTTTATCATTGCACCTTTCACGAGCTGATATAACTGAGAGAGAAGTCTAGGGGAAAGTTGGCACTAGATTGGGTTAATCAAAGAATCCCTCCTGGGTCCTTTCAGAACCCAACACATTAAGTCAGGTTCTCCACTGGGGCCAGGACTAGATGAGTCTTTGAAAGCAGCATTGCATTTGATCTTGTCTCCTGTGCATCTCCCTCCTGCACCCTTCAAAGGAGGGTGGCTGCAGGGTTACTGCAGAGGAACGGACTAGGAGAGGGTTCAAGGCCCTGTTTGCTATCCGAGAATAAAACATAATGTGGGCAGAAAATAGAGTTTGTTCTTTAAAATTGAAATAGTTATTTTAAGTAGTGGAATTATGGATGATCGTTTTCCCCAATTTTACTTCTTTTAAATAAATAGGCTTCCCTGGTGGCGCAGCGGTTGAGAGTCCGCCTGCCAATGCAGGGGACACGGGTTCGAGCCCTGATCTGGGAAGATCCCACATGCCGCGGAGCAACTGGGCCCGTGAGCCACAATTACTGAGCCTGCGCGTCTGGAGCCTGTGCTCCGCAACAAGAGAGGCCGCGATAGTGAGAGGCCCGCGCACCGCGATGAAGAGTGGCCTCCGCTTGCCGCAACTAGAGAAAGTCCTCGCACAGAAACGAAGACCCAACACAGCCATAAATAAATACATAAAAAAAAAAAAAAGAATATAAATTTTATTAAAATAAATAAATAAATAAATATATACTTACTCCATTATAGCAAACAAACAATAGCATATTTCATTCTCTAGTGTTGGCCAGAGTTCCATTCTAGTAATGAATTGTATTATACAATTAATAAGTGTCCCATTGTGTAGCTAATTAGTAAATTTATCCTGTATGATTTTAACTGTTAATAATATAGTCATGAATAAATGCCTTTTCTCCCACTGTAAGCACTTTCTATATACCTTTGCAGCTTGCATATAACCTAGCACAAAGCTAAGTATATCATAAGACCTACATGAGAAATAGGGAAAATTCTAAAATGGAGATGATTATTTCTAAATATCCCATACATAAAAAACATGTAGTGTGTTTGTCTACCCTCCTATCAACCTTATTTTTTTCTCCAAGTTTTTTCTTGTTGTTGCCTAGGGAATCCTTATTACATTTTCTAATTTCTCTCACCTACTCTGTGTTGACCTCATCTCCAAGTGCAGCAACTTCCAACTTTTTATCTGACAGATTATTTTCCTTTTATTTTTTTCTCAAATGATTTTTATTTGAGCAACAAATGTATTTCAAATCCTCCATCCTTCAAAAAATTATGATCCCAATGTATTTTAGGGAGATTTTTATATACTGCGAAATGAGTCCTTTCATCCCCTAATCTGTTAATCCCAGAAATCAAGACACATTATCTTATTTCTTCACATATTTTTTAAGATTTCAAGTCTTAGGAGGTCATGAAGCACTTCATTTATATATTCTGTGCAACAAAATAAAATGTAGTGCTTTGTTGGAAAACTATAATTATATTAAAAATACTGTTGATCTTAGTGATAGCAGAGAGGAATATTCTAGTCATGCACCATAGGGCCTACCTTCCCAAACAATAGCAGTGACACAACTGAGGAGATGGGGAACTGGCACAGTTATATAAAAGTGAATTAAAAAAAAACTTTTATTACCTTAGTTTCTTTCCTCCATCTGCAATTTTAGCTTTTTGAAGATAACCTTCTTTTTCAACCATCTGCAAGAAGAATGCATATATTAAAACTGTGACAAACTCCTATGCATTATTAGTTTGAATGAACCTGTGCTTTCCAACAGTCATTGCAGTGATGGAAGTTTCCAGTCACAGAACTTCAACAACAATGCATATATAGCTTATGGGAAGTGCCTTCAAGATCAGTCATTACAAGCTGTTAAATATCCAAAAGAAAGATAACAAAGAGTAATGTGAATGATTTGTTAGACAGTGATACACCTTTACTTACTTTTCCTTCTGGGAATTGAAGTCACTTGCTTACAAAATTGATTAAAAATGGTAAAACAAAAACAAATTTAATGCCTTCCTTAATTTTACCAATCATCCTTGGAAAAGTTCTTCCTTTTCACTCCTCATTTCCACTTCCTCATGTACCTGCTGATGCCAGTGAGTGAGAAAAATTCAACAGAACCAGGTAACTGGGCCGGTTAAACTGGAAGGGCATCTAAAACACTGACATTCCATGCATTTTGTTCAGTTAGTTACCAAGAGATGCTGTAGCAGCATTATCTCATTATCTTCCTCCATGATGTGGGTTTGCTTCCTTTCCTATTTGTATTTATTGGCTTTCACTGCTAATACAGCTGCACATTCCTTAAAGGAGATTCAACCATTCCTTATCATTCCACAGAGGTTTTTGTGGAGTTCTAGGGTAAATAAATACACAATGCAAATTGTGATGTGGTGACTCCCAGCAAAGTCTATAATAGATGTTTTAATTTCTTAGTGCCCTATTTCTACCTTCCCCTGTCAGTCCTGCACCCCTCCCATCCCTAAATCTTACCTGTGTTCCATCTTTTCGATCTTGGTAAATTGCCAACAACCTTCACCCACACCCCCATGCTATATGCTGAAAGCTTTAAGGAGTCACCTACCTAATATCAAAGGACCACACTCCCTTAGTGCCCACCCTACATGCTTTCCTCCTGACTGTAATACTTCACTTCCACCATATCTTCATCTCATCAATTCCCAGATATATTAAATCTACTTTAAAATGTAATATTTCTCTCTATTGTTAGAGAGTTCTTCCATGTTTCCTTTGCAATCTCTTTTTAGATGCCCTGTCCTGAATCTTCATTTTCATTCTGCCATTACCACTATCACAGGGCTTATTTGGTTGTACCTGCACCTGTGCTGTGACTCTTCCTTTCACACCTGTGTTCCCAGCACAGAGAGTACTTGCTAGTACCAATGATCACAATAATAAATATTGTTTGAACAAATGAGTGGATGAATGAATGGCTATTTAAATGTTTATTTAAATTTTTATAGGAAACTGGACAAGCAAAAATAACCTGTCTGCATTATGACAGGTTAGAGGAAGAGATATTTGGGGGTGAGTTGTTCCAAACCACTAAATTTCATCAGTCAAAGAACTGGCTATTTACAAGACTCACTCTGATATAGGTGAGATCTTTTCTGACTTGTTTATTATATTCCTAATACACAGCACAATACTTAGCTTTCAAAATACATTGGATGAAGACATCTCTTAATAAATAATGATGAAGATAATGATGATTTATGATAATCACAGCACAGTATTTTTCACATAGCTACATTTCCAGAGAATTTCTTTTCTTTCAGCATGTTCTCCACAAGCCTAGAAGAATCTGAGGAAGCTCTCTTAGATAACTTTTAGAATCATGATGTTCAGTGGTGCCTCTTCTGTACTTAGATACGTCTATTCATTTGCTTTTCCCACCTTTTGTCCTAATGTGTACTGTCTCTTCTTCTTAGTTCCAGGAAATCTTATTTGTCTACCCCCTAAAATCCGTATAATACATTTAGTATTTAAATCTGGGCATCACTAGTTTCTACAAATGTTTGGAAGAAAAATGTTGTTAAGAGCAATTAGCACCACAGAGGAGGTCCCTTTCTTTAGGAATGTACATTGAGAAATTTTGTTGTGTAACCATAGATAAAATTTACCGTTTTATTTAAGCTTTCTTATGATGAAAATAAAATAAGTTACCAAAAGCCTGAATCTATCTACCAAAAAGCTACAAAATCTCTCAACCCATGATAAAAACTGATGCATACATTCTCAGCTAAGAATATTGCCTTCTTCCCCATAAAAATATTCACTGAAAGACCACTAGGTGGATATTTAGTACCCAGAGATGTATTATTGATGACCATTTCTTTAAAAAGAGAAGGGAAATGTGAAAGTAGAAACCTAACACTCTTGCAGGGGAAATCAACATAAGCTGGCTTGAATTATATACCTTAAAATTCTCTCTCCTTGAATATGTAAGTAAAGTTTCTCTATATGCTGGGCCTTTTCAGGATACCTGAGATTGAGGCCAGGGGCTGGATTTCTCATGTTAGGATTCTATAAATGGACATCGTTGCCATCAAACAGGCTGAACCAATTTTCACGGCCTTTGGTCAATGCAACAGAGTTTCCAGGCATGTCCACACAGAGGTCCAGAAAAAGGAAAGAGGAAGAGGTAAATAGCAGGTTAGGTATCTTCTTTTATATTATCTTTCAAAGTCCAAGTTGCCTTCCTGGTCATTTGAAGAAGCTAATAATCCTTCTACTGTGTACTTTTACCTATTATATTTATTTCTACAGTTCATATTTTTACTTATCTATGTATTGGCATACACATTTCTACATGTAATTATATACATGTGCAACCATCATGCACTATTCCCACTTCTGTGATCAGGTGTTCATTGCTCTCCACTGTTTCTTTCATACTTGCTGTACAACCATTCATTCTTTCAACACATTTTTAAATAGTAACATCCTCTTCCCCTAAATTCCAGCTGCTCTGCTCACAATGGGGCTGCAAAGACTAATAGGACAACCTTAATCTTACTGAGGCTTATATCCTTGTGAGCTCACATTTCAAGATACTCCTGTTCCTCTTTCTGGGGGACTGGATACCACACTCCCCTCCAGTTATCTCAGAGACTAAGGCCAACTTTTGCCCTGAAATAGAAAACTCCAATCAGGCTTCCTACACTGAAAGCACTGCATTATTTTAAGTCCCATGCTGGGAAGCAAAGTTTCCATGAGGTACATTTAATTACTTTATTATTCCTTGTCATCATACTTTGAAATACCTCACCATGTTCCAGGCACTGGGAATCAGTCATTCCAGGAGGCTCATAGGAGCAGAAAGAAGTATTAGGGCTAGCAGAAGATTGCTATGTATTTCGTATGTGGGTTTATATACGGTACCATAGTAATTATTCTAATTACTTATTCCTCTTTTATGTTAATCACATGGTTTGAAGGGACAGTAATCTATAAATTACAGTTGAGTATACTGGTCATCTAGGACCTAGATGGTCTTGCCTCTAGTAATTTACAAAACTGTGTATAGCTTTAGGCCTATGTTTAGGATACTATATACCAAGTTCCAGGCCAACTTGAAGTTCTTTAAAGTAGTAGCACTCCCTAAACAAAGTATACTTAAGAACTGTCAACCAATCTTTAGATGCTGAATCTGGCTTCTTGAGCTATTTGTCCAATATTCCTTAGAAGCCCTATTTAATGTTAAGTGGCAGGAAAGATCAGCAATTCGTCCAGATTGGATGCCAGCCAGTCTGCTAGCATTGAGGAAGCACTCGGCAGACACAACTGTGCTGAGATACAGATGAAAAGAATGAATGGCAGTGGGATATCCAGATAGCACCTGTTTATCAACCTAAGTTGGAAGCGAGAGGCAAGGCAAGAGAGCAGATGACAACCTTTGATTAATGCTAACAATCATAGCAGAAAGACCGGCCTGTAACCGTTAAGTACAGACACTGCAATTGTTTTTTTATATGAAGGCTTCACGTAGTTCTCAGATAAAAGAACTGAATTGAAAACAATAGGTTTTCATCTACACCAGTCCACCAAAAGAATTCTGTCAAAATACATGTTTATAAATGGAAATAAACTGAATGTAAAACTTTCACCAGATTTTCATGAGAGGGTATTGGCTTTTTTTTTTTTTTAACATCTTTATTGGAGTATAATTGCTTTACAATGGTGTGTTAAGTTTCTGCTTTATAACAAAGTGAATCAGTTATACATATACATATGTTCCCATATCTCTTCCCTCTTACGTCTCCCTCCCTCCCACCCTCCCTATCCCACCCCTCTAGGTGGTCACAAAGCACCAAGCTGATCTCCCTGTGCTATGCGGCTGCTTCCCACTAGCTATCTATTTTACATTTGGTAGTGTATATATGTCCATGCCACTCTCTCACCCTGTCACATCTTACCCCTCCCCCTCCCCATATCCTCAAGTCCATTCTCTAGTAGGTCTGTGTCTTTATGTCTTTATTCCTGTCTTGCCACTAGGTTCTTCATGACCTTTTTTTTTTTTTTTTTTTTCCTTAGATTAATACCAGAACGACACACCCTTTGGGCTGCTGATGTATGTTAAGTGGTTGCTCTTTTCTCCTTTGTTCTGATTCCTGTGTTCACTGGCAATCCTCTGACTCCTAATTTACCTTCCTTGGTCCTCTCACAAATAGTCAGAATGTGGGTGACAAATAGCATCAGTATATTTGCCATTATAAATTAATAAATCAGAATTATAATTTATACAGCTGACTCTTACAAATTTGGTTACTGTGAGGTAATCCTAGGGATCATCATCTCTGTAAACACTGATAACACTGATACATATAATTTTTCAAAATCCACAAAACTGAGACAGGCCCCAGACCTGAACTGGAGAGAGACCTCCGAAGTAGATAGCACCACCCTGTGAAAGTTTCTGTATGACTGACTGGCCTCCTAGGAGAACTTTGTATCAATTCTGTATAACTACAAACGTGCACTAATATTATTTTGCATTTAATTATTTTCCTATTTAATAATTAGGCACTTGCTATATTTTTTTCTGAACTTTTAATAGATCGCAGTACTTTGCTGATTATCTGTTTGTTTAGATAATTTCTATTATAAAGCACAGAAGGAGGACATATCTGGTTACATCATTTTACCCCCAAATGAGGCTTCTCTTCCTTCTTAAATCTCTTAACTTTTCCACCACCCACAGAAATAGAAATTTCTGTGTCTTCTTTCCATTGGCTTCTTAAAAATTATTTTTTAAGTTTCTATTTTTAAAATAAAAATTGTATATATTTAAGGTGTACAATATGATGTTTTGACCTACATATACATAGTGAAATGATTCCTATAGTCAAGCTACTTAATATATACATTTCCTCATATAGTTACCTTTTTATTTATTTAATAAATTTATTTATTTTTGGCTGCATTGGGTCTTCATTGCTGCATGCAGGCTTTCTCTAGTTGCGCCAAGCTGGGGCTACTCTTTGCTGTGGTGCGCGGGCTTCTCATTGTGGTGGCCTCTCTTGTTGTGTAGCATGGGCTCTAGGCACGGGCTTCAGTAGTTGTGGTACTCGGGCTCAATAGTTGTGGCTCGCGGGCTCTAGAGCACAGGATCAGTAGTTGTGGTGCACGGGCTTAGTTGCTCCACGGCATGTGGGACCTTCCCAGACCAGAGCTCAAACCCGTGTCCCCTGCATTGGCAGGCAGATTCTTAACCACTGCGCCACCTGGGAAGCCCCAAAATTTAAGTCTTTTTTTGTGGTGAGAGCATGTGAGGTCTACTCTTGTAGCAAATTTCCAGTGTACAACAGCCTTATTAACCAATATAATCACCATGCTGTATAGTTGATCTCTAGAACTTAGTCATCCTACATAACTCCATTGGCTTTCCTTCTCTTGCCCCACTTCCCTCTTTGGGACTCATTGCTTACATTTTTCTTCTCAGTTTCCAATTATTTTTGTACTGGCTCTAGCTTTCTTGCTATATCAGATCTGCTGACCATGTGTGTGGACTTGCAGTAGAACAGAAACAAAAACAAGGAAAAAAAATCACCTTCAAAATGCAGCTTATCTGTACACCATATAAAGTACTAAGTACATAAAAAATGTAAATGCTTAATTTTAGGACTATCTTACATATAGCTGGAGAATGAACTATGATGCATTTAGAGAGGTGAAATATAATATTTCTGCCTAATGTAGATACATAATTTACTGTGTGCAGACTTTAAAAAAGTGGTAAACCAAAATTCTCAAGTTGGATACAATAATTACACGAAAAGGAGAACAGAAGAAAAGCAAAGAAAAACGATGCTGTGTCATACATGAGTGATGCCTGTAAAGGAGTAATAAAGCATTCTCAAAGAAGTTCTGGAGAAGCTGGTCTTGACTTCAGGTCTCAAAGTTAGGCATGGTTTGCTCATTGTAAATTATTTATACCCTGCAGTGTGTATGTTGCACAATGCTTTCACGGGTATTCTCCCTCTCTTACTCTCAGGATAAGAGAATATGTTGTGCTTTGGGGTTCTGCTGAATGTCTTAAACTGTTTTTCAAATGTTGGGTTTGGCAAAGTACATATAATGTTTTGCCAAGTGAATTTCCCCATCATTTTAAACCCCTGTGTATTTCAAGAGAAATTTTACCCACATGTCTCTGATTTATTTACCCTTAACTCATCAAAATATCATCTTGAATAAGCTACATTTTGATGTTTAAGAACCCCCATAGCCTTTTCCTGAGCCTTTCATCTTGTAACCAGTGTGTTTCATTTGGTCACCACCAAAATATCCAGGTTCTAATTGGGAAACAGGCTGATGAGGGAACCTCTTTTTGTCTTAAGAATTTCAGTCTTCTGGAAGCTTTTCCTGTGTATCACATCTCCTTTCTCCTCCTTTATTTCTCTCTTCTTCCCTGACTTCTATTTCTTTGTTTCCTTGATTTAAATATGTTGTTCTTTCCTTGCCCGTCATTGGAATTCAGTGAGAATGGCCTTCCTGGTTACTGCCTGGGCAATTTATTAGCCTAATTCATTTGTTTTGTTATAACCTAATTTTGGTCAAGGCAGTAGGGAAGAAAGGACTGCTCAATGTTAACAACCTTTTTTGTTGTTGTGTGTGTTTGTTCTTCTTCTCTACTCTACAGTTAGATGAATTTCAAATGTAGGCCTGGATGGGAGAAGTCATGGTAACTTGTTTCCGTGTTTTAATGGCTTCTGAACTCCTTACCATCACCTCAAGGCCCATCAACATCTGAGCACTGCCTCACTCTGCCCACACTTCCAGACTTATTTCCCTGTTCTAGCCAGTGTGGCATTCTTGCAGTTTTCCCAGTGTACCCACTTTGTTCTGACTTCCAGACCTTTGCACCTGATGTTCCTTCAGTTTGCATCATTCTTCCAGTAATTTGCTTGACAAACTCTAGTCACCCTACAAATCTCAATTTAAATGGCCCTTTCAAAGAGTGCTTTTATGACTACTTAATCCAAGGTGGGCTCTCCCTCTTTCATAGAAACTTGTTTGTCTGCTGTCATAGCATGTTGTGCAATTTGCATTCAGAGAATTATGCCTTTCTTTACTCGTTTAATACTTTTCTTCACCCCTAGACTGACAACCCCTCCAAAAAAGGACATGACTATTTAGCATATCATTGCATACCCTAAACCCAGCCCGGTGCCCAGCACAGGGATGGCCTCAACAAACATTGGAATTAACACACTCCTACAAAACACTGTAAAAACTATACTCCAATAAAATTTTTTTAAAAAATAAAAAACACACTCCTGCTGTTTGAGTAAAGGAAGGGTACATAAAGCAATGAAAACTTGGAGATGGTGTGTATTACTGTTATTAAATTATATAACATTATTAACATACTGCCAGCTTGAAGATCTGGGAGGAAGTTTTTTTCAGAAAACCTAATTTTATCTTGACAAAGTAGAATTTTGAAAGACTGAAGAGCTTTTGAAAATTTTTTGCAATTTGAGGAAAGCACAGCCTGATCAATAGAACTATTCCCCCAAAGGGGCTGTCCTTTGTATTAAAATAAGAAAACACTGTATGCTCACAATGTCTTTCATCCTTAAAGCCCTCACAAGTATTAATTAATCCACAAAATGATATCTGGCTCCAAAAGGTAGAATCTGTGACTTAAGGTTTATCTGCAAAAGCCTGCTTTGCCCCCAAACCATGGCAACTTCCTGAGCTCTGGCCTCCAAATCCTTCTAGCTCAGGAGGTAGCAGATGATTCTCTAAAGCCTGCCACAGGCTTTTGACTCCTGCAGGGTTATCCGTAGACATGTCTTAAACTCTTTTGATAAACATAAAGATGATAAAGATTTAACATGCTATAAACAGGATTATTTTTCTTGAACATTTCTTTAGGGGGAAAAGGGAAAATGCCCGGAAAATAATTAGGTCTCATGAAGAGTTATAATATGAAATACACAAGATCAGGAAACAAACACATATTAGTATATTTGACATTTCATGTTTAAAATCTTTGCCGCTTTACAGAACTGGTTAAGCAACAACACGGCTTCTCAGAAAATAATATAGTCTCATGCATTGATAGCATATGGATTTGCACACCAAGTGGCATAAATGACTTCAGGTGTCAGTGAACTGGGTAGTTTCTGCCCTAAGATTTCAGACTCCAAATAGGAATATATTTTTGTCAGTATTCAAAAGAAATGCATTATGTTTCTGTTTAACCATGTTGATCACAACCTACTTTATTAAAGGGGAAGTTGAGAGGTAAAGCATGGTTACCAAAGGGTGATAGCATCTATGGGAGCATCCACCATGGCAGACTCCGCTGTCATAAAGTGAATTACTTTTCTCCAAAGGGAGTGCATCGAATAGGATACTTTTGCCAGTTGTGCTTAAAGCCAAAGCCTCCCATGATTGCTGGATACTGTTCAAGGAAGTTCTAAATATAGGAGATAAAGGAAATGGGATTTATAGCAGAAAATGTGGGATATAAATAAGCTCAAAGATCCATATAGTAAAAATAATGAGTAATAACATCAACTTAAAGGATTTTACTATTTTCTAAAGTGTTTTGGTGTATATCATTTTATATATGGTAGTTGATCCTGGTAGGTACTGGCAAGGGAAACTACTGCAAGAACCTATGGATGATTCCAGAAACAACACCGAGGCAGGCATGAGGGAAAGAAAAAGAGATGTAGAGATGAAGGAACATGTCAGATTTGTGGAAAAAATATGTGAATCTAGGTTAAAAATAATTATACAGTTATATTAGTCAAATATAAAGACAGCTTTATAGGTTCTGGAAAATAATTCAAGTCTTGATGTAAACAGTAACGGATAATTAAAAATTAATCAGAGGGACTTCCTGGTGGCGCAGTGGCTAAGAATCCGCCTGCCAATGCAGGGAACACGGGTTCGAGCCCTGGTCCAGGAAGATCCCACATGCCGCGGAGCAACTAAGCCCGGGGGCCACTACTACTGAGCCTGCGTGCCACAACTACTGAAGCCCGTGCTCCTAGAGCCCGTGCTCTGCAACAAGAGAATCCACCGCAATGAGAAGCCTGTGCACTGCAACGAAGAGTAGCCCCCGCTTGCTGCAACTAGTGAAAGCCCGCAGGCAGCAACGAAGACCCAACGCAGCCAAAAATAAATTAATAAGTAAATGAAATTTAAAAAAAAATTAATCAGAATTTGTTGTGTGAGGGAATTGGTGGTTATTTTGGCATTGTCTACCATAATGAAGTAATTCATAAGTAAGACTTGTGGGGGAAAGATAATCATTTCTGTCTTTAAAGTAACATCAAATAAGCAATTTAATTCAAGTAGAGATTGATGAATAAAAGTTGAACATAACCTCTGTTCACAAGACAGAGCAAGATAAACAAGTACTCAAAGAGAGGGTCCAGGGAAACCCAACTCAGGAATAGGAAGTAAATTGGTTGGTAGTTCCAGTAGAGTTTAGAGACAGAGAGAGAGAGAGAGAGAGTGTGTGTGCTTGTGTAGACAGAGAGAGTAACAGAGAGAGAGGGATGCAGAGAAAGAGATTTAGAGAGACTGCAAACTGAAGAGGTCAACAAATTACTGTTTTTTTTTCCTTCTATCAGCAGTACTTCCCAATGCCACTTTTACAAGGTTATCTGACCTAGAATAGAGTATTGAGCACATAGATATATCTTCTTTTAGTTAAACTATCCATAATTTGAGATATTTAAAATGAGTTTCATTTATTGAGAATTGAGGCTACAGAGTCAAAACATAATTATAGGCCAGCAAACCAACAAATAACCTTAAAGGTAGGAAGTTAAATTGACAAAACTATTTCTGAATATTCTAATTTTTTAAATATTAGCCTATGCTTGATGTATAGGCATAGCACAAATATACCATTAGTTATTGATTAAATTTAAGTAATGACCATAATTTTAATTTTTATAATTCATAATTAATATATATTTCATGTAAAAATTTTGAGACACTTTAAGGCATTTTTCAAATACAATCCATATATATTTGTACATGTAAAATTATATATAATTGCATATATATTTATATTACGTACACACACGCTCATATAGCTTCATTTTCAGTCTAACTTTTGCCATGTTTCATCAAACACTTCAGAGAAACATTTGCACGTGCTATATTTAAAATAGAGCACTTTATATGTACTTTATATGTTCTCTAAGGCAAATTTATAGAAAAGAAACACAATTACCTTCTATTCACTGTACAGCTGTACTATGCCAGGCCTTCTATGAAGTTTTAATAATAAAACAGTAAGTGAAGCATAGCTCTCCCCTCAAATACCTTATAGTGCAGTAAGAGACATGTAAAAGGAAACAGGCAATTTTAGTGTGATTAGAGATAGAGGCAATTTAGAGACAGAGGCAAGGCCAAGCTGCTATAGGAAGGTAGAATAAAGAAGGGCTACCTGATTCAAAGTTGAGGAAGCAAAGAAATACTTTCCAGGGAAAATGGTCTCTAAGTTGAAACCTAAGTGATTAATTTTGAAAACAAGATATTGTTATATCTAATTAAATTTTAAAATGTCTTTCACTATGAATAGCAGTCATATATTTAGTAATCTCCAAAATCAACAATATTGTTTTAATAAATCTTTAATATCTTATCATTAAATCAATTGACAAACATGTCTTTTCTGAACAAACCCTAGTCCCAGAAGCAATGTAAGGGGAAGTATGATATAATAAAGAAAATACAAGTCATGACCCCTAACTTCAAAGCATTTATAGTCTAGCCATGGTACAAGTCTATTACCCATGAAATAAGAGAGAACAACACAAAAGAGTGCTGAGATGAAGGAACTATAATTGTTACAGAAAATCCAAACTCCTTCAGGGTGAGAACCATGTCTTAATCATGTTACTATTGCTGGCTTGAGGTTGTGTATTTGGCAGTAGATAATAAATAAGGTAAATCAGAGCCGTGAGAGAAGTCTATAGACTTGATGCTATAGAAAATAGGAAGCTGTTGAAAGTTCTGACAAGGAGAATGAAATAATGAAGGTACTGTTTAAAGAAGGTTGGTGTGGAAGGTTGTACAGTAGCACAGGATCAGTGGGAGAGGCATGGTGGGATACAGTGGGGTGAGACCAGAAGCATTTGAAGGCCTCAGAAAGGGTGTGCCTGTATACATGGAGAAAAAAATGAGGCCACCACATCCATTGTAGAGAAACCACCTCAGAAAATGTTGACATGTGAAGGGTCATAGAGAAAATAAAGGATCCAAAGAAAATGTGTTCTCAGCCTAGATAAACGTTTGCTACTAATAGAAATGGGATAGATTGGGAGTTTGGGACTGACATGTACACACTACTATATTTAAAATAGATAACCAACAAGGACCTACTGTATAGCACAGGGAACTCTGCTCAGTATTCTGTAATAACCTAAATGGGAAAATAATTTGAAAAAGAATAAATACATGTATATGTATAATTGAATCACTTTGCTGTACACCTGAAACTAACACAACATTGTTAATCAACTATACTCCAATATAAAATGAAAATTTAAATAAATAAATAAAATTTAAAAAGAAGTCTTCTCTATTAAAAAGAGCTAACTTTTTTGTTTTTTGTTTTTAACAGCTATTAAAAAAATAGAGATGGGGGTCAATGGAAATAGGAATAAATTTGGGAAGATGGTGATGGTGTGTTCAACTTGGGATATTTCATTTCAAGGATGACACCAAGATGCGCTAAGAACAAATGACTAAGTAGGACTTCAAGATATATGATGAGATAATGAAGAGAAAGTACATAAGTATAGATCTGTGTACTATGAGCTTGGAAATTTTAAAAAATGTCATTAACTATTTCATTTGTGCACTCATTTAACACACATTTACTGAGATTTTACTATGTTCTAGCAATTGTTATAATCATGGGAATAGTTATAAACATAGGAGACAATAACCCTGCTCTCACAGAACTTTCTAAGGAGATGACAAATAAAAAGAAACTGCAGAGTATACCACATGGTGGCAAGTTCTATGGAGAAAATTAAATTAGGGTAAGAGAAAAGAAGTGTGGACAGAAATGGTGGGTTTTTAAATTTGTTCGTTTGTGTTTAGGGGACACTAGAGAAGAGCTATCTTAAAAGGTGATATTTGAACAGAGATGCAAAGAAAAGGAACGAATGAGCCTTAAAAATTTCTGGGCATCAAATGAACTATTTTGTATCAGGTAGAGGAAAGAAGAGGAGAAACGGCCCTGTGGAAAAAGTAAGGAGGTCATTTTGGCTGGAGCAGAATAAGCCAGACTCTCGTCTTCTCAGTTTGCATGCTTTGAAGGAGCAAGCCACCATGCTGGAAAAGCCCAAGTGGCAAGGAAGTAAGAGTAGCCTCTGGCCAAAAGCCCTGAAGGAACTAAATCCTGCCAGCAACCATGTACCTGGGCTTGAAAACAGATCTTTCCCCAGTCAAGCCTTCAGATGTGACCCCAAGTTTGGCTTAAACCTTGAGTGCAAACTTTTGGAAGGCTCTGAGCCACAGGACCCTGCTAGGTTATGCCCAGATTCCCTACCCACAGAAACATGAGAGAATAATATGTGCTGTTCCAAGTTGCTGAGTTCTGAGGTAATTTATTTTGTAGCAGTAGATAAATAATACAGTATTGAAGTGAAATAATCACTTACCAATTGTTCCAGTGGAGGAATGACATCTTTCAAGACATGCTGTGAATGATTCCTTCTGTGCCGGGATACCTGAAAAAATAGTGACATTTGATACTATTATATTATTTTTCTTTTAAAAAAAAACTTTAAATGATTTAAAAGAGTGTAATTTAGTAAAAGTGCACATGAAAATAACCATATTCAGATTCATTCAAAAAGGTGAATAAAGTAGATTTAAATGGGAAGTAAATGTTTTGGACATTAATTTGAGTAAGATGTGTACTCAAAGATGGCTGGCTGCAACAATATCTCATATTGCATGTGGTCTTCTTACTGTGTGACCTTGACACCCCTCCTATCAAATGGTGGGGTCTATGTTCTTTCATTTCAAACTTGGGCAGACCTTTATACCTGCTTTAACCAAAACATATGGCAGAAGTAATACTATATGGACTCCAAATATTAGAGCATAAAAATATCACGCACTACCCCCTTGCTCTCTTGGAATACTCCCAGCTCATTTTCTTCCACAGACACAGGGCTCTCTCTGCTCCTGCCTGCATGTTCTGTTGTTGGAGACTGGAGCCCTGCTCTCTGGGCACAGGAGGTGTCCGCTCCCTTGCCTGCTGAGACCTGTGGAAAGGGGCTTCTGGGGCCAAGATCCCTTTTTCCAGAGGAAAAGCAGAGATCTGAGTTTACTTTTGTTTTTTCCATTTCGGGTGTACCCTCGGGGACAGGTGGGGAGGGAAGGTGAGGGCTCTGGGTGATGCTATGATGTGGCACTGGCTATTGAGTAATAAATTTGCTATGGATTGGGAAAAAAAAAAAGTTACCAAATCATCCCATACAGAGAGACCACAGGGAGAGACCTCGTAAGTTTTCTAGATGACAGACTAGCTGTCCAGGAGACAGCCAGTATCAACCACCAATCACGTGAGTATAAAGATATCCTGATGATTCCTTCTTCCAGCCATTGAACAACCCCCAGCTTTCAAGTCTTCCCAGCAGAGACCTCAAACACTGTAGGAGAAATAAGGCGTTCCTGTTGTGCCTTATCTGAATTTTTGACCAGATTCCATAAGCATAAAAAAATCATTGTTTTACACCTCTATGTTTCAGTGTGATCTGCAATGCTGTAGTAATAACTGGAACAAAATATTTAATATTGAAACACTTTGTGTTTATGCTATGTTAGGAACTCAGCTTTTTCGGAGTTAATGTGCTATTAATTTCCCTGTCTTCTACTGTTATCCAGATATATATAAATATATAATAATCACACAATAAGTGCTTTTGGAACAAATTTGTTTTAAATGCCTTATTGTTCTTTCTCCTGAAGAAGCATCATAGACAGATTCTATAATTAAAAAAAAAAGGAGGAATTTATAATTAAAAATCATTATCTTGAAAATTTAAGTAGAAGCTCTCATTAAAAGCACTATTTCACTAAACAGGAATTTTCCAGTACTTTGAATGAAGGAGAGAGTGGAAAGGGTTGGGACAAAGCAGTAGGAAGAAAAAGGAAGAGACAGAGGCAGAGACTGAGAGAGACAAAGAGAGAGAAAGACGTGAGTGCGAGGAATCTTTAAATAAAGCAGGCTCAAGTACCATGTCTAGAAAAGAACTTTGGATGTCTTTGACTCTGCTTACCAGCACATGCAAAAGACTGAGGGGATTAGATCAATGTCTACTAAGATTTTGAGGGAACTGTATTCCCAAAGAAACCAAAAACCTGGCCTAAAAACCCTGTGATTCTATTCAATCCCTGAATCCCATATTTGCTCCACAAAAACTGAATTATGAAGGCAGTACAACCTTCAAGGAAGCCATTCTCTTCAATGCCCACTTCAGATGTGGCCCAAGAAGGATAATGGGGAAGGAGGAGACTCCAGAAAGCAGAGCCAGAAACCCGGGAGAACAATGGATATGGGAAATTCTCCCAGAAAGAAGAGCCAGAAACTGTCTCTACTGCCAGGACAGGGTCTCACAGGACCTGCCCAGCAGGATTACAATCATCACTTTGGTCCAGAGACTGTTGGTCATTTACCATTCTTTCCTTTACAAATGAGAGGATTTTTGCTTGTTTGTTTGTTTGTTTATTTCCAGGTATCAAGTTCTTGCTCCACCATTGTCTATTGGATATGATGGGGAAAGCAGGACAGAGAGCTTATTTTTCAAGTTCTAAATTCTTAACACCCTGGAGAAAATTTGGGCCTGATGGAGAAAGCTACTTATCACCAGAGATTCTGGAACTGGAGCTTGAGGCAGTAACTGGATGGGACTTTTGGTTGTCTCCTTTGAGGAGGTGTATGGGTGTATTTCTAAGTGTTGGAAGACAGGTGCAAATTGATATATGGGAGGAAGGAAGAGCCTGGTGGTCACTCACCAAATTCTGTGCTCTCTTTCCTGGGCACATCTCCAGACTGCACTTCTCAGCCTGCCTTACAGTTAAGAGTGGCCACGTGACTATTTCAGACCAAAGGCAAATGAGCAGAAACAATGAGAACCACTCCCCCTCCAAGGCTATTAACCAGTGAGTGCTCCCCCTGCAATGTTCTCTTTCCTAGTATACTGGCTGGGAGTAAACATTAACCGAGGCCTTATGGGAGGACAAAGATGCAAGTTGGGGGCCCTGAATCACCATGTCAAGAAAAGCCAAGCACAGGCCAGGAAAACTCACTTTGTTTTATTTAGTAAACTTTTTATTTTGGAATAATTTTATACTTAGAGAAAAGTTGCAGTGAGGACAGAGAATTCAGGTAGAAAATTTCCTTCGAACTTCTATATAGCGAGAAATAAACTATTTTGTGGAGCCATCATGTATTTTAGAGAATTTTATAGGTGTTAACATTACCATAATTAAGATAACCATAGTTGACACTCAATCAACGTTGAAATGAAAGGTCTTTTGCATAAGAAAGCTGTGAACAGAATAATAGTTAATGGGAGAAATCCTAGCAACCAAAACTTCATACCTGTTATTCATTGATATTTCAGCTTCTCAGCAGGGGGAGAATATACATATATTTGGTATTTAAGCCTCTTAAGGAAATAGAATTTGTTTTATATTGCTATGCATTTAGAATTTACTACTCTCAACTATTACTCATTATACTAAGATTTATAATCTTCAGTGAAAATTTAGTATACATGTCATATTCAGCTTACAAAGGTCAGAGAATTCTGGGATAGAGGGAGTTTTCTTGTTCCATTTTCTTGCTGGATTATAGTCTTGGCGTAAAAGTCATTCTTTTGGCATGTAAAGTACCTCAAGCTTGAAATATTAGAGAAAGCGGTAGTATGTAAATGTCTCCACGATACCAATGAATAGGCACCTGGGCATTCACTTGTGTCAGTTTTACCATTTCTTCTATGGCCAAGTCCATGCCATCTTTTGTCCTATCACTACTGGATTTTAATGGGCATAGTGGTCCATAATCCTCTAAATATTCCCTTCTAGTCACCTATAGAAAGCTTTCTTATAAGGCAATGATTCAAAATGTGTTGTGTACATACTGCCAGGGGTACAAGAGATGAGTTTAGCTGATGAATGTTTCAATTTTAATTATTATTTACATAATCTTAAGGTTTAGTAGAAAAATTTATCACATCAGAGCCATTTATTAGTGACATGAATACATTTTCCATTAATATAAAGTTATTTAAGTATATGAAATGTGGGGGAAAAAAGCACAAACACAATAAGTGAATGACTGAAGTTTGGGAAACAAATTTTAATGGGAAGAAATGGAATCAGAAGTGACCAGTTACTGAGCGCATACCACCCTTGAAGGAAACCATTGGTTCCATTGTATAAACAATAATTCAACTTGAGAAATGATACAACAATAATACTGCCTGCTAACATTTACTGAGTGCCTATTAGTTGCCAGGCACTGTTCTAAGTGTTTTGCATGTACTAAAATATTTAATTATCACCCAAACATTAAGAGATCAATAACATATATTTCATAAAGGTAGAAACACAGACACATACCTTTAAAGTAACTTTGAAAATCCACA
The DNA here is from genome assembly GCF_009873245.2 of Balaenoptera musculus. Classification (NCBI taxonomy): domain Eukaryota; kingdom Metazoa; phylum Chordata; class Mammalia; order Artiodactyla; family Balaenopteridae; genus Balaenoptera; species Balaenoptera musculus. Next base: position 26,990,447 of record NC_045791.1, on the reverse strand, counting down.
GCTAGTGAAAGCATGGGTGATGTTTTAACGTGGATCTAAGCCCTCAGCTATTGCACTTTATTGTTTTTCCAGAAATATAAATGTATATGTATAAAGACAGTCACTAAATTCTTGGGGAACTACAGAGATCCCCTGTGTGCATAAGTGGATATTCCTAAGGTAGAAATTTGAAGAGAGCCAAACTTACAAATTTGTACACATTTATGCAGGAAGCTAGAAATCAGATTTCAAATCTGTTATGAATCATCTTACTATTCCTTTAGGGGAAGTAATATTGCTGATCATTCCTAAATCAATAAGCTAGCTAATCTATCATGTTCAATCAAGTTATGAAGATACGGAAGAAAAGAGAACTTTCATCACCTGTCTTTTGCTTTAATGTCTTTCTCAGTTAAGCATTAGGTACAGAAATATGTTATGCCAAATCAGATTATGCTGACTGAGACTTATCATTTAGGAAATTCTGGATCCAAAGCTGCTCAGTTGTCTTGCATGGATATCTGAAAAACTTAGGATGTTTCAAAAGAGCTGTGTTTCTGTGACATACTTAATTGAAATAATAATTGTAAAGAAAATTTGAGGTCAATCACAGTCTCATGAGGTTAAGTTTGAAGGGAAAAAAGGATTCTCCTAAGCCACAGTATAAATAGAGAAAATCTTACAGTTTATGTAATTATTTATCAATAGCTTATTAGCAGTATCTGATAATTTTGCAAATTTTTATGGGACACTCTCTTGAGAAACAGTCCCACTTAAGACATCAGTTTTTTTTTTTTTGAAGTGCAGTTGATTTACAATGTTGTATTTATTTCTGCTGTACAGCAAAGTGATTCAGTTTTTTATGTATATATACGTATACATATATATACATTCTTTTTTATATTCTTTTCCATAGATTTTTTATAAACCATTCAATTTAGCCAGTAAACATTTCATGTTTAGTTACACTCATATGCCAGTAATTTCTAATAGCAGGTGCTTAAAATGTACCTGTTTGTTGACATTATAAAATATCTCTAATACTAGTATTGCAAAGAGAGCACATACTTCATTTTGGATAATCCTTCATTTGGGATAAAGTTCTGGATATCAGAACTTTTAAATGTACCTGACATCAAAAAACCTACATCTTGTTCTGTAAATTGCTTCTGGATAAGTTTCAGAATACTGGCAAGGTTGGGTTCCATTGTTTAATCTTAGATCCTTTTCACTTTAGCAGGAACTGTTAATTAATCATTGAATTTGAAAACCTAAAATAAAAGTCAAAATATTAGCAGTAGCTTGATATAAAAATTTTAATACATTATTTTCTCTGTGAAATACAGAAGGATTTCTTCTGAGGAAGCCTGAAAATATGATTTTTATGTATGTCTGATTTCTTTTTATGTCTCCAAATAATCTGAAATAGTATACAGATATTCCCTCTAAACATAAGTGAACATGTATGTATACCCACCACATATTTAAGTTGTTTATAGCCTGATTTTTTTTTGCTAGTTCTTTTACTCTTAAATTATGAAATATTGGTTTCAATATCATTTTTTAATTCCCATCTGAGAATTTTATGAATTGCTACCTGTCAATTTACTTCCAGCATTTTAGCAGAAAGAGGCCTTAACAATTCTACACTTCTCCAGCCTATTTATTAAGAATGCTACTTAACAGTTTCTTTTGAGGTGACATGGTTATGTCTTAAACTGTTTTTTCTCTCACAGTATTCTGCATCTTAAGCAACTGAGCTTTCATAATAAATACATGAGTTGATGGCAACCCTTCCTTTGAGGAGAAAAAAAAAAATGTCAGACCTTATCTTTTTTTCAGTGATGCCATCTTCCTATTGATTTATTTTTCCAGTAAATAGAAATCATCTGTAGCTACCATTGAAAAAAACAGAAATACAAATATCTTTTGACTTGGATTTTTTTGAACTCAAAATTAGGTTAATATTATATATCACTGCAACTTTTTTAGATCAAATCTATGAGTTTTCTCCTTTATCACTGCCCACTATGCTCCCTGCTTCCACTCCTCTGCCCTCCCCAGGTACTTTAGCTTTCTAATTGTGCAAAGCAAAGTGGAAAATGAAGTATTCAAGATGTGTAATGCGTATTTTCCTTTAAATTTCTTTTTGTTCTTATTAGAATAAGCATCAAAATTAAGTTTTTCAGATACCTTTTCCTCCAAGAAAAGGAATTAAAAGTCACTTTTTCAAACTGTCTCCATTTTTTCTTCCATTCCTTTTTTCTTTTAACTATTTAAAAAATATGAAACTGATGGGTGGGTCTAGTACTTGATATATTACAAACTGTAAAAATAACAGAATTTGAGCATATTATTTTCCTTGTTTAGGAGCATCTACTATGAGAGTTATACATAAACATGAAACATTCCACATAGCTCTGATTTTAAATAGATTACCATTTTTGATGAAAGTTTATATCTTGTGGCTTAGAATTGAAATAAAATCACTTGAATAAAAGCATTAGTTCCAACATTTTCACAGACATGTACATTTTCTGAGGCATACCTCCCGTTAGCAACCTCCCTGGATACTTGGATGAAAAACAGAAATAAATTTTTGGTTAAGTTTAGTTTTTATCTTCAGTTTCTCAAGAGTTTTTGTTTGTTTGTTTGCTTGTTTGCTTTTGGTGTATCCCAAGTCTTATGTTCAAATCTTCATTTGTTTTGCAAGTTCTTTTTCTTAAAGCTACTACAATCAGAAATTAAGGAAAGTTAGTGAAGCATTTTTTCTTTGGAATGTGGAGAGGTGGCCAGTATTTCTTAAACTCACAAAAATTTAGTTGTTTAGAAATAATAAACATCAACCTAAGTGACGGCTCTATTTTTTCAATCATGTGTATGTGGTAGGTAACTGATTTTGAAAAAAAAAAAAGGAAGTTAAGAACATATAAGGACATTACCTTATCATGCATTTAATATTCTAACTTTACATATTTGTAGGCACATATAAAATTTACACATGCCTCATAATTACTCTACCACTAACTAAATGTATCCTTCATAGTCCTAATGAGAGGTAATGACACAAACCATGGAAAACCCAAATCTTGTTTTACTCCTTATGAATGTACCACAGTATACTGTTTAACATTTGTATTCTCTTCCTCCATCTGCCCACAATATCATTCAATTACCATATTGGGCATAAGCAAATGTCTTTTTTAAAAAATTTTTCCATAAACCTTTTTTGGTTGTACATTGTCAGTCAGAAATCTGACACTCTCATCTCTTTTATCCCCTGCAGAAAATGAAAGGGAAAGATTCAGAAACCTTTTGGTGGGTATACTAAAGTTTATCAGCTTTTTTTTTTTTTTTTTAGTTTCTTGAGTATTCTTTAGTCAGCATCTGGGGCACCTGAAGCTCTCACCAGCCTTTCAATCCTGGGATAAGTCTAGTCGAGTGAAATTCAGCTTCAACCACATATTCTTATCCCAGATAGCCAAAGGTAAGTGCTTGCTGGAATGATTCTAACTCCTTTATATTTTCCCTCCTTTATTTAGTCACAAACATGTGTGTTCCTCCAAGAAGAAAATCAAACTGCCTCTTACTTTCCTGTTTAAATAAAAATGAACTATATACAGCGCACACTTCCTTGTTTATTGCTAAATACTGTTTTAGTTTTCTTTTTTTTTTTTTTTTTTTTTTGCATACTTTCAATAGAATGTTTCTCTCCAAGAATTTTCTCAGACTGAGAGGTATCATTCATATGGAACTTGGACGCTCCACAATTTTAGCCTTCAAATGCGCTTGTAAGATAAAAACTACCAGAAGCAAGAAACACAGAGATATCTGGGTAATACAATTTTTTACATTTTCTTCATGTAAAGTGCATTTATGTATTGTCTTAATTTTTAGCTTACTTTTTTTCTTTATAGGTTCATATATATTTAGCCATGAATTTCCAAATTGCTATGAGAAAATAAGGGCCAAATAGACACAGAAACATCTTATTTCACTCATAATACTACCAATGGTATTAGATCTAACACATTAGATAATTCATTAGAGCCAGAGCTAAAGTTACTACCATTAGCGGATAAAATAACTTATTCATCTCTTTTACTCTCCATACAGAGATATTTCCTCTGTAAACAAAAGGAAAGCGTTTAGATAGATTAAGAAAATATAGATGGGTATCTAGAACACTTGGGCCAAACAGATATTTTCTCCACAATGGCAAGTCATATGTTATTTTTTAAATAAAAAGATTCAAGGCAGTAGAAAACAATACCAAGAAAACTATCTCACAAAACCTCAAAACAAAGGAAAATAGAAAACAAATAAACAGTTATTGAGGGTCTAAATTATTAAAATGGTCTACCTATTTTTAGCTAAATGAAACAAATCATTGTCAAATCGCCATTTGGCTATGTTGGGCAGAAACAAACTATATCTAATTTCATGATGTTTAACAGTCTGGAAATACTCAACAGATTAGAAACAGGCTTTATTTTCAGTCTCATATTTCAGTCTCTTTCATTGTCCAGAAGGGCTTAAGTTGAAATATCAAATTTACTTCTTACTTTTTCAGGTATATGTTCAATCACTAAAGAAGAAATTCTCTTCTTTGGAAAGCTGTAATCCACGATATATCAAGTTTGATCTATGATATGTAAAGTTTGACAAAGACATTTACCCACAGTCAGATTTCTACAGTCTTTTGACACCTTTCCTTGCACATCATTTTTTCTTAGTGCAAAGATGGAAATGTACTATGTAACTCACTGAAAATGCTCTCCCTGTGTCGAAAGGTCACTTCTAAAAGCATTGTGGGAGGCAAAGCTTTTAATAACTATGACGTTCTTTCAAGAATTAATGGACTTTTGGTCAAATATTTAAAACATGCATATGAATGTTGTTGGCATCTTTAGTGAATGTCTAATAATTGTATCTTTCCAGTTTCCTTTCTTCAGTTATTCTTTGAGGTTTTCATAGACCCCAAACTCACCTTCTACTGCCGAAAAAGCAGATTAGTTCTGAAGGTTAATCCAACTCAGCAGGATTGAAGGATGGCACTTTTCCTTGGTCGTAAGTACGTTGGCTCAGGCCAGACAGCTGTTAGGACATTCTCCTCTGGGAATCGTGCCCTCAACACCCACTGCTGATGCACATACATGGTCTACTGGCTGCCGACTTCCATGCCCATCTGCTCAAATGGCATGGTGCCCACTCACAAGTTGGCTGGATCCTTGCCCTTAGTGTGTAGGTGCCAGGCAATGATGGGTTTAGATGGGCAGCCTGCATAATACTACAAGAAGTGACAATTTTTTTCTTTCTCTCTCTCTCTCCAGTATCTGTCTTCTGTGCCTTCTCTGAAAGAGAAACTTATGTTTCTCTACCTCTGATTATACCTGTGGACACATGTGGCCTTTTACAGGTAGATATACAAATACACTCAACCTGCTACCAACAGTTAAGATGAGAGGGAAGAATCCACAGAGCCCCAAATGGCAAGTTCTAATTCAGAAATGGGATGGATTGTGAAAATCCCGACCACCTGGAGTCTGTCAGAAGAAATTTAGCAAGGGTGTAAGTACGGCAGATCTCTCACAGATAGCAATGGCACCAGGAAATAGCTTAAGTTACAGCATTTTTTGTCTGTCGCAGCTCCAGCACAAATCACTTGCCTTGCATTGAAAAGGCACGTACAACAGAAAACGAAATAAATCAGGCAAAAAGAACAAGCTTAATGGGAACACAATTTATATGCTCAATGGGGGCAAGGGTGCAAGCTACAATATTCAGACCTCAGAAATAACCCTTACTGGAGGTCCTAACAGAGAGAAAAAAGAAACAGAAAATAGCATCTCTCTTTCCAATCTACAGGAAATCCGTGGAGAGGAATAGATTGGCATAGGAGGTTGTGACTTTAATGATCCAAAGCATATGAATGCTTGTTAGCAGACAGCAGACAGACATAAGTAAGAACAACAGTAATGGTTGCATCTGCAGCCTGGCCTATGGCACTCAAACCAATCAGGCTGCTTTGGAAAGCAGTGCCGGAAGGTATGTTAAAGCCTTGCTTTCCTTGTGTGTTTATTTAAGGGTGATTGAATCCAGGGTGTTGTCAGTCTGCCTTGGAGAATGGTTATCCAATGTGTAGGCATGATCTTTCTCCCTGAATATGTTCTGTTGAGTCAGTTAGTTATGTGTGACTACTTGCTCTGTCCTTGTCTTTATGCAGTGCCAAAATCCTCCAGTCCAAGTTCCAAAGGAACAGGGCCTAAAAACTTTTGGCTTGAGAATCAAATTAGGTTTCTCTGCTTCCCTAGCCAGAAATGCGTAAATACCCAATGGCCAAAACCAAAGAATTTGACATTGTGGAATGAATAGAGCTGTCATACACCACTAAAGTGTGGAAATATCTACTGTTTGAAGTCAGGACTAGTTCAACATCTTTAGTAATCAGAACAGACTTCTTTGGACACCTTCATGGGTTAGTCTGGCTTTTGACTGGGAACGTTTCTGGCAAGCTACTGATTCCAGATATCAGAAATGCAAGAACATACGGTTTACAAGAGAAAATCTGCCATTTTTTCCTATCAAAAAAAAAAATTCTCAAAAGCAGCACATTTTCATAAAAGACAGACCCCTCATCCTGTTTTTCTTATTGACCTTCAAGTTAGCACCATGCTTAGATGTATACTTAAATGAGAACTAGTCAAAGAAGCAGTAAGTTTGAATAATTTGAAAAAGTATTTATGAGAAACTAAATTTGGAATTATTTGGGAGCTGCTGGTGAAAATAGACAAAGAATGGGTATAGTCATCCAAAACTCTTCAATCTGATTTTTATTCTATAACTGTCAGAGCGAGCTCCCAGAATAAATCATTTTCCTCATGACTTACCACACCTTGAGTATATTACAGTAAGAGTTACATACTACTAACTTTTTGAAAGCGAAAAAAAGCAGATGTCCTATCTAGAGACTCTTGAGGGTAAGGACCATGTTTTACTCATCTTTAAATCAGCTGAACTTACTATAGTGAGAAATACATATTATGGAATTGGTTACTTCAAATTTCATATTGCATCATCTTATACATGTGACTTATTTTTCATTGAATTTACCAAGACCTTCAAAAGCCTATAATGTCTTGCCCTGTGATACCTTGTTATAAACATATTCATCATTCTTTCCAAAATATGGACTAAGTTAGTAGTCATTTCCAGACGAAGTTCCATAATTTCTCATAGGAGGTTTGCCATCTATCCTTACTGAAATAAGGTTGAACTTTCAAAATGATCTCTCCATTAGTCTACAGTTGAAATAACTGACACTAGTTGGATAATATTATAGTTCCCTGATCTATGTAGTATACCCAATGCTTGGGGCTTACACTCCTCTTCCAGAGGAAAAATCTGGGAAGACAGATAGATATAGATAGGTATAGATATGGATATAGATTTAGGTAGATATATTTCTGTAATAATGGTTTTAAATAGCATTACACAATTATGTAGATTATTATTTTGAACAGTTCTTTATTCTATTATCACTTACCCTCTGGGCAAATTGTTTTACCTCTTGGTGCCTCTATTTCCTCAATTGTGAAATAGGCAAGGTATAGTTGTTATTCCTCATAGGATTCCATTAGAAATAAGTAAATTAAAACATATACAGCTTCAACCACATGGTAAGTACTCATTAGTATAATCTCTGCTATACCAATTATGTAATTCCTCTTTCAACAGTCCTTCTAGTAAATGAGTAAATATATTTTAGTACATGGATAATTAACATTCAGTCAATGTTCTTTTAAAGTGTTTGATGTTTTTAAAAACTCTTTTAAAATGATTTATTTCTTTACTTTAAGAAACTCCAACTATTTCTTCTAGGATACTCTGAAAGCATTTTAATAGAAAACTCTTTAAATACTCAAGAAGTGGAGTTATACTGGGCATGCACACAAGGAGGTGGGAATCCTGAGGTTTTAGAATTTTGCCTACCACAATCCCACCTCTGGCCCTCAACAAATCATGTCCCTCCCACAAGCAAAATACATCATCCTCTCCCACAATTCCAAAGAGTCTTGTTTTATTATAGCATCCACTCAAAGTCCAAAATCGCATCATACAAATCTAAATCTCATTATCTCACTGGCTCAAAGACCAAAATCTAGTCACCTAAATTCAGTTTTGAAAGAAGTTGAGCTTGACTGAGATCAACTATTAAGTAACAGAGGCAGGATTCAAACACAAGTAATTTGATTCTATAGCCAGTGGTGTTTAACAACTTTAATAATGTGCACTATCCATGCTATGAAGTAGTTATGATTATTGCCCTCATTGCATAGATGATAAATCTAAGGCAAGTGAAATAAGACTGAAAGTTAGCGAGTGTCAGAGGCTGTTGGTTAACCCAGATTCATTCAATTCAAAACCGCGTGCATTCTGACTCCAAAGCTTTTAAATGCTGAATCTACTGCCTCTCAAAGTGAATATTCAACAAATGCTTGTTGCCTGTCCATCATATCACACTGTTTGTAGATCAAAATACAGACTAGTGTTTATCAACTTGTACTGAATTATTTTCTTACACCTAAGTGCCTATTCTATTTTCATCATATTTCAAATAAGAAATTTTTATCATCATCTTGAACATTATCTAAATGAAATAATGATAGCAATGTTTTGGAAATCAGGAAGACAAATAGACTAATGGTGCATATACTTTACTATAGTATTCACTCAAAAATAGTGCTACAGATTTGTATTTGGTATATCCTGGAATTGGAAAATGACTATCTATCTGTTCTAGATATTATACCAGCTGAGGTAAAGTTGCCAAAGTGGACTTTTAGTTGAAACTTGTGGATTGAACATATACCTTAATCCCCCCTGTGTACTAAAATCATAGTAAAAGGATAAAAACGTATTCATAGAGAATGAAAATGTGAGCAGAAGTGGATAATACATCTCAAAAAATTTTTCGAAGATAAAAAGTGTATGAAAGCATTGTATATTACTTCGTAAAATGAAAAATCTACAACCTCAGTGCTTGCAGCAGTGGAAGATGAGGATATTAATGATAAAAAAGTTAGTAAGTCCCTCCCTCCCCACAGAATGTTCAAGAGGCTCATCACTTGGAAGCACAAGGTACGATGAGAGATAAGGTCAAAACTGCCTGCAACAGCCATTATCGGAAAAGCTGGACTCCCAGGCTCAGTCATTCATTGCACTCATTTATTCATAGCCAGGAGACCGCTCCCAGACCTGCATGAGACAGACATTAAATCAGGCAGTTTCCAGAGTCTTGACTTAGGATCTCCTGGCATTGCAGAGGGAAGAGAGGAGTGCAGTACTCTGAACTAGGGTATTAAAGCCTACATACCAAGCAATGGAACCCTCAGCACCCATTCTCAACTTTTCTCCCAGAAATGCCAGTGGCAAAAAATGTATCCCTTCACCCAGAAGACTTAAGGAGTCTACTCTAGAAGGATGAATGGTTCTAAAGTCCTTCAGATACTGAAACTCGGATATCCTCAATGAAAAGCTTGCATCAACATGTTCTACAAAAATGCCTGGCAGTCAACAAGCCCAACACGCCAACTCCAAAAGAGGCATTTTAGTGCCTCTTTTTAAAATATGAGCATGCAGGAATGAGTTAAAAGAAATTAATATATGATATATAATACTATATAATATATAATATTTATATATTATACTTATAGGTCATATATTATATAACACTTATATATGAGTATAATTATTACATTATATGTATAATAAATTATAATCACTATATTATATATTTATTTATTGCGCACCAAATACATACAACATGTTCAAAGTGCTGAGTAAAATAACCTCTGCTTTAATGAAGTTAAAGTCTTTGGGGAAAGTCCCAAAATGGAAGAGGAATATCAAAACAAGCAAATCTAAAAAGGAACCCCAAATAAGCAGAAATAATACACAAAAAAGAAAATTTAAAAAACAACTATTGTTAATATTATCAAGAGATAAGAAAATACATAGGATTCATAAAAACAGGAACAATAATAATAAAGAGAGGCATTTGTAAATTAAAAATGTAAATAAATATATTAACTCAACATAATTCTTGAAGAATAAGAATAATAAATATGTCAGGAAATAGAAAAACAAAGAGCTGGATTATAAAAAAGAATAAATAAAAAAAAATAATCTGAGAAGTTCAACATCTGCCTTATAGGAAAACCTCAAAGGACAAAAATAAATTTTTAAATGCATGGGAAGAAATTTTAAAATAAAGTACAAGAAAATATCCCAGAAGTTTATAATATGAGCTTTCTGGTTGAAAGAGACTATCAAGTGTCTGGTGTAATAAATTAATAGGTAGGTCATGCAATTATAGAACACTGGAAATAGAGAGAGAGAGGGAGAGAGAGAGAAAGATCACATACAAAAGGATGGGAATTAGAATGGTGTTAGGCTTTTCTAAAACTGACTGGAGGCTAGAAGAATGCTTCCACAATTTAAGGAGAAAATACTGTCAACCTAGAATTATGTAGCTTGTTAAACTATCAATCAAAAGACAGAATTCAATAAAGACATCTCCAGATATAAAAGGACTCAAAGCATTTGTTTCCGCTACATTCGTATTGGGAAACTCCTGAGGAAAATTAGCAAAATGAAGGATTTGACCAAGGATAAGAAGGCATTGTAAATAAGGCCTGGAGACATAGAAATATGGCAAAGAGGAGCCCATGTTCACAGATGTGTGTCAGGCCAACAGTCTTCAGTCCAAATTGAAGTAAGGTGATGGAAAGCAATAGAAAGAAAACAAAATTTTAAATGGGGATAGACACTATTTAATGTTTCTGTGTTTGAGGAAAAGATTGGTAGGAGTTTGAGAGATTTGCTGGCATCTTTGGGTAAATTAGCTATAGATATGACAAAATGTAAGTAAATTAAACTAAGGCAATTATTAAGTCCATGAAAGAAGGTTGAATACAAAAGGAATGATAATTATATAATAATTCTTGGCTCAACTGGAAATATTTAGAAAATCACAATAATGTCAACTAGTAATTGAAACAAAAATTGTGACAGAACTATAATGAAAAGAGTGAGGGAAGGGAAGGTGTGAGTGTAAGAGTGCTAATATTAAAGTATCATAACAGAAAGTTAACATATAATGCCTAAAATAGATAAATCAGGAAAAGTCTGATGGCATATAGTGTTGAAAAACATGAAGGTTAATGTAAATAAGAAACAACAATAACAAAAAACTAAAGCTGTTGAAGGTGGTAGCCTCTAGCAAGTGAGATTGATGAGTAGACAGATGGAGAAGCCAGAGGAATACTATGTTTAACTAAAAGCTTTCTAGACTAATGTCTTAACTTCATGTATAACTTTGATAAAAAAAAAAATAAACACTGACTGAGTTAAGTGTAACTTATCATTAAAAAAAATTAAAATTTTCTCCAAATAGTCTTGAAAGAGAGAGAAAGAAAGCAGGCAATTCTCACATCAGGAGTCTTGGTAATCAATCTCTATCATGAAAAAGTTCACTTGCCTATCAGAGTTGAATACAAAAAGAATTTTAAGTCTGAGTCAGCAGAGAACAACTGGAATAACTTACAAAATCACACCCACAGAGCAACTAGTGGATTCAAGCCCTGCATTCACCATTAATCTGCATGATTTGGGGCAAGTTATTTAACGTCTCAGTATCTCAGTTTCCTCATCTACAAAATAGAGAATATAACAGCTTACACCAATAGAGTTATGGGATGATTAAACAGATTAATACTTTCAAAGTACATACGAGAGCACCTGGTATGTAATAAGTGCAGTATATACATTAGCTATTATTATCAAAAGAACTCCTGAATTCTGAACCCTAAGAGAGCCCTCCTAAAATAGTGGCTTCCTTAGCCCTTTGATCTTCCTAGAGTTCCCAGTTGAAGACTCACTCCCTAAATGTACCTTCTAAGGGCAGGGAGAGGCAGGGTCAAAGGAAAAGACAAGGGGAAGTGCCCCCTCTCCTATTCTCCCCGGCCTCACTTTCTCTTCTCCAGTGAAAGCATTTCACACAGACAAATGAGCCTTCACAAAACAAATAGCCAAGGAGTGAAATGGTTACATTTGTATTTAGCACCATATCCCCAAAAAGCATGCATGCTATTATTTAACCAGATGTTTATCTTTCTGGACATTAAGTGGGAGAGGCTGGGAAATAACCCCTTGGTTGTTATTAGTGGGTAAGGTGCCATTAGATCCCTGGTTCCATGATGTCCACGGAAAGATTTTCATCTTTCTGTTTTTTACAGACATCTACAAAGAAAAAAGAAAGCCTCTTCACTAGTCACCTACTTAAAACCTTCTCATTTTCAAATCAAGGGAAGCTGCCAAAATTGTATTAATTTTTTAAAAATAACTCTCTCACTAATGCTCCCCTTGGATAAATAAAGAGGGAGTCTAATTCTGAGCCCATTTTTTCTCCTCCATTGTGTACCCACCACAACGCACAAGTCAGCTCATTAGTGCTCTTGGCAAGGGCCATCATTTTTAAATGATCAAAGTGTTTGTTTGGGGAGAAATCAGTCACATGGAGTAATTGTTCCCAAACTGTGATCCTGAGCATTTAGGGGAGAATCCTCTGTGGTTCATTTAGGAGATATTTTAAGGGAAATGTGAAGGCTAATAAAGTACAGGACCAAGTGGGAATGTTTTGAAGATAAAGGGACATAGAACGGTCATTATATTGGTTTGGGGACAGGGATTTGAAATCAGTGGCAGTTCAAAAATGAGGGAAAAGAACCTTAAACCATGGTATAGAAAACAGGTACAAAACAAACCTAGGAAACAATGTTTTAGGTAATATGCTAAAAGGAAATTTTTATAATAAATGAATTTTGTCATATAAACTCTTAAAATGAAAACTATACACAGCTAAACTTTAAAACAGAAAACTTTAACTTATTAACTTTTCAAAATAAATGTTTTCATAGTGCAAATGTCAAATTCTTCCTCTTTGTAAGTAGAAATAATTTAAATAAAGATTGCTAACTTTTAACCATAAACAAAGAAAAATGTTTTTGTTCCTATTTCATATGCTCAAATTTCCCTGGTTATTTGTGGCTTTACTGCTGATTTGATTTTCCTCATCCAGCCACAGTGAAAGACACACCCAAATCAGCAGCAATAAAAAAAAAAAAGAGCTGATAATTATTTTTGAAATTTTGGCCACAAGTTCGACAGTAGCTTAATGGCAAAGTTTCCTGAAGGAATGTAAAGCGTATTTATTAAACATCCTTTACAGGAGTTTGGTGGGGTTTTTCACAAAGAACAGGACATATTGCACACAGCTACAGGAAGTTAATTTGGGGTCTCATTTAAAGAAGAAAAGGAATAAGATTGGGGGTTGGAAGGTTTGGTAAAGCTAATGAATTTGGGGTTGGAATTATTTAAAATATGTATTCCATACTTTTCTTGTAAACTTAAGATAGAATACTTTTTCTTTTCATTTTATGAAACATAACTTAAAATTTCTGCTTAGGGGAAATCACTTTCATATGATTTATGAAGCCCTTTGGATGATACTGACAAAGGATAAATAGATTTCTTACAATAGCAATTAATATGGGAATCTACGGTGCCTGGTGAAGAAGGTAAAATTCATCCTAACCAAAAAACAAAGATATTTCTAGAGAAAGGATCTCAACTCTTTTTGGACCTCCAAACATACCTGAAGGAAACACACTTGTAAGTAGCAACTCTTACTATTGCAGTGATTATAGGCATCGGGTAGCACTCCTAGCAGACATTGCAGAGTCTTATATTACAGAATCTTAGAGAAGACTGCAATTTGAAAAAACCTGCTCCTACCCTGATCCTAGATTAAAAATCAATGAGAGAACCAAAAGTTTAAAGCCAGGAAAAATATAGAAAATGTTCAAAGTATATGAGCTTAAATCTGTGTTAGCAGTTAAAAGCAATGGGGCAAAGAAAGTTTCAGTATGGATAAATTAAAAAGAGAATAAACATATTTTTATTTTAAGGTAGTGACTATATGCAGTTCATCCTAGTAATCCCAAAGATCAGCACAGAACTTGGTATATGGCAGGCATGGAATGAATGTTGTTAAGTTGAATATTAAAATATCAGTAAAAATATTTCACTTTATTTCTCAAAATGATTTCATATAATTAGCCCATTTTATTAAAAAAAATGGTATTGCACAATATACAGGAAATTCTTACATCCTTTTGGAAGATAAGGAAATTAGGCTACAGTTTAAATAGGTATTTCTTGGGTTATTTCTATGAGCAAAATATTGAGTCCAGCATAGACCAGGTAGGATTACTATGATAATAAATAATACTTATTTTTTACTTACATCCCAAATGTCATTTGATCTACAAAAATCAGCCTCTTAAATTGGTATCACTGATTTCTAAACTGAGGTTCAGAGATATTAAGTAGCTAGATATTAGGTCAGATCCTATACCTATCCACAATGTTTCCTTGAGGCCACATGAAGTAGAATCTGCAGCTCTCTTTCCACTGGAATATGCCATCCCAAATATAGATGGAAATATGAATAAAGAAAGTAGTCCTGCTTTATTCAAATCAAAGTCATCAAAGAGTATTCCTAAGTAAGCAACAAAACTAAGTAAGTTTGTCCAGTTTGCTATCAGTGCTGTCCAATTTTTTGAGGTCACATTTATACAGATAGACTTTCAGTTGGTGCTAAAGGCACTTGTCCTTCAGACTTTTGCCTCCCCAGGAATCTTGCCTTCTCTTTAGTATATGCAATCCTTCACCCTGTCGAATGCTATTCTTTGCAATTCAGCTCACATGATATACTTCAAAATATAAGCTAACTGAGCAACAAGCTGCATCAGCGGCTGTGTCATTTCAGGTTACATGTTTCTGTCCTTTCTTCATGAGACTTGGGCTGCTGGAATGCTGACCTCCTTAGACTGCCATGGGCTACCAGTCAAAAAGAAGGAAAGAGCTCTGAAGAGCAAGGGCAATCACAAAGGAGAAACTTTTGGCTTGCCTAATATTACATGCCTGTCTTTTATCCTGCTGTGCCAACTTGATGATTTATAAAGATTACCTTTTTATGTGGTTCCAACTTTAAACTTCAATTTAAGGACAGTGTCTATTTCTTTTGGTCAATTTTGCTTACAGTAAACAAACTTATAACCTGACAGCACTTTATCTTTAGCTTTAAAAAAAGACAATCCAATACAGAGAAATCTACAGAGTGTTTTACCTAGAGTCCTATTCTCATACCCATATTGGAACTGTGTGACTCTCAGTTGCTATATACTTTTATTTCCCCTTTGTGTGCTCCTCTTTATTATCTGATCCTATTTTTGATATTTTAATATACTTGATTATTTTTTCAAAGATATGTTTATATCAGTATAAAGAAAAATGGTAGTCTTTGATGGTGTCCCCTGAAGTCATTTCCATTTTCCTCACTGATCATTGTTTCCTTTACACAGAAGAAACATGCCTTAAATTTGAAAGAGAATTTAAATCTCTAAAATTCCAATAACATAGACCCCTTGAAGCTGATAATAATTAATCATTGGTTATGAATAAATTACAATATTTGACAACACCCAACAGTCCTGCTGACCTTCTCCTACCTTTGCTTTGTCCTAGATTCTAAAGACTAGCTCTTCTAAGGGGCTTAGCATAGCTCCAGAACCAGTCCTAACAGGAGCAAGAATATGTCAGCCTTCTCTGACACACTACCTTAAGAAGATGAATAGTCAGTGAGCCTCTCAAGACTCCAAGTTGGTGAACAACCACCCTAAATTTCTGATGCCAGTCAAGCCTGAATGTTAGGTCCAAATTTGAGAGCTCCTGTGGCCCTTCCATATCTTCTTTGCCTGCCTCTAGTATTGACTTCAGCTATAAGATTGATCTCCCATCCTTGACAGCTGGCCTTTGGTACCCTGATCTTCTCCAGTGATAGAGAGGGCCTGTCCTGAACCATGGTTGGTTGCTGAAGGGCTGCCTCCCCTGAGATCCTGCTCATACTATTTCCTGGGACTAGATTATATGCTTAGTATCCCTGCTGCCTAGTGGGGGCCCTGCAACATATAGACAGATCCCTTATTACAGAATACCATCTCATTCAAATCCTTTGTGACCTTGTTCCTGCCAAGCACTTGAACCAGCTGGTACACATGATTGCCTAAAATATCTCTGAGTTTCTTTCAGCATCAAACATTTGCCTTACCGGATACAGTCCTTACTAATGTATTAATTCCCACTCTAGTAGAGGTTGAGTTTTTCTGGTGAATGGCAGCAAGAGAGAAGAGAAGCCCCTACAAGGTTTATGAAGCCATAGAGATGATGCTATGTTGGTTCTGCACTAACTCAATATTCTCTTGTCTTTCTCTAAGTTCCTCTCTCCTCTCTGTCTCTCTACAACACACACACACACACACACACACACACACACACTCCTTAGGGAAAGGTTTGGTAGAGAAAGAATAAAAAATATAGATTATCTAAGACATAGATGAAATATGTCTAGATTTTCAAAAACGTAGGGGGAACTGGAACCTTACATGCAGAGTAGAGGGTGAACATTTCTGGCTTCTAAACGCAAGGCTGACTTCGTAGTGTAGTGCTATTGGTTTCATAGGCTCAGTTTCAAAGCAGAGGCTGGCCAATAGAGAGTACTCTTAGTTTTTGTTTGTTTATTTAACTTTGGAGCCTGAAAAGTTTGGCACCCAGTGAAGAGTACAAGCTGGATTCCTTTTTTTTTTTTTTAATTCATTCATTCATTAATTCATTTTTGGCTGTGTTGGGTCTTCGTTTCTGTGCCAGGGCTTTCTCCAGTTGCGGCGAGCGGGGGCCACTCTTCATCGCGGTGCGCGGGCCTCTCACTATCGCGGCCTCTCTTGTTGCGGAGCACAGGCTCCAGACGTGCAGGCTCAGTAATTGTGGCTCACGGGCCCAGTTGCTCCGTGGCATGTGGGATCTTCCCAGACCAGGGCTCGAACCCGTGTCCCCTGTATTGGCAGGCGGATTATCAACCACTGCACCACCAGGGAAGCCCTACAAGCTGGATTATAATTCCTAAGATCTAGGTTAAGTTCAGGAACCTGTATTTTTAAAAAGCTCTGCCAGTGATTCTTATGATCAGCCACATTTTGTAATCACTAAAATAGAGAAAGGTGATAATTTCCCTGAGTACCCTACATAACAGAATGTATCCTACTGTGGTAGCAGAAGAGTATTTCCTATTCCAAGTGAGCCTAAGACCCTACTTCTAGGATTTCAGTTTTAGTGTCTGGTGCCTTCGAAATCATCGTCAAAGAAATAAACTGGTAATCTCAGGTTGTGAATGAAGGCAGTGCTGAACAACTGGAAAGCATTTTCCAGAATGAAAGAACAATAGCCAGGCAAAAAGATCTATCCTGTTCTAGGTCCTGAATGGATGTCTAGACTTGGCTTGCCCATAAAAATGGTAAAGATGAAAGGGTATGAAGATAATCCTGGAATATCCGGAAAAGCGACTGGTAATGCCAACCAAATAAAGGGACTACTCCTTATACCAGTGAGATTAAACTAAAGCTCATGAATCCAATGCACCTACTTAGTTGGCTATAAGTGAGGATAAACCTCAAATTGCTAAAAAGGCAGGAAAAACACCTGAATGACAGTGCCATTTACACCCTGGGATGTGCATCCTTATTTAGGGCCATATCTTTGCTCTGTAAGTTTGTTAGTTACCATATTACTAACACCTACCTTGTAGGTATAGAGATTAAGTGAGACTATGTGTTTAAAGCACTGATGCCCTTTTGGGGGTTGCTTCTGCTCAACTTGGTCTGCCCAGACTCAGTGAATTTCCAGCTAATTTAAGGCTGTCAAATCTACTTTGCCCAGTGTCCAAACCCATTTTAATACAACCATACAAAATTTGGAACCTAATATAACATCATCTAGTCCAAATATCCAGTTTTAAACTTGTGAAAAATGATACCCAGAGTCTGTACAGGACTGATACCAGAAGTTAGAAGTTCTGCACACCAGCCCAAGAGTCTTTCCAAGATTTAAATCATGTTATTGTTATCGCCATTAAATCCTCTAGCAATCCAGAGAACTCTCACGTAAATTTTTTGTGATCATAAACCATGACAATAACAGAGAGCAATGGCTTGCAAGTAAGAGAAGGTAACGGTTATTGGAGTTTCACATGTGACAGTTGCTTTGTGCTTTATGTGTATTAGGTCATCATTTCGTTCTCAAAACAATCCTTTGGGAGAAATTACTGTTATCATTGCAATTTTTAGTGAGGAAACTGAGACACAAAGAGTTTATGCAACATGTAAAATGTCCCCCAGTTAGTGAGTTGTTAAACCAGGATCTGAACCTAGTTTGTCTGCCCACATTTTTAATCCAACAAATAATATTTGGTGGAAATTTCAGGGGAATTTCTTGGCCGTAGACCAGCTGGCCACAACTTAAGCTGGTTAGCTACTCAATGACTTAACCTATCTGTGAAATGAGGAGATTGGAGCCAATGATCTCCAAGGGCTCAAGCAATTCTAAATTGTGTTTCTATGTTATATTCTGCATCTCATCTCAGAAAATAAAGCTTAAGATTTATGAAGGATATATAATATACCCCCAACAACAACAAAACTCAACACAATGTCAGAGAAAAATAGCAGCCAAAACATTTTGTTTTTAGGTGTATAACGATTCCAAATTACTAAAATGTGCTTGACATAATGCTATTTTTCTGAGTGTAATGAATTCTACAGTCCAGTCATCATGAAAACTTATTAGTCACTTTAGACAATATTTAGGCAATATCCATTTGTGATAAATTGAAAATTTTAATGAGAACTTTCAAACTAATTGGTAACTTCTCAATTTCATTTTTTTGCCACCTTTAGAGCAAATCAGTATGAAAGAGAGATTTCATCTCTTAATGGGGTTCATAAATGCATAAAACTGAGTGCTGATTTGTAGTTCTCTTTGTAAAAACAATAGCTATCATTTTTTGTCATATTTTTTTCCTGAAAACAATACAAAATCCTTACCCCCTAAGAACTTTTAGTCTTAGGGAGGAGACTGACAATTAGATAGACAAGTACATTGCAGCATGATAAATCTTGGAATCCTACTCAAAGTAGGTTAGTATCTCTACCATGCTCTGGAGCAGAGGTTTAGTCTGCTTTCTTGGATGCCAGATTCTCGACTTAGATAGAGGTTCTCAAACATTTTTCAGAGGACTTTACACTCCTAAAAAATTTTAAGTTCTTTAAAGACCTTGTCAATGTGGGATATATCTAACAATATTTATCACATTAGGAACTAAAGCTGAGTAATTTTTTAAAATATTTATGTATTAATCAATTTATACATAGGAATAATAAATCCTTTGCTTATTAACATAAATCCCATATATTTATGAAAATAACTGTTTTCCAAAACAAAGAAAAATGCAATGAGAGAGAGGCATTCAATTATATTTTTTGTAAATATAAATAATATTTTAGAATTATTATGAAAATGGATTTGACCTCTGGGATCCCCTGAAAGGCGAGGAACCCACAGGAATCTCTAGATCACCCTTTGACAATCACAGATGTAGAACACTGCCTGTCAGATCTACATGCACATATATATGAATGAATGAGCAAATGAATATACAATTGAAAGTAAAAGGTAGAAAAATGCAAAGTCTCTTCCTGTTATCCAATCTTATAGTGAATATTCTTTATGTTATCTGTCTTGAATGCACTCCCTCTTTGGTGAGAGCGGGGACAGCCTTTCCTAATCCAATGAAATCATCCTGGTGGGTACTGTCCAAATTATAAGCTTGCCTTTCAGTTCTTGTCTTTTAAGTTCCCATCCAAGGTGACCAGTCATTGGTCTAAGAATGGCTCCATAACCAAAACAAAGCCAAGTCTTTGCCTGAGGTTCTTCTGGCTCAAACTGATGGGGAAGGACTTTTTCTTCTACAAGAGACCTCCCTATGCATGTGGACTGCTAGCTCTCATCTTACCCACTTTCTTGAGAAAAGATTATCTGTCTCAGGGGGAAAAGAAGCTAGTACTTAGAGGGGCAAGGGGCAGAGGTAGAGGATAGAATCTTTCTAAATTTTGATTATGTGGCAGATTTTGTTTTCCAAGGTGTCCACAAAATCTGCCATGCCACATGTTCTTCTTACAACATTACATTGACACTCTTTCCATTAAGAATCTGTATATTGGTTTCTCTTAAATTAGGGGGTCTGTTACTACCACAAAAGTGACACTATATGACTTCTAAAATCAGTACATAAAAGGTCATACAACTTCCATCTGGTCCTCTTGAGACACTAACACTTAGAAACTAGTCATGTGCCATGAAGAAGCTGAAACAGGCCATGGAAGGCCCATGTGGAAGGAAATAGAGTCACCTTACCCCCCAACCCTCAGCTCTAGCTGGGCTTCTAGGAGACAGTAGCATTGATTTTCTAGCCATGTGAGTGAGCCATCTTGGAAGTAAATCCTCCGGGCCTGAGTTGAGCTGCCCCAGCCAATGCAATGAGCATTCCCTACTGAGTCCTGCCCATATTGAAGATTTATAAGTTACATAAACATTTGGGGATGGTTAATAACACAATGATAGATAACTAATACATGCTATGAAAACCAATACATTTTTTTTCTAGTTAAACTAATTTAAATTGGGTTTCTACATTTGAAAACAAAAGAATTGACCAGTACAAGATGATTTTTATATAGATTATCCGATTTGTTAGTTGTTTTTCACTATTTAATACTAAGTGATTTCCTCTGCTATTATCTAATAATTTTAACCAGCTGCCCAAAGCCCATGGTCGTTTTGGATATATAATGATTAATTTATTAATTGCTTGGCTTCTGCATATAAATATCAATTCCACTTTACTCTTGAATGATGTGAAACAGATAAATTAACAAAGCAGTAGATTTATTTTCTTACTGAGTAATTTCCATAATTGTTTTTGAAAGTTGCAAATAAAACTTTGAGAAAATGTATTATTGTATAGATGAATAATAGTAAAGTTTCCTACATCATTGTTCGCTTATTTTCCATCAGTATAAAATAATCTTTGTGAATCTTTATAATTGCGTGACAAAAGCATCCTGAAGTATTTTGCTTAAGGAATGAAGTCATCTCACTTTCTCGCATGATCGGTTGGTAATATAGAAGAACCTTTCAAAATATAGGAACTCAGTTGTGTTCAAGCTTGACAGTGTAGTGATTCCCTTGAAATTTGCCAACAATAAAAAAAGTTCTCTCTAGATAGTAACATGTATTTTATTTTTAATGTATTATAAAATAATAATTTCATTAAGGTATTGTACACATTATATTATCATTATTCAAATAGATATGATTCTATGACTTGAATTTGACTTTTTCTTCGTTTATTGAAACTACATCTGCTATTAGGTTGGGTTTTCAAGATGACCATTTTTCATAGCCCTGGAGATACTGGAGGTTTGCAGTAGTTAGAGAGGCCTCCCTGAAAATATTGTACTAATTTCTAAGTTCAAGGAAGAAGCCTGAGGAGTAAAAGAATTATAGTGGCTTCTGAAGATGACTTTAGAAATCATTATTCACCCCAAGATCTGTGGTTGACAATAAAAATGGTGGGGATAATTTTTTTCCTTCTGTCCAAGCACAAGCCTGCTCCACATCCATGGAGACATCAGAGCTTCCACGTTTCAGGTATGTGTCTCCTAAAGGAAGAAACACCAAGGGAAGCAGATCATTATCACAGGGACCTCTGCCAACCACAGGTCTTAAAAGGCTATCAGGTCATTTTCCATCCCAGCCTTCTCTCCTCCAGTCTTTCCTCCCAGTATCAGCCAATTACTTCCAACAATTGTTTCCTGTCCCAAAACTTAGCTTTTGATCTGTGATGGGCCTTAACTTACTATGTGGTTAATACATTTTCAAATTAGTCTTCTGTGAATATTTTAATAGCATTGAGCACTGTTAATACTTGTGTTCTTCCTCATTTCTTCCACTCGGGTCAGGCTAGGCTTCCCAAGGCTCTCGGTTCATTGGTTTAGGAGCCCATGAGATGCATTGAAGAGCTAATGATCCATAAAATTTCAGGCTTGATGTTTTTTAACCCTCTCTAGTTTTCTTTCTATGTACGCATAAGTCCACCACTACAGAGTGTACATTTTTAAATTATGCATCTGCAGGTTCCTAGGGAAAATTAACAGTCTACAATATGAGGTTGATTTAAAACTTGGATATGAAAAGTCTCCATAGTGTTGTTATTTTTTAGCAGTGGAGTGAATAACGTTAATATGTCTAATTAATACCTAAAGAGATTTTTTTCCATTTGATCAATTACAAAAAAAAAAATATAATTAATATTTTTTCAGGATACACTGTGTTTGTATAAGAGCTTCATTACAGAGTCATTATTCTACTTTTTCCAGGAGAAGATGTGAATATGAAAGAACCATCAAGTAGTTCCTCTGTCCCTCCAGACATGGGGGAGACTACACTGACTAATCTGTACCAATTCTCTTAATAAATAAATCAAATAGACACTCTAAAGTGCTTCCTAATTTCTATCATTTTAACTGGATTTATAACATCTCAGTTCTTATAGAAAGAAAATGAAACATTGTTAAAAATTAGAATATTAAAAATAATCCATAGGCAAACAGTCTTTGTATGACCTGGAAAGCAAACAGAGCCTGTAGAGCTAAAAATACTTGGCAAAAACAAACAAAAAAAGGAGATGATTTTTGTAAAAACAAACAAGTTTCTTTAAAGCATTTTGTTTGTTTGTTTTTTAATTGAAAGCTCTGTTAGTGTTTGCCAGTTATGGACAGGAGAGATGTTGAAATACAGTGCTCTCAAAGGTGATGATCAAAGTCTTTTCATTCAGCTTTTTGTGACTATTAAGCTGCTCATTTGGTGGAGGCGATCATTAGCGTCTTAATGGGAAACAAGAGCTTCGGGACAAAAACTTCTGGTCGAAGATCAATATGAGAGATATCATTTCAGTTCCAGCCTTAATAATTGTAACCACAGGGAGTCTGGCAGAGCTGGTTTTACGAATTAATATAATATAGAATCCACCAGGTACAAATGGAGAGTACAAATAAAGGAGGATTGCTAGTAGTGACTACTCTGGGAATTTTTGGGTGAGAGGGAATTGTTTGATAAATGTAAGTTGACTCAAAGTGGGCTCTAGTACCCTTGCCACAAACACATCTTCCAATAAGAAAATGCATATCTGAGGGCCAAATTGGGAAGGGAATTCAACCAAGGAGAATAAAATTGGAAAAGACCCCTTGAAAAATGATTAATTTTACACATTCTATTATCTTATAATGTTCCTTGCAGGATTTTTTCTTTAAGTGGGTAAAATCAAACACATGGTTGACATTTTCATGTGATTTGCTGCTAGGGTACAATAGTCCACTTGGACAGAAGTTACAAACAACTTGGTCCAGAAACTGTTATCAATCTACCAAAGAAATAATATGCCATTAACCTTTTCTGATTAATAGAGCTTATCATTTTATCCTGGGGCAAACTGTAAATGAAAAACAAAGCTCAAAAATATCCATTCAATTTACTCAAGATAAAATTAGAGTTGCAGGGTTTTTTTTTAGTTTTGTGGATTATCTTTATTATCTCTGTGTAGTTTATTTCTTTATCTTTACCTTGATGTTTGCCCTTTGATTCTATCTTTGAACATTTGTTTTACATGTTGAAACCAGTTATTTTCCAGACATTTTGACTTTTTCCTATTCCTTGTGATGTTGGAAGAACCACGATAATATTCTTTTACGGGAAAGTTAAAAGTGCAAAATAAATTTTGAGTCTTCCTCTACCAGGAAAAGAAAAATAATATTCGAAACATATAAAGATACCTAATATTGCTTAGATTTTATCAGAGCATACATTCAAATGTATATAGATAAATAGTACTTATATATGCATGCATATTCATATATGACTATAAACGATGTCTAAAATACTTACACATGAAACAAACAACATCTCTGTTTTTAATTGTATCTTTAGATCATAATACCAACACTTAGAGTCACTAGTTTTGCCTCATTTCCAATTCCTGTGAAGTAATTTTTCCTTCAAAGAAACTGAATCTACAGGTACTTAAGTGAAATACATATTTTTTTATTTGAATATTCTCAGGCACCATTTATTTCTTGAAATTCATGGACATCTCTTGGCTCACGCTCACTTTTCCAGTCACTCCTTCAACTTCTTTGCAGGCTTACGCTGCAGGTTTAAACTCTCTTTTGTGCCTACGCTTTATTCCGATGGACTCTTGGTTATATATGTGTCATTAAATATCATCTGCTGGTTCTTGGCATCAAAATTATATCTCCTGGTCATGCCTACTCTCTGAGCTCCAAACCCACAAAATTCATTGTCACCTCAACACTTTGACTTTGATGTGTCATTGGAAATCTCAAACTATCCATAACCAAGTCTGATCACTTGACAACTCACGTTGTCAAATCTGTCCATTCTCTGTTCTTCCCGTCTCAGTGATTGGCACTATTATCAATCCACTTTCTCTATCTAAATACCTGGAAACCTCCCCACTTCCTTTCCACTTACATTTAATTGTCTGCAAGTCTTTTCAATTCTATGCTTAAAATGTTAATTGTTTTCTTCCATCTATCTCCACTCAACCAATCTAGTACAAGTTACCATGATTTATTGGGTCAAGAATAGTTTGAACTCAATAGCACTCCCATTTTCTTTCTTCCTCTCTTAACCTATTCTCCACCAAGCAGGGAGACTCATCTGCTTAAAATCTTTCAGTGTACTCTGTGCATCAAACAATAAAATCTAAACGTTCAGTAGACTACAAAGCCCTGCATGATCTCAGGAATGTTCCCACTCCCACCTCACTCTTAATCCACTCTGCCCTTATCTCTATCTGATATTACTTTGTTTGCAGCAGGGAAGTCTACTGATCAAAAATTACATATCACAGTCTTCCTTGAAGCTAAATGTGAACATGTAATACAGTTCTGAACAAGATATAAGTAGAATCATTGAAGGGACCTTCTGTGGAAGCTATTTAAAAGACAGTAGGTTCAGCTTGCACAGGCCTTTTGCCCTTAGCTTGTCTTCTTTCCTGCTTGGAATGCACTTGAAATGCTAAAGGTAAAGCAGCCATCTGCTGGCCATGAGAAGATCAGCAATAGGAAATAAACTGCATTCTAAAGAGGGTGACCGGAAGAAACCTGTGTCTCTGACATTTTTCTTAGCCAAGCACTACAGCTGCCTGGTAGTTACTACCTCTGCATTGTTGTTACACACAAAAATAAGCCCATTAGTTATTTAAGCCAATATGTCCATTTTTCTGTCCCATGGGGCCAAATGCAATCTGTAATGGTTATGAAGGTCATGTGACTATTTCTGGACTGAATTCATTATCCAGAGGGGTGGCTGAATTCCCTTCTTGGAGTTAGATACAGCTTGAGAGCAGTTTGGTAACCACCGCTCTCCATCATAGTTTTAGTCAACAAGACTGCCTAGTATAGTGCTGCTAGATACAGGTGGGAACATCTTTAGCTTTCCCTGCCTTGTTCTCTGATGTATTGGACTAATTATATATATTATTTAATTATATTTGTATATAATTAAATACTAATTATGTATAATTATATACTATATACTAATAATATATGTAGTGTATAATTATATACTAATTATGTATATATACATAATTAAATATAATTTTACATATATATGTATATATAAGATTAAATCCCAGCCCACCCTTCTACTGGTGCTCATGGCAATTCTAGCTCTACCTTTAGCAATATACTCGTGGTTACTATAATTCCAACGACGCCTTATCCCACTGCCAGTCCCCTACTATCTCTACAATGGTGTTTTCTGGGAGTTTTAATCTCTGAGTGGATATAAAAAGGTGGGGAAAGGATAAAGAGCAACAGAATTCTGGTGGTTTCATAAAACAACACCTGCTCAGTACAGGGATTCTTGCCTAGTTTGTGGTTGGCACACATGCCATCATTTCTGAATTACAAGGCAGGCAGTCAAAGAGATGAGCTACCTATTTCGGACTCAGTGGATGGAATGATGAATTCACTGTCCATGATTAGAAACATAGATGGACTGTTGGGGTTTTCCTGCTCTCAATTCAGCTTCTTTATTTTTATAAGTATGAGATATCCTTAGATTCTAATTTTTTCTTACTCCTGTTGTACAGATAAAAATTATACATTTTTGTTACAGAGAGGTTTTATTCAGAAAATAGAAGAGATATCATTAGATGTTACTAGCCATATACTATTTTAAACTTTTTAAAAGTACTTTAAATTTTTAAAAAATACTAAATGCTCACTTTCAGTCAGGTTCAGTTGAGGTTCGGCATGATGTCTGACTTTTAGGAGTTTTCACATTAGTAGGGGATATATAATAGGAAAATACAAAAAGTTGAACAATAATAATTAAGGGTAATAAAATTTCAAAATAAAACATAGAGAAATACACTAAAGCTGTGCATAATGAAAAGTTATATAATTCATCAAATGAATAATTGCTATTGGAGTTCAGATGAGGGAAAAGCCAGTTGAGAAACTGTTGTGTAGGAGATTGAGCTTTAATTCATTCTTTAAAGTTGAACAGAATTTTATTTGGCATAAAAAGAGAATGTGTAACTGCTTCCCACTGTTTCTGTGGGCCAGGTTGAACATAGCAGAGTGTCACCATGGATTCTATAGCAAGGCAGGGTTTCAGGGCTTAGGAGCTATAATACTGACTGTGGCTCAGAATAGCCAGAGCTTGGGCTTTGGTATCAGTCATCCTTGGAGTCAAGTCTCAGTTCCATCACTTATTTTTTGGTGTGAGGCTTTAATCAAGTCTTCTTTGTTACAGCACTTAGCACAGTGCCACGTACATAGTGGACGCCCCCAAATGGCAAACATTTGTATTACTGTAACTTAAGAGCTAACTCTGGTCTTAGCTGAGGATGGAAGCTGGCAGGCATTAACGCATTGTAAAAACAGTATCAGATATCAGAAAATATTTGTCTAAGAATTAAGAGCTTAAAGAAATCAAGAATAGGTTGAGTAAGAGTTCAAGGTAGTTGAATCAAAATGTTTCAGAATACAGGTGAGTATTGGAACAACTTTGCTGAAAGGTGTTGGTCAAATGGCAGAGGGGCCCACAGGGAAGTTCAAAGCTACAGAGCCAGGTCTGTAGAACCTTATTCAAATGAGTGGCATGATTATAACAGTGATTTTCTACAATTTTTGAATACTTCTTATGTGTCCAGGTATCATACTTAGCACTTTATATACGTTATCTTCTTTAATTCTCATCAGTCTATAGGTAACTGATATTTTTATATTCATTTAAAATTGTGGATAGGAAGCCCCCAAACCATCAAGAAATCTGCCCAGGGGACTTCCCTGGTGGTCCAGTGGTAAAGAATCCGCCTTCCAATGCAGGGGACACGGGTTCGATCCCTGGTCGGGGAACTAAAATCCCACATGCCACAGGGCAACTAAGCCCGCATGCCACAACTGCTGAGCCCATGCACCCTGTAGCCCATGTGCCACAACTAGAGAGAGAAAACCTGCACGCCACAATTAGAGAGAAGCCCGTGCCACAATGAAAGATCTCACATGCCTCAATGAAGATCCCGTGTGTCTCAACTTAGACCCGATGCAGCCAAAAAAATGAAGAGAAGATAAATAAATTAAATAAATAAATAAATAAATAAATAAATAAATAAATAAATATATATATATATATATATATATATATATATATATATATATATATATATAAAAGAAATTTGCCCAAAGTAACACAGTAAGTAAGTGACAGAGCCAGGATTTTCTCCCAGGTCTGCTCAGCACTAGCTCATGTTTGTAATCACCAGACTCCTATTTGCTCCCATGAAGTGGCAAAGCACTTTGAAGGTAACCATCATGTAGATGTGCTTGAGGGGATGATTTACGCCTGATTTACATTGCCTAAAAATAATTCTAATCCTGGCTAGAGTCAAATGTTACTGGTGAAAATACTGAACATGTACCAAACTCATAACTAACAAACGAGAACATTACAACCTCTGTATGACACTTGCCCTGACAGTTCTGACTGAACCTGGAGGGACCACTTCAGGGACAGAGACTTGCCACATCTCCCCATGATGGAATCTTTGATTTGTCATTGGAGATTTGTGTGCCACAGGGGCACTAATTAGTGTCTCTGGGAATCAGCAGAGGATCAAGTTTTCCAAAGTTTCATTTATGTAAATAACCACCTCAGTACATAAATGAACTCTTTCTTCTTATTTCCAAACCTTATTCCCACCTAGAAGAGGCAACTTATAAAAGTTATATTCAATGGAAACATGAGTTTTGCAGTTACTTGAATGATAACACAGCTTCTTTTTGAACCTTAGTGAGCATTTAAAGAAGGTTGGAATAGATATGCTAAAGCTGACATTGCCAACTCAAATGCCAGGTAAGTAACAGGATCTAGTGAAGGGGACCTGGTTTGAATGCTGTGAACTAGAGGCCACTTGCCCCATCTAGACAAGGCAACATCTATTCACCTTTAGCTGGTTATTGCCTGCTCTTTGGGGAGCCAGCCCTTTGATGCCAGAATTTCTGATATTTTGAGATGTGTCACATATACAAATTCTTGTGAAAGCTCACAATGTTAAAATGTCAGCTCAATTAAAAAACAAGAAGGAAACTGGACCAGACAAAACACATCTTTAGGTTGGATTCAGCATGCAAGATGCAAGTCTAGAGATCTCTGAGAGCCCTTTGATCTTTGTTTCAAAGGAGTTTTTCTCTTCCTTATATGAACCTATCTTCTCTCCACAAAGGCACACAGCTTCTGACTTGGTAAAGCCAATGCTCCAGAAAAAGAAATTTTGGCTATAAGGAGCTGTGTTGAGACTGTTTGTGGAGTTCATTTTTTTGTGTGTTTCATTTTTTATGGAATGTTACATGTCAACTGAAAAAGATATAAAAATTCTAACGAAGTTTAATAGTCTTCAAATTAACTTTAATTAGTAAAAATGTAAAGTAAATGATAAGATGTAAAAGATAAGATAAAGTAAAAGATAAGATGACTAGTCAAATCTAAATTGATTTAAATTTTGTATAATATTGTGAACTGTCAGATAGCATCATTTCTCATTTCTAAGGGCCTGGTGTGATTCTTTTTTATAGTATTTAGAAGTGCACTGCTTCACTTAAATAAAAAGCAGCTTATCATCAAGCTTTCAGAAATATTTAACAAAACCCACAAAAGTTAAATCATAGATAAATCAGAATAAACAGAATATTTATAACTTAGTGACAAGAAAACACTATCTGCATAGATAATCACAGTTATCTTTTAGTGTTGTCTGAAAGGTAGCAAGTTGTTTGTTAATTTATAATAATGTAAGAGTCTAAAATTGAAATTAATCCCAAGTGAAAAACTCTGAATAAGAAAATTCATATTTAGCTATATAACAGAATGTTTTCACACTCTCAGTGAAATGTGGTAGAGACTACACTTCCAAATGTATGACTAACAATTGTCATCTTCTAAATTCTCAAATTGATAACTAACAGTTGTCATCTTCTGACTTGCCACATTATGTTCTCAATTCTAAATAGTCAGTCACTGAAATAACTCTAAGATTACAAGCTGAAATATCTTCAGGGCCAAGCAGGTAGCATAAGTTGATGAAGACACCGCTACTCCAACTAAAGACTTTCAAAGTCAAAATTTTAAAAACACCATCCCAAACAAAAAATACCTATGGGAAAAATTGGGTCATCCACTTGTTTGTGACCTCTGCTTTAGACTATTAGCCTCTTGTCACTAGTATATATGAAATCAATATTGTCCTTAAACAAATCCTTGAAGCATAGGTAAAAGGAAGCTATCAGAGTTCTAGGTACATGTTTGTGAGCTTGGAAAGCATAGATCTTTCAAGATTGGTTTCAGCTAAGCAGTCAGGCAGCAGGTGGGGATCTCAGAATTGTAAAGGTCAACATGAGTGGAGAGAAGCTCAGATTGACAGTCAAAAGGTGTAAAACAGTTCTCTTGAATGCATCCAGGATCTAGTCTGGGTTTCCTTGTCCATTTTCATAGCAAGACTGCTGTCCAATTATGCACACATTAGAGAAATAAGAAACTATGAAGTCTCGATAGAAACTATTTTGTGCATGATCAAGTGCTGGCATACTTTGGAGACATTGCAGGTACGGTTCCAGACCACTGCAAAAAAGCTAATATCACAATAAAGCTAGTCACACAAATGTTTTGGTTTCCAGTGCATATAAAAGTTATGTTTACACTATACTGTAGTCTATTATGTGTGCAATAGCATTATGTCTAAAGAAGTACATACCTTAATTAAAAAAATACTTTATTTCTAAAAAATGCCAAAATAATTACAATAGTAACATCAAAGATCACCGACCACAGATCACCATAACAAATATAATTATAATGAAAAATTCTGAAATACCATGAGAATTACCAAAAGGTGACACAGAGACACAAAATGAGCGAATGCTCTTGGTAAAATTGCACCAATTTGCTGAACTCAATGTTGCCACAAACTTTCAATTTGTAAAAAAAAAAAAAAAAAAAAGCGCAATATCTGTGAAGTGAAATAAAATGAAGCGCAATAAAGGGAGATATGTCTTTATTCGGAAATACCTAAGAATCGCCTTGCTTTAGGTGGAACTAAGTCTTTAAACTGGTCAACTGACTGGCTTATTTCAAAACCTGGATATTACTGTATTTTGACCCTAGTTTGTCTATGCAATTCGAAGAAATTATTCTTCAAAACATTTTTTTCCTTTCTTTTTTTTCCTGAATAGAATAAACCTCAAAATAGCTCATACTGCCAAATGAGCCTATGCTCTCTGATCTTTGCTTCGGCGCAGGCGTGTATTAGTGTCACAGCCGGCAGTGTGTCTTAAGGACTATGATAGCGTGCTCCTCTTAAATAGATGAGGATAACACTAATGATAGTGACTACTTAGGTGGGTGTGTAAATTAAATCATTCCTTCCATCATCAACCCCCCAAAATTTCACAAATCATGGGTACTTGGAGGACAACGTTCAGCCAGATAATCAGCAAAGATCATAATAAAAAATGTTTAAAAGTCAAGAACTTGGTGAAAATTTTGAATGCTCCGTAAAAGTCTAAATTGGGTCTGTATTCAATTTTCCTGTTGAAGGCATAAACAGCCCTAGATGTCAAATATACATACTAACATTTTAATTTGTATTCATAAAAATTATTTCAACTACCCCAGTTAAACATTTATGATAAGTTTTTGAAGACTAAGGAAGAGGGAATAAGAATGGGTAATGAATAAAAATGGCATTATAAATTTAACCAGTTGAGAATACTTGCACCTTGATTTATTACCAAAAAAAAGTGCTCTAATAACTTGTGTTTGCCAAAGGAAAAAAGACATAGGAAATAGGTCTGCTAAAGTGTGCTAAAGAGAGTTTAAAGTAGGCTAAAATCAGGTGGGAGTTCCACAATTTCAAATTATGGAAAAAGTCTTGTTTGAGATTTACAACCCACAGAAATGGCGTCTACAGGAAGAGACAGTGAAGGTCTCTTATTTCATAGGTCAATTTTAAACACTGTGTATAATATTTCTGACAAAATGTAAGGTACAGGATGCTAGTACCACTACTGAGAATGAGGAGGAGCTGGTGGTGACCATGAGGACATCTAGGAAGCAAACAGGCTGAGCCTGGGTTATCCCATGATAATGATTCTACCTCACCTGAATGTAGACTCCAAGAGGACAGAGAACCTTTCTGTTTTGCGTCCCCAGGTTTCAACGCAGTCTCTGACATACAGTAGGTGCCAGGAAATGTCTTCCAAATGAATAAAAGAACGGACTAATGAATGAATGGATGAAAGCAGTTGACCTGCTCGCCCACTTTTCAGTCTGGGGACTCTTAATGGGTTGGGATGATGACAACTCCATGAGCTGGAAAATATTAATGCAGGGACCTCAGGACACACTATTAGAGTAACATTCTCTAGGATTTTTGTTACATAAGACTGAGGATGCCAGGATAAAAATAACAATTATAATGTTCCCTTATATTTAGGGCTTTATTACCCAAAATGTGTTGTAGATGAGAATTATAAAGACACCAAATTAATAATCTGTGTGACAGTAAAATCTTATTCATTGGTAATTTCAAGACAAGAAAGAAAATGTCTTTCTTTCTTTCTTTCTTTTCTTTTTTCTTTTTTTTTTAAACGATGATATTAAAAGCGTGGAGGTTAAAGATAGCACATCCAGAAATGTAAACTTCTTTCCTGTCTATTTGATCATGTGTTATTGGCATTAATACTGTCAATAACTCATGGTAAAAGAGGAAGTTGCCATGAAATGTTACCCACTGTCAGGCTATGATCAATAGGTAAGACCACAGTGGGTGATATATTATCAAGTATCAGCCAGATTAACTTTCTCATGGATTTTAAGAGTAGTAGTTACACTCACTTTGTCTAACCTGAGCTAAGCTTATTTATTCATTATCCTTTCCGTGCTGATTATAGACTACTCCTTGAATACATTTTATCTAAGTACAGAATATCAGCTCTTGCTATTTAATTCCTGTGATCTGGCAGTGGGACTCTAGGATTTGCCCCCATGTTTTGATGTTGGTGTTTATATTTGAGCAAACAAAACTGTCACTTTGTTTTCCTGTCTTCCTATATTGGGTCACTTTGTGCTACATGATATGATCTAAGACAATTCAATGCAAGGAGACACATGTCCCTTCTCATTGGGAATACGAAGACTGCAGCTTCCTTTTACCCTGTGGGAAAGAAAGCAGGTCAGGTGTCCAAAAGTAGTGGAGGAAAGTTAGTGTCATCACTATTCCTCTTCCTCCATAGAAATAATATAAGATTATGAGGCAAGAACAGCACTGGTTTCTTCATGAAGGGATTAAAAAAAAAAAAAACAGTACCATGGTCGTTTGTGTTTATGGTATTGTGGAAGGGCACTCACATAAAAACAAGACTACCACTTCTGGACATTTTCAAACACATTATTAATCGGATATCTTGGAATCTCAGGAAAAAAATCACTTATTGAAATCACCTCCTCAGGGATAAGTAAATATGAAACATCAGTAAACATTTGACATTTGTTTTTTATTTAGTAAGTATAATCACCTGATTTATTTCCTTTTGGTTTTCAAAGCCAGACCTCTACAACATTTTGATACTTAAACACCAGAATTTGGCTTTGTTTCACTTTTTGTTATGTTTTATGTCACCCAAATGCTGGTATATAAAATAATTTGGACATAAATGAGTGAGAGGTCTGTGTCAGCCAGTGTAATGTTATCAAAGGAATTTACATGTGGAAAAACGCATCATATCATGGTGACTACAGTGGCCACCAGAAACAACATGCTGGTGCTTCTCCAGAAAAAAAAAAAGAATGGAATGCAATAATAAAAATGAGGTAGAGGAGGAAGAGGAGAAAGAATAAAGTAACTGAACTTCCTCTGGGTTTCTCACCTTTCCCAAAGAGTCTATCCTCATTTTTGGAGCATATGATTTATCTCTCATTTTAGCATATCCTTAAACTTGCTTGACATATGACAACCATACATCCTGTTACAACTCAAATCCCATATCTCTTCCTCAATAAACGTACTGCCAGTGCATTGGAAGTGAATGGGAATCATAAAAATCCATCATCTAAAAGGAGAAGCATATGAGATTGCGCATACAGAAGATGGCATCATTTCTGGGAGAAAGTGCCACATCGCTGTACATTTGCTAATTACTTGCAACATGCATTAATGTATAAAAAAATACCTTTTTGTTACATGGTATAGTTTGGAGATGGTTCTGCTTATCAGTTTTTAATATGCTCTTTGAAAACTGACATGTACTTTACCCACATCTCTTTAGGAACACAGAGATTCAAAGGCTGGATAAGATAGTTTCATGCTTCCCAACACAAACCTGAGAGGGTAATTAAACAGATGGTAACAATAAACTGAATCTGAACATATGAGGGACCAAAGTCCCTTATTAAAAGCCTTACACACTGAAGGGAGGGGGAATGACAACTCTGGGGATGTGTTTTAGCAGCCAACACCTTTATGTCTGCCTTGACCTCAGAAGCAGAAGCTAATCAACCATTTAGGGATGGGTTTCCTACCACCTGGGAGAGGGCACACAGGAGGTCTTCTGCACACTCTGAGGAGCAGGAATGCAAAGTAGATGTGTGACTCTAAAAGAAAGCAACTGTTCCTCAGGATTGCCTTCAAAGACACCAGCTTTAGACACACCAATTTTGTAACTATAAATCCACCCCATCCCCATCCCTCCTACACACACACACACACACACACATCAAAACCTACATTGGGGGACTTATGCTCCAACAGCACAAGCCATCTTCTCCCATGTGAGGCCAAAAACTAGGTACTATAGATTTCTGTGATGACATAGTTATTCTGAATATTTTCAACCTCATTTCTGGGAACCAAATGATCTCCTATTTAGGCCATCCTTGAAACATACTGGAATTCTACTTATTTCTCAGATCTTAACATTGTCTGTCTTGAATTAAATCTATGGGAAGAAGAGTATTGAAGCAATCTTGATATTTCAGCTTGTAAATGTATGTAGGTGGCTATTTTTTGTAGAATATAAAAATAATCTTAAATATATAAATATTATATACATATCTCTCTCACTCTGAAGTGAGAGATGTATATATGCATTTGTGTGTATACATATATATTTACTGTATTTTTATATATGTATAATAGATACGTGTGTTTATATACACACACACACACAGAAAGAATCCACTATATGCAAGAAAGGATCTTGTTACTGTAGAGGTTTGCAATGTTATTGTGCCATCACACATGCAAAGATGCTATTTTGCCATTGCATAAGGCACTTACAGCCTAGGGGATAATCAAGTCAGTGTTTCTTCTTGTTTCTCAACCTGCTTCAGTTCTCTGCTTCACTTGGCAAGTTCTTTGAGTGTCATTTATAAGAAACATTCTGCATCAGTAAAACAATGCTTTAGCTTAACTAAGCGTTAGCAATCAAAGGACAATGTCCAACATACTGTGTTTTAGATTAATCAAGGTTATAGTGATGATCTATTAAAGGAAATGTTTGAAAACTGAGGCAAGTATTAAGGTGGGAAAATGTACAACGTATAGAAAAACGTAAATCAAATGGCAAATATTATTTACCAGCTTGCATTTTACCTTTTTGTGCATGTACATCACCATATAACACTGCCCAATTTTAATTTGGGGGTTTTGATACTTAATAGTATAAAAAGACTGTTACCAGCTTCTGATACAATTGTACCTTAAATGACACATATTACCTTAGGAATTTGCCATAAAACCCGCATAATAATAGTGACTACGGTTCTAAGTGACTAACTTATTTTAAGGGTGAAGAGTATTATATGAATTAAATAAGAGATGCTGCAAATAACTT
Organism: Balaenoptera musculus; assembly: GCF_009873245.2. Taxonomy (NCBI): domain Eukaryota; kingdom Metazoa; phylum Chordata; class Mammalia; order Artiodactyla; family Balaenopteridae; genus Balaenoptera; species Balaenoptera musculus. The sequence goes on along the minus strand of NC_045791.1, from coordinate 26,954,919 downwards.
AGTGGAAAAGCATAGCTGCTGCCACACAGAGTATTAGGTAACCTTTTTTTAATTAGAATGTACACTTTTAGATTACTGATTATGAACATCAGGGGACCCAAGATTTTGATTCATCAGTAATTCTCCTTTATGTCTACACTAAGACGTAAAAATGAGACCTCTGGCTCAACTCGGTATTTCAGAGCCTTTACATGCTGGTGCAGAATCTATTTTACCTGTAATCTCTAGTACTGCTCTGCCCCCTTGTGCTGCTACAGTGAACTCAACAGAGGAACAGTTCGCCTTAATCTTTGTACACGTACTACAGAAAAACCCCACTGTCACTTCTCACTTTTCTGGCAAGTTCAAGGTCAGTGTCTAGCTATTTTCAGCTCATCTCTTCTTGATCCATGCAGAGAAATGACAAGGTAACATGATTCGGGGTGAGCTGTATTACAGGAACTGTTACATAAACGGAGAAAGTGAAAATCAATCCTAGCTGACAGTGACTTCGGGATAATCAACGCTCACTGGATGCCTCTGTCAGCTCGCCTGCATCAAATACCGTGTGACTTCTGTCAGATCTTTTTAATAAAACTATATTCTCACTTTCAGCAACCTGAATAAATATTTCTCTTGAGCTGAATTTTTTAGACTATGTTGGCCTTCCAGATTTGTAAACTATGCCAATAATGCCTTGAAAAAATTCATGCATGATACCCGTTATCCTACAGTTTGTTATTGACCTGATATGGAAGGTACCGCTGTAAAAACGCCCTTTTTTGACTGATCCATGAGAGCCTTCCTACAGACTGTTGCATCTTCTGCATTGAACTCAACACATTCCCCAAATCATCCTCAGCCCTAACTCCTCTCTCTTCCTCCTTGTTTAATAGAACACCTTAATCAATCATTTCTTGTTGGGAGATGAGTTTTCTTCCTCCTTTTTAGATGTTCATAGTTGCTTTTCTTTTTAATCTCTGTATTTTCTGCCGGGACATTTTCCCCTAATACAGAACTGGAAACACAGTATTTAACAAGATGTTACACTTTAGTGGCATTCCCACTGACAGCACCTGATATGTCAGTTTAGGGAAGGAGCTATTTTTATCCCACCCACCTTGTGCTCCCTTGAAACCGTGAGGAAGGCAGTACTCCATTGAAGTACAATTTACCATAATATTAGTTGTCAGTAAATTCAAAGACGGAACTCCTAAAGCTATAAAATGGATTAGAAGCAATTTTAAAAAGAATTAACAAACTAGAGTAAGAGTATACTGTCAACAAACAAATGCTCCATCATAGGACTGTAATTTGGAATTTTAATTACCCCTCTGCTTCTGTAACAAAACAATGTCTGAACTGGCAGCGATTTGAATCTCTCACAGGTCATTGAGCATTCTAGTTAATTACTCTATGAATAGCCTGTTTTTCTCCCCTCTGGAAACACGTTTCTAATGGCAGTCAAGGTCTGACAAATGTGTCATCTACATAATTAGCTAGGAAGCAACACAAAACATTAAACATGCTTTGTGCCGACAACTATCAAAACATTTCATTTGTTGTCAATTATTCATTACTTTGTAGGTTCTGAAGGGGTTGTTATTATGGAAATAAGTCCAGATGCTAACAAGGTTAGAGTTTTGGATTCAAATTAGTAATCAGAGGACTAAAGTAAAAAAAAATGTATCTCATGTACATTCAGCGCCATGTTCAATCAGTAGGAGATTATAAACAAATTTAGCTATGCTCAAGTTAAAATGGAAACGATGCAACCACGAACGTGAACTCAAGAGCCCCAGCTCATTCTTTGAAGTACAGACTCTACACTGTCAATGAAAACTTCCTGAACATTTGGCAAGTCCAATTTGTGCTTGGTAAACAGAGTTAAAGATTTTCACAGCATGAGATGACATGGGACGGCAAGGACAAGGAAAGAAATCTCTAGTGTTTTTTTATTCTTCTTTCCTGCCTCCCACCCCAGGGCATTTTATTTAAAAGTCAAAAATCTAGCTAATAAACATTTTCTTCTGCTTTACAGCAGACTGGTTACCTTAGCTAACCCTTGAATTTCATGATTTCTTTTTTTTTTTTTTTCTATTTCTGAAATCTTGTTTCTTTTATTATTGTTTTAATATCGTATATAAAACCAAGTATTGTCTTGAAAGCAGTACTCCTAATGTATACAGAGGATATAAAAAGATTTCTCAACAAAATTGACCTCTCAGTGGCAGAGAAAATTGCAGTGGAAGACACATTATTTCATAGTCATATCTGAGGTTTGGATCTATGGAGAGTCTGACTCCACTGTCCTCCAGCTTTTCCTTATAAACCAAAATGGCTTACAAATGTCATCCGCAATAGTCCAATAAAGATTAGGAACAAAACACTGTCCTTACACTGATGAGATAAGAAAGATTTAACTGTAGAATGCAGTGTACAAGAACAGTTCATAAGGCTTGTTCTTGAATCAGAAAAATAGAATTCAAATTATATGTGTGTGTCTAGAATTTAATTGAGGTGATGAGTTTATTTTCTACATAATGTTTGATCAGATGCCTGTACTACAGAGCTAGATAAAAAGAAAAGAAAGAAAACAAATTCTATCAGGAAAAATCAAGAAGACCCGTTATCTACAGAGTGTGCAAACTATGTCAGGAAATAATTCCACCCTGAGCTCTGAGAATGCCCAGTTAATAAAAAGAGATCAGCCACTTGCTAAGAGAAAATAATTGTCTGTATCCATATTTTTCAAAGCAAAAAGGCAGCCACATCTTACACTAAATAGGACACATTAAAGCTTTAATAATCTTTATGCAGAAGGAAACTAATCCATTTTCAGATCATACGATCCACAGCAATAAAAGGAAATCATCAAACTAAAAACAATTTTAGAGATGGCTGCAGACTCTCATTTAATTAACATTCAACAGATCATATATTTATGAGGAAGTCAAAATATTTAGGAAGCCTATAATCCTGTAAGCCTTAATGTGGTATAAAAACAACAAATAAATGCAAAGTGTTACTGTTATACATGCCTGCCTGATCAATGGTTTTCACATATTGATCTATAAATGGAGTTGACAGTCTGTGTTGGCTGCACATTTTCCAAGCAGCGCTATTTTTGTATAAAACCAATACGGGCAATTACCTTTGTTTGAGATGCCAAGTCTTATCAATTCAATGTGATTTAGTGTCATTTTAATTAAATATCAGGATCCACTTCAGGACAATTTATACAAACAAAGCCTCAAACCTATCTATAAGCTTGATTTGAAGTAAACATGGACAAGTCCTACAGCCTCATAATATTTCTCAAAATCTCTGCTAAACAGAAGGCTTGTATTTTTAGTAGCAATTTTTATGTCTGCCTTTTTAGCTAGCCACAACTTTGGCAAGTATCCTAAAATCACAGAAGTAAGAAACAAAGGAAAATTGTTTCCTCTTTTTCCTTATAATATATTAAAAAGAAAAATGAAGGAACGCTGTATGTTAAGAGAAGCACAAGGAGTTTTGTATGTTAATGTTTAGGAATGGCTTGACCTAAGTCTTTATCTGAACACTAATTAAAAAAATATTTCCCTGTCCATGATGGCTATGAATGGAGTGATGCACTTCTGCAGGGTTTACAAGATGGAAATGGTGAATATTCATACACGTTGCTGCTGAAGACACCAGTATTAAATGCCGGAACTGCTCCTGCCTGCAAATCCTATGTCTGCAGTTTCCTGACTTGGGCTATTTAAACTCTTCATTAATATCTATTTTCAAACTGTCTAGTAGGCTGGGCATCCCTCTTATAAGTAACATCAAAGCCACATTAAACCTTTCACGTTAGCTATTTGCTGGATTGCACATTAGCCTTTTTAGCCCTTAAAGAGGCACACTTTACTCGCCCCCATTTACGTTCTTCACAAAGCCTTCTGCTTCTGTGTTTAGCACATTCAGGTAAATCAGCAGTCCACCTTTAAGAGGTCTCACTCCAATGCTCAGGGTGAGACAACAAATCACTGAGACCAAAGAGCGCTCCCTCCCCACCAAATGAAGGTCTCCAGATGGCTCTCACAGATACACAATTTTCTTACTAACCATGTCATTAGATGTCCAAACGTCCCACCTCTCCAACACTTCTTAGAAAGCAAAGTCGCCTCTGAATTTTGAAAAGGCATTGATCTTATATGAACCACATAAAAATGATTGTTTGGTGTTTAAAGAAAATGATGCATGCCACCAATAAAATACTAATGGAGTATTGATACCTGTTTTACTGGAATGTTTCCTTGCAGCACTTAGGCAATCAAAACTTTTAATTCAACAAGTAAATTCACCTGTGTTTGCACAGTTTAGGGTCGAATAAATGTTTATATTGGCATTTCAAAATACTCCTCAATTTAAGATACCAAGAATACAGGCTCTTATGACATGTATAGGAGAATTCTATATTGTGTTCTGAGTTCACAGTCATATTAACATATTTTTATTAATTAAGCAAAATTTTAAGAGGACTTTATGAATTAATGACAAAACTATACAATTGACTTGACCCTAGAATGTTTGTATCATGTTTTTGTAATAAGTGAAATCATAGAAATGTGTAATACCTGATTTTTGTGTTATTATATACTCTGATAAGTCCATATTAGATTTGCATAATTGATATGCAAGTGACAAGTAGTATATATACACCATATATATTAAATAGGATGCATAATACATAGTCTCTAAGTACTCAATTTTTTTCTGTACAGATTAAACGTATGTGTCTCTGTTACAGCAAGCCATGCCACACGTGAATTTGTGCACACATTTTTAGTGTGCATTTCCTCCCACTTCTCCTAAGTTCAAAATCTCCCCCTTTGACCTTACCCCAACCTCCAACTTCTGAAAAATCAAGTTCTTAGTTTAGCTTGAGCAGATATCTTTAACAGGCTTGTTTGAATAAATATGCCAAAATACTTTACATTCTGTCAGTATCTAGTCAGAAAATTGTGCATGGAAAAAAAGAGATGAAAAGAACTGAGACAGAAAGAAAATTAGTGCCATGGCAAGCTTTCAATACAGTATCTCTGAGCCAAGTTTTCTCGGTGAAATGACATATCCTCACTAAAATACCCCTTTTATATAATTATGCACCGAGCACACATAACCAAAAGTAACTTTTATTTTTGTTCCTTATCGAGGAATACATATTGCCGAGGCTAAGAATGCGGAAACAAAAGCTGGGATAATTATAGCTAATTTAACTTTGGAAAACTCTGATTCTCCAGCAGTCCAGCATATAACCGCCCAAACTGAAGTTATGTAACAAGGTAATATCAACAATGAGAAACTGCATGATAAAATCCTGCCCAAAAGTGAAAAATGCTAATTTTGTCTCATTTAGCAGCTGGATACAGAAATGCTCATTAGTTTTAAGAGGGTTAATCCTTTTAACTTTTGCATATTGATATGCCAATTATGCCTAATTGTACAAGAGGCATCAGTCAAGGTAATAGTGCATAAACACATGAAAGTTATTAAGTACATCCCAACATGTAATAAAGTAGGTGTTAATTGGTAGCTGAGTTCTGCGGGCTATTGAGGTGGATAATTCATTGAGAGATGGATCACTTGTAATTTCTCTCCATAATTCCTTTTGCAGTCTCATGCTGTGATGTTTTCATGCTTGTCAAAAACAACTGCGGCATGGTGCCTTTTGTTAAACACAGCCAATAAAATATGTTAGGCATCATTAAATATACTTAACTTTTAAACTTTTCCAAAGGTACAGTTCTTACTGATAATAACATTATAGAGATTCCAATAATTTACTCTACCCATTGTCTCAAGTTCATGGTTGAGGAACGTTTTAGCAGGTTTCAACGCCAAGTCAGGCTGGCCGTGTTGTGCCTCCCAGCAGATAATACTTTCAAATGAGAAAGTAAAGAAAGAAAAATGCACCTCTCGGTACCTTAACTAGGGATAAGCTTCTCGTTTTCAAGATAGAATCACTGGCTGCCTCATGCTAAATCTGTCCATAATACCTGAAGAAAGGATGATTAACACCATACATTTCTCAGGCTCCTGAGATCACTGTGGGTTAATTTTGCACTTGAAATTCGAGTGAACAACAGCAAATAAATATAATCGGTAACATGCTACTCAGCAAGTTGATCTCATTTAATAACTCAGTTAGGGAGCTGAATATTTCACAGGCCCCTATGATATTAACAGAACACTCAATTAATAGCTCACATGTTACTGCAGGGTCACTGGGACTCACAGCCTGTCCCCAGCTAACCTATTTCTTGCTCTTGCTCTCACTGTGAGAAACAAAATAGATACGGGGGTCCAAAAGAGTGGCTAACATTGCATAAATAATTTTGTAACATCCTATGGCCTCAGCTGCAAGTTACCACCATTATGGAAGAAAATTAACCAGAGGAGACTCATTGCAATCAGTGTGTTTAGTGGCTCAGGATGCGTGCAGGGGCAGGGACACAACTGGCAGTAGAGTTCATCTCTAAACTATTTTATTTCAGATCTTCCTAATGACACATTATGGAGACAAAATGGCTTCCTTTCCAAACCTTAAATCTCCACACCGTTTCAACTGTTCAAGCTCATTCCAAATCAGATTGTAATTTCCAATATCATACATTGTTGGGAGATTTTAAGGAAGAGATTTTCACGTTTTTTAAAAGATTTTTTTCTCAGTTTATTCTTAGCTAATTTTAGCCTCTGGCTTTTCAAAGTGATGTACTGTATTTGGAAGTACAAACACCACATGCTAGCATAACCTCATTATTTTTATGACACTGAAGCATGATAGTGGAGGCCCTTAAAATGAGTCAAAGGTGCTCTTCAGTCTAGCTCCAAATCCACTTTATCACTCTGGATTAAGCCCAGCTCTTCTCTCGCAACTGGGGATATAATTATGACTATAAGTAGGCAAGATAAAATGCATTACAAAAACAGTTTTCTCATGCACATTAGGAAAACAAATAAAACAAGGCTAATTAGCTTTTTTTTTTCCCCTTCTTTTACAAAATTCTATATATCAGGGAACTTGGGGTATTTGACTTACAGGTTCAGTGACCTTCCCAACATCGGTGAGGATCATGGATTTACTTTGGCTCAGCCTGCTGTGGTGGCTGTTGGCATTTTTGATTCTCATTTGCACAGCTCCAGCGCCTTGGCGGGTGGGATGCAGTGTTTCCACAGAGGTATCAGAATTTGTAGACTTCTGCATATTACAATGTTATCCTGAGGAAATATAAAAGCATTATATTATTCTAAGTATATGCTTTTCCATGAAAAACTCCTGGTGGAGTGCATATCCCTATACATCATTAAAGTACAAAAATGAAACAAAGTCTCCGCCTCTTTCAGTGATGAAGAAGAAGGTAGTTACTTTGTAGTGCTTTTATCAATTGGACCTCTGTATTCCGACGGTACTGTATACGTGCCAGAGGATTTCAATTCATAGATAGCACACTCATATTCTGTGTAGTTTCTTAATTCGATTAAGAAACTCCTAATGGCAATATGATATGGTCTCCCTTCTATAGAAATGATATTGCCAACTAAGCATCTTCCGGGTGTATGCTCATTTCATTCACAACGTCTTTGATCTATCACCCACCCTATCCCAAACCACCTCCAGACACTACCACCAGCAGCCTTTTTTGGTGAACAAAAACCTCTGTGAATAAGGTCAAATTTAAGTGTGTAAAATTGGAGGAGAGCAAGCTGGTCCCATTGACTATCAAATATGTCGGCTTGGCCTCATTAGCATGGTGCAGGGTCCCAGTCCCCACCCCCACTTGCCATATCCACAGGGAAACATTAAAATTCCTTTGTCCACTGCCATCTGCCAACTGAACTAGATTTAGTCGCTTAGTTGGACATAATATTTATGAAGACTATGAAGAAAGAGAAAATCAGCACATCAACACTATTTATTTATTTACATTTATTTTAATGGAAGGAGTCTGATTCAGGTAGGAAAATCCAATGTGGGCAAATTTTAAAGGAGCGGCTGTGAGAAAACAATAATTCAGGAAAAGAAAACAAAGGGAATAAATTGGGTGGGTGGACCAGGAGGGCTTTTAGTTGCTTCCCAAATCCATAATCCTTTTCAGCTGCTCCTCCCCACCAGTTCCTCAAATGAATACATCTACTCTTTTTAAATAGGATATTTGCAATGCAAATATAGCTTCAAAGCTTCGAGAAACAGACCCTCTTCTAGCCTGAGTGTCCTCTCTATGTCTCACCTATATAGACATTTCATAGCTAGCCTAGGCACGTGGGTACAACATTAGAAAAAATTGTCACCCGTCAGTTATAGAAGCCAATATAATCCAAAAGAAGGATTATATTTTAAGGAGCCAACTGTTTTGGTACCTCTACTTGATTGGACAGACAACGGGGCTAGAATCACGGTAATGTTCAAGTTGAGTGGACACTAAAAGGATTAGAAAAGAATAAAAGCATTTTAACGGGAGGAAAAGTGTTTCCTCATAATTGAAGCCAGTTAGGCAATTGAGTGATATTGAGTGAGAAAAGAAGTTAATATTTATTGAGTATTTACTATGTGCCAGGCAATGAGCTGGTTTAATCCTTATAAAGTTCCTATGATATTGACCTTAAACTCATATTTTTGTAGTGGAGAAAAATGAGGATCAGAGTGACTAACAATTTTCTTAAGGACACTGGGCAGAAAGAAGTGAAGGAGTATTTATTTTATCCACCCCCCAGCCCCCCACAAAAAAAGACCCAGATGTCCATCAACAGATGAATAGATAAATTCTAGTTTATCTACACAATGAAATATTGCTCAACAATAAAAATGAATGGGTTACTAACGCATGCAACCACATGGATGAATTGTAAATTGTGCAGAGTAAAAGAAATCAAGCCCCCCAGCAAAAAAGTACTCATTGAGTACTTACGATTTCACTTATATAATAGTTTTGAAAATGCAAACTAACATAAAATGAGAGAAAAGAGATCAGTGATTGCCTAGGGACAGGGTGGGCTCTTGATACAAGGAACCTTTTGGGGGTGATGGATTTGTTTGTTATCTTGGTTGTGGTGATGGTTTAACAGCAGTATACATATATTAAAAATGATCAAATTGTACACTTTAAACACGCGCTTTATTGTACTTCAGTTATATCTAACAAAGCTGTTTACAGGACAGTTTTATCAAGAATTCCTTAACTAATTTATTTTGCTACTTATTTTATTTTAATTAATTTTGAATATATTCATTTTCATAATCATACATGAGTGATATATTTTAAAAACTTATCTAATTGAGAATAAGAGAGTTCTTTTGACAACATTTGAAATAAAAATTTGAATAAAAGAAGGAAATCTTATCCCTGCTATTCCACAGCAATATGATGACAGCTACATTAATAAGAAGGACTTTAAAATGTATCAAATCTGACCACTATTGTATACATAAGGGATCTTACCTCTATATCTAACTAGAATAAGATAGAGAGGGATTTTATATATAAATGTGTTTTAAAAAGTAAATGCAATCACATGCAGATGATATAAATAGTTATTTCTCCATGTACCCCAGTACAGGATAATACATTTTTGGTTTTATTCTGTGTATTATTTATTATTGAGGCCTTCAATTTTTCTTAGCCAAGAGACATTATTTCAAAATAAGGCAAATCTCTGGATTTTTTATATTTATAAAGACACTACTAATAAAAGCATGAGTTTTTTTCAGAGTATATTTCAGTGGATGAAGTAAGGATGAATGAAAGAATGAGAATCTAGGTACCGTGATTGTAATGGAGGCCTTGGATTCATTATAGTCAGACTGGTTGCATAAAAAGAGCCTATGATGACTTCTAGTGCAGCACTGTCTCTAATGGCCACCTTTGTGACCTTGAACAAGTCCATGGACCTCTGTTTCATCACTGGAAAAAATTGATAGTGAGGGGGCATGGGCAACTAAAAGGACTGCTGTGAGCTGTAGGGTCCTTTTCACTTCTGATACTGCTGTGTAAAAGTCTGGGAGCTCAAGAAGTATTACTGCAGATTTACAGAGCTCAGTAGTTTTAGGTAGTTTTAGCAACAATGTAAATGCTTTGGTATGATCTGATGCCCAAGGATGTGAGTGAGGGTTGAGGGGATCTATGGTTAAACATATAAATCTTTTCTAAAAAATTTGGGTTCTCCTTGGAGTACATTCAAGGCTTGATCTTCCAAATTATTCATTAGATTCAAACTCTAAGGTGTTGTGTTTGTAATACTGGTAAGAGAAATACTCGGGCTAAAGCCACTCTCTTCTGACCAAGAGCATGAAGCCACTGTATTTACACAGCCCCACCAGGTGCCGTTTATAGGGCATGTTGTTTCTCATACTCTGAACAAATTTCAGCGTCAAATCAACATTTGCATTCTTGTATTGATTTGACAATTAACCCATAATCTGCCTGGTGATGGGTTACTGTCAAAAGGCTGGATTAATTTAAAAAGCCTCTTATCTGGCTTTCCCATCTGTTTTCTCGAGGACAGTCTACAGAAAAGAATTTCAAAATCTTCCTCCTTCAGATCTTTCTTTTAAGCTGACCTCTCCCCCTCCCAACATTAACGTTATTTCTTTTCTCACTCCTCTAGCCATCACTTCCTTTCCCAACTGACCTCATCTTCACTTTTTATTGATACTCTATTTATTGCACTCAATTTTTTCTCTTTATGCATCTTCTTTTGTATTTTGTTCTACAATGGCATTCACTTGATACTATTCATAGTTATTCTCATGTTTGCAAATATTTGGTGGTTTCTGATTTTGCAGAGCACCACGTTGCTCTGAGAAGAATACAGAAAACGACACAAACCTCTTCCTAACGTTTACTGAGACTTTCCTGAGTGGCAAGGAGGCTCCATTAGAGGCTGGAGATACTCTTTTTTGTGTTTTTGGTTTTTGTTTGTTTGTTTCAACCAAGTGTTTTACAGTAGTTTGGTGAGTTTGATAAAGAAATAAATCAACAATTAAATGAGAATAGAGTGGTGCCCAGGTGGGGAGAGAAGCAATGACATCAGACGACAGTGGAACTGGGAGGTGTGGAGAGAGAAAGTCCACAAAAGATCAGCTGATGCTGGAGCTAAGTCAGGGCAGGTTGGGCATTTCGGGCAAAGGGCTCAGCAGTGCAGAGGTATGCAAATAACTGTGAAATTATAGAGTAGATACTGAAATATGTCATGAAGAAAAACTATAGTACCAAGGAAATTCAAGGAAAAGGTAAGCGTTGGGTTTCATGAAGAAAATGGCATTTAGCCTCGGTGTGGGTGAGTTTGATCATCTTTCTATCCTCTTATCGGGCTGAAGGGTTAACTGAGAGCCTAATCCCTTCTAAGCCAACCAATGCTGTAAAAGGCTGGTATTCTAGACACTCTGAGGGAGAGAATTTGGGAAGAGGACTTTCCTTGGCATAATACACAAATGTCTTGTATTGATGAGTTGAGTGCAAAACAGAAGGAAGCAGGACGCCCTCACCCCAAGCAGGAACTGAGGAAGGAGGGAGGACAGAGGAGGAAGGAAATCTAATGGCCAGAAATGACAGCTGTGTTGGTGGCTGTGAAACTTCTAACTGCTGTACTTGTGGGTTCAGAGATGATTTATTCTTATTCATCCTGTTAGAAACCTCTCATAGCAGGTGGATAAGGCCGTTTTAGGCCAATTTTGCAAGTTGTATTTGGACCCCACTTACAGTTCATTCTCTTTACACTCCAACTTTCCCATTTTCCCCTCACCTGCATCCTAATACTCATTTTTTCCTCTACAGTGCACACTATGATCCTTTTCACGTTTTGGCTGCCGAAGCCCCCCACTGCAGCACCTACTTAGGCCCCATCTCATCTACAGGGTCAACATAGCTGAAATTCCATCATCCATTCTTCCTTACTTACATCTTTTTACTTACATCCATCTGCTCAGTGAATCACTTAGATGTATATATGGGAGAGGAATGATTAAACTAATTAACACACTGTCATAAATGATTAGTCAGACTTCTCATGAACTCTCAGGGAATCATTTACCTGAATCTCATACTGGAAACTCTTCCGGCTATGTAGGAAAATATCTTACAGTAGAAAACCTTTGATTACTCTACTTTGTGTGTGATCTTAAGTAAATGTAGAGGCAGGTAGCATTTGTAACTAGGGATAGGATATTAGCATTGCATTCTAGTAAAGGGTGCCTCTTGGAGTTGTGGGACGTGATGGCCCTGCCATGGTGCTCTAGTTTTTGAGTCTTTACGAAAGAAGGTTCTAGGGGAACAAACTCCAATATAAAGCCTTCCCAACCCTGAGTCAAAAGAAGCTCTCAAGGGTTTCTGCGCTCCCAATGCAGGGGGCCTGGGTTCGATCCCTGGTCAGGGAACTAGATCCCACATGCCTCAACTAAAGATCCTGCATACTGCAACTAAAAGATCTCCCATGCCGCAACTAAGACCCAGGCAGCTAAATACATAAATAAATATTTTAAAAAAAGAGAGAAACCCTCAAACCCCAGGGTCCATCATAACTTGCTCCCAGCATCAGGGAGTGAATATAATTCCAGGAACATAAGTATCAATTTCAGAATATACTCAGAAAGGCAATGAAGAACTCTAATCTGTGAGTCTTTCTGAGTTATTGTTCCAAGAATATACACAGGGTTTTGAAATCATATTCTGTTGTTCCACCTGTATTTTCATTGCTCATTGACCCTTAACTTTCTAGATTTCATAGAGGACTTCGTAAAATCAATAATATTTTTCTATGCTTATTTCTATGCAACTTCGTAACATCAAACATTTTGTTAACTATAAGTCATATTAAGTTTAAGTTTCATGTGATCTACATGCTTATTCAGTATTTCTCTTGTTCTTTCTATAACATATCATCTAATCATCATCATCATCATCATTGTTACCAAATTCTATTAGAAAAAACATTGATGATGTATGCATTTATATTCTTACAGGTGGCACTAACCAGTAAGAATGGCAGGAGGACTAGATGCCCATGCTTGGAGAGAGAATGTGAGAAAAGAAAGGGCTAGGTTAAATAACAAAATAGCATGGTAAAGCTATTCAACTCATATTCCTCTTCCACAGAGGAAGATCCAATCAAACTGAAAAGGGCAGAACAAATGTTAAGTAGGAATTGATACAACATATATTACAAAAGGCAAATATTCTTTATATAGAGGGTTCTTACATATATTGGTAAGAAATAGAATAGGTACTTGCAAAGGGCTTTGTGTATATGTATTACTTCTCAGATAGCCCATATTTTGCAGATGAAGAAATGAAGGCTTGAGGTCATGGCTTACTCAAGGTCATGTAGCTACAAAGTGGTAAGGTCAGACTTTAAACCAGGCAGTAGGAATGCAGAACGCGTCTGGGGAGCCACTTCTCTGTACTATCTCCCCATGAAAAAGTCCCAATAGAAAAAAGTAGTACTTAAATAGGCAAATCACAAAAGAATAAATGCCAATGGACAGTAAATATTAGCCTTGCTAGAATTAAAAATGTATATTAAAGCAAGAGTTGAGATGGCACTTTTTTTCCCTCATAAAACTAACAAAGATTCAGGGAAATTGGGACTCTAATGCTGCTGGTGAGAGGTGAATAGATGCTGTCTGTGGCAATCAATACCAGAAGCCTTAAACATTGCCTTTTGACTTTAAAATTCTACCTGGAAATGTATGCTTCAGAAACCATCATGAATGTATACAAAGTCTTAAAAGCTGTTAAAAATGATGTTGGTTAATATTAAATAAGAAAGCGTTCATATCTTAAGTAAAAATATAGGACGATATGTACAATATGATTTGTGTAAAAATATATTTATGCATTAAAAATATTGGAAATATATATTAAAAAAAGGTGAATGACTAATAACAACACATTCGTTCATTTTGCATGTGTTTAAAATATCCATTTGACTTTTACAAAACTCTCCAAATAAATATCCCTGAGTTAGAAATTGAAATGTAAATCACTTAAGACTGGCTTCACAATTTCTGTAGACTTCCTGATTTTGTATGTACCAAGAGAAGAGCAAGAATAGCTTGTGATGTTACACTAGTTCCACTTTCAATACTGTTTTAAAAACAGGAAACAGAGATGAGAATGCACTTCATAAGAGCCACACAAACTTTGGCTCTGCTCAACAGACTTGGCTCAGTGATATTCTGGGCCTGATTCTCCCACTCACACTGCAAATACCCAAATAGGAATGAATGTGATATTTCATCTAATCATAAATTTCAAAGCTGCTCTGTCAATTATTTGTTGCACTCTGTTAATTACACTAAGGCTCAGCAGCTTGCCCTTTTGAGGTAGAAAGTGTATTTTTTTTTTTTAAAGATTTATTTATTGATTGATTGATTGATTGCTATGTTGGGTCTTCGTTTCTGTGCTAGGGCTTTCTGTAGTTGCGGCAAGCGGGGGCCACTCTTCATCGCAGTGCGCGGGCCTCTCACTACCGTGGCCTCTCTTGTTGCGGAGCACAGGCTCCAGACGCGCAGGCCCAGTAGTTGTGGCTCACAGGCCTAGTTGCTCCGCGGCATGTGGGATCTTCCCAGACCAGGGCGCGAACCCATGTCCCCTGCATTAGCAGGCAGATTCTCAACCACTGCGCCACCAGGGAAGCCCTAGAAAGTGTATTTTTGATATCTCTTTCCCATCAGCAACATTAAAATAAAAATATATTAAGAATTATTTGAGTTAGTAGAAACTGAATAGGCACTATGATATTATCTACATGCTACAGAGCAGAGAAAATTGAAGTTCAAGGATACAGACTCTTCCCCAAGGTGCCACAACCTGTTCAAAGTAGTCCCAGGGCAGAGCTCAAGTCCTGCATCTCCAAACATCCTTGCTTTAGTCATAGACCCCCAAGTCAAGTGGCAACTGTGTCTGGAAAAACAAGGTAACAAGAATTCCAAAGGAAATCTGACAGAGATCAGGTAGATAAAATGATCAAAGTACATCCATATTAAGTATAGATCATGTAAGTCTTTCTATTTAATCATTTATAAATGTCCCTCTGCTTTCTGACAAAACAATAGAGACTGAATAAATGTTTGCAGAATATAGAAATGGAAAACAAATATAGAACCTAGTTAATGCCAGAGTACATAGCTTAGGAAAGCATTACCAATAGGAATGCCTTTGACCTAATTTAGTTCTTATTTTAAAAAGAATATGTATAACTTGCTCTGGCCAGTGGTTCTAAGGGCCAATGAACTATGGATATTTCATAAGTTAGAGGCTGCAAAGAAGCAATGCTTTTCATACCTTTTGAGGCCAACATTAAAGTATATTTGGAAAATCATACAAAATTTTAAAAAATATGAACAATACCATATTTCCGTTTCAGATAACCCTTTTCTTTATTTCTTATTTTTAAAAAATGACCACATTTTTGACCATCCTGCAATTTAGCAGGGCTCTGTGTTCTAACAATAGAGAACATCTCCCTGGAGTTTCAGCTTTCTTCAGGTGCTTAACATTTTTTTCTCTGAATAGAAGGACTCTCTTGCCTGACATGGATTCCCACTAAAGACTTTGTGAGGAGAACTGTCTCAGAGAGAAGCACTGAGTGTGCCCCAGTGTTTTCCCATTCCATGGTCTTAGCCTGGATTTTCACTGTGTGGCAGTGAGCTGTCTGGTCACCACCAAGGTCCTCTCTGCCTTAACACACAGGAACCCTCTGTGGCAATATGACCCAATTCCCTTTCCGGAATGTGTAAGAAGAGTTGTTTCTCCAGGCCTAGTAAGAGTGTGTGGAAACTCCACAGATGAATATGATATCTCTGAGAAACTCATTTCTGTCCCCTGGAAAGGTCTTCTACTGATCTGTGGTAGAGCACGGTCTGTTTGTTCCCCTGTGGAAATGACTTGTGGCAGTGGTAGCTCCAGTAATGTGTGGCACAACCTCCGTGCTACACTTGCCTGACAGGTCAGTAATTAACTTGCATTGCAATTGTTTGCCGTCTCCACCAGAGCATCCATTTACCAAAATAACATTTTAATTTCACTTTCCTCCCGGTTCACTCTCCTCTTCTTTCCCTGTGGCTTCTACATCTCTATTAAGTCTAATTTCCCAGACCACTTTCAGAAGCAGAGAGAGTGCAATAAAATTCAGTTTCAAAAATGTCAAATATAATGAGAAAGGACGATCACAGTAAAGGAATTTGACCATAGCTACCCCATTGGGTAACACTGTCTTTGACTTTGGCAGGTATTATATATAGGAAATGTGATAATAAGGCTTTGCATTTAGTTAACATATATCAGGAAATCTGGGTGATAGACTGCATTTACTGACAAAGTCTGGCAGATCATCTGCATGGATAAATTGTAATACAGTTATTGTCATTGCATATGGGCATCCTAAATGGTAAAAATGACAAGTAAAATATAAGATATGTTTTAAGTAGAATAAGACTGAACAAAACTGTGTGGTAGGCCACCTTGGTATCTTGTTGCTACCTCTCATCCCCTGGGCACCTTAGCCCATTAGTCTCCATCCTATTGGGAGCAAAGCAACTGATTTTATATTTCAAATACTTATTGAGCCTCTACCCTGAGAAACAGACTTGCTAGGTTTCACAGTTTCTACAAAAATTGTTAAGAATTCTGGGGTAGAGTTAGACATAAGCATGCTTGCTTACAATGAAGTCTGATAAGAGTACAATGGAGAATGGGACTGAGGGCAATTTCCAGGTGAAGGTGACATTGAACTTGATGTTGTATGATAAATAGGATCCAAAAGGCAGAGAAGGGATATCAAGAGCAGTGCAAGCTGAGATCACAAGATTTAAGGAAAAGCAAAGTGAACATTCACAACAAATGACAGAGTGGGGGTGGCTAGTTGGGAAACCTAGGGAGAGATAGATGATTAGGGCTGGATTAGGAGAAACTTGCAGCTCTGTTAAAAAAATGTGGGCTCTTGGGACTTCTCTGGTGGTGCAGTGGTTATGAATCTGCCTGCCAGTGCAGGGGACACGGGTTTGATCCCTGGTCCAGAGGTCATGGTCTCCATGAGGGAGATCCCTCATGCTGTGGAGCAACTAAGCCCGTGCTCCACAACTACTGAGCCTGCACTCTAGAGCCCGTGAGCCACAACTACTGAGCCTGTGCTCTAGGGACCGTGTGCTGCAACTACTGAGCCCACGTGCTGCAACTACTGAAGTCCGCGTGCCTAGAGCCCGTGCTCCTCAACAAGAGAAGCCACCACAATGAGAAGCCCGCGCACCACATGAAGAGTAGCCCCCACTCACCGCAGCTAGAGAGAAAGCCCATGTGCAGCAAGAAAGACCCAATGCAGCCAAAAAATAAAATAAATAAAAAATAGAAAAATAAAATAAATAAATTCTAAAATAAAATCTTAAAAAAAAAAGTGGGCTCTTATAGATCCCTGGAAACGTTGATGACTTTGTTTAAGGCATAATCCCTTTCCAAAAGACTTGTTGGAAAGGACCCAGAAGAATGGATCTCCAGCCACTGAGGCTGCACAATGAACAGTAGCATTCTCATGGGATGCTTCTTAATTAACTTTAAATCAGAATAAATATCACAGCATCTATTTGTAAACACTAATCTTATGAAAAGAGCACCCCATGACCTGGGGGAAAAACTTCAGGAACCCCACTTTGAACTTCCAGGTGCATGTTTAATGCTTCTGCTTACCAATCAAATGAACAGAAAGGTAAAGGCTTCACCGGAATGACAAAATGAAGCATTTAAGGAAGGGAGGTCTAAGGGTACAATTACATCTTATTAAGGGCATAAAAGAAAATAGTTAAGATTAGTGAAACTGCTTCTGAATTTCCCTCTGGTGATCAGGTAAGCAGTAAAAAATAGAAAAGCAAATAGGAACAAAATGCCTGCGTTATTGTAATTACGTTCAGGCGGCATAAGAAATTTTATGAAATGGCAATCTCCTTAGATACACAGGAGAACCATAAGGGGCATAAGTAGTGCTGTCTTTTCTCTGTTTCCTCTGTCAGTTTTGAACTAATCCAGCAAGAAATGCTGAGCCATTTTCCGCCTCTTGCCTACAAGTATCAATTAAGGGAAAACAGGGTGACTATCTTAGGGCACTGGATGATGAAATGTCACTTAAGGAGAAAACATCAGCTGTAGAAGAAGTTGTTCGGCAGCCACAGAATTAAAAAACACTGGCAAAACAAGCAGTCTCACCCTCTGGGACAGGGCTCATTCTCTGATCTTTGTTGGAAGAGTATCAAGTGGACAAATATACATTCAACCTGCGATTGCTTGTTTCCTCAAATTTCATGTTCTATAGTATTTATTTCCTAAAGGACATGACTCAGTTGCAAAGCCCTTTTATCAAGTAGATTAAATCTAATCACACATTGATTGCAGTACACCAGGCTCCCTCCATCTCCATCTTGGCCTGCCCAAGTTAAAATATGAGGAAGCTGCATATTGCGTAGTGTTTGACGGTAATTAACGGGAGTCAGTAATTGACAGTAGGAAAATGTGGAAGACATTTGTTTTATTTAGCAAATCTGTTATTGTATCCAATTATTCTTTCCCTAATGCTCATGTCTTCAAACTCTGAATAGACTGAATTGGATTTCAGTGCCAAAGGGACCTGTCTGAGAATGGGACAGTAATATAGTCCACTGTTGTGACAATGACAGCACCATTAAGATAAAACATTTCAGCATATCTTTTTAAATGCATTTAAAAATTGGTTTCTCTCTTGCTCAATTATATATGCATAAAATACATTTTAAATAGTTTTTGTGTTTATGTGTGTGTATGTATATGACTGTGTTTGCATATAAAGTTCAATGAATTGTCACAAACTGAATGCACAATCCTGTAACCACACCCAAACCAAGAAACTCAACATCATCAGCACTCCAGAAGCCCTCTGAAGCTCCCTTCTGGTCACTATCCACCTCACCCCACCAAGGATAATCAACATTCTGTCTTCTTAGTTTTGCCTACTTTTGATCTTTATATAAAAGGAAACCTAGAGTATATACTTTTTAATTGCTGGGCTTATTTCACTCAAATTTTCATTTGTGTAGCTGATTGCTGTGTGATATTCTTTGGAAGCACCTGTGCAAAACTTTTGCTAATTCTTCTATTAGGGTGTTTGTCCTTTTCTTACTGATTTGTAGGAGTTGTTTTTATATTCTGGATACAAGTTTCTTTTTAATATATATGTTGCAATAATGATCCTTTTTTTCATTTGTAGGTTGCTTTTTACTCTCCTACTGTAATATGTTCATTAGTAGAGGTTCTTAGCTTTAATATATCCAATTTATCATTTATCTCCTTTTACGATTAGTGCTTTTTTTGTCCTCTTAAGAAATTCTTGCCTAATCCAAGGCTACAAAGACTATTCATATATTTTCCTCTAAAAAGTTTTGTTATTTAAACTTTTTTTTTAAAGATTTATTTATTTATTTTATATTTATTTTTGGCTGCATTGGGTCTTTGTTGCTGTGCGTGGGCTTTCTCTAGTTGTGGCGAGCGGGGGCTACTCTTCGTTGCGGTGTGCAGGCTTCTCATTGCGGTGGCTTCTCTTGTTGCGGAGCACAGGCTCTAGGTGCGTGGGATTCAGTAGATGCAGCATGTGGGCTCAATAGTTGTGGCTCGCAGGCTTTAGAAAGCAGGCTCAGTAGTTGTGGTGCAGGTGCTTAGTTACTCCACGGCATGTGGGATCTTCCCAGACCAGGGCTCGAACGCGTGTCCCCTGCATTGGCAGGCGGATTCTTAACCACTGCACCATCAGGGAAGTCCCTAAACTTTTTTCTAGAACTGTGATCCTTCTGGAAATAATTGTTGTGTTTGGTGTGAGGCAGGATAATGCTCTTTCTATATAAATAATTCATATATGTGTGTGTGTGTGTGTGTGTGTGTGTGTGTGTGTGTATATATATTTTTAATTAGAAGGACTTGTCATCTCTCATCTCTCATAATTTATCTAGGTGAAAAAGGACCAGGATCTGGCCCTCCATCTGAAGTGAACAGATGCTGGAGAGCTTTCCTATCCACAAATATTGACAGTAGGTGCAGTTGTGTCTAATAATTACATAAATATCTGGTTACAGTCTTGGTAAACATTGGCAACTGGGTATCCAAGTTGAATAGAAAGATTTATCTAACAGGTGGGAAGAAACAACCATTCTGAGAGGAGCAATACTCAGAAGTTCAGATTTGCAGATTGTTATCAACTAGGAGGTTTGTTACTGTCAGAGTTCTGAACACTGGGTATTTGTTCAGAGCTAGCTCAGTTACCCACATGGGAGACTCTCAGTAGAGAGGTGGGACTTTCATCCTAGCAAGAGAATGAGGCAATGAATGACCAGGTTTCCAATAGAGGAAGTTGTGGTCAGGGACAAAACAAATGCCTAATGAGGAAGGACTCGCTGAGGCACTGGGACTTGTAAATAAGCGGGCAACACACTTGATTTGTGTATCACAAGTGCAGACTAAAAGCCATAATCACTTGTTATAATTTATTATTGAACTCACAGGACTCCATTTCACCGGAATTAGTTAAAAATCACCTGCATTAAGCTAAGATTTCTCCTGGGAGTTAGGGTCACAAATAACTCAACTTCAGTTGAAAATGAAAAGGTATCTCTAGAAGTGAGGAAGAAGACAGCTATAGAGCAATGATTCTCAAGGGTCAGTGTGAGTAGCTTCATAAACATGCAGATTTAACTGCACCTTCCCAAGATATTTCCATTCAGCAAGACTGAGGAGGAGCCTGAGAAAGGACATGTTTGGCCATCACCCTTGGTGATTCAAATGCACACTGAACTTTGATGAGAAACAAGTCTATAGAATTATATAAAGTTATTTTTTATTTCATATCTGCATTGTCCTAAAAATGTTACCAATTACTACAGTGTCTTATTTTTAAAGCCCATTGGTACTAGGTTCATATTTGTTAATATTTTTGCTCTAATTAAGTTTTCTGGAAGTAAACCTCACTTTGGAATATGTTGGTGATTTGGGGGAGTGGTGTGGATCACAGTTGAGAACAGTGAGGAGAGAAGTGAATAGGTAGCTAAGTAGGTAGTATATAAATTGACACACAGACACATAGGTAAGTGAAAGTAATACTATCAGTATCCTATTTGAGATTAATTAAAATATGATGTTTAGCTATCTAGAACATACATCCAGTCCTAACCATTGCTGCAAAATGAATTATTTTACATAAATGAAAAACCCAGTAGTATCATACCACAAACGATCTAGGTCTATTGCAGAACTTTCAGCAAGTTGTTTTTTTTGTTTGTTTGTTTTTTTAATGTTTATATCATGAACATAGTAAGTGTGAGTAAAACAATGTCAGTTTGAACACTTGGAAAACTGTTCTCTTGCTTGTTAAATATTAAAGGGTGTTCAGTGTGAGAACAAAACAGATTCCACAAAATACTGTTGTTTTCAAATTTAATCTGAAATTTTGTGGAAGTGAGGCTTTCTCTCATGAAGCCAAGAATGTCAAAATAGCAGAAAAAAAATATTTAACAGTCCACATTATTTAAATTAAAAGTTTCTGACTGAGTTTTTCAATCCTAGTCTTTGAAGATACTTCAATGTGCTCTGTATATTATACATCTTAAATTGTGTCCTTTCTAGACTGGTTAACTAAAGGCTCTTATGATGCTATAGTCTCTTGAAGAGCTTCAGCTGTATTACTAGGAACCTCAACCCAGGATTTGTTTGGGGGATATTTTCCCACTTAAATAAGTCCTGTTTTGCTTCTCTTTCCTCAAAGTAGAGTTCAGAGGCCTCTCCCCAGGAGGTAGGAGGTAGAGGAGATGGTTATATGCATTATCGAACTAGGTTCCAGTTAATTGAGTGTTACTGTAATTTGAAGTAATGTAGCTAAATTTCTATCTTAATTTAGGCTCCTCATAAAGCAAACTATAGGATTTTGGCTTGGACACATTGAAGTAAAAAAGGAATTCATAAATATTAGAGTTTTTATGTCTATCAGGATTACCTTTTTAATTAAAAAATTATTGAACAGTAATTCTTTTTCTGTGTCCTCCCATATCATTTATATCCATTGTCATGACTACTTCTGGAACTTAGAGATAATCACCTATTAATAGATAACACATATGATAAAATGGGTTATACAACCACACTTGGGCTACATTTCCTCATTCTATGCACTGTGAATTTCACACATGTATGTGTGTGTATGCATGTGTGCACATATGTTTAAATTGTTGTTACTATTATTATCACCACTTAAGACATACAAAACTCTCTTTTATTTCCCCTACAACAGTTCATCCTTTACAAGTGTAGATGTTCTGGTCTGTATCCAATATCTTGTGATTTTGTGAAAATCAGGGAAACTAAGGATTACTATATTTGCTATTATTTAGAAAAGTTAACCTTTTGGAGACATATCTTAATGTTTAAAAAAATGCTTTGAAGAGGGTTGGTAGCAGAAGAGTTTGTTCTTCCAAGTAAGGAAACTGAGCCTAGTCGTGAAAGGCAGACAAACAAAACAAGGACCTAAATGAAAAAGTTACAGATAAATGGAGGTTTTTCATAAAGTAATGTGCTAGTCAGTCTCTAAACACTTATTAGGATTTACTGTGTGTATAGAAGTTAGTTGGAGGATTCTAGTTCTCTCTAATCATTACACCCTGCTCCTGTTTTCTTAGGAACAGCTATAAATTCAAGAAGAGGTGGAAAACCGGCAGACTGCCAACCAAATTCAACCCACAGACATATGTTGTTGGGCCTGAACAATGTTTTGGAGTGTTTTGAATCAGTTTCCAATTGAAACATGAGAATTTTTACTTTAAAAAAAAAAAGTATATCTGTGTGTCTTCTCTCGAAAAATGATGAGATGTGAAAAACTGGTCAAGGTATGCATGGTAACTGTCAGGTGGATGTGGGCAGCTTCAACATCTTGTAAATAGGACAAGTTCTCTTTGATTCAGACTTTCTCTCCCTTCCCCCTTGATTTGCATAGAAAACTTGACTGATCTGGGAATATCCGTGACTGTGACCCCAGGTGTCAATCACCTCTAGGAGTTCTGCTCCTCTGATTTGAGGGTTGAGCAGAGTTTCTGCTGCATATTAAATTAATATCATTTTCAATATCTTATTATTTTAAAATCCAAGCTGGTAGGAATGAAAATGGAGAACAAAACCAAGAGACTGAATTTGTACTTCTGCTTTAGAAAGAGGTTCACTGGAGATTAACATTATTTCATTTATTTGTACAAGTTTTTCAACATGATCTGAAATTACCAAGAGTAGGATATTGTGCTGTGCTTTTTGCTATTGCTAAGCAAGTTCCCATTTCCCCCTCTATGCTCTGACCTCCTTTACTGTTCCTATTATATTTTGGCAGATAATCATATCCTGACTTCTTTTGTTCTCTGTTATCTATTTGAGTTGCATGTCCCTTCTGCCAAATTGACTGTGGGATCCTTAAAGTCAGACGCTGTATTTTTTCAGTGTTGTTGCTCTGCATTGTACCAAGAACATTACAGATATTTGGTGCCTGTCTGAAACCCTCTGCCTCTAATTCTGCCAGTACTGTGAGCATTTCCAACAAGTTCAGGTTTGCCACCATATTAGAATGGTCCTGATTCTCAGTCCCAAGTGTTACTGGATTCTCATGCTTCTTTCCTACTTCTCCACATCAAAGCTGCCAAATGGACCTGGGATACAGTGCATGATGGTTAGGAGAAGTCAGAACATCCACTGCATCTCAACTTGCCCCCATCCCTGACTCAAGACATACTCTCTACCCATCTGCCATACTGACTAGTCTCTGGTTTTCCTTTCAAGCTGATTTCCCACCCTGAAACTATGGCCCACTTGTTAATCCACTTTCTTAGAGACAGACTTCTAACCTAAAGCCCTGTGGCCTGTAGGATGCAGCTAATTCTCCAGGGACAGCACCACAGCCACTTATCTCCCGAGCATTCTGTCAGTCACTTCCCACTGCCACACCTCGCTGTCATTTAATGGATATCCTAATACCAAGTGCTTTCAGGATTAGGACTGAGATTGGTGTATTCGGTCAACCTCCATACATGGAATTCTGAGCAGGTTTCCTCAGGGGGAAAACAAAACAGAATAAAAACAGAAAAAGACTTTGCTAACTGGATAAGCACCTTGGACATCCCAACATCTTATTTTTTTCCTCAGAATCATTTTGCTAGGACCCCCATGCCTCATGAACAATCTGCATTAATACTTTATAACCCTAGGCAAAAATTAGGTATAATATAAAAGTGGGTGAAAAGAATTCTGCTTTTTTTTCTCTCTCCTGGTTTCTGTAGTTCTTCTTTGCTTCATTTTAATTTTAAGTCCAAGAGTCAGTGGCTGCCTTTCACTTTTTAAACTGCTCTGTGTGATGAATATTAATTCTTCAAAATTAAAGGGTATTTTTGGTTAGGACACATCTTGAGCTGCTCAGAGGAAAATTTCCATATCAACCAAAAATTGGTAAACAAACAAGAAAAGAGTGAGTCTTCTTCCTTCTCCTCCACACAGCTGTATTGAGGAAATGAAACTAATACCAAGAAATTGCTTTTGATGAGTTCCAAATCCTATCATAATACTTAGAATTGAAATAAATCAAAATTATCCTGGCATGATTTTTATATCATAATGAAGGGGAGAATAGTCATCATTTGATTCAAGACAACCTGATAAAACAATTCCTACTATAACTACTATTCACGCTACATTTAACCCTTCTAAAACAATATTGTGTGACACAAACTAGGCAAAGTTCTTTACATACATTCTTTTTTTATCTTGTGAGGAAACTCCTCGTTTTATAGATAAGGAAACTCAGGCTCAGAGAGATTAAGTAACTTGTACAATATAACATATACAATACCTAGCAAGTGGTGGAGCCCAAGAGTCAACTTTGTTTTTTCTGACTTCCCAGGCAGTGCTCTTAATATCTTTACTATCTCTCACACCGGTCAGAATGGCCATCAAAAAATCTACAAACAATAAATACTGGAGAGGGTGTGGAGAAAAGGGAACCCTTCTACACTGTTGGTGGGAATGTAAATTGGTACAGCCACTATGGAGAACAGTATGGAGGGTCCTTAAAAAACTAAAAATAGAGCTACCATATGACCCAGCAATCCCACTCCTGGGCATATATCCAGAGAAAACCATAATTCAAAAGGATGCATGCACCCCTTTTGATGTTCACTGCAGCACTATTTACAATAGCCAGGACATAGAAGCAACCTAAATGTCCATCAAAGAGAAATGGATAAAGAAGATATGGTACATATACATAACGGAATATTACTCAGCCATAAAAAGGAACAAAATTGTGCCATTTGCAGAGACATGGATGACCTAGAGACTGTCATATAGAGTGAAGTAAGTCAGGAGAAAAAACAAATATCGTATAATATCGCTTATATGTGGAATCTAGAAAAATGGTACAGATGAACTTATTTGCAAAGGAGAAATAAAGTCACAGATGTAGAGAACAAACTTATGGTTACCCAAGGAGGAAGGGAGGGGTGGGACAAATTGGGAGATTGGGATTGACATATATACACTACTACTTATAAAACAGACAACTAATGAGAACATACTGTATAGCACAGGGAACTCTACTCAATGATCTGTGGTGACCTAAATGGGAAGGAAATCTAAAAAAGAGTGGATATATGTATACATATAACTGATTCACTTTGCTGTACAGCAGAAACTAATACAACATTGTAAAGCAACTATATTCCAAATAAAAAAAAATCTTCACTATCTCCACAAGAAATAAAAAAGTTCTAGACCAGAATTTGGGAGAAATATGCTCTCAGCATGTCCTCAAACACTTCTATTTCTCCAAGCTTCCTTGTCTTCTACAAAATCTTCTGCTTTTACCACTAGCTTGCTAGAATAATCACATAAAATAATTATGCAAAATCACTTTTAAAACTCTAAATAGAATATAACTAGGTCATAGAAATTCTTACTTGTATTAATTAACTTGAACCCAACCACCACCATGAAGACATAAAATAAATCTTATATATATATTTTTTTAATTATTAGCACCTTTAATTATTATTTATTTATTTATTTTATTTTTTGTTTGTGTTGGGTCTTCGTCTCTGTGCGAGGGCTTCCTCCAGCTGCGGCAAGTGGCGGCCACTCTTCATTGCGGTGCGCGGGCCTCTCACTATCGTGGCCTCTCTTGTTGCGGAGCACAGGCTCCAGACGCGCAGGCTCAGTAATTGTGGCTCACGGGCCCAGTTGCTCCGCGGCATGTGGGATCTTCCCAGACCAGGTCTCGAACCCGTGTGCCCTGCATTAGCAGGCAGATTCTCAACCACTGCGCCACCAGGGAAGCCCCAATAAATCTTAAATATGCAAAATAAAGAGGTAAGAGAAATAGGAGTATGAAAGTAAATAAGACCCCTTTGCCATAGTCTGGACGAGACTTAATGCATATCCAAATTAGTAACTATGACAATAAGTGAACACAGAGAGAAGGAAATGGATGCCCCTAACAATGACAGTTGATTGGATGTATGGACAGGAGTCCTTGGAGATACCAAGCTCACTTACTTAAGTGATTTGAACAACAGAGATAGCTTAACTGAAGCTGGAAAGAGAATGGGGATTCTGTGGGGAGATTATAGGTTTAACATGAGACATATTCAGTTTGAACTGCTGATGGGACATCATGGAAGAGGTTATCAAGTGACAATTGGAACTAGGAACAATATTGGGAGAGAGACCAAAGCCAAAGATAAAAAATTAAGGACCATACTGATTAAATTTAAATCATTAAGAGTGGATAAGAATGTCAAAGTAGTCCTGTGAGAAGAGAAAATGGCCTAAAGCTGTGCCATCCACTAGAAATAATTTGCCACACAAATAATTTAAAATTTTCTGGTAGCCATACTAGATGAGTAAAATGAAATAAGTGATTATATTAAAATAATGTATTTAATAATATATTTTATTTAACCCACTATGTCAAAATTTTATAATTTTAGCATATAATCAATGTAAAAATATTAAGGAGATATTTTACAACTTTTTAATTTGTACTGTCTTCAAAAACTGGTGTTTATTTTACACTCAGTTTAAACTAGCCACATTTCAAGTGCTAAATAGCCATCTGTAGCTAGTTTCTACCATAATGGACAGCATGATTCTAAGAAGGAATCGTGAATCTAAGGGCAGAAGGGAGACATAGGATCCAGAGAAGACAGAAGAAGTGAAATAGAAAAGGTACCTACAGTATGACAAAAACTAAGGCCAAAATGTTTTCTTCCTCACATATTTTATAACCTCTCTACATAAGGATATATGTATATAGTGAAAAAGCAACATGTTTTCCACAGATGGCATAGTTTTAGATATCAAACATAGCAGGATCCTTCTAGACCCTTTCAGACTATAGGGCCTCATGAATGAAGTCCAGTATCACTTAACTGCTGACACCTAACAGTGTTAGAAATTATAGCATGGCATAGTGAAAATAACACAGATTTTGCATTACCCAGATCTGCCTACAAATCAAAACCCACCTACCAAACAGCATTATAAATTTGGGCACTTACCCACTTAACCTAAGCTTCCTTATCTTTAAAGTGGAGATACTAACTCTCTTACATGATTTTTGTGGGATTCAAATACTATTAGGTATGCAAAACACCTGATACATAATACACATTGAATAAATCATATCTCTGATGATTATTATTAATAATGCCACTCTAATAATTTATATTAATGAATGTCTCATGCTACTGTAAGCATCTAGAGAAGAAGGGGATACTGTTTGTTTGGGGTAACACCATGGTACCTACCACAGTGTTGGAGACACCACTGGGGTAATCAACACTCATTTTTCCTCCTACATTCTACTTCCTTTAAGAGAACCATCAAGGTATAAATAGAGTCTAAGATTACTTGATTTCCCTAATAAGATGAATATGGGCTTCATTGCTCAGCTTCTATCCCTTAAAATTCTAATATGAAATTAACTGAAGTGGAAAGATATATTTAAAAAAAAAATTTCCCCCGACTCAGCACTTAACTTCCTGAGCATTCTACCTTTCCTAGCTATTTTAAAAAGAAATCTCGTTTTGACTCTAAGCTTGTCATTACATCAGCAGAGACTAAAACAAAAAGTTCTCTAAGTGTTTAGGAAATGAATCTAAAGTAAACAAAATTATTCAATTTTAATACCCTGGTTTTAGAAAAACAGCTTAAAATTTAAATGCTTAGAAGTAGCTGGTGTTCTCTATCAGTTTACACAATATGTTTTCAGATGGAGGGTTATTTGTTTTGAGTTTCAAAAAAGTGCCACAGTATATAATGGATCCAGCATTCCAATCCAACCTTTCATCACTGCCAGGTTGCTCAAAATGAACCTATAAAGCGTCATTTGTTTGAAATACGTTTCTACCTTCTCTTCCCCTAAACTTATCTTATTTTTTAGACCCAAGAGAAGTCACAAATGTCCAGAAAGCCTTCCCTGACTCTACAGCCCACAGTCAGCTTTTATATTATTTGTTCTTTCACTAATCAAATATTTATTGAGTGTTTATTATATGCCTACCATTGTTCTAGGTTCTAGGAATTCAGTAGTAAAAAGGCAAACAAGGTCAGTACTCTCATGGACCATTCACAGTTGAGGGTAAAGATAGCCACTAAACAATGTAATAATGATTCCTCATATCCAAAATGTTATTTAAGCAAACAAAAGCAGAGTAATTAGATAGAGGGCCTGACAAATCATGGAAAAAGACTGAATTAATTTAAAGTATAATAGAAAATCATTTGGAATGTTTTAGTTGGAGAATTGTATGATTTAAGTCTTAAGAAAGTCACTCTGGCTACTCTTTGGAGAATGACTATCATGTAAAAATTAGAATCAGGGAGATGAGTCAGAGGACTCTGCAGTAACAGCGGTAGAGGTGGTAAGAAGTGATTAAATTTGGGATATTTTGATACACATTTACCCCTTGCTTAATGTCTAATTCATTCCTGCTAAGAGAAAATCAGTTAAATAAAAACTCAAGATATCCATTCAACATTTATAAATATAAAAATGCATGAATAGATTTTAAAAATGGGTTTATGTAAGTAGTAACAACAATTTGAAAAAAACTTACATAAAATATAAAAAGTATATTTATTAAATTTCCTTTTTTTCTGTATCTTTTACTTCACCAATATTTTCAATGTTTATGAAACTTACAGTTTTCTTGCTGTCAGAGCATACTTAATGATAAATTACAGCAAAAAAAAAAAAAAAAAACAATTTTAGGGCCAACAAACCTGACTGGATGTTCTACAAGTTGCTACTTCTTCAACCTTCTTGAGTTCATTCAAAAATGTTCAAATCAACACTGCTCCATATATTTTGTATGATTCTTCTCTAACTTGAAACTAGAAAGTGAATTAGTAAGCGTGGTTTATCTAAAATTGTGATGTCATCTAAATGTCACATATTGTAGTGTATTCATTTAGCAGGTTTTTTGAGGAAAATTCATTATACCAAGAAACAAAAAATAAAAAGAGCCATTAGTATGAAAAAAAAAAGGTATAACTTTTCAAGAGCCATCATTGAGAAAAGTAAACAGGATTATGGGAGGTAAGTCAATTTTGCAGGCTCTGCTTATTGCTGATTAATTGGATGTTTGGGGTAGGGAGTATGAGAGAAAGAGTGGAATTGGGGGTAATTCTTAATTTATTATCTTGAACAGAGAGATTAATGATGGTGCCATTAAATGAGATAAATGAAAATAGGAGAGAAGCAGGTTGGGTAAGTGGGGAGTAAATAAGAGCTTAGTTTTGAACACTCATTTTGATGTCTCTTGAAACATTCAACTGGAGATGATAGGTAGGCGACTGTATTTACAGTTTTAGTGTTAAAAAACAAAACGTTTTGGTCTTGAGGTCTAAATAGAATATAGATAGTGGTTAAGAATCTGCCTGCCAATGCAGGGGACACGGGTTTGATCCCTGGTCCGGGAAGATCCCACATGCTGCGGAGCAACAAAGCCCATCCTCCACAATTACTAAGCCTGCGCTCTAGAGCCCGTGAGCCACAGCTACTGAAGCCCGCACGCCTAGAGCCCATGCTCCGCAACAAGAGAAGCCACCACAATGAGAAGCCCGCGCACCGCAACGAAGAGTAGCCCCCACTCACCGCAACTACAGAAAGCCTGTGCGCAGCAACGAAGACCCAACGCAGCCAAAAATAAATGAAAAATTAAAAAAAAAAAAAAGAATATAGATAGTATTTAAAATCCTGGCACTAAATAATATCACCTAGGAATAAACAAAGAAGACGATAGCTAGGGGCAGAAAGGTAGAAATCTGAAGTACAGAACATTTTAACATTTAGAGGGTTGGATAATGAGGAAGAGTTAGCAAAGAGACAGAGAAGGAGCATCCAAATAGTTTGGAGAAAAACTGGGAGAATGAAATATCATAGAAGTTTAGTGAAGACAGAGTTTCAAGAGAGAAGGAATGTTCACTTGCATCAAATGCAACTCAGATATGGATAATATGAAAATGCATAAAATAGCCATTGGATTTGGTAAAATGAAACCATTGGGACTGACATAGCATGTTCTCTAATATTTCTAAGGCCTTGCATTTATACTTATAAATTTATATTTAAATTCTTGTATTTGTGCACTAAGCTACCTAAGATGGTTTCACTGGCTAGTTAGCACACTGAGTCTCTGTATCCCCAATAATTCTTAGCATAACACAGTGTACTTCGTTGGAGCTCAAAATTATTTATGGAATAATAAATATGGAATTGAATAGGGCTGATGCCCATTGAAAGAGAAAAATCAACTTTAAAATTCACAGTTGTACTGTATGTTTTTGACGAGGCCAATTTTTAAAATAAGATAGTCTGCCTATTCTTTGGCATCCTCTAAATACTCCCTCTCATCAAATGGACTTTCCTACCATTTCAAAGAAGATAGAATCCATGAAGCAAGTATTCCCTCACCTTCCTCTCCTCACTTCATCTCATCTGTATCCAGTTCATCTACATGCACGCTCATTAAAAGGCTCTTCCTTCTGTTTCAGGTTAATTTATCTACTTGAGCTAGTGATTACACCCATCTGTCCTAGTATCCTCTGAGACCTTGCTGGATGTCCGGATATATTTTCTTTCTTTTTTTTTTTTTTTTCTTTATTTTCATTCCTTTTCTCTTTTCCTTCACTTCAGTGTTCATGTTTCATCCTTTTTTAGCTACTGCTTATTTCAAGCTTTATAAAAAGAGTATTTTACATATGCTAGCCCCGATTCCTTATTTCCTTTAACATCTCATTCTAGGCTTGAACTTAACTAACGCTTTTGGTCCTTAATTATGCAGTTGAGAAAGGATACATTCTGTTATTAGGAAAAACAAATAGACCTTTAATCTTTTAAAAACAAGCTCAACCTCAATCATAATAACAGAAATATTACATAAAACTATGTCAGGATACATTTTTCTACAGACTGGCAAAACCTGAAATGTTTGGTAACACAATCTGTTAGAAAACCTATGGAGCTTCCACCAGCCCTCTCATTAAGTGCTGATGGAAATTCAAAAAGTTACAACTAACATGAAGGATAGTTTGGCAATAACTATCAAAATTATTTTATCTCTTGGCTTATAAATAGTTTTAATAAATGAAATTTCTGGGATTTCATTCCATAGATATATTTTCAAATGTATACAATTATATTAAAACATTCTTTGTATTAGCAAAAAATTGAAAACACCCATGACTCTTTTAGACTGGTTAGATTAAGTACGATATATCCACACAGTGGAATACTGTACAACTATAAACAAAGAGAGAGAGAGAGAGAGAGAGAGAGAGAGAGAGAGAATTAGACAGTTTCTTATTTTTATAATTAAAATATCTCTAAGATATTACTGAAAGAAAAAAAAGTGGAGAGGTGTATATAGTGAACTCCCTTTAATATAATAAAGAAATATATACACACACATGTGTGTATATACATACATGCTTTTGCATAAAGAAACTATGAAGGATTAAAAAAAAAACTATGAAAAGTGGTTGCCTGTTGGGTTAAGGTGGGAGTAAACAGAGGTATATAGAAATAGGAATGTTAGAAAGACTTTCACTAAAATATTTACATTTAGGTTTTGTTTGTTTTCAAACCATTTCACTGTATCACTTATTCTCAAATTAAAAACAACACAACAAAGCTCCACAATATGAAAAAAAAATCATTATAACCACAGCCTATATAAGAACCTCGAGGCACCTGGGGAGGTGCGCCAGTGACTTGTCTTAAAGGAATACCTCCCTTCACAGACGACCACCATTTCTCCAAACCACCCTAAGGAGTATGTCACCAACAGTGACGTATATACAAGAAGTAAATAAATCCTGATGCTAGATAGCCCACCCAGATGCAGAACGTAGCCATCCAGCTCCATTTCCCCTGCTCAACAACCCTGTTGGTACTTACAGCCCTTAGTTATGATCTGCTCAGCAGGTTCACCCTATTAGAATCTCAAACCGTCTGCCCCGACCTCCTGCTAGTATACTTGCAGCTAACAACAGGAGACAACTCACTCCGCCTGGGAAATTCTCTGATACTCCATGTTTTTGTCCCCTGACACATTCCCTTCCTGTCTCTTGGAATGTTTCTCATCTCCCCAGTCCTAGCTTTCTCTGGATACTATCACAGTAGCCCACCCCCCACACCTTATCTACGCGGACACATTCCAAGAGCCACGATGGATACTGAAACCGCAGATAGCACCGACTCCTATATAGACTGTTTTTCCCTATACATACATACCTATGGGAAAGTTTAAGTTATAAATTAGGCACAGTAAAAGATTAACAACAACTAATAATTAAATAGAACAATTATAATAATATACCGTAATAAAAGTTATGTAAATGTGGTCTCTCTTACACACACACGATATCTTATTGTACAAATTCAATGCCTTTTTCATCTTAATTAAGCACTTACCACACACACTGCGGCCATAACTTTTGCAGTTCGAGGTGCAACAACAAAACGAACAGAGATTTATTCTTCCTTCTTCACAATTTCACGGATAGAAAATTCAGGTTCGTCCGTACAGTAGATGTGAGCAACCTCGGCCTACAAATTTTTTTTCTGGCGCCCTATCGCTTAGAGGAAGCACTGCAAGGCTGTGCGTTGGCGGGTCCGATTGACCGGAAGCACTACTCGCGCGTTGGAGCCACTATTAAGCGAATTAAGGGGGACGCAAACACCAGCACCGCGATACCTCAAACTCGCGAGAGCTTCGATCTGAGAAGCAGGAGGGCAGCTCAGTGCCTCACGGGGGAAATGGTGGCCTCGCGAAGATGCCGGCCCGGAGCAGGGCCGCGAGACTTCCTCACACTACTTCAGAAAGGTGAGTCATTTAAAACTCATGGATTATTTCTGGAATTTTCCCTTCAACATTTTCGGACGGTGGTTGACTGCGGGTAACTGAAACCGCGGAAAGCTAAACCCTGGAGAATGGGGAACTACCGTACAAATATTTCTTCCGAAACTGTCCTGATTTCTCTGACTGGATATGATAAATGATATAACACCTGCAAAATTCTCTAGTTTATTGCCCGCCATATAACAGGAAGACAAAAATGTTCGGTGAAATTCTGAATCCTAATAGAATATTTCTTATATCTTTTTATGGTACTTGATAAAAAGTTGTTGGCATTATAATTATTAATCTAGTACTTTTACTGGATTATAAGCTTTTAGAAGACAAGTATTGTGGGGCAGGGGTTTGTACATGGAGTAGCTGTTGAAAAATACTTTAAAATTCAGTTTAATTGAAGCACTTGCTTCATTCAGACCTACGCTTAAACTGACGCTGTCGTTCTGTCTGATTACAGAGGTTGGAAAATTTAAGTAATGGTTTTAAATGTGACCCGATGTGGCCGTGTGGTAGTTTTCTATGGCTTTTACCTCTAAGAGATAAAGTCGCTCTTCTTCTGGGGGAAGAATTTGAGTTCCTCAGTGTAGGGACCCCTCTTTTCAGCGGAGAGTCCAGGTGTTGCAGGGGCTGGTGGCTCATCAATGCAAGAGTGGGCCAGTGACCTTAGGCCTGGTCACGCAGGGTGTCTGTGTCTCAGAGGCAGTGATTGGCTCAGTGTGGTCACGTGACCCACTTCAGTCCAATCAGATCTCAATCTGAGGTACCTTTGCTGTGGTGTTGGGGGAAAGGCGTTCTTTTGTACAGAGTTTGCTGAAAGGGTCGGAGGTAAACCTGAAGCCTTCTGGTCAACTTAGTGTGAGCTTCTGCCATAGACTGTTTATAGCAGAGTGGAAAAAAAGAGCTAAGGGATGAAGAAAATGATCTTGGTAAATCTGTGTGAGCTGCTGGATGCAGCCTGACTTTTCTTTCCTTGGATTTTCAGTTATACAAATCAGTGCCTATCTCTATTGCCCAGGCTAACTTTAGCTTATTTTCTATCATTTGCAAGCAAAGGAGTTTTGTCTACCGTAAGCTAAAATTTAGAATACTTATAAGTACATTTTATAGTTTAGTTATATAACATTTATCTTGCAGTACAAAAAAATATGGTACCCAAAGTGCTAAATTCAGGATATTAAATGATTTTTAAAATACAAATGTAAAACTTTGGTTATATTAGATAGTTTCTAAGTGTATGGGAATACCAAAATAGTCTGAAGATGTAGTGCAGTTAATTTTCATCTACTACAAGAAAGATGTATATTTCTTAAGGAATATCTTAGAGAAATGGACACATCTCTGTGATGGACCCTTCACATAAAACATACTCAGAAATTTTGTTTAAATGCCATAGACAGGATGAATGGTTAACAAAACACTCTTTCTCCCCCAAAATATTTTCCCCAAACTGTTCGTAATGGCATCAGTCTCCTCACTTGAGACTGAGGTCCTCAACAGTTAGCTGTTCCCTTGGATCCTGTCTGCTGAGAGAATTTATTAAAATTCTTTTGGGAGGAGGAGGGGAGGCCTGAATTACAGGTTACAAGAAACAGAGCTCTGGAGCCTTCTCTTGTGAGCATGGATTATTTTTATCAGATGCCCTAACTTCTGGAAAATAGGATGAGTACATTTTAAGAACAATGGGAGTGTGATGGAAGGAAAAGTGTAGGGTGTATTTCTCTAGGACGAAGGCTGGCAGACCTTAAGTCGGGGACAGAGTAGGCCACTCTGGGACAGAACACTTAAAAAGGACAAGAGAAGGAATATCAAGGAGGGGAGATGTCTCCTTTCTGAATTTTGCTGAATCCTGGCCCCAAGTGGAAAAGCATATTTTTTTTTTAAATGCCTTATCAAATGAGATTCTCTGCATTGTTTTTATTTCATCAAAATTTGTTTCTTATTCGCTTAAAATGCATAAAGATATATTGTAGTAACCTACCTATAATAACTCATTTGTAATTTACCCTCTTAAGATTTGGTCTGTACATCCCAGAGATAATGCATTAGTAGTTTTTACAAACAATTCTGAGAGCATCTTAGGTTACATGAATATCATCTCTACTTATTTCTCTTTATAAATCCATATTAAGTATTTTTAATTAATTCTTAATTTTATACATACTCCATAAAATATTTGTCTTTTAATTTAACAGTTTCTGCAAGAAACAATCATTTTACAAATATTTGGCTTGTAAAAATATTAAATTATTTAAAAAACTGTAGTGGACTTTTTTCAGTATCAAAGGCTTATGTGGATATTCATTCTTGCTAATATGTAAGTACGACATATGTTTATTCATGTGATGCTCTTTTATAATAAAATGAAATAAAGTAATAACATATCAACCAAAACTATCTGAATTATTAAGCTTCTATAGATGCAGAGGTTCAGAACCACAGTATTGAAGACAGATTTAAATAATGCTTTCCATTGTGAGAAAATGCAGCAAATTGAAAAGCTAATCAGAATATCAAAGCAAATACATATTACCAGGGTTCTCTTACACTCTAACAATAAAAAATGTATTGAACATCAAGTCCTAATCTCTGTTTTTTCATGATCATTTTAATAGTCAACAAGTAGCTAACTTTGGTATTGACAATTGAAGAGGTCTTAAAATGGAGTGTACTAGTATAACTAATAATTTCCTACCAAATTGACCACATCAAACAACATTTATTTGAGTGTTTCAATAGAAGACAATAAAAGAAAAGAAAATTGTTGCCACTTATCAACCCTGTAACCATTTTTTAATAATACAAAAAAATAGGTGTTGTGGGGCCCTCATGTCCCCCATCCAACAGCACAATAAAAATAATATTACGGAAGGGTGGATCGTATCTGGAGCTTTTATTAAAATTCCTTCAGAAATCTACAGTCAGATTTATTTTAGGTATTTGTCTCTGAGATGAGCAATACTTTTATATTTTTTGTACATATGTTACAGCACACAAAGACATTCTATAAAAGCAAGAAGTCACTATAAAAGAAAAGTTCTTATCAGTTAATGATTAACAAATCCTTTTAATTTCTGAGGTTATTGTTTTGGAAATCTCAAAGAAGGAAAATTATATAATTACCTAAATAATAGAAGTATATTTCTAATTTGCCTCTTTTCCCAGAACTAACCCCCTGTGAAGTCATCTGTGACTTCTCCTTTAAACGTACAGTTTTGCTTATGAAATAGAAACTTGCCCTCATTTCACACTATATCTTAAATAAAATTTAGGAAAAAAATCAAATGTCATGATAGAGAAATTTCTTTGGCATTTTAAAAATTTCCTGCTTTTTAATAGCTCTTTAATAAGCTGTAAATTTAATAAACTACACCTTTTCAAGGGTTTCTAATGCTAACTTTACTATAGCACTTTACAGTGGGTATCTTTCACACTGCGTGCAATTCAGATGTTATTTCTAATTGTTTCAAAGTGCCTTTTCCTCTTTATTATCTGGATCATGAAGAGTGCATATTTTTTACAAAGCAGTCAGTTAAAGATACAAAGTCCCAATTTTCTCTCGTAGTAATTTTTAAAAGCACTTTCGAACTAAAGCTATACCTTATTCTGTTTTTAATATTTTCATATAAAATCTTAGTATAAGATCTTTTAAAGTACTTTAGAATTTAACTGTTGCAAATTTAAAAACAATATTCTTCTCTACACCAAAGGAAACAAACTGATGTTTCAATCACAAATGAAAACATCACAATTTTGTAGGAAAAGTTTATACATTCCCACTGAAGCATAGGATACTCTGCCAAATATTGTCAAGTTTAAATTGCACGTTCAATATGAACTCACTTACCTTTCCTCAGTGCTGACTTGTTATTGGAACTGCCATCAACTTCTAACTGTTAATGACTCTTTTAGCAAAAACGGAAAACAGTAAAGTCAAGTCACATGTCGTAAAAGTAGGCCTAGGTTGGATGCTGCTTAATTTCAGTACTGGAGGAAAAAAAAGGTGGGGGGGCGGGGTGGTGTGTGGAGTGAGCACAAAAACTTTTAAATAAAACCACTTCCTGCGTAGATACGGTTAACCACACACATCACATCATTACTCGATTTGAAAAAATTGCCTTCTATAGTCAACGAGATTGTTGTTTTTCAGTGTGATTTTCAATTTTCAGACACTGCACATTTGTAAAGGTTTCATCAATTCTGATTTAATGGGGAAAAATGTATGGTTAAAAATTTAGCAGGGAGAGGGGCAGCCTGCTAAGCACTGGGGACACTTCCTCTTTCTCTGCCTTCTAGCAAGGGCTTTAAGCCTAAAGCCTGCTCTCCTCAGTCAGCTAGAGCATGTCCATGTGCCTTCAGGAGGTTCTGCTTATTGGCTTGGGAAGCCAAGAGACCATCTCCATTCACAGAGCTGGTGCTTCTAACTCACAGAGGGCCCCACAAAGAGGTGCTCCATTACTAAGTTCATGAGGCTTCGGACAGCTTGCATTAGAACTTCAGAGAACACAGCCCAGGGCCCCGCTGCCACCTGGGGGAATGGAAGGTGCTCATCCAGCACATACTGTGAAATTTGCTGTAGGTGGCTCTCACACTGGTGTGTCCTCTCTCGCAGTTGCCTAAGTAGTTCTGATATGTGCTGAAGAGCTTTTGCTGTGGCTGAATGATTCTTTGTGTGGCCTGACTTAAGAAGAAAAATAAAATAAAGGCTCCAAGGGGTGTCAGTTTTGGCATGCTGCTCTGTGCCCTTCTGTGTCAAACTTCAACCCGTCCAAGACACATTTGGGGGCGGAGTGGGGACTCAAAATAGCCGTAGGGTGTGCCTCTCTACTGAGCCATGGGCTCCAAGAGGTGAGCTCCTGGGCGTGCAAGCTTGGCTGGTTTTGTGAGACTTGCAGGATATTCACAGAAGGAAAATCTTCCCTTCCAAATATGTGAGAAAGTTAAATCACAATCTCTTGTCATACAAACTCATCAGACTAGAAATCTATGTAATAGTTCTCAGTGGTGTGGAATGTTTGGCACACATAAAGAAAATCTTTAAAAATATATGCGGTGTATATGGCCCAAGATATGCATGGCATGTCCCTGCAAATTAATCTAATTTCTCTAGGACTCTTCTTTTTAAAATCATATTTCAGATTCACCCTAGAACTCATTGTCAGTTGTCATTCCAGCATACACCTTTTTAAGTTTTTAGAGCCCTGAAGGTTTGTACTCAATGTTCCTCCTTAACATGGAAGAGAAAATAGAAAGGACATGATAATGAAAGTGAGGAGACCAGATTTCAGGCTTCAGTTCTGACACTACTGTTTATTTAACCTTGGCCAGGTCGCTTAAGTTCTCTGAAATTCAGGTTATTTATCTATATAATGGAACATACATATAAAAAATATCCATCTCCCAGAATAAAATTGTTGGTTGGTACAGTCGACAGCTTCCCCGGTGAAATCTGAAACTGGCCCCCATACGATGAGGGCAAGAAGAGACCAAAGAAAGAGGCAGACCACTCCAGATTGGTAGGTGGCACGTTTAATAAGCAAAGGAACTTACCTACAAAGGTTGTCTTGGGTAGCCGCAAGACAAGTAGTTCTTTGCACCTGCCCACCAGAATCTTAAGTTTAGATAGAGGACTTAACTGGGTTCAGTCATGCACACGGTCCAGACCGTCTCAATAACACATTGCTCCCTCAAGGCTGTGTCCTTCAAAATGGCTCCCGCTGTGGGAATGGTGGGCAGAACATACATTCCAAGGTCAGGGGAGGGGGTGAGGAGCCTCCGGCTGCCTGGGTCCAGTTTGCGGCTCAACTGGAGGTCACATTCTCCCAATTACCTCCTCCAACAAAAATAAGTAAATAGATTTAAATATGTTGTAAATAATGCAGAATTGCAGACTTATACATTAGCATGAGCTAGGAAATGATTATGCCTCCCAAGAAACATCAGATAAATTTAGTACATCCTACTCGATTTAAGCCTTTGTAAGTCCAAGTCAGGCTCATAAATCTAGAACAAGGAAAATAGGCTTTTCCTTTTA
Source organism: Balaenoptera musculus (assembly GCF_009873245.2). Taxonomy (NCBI): domain Eukaryota; kingdom Metazoa; phylum Chordata; class Mammalia; order Artiodactyla; family Balaenopteridae; genus Balaenoptera; species Balaenoptera musculus. The sequence goes on along the minus strand of NC_045791.1, from coordinate 26,915,440 downwards.
CATAGGTACTGATAGCAGATATTGGAATAGAAAAAATATAAAACACCAATGTACCCTTATGGGAAATAAACACAAACACCTACTTGAAGGTATAAATTTTCAGTTATTTTTTTTTTTTTTTTTTTTTTTTTAATATTTATTTATTTATTTATGGCTGTGTTGGGTCTTCGTTTCTGCGCGAGGGCTTTCTCCAGTTGCGGCAAGCGGGGACCACTCTTCATCGCGGTGCGCGGGCCTCTCACTATTGCGGCCTCTCTTGTTGCGGAGCACAGGCTCCAGACGCGCAGGCTCAGTAATTGTGGCTCATGGGCCCAGTTGCTGCGCGGCATGTGGGATCTTCCCAGACCAGGGCTCGAACCCGTGTCCCCTGCATTGGCAGGCAGATTCTCAACCACTGCGCCACCAGGGAAGCCCTTCAGTTATTTTTGATCATGAACAAGTAGACATTAAACAGAGACAAAGCACATTTTCTTTGTACAGGATGGGAGGGGAGCAACTCAGGCAGTGATATACCTGGGTTTGGTGGCTAGAGGAAATGTATTTACCATGATTACGATTAAGGATCTAGCTTAGGCTTTGACACTTGCGACTCAATATGTATCAAATATTTATTGAATACTTGCTATAAGCCAAGAATTGTACCAATCCCTTTACATTTTTTCTTTCATTTAATCCTTCTAACAACCTTATGAGCTAACCAATGTTATTATACTCTCTTTTTTTCTTTCTTATGAGGAAACTGAGATTATATAATTGCCCAATTTAGTAAGGAGTAGAGTCAGGAGTCCAACCAAGGGCCCTGATCCCACAGTCATTGTTCTAAATTACTATGCTATCTCCTAACCATGTTTTATTCAGCACAACTCAAAGTAAATAATGCCGAGGACAAGTTTCACCCCTGGTATTTCTTTTTGCTTCTTCACTGACAGGAATTATAGACTTAGCAGGTAGAAATCATTCTTGGGACTCATACTAAAATCAAGTCTCCCCGAAGTTCTCTACGTTTAAATTTATATTGAAGAGATTAAAAGAATTGATAAATGGAAATACACTATGTGCATAGATAAGAAAAGTAACAGTGAAAATGTGTCAGTTTGTCCAAGTCAATCAACAAATAGATTCAATAAAATCTCAGTATATTGCAGATGAATTTTTAAGGAACACAACAAGCTATTCCAGGAATTTCCATAGAAGAACAAATGTCCCAAAGTACCTAACTTTATTTTGAAACAGAACAGCAAAGACTGATGACTTACTAGTCAGATATTAGCATAGTCCAGGCCACAGTATTAAAAAACATTAGAGTACTGGTCCAATAGCAGACCATATTCATTTGAGAACTTCATATATGACAAAGATGGCATCATAAGGTAAACAAAAAGGAACAGATTGATTAGTAGATGATGTTGGCAAGACACACTCACTAAATCAAAGAAAATAGAGTTGGGCCCCTACATTAGGCCACAAGCAAAGATGGACCCTAGATGGAATAAATCTACATTTGAAAGGTAAATCCTTTTGCAGATACAAAATATAAAGAAATATATTTTTGCAAAATGCAACTTTCATAAATAGTATCCCTAAATTAAAAGGAAAAGAGCAAAAATATATGGACTTAACTATACAATAATTAAAGAATTCTGTTAATTATAAAACAAAGTTACAGAAAAATAACAGACTAGTAGAGCATACATAGATTCTCAAAAGATTTGTGCAAGTCAGTAGGAAACCTAAGTGGGAAATAAGAAAGTAATTTGAATAAACAATTCATGAAAAGGACTGAACTAATATCCATCAGTAAGTAAAGAGATGTACACCTCCCCAGTAGTCACTGTAAAAACAAGTTAAATTAGCTCCTATTGAAATGGCAAAAATCTGGATGAGAATTTATAGAGAGGAACTGTCATATATTGATGGTGGAACTATAAACTGAAGCCATTCTGACAAGCAATCTGGCAAAAAAAATATAGCAAAATAAAATATATGCATGCACTATGTTCCAGCAACCCAATTCTGTTATAAATATAGGTTCAGATAAATGCCTCACAAAGCCTTGTTTTCCCTCCTTTATCACAACTAGTTAACTGATTTAGGTCTTGGTTCTTGTGTCTCAGGTAATATTAACTAGTATTGTGTCTGTGTGTTTGCGTACGATTAGGGGGAAAAAAAACAAAAACAAGTTTCTAGGCCCTCTGAGCAGATGTTATGAGTCAGACACTAAAGGAGAGTAGAAAAGAGAAGAAAGGCTTGACTTAGATTTAGAAAGATTTCGATTTCCTGGGATAGGAATGAGAGAGAGAGAGATGGGTTTCCCTTACTGGAGGAGAGCTTGCTCCACTCCCAAGAAGCTGCCCCTTTGCTGGCAAACACTTTAACCTGGAGGCAACGTCTGTTCATCTCCTGAACACTTACTGTGTACCAGGCAATATAGCAAGCTTTAGATATACTGAATATTAGTTAGAAAAAAAGATAAATTAAAATAATTTATTGATAAGGAAAGAAATGCAAAAGCAGTGAAGTGGCACATAAAATGTTCAGAAGGTATAAGACTTGAGGTCAGATGAGAAGAGAGGTCTTACCAAGGAAAGTAAATACTTAAAGAAAGTGATGGATCTAGCCATGTGGATGTAGAGGTGGGAGGTGGGTATTCCAGGAGGAAATAGAAGTGCAGGAACTCTGGATGAAGATTGTGTCTGGGATCATTGAAAAGCTGCATGGGGGTCAGTGTGACTGTAGATGAGTGAGAGAGAGGAGTATAGGGGATAGTATCAGAGAAGTAATAAGGCCTAGACCACGTGGACTCTCCTGCTCTTTTTGAAAAATCTGAGTGAGAAGGGGAAACATTAAAATAATTTGACTCACAGTTTTACAAGAGCATTCTGTCTGTTGTATGAAGGATTGACCAAAGGAATGGGAATAGAACCCAGGAGACCAATTAGTAAGCTACTGCAATAATCCACAGCAGAGGTGATTGGGACTTGGACCAAAGTGGTGGTAGCAAGTATAATGGAGAAATGATCAAATTCTGTATGTGTTCTGAAAACACAGCAACCATTTCCTTTTGAGCAACCTGAACAGCTGAAGAAAGGAGTTGCTATTAACTGAGACAAAAAAGACTTCAGAAGAGCCTGGTACATTGGGGCATGTTGGTTTGTAGTACATAATAACTTTGAGATGCTTATTTGTCACCTCAGTGGAGTTGACTATTTTGCAGTTAGATATGAAGGTCTGGAGGTCAAGAAAGGAATCCAGGTTAGATATAAATTTGGAACTCATCAGCATAAAAATGGCATTTAATACTATGAGACTGGATAATACAGACACAGAGTGTATATAGAAAAGAGAAAAGTTTCAAGGAAAGTATCTATGCTTAATTTAAGATTGGGAGAGAGGAAAAATTTGCAAAGGAGATGTAAAAAGGGTAGTCTGGAAGGAAGGAGGAAAGAACAGATGAATTTGATGTCCTGGAAACCAAGTGAAAATATTTTTCAGGGATGAGAGATCCATAAATTGTCAAATGCCACTGAAAACTCAGGTAAAATGAAAGTGGCAAAATTACCTTTAGATACAGCAACATACAGGTCATTGTGACCACGATAGAAGTTTTAGTAGCATATGAGTGAGAAAATCTTATTTTAATAGATGGAAGACAACAAATACAGATATCCTTTAGGAGTTTTACTCTACAGGAAAGAATAGAAGTAGAAGAAATGAAGATGATCCTATAGAAGGAAAAACTGATTATACCAGATAGAAAGGAAAGTGTTATGGGATGCTGTCCTGAAGCAGAGGAGTGGGAATAGAATCTCAGGCACAAGTAGCTTTATGGCCTAAGCCTTGGCTGAAAGCATGGGCAGTTCTTTCATTGTACCAGAAATGAAGCCAGAGCACATAGGCAAGGCACAAATTTGCAGCTGGGTACAGTATTTGAGGTCAGTGGAAGTTCTCTTCTGATTACAACAATTCTGTCAGTAAAGTAGAAAGATGGGAATGAGAATTAGAATGGGTGAAAATGGAGTGAAGAGTTAGAGGTTTTAAGAGAGAGAATAAAATGTGAAATAGTCCAACATTGTGAGGTTTCTGGGGTGGAGTGTGGACGCATCTCCATACCCCACATTTTGCCAGGAGCATCAGAACCACCTGTTTCACATTATGCCCCTGAACTTAGACAAGAAGTATTTCAGTGACATTCATAATGACCGGAGGAGCTTCCCTGAGGACTATGGAAGCAGCAGGGAATCCCGTATAGTTTCAAGGGCTGAAAGTTGGATGTAGAATGGAGGAGGGCGGGCCAAGCATGATGGAAATTTAATTCTAGCTAAAGAAAGTAGGTGAGAATAAGACCTGACTTAGATTGTTTATAAAAAGAGAAATAAATGTGACATTTCTTACAACCAAGTGTTATACTTGGTTGTAGGAGAAAAATGTGTGCACTCAATCACTCACTCATCCAACAAATATATTTGGGGTATTTACTTTATTCTAGACACAACACCAAGCTCCAAGGATGCAATTTCTTGGAGATTTTTAAGTGTCATTTGGTGGGGGTAACAGAGACAATAAACAAATAAGAATAAAAACACAGTAATTAATAATGTTCAAGAGTAGTAAGAGCTATGGAGAAAGTAAAGCAAGATCAGCAAATAGCAAGTATTCACAACTCTTCTAAGAAATCATAATCTAAAAGGAAGTTAGATATGTGTTAGATATACAATGCCTTGAGGGGGAAGAGGTGACAAAATGTTTTGTTTTGTTTTTCAGATCAGAGAATAATAATAGCTTGATTCTATGCTGATTTCAAAATGATGTCGTAGAGAGGGAAAATTTGTTGATATAACATAAAAAGAATGCTCCCTGAAACGATGACCCTGAGTAGGTGAAAGGGGAGAAATTGGCCTTGGCATCAAGTCATAGGTAATTCATAGAAACAGGAGAAAAAGGAGAGCATCTAGATGAAGGTGGTTAGATATAGGGTTTTCAGGAGTGACATTTCTGACAAGGTGACTTTTGGCACAAGACATGAAGAAAGTCAAGGAGGAACCTGGTATATATGGAGAACAGTGGTCCAAGCAGAAGAAAGAGTAAATGCCAAGTTAGAGCAGGCTTGGCAATTTGAAGAATAGCAATGAGACATGTGTGCCTAGAAAGCAGGCAGTGAGGGCAAGATTTTGTACGGCACTGAATGCCAGATAAGAACGATAGTTTTTATGCACATTGTGCAAGTCATTTTGCTAAGAAGTGAGACTTTAGAGACAAAATTCTTCACCTCCCTTCCGTCCCCTTAACCTCTATCAAGGCGCTGTCATCGCATCTTGGCTCATTATTTTCGCATTACATGTTTGGATATTGTAACAGGGATAAGGGCTATCTATCTTCCTTTTATTGACTTAAGTAGCCAGAAGGAGATGTCTCAAGGCTCCTGGATCAGGAATGTACTTTTGGAGCCTTAAGATTCTGGGTATCTGTACATAGCCAGGTCCCAGGTCCTGGCCTCCAGACCTAGTTGAAAGCCCCAGAGTATATTACTCCAGTGAGAGAAAGAGGAAAGGAAACAAGCTAGTTACAAAACATGAAGTTCATGCCGTAAGAGTATGTGCAAAATGGAGAGACTTCCTATTCTAGCAACATTGCCTATTGAGCTAATATGGATCTGCCATATCACTGCAAACACTTAAAAATGCAAGAAAAACTATGGATTAACAAAATATTAAACACATAGCTAAGCATCCCAGAAAAGCAAGTGAAACTCACTGAAAGACAGGATCAAAAAGGAAATCTGAAGCTAAAGGAGTAAGCTTGCAGACTGCTGCTGTGGCAGGTTGAGGAGGCAGGTAGTTCCTGGGGTCAGAGATTTTCACGGTCACCAAGGAAATGAAAAGATGGCGCTGGGCTTGCGCAAAGCCAGCAGTTAGAACTGATTCCTGCCTTAAAGATAGGACCCTCGAATGGCGATCACCACCACAAAAGAGGAACTAAAGTAGATAAAAACTAGAAAGCTTGTCAATACTGGGTCCTTGGTTTAACAAATAAAAGTCTTTTGTGAGAAATTAAAAACTGATTCATGTTGAGGATCCAGATGCATAATATCTTTTCAGATACTGGAAACTCCAAGTCTACAATTCATGTAAAATTGCCTTTAGACCAGTGAAACCAGGTGGCCTATGGAAGGAGCAAATGCAAAACTATTATGTAGCATATACTTCCTCAAGCCAGAGTGCATGCACATCTATCCACGTAAGGTGCTTTCACAATGAAAATGACACTGCATATCAAAAAATCATCAACCTTTTGCAAAAGTCATCACAAAAAACGAGATTCCTCAGAATTTGAGATTATAGGCAATCTGAAAAAAATCTACGAAATGAGTATATTTCAGTTGAATACAAAGATTAGAAATGAAATAGATTCCACCAGAAAAAACAGAGCTCCATAAAAAAATGACTGACATGTTTTCATAAGAACCAAATATAAATTTTAAAAAATACATATTAAGGACAAATCATAATATGTTCTTGATTACCAGAGAGTTTTTCTAGCAGTAGAAATATGACCCTGTTATAGTCGTAGTGAGTATACCCATATTGCATCATGAATTAGAATGGAAGTCCTGTATTATGATGCCTTCAAACTGAAATATTCCACCATTACATGATTTTCCTTGATAAATATGTATCATTATAAATCAAGGGTTGAATCATTTACATAATTGTTTTTCAGACGTAACTCTTGGAAAGTAGATTTGACCAAGCAATATTCTTGAGTTAAGAAACAATATAACCTAAAAATAATTTACTTCAAATAAATTTGTCAGTCTTAAAATATAATAGAAGCATCATTTACATCATCATAGATAGAATGTACTTCGTTTTTTCTAGCTGAAAAATAAGCAATTCTGTGAATTAGTGAGATTATAATTTTTATTGTTTTTCTTTATTTCCTTTCTATAGAATTGAACTAGAAACTAAAGATGACCTCTATGTAAAAACTGCGTATGGAAGAAAATTGTATCTCATGGAATATATCAGCAACTTGTATTTCACATCTTTAAAACTGAAATAACTTTAAAATATATATCTACTTTCTAATGGATAGATGGCAAATACTGAAACTGATAGCATTGTAGGTGGTAAGCTTTTTCTTTTAATTTCTGAAAATAATGCAGATGTAAAACGTCTGACAATTCCACTTTATCACTTTATGCCAATTGTGCTGTAATAAATACCAATTATCTTGAACTCTCAGCCAAAATACTGTAGTTTTCCACTGTCTGTTTCTGAAGTAAAATTTGGTACTAAGACAAAAAAAAAGTAAGATTAAAAACTCAAAAGGCATATTAAAATAAAGGACAGGTGCAGAGAAAAATAGTAAACCTGAAGATAGACTTGAAGAAAATCCTAGCATGTGGCAAGTGTACTGAAAAGATGTAAAATATGAAAGAATAAATAAAAGGTATAAGGACAGAATGCATCTCAAAGGAGTACCAGAGGAAGGGAATACAGAAAATAGGGGAGAGCAAAATATAATGAGTTAAAGCCTGAGAATTTCCTTGACTTGACAAAAAGACTTGAGGATGTAATGGAAATGCAGAATAGAGGATGGTGGATTGTGATGAGAGGTAGGTTCAGGTATGACTTGCATGAGCTGAGATTTTTCAGAGCTGAATTTTGGAGAAAAATGCTGGTGAGTTATCAAGATGGGCATGTGTGTAGGTAGAGAAAGCTATTGGCTGATGAAGCTGTGTTCTCTATTTTGGTAAATAAGGTAATGTATAAATCCCATATTCACAAGCAGGAGAGAACTCTAATCTCTCTGTGATGACTTGGCCCTTATCATACCTGAGTATAAATTTTATTTTGCCAACTACAAATTGAATGGTAGCCTTCCAATTTTCCAGTGAGCTATATTACAAATGGAAAGTATAAGTGATAGATGGAGCTATCCACTAGTGTGCTGGAGCAGGCTTAAGCCACCTTACAAGATTCAAATATGACCTATCTTCTCAACCCTGTGTTCAGTGACATCACGTTGGTAATTTGAAATTGGCCACAATAGAGGTATTTACCACAGAAATTGGCAATTGCTATAACTTGGGGCTAAAGTTTTCAGAATCGGTTATTAAATAATTTATCACATATGATTGAAGCTATCCTGCAATGAACATGGGCTGCATCTATCTTCTCAAATTATTTTTTAAAAAATTGAAATATAGTAGACATACACTATTATGTTAGTTTAAGGTGTACTACATAATGATTTGACATTTGCATACATTATGAAATGATCATCACAATAAGTCTAGTAAACATCTGTCCCCATACAAAGTTATTACAGTATTATTGACCATATTCTTTATGCTGTATATTACATTCCCATAGCTTATTTATTTTATAACTGGAGGTTTGTACCTCTTAATCCCCTTCATCTGTTTCATCCCCCTACACCCTCACCTTTGGCAGTCACCCCTTTGTTCTCTGCATCTGTAAATCTGTTTTCATTTCATTTTGCCTGTTTGTTTAGTTTTTTTAGATTCTGCATATGTGATAACATACAGTATTTATCTTTCTCAGTTTGACTTATTTCACTTAACATTATATGCTTTAGATCCATCATATTGTCACAAATGGCAAGGTTTCATTTTTTCTCTATGGCTGAGTAATATTCCATTGTGTATGTATACCACTTCTTTATCCATTCATCTATTGATGACCACTTAGGTTGCTTCCATATCTTGGCTATTGTAAATAATGCTGCAATGAACATAGGTCCACATCTCTTTCCTAATTATTGTTTTCATTTTCTTCAGATAAATAACCTGAAGTGAAATTGCTGAATCATATAGTAGGCCTTTTTTTTTTTTTTTCTGAAGAAACTCCATGCAGCTTTCCATAATGACTAAACCAATTTACAATCCCACCAACAGGGTAAGTGCAATCTGCACATCCTCACCAACACTTGTATTTGTCTTTTTGATGATAGCCATTTTGACAGGCATGAGATGGTATCTCACTGTGGTATTGATTTGCATTTCCCTGATGATTTGTGATGTTGAGCATCTTTTCCTGTGTCTGTTGGCCTTATTAACTCTTTACCAGATATATCATTTGCAAATATTTGTGCCATTCAGTAGGTTGCCTTTTCATTTTGTTGATCTTTCCTTTGCTGTGCAGAAGCTTTTTAGTTTGATTTAGTAGTCCCAGTTTGTTTATTTTTGCTTTTGCTTCCCTTGCCTGAAGAAACAGATCAAAAAAAAAAAAAAAAAAATATATATATATATATATATATAGCTAGCACTGATGTCAAAAAGCAGACTGTGTATGTTTTCTTTTAGGAGTTTTATGTTTTCAGATCCTACATGTATGTCTTCTAAACATTTTTTCTAAAGTCAGTTTTCTAGTGCTGAACTCTTTTTACTTTTGCTTGTCTGTAAAACTCTTTATCTCTTCTTCAGATCTGGATGATAGCCTTGCTGGGTGGAGTATTATTGGTTGTAGGGTTTTTTTTTTACTTTCATCACTTTAAATACATTGTGCCACTCCCTTCTGGCCTGCAAGATTTCTGCTAAAAAGTCAGCTGGTAGTCTTATGGGAGTTCCTTTGTATATAGCTTCTTTGCTTTTCTCTTTCTGCTTTTAAAGTTTTCTCTTTATCTTTAATTTTTGACATTTTAGTTATAAAGTATTTTTGTGTGGATCTCTTTGGGTTCATCTTGTTTGGGATGCTGTGCTTCCTGGATTTGGATGTCTGTTTCTTTCTGCAGCTTAGGAAGGTGTGAATCTATTATTTCTTCAAATAAGTTCTCTGCTCCTTTCTTTCCCTCTTCTCCTTCTGGGACCCTTATAATACAAATGTTAGTAAGCTTGATGTTGTCCAGTGGTCTTTTAAATTATCCTCATATTTTAAATTTCTTTTTTTTTTCTTTTTTCTGCACAGATTAGGTGAGTTCCACTACTTTGTCTTCTAGATCACCCATGGGGCTCAGCAGCACACTCCGCTCTGGTCGCCAGAGCTCTATGTTCTAGGGCTATGCCCTGTGTGGGCTGCATGTGCTCCTGCTGTGGCGGGGTCGACTACTGTGGGCATACTAGTAGGTGGGCTGGCCCCCAGTCCAGTTGGCTGTGAGGCCATGCCTCGTGTGGTGGCTCTGGGCTGCTGGAAGGTGGGCTAGGTTTCCCTTGCAATTGACTGCATAGCCTGGGGTGGCTCGGGGCTAGTACCAGCCAGCTGTCTGTGTGGTCCAGGGAGGTTGCAGGACTGGTGCTGGCCCACTGGAGGATGGGGCTGGTCCCTGTAGGGCTGTCTGTGTGGCCGAGGTGGGGGGAACACAGGCCTAGTGCCAGCCTGCTGCATGGTATGGCTGTATCCCAGGCAGTAATAGGCTAGAGGGAGGATTCCAAAATTCCAAAACTTATCAGTGCCGGTGTTATTATGGTAGAATGATCTCCTGAAAAAGGCTGCTACCAGTGTCTCTGTCCTTACAGGGAGTCCCAGTTGCCTCCTGCCTCTCCAGGAGGCTCTCTGAGATTGTCAGGTGGAGACCCCTTTCGAACTGCTGTCCCTGCACTGGGACTCAGAGCTTATGAGATTTTCATACACCCTTTAAGAATGGAGTCTCTGTTTCATATAGTCCTCCAGCTCTCCTGAACATAAGCCTCACTGTTTTTCAAAGCCAGATGTTCTGGCTCATCTTCCTGGTGCAGCACCTTTGGGCTGGGTAACCCAATATGGGGCTCAGACCCCTCAATCCTTGGGGAGGACCTGTATGATTGTGATATTTCTTTTGTTTGTGGGTTGCCAACCCAGGGGTGTGGGTCCTGACTATACTACATCTTTGCCCCTTATACTCATCTTGCTGTGGTTCTTTCTTTATGTCTTTAGTTGTAGAAAATTCTTTCTGCTAACCTTCAAGTCATTCTCATAGATAGTTGCTCTGTAAGTAGTTGTAATTTTGGTGTGTCAACAGGCGGAAGTGAGTTCAGTTTCTTCCCACTTGGCCATCTTGGTCACCTCTCTCTCCAGGTTACATAAATTATCAGAGACAGAGTTTAGGTTACTATTTCAAGATTTTAGATTACAATAAAGCAGTACTGTGATCCATGCTGAAACACAATAAAAGCATTTCTGTCTTGTTAGGTTCAAATGTACTGTTATTGCCTCTGTGAAAGAACACAATAATGAGGCTGAAGTGCCTTGTTTTTGTTCACGGCCAGAAATGAGCATGATTAGGACACGGAGAAAATTATAAAAAACAGCTTAAAGCTGCTAGACTTGGCAAACACCACAACGATAGATTTTACTCTAAAAGCAGTGACAACATGACTTCCCTGTTAGCACAGTGGTTAAGAATCTGCCTGTCAATGCAGGGGACACGGGTTCAGTCCCTGGTCCAGGAAGATCCCACATGCCACGGAGCAACTAAGCCAATGCGCCACAACTACTGAGCCTACGTGCCTAGAGCCCATGCTCTGCAACAAGAGAAGCCCGTGCGCCGTAACGAAGAGTAGTCCCCGCTCACTGCAACTAGAGAAAGCCTGTGCGCAGCACTGAAGACCCAACACAGCCAAATAAATAAATAAATAAATAAATAGAAATAATTTTTAAAAAAACAGTAAGAATAAATAAAACTATTTAATTAGGATCCTTTACAATCACTTTTAAAACATGTATGGTGAAAATACCTGAAAACTATGTCTTTATAAGTTTGTCATGGGCCGTATACATCTGTATGTGTTATAAACGAGCAAGACATTTATGGTTGCTTTGTTCAGGAATGACTCAGCTGAGTAGAGTTTTAAAAGATCATATGGCACAATGATGGCCCAATGTTACAGAATGCTCGTTGAAACTCCTGTACTTTCTGCATCCTCTTGGGAGACAATTTTCTATGGATCTCTTGTGTTTCTGGCCATCTATAAACTAGAGGCACTAATGGCTCTGTTCCAGAATTTGGTATAGCACACAGATTTGGAAGGTGTAATGTCTTCCTCTGGAGTAGTGGAGTTTTGTTCATTGCTCAGGATAATGAAGATTATATCTCACTTTGGGGTAAAGGTTCACTGAGTAGGTTTGCCTTTATACTATTCAGAGTTTTAAATTTTAAGTTCCCTTAGCCATGATGCAAACCCACTGTGTGTACTTTATCCAGCTGAGCCTCTCTGCATATTGTCTTCAGGGGATCTGCAGAGCAAGGGAAACTGATGTGGACATGAAGCACAGGCTGCTTGCTGTGCAGTGAGTAAAAGTTCTTTGTCTCTGACCCAGGAATCTCCTGTCTTTTACCATCTATGAAACTGCAGCAGACTGATTTGTGAGCTTGTAAGTAGTACAAAATCTCAGACCCTTCACAATTCTCAACACATCAATATTTCCAGTTTTGGCTTTTCTTCCTTGCACTGTTCATCATTTCAGTCTCCGTTCATTTCATCCTTTCATCCCTCCTTCCACTCTATATCACCTTATTTCTCATTATTCTTTGTTTACTCAACCTAACCTCATCCTCTGTGTATGAAAACAGCACCTAGTACAGAACTTGGCTCATGATATATATTTGTTCAATGAACCAAAACATTTATAAGTTTCTATCTCTAAAGACCATTTCTCACTTGGTTTATCATTTGACAACTTGAATTAGATGTACAAAATGTTACTTAATTCAGTTTTGAGTTTCAATTGTTAATTTCCTTTTAAATTGTAGGATATTGAATTGATTGTAGCAATTTTAGGAACTATATTTTTCAAGAGTTTTCTGCACTATTTTCTTTTTTCTAAGGGATTTTTTTCTCTCTCTCTCTCTTCCTTTTGATGTGCATGGCCATTTAAGTCCTACATGCATTTCTGGAAAACTAAAACCCCAAATCTAAGCCTGTTGAACCTCTTGTCACACAAGCATTTGAAAGAATGATACTTAAGGGAAATAGAAAATGACACTTTTTCCCTCATCTTTTGAAGACAAAATGATCCACCCCCTTCAATTCTACCAAAAGAGATCCCCAGCTCATTTTCCTTAGAAAGAGCTTTAAAGTGTAAAAAACTCATCAAACATCTTTTCCTCTGAGACAATGTCATCTGAGTTCAAAGGATGTACACAGCTCTGCAAAACTGCTGTCTTGTTTCAGTGATAAGGCCTTGGCTTTCATTTTATGTTTGATTCCAAGAAAATCAAATCTGTTTTTATGTACACTATGACTATAACTAAATCAGGAAATTAGGAGAAATAATCTATTTCCGCAGACAGCTGGTGGGGGGAAGTTTCCAGTTTAAAAAACAATCCTAAAATGACTCTTCAGCTAGGTTACATTTTCACTCTCAGGATATACTCAGTTATTTAAAATAAAAATATATATTTATTTGTCCACACAATGGACAAAACCTGTACTATTGCTCTTGGGAAACAATACTGTCTTCTTCCTCTGGTTAACTCTTTGGAAAACCTTTACTGGCTAACTAGAAGATTGAGGGCAATGCTTGCTTGCTTATTTTCCCCAAAAGCTGGTCAAAACTTCTGCACCATAATGATTAGGATTTTTAAAAATAACTATTTTAATGTAAGTCATTTATCCAATGACTTACTTAATCATAGTTTCTAGACATGGGATACAGAAAATCTTCACTAAAAAAATATCCTAGGGCATGCAATTTTATCTCAGCATACTCAGATTCATTCAATATAGTAATATTATCATGCCTGAGCTATAATATATTAACTTCCTTATACATTCAAAAATAATCTGCAGATATTATGAAATAAACTATAGCTCAGTAATACTCAGAAGATGAAGAATTAACAACCTCCTCATTAAAATTTGGTTATAAACATACAGTTGTGAAAACTGGGCAAAGTAAATATGTAGTCGTGAATATGTTTTCTCTTCAAGTTCATGTATATCTTGGGTAAATTAAAAATATTAGGATAATCTAAAACCTGTAAGTTAAAATAATCACCAAAATGACATATAAGGAGTAACTCTGTTTTAGATGAAAGATTCTATTCATTTTAACCTCAAATATCAAATCAAATATTTAGAAATTTTATTCTTTGTATGTCCTGATCAAATAGAAGTAGATACTTTCAGAATGAAGGCAGCTGACATCTTTATTTCTCAAGAAAGTTCCCCTACCCTCTTCAACAAACTTTACTAAAACCCTTTTAGTATCTGATGGGGCGTGACCATACGTAGAGCATAGTGCAAAGTGAAGAAAATGTTGAAAATTAACTTGATTACTTCCATTACTCTAATGCCTTTCAATCTCATTTATTGACTCTAATAAGTTTTATGGACACTCTAATAAATGAATTAATATTAAGAATACTCGAAAAGTGAATTGAACTACGAAAAAACATTGCAAGTTTAAGCATACATCAGTGTTATCAATGAGCTCTTCTACTGTTATCTATTTATTATATTTTAGTTTATAATAAGGAGAGTATTGTTGGTAAACCATAAGTTACAGATTCAGGTTTAATAATTGAGCTATTTTAGCATAAGTTGTTTTTTTATATTTTGGTTCAGTCCTAGTTATAATTAATTTATTGTATTCATAGAATTATTTCACTGTAGTTTTCAACAACTATTTCTTGAGAATTCATGACATGTGAGGCACTTCTCTTTTGTGCATTACTTTATCCCCACTAATCTTCCAGTTCCTTGAATGTGCCGAGTTCTTTCTTTTCGATGACCTTCGTTCTATCTATCTGTTCTGCCTCAGAGGCTCTGCACCCACTCCTCATGCCCACCTCCCATTGTTCCCATAGCTAGTTTCTACAGATGTCAGCTTAAAATGCCATCTCTCTGTTGACCTATCTATGAAGCACCCCATTCTGTTCCATATTTTTATCTCGTCCCCCTATTTCTTTTTTATTGTACTGAATTAAAAAAATTTTTCTATTGATTCATTTTACCTTCTTCAAGAATATGAGCTCTATTTGTTCAAATAAGGTTTTGTGTTGCTTACAATATGTACCTCCAGCACCTGGTTCAGTGCTTGGCGTATGGTAAATGCCTAATAAATAATGACTGAATTACTTGAAGTTTTGCAATGCTCAGATAAGATAGTGCTTGTGAACTTAGTTTATAAATAGTAAAAGCTATGAAGAGGGGCTTCCCTGGTGGCGCAGTGGTTGAGAATCTGCCTGCCAATAATGCAGGGGACACGGGTTCGAGCCCTGGTCTGGGAAGATCCCACATGCCGCGGAGCAACTGGGCCCGTGAGCCACAACTACTGAGCCTGCGCGTCTGGAGCCCGTGCTCCGCAACAAGAGAGGCCGCGATAGTGAGAGGCCCGCGCACGGCAATGAAGAGTGGCCCCCGCTTGCCACAACTAGAGAAAGCCCTCGCACAGAAACGAAGACCCAACACAGCCATAAATAAATAAAACAAATACTTAAAAAAAAAAAAAGGCTCCCATGTATCCATATTAAAAACTGCCCTTTAAAAAAAAAAAGAAAAAAAAAAAAAAAAAAGCTATGAAGAATGTTAGTTCGATACATTTCAATAAACATTTATTATTATTATTGAGTATGGGCTTCATGTTGAGTTTTAGAGCACCTGTACGTTCAAGACAGGTAAAGGATGATTGCTATTTACCCTCTATATCAGTTGGGATTAGATTCAGTTACATATTAAAAAAAAATGACAGTGGCTTGTACACAGAACAGTTAATTTCTCACATAATGAGAAATCTAGAAGTAGGCAGTTGCTAGCCCTGATTCAGTGGCTTGGGATGGTCAAGGTCTAGAAACCTGTGACACTTTTAGCTTTGCCCTTATAGTCTTAAGATGGCTGTCTTATTAGCTCCTGCCTTCATGTCTGAGTTCCATGAGCAAGAAAGCACTCTCCCAAATGTTCCACCAACAATTTTGCTTATAGCTTTTTGACCACTACTGGCTGGAAAAAAAAAAAAAAGTTTATAAATGTAATCTTTTAGCTGGACACATGACAGCCGAAAAGAAAATTAGTGTTCTGTTTATTAGGAAGAAAGGGAAAATGGTCATTGGATAAATAATTGTTTCTAGTCTTTAAAATCAGAGTTTAGCTAAAGTGTGTTTTAAATGATTAATATGATTGCTTTTATTTTTTACTATACAGGTCACAAAATTTAGCAAGATACAAAATCTAACAGGATACTCTATCTTCAGCTATAAACAAGTATATACTACATAATTAATGAAAAATAGTTCTGTGGGTCTAGCTAGAGCGTGTGTGTGTGTGTGTGTGTGTGTGTGTAGACACACACATACACATATCAAGGAATCAAAGGAAGGCCAGGGTCCAGTTTGCTCATCCTGTATTCTTAAATCAGAGGGGAGCCATCAAAAGTTTGTTATACAATCTGTACTAACAAACATTCTGGTGAATAGATTGTAGCTACTTTTATTATGCCACTTAATTCAGGGAAATACTTCTTGGGATACTGGCTGATACAGGACAATGTCACACAGTGAGAAAATGCTGCCGATGTGGGAAGATGTAACTGAGTCCTTCTCCAGTTTGTAGAATTGCATATAGGCATCCTTCACAGTTGGTAGACATTCTGCTATCCAAACTCAAAGTTCCTATGTCTCTCCCAACTCTTATTATGGAAAACTTTCCTGTTTGTCTTTACAGATTGACTGATGTCTCTATCTCCTCTCTTTGTTTTATTTACCTATAGAGTAAAATCCCTTTAAGTCAAGATAAATGGGAGCCAAACAATAATAAAAAAAATCCAAGGAATAATAAATCATGTAAAACCTAGGATTGCACTGTTATGAGGTTAATTAAATGACAGGGGCTAGCCTGTCATCCAGCCAGCTGATTGGTATTGGTTTCATCCATGGTTTGGTGCCACCTTGTGGCACCTGTTTACTTTAAATATAACTGAGGACCGTTCTGAGTTTTGTGGCTGCCTGGGACTTTTGTATGGAGACAGTAAATTCAGAAATCTCACAGTCACATAGTTCTCTAGTTAGTTGGAGGCCGCTTTAATTCAGTCAGACAAATCTGGTAAGATTTGGGCAGAAAAATTACTGGAAATGTAGAATACATCTTGTCTCCTGAGTCAGGGCTGCCTCTGTGTGCTCTCTGCCTACTCTCCTCAAAAGATGAAAAAAAGCTCACTTTCTAATGAAACGTTGAATAATGGAGGGCCAATAGCATTCTTATTATATCTGATTCTGACTTATTGCAAGGTTTTACTGTGTTTAAAATACATTTCCTAATTTCTGGCATACAGCTTGTTTGAGATTACATTTCAGGTAATTTATTTACTTAATTTGCCCCAAAGACAAGGAACAGAGCCAAAAAACAAGGATAATATATAAAATATTTAAACAATAGTAGGCATAGACACTGACTAGATGACTATTGCCCATAAATCTCACATATAACCTTACATCCATACTGGCTGGATGCCAGCCATAACCAAAGGCAGTGCTCCAGGTTCAAACTGACAGAACAATATAAGGCTACAACTGTGCTCTTTAAGTTCTCTTCTTGAATCTCAATGTTAGTTGAGTTAAGGAGACTCTGCTATAAATGGTCCCAGGATATTGGCAACTACAGATATGATAAAAAGTTATTACTGAGAGATTTCAAATTGTATGAAGAATTACAAGAAACAAAGACTTCGGGGTTTATTTTCCTTTGTTTTATGTTTTTATATGTAATTTAATTAACCAGTGTTGCAAGATTAGTGTTATCTCTCATTTTTTTTCAATAGCATTTCAACTATATTGTAATCTAAGTAGGCTTTGGCTGACCCATCTGACAACAGAAGTCCAAGTTTCAAACAACCACATTGCAAATGGATCTTTAAAATTCAAAGTTGGTGACCTCATTGGTTTCAGAATTAGGGGGCCATTTCAGCCTTACTTAAAGATTAGTATCATTGACCACTCTCATAATGATATGAATGACCTTAGTTTGCTTCTTCTCTAACATGTGACTGAGACGAGAGAGCCCCTGCCTTGAGATGAGATCCACATTTCAGAGGCCCCTACTCTGGTTCTCTTCCAGCAGTTCCTCCCCACGAGTGAGGAAATCCATAGGACCAGAGGCATGTACCCAGCTTGAATCAGTGTCTCTGAACACCTGGATATCTATAGATATCAAAAATCAGGGTGGTATTTCCTGCCCAAAGAGCTCTGAGCCTGCTTCCAGACCTTATGAAAGCCTCTTCCCTGCTTCCATTTACCCAAGAATAGGCCACACGGCCAGTTGTGTGCACCACTAACCCTCAGGCTTGGCTAAGGAAGAGCTGTTTTGGGGGAGGATTTAGATGAAACCACACATGCATGGGAGTAAAGTTCCTTCAGCTTCAGGCTGGAGCCCAGGGTGGGAAGTGAGAACAGGGCTCAAACTGATGACTAAGGGCAGGGGGTTGGCTTCCTTGCACCCTCATTTCAGGGGGAACGCTAAGGAGCACAAGAATTCTAACTTCAAATCTGGTTTTCCAGGACATTGTAAGGGAATATATGTCAAGGTAGAAAGATAGAAAGGTAGAAAGATAGAACTTGGTTTTATTTCACAGCTTATTAACAATATATTTTGCAACTTTGAAATATTTAGTTGCTATTTGTCATCCTGCCCTGGGTTCTGCAAATGTTAGGGGCAGATCTAGGGGGGAGTGGGGAAAAGGAGTATTATTTTAGTTCTGGAGCCCTGACTTAAGGAGGTTTTTCAGTGAAGGGTTTTAGAAATATAAAGGCATATGCACCAGAGTTGAAAGACAGGAGACAAAGTGTCCAGAATCTGAGTTGGGTTCAGAAAGTAAGTTGTGAATGTGCCGTGGGGATAGTTTTTTTGTTTTTTTTTTTAAATAAATTTATTCATTTATTTGTGGCTGCATTGGGTCTTTGTTGCTGCACGCAGGCTTCCTCCAGTCACAGAGAGAGAGGGCTTCTCTTTTTGTGGAGCACAGGCTCTAGGCATGCAGGATTCATTAGTTGTGGCACGCAGGCTCAGTAGTTGTGGCTCGCAGGCTCTAGAGCGCAGGCTCAGTAGTTGTGGCACACGGGCTTAGTTGCTCTGCGACATGTGGGATCTTCTCGGACCAGGGCTCGAACCCGTGTCCTCTGCAGTGGCAGGCAGATTCTTAACCACTGCGCCACCAAGGAAGTCCCGGGAATAGTTTTCTTTATAACATTTTCCTAGATCTGTGAAACCAGATCCTCGTGTGCATTAAGGCACAGAGAGGCAAATGAGCTTTCGAATGTTTCCATACAATTCTTCACCTTCCCTCTTGCCATCTCTAGACCCTAACATTTGCTGCCAACATTTACTCCTAAATGCCTGATATTTTTTAAAGAAAGAAACTCAGATAAGTTGGCACATGGAGATCTGAATCACAGTAAATCGAGATAGGTGATTAGAATTAATTGATCAATTTGAAGAAGCTAGATCAAACTCAGTTCAAAGATAATGTACCAAAATAAGCTCTCCTCAAGGCAGGCAGGAATCTAAAACTATTGAAGAGGGACAGGAAGGGAAAGGATGAAATGAACTGTAAAAGTAATTTCTGAAAATAACTAGTAGTCAGTGAAGTTTTTATGCATATAGGTTTTGTTATGGTATCCTATAAAATATCTTTTTCTTAAATTGTAGACTCATCCTTAAGATCCAAAAGTCCTTGGTGATCTATTTAATAGTCTGCAACATAAGGAGAATTTGGGTGCATAGATAGAACATTCAATCTCACTTTTCCCCTAGAGCTCAAATGACATAGGACATCCCAGTAGTTAAACAGTATTAAAATGTAAACAAGCAGAGTTTTAAAATTTACACAGATTCTACTAGCACGGAAAACATCTATGCAATTAGAGAAATAGCAGGGTTTTACCTGACTCTGAGGTGCTTCATTCATAGTGTTCTATGATCTTTTATAGAAGAAATATCTAATGATGTTCTTCCTATTGCACATGAAGCTGATATTTACTGGGTTTTGTAACTTCACAAAATTTAGTGTTAGTATAAAATATAATTTTTATAACACATAGTTAATTTTATTCTATGTAATTTCATTCTTAAAGAAAGGTATTGACTTACTAGGAGTATCAACTTGCTTTGATAAATGGCCGAAGAAAATCCCCAGTAAAAAGGGGTCTTTCTGTAATTTCAAATGGGAGCCATTTTCATGTTCATGTTATTCACTGTAATCATTTACAAATATTCCCTCTTATGTGTGTAATTTTATGTACTCTGAATTATGTTAAGTATGTGTTACATAGGTTTTATTTATTCTATTTACTTTGCTTACTGAGGTCCTGAAAATCTTTTGATGCCACATTGGTAGAAATATAGTGTCTTAGTCAAAAAATGAAAGTGTTGTATGTATAAATCAGCCACTGCAAAACATATTAGCCATATTTAATGAAATTTTAAATGCAGGATCTTTTTTTTTTTTTACTTTTAGCCTTTGCATAGTATTTGATTCATTACTTAAAACTGAATACAAAGCCAAAGAGAACTTTGAAATGCATACCTTGGAGTATTAACAAGTACTCAGCTCTTGATGTAAATGTCAGAGAAAAAAAGAAAAAGATCTGATGAACTCTCTATTGGTGAAATACTGAATTGTTGCTGAATAGAATTATAAATGCCACTGAGATAATGTTTCATCCTAAAGGAAAATAATTTTAGTGCCATTTACTTGCTATGTGAATTTTTGCTCAATAATTATAAAATATTGCTGTAGAAGTAATTTAGGAAGGTGGTACCACCGTGTAACTGTCCAGTTCACTCTTGTGTCATAATGTCTTAGGTTAGAAATTGTCCAGGAAATAATATGTTTTAACTATTGGAGTCTTTTTTCCCCATCAAATTATAACATCATAAGTTTTCATTTTCTCCAGTGTCTTTTCTGCTATAATAATGGCTTGAGGATTTAAATCCTATGCTGTTATTGTGACTTCAAAGACTTAAAACTGCAATTGAATGAGGCAGTTCATCTGTCATTATTCAAATATGAAGCAATTATGATGAAATAAAGATAAAATTCCATTGAGAAATACTCCAATCAATTTTCACTTATATTTAACTAGAAACATAAAACGATGCTTAGAAGAGTAAGTTTAGGTAATAAAATTGAAGAATAAAAAAACATGAATTACTGATCTATAACTGAGTCATTTGTGCAGATTGTGGGGCATGTAAATAAAATGTGTCACCAATATTGAGTGAAAGTTTGGTGCATGATAAAAACAAAACAAAACAAAAGCAAAAAACCCCAAAAAACAAAAAACAAAACCCCTCTTATTACTTAACTGGTCAAAACAGTACCTAAACCTATGTTACCCACCAGAAGTCTTGCAGAATATTTATGTTTTTTATCAAATGTATCCCAACCAGTCAATACAAATTCAGTGAACTTAACGTGACTTTTGTTTTCTTAGAAAAGATGTTAAATTCAGTGAAAGACACATGCCACAATATCAAAAAATTGAACTTTTTATTTTTTTAATCTGACTGAGCATTTTATGTTCCTTCACTTGTACAAACTTCATTGTTTTATAACTCTATCTCTGTTATCATTAACTTTAATATTTCCTTTTTAATCTAAATTTCAGTATCCCACTTAATTAATTAAATTAATAAAATTGACCCAGAGTCATCCAATAGAATGCTCAGCTGTGTTCTAAAAAGAGCTCAAAATAGAAGAAAACTAAAATATATAGCATTATGTCATAAGAATGTTATAAATATGTTTTATTAAATATTCTTCCATTAATTTAGCACATTTTTATTAAAAACATTTCCACATTCATCTTATGGAAGTACAACGTTCTACTTTTAGTTAGCATGATTTATTTTCTTATTTTTGCTTTACATATATAATTTCTAATATAAGAAGGACCCATTAAAAATTTGTGTCTCAGTTATATGAAGTTTCCTACATTAAATTAATAATAAATATTATGAGTATATCTAATATTTCAAGTTAACAAGGGTTCTGTGAATGCCTACTATGTTCCAGATCTCTGTCCAATGCTTAGTACATGAGGACCAATACAATAGATAGGGATGAAAACAGGCAAGTACAAAACTGCAATGGAAACACAAATAAAGAAGAACTTAATTTTGCTATGAGAATATTTAGATAGCTCATGTTTCCCTGCTATGGGATGTAAGGATGATACCCATCAGCAACAATTTCACTAGCAAGTTAAGTAAGACTCAGCCGAGGCTTGAAGGAAGAGTAGAATGTAATCAGGGGACAAGGCATAAGGAATGTCTTCTAAGCAGAGAATGGCAGATAACACAAATCAAGAGAAAGCACAGTTAATTCTGGAAGAGCAGTTTGGAAGAACAAATGATTGATGAAATATGAGGCCTGAAAGGATTTCAGAACCAGATATGTATTCTGTCCCCAAATTCCTGGAAATAGTGACGTTTTAAAAAGGGATCTAAATAGAACCTATTTGCCTGTTATATTTTTGGCCATAGTGTAGAGAACTCAAAAGGTAGGATATGCCTCAAGATGGAGAAATATATAAGAGGTTCGTTTTCATGAATCCAAGGCAAAAAAAAAAAAGATATCTACTAAACTGTGATGCTGACAATGGAAGTGGAATAAAATGAAAAAAGAATTCTAGAGGTAGTAGGAGATAGTATCAGTAAAATTTGGTGATTGATTAGATGTGGGAACTTGAGGCTTGAGGAACAGTCAAATGAATAGCTGGTAATGCTATTATATGACATAGAGGACATAAGAGGAAGAGCAGAGACAAGGTTTATTTGGGGCAGTTGGAAAGACAGTAAACTTAATTTCAACCATGTTGAGAACGAGATGTCAGAGTTTCACTGTAGACTTGTGTAAGGATAGGAGAGGTAGCACAGGAAAGTTGTGAGGATGCACTGGGTGATAAAAAGCCCTTAGGTGTTTGGAAGGTAAGGAGTGTATAAAAAAGTGGGGTGGAAACCTAAATGTCCATTGACAGAGGAATGGATAAAGAAGATGTGGTACATATACACAATGAAATACTAATCAACCACAAAAAAGAATGAAATAATGCCATTTTCGACAACATGGATGCAACCAGAGATTATCATACTAAGTGAAGTAAGTCAGACAGAGAAAGACAAATGTCATATGATATCACTTATATGTGGAATCTAAAATATGGCACAAATGAACTTATCTACAAAACAGAAACAGACTCACAGACACAGAGAACAGACTTGTGGTTGCCAAGGGGGAGGAAGGGAGGGAGAGGGATGGACTGGGAGTTTGGGGTTAGTAGATGCAAACTATTACATTTAGAATGGATAAGCAACAAGGTCCTACTGTACAGCACAGGGAACTATATCCAATCTCCTGGGATAAACCATCATGGAAAAGAATATTAAAAAATGATTGTCTATATGTGTATAACTGAGTCACTTTGCTGTACAGCAGAGATTGGCACAGCATTGTTAATCAACTACGCTTCAATAAAAATATTTTAAGAAGTGGGGTGGGAGGACATGGAGATCAATTTGGCATTTATTTACATTTTCTTAAATGACTGGCCCAATATGAGGAGTATTACCTTTAAATCAATTTAGTTGAAGAATACAGGAAATTTGTTTAAAAGGTTCTACTAAGAATGCTCAGCATTTTGATAGGAAATAATTTCAACAATAAGCAGCTTTCAGTACTCACTTTATGATCAAAAGAAAGGCTCTTTCCTTTTATTACTGAAATCAGACCCACTAGGCTCCAAAGTCTGGTCCTAACGCTTGATCTTTATCCTTTGACAAGTTCCTTAACTTCTTTAGTGTCTCCACAACAATAGTAATAGATAGCGGTAGTGCAACAAATCTTGGCAGGTTAGTGAAAAGCTTGAATGAAATAAAGTATGTGTTACTTTACTTCTAGTGTATTACAGAACTAATGCCTAATGCATAGAAGAACTAAAAAGTATACATTTCTAAAGGGTTCATTTTCTTCTCCCCCCCCCCAAGAAAATATCTCTTCTAAGTATTATACTAAATAACAAACCTGTGTTCCTTTTTTTTTTCAACGCTTTGCCCCATTCATTCAACAACTATGTTTGTAGCGCCTTCCACATATAAAGAGTGATGTGGCATTTACCAAGGAACTCCAAACAGTGCTTGGAACAGCTTATTGTATACTTGGTAATATAAACTCTGCAAAGATGAAATAGTAAAACAGAAATAAAATGTCATTGGTGGAGATAAAAAAAGGATGGTGAAAGAAATAGTGGACCACCTGTGTAACAAGATCTGGATCGTACACTTTACAATGATCACCTCTTTCTTGGTTGCCTAGAGTATTTAGAATAGAGGTTTAAAAAACCACCCTTGTAGTCCATCATATCTGGCTTTAAATTCTAGTTCCACAAGCATTAGCAACATAACTATGGACATAATTTAGCAATAGGTTATATAATTAAGTAATAACTTGTGATCTTGAAGCCCTGGTTCTGAAGTGGAGATTACTATTAATCATCACCTAGCATTGTTTAGAGGTTTAAAGAGATAATACTAAATCCCTCTTGTGGGATCTGCCCTATAGTGAAAACTCAATACAAGGTTTTAGTAGTTGTGGTTTAAAAAAAAAAAAAAAAATTCACAGCAACACTAATTTTATTACAAAGAAATTTTGCAAATATTATCTAATTTAGTGTTCACAACAAACTTGTGAGTTGTATATTATTATTCTTATTTTTGTAGTGAGGAAAATAAGGTTTGATGAAATTGTTCTCAGAGAAGGGAAGCAAGAAGTTGAAGAGCTTAGGGGAAAGGATAGCATTCACAGAATGACCTTGGAAATTACGGTTGGATAATAACACACAGCCAGGAGAGACATATGGAATTAGTTTGATATAATTTTCATATCTGCTAAGGTTATAGAGTACTAAGATAATGTGAAATCCTTCAAGCTCATGGGTCTTTAGACCTTGAATGGAGACACGTTTCCATAGCAAGAAATGCAGTCAAATTTAATTCCTTGGTGTGGATTACAGACCTTGTTTCATTTGAAAATTTGGTAATAATGAGACTTAAGTCTAAGAAAATGGTCCAAATGTCTACACGTTTTAAGTTAGGAAGACTGTTGGATCCTCTTTATATACATGGGAAATCCATCAGAATCCCAGATAAGGATCCATTGCTTTTTGGTCAATATATTCTGGTCTCTAAGAACCAGGAAAGTGAAAGCATTTCCAAAAATTTCATGGGAAGGTAACCACCAAAAATGGGTTGGGTGACATAATTGTTTCATGATGTGCAGCATTTTTTTAAAGTTGGGAAGGTTTAAAATTAGTATTAAAATGTTTTAGAAAATCACATCTATGATATTATTATTATTTTGCCATCTTTGTTAAGTAAATTGTGCACATTTGGTATTTTAAATATCTGAAATGTTGTGGAGAATTTAGTGTATTAGAATGGGTCAGACTTGTGATTCCAGTTTAAAATATGCAATTGTGAAATCAATTTCAACTTGAGATCTTAACTTAAAATCTCAGTAAGTTATATACAGTATTAGAATGCCTGTTGGCATAGGTTTATTCTATGTTGAAATTTAATTTAGTAAATTTTACAGAATTATGTAAGTACTTAAAATTTTTTTCCGACAATGTAAATATTTAAAGGTACTTAAATGTAAATATTTTAAAAATGAAATCAAGTATTAAATTCACAACTGTAGTTTAAAATGTTTAGGGGCTCTTATGTTTCTAAATGGGACCAAATGTTAATGAAATACTTCCTGTCTGAAACTTTTTTCCCCAGAAAATTTAGTTATGTGTGCTAATCAAATTTTATTTTAAAATTATTACAAATTCTAAATTGGACAACTTTAAGCTTTCTCTCTTCATACACACACATACACGTGCACACGCACATACACATACACACAAACATATATGAAAGAGTGGTAAGGTGTCGTACACAAAAAGGGAAAAAAAGGTGTCTGGTGAAAGATCATTGAACTCTTTGACTATCATTCGGCTGAGTGGGATGACAACTGGCTTCCCAGAAGAGGTTTTAATACCATTAAAAGTTTATCTGCAAATTGCTTTAGCAGTTTATCAAGAATGCTAATTTCTTCCCAGAAGAAGGTTGTGAATTAAAAAGTCTGTCCCAGACCATGTTAGGGACAATTTTCCCTTTATAAATCTTTTAAATTATTAAATTTATTAAATTTTATGGACACACATAAAAAATAAATTTTGTGAGCTGATTCTAGTAGTTACAAAAGAACTGGGTTTTTTTCTTTTCTTTTTTTTTAAACAAAAGCAACATCAGATTAGACTTTTAGTTACCCCAAAACCACCTTCAAGGATACTCCACACCCCAAAAAACCATACACACTTATCAAGCAAGGTTAGCTGTTTACACAGATTTCTGAATATATGTGTGTTTCCATGTGTGTGTATACCTGTGTATATATATGTATACACTCACACATATGTGTAAATACATATATATGCGTATGTATGCACATAAAAATAATGGTTCATTTATATTTGATAACATTTCTACATTAAATATGAAGTTTTGATGGCTTATCATAAAATACACATATATAAACATGTACCCAGGCTTATTAGTTAAAGATAAAAGATCAGGAGTCATTCAGGGAGAGTGGGGATCAATGTGGCAGGTGGCAGGAATGAGATCATTACCCCTTTTCTTTTCCTGATAGCTGAGCCCCACATCTCCCATACACCTGTGTATACAAGATACAAGAAGTAGAAGTGATTGGTATAGGAAATACTAGACTATCCCACCTCCATTTGATCCCAAATCTTTGATCTTATTTTCCTGACCCAAGTGTCACCTTTGTTCTCCTACTTCAAGGCCAATTTCTTACTCTTTAGCTGCAAAACACTCATTCCTCAAAACAATTATTACTGAGATTGTTGGGGACAGACCTCTCTTGGTGAATTTCTGTGCCTAGCCTGAGGTCATGCCTGCCCCTCCTTCACTTCTCCATGCCCTAGTTTCTTGCATCTATGACAAGGATGTTGGCGCCCCATACAAGGGACCTCAATTGGAGGGCAATTCTCAAGGGTCATCTTGGTCCAGACTCCCTGTGGTATTGGTTGAGAACTTTGTTGTAACTGCATTAAAGTTCATTTTCTCCCATCAGCACAGTCCTGCTTCCTTCACTGTCCCCCAACGCCATCCCCACATACACATGTTCATCCCAAGAGCATTTCCAGTAAAACTCCTGCACATAAATCTCCATCTGAGTTTGCTTCCTGCAACTAACAACTTCAAAGAGAACATAGAGGAATGCTCTAGAAGCCTACCATCCAAGGAAATATCTGCCTTTGGTTACTGAAAGGTTGTAGAAGATGGAGGCAAAGCATTTTAGGGTAAAAAGGCTTCAGGGATTCTACATGGGAGCAAAGCAAAAGTAGGAGAGAAAGGGAAATGCTCAGAAACCAATGGTGGTGAGCAATATAATAACCCTTAAAGATGTTCATGCCCTAATCCCCAGGAACTATAAATACGGTGCCTTACATGACAAAGGGACTGTGCAGGATGCAAAATTAATACACAAAAATCTGTTGCTTTTCTATACACTAACTGTCAGAAAGAGAAGCTTAAAAAAAAATCCCATTTGCAATTGCATCAAAACGAATAAAATACCTAGGAATAAATTTAGCCAAGGATGTGAAAGACCTGTATATTGAAAACTACAAAATATAATAAATTTAAGAAAGAAATGAAAGAAATTGAAGAAGACACAAGTAAATGGAAAGATATTTTGTGCTCATATTTGGAAGAACTAATATTGTTCAAATGTCCATACTACTCAAAGCAATACATGGATTCAATGTAATCCCTATCAAAATTACAATGGCATTTTTCAGAGAAATAGAACAAACAATCCTAAAATTTAAGAAGAAAGAAGAACAAAGCTGTGGGCATCATGCGCCCTGATTTTAAACTATATTACAAAGCTATGGTAATTGGAATGGTATTGGCATAAAAACAGACACATCAATTAGTGGATCAGAATAGAAATCCCAGACATAAACCCATGCATATGTATCAATTAATTTACAACAAAGGGGCCAAGAATATACCATGGAAGAAGTGTCTCTTCAATAAACGGTATTGGGAAAATTGGACAGCCGTATTTGAAAGAATGAAACTGGACCACTATCTTATACCATACAGATGACCCTTTTTAAAAGTTACTTTTAGTTTTGTTAATTATGAAATCTAGAAAGTATGTAGCTATTGAGAAGGAAGTACTATTTGGGATAAATTAGACAAGTTACTCCTGTGAGAATGTCAGGTAATGGTTATGGGAGAAGGCATTGTTTTTTGAACATCTAATATTAATTAGATTAATAATTTATTATAGATTAGATGGAAGTTGGTGGGTAGAGTGTGATTACTCTGTTTCCCCTAACTTCCTGTTTTTACGTTCATTCAGAACTTGGTGGGCTACAAGAAAAAACTGTCCAGTGTATTCCTAAGGGTTGAGGGGTTTTGACCTGGAGAACTAAGGTACAAGGGGGTACTGGTACTCAGAGAATGTCTCCCCTTCTCCATAGGTTTCAGGAGGTGGGGCTAAGTTAGTATCTAGTATTTTGAATGGCAAAATGTTAGAATTATTGTTTACTTCTCCTCCAAGTTAGTGTGAGAGCAGTGGAAACAGGTATGGGAGAGAACAAACAGGTATAGGAGAGAACAAACAAGAACTCCTGCAGGTGGTACACCCCTTCCTGGCTGAGATGGAGGTCCGTGTATGGAAAGGGTTGCTCGTGCACTGTCTACAAATCAATGGATAGATCTTGCTGTCCATGCTGAATCTCCCATATTTGAAATGTGTGTAGTAACTGAAGCCAGAGAATCCTCTGAGGTGCTATTCTGTTTTCCAACAGTAGAGAAGCAGGTTTATGGGGACACTTAAGCAGCAAACAGAATCATCAGCAAGCCCCATTTGTTATCCCCACGGAGAGGGTTGTGTAGCAACTGAGAATTGTGGAATCCTCACAGAAATAGTATAGAAAAAGGAGGAAAAAGTAACATGCATAGAGTGAAAACTTCAGGGTTCTAGTGCTTGACTGTGCTGGTCATGAGTTTCTACATCTGTAAGATGTGGGTATGTAGGATGGATGTAAGTGACCCCTAAGCAAACTGCAGATCTTCAAAGAAGGCAACATCTTGGAGACCAGTATTCTTTAATTAAGTCCAGTGTGAATAGTTTTTCCTCCATTATTGGAAAATGAGATGCTTTGGTTGATTTCTAGATAAAGTTTATGGCTTATGTTTTGGAAAAATAAATACTTGGAAATATTTATTAAAAATAGACTTCATCTAGTCTTCAACACTAGAATCACATCTGGTGTGGGTCATGCTTATGTCCTGAGAGGCATCTAGAAAGTGAGGAGGAATTGCTGTCAACCTTGTCACATTCTATCTGGGTCCTCACCTCATTCTGTAGTGCTGCATCAGTCACCCAAACAATTTAGACTGTTTTTTATGTTTAATCTTTTTTGATTGAGCATAATTTAGTTGAGTTTTTGACAGTGAACCCTAGTATATGCAGCACCACTGTACTTACATGACACTGTTTCCTCCCTGACTTACTTGCTCCTTGCATTAATGATAACCCATGACGTTGGGACTTTTGGAGAATTTCAAGCTACTATAAAAGAGAGGAAGTCTTCATTTATTCCCCTTAGGTGGGATTAAAACTCTCCTTCCTCTTCACATTCATAAAACTTGGTACAGTAAATGCACTTCTGTTTAGCTCTTTCTGGCTTAGATTTAATCATATTAATGTCTATTTCTGCTTTTTACTTTTGTGGAATAGCAATAATGTTTTCACTATTCCAGTATCTATTTACAGTGTTGAATGTACTGCATTTTAAAATATTTTAAAATTCTAAAACAGAATTTTTAACGATGGCATAATTAAATTAGTCCCTTATAGTTCTTCATTTAAGTTGATTCTATTTTTCTATATTTATAAATAATATTTGGATAAGCTTTCCTGAAGATATGTTTTGTGAACACATCTGCGTTTGATTGTGGGGAAATTAAGGTGCAGAGAGACCAAGTAACTTTCCCATGATTGCGTACAGACTTGAAAATTGAACCCAATACTATGACTCCTAAAAATGACATGTTCAACTGCCACATAATACAGGCTCTCTAAACTTTATTTGAAACTTTTGGGTCCACTTATGATTTAGAATTTAGAATTTTTCTGAGTTTATAAAGTAATATAATATATACATCATATAATACATAATACTTCCAGTGGGGTCTAGGACAGTATCACTTAAGTGCATTAATATAACTGTAACCAAATATATGAATATTCACACTAAGTGTAATAAATAAAAGCAGTATATAGCCTTATGGAAATGCTGATCAAATGAGTTGGGACCAGATCAGGTTTTGCCGTCAAATAAGTTAACACCCTTAATTAGCAGGCTTGAGTCCCCTCCCAAACCTACTCCCAGTTGCTTCATAGGGCTTTCGAGCAATAGACTTTTTGGGAGTGGGGGCTAAGAGTGTTATATTTTTTTTGCTCGATTGAGTAATAATGTTTAAATTCTTACTCTTTCACTCTACCGCATCTGTTGTCTACAACATTGAGGATTGTCCCAATTGTTCTAATTATCTCTTGGTGTTTAACAAATCACCTCAAAATTTAGAGGCTAAAATTAATACACCTCATGAATGTTTTGGTCCAGAATTTGGTAGAGCTTCTATTCTTTGTGGTTTCAATTGAGGATACAGTTATATTCAGCTGGCAAATGGACTGGTGTAGATGGGCCACATTTTAAAGAGATTTCTTAGTAGATATCATAAAGAATATTTCCATAATACAGAAACCAAAAAAACAAAAACAATAGAGCAAGCATTATAACAAAGTTGAAATTTTCCAGTGAAAATGCTGTCTGTAATAATCCAATGCTTTTTCATATACACACACTTACTAAATAATATGTAAAATACTGACACCTAATGTTAACTTTATGTATTATAATGTCAGAAAAAATTTCAGTATCCTAAAATAGAATTTAGAAAGCTACCAAAAATTAAGATTAAACAAAAAATCATATAGTTTTTCAAAATAAAATCATTTGACTGTCTAGTGTGCTAATGAGATACCGTTCAGAAAATTAAAGGTAGAAAAAACAGCTCATATACATTTAAAGCTATGATAAAGCCATGGGCACACAACTGAACTGAAGATTAGTGGCATGAATGCGTTACCAATAACACCTCAACAAACTAATGTTTTAATGCAGAGGTCAGTAAACTTTTTCTGTAAAGGACCAGAGAGTAAATATTTGTGGAGGATGGTCTAAATGGTTTTGTGGATGATAAGGTCTCTGTCCCAACTACACAACTCTGACCTTAGAGAGTAGAAGCCATAGATAATACATGAACAAATGTGCATGACTGAGTTCTCCCCCCCTCAAGAAAAAATAGTTGGCAATGAAATTTGAATTTTATGTAATTATCATATGTTTTGAAATATTATTCTTTAAAATTTTTTTAGCCATTTGGAAATATAAAAACCATTCTTAGCTCACACACTGAACAAAAAGAGATGTTGGATGGGATTTGGACCATGGACCATAGTTTGCTGACCCTGGTATATGACTTGTAGTTGAATTGTCAGTGTAGGACAAAATAGAGAAACACTTCTCTCCCTTTAGGGTGAGAACTGATTAAATAAAAGGAACATTCAAAGATCCAATAGATGTTTTGGTTCAAAATAATTGCTACTCACCTCAGATTGATGTTGCCCTGTAGGCTATTTTATAGTCACTGGGTTAGCCACAGGAACACTCAAACTCATTTTTAAAACTACATTCACAAATTAATGTGTTTTTTCATTTTTGTTTCATCAAACTATATAATAAGAAAACTGGAAAAAATCTTTTAAAACTTAGAAAAAATTTTTGAACTTTTAAATAGGAAATCTTGCCTATTAAATATGTTTCTCAAAAGACTGAAGCTCGTTTCTACATGAAGCCCTTTCTAACCTCATGGACTTTGTTTAGAATACTCTTTCTCCGCCCTGCATTCCTGTTTCTCATCCTCCAGGTCTCATTTAATCACTTCCTCAATGGAAGCCTTCCCTGACCAACCTATAGGTGAAAATTTTCCCTTGGTCAGTCTTCCATTGCACACTCTGTCCTTTTTCTTTACAACCCTTACCAGAACTCTACTCCTTTACTATCTGGAGTGTGTCTACATTATGGTGGCTATCTCCCCAGACTCTGAGCTCCCTTGGCTGGGATGACTGCCCTTTTTCTAATCTCTGAGCCTAGCATGAGGAAATGTCTGTAGTCAGGGCTCAGTTAACAGAGGCGTAACTTGGAGATATTGTAGGTTCAGTTCCAGACCAGTGCAATAAAGTAAATATTGCAATAAAGTGAGTCACATGAATTTTTTGGTTTCCCAGTGCATATAAAAGTTATGTTTACACTATAGTGTAGCCTATTCAGTGTGCAATAGCATTATGTCTTTGAAAAAGTACATATTTTAATTTTAAAGTATTTTATTGCTAAAGAAATGCTAACCATCATCTGAACCTTCAGTGAATCATAGTAGTAACATCGAGGATCACTGATCACAGATCACCATAGTAAATACGATAACAATGAAAAGGTTCGAAAGACTGTGAAGATTAACAACATGTAATCAGACACAAAGTGAGCAAAAACTGTTGGAAAAATGGCATTGATAGACTTGCTCGATGCAGGGTTGCCGCAAAACATCAATTTGTAAAAAATTGCAATATTTGCAAAGCACAATAAAGCAAAGCACAATAGAACAAGGTATGCCTGTACTTCTGAAGGATGAGTATGTGAATCAGACCAAATCATATTGTCTTTGATTGAAGTGCACCTTTTTAGGGAGGTGAAGTCTGGAAACTTAATATAATTAGGACTACATTAAGAAATAAAAAGATGACAGTTGAAAAGGTATAAGGCAGGGACATGACAAGATGACTTTAATACAGAAAAGAAACCAGTGGATATCACTGCCTGTGACAAAAGCCTTATGATAGAACTTCAGAGTTTACAAAATGCTTCCTTGTTTATTTTTTTATTTTTTTAAACATCTTTATTGAAGTATAATTGCCTTACAATGGTGTGTTAGCTTCTGCTTTATAACAAAGTGAATCAGTTATACATATACAATATGTTCCCATTTCTCTTCCCTCTTGCATCTCCCTCCCTCCCACCCTCCCCATCCCACCCCTCTAGGTGGTCACAAAGCACCGAGCTGATCTCCCTGTGCTATGCGGCTGCTTCCCACTAGCTATCTATTTTACATTTGGTAGTGTATATATGTCCATGACACTCTCTTACCCTGTCACATCTCACCCCACCCCCTCCCCATATCCTCAAGTCCATTCTCTAGTAGGTCTGTGTCTTTATTCCCGTCTTGCCACTAGGTTCTTCATGGCCTTTTTTTTTTTTTTCCTTAGATTCCGTATATATGTGTTAGCATACTGTATTTGTTTTTCTCTTTCTGACTTACTTCACTCTGTATGACAGACTCTAACTCCATCCACCTCATTACAAATACCTCCATTTCATTTCTTTTTATGGCTGAGTAATATTCCATTGTATATATGTGCCACATCTTCTTTATCCATTCATCTGTCGATGGACATTTAGGTTGCTTCCATGTCCTGGCTATTGTAAATAGAGCTGCAATGAACATTTTGGTACATGACTCTTTTTGACCTATGGTTTTCTCAGGGTATATGCCCAGTAGTGGGATTGCTGGGTCGTATGGTAGTTCTATTTGTAGTTTTTTAAGGAACCTCCATACTGTTCTCCGTAGTGGCTGTATCAATTTACATTCCCACCAACAGTGCAAGAGTGTTCCCTTTCCTCCACACCCTCTCCAGCATTTATTGTTTCTAGATTTTTTGATGATGGCCATTCTGACCGGTGTGAGATGATATCTCATTGTAGTTTTGATTTGCATTTCTCTAATGATTAATGATGTTGAGCATTCTTTCATGTGTCTGTAGGCCATCTGTATATCTTCTTTGGAGAAATGTCTATTTAGGTCTTCTGCCCATTTTTGGATTGGGTTGTTCGTTTTTTTGTTATTGAGCTGCATGAGCTGCTTGTAAATCTTGGAGATTAATCCTTTGTCAGTTGCTTCATTTGCAAATATTTTCTCCCATTCTGATGGTTGTCTTTTGGTCTTGTTTATGGTTTCCTTTACTGTGCAAAAGCTTTTAAGTTTCATTAGGTCCCATTTGTTTATTTGTGTTCTTATTTCCATTTCTCTGGGAGCTGGGTCAAAAAGAATCTTGCTGTGATGTATGTCATAGAGTGTTCTGCCTATGTTTTCCTCTAAGAGTTTGATAGTGTCTGCCCTTACACTTAGGTCTTTAATCCATTTTGAGTTTATTTTTGTGCATGGTGTCAGGGAGTGTTCTAATTTCATACTTTTACATGTACCTGTCCAATTTTCCCAGCACCACTTATTGAAGAGGCTGTCTTTTCTCCACTGTATATGCTTGCCTCCTTTATCAAAGATAAGGTGACCATATGTGTGTGGGTTTATCTCTGGGCTTTCTATCCTGTTCCATTGATCTATATTTCTGTTTTTGTGCCAGTACCAAACTGTCTTGATTACTGAAGCTTTGTAATATAGTCTGAAGTCAGGGAGCCTGATTCCCCCAGCTCCATTTTTCGTTCTCAAGATTGCTTTGGCTATTCGGGGTCTTTTGTGTTTCCATACAAATTGTGAAATTTTTTGTTCTAGTTCTGTGAAAAATGCCAGTGGTAGTTTGATAGGGATTGCATTGAATCTGTAGATTGCTTTGGGTAGTAGAGTCATTTTCACAATGTTGATTCTTCCAATCCAAGAACATGGTATATCTCTCCATCTATTTGTATCATCTTTAATTTCTTTCATCAGTGTCTTATAATTTTCTGCATACAGGTCTTTTGTCTCCTTAGGTAGGTTTATTCCTAGATATTTTATTCTTTTTGTTGCAATGGTAAACGGGAGTGTTTTCTTAATTTCACTTTCAGATTTTTCGTCATTAGTGTATAGAAATGCAAGAGATTTCTGTGCATTAATTTGTATCCTGCTACTTTACCAAATTCATTGATTAGCTCTAGGAGTTTTCTGGTAGCATCTTTAGGATTCTCTATGTATAGTATCATGTCATCTGCAAATAGTGACAGCTTTACTTCTTCTTTTCCGATTTGGATTCCTTTTATTTCTTTTTCTTCTCTGATTGCTGTGGCTAACACTTCCAAAACTATGTTGAATAATAGTGGTGAGAGTGGGCAACCTTGTCTTGTTCCTGATCTTAGTGGAAATGGTTTCAGTTTTTCACCATTGAGGACAATGTTGGCTGTGGGTTTGTCATATATGGCCTTTATTATGTTGAGGAAAGTTCCCTCTATGCCTACTTTCTGCAGGGCTTTTATCATAAATGGGTGTTGAATTTTGTCGAAAGCTTTCTCTGCATCTATTGAGATGATCATATGGTTTTTCTCCTTCAATTTGTTAATATGGTGTATCACATTGATTGATTTGCGTATATTGAAGAATCCTTGCATTCCTGGGATAAACCCCACTTGATCATGGTGTATGATCCTTTTAATGTGCTGTTGGATTCTGTTTGCGAGTATTTTGTTGAGGATTTTTGCATCTATGTTCATCAGTGATATTGGCCTGTAGTTTTCTTTCTTTGTGACATCTTTGTCTGGTTTTGGTATCAGGGTGATGGTGGCCTCGTAGAATGAGTTTGGGAGTGTTCCTCCCTCTGCAATATTTTGGAAGAGTTTGAGAAGGATAGGTGTTAGCTCTTCTCTAAATGTTTGATAGAATTCACCTGTGAAGCCATCTGGTCCTGGGCTTTTGTTTGTTGGAAGGTTTTTAATCACAGTTTCAATTTCAGTGCTTGTGATTGGTCTGTTCATATTTTCTATTTCTTCCTGGTTCAGTCTCGGCAGTTTGTGCATTTCTAAGAATGTGTCCATTTCTTCCAGGTTGTCCATTTTATTGGCATAGAGTTGCTTGTAGTAATCTCTCATTATCTTTTGTATTTCTGCAGTGTCAGTGGTTACTTCTCCTTTTTCATTTCTAATTCTATTGATTTGAGTCTTCTCCCTTTTTCTCTTGATGAGTCTGGCTAATGGTTTATCAATTTTGTTTATCTTCTCAAAGAACCAGCTTTTAGTTTCATTGATTTTTGCTATTGTTTCCTTCATTTCTTTTTCATTTATTTCTGACCTGATCTTTATGATTTCTTTCCTTCTGCTAGCTTTGGGGTTTTTTTGTTCTTCTTTCTCTAATTGCTTTAGGTGCAAGGTTAGGTTGTTTATTCGAGATGTTTCCTGTTTCTTGAGGTAGGCTTGTATTGCTATAAACTTCCCTCTTAGCACTGCTTTTGCTGCGTCCCATAGGTTTTGGGTCGTCGTATCTCCATTGTCATTTGTTTCTAGGTATTTTTTGATTTCCCCTTTGATTTCTTCAGTGATCACTTCGTTATTAAGTAGTGTATTGTGTAGCCTCCATGTGTTTGTATTTTTTACAGATCTTTCCCTGTAATTGATATCTAGTCTCATAGCGTTGTGGTCGGAAAAGATACTTGATACGATTTCAATTTTCTTAAATTTACCAAGGCTTGATTTGTGACCCAAGATATGATCTATCCTGGAGAATGTTCCATGAGCACTTGAGAAAAATGTGTATTCTGTTGTTTTTGGGTGGAATGTCCTATAAATATCAATTAAGTCCATCTTGTTTAATGTATCATTTAAAGCTTGTGTTTCCTTATTTATTTTCATTTTGGATGATCTGTCCATTGGTGAAAGTGGGGTGTTAAAGTCCCCTACTATGATTGTGTTGCTGTCGATTTCCCCTTTTATGGCTGTTAGTATTTGCCTTATGTATTGAGGTGCTCCTATGTTGGGTGCATAAATATTTACAATTGTTATACCTTCCTCTTGGATCGATCCCTTGATCATTATATAGTGTCCTTCTTTGTCTCTTGTAATAGTCTTTATTTTAAAGTCTATTTTGTCTGATATGAGAATTGCTACTCCAGCTTTCTTTTGATTTCCATTTGCATGGAATATCTTTTTCCATCCCCTCACTTTCAGTCTGTATGTGTCTCTAGGTCTGAAGTGGGTCTCTTGTAGACAGCATATATATGGGTCTTGTTTTTGTATCCATTCAGCCAGCCTTTGTCTTTTGGTGGGAGCATTTAATCCATTTACATTCAAGGTAATTATCGATATGTATGTTCCTATTCCCATTTTCTTAAATGTTTTGGGTTTGTTATTGTAGGTGTTTTCCTTCTCTTGTGTTTCTTGCCTAGAGAAGTTCCTTTAGCATTTGTTGTAAAGCTGGTTTGGTGGTGCTGAACTCTCTCAGCTTTTGCTTGTCTGTAAAGGTTTTAATTTCTCCATCACATCTGAATGAGATCCTTGCTAGGTAGAGTAATCTTGGTTGTAGGTTTTTCTCCTTCATCACTTTAAGTATATCCTGCCACTCCCTTCTGGCTTGCAGAGTTTCTGCTGAAAGATCAGATGTTAACCTTATGGGGATTCCCTTGTGTGTTATTTGTTGTTTTTCCCTTGCTGCCTTTAATATGTTTTCCTTATATTTAATTTTTGACAGTTTGATTAATTATGTGTCTTGGCGTGTTTCTCCTTGGGTTTATCCTGTATGGGACTCTCTGTTCTTCCAGGACTTGATTAACTATTTCCTTTCCCATATTAGGGAAGTTTTCAACTATAATCTCTTCAAATATTTTCTCAGTCCCTTTCTTTTTCTCTTCTTCTTCTGGGACCCCTATAATTCGAATGTTGGTGCGTTTAATGTTGTCCCAGAGGTCTCTGAGACTGTCCTCAGTTCTTTTCATTCTTTTTTCTTTATCCTGCTCTGCAGTAGTTATTTCCACCATTTTATCTTCCAGGTCACTTATCCTTTCTTCTGCCTCAGTTATTCTGCTATTGATCCCATCTAGAGTATTTTTAATTTCATTTATTGTGTTTTTCATCATTGCTTGGTTCCTCTTTAGTTCTTCTACGTCCTTGTTAAATGTTTCTTGCATTTTGTCTATTCTATTTCCAAGATTTTGGATCATCCTTACTATCATTATTCTGAATTCTTTTTCAGGTAGACTACCTATTTCCTCTTCATTTGTTAAGTCTAGTGTGTTTTGACCCTGCCCCTTCATCTGCTGTGTGTTTTTCTGTCGTCTCATTTTGCTTATCTTACTGTGTTTGGGGTCTCCTTATCACAGGTTGCAGGTTCGTAGTTCCCGTTGTTTTTGGTATCTGTCCCCAGTGGCTAAGGTTGGTTCAGTGGGTTGTGTAGGCTTCCTGGTGGAGGGAACTAGTGCCTGAGCTCTGGTGGATGAGGCTGGATCTTGTCTTTCTGGTGGGCACGTCCACGTCTGGTGGTGTATTTTGGGGTGTCTGTGGCCTTATTATGATTTTAGGCAGCCTCTCTGCTAATGGATGGGGCTGTGTTCCTGTCTTGCTAGTTGTTTGGCATAGGGTGTTCAACACTGTAGCTTGCTGGTCATTGAGTGATGCTGGGTCTTGATGTTGAGATGGAGATCTCTGAGAGATTTTTGCCGTTTGGTATTACGTGGAGCTGGGAGGTCTCTTTTGGACCAGTGTCCTGAAGTTGGCTCTCCCACCTCCGAGGTACGGCCCTGATGCCTGGCTGAAGCACCAAGAGCCTTTCGTCCACCCGGCTCAGAGTAAAAGGGAGAAAAAATAGAAAGAAAGAAAGAAAGAAAGAGGCTATAATATAGTGAAGTAAAATAAAGCTATTATAAAGCAAAGCTATACAGACAAAATCTCCCCCAGAAGCATATACATAAACACTCACAAAAAAAAAGGAAAAGGGGAAAAATTAATATATCCTGCTCCCAAAGTCCACCTCCTGAATTTGGGATGATTCGTTGTCTATTCAGGTATTCAACAGATGCAGGCACATCAAGTTGTTTGTGGAGTTTTAATCCGCTGCTTCTGAGGCTGCTGGGAGAGATTTCCCCTCCTCGTCTCTGTTCGCACAGCTCCTGGGGATCAGCTTTGGATTTGGACCCGCCTCTGCGTGTAGGTCGCCTGAGGGTGTCTGTTCCCCGCCCAGACAGGACGGGGTTAAAGGAGCAGCTGCTTCCGGGGCTCTGGCTCACCCAGGCCGCGGGGAGGGAGGGGCACGGTGGAGGCGGGGCGAGCCTGCGGCGTCAGAGGCCGGCGTGACGTTGCACCAGCCTGAGGTGCGCAGTGCGTTCTCCCGGGGAAGTTGTCCCTGGATCACGGGACGCTGGCAGTGGCGGGCTGCACGGGCTCCCGGGAGGGGCGGTGTGGAGAGTGACCTGTGCTCGCACACAGGCTTTTTGGAGGCGGCAGCAGCAGCCCCAGCGTCTCACGCCCGTCTCTGGGGTCCGCGCTGATGGCCGCGGCTCGCGCCCGTCTCTGGAGTTCGTTTAGGCAGCGCTCTGAATCCCCTCTCCTTGCGCGCCGCGAAACAAAGAGGCAAGAAAAAGTCTCTTGCCTCTTCGGCAGCTGCAGACTTTTTCCCGGTCTCCCTCGCAGCCAGCTGTGGTGCGC
This sequence comes from Balaenoptera musculus, assembly GCF_009873245.2. NCBI lineage: Eukaryota > Metazoa > Chordata > Mammalia > Artiodactyla > Balaenopteridae > Balaenoptera > Balaenoptera musculus. Next base: position 26,875,906 of record NC_045791.1, on the reverse strand, counting down.
TAACCCCTTCAGGCTGTGTTCACGCCGCCAACCCCAGTCCTCTCCCTGCGATCCGACCGAAGCCCGAGCCTCAGCTCCCAGCCCCGCCCGCCCCAGCAGCTGAGCAGACAAGCCTCTCGGGCTGGTGAGTGCTGGTCAGCGCCGAGCCTCCGTGCGGGAAGTGCGGGAATCTCTCCGCTTTGCCCTCCACACCCCTGTGGCTGCGCTCTCCTCCGTGGCTCCGAAGCTCCCCCCCTCTGCCACCCGCAGTCTCTGCCCGCGAAGGGGCTTCCTAGTGCGTGGAAATCTTTCCTCCTTCACAGCTCCCTCCCACTGGTGCAGGTGCCGTCCCTATTCTTTTGTCTCTGTTATTTCTTTTTTCTTTTGCCCTACCCAAGTACGGGGGGAGTTTCTTGCCTTTTGGGAGGTCTGACGTTTTCTGCCAGCGTTCAGTGGGTGTTCTGTAGGAGCAGTTCCACGTGTAGATGTATTTCTACTGTATCTGTGGGAAGGAAGGTGATCTCCGCGTCTTACTCTTCCGCCATCTTCTCTCCTCCTCTGTTTATTTTTTTGAGAAGTGAATGGAGTAAGTAGTTATTTTATCTTGGTTTACATCTAAGGAAATGGACTTACAAAGTTAGTATTTTATGAGTTTACCGTGCATATTATGAAAGGTGAGAAAGCTGTGAGCAATTAAAATAAACCAAATTATCAGTGTGCTTCAAGAGAGGAAATATTGAATGTTAGTTAAGAACGTGAGCCCTAGATACTGACTGCCAGGTTTGGGTCCCAACTCTACCACTTTCTAGTTGTTTGATCTTAACACAATACTTATCCTTTCCTGCTTTATCTAGAATATGAACAAAATAATAGTATTTATCTCATAGGGTTGGAATAGGGATTAAATATAAAGTGTTAAGACAAAAGTCTGGCATACGTTAAGAGAACAATTAACTCTAGCCTTTATTGAACTATTATTTATCATGATATCCATTAGATACCTATTAGACTAAATAATGAAACCTATTATAAAAAAAAACTGGAAGTTTTTAACTTGTAAGACCTCAACCGAAATGAATAAGAAAGAAACAAAAGTAATTCTTGGTTGGACAAGAGTTTATTTTCACTAATGGAATTCTCATTTTTTCAGATAGTCTCCATATCTCAGAGATTGATCATTTGTCCTACTGTGATCCACTCATTCATTCATTCAATATTTAAGCTCTGTGTTAAGTCATTCCCAAGTGAATGACTATATTGTGGATGATACTCAACTTGGCCTAGAAGGAGAATCTTCCAGGCAAAATAAAGTCTCTATTGATTGGTGAAAGTGAATTGAAGTTAACTAAAGAGATAAAGGTAAAAGAACAGTATTCCAAGGTATGGATATACCACAGTTTGTTTAACCATTCATCCATTGAAAGACATTTGAGTTGTTTTCAATTTTTCTCTACTATAAATAAAGTTGTTATAAATATTTTTGTCCATGTCTTTGCAGTAACATAGGTTTTAATTTCTCTGGTATAAATTTCCCAAAGTACCATTCCTGGGTTGTATTGTAAGCACATTTTCAGTTTCAGAAGAAACTGCTAAACTATTTTGCAGAAGTAGATATATCATTTTACATCTTAACCAGCAATGTACAGGTGATTAAGTTTCTCTGCAGCCTCACCAGCAGTTGATATTATCTCTATTTTTTAAATTTTAGCCATTTTGTACATATTTTTGCATTAACATAGGTTACACAGCTTAGGTATTCAGTATATAGTGGATATTATAAAAATACCTACAGTATGCAGGATTCTATATTAAGAAATGGTTCTCTACTAAATTCCTAAAAATCCTAAGTAAAATGAATTGAACTTTCTTTATGACAAATGTTTCAAAAGAAAAGAAGCAGTTTACTTTCTCAGTCCTTTTAATCCATCTTCCTTTCTTTTTTCCTATATTATTCTTTTCTTTCTTCACTTTCTCTATGTAATAAAACTATGAATATGATTTTAAAATATTCCCTAAGCTATAAATAACTAAATACACTATGAGTTGAATGAACAGAAGACTATAAAGATTTTTTTTTATCATAACAGTTTTCCTGTACTCAAACTTTCCTTAGTAGAAATGTCATTAAATGTTGTCATACGTTTGATAGCAATGACTGGATTAAGTTTTGTCCTTCAGTCACTTCTCTCTTTCAGTCATCACATACACTTATATACAAACTCACTCAATTTAATCTTTTTCATAAAATGTATATTATTCAAAATTTTCAGGATGTACCTAGATTTGCAGAGATAAATATGTCTCATTGTGATTCTTCCTTGAGTTTCTGATATTCAGAATAAAAACATTTCTATTCCTGTGCTAGATGTATGATATTGTACATTATCATTCCATATCTCTCCTCTTTTTCAGATTATGTATGTTAAACACATAAAGGGAAGAGTAGGTTTCTATTTATACGACACCATACCTCCTCAACTTGCTCAAGCCTGGATTACAGTATGTTGTCTAGCTTCTCCAGGAACCTTCCTTTTTCGTTTACAATAATAAAAATTCAATTTTTTGTCCACATGTTTAAAATGTTTTAAAGCTGCCATTCACTAACAGCCTTCATTTAGTTACACACAAACTGTTTGAATGTCATCGGAACTTCTTAAGTTACAGCTTTCTTCCAAATTATGAGCCATACATTATTGTCTATATCATCTATGGGATAAACAGCTTTTGTGCTTGCCAAAAGAATATCTGGAGGTATTCTAATTTACATCGCATGTTGAAAATATAAATAAAAACAAAAACATGGTTTACTATATGTTACAATTAATAAAACCACCGCAGTCAACACATTACCTGTTGTTTCCCCACTTAATAGCATCTCTTTAAACACATTTGGTTTTTGAAAAAAAAAAAAATGTGTCCTTAATCTCTACTGAGGAGAAAAAAAAAATCAGTATCAGTTTTGTTGAAATTTTGGACTCACTAAGTGTATATGAAAGAGTAGCAACATATCTTAAAATATATTGAGAATTTAGGATTTTCTGAATATTAAGTTGAAGCATAGAGGGCATACCTGATATTATGTGAAAATATCAAAGCAGATATAGGACCAGTGTTCAGTCAAAAAGAAGAAATATTCGTATAAGTATTAATTAGCCTTCTGACAAGTTTTTATTTTATTTTATTTATTTTATTTTCTTTTTTGGCTGCATTGGGTCTTCGTTGCTACTCACGGGCTTTCTCTAGTTGCAGCGAGTGGGGGCTTCCCTTGTTGTGGAGCACAGGCTCTAGGTGCGCGGGCTTCAGTAGTTGCGGCACATGGGCCCTAGAATGCACAGGCTTCAGTAGTTGTGGCACATGGGCTCAGTAGTTGTGGTGTGTGGGCTCAGTAGTTGTGGCTTGTGGGCTTAGTTGCTCCGTGACATGTGGGATCTTCCCTGACCAGGGATCAAACCCATGCCCCCTGCATTGGCAGGCAGATTCTTAACCACTGCATCACCAGGGAAGTCCAATGAATATTATTATCAATTTTACTATCTTCATTTCTTTCAGTGAATGAGCTTCTGATTTTTAGAAGCCAATTTCAATTCATATCTTATGCAATATATTCATATACTGATAGTTACAATAGACACAAATTAATCTTTCATATGAAGCATAATTAATGAAATGCTCTTGTTTAGATATTAAACAGTAAGAAACATACTTTAGTACTTTAAGATAGCTTTATTCCATTGATGGCAATTCATCAGTTTTTAGTTTTTAAATATAATGATTCTTATTTCTTGACTAATTTCTATGTATTGCACAATGTGTTGTGTTTTCATTTTAATTTTTTTTTTTACCAAAGTAACTCATGTAAATACTTAACAGTTACCTAGGACTGCCAGCACTAGTAATGTGTGCCACATACTATTTAAATGATTTTGTGTATTAAACTACTTAATCTGTAAGACAACCCTGTGAGGTAACACCATTATTATCTAATTTTACAAAAGGGAAATGGAGACACTGAGCATCTATGTCACAAGATCATATAACTAGTAGGTGGTAGACCCAATATTTGAGCCCTGTATCTTGGTTTCAGAGTCTGTGAACGTAACTCCTACAGCATACTTCTCTGCATGTTTCAACTTTTATGCCCAAAACAGTAGTCCTCTGACCCACCCACACCTACCTTTAATTCCTGCTAACCAAAAGGTGACAGCTCTCAACTTTTTTAGCTATTTCTATCTATATTTAGTTACATATTTTTAAATAATATGAGTTTATAGCTATTTCTTTATCTTCAAATTTGCAACATTATTTTTTCCTACTGTGAAAATTGAGGATTTAGTTATCATAGATCTCCCTCTCCCCCATGGCCCACAGACACATACATACAAACAAATACATATTCTCTTCCCCTATCCTCCACATATAGTGAAATCATTATTTAGATTGCCTCAGTATTCATTGTTTGCATGTTTATAACCACATAAGTATTATTTACAGCTGGTGTTGTGTGCATATGAAAGAATCAGGACATATGTTAAAATATATTGAGAACATAGCATTTTTGTAATATTAAACTGAGAAATAGAGGGTATGTCTTCTACACCGCATGTTTTACTCTAATAATGTTTCTTTTATTGTACAATCTTATGTTTTAGAGTTAATAATTGCCTTCTTTTACATTTGCTCAATATTGTTGTCTGTTTACTAATTTGAATTCTCAAATTAGCTCTGACAGAATTTAAAACTCTTATCAGAATAATGAAAAATATGAGGCATTAGGTATTTTATCAGTTTGTGTGTGTGGTGGAGGGACAGAGAGAGGAAGTAAATATCCACCTCCTGGAGCCCTCTGAGGATTTATTCCAGTCTGGAGTGGTTCTGCTCTAGGGCTGTTGGCATGAGACCTCTCTTCATGCTCTCTTTGGGAATCCTATTGCCTCAGTCTTTTCCAGCAGCTTCTGAGAAGTAATACATGGAAAGTAAACATTCTAAAACCTTGCTCACCTGAAAACATCTTTATCTTCACATTTAATTGATAGTTTGACTTGCAGTCAAAGTCTTAAATGGAGATAATTTCCCATCTGAATAACAAAAGTATCCTCCATTGTTCTCTGTCTTTCAGATTTTGTAGTAAGAATTTCTGCATCATTATGGTTGCTGATTTTAATGTAACAATTTTTTCTATAAAAAGTTTTTAGAATCTTCTTTATATCCCCAGTGTCTTACATTTTTTTCCCATAATGTGATTTATATTTTAAAAAACAAAACAAGTCGATTATGTTTAGTACTTACTAAGCCTCTTTCTTCTGAAAGCACATCTTTGTTTTGGGAAAAGTTCTTGGGAGGAGTTTTCTTTTTTGATAATTTTTCTATTGGGTTGGCCAAAATGTAACATAGAAAAACCCGAACGAACTCTTTGGCCAACCGAATATTTTCTCTGCTCTTTTATTTTGTAGCCCCTGTTAGATGGGTGTTGACCTCTAGTATTAACCTTCTAATTATCTAATCTATTTGTTCTCCTTTTGAGACAGTTCTTCAATTTTATATTCCAAATTTTCCTTTGAATTATTTCTGATATCATACTTGTTTTCATTTTCAAGAGCTTTTTCTTGTTCTCTGAACCCTGTTTAATTGTATAGTATTCTTGTTCCAAGATTTTTCTTTTCTCTTGGAAGATTTTTAGCTGTAGCTTCTTTTTCCTTTTTCTCCTCTTTTTCTTCCTTTTTCATTGTATTACTTGTTTCCTGTTTGTTCTTTTGGATTATATCCTGCATTTTAAATGATATTGTTCAACGTATGGTGATACTCCATGTCTATTCATTTTAAACTTGGAACTCTAAAAATCAAGTGTGAGTATTTTGTGCAGGGGTGGAACTTTTTGATTGGTGGGTGGCACTATACCACAATGAGACCCATGTAAAGATTTGTAGTTCGTATCAATTGGACTAGACAGTTTTCCCAGAGAGAACTCTATAATCATATTCCTGGGGTGGTCTGGAGGGGAGGTGGACATGGCCCTAGGCACATGCATAATTTCTTGGGAGACAAGTAGGGGAAAGGAATAAGGGCTTTCACCGCTTATAATGCAAAATTTTGCTAAATCACTCATCATTTAGTCAAATGGCTCATCCATCTCCTCAGCTGTCCTCATGGCTCTACGTCTAGAACTACACAAGTTCATCCTTTCTAGAAAGTGAACTCTTGTCTTTGTGGGTGTGGGGAAGGTGTAACATTCCAGTTGCACAGGCTGAGGAAAGGATCTGTGGTCCAGCTGTGAATTAGATAGACTTTCAACCATTTATTTCCCGTCCCACTGTGCATCCTGATCTTCAGAAATAACAGGTACCTCCAATTCCTAAACATTTCAATGGCTTTGACCTGAATTAGATTAATACTCTTTGATAGCTTCCCCTCTCATGTTGGCAGTTGTATTTAAGTTTTCTTTGTCCTGCTAAGTCAGTTTACTTTCCAGTTTTGAAAGTGTATTGACATCTTCCATGCACCCTTGACTCTTGTCATTTTGGGGGTATTTCTATGTTTATGCCACATTTATTCATTTACTATCATTTTTTGTGAGGTGACTAATATTACTTGGAAATATAGATTAGTATACAGTAAATTTGCTCCCCTTAAATGATTGTAAGTTCCCAACTTTCCCAGAGAAATTAATTTAAAACATTTAGTTTTCTTTTAGTCTTATTTTATTTTTATGTTTCTGACACAAATACACATTGAAATATTTAAGGAAGATGAAATTTTCTGATGGAGAGGTAATCACACAGGTACTGGATATTGAACTGCACAGAAGTGCATGAGTTGATCACAATAAACGTGTCAGGTTTGGCTGGATTGAAAGTCATTCAAAGGAAGTGTTCTCTAAGCTTTAATATGCTTTTCTTCAATCCTCCTAAGTATTGTTGAGAGAAAGATACATAAGAAAGAGAAAGATAACAAATATAGTATATAAAAATATATATAACAAGTTTGTAACAAAGTAAGTTAATATGGCCATCAATACAACCAAATAACAGTTATGAAATGGCAATATTACTTAGAATTCAGTGAAAAATGTGACATTTGGAGTCAGTTACCAGTTTCAAACAGTCTGGTTCTGTTGTTGCCACCTAAAAAAAGACTGTCTGTGATTCTCTCTTTCTGTTCTTTTTTTTCCTCTTAATTGCCATTTTTTCCCAGACCAGCTGTAGCATCTACGTCCTGACTTTGATCCAACTACTTACTTTAACCCATAGAGAAAATGTCTCCCATAGACTCTGCATATATCATTGCAATGTCTCCATTCTTGACAAGCTTGCTGTTTTAGCACAATAGAGTGCAAGGAGAGCTGCATGAAATGAAGCTCCCACATACTGGGAAAGAGTAAATTAAGACCTCTGTTTAGTAAATATTGGCACCCAAATGCAGTTCTTTTCACCTAAAATAATATTATATGTGATTGAAACTGCAACTGAGTCCCAGGAATCCAATGTTAGTTAGTTTCTTTGTTTTTCATAAGAAGTCATGCTTTAAAACACTATTCTCATTTGATTTAGGATATTAAAGTAGGAAGAAAAGACAAATATGCAAATAAGTGTAGGATATAATGTTCCTTTCAAAATCCATCATAAGGAAATTATGGAAACAACTTTTTGACACGTGGAGGCAGAGGGATTGTTTCCATCATAAGAATATGTGGTGGGAAATATTATATACATGATACAATAAGAAACTCTTTCTATTTTTTGGGGGGTGGGGGGGGAGAGGGAAGGGACAAAGGAATTTTAAAGCAAATTCCAGACTTCATCATTTTATTCCTATGTACTTGGTATATATACCTAGATATACTAACATCTTCTTACATCCACAGTAGCTATCACAGCTAACAAATTGAATAAAAATTCTTTTCTCATTCAAATGTCCTCAGTTCTCTCAGCAATTTATTTTTATAGTTGGTCTTTGAATCAAGATCCAAACTAAGTCCACACGTTGCATTTGCTTGCTATCTCTTCAGTCTCATAATCCAGAATAGTTCCTTCTCCCTCACCTCTTCCCTATCTTATTCATGCTATTGACTTGTTGAAGAAACCCAACCAGTTGCCATGTAGAATGGCCCATATTTGCTTCTCTGTGGGGTCTGTGGGGTCATTTAGCTTGTTCTTCCATTCCTCACATTGTTATAAACTGGAAAATAGCCCTAAAGTTTTATTGGATTCAGGTTTACTATATCCTTAGTAAATAGCCTGCATCACAGGCACATAGTTACAAGTTGCTTCATTTTTACTGGTATTAGTGATGATCATTGAGTTTAGGTGGTAACAATCCAATGCCTCCACTATGTACTTTCTCATCAACTTTTCCTATAATGTTTGATCTTTGCCTGAACCAATTATTCTAATAAGAATTGAAAATGAATTATTTTTTAATTCTATTAGTCCTTAAGTATTAACTATAATTTTCTATAAAGGAATGTTTTTCCAAAGTGGAAGCAAGTATTTGTAACATGCTACTATATTTATTATATATTATATAAGGAAGGAGAGAAATATACCTATATTTACCTATATTTATATCTATATCTCTCTATCTATATGTAAAGTAAAAGAAAGGATAAACCAAAGCATGAAAAAAAATGTATAAATAGTGGAAGGAAATAGGGTGAAGGGAATAGGGACAGAATCTATAGAGTTTTCTGAGTATACCTGGCTTGCAGATTTGAAGTTGAAATTGTCCAAGTATATTACACAATTCTGAAATAATTTTTATATTTAAAAGGAAATTTGTAAAGATTGAAAAAATAATTCCAAAGTACTGAACCTAAATATGTATACAATTGGTGATGGAACCATACAGAGAAGAGTGACTACAAGTGCCTTTAAAACACAGTAATCTGACTTACTATTCCTAGTGAGATGTATTCTAAGGACAAAAAGAAGTTTCCAAAAGATCTTAAACTGTTTTCATCATATTGTTTATGATAGCTTTAGTATTACTAATTCTAAAACTATATGTATAATATATATGCATATAGATGATAGTGTATATTATATATGATAAAATTAATATTATTAGAACAAAGATTTTCAGCACAAGAGATAAAAATATAAAATAGATTAAGTTAAATAAAAACTCTGTTATCCTAAATTAAATTGAAAAGATGAATATGAAATAAAGATACAATTTCTCATAAAACTGTATATTTCCTAATGCTTTTACTGAAAATCGTGGAAATAATGATCAACCTAATTATAATGAGCACTCTTACTGTTAAGATTATGGTTTCTAAATGCCACTTTTCTCCAAAAGAAATTGAATATTCTTAAAGAAATGAGTGATGTCAAGTTTGAGGTAGAAAATACACAAAGTAAGCCTACATCTTGTCAGACCAAAAGCAATGAAGCTATCAAAAAATAGCTGAGGTGATGTCAAAAGGACTCAGGAGCCACTTTAAAGAGTCAAAAATCAGAATACTAGATCATTAATAAAAAGAATAATTGCAATAAGGCAAAACCACATCAGAAATGTTTAAATCCATTATAATGATCCTCTTTATCATTTTGTTCTTTGAGAATACATCTTGCTGAGATTAAAAATACTACTACTAGAGGGCCGGGTACATATCCTGTACCTTTCTCAAACACATAGTGCAGATGCTAATGGCCCACACAAGCATCAAATCCATCATCTCAGTAATAGGGTGCCCTAATCCAGTGATTACCATGTTGTGCTTTATGGTGTGCTTTCAGGGTGTTTGCAGGTTTCTTTCTTAAGATTATGCCAAAATCCATTTACTTAAAAATCAATGCTCTAGCAACTTCAATTTGTGAAACAAAGACATAACAAAATTTGAATATAAACCCGTATAGTTTTGAACTCAAGAGTAAATAGAAAGTTATTATGCAGAAAATAGCTGTAGAAAAAGTTTATTTCTTTAATTTGAAAATAAGTTATTGACTTCACATCCAGCCTTTTCTCCAGTAAGTTTTGTTTAATAATTTCATGTTACACAAACAGACCTGTGTATTACAATAGCACCTAAGGGCATCGCTATAAAATAATTGATATTTATATAGATGTGCATGAGTTATTGAGAAAGTGCAATTCATTTTTCACACATTCTACTTAAGAAAACAGTTAGTATATATATATTTTTTGTTTTCAGTCATAAACCACTTCTTGACAGTTCAGCATGTTGTAGGGAATTAGATACCAGAAAGAAAAAAAAAAAAAGAACAACAACAACAAAAAAGCCTTTTTAAATGAGATGGCACAAAAGTGAGAAATTCTCAGAACCCCAAAATGAAATAAAAGCAGGAACCTGGGAAGTAAGCAAAGATCAAAGTAAGCTTAGGATCAAGGCATGGCTTTCATCCTCAGAGTTTCTGCCAAATCCCGGAGTCACTGAGCTTCAGTGTTGATAACTAAATAGGACATGAGACAAGCCTAGGATTGGCCAAGGTAAGTAACTGATAGGAGAGCCTGGCATAATGTTGACAACCAAAGACTATGTAAAGGATCAGCAAGAAAAATTAATAACTTGTGAAGATTTGTAACTATTAATTGGTCCTCACATGGATTAATATATCCAGTTGCATGCTGTTCATGTGATTTGAAAAACCTGAAAACAAGTCAGAAGTGACCCTTGGCAACTGGCAGAAGCAAATGTGAATACCTTTCAAATAACACATTTTAACCCGGTTCTCAAAGAATTCCACAGGGTCAAGATAAACAAGCACTTTAAAGTTAAGAATTACAATATAGGGCTTCCCTGCTGGTGCAGTGGTTGAGAATCTGCCTGCCAATGCAGGGGACACGGGTTCGAGCCCTGGTCTGGGAAGATCCCACATGCCGCGGAGCAACTAGCCCCGTGAGCCACAACTACTGAGCCTGCGCAACTGGAGCCTGTGCTCCACAACAAGAGAGGCCGCGATAGTGAGAGGCCCACGCACCGCGATGAAGAGTAGCCCCCACTTGCCGCAACTAGAGAAGGCCCTCGCACAGAAACGAAGACCCAACACAGCCAAAAATAAATAAATAAATAAATAAATAATTACAATATATACAAGGAAAGCATGTGAAAAGCAACATTTAAACATTTTTTCTCTGTTATTTTAATAATCACCTTGGCTATTTTTACATGTATACTACTGGCAAGGATAAGGAGCAAGGGAACCCTCATGCCCTACTGGTTTGGCATGGAAACTGGTACAACCACTTTAGAAAAGTTTGACAGTACATAGTGAAGTTGAACGTGTGTGTGGCCTATGACCCAGCACTTTCACAATTATATGTCCTGGACAAACTTTTGAACGTGTGCACTAAGAATGTTAATAGCAGCATTGTTGCAATATTACAAATATTTGGAACAACTCACATCTTCATCAGTAGTAGAATGAATTAATAATTCTAATTATCAAATATAATACTGAGCAGCAATGAAAATGAATGGAAAGCTATGGTAACATATAAATGAATCTCAAAAAACAGGATGCTGAGCAAAAGAAGTAGAAGAATATATACAGTATGATTACATTTATATAAAGTTCACACACAGGCAAATTTAGCTAATATATTTTTATGGGTACATGCATAGTTATAAAATTTTAAAGAAAGTAAGGGAATGATTAACACCAAATTTAGTTCGATGATTATCTCTGGGTTTGGGGAAGGAGAGGGGTGCAAGTGGGAGAAAGTGAGTTTCTTTTTTTTTTTTTTTTTTTATTTTACTTATTTTTTATACAGCAGATCCTTATTAGTCATCAATTTTATACACATCAGTGTATACATGTCAATGCCAATCGCCCAATTCATCACACCACCACCCCCACCGCCCCCCACCGCTTTCCCCCCTTGGTGTCCATACGTTTGTTCCCTACATCTGTGTCTCAATTTCTGCCCTGCAAACCGGTTCATCAGTACCATTTTTCTAGGTTCCACATATATGTGTTAATATACAATATTTGTTTTTCTCTTTCTGACTTAACTTCACTCTGTATGACAGTCTCTAGATCCATCCACGTCTCAACAAATGACCCAGTTTCGTTCCTTTTTATGGCTGAGTAATATTCCATTGTATATATGTACCACATCTTCTGTATCCATTCATCTGTCAATGGGCATTTAGGTTGCTTCCATGACCTGGCTACTGTAAATAGTGCTGCAATGAACATTGGGGTGCATGTGTATTTTTGAATTATGGTTTTCTCTGGGTATATGCCCAGTGGTGGGATTGCTGGATCATATAGTAATTCTATTTTTAGTTTTATAAGGAACCTCCATACTGCTCTCCATAGTGGCTGTATCAATTTACATTCCCACCAACACTGCAAGAAGTTTCCCTTTTCTCCACACCCTCTCCAGCATTTGTTGTTTGTACATTTTCTGATGATGCCATTCTAACTGGTGTACCTCACTGTAGTTTTGATTTGCATTTCTCTAATAATTAGTGATGTTGAGCATCTTTTCATGTACTTCGTGGCCGTCTGTATGTCTTCTTTGGAGAAATGTCTATTTAGGTCTTCTGCCCATTTTTGGACTGGGTTGTTTGTTTTTTTAATATTGAGCTGCATGAGGTGTTTATATATTTTGGAGATTAATCCTTTGTCTGTTGATTCATTTGCAAATATTTTCTCCCATTCTGAGGGTTGTCTTTTCGTCTTGTTTATGGTTTCCTTTGCTGTGCAAAAGCTTTGAAGTTTCATTAGGCCCCATTTGTTTATTTTTGTTTTTATTTCCATTACTCTAGGAGGTGGATCAAAAAAGATCTTGGCTGTGATTTATGTCAAAGAGTGTTCTTCCTATGTTTTCCTCTGAGAGTTTTATAGTGTCCGGTCTTACATTTAGGTCTCTAATCCATTTTGAGTTTATTTTTGTGTATGGTGTTAGGGAGTGTTCTAATTTCATTCTTTTACATGTAGCTGTCCAGTTTTCCCAGCACCACTTATTGAAGAGACTGTCTTTTCTCCATTGTATATCCTTGCCTCCTTTGTCATAGTTTAGTTGACCACAGGTGCGTGGGTTTATCTCTGGGCTTTCTATCTTGTTGCATTGATCTATGTTTCTGTTTTTGTGCCAGTACCATATTGTCTTGACTACTGTAGCTTTGTAGTATAGTCTGAAGTCAGGGAGTCTGATTCCTCCAGCTCCGTTTTTTTCCCTCAAGACTGCTTTGGCTATTCAGGGTCTTTTGTGTCTCCATACAAATTTTAAGATTTTTTGTTCTAGTTCTATAAAAAATGCCATTTGTAATTTGATAAGGATTGCATTGAATCTGTAGATTGCTTTGGGTAGTATAGTCATTTTCACAATATTGATTCTTCCAAACCAAGAACATGGTATATCTCTCCATCTGTTGGTATCATCTTTAATTTCTTTCATCAGTGTCTTATAGGTTTCTGCATACAGGTCTTTTGTCTCCCTAGGTAGATTTATTCCTAGGTATTTGATTCTTTTTGTTGCAATGGTAAATGGGAGTGTTTCCTTAATTTCTCTTTCAGATATTTCATCATTAGTGTGTAGGAATGCAAGAGATTTCTGTGCATTAATTTTGTATCCTGCAACTTTACCAAATTCATTGATTAGCTCTAGTAGTTCTCTGGTGGCATCTTTAGGATTCTCTCTATATAGTATCATGTCATTTGCAAACAGTAACAGTTTTACTTCTTCTTTTCCAATTTGTGTTCCTTTTATTTCTTTTTCTTCTCTGATTGCCGTGGCTAGGACTTCCAAAGCTATGTTGAATAACAGTGGTGAGAGTGGACATCCTTGCATCCTTGTCTTGTTCCTGATCTTGGAGGAAATGCTTTCAGTTTTTCACCATTGAGAATGATGTTTGCTGTGGATGTGTCGTATATGGCCTTTATTATGTTGAGGTAGGTTCCCTCTATACCCACTTTCTGGAGGTTTTTTATCATAAATGGGTGTTGAATTTTGTCAAAAGCTTTTTATGCATCTATTGAGATGATCATACGGATTTTATTCTTCAATTTGTTAATATGGTTTATCACATTGACTGATTTACGTATATTGAAGAATCCTTGCATCCCTGGGATAAATCCCACTTGATCATGGTGTATTATCCTTTTAATGTGTTGTTGGATTCTGTTTGGTAGTATTTTGTTGAGGATTTTTGCATCAATATTCATCAGTGATATTGGTCTGTACTTTTCTTTTTTTGTAGTATCTTTGTCTGGTTTTGGTATCAGGGTGATGGTGGCCTCCTAGAATGAGTTTGGGAGTGTTCCTTCCTCTGCAGTTTTTTGGAAGAGTTTGAGAAGGATGGGTGTTAGCTCTTCTCTAAATGTTTGATAGAATTCACCTGTGAAGCCATCTGGTCCTGGGCTTTTGTTTGTTGGAAGATTTTTCATCACAGTTTCAATTTCATTACTTGTGATTGGTCTGTTCACATTTTCTATTTCTTCCTGGTTCAGTCTTGGAAGGTTATACCTTTCTAAGAATTTGTCCATTTCTTCCAGGTTGTCCATTTTATTGGCATAGAGTTGCTTGTAGTAGTCTCTTAGGATGCTTTGTATTTCTGCGGTATCTGTTGTAACTTCTTCTTTTTCATTTCTAATTTTATTGATTTGAGTCCTCTCCCTCTTTTTCTTGATGAGTCTGGCTAATGGCTTATCAATTTTGTTTATCTTCTCAAAGAACCAGCTTTTAGTTTTATTGATCTTTGCTATTGTTTTCTTTGTTTCTATTTCATTTATTTCTGCTCTGATCTTTATGATTTCTTTCCTTCTGCTAACTTTGGGTTTTGTTTGTTCTTCTTTCTCTAGTTCCATTAGGTATAAGGTTAGATTGTTTACTTGAGATTTTTCTTGTTTCTTGAGGTAGGCTTGTATAGCTATAAACTTCCCTCTTAGAACTGCTTTTGCTGCATCCCATAGGTTTTGGATCATCGTGTTTTCATTGTCATTTGTCTCTAGGTATTTTTTGATTTCCTCTTTGATTTCTTCAGTGAGCTCTTGGTTATTTAGTAATGTGTTGTTTGGCCTCCATGTGTTTGTGTTTTTACGTTTTTTTCCCTGTAATTCATTTCTAATCTCACAGCGTTATGGTCAGAAAAGATGCTTGATATGATTTCAATGTTCTTAAATTTACTGAGGCTTGATTTGTGGCCCAAGATATGATCCATCCTGGAGAATGTTCTGTGCACACTTGAGAAGAACGTGTAATCTGCTGTTTTTGGATGGAATGTCCTATATATATCAATTAAATCTATCTGGTCTATTGTGTCATTTAAAGCTTCTGTTTCCTTATTTATTTTCATTTTGGATGATCTGTCCACTGGTGTAAGTGAGGTGTTAAAGTCCCCCACTATTATTGTGTTACTGTCAATTTCCTTTTTTACAGCTGTTAGCAGTTGCCTTCTGTATTGAGGTGCTCCTATGTTGGGTGCATATATATTTATAATTGTTATATCTTCTTCTTGGATTGATCCCTTGATCATTATGTAGTGTCCTTCCTTGTCTCTTGTAACATTCTTTATTTTAAAGTTTATTTTATCTGATATGAGTATTGCTACTCCAGCTTTCTTTTGATTTCCATTTGCATGGAATATCTTTTTCCATCCCCTCACTTTCAGTCTGTATGTGTCCCTAGGTCTGAAGTGGGTCTGTTGTAGACAGCATATAGATGAGTCTTGTTTTTGTATCCATTCAGCAAGCCTGTGTCTTTTGGTTGGAGCATTTAATCCATTCACGTTTAAGGTAATTATCAATATGTATGTTCCTATGACCATTTTCTTAATTGTTTTGGGTTTGTTTTTGTAGGTCCTTTTCTTCTCGTGTGTTTCCCACTTAGAGAAATTCCTTTAGCATTTGTTGTAGAGCTGGTTTGGTGGTGCTGAATTCTCTTAGCTTTTGCTTGTCTGTAAAGCTTTTGATTTCTCTATTGAATCTGAATGAGATCCTTTCCGGGTAGAGTAATCTTGGTTGTAGGTTCTTCCCTTTCATGACTTTAAGTATATCATGCCACTCCCTTCTGGCTTGTAGAGTTTCTGCTGAGAAATCAGCTGTTAACCCTATGGGAGTTCCCTTGTATGTTATTTGTCGTTTTTCCCTTGCTGCTTTCAATAATTTTTCTTTGTCTTTAATTTTTGCCAGTTTGATTACTATGTGTCTCAGCGTGTTTCTCTTTGGGTTTATCCTGTATGGGACTCTCTGCGCTTCCTGGACTTGGGTGGCTATTTCCTTTCCCATGTTAGGGAAATTTTTGACTATAATCTCTTCAAATATTTTCCCGGGTCCTTTCTCTCTCTCTTCTCCTTCTGGGACCCCTATGATGTGAATGTTATTGCGTTTAATGTTGTCCCAGAGGTCTCTTAGGCTGTCTTCATTTCTTTTCATTCTTTTTTCTTTATTCTATTCTGCAGCAGTGAATTCCACCATTCTGTCTTCCAGGTCACTTATCCGTTCTTCTGCCTCAGTTATTCTGCTATTGTTTCCTTCTAGTGTAGTTTTCATTTCAGTTATTGTATTGTTCATCTCTGTTTGTTTAATTCTTCTAGGTCTTTGTTAAAAATTTCTTGCATTTTCTAGATCTTTGCCTCCATTCTTTTTCTGAGGTCCTGGATCATCTTCACTATCATTATTCTGAATTCTTTTTCTGGAAGTTTGCCTATCTCTACTTCATTTAGTTGTTTTTCTGGGGTTTTATCTTGTTCCTTCATCTGGTACATAGCCCTCTGCCTTTTCATCTTGTCTCTCTTTCTGTGAATCTGCTAGTGTTGGAGGGTCTCGTGCCGAGGCGGGGGGTGGCTGTGGCTCACCATGGGGACAAGGACACTGGCAGCAGAAGTTCTGGGAAGTAGTCCTTGGCATGAGCCCTCCCAGAGTCTGTGAGAAAGTGAGTTTCTAATGCTCTTTCTTCACCTGGGTGATGAGGACAGAGTACTGATTATGCTTTGAGTTGTTTATATACATATTTTGATGTAATTTTAGTGTGATTAACATGAAATATTTTAGAACTTTAACTGATAAGCACCTTCATATACCTTCCTTTACTCAACCATCTAGTTAATACCCGTAAGATTTTTCTCTCATAGTATCACTGTTTATGTTTCATAGAAGAAGTTACAGTTTGTAATTATATATTTACTTGGATGTTTATAGGTTTACTATCTGTTTCCCCACTAAGCTACCTGTTCCCTGAGAGCTGAAATTATGTCTTTTTTATTTACCACTGTGAGGTTCAAAAACAGTTTCTTCTAGATGAAGTCATGTATGGTCAGATTTTAAGGTTTTGAGAATTTTTCCATCTATGAAAGATGAGTTTTGCCAAAAGTGGAGGTGGGAAGGTTTTCTAAAGCAATTATGCAACCAGTCAATTAAGTGAGATAACGTGTAAATAGAATAGCACAATACATGGTACATGGGAAGTACTCAATAAATATCAGTAGTTGCTGGTGTTGGTGTCAGATCTCTGCAACTTCTTATTTAACTCTATCACTCAAAGTGGTTGGCTAAGCTAATATCATCATAGTCACTCTTTCTTGCTGCTTATGTATACAAATGTAGAATATTTTGCCAATTCATGAATAGTGGTTATGGCATCAACAGCTGAGAACTAGGGGAATCTTACAGGGCTGAATGTAACTGTAGTGTTTTCGTAGTGATTAACAAAGGTCCATAGATTTGGGATAGAGGTTGAGTGATGAAGCACTTATTTCCTAACTTTAATCCTCAATCACAAGTATCTTAGAGTGATTTATTTCACTATTTTAGAGACATAGTAGCATCTAAAGTCTTTTATCAGGAGAAATTCCCATTAAACAAAACCAAGAGATTATGATAACATTAAATAAAGGGACATCCTTGAAAAATGGATTAGGACCTAAGAGTGAGTAAAGAAATCAATTTAATGAGCTTCAACCAACATTAGTTGTAATGAGATAAAATAATAAATATGAAAGCACAAGCAAATAATTTATGCAACTTTTGTTTTTGCTGTATATACCGTTTTTAAAACCAGATCTAGGATGATATCTACTCACTATGAAAATCATGGTAATGTCAGGGATGGTAACATGAAAGAATGGCCAATGGCAATTGTAAGCTGCTGAATGAAAATTGAAAGACATTTCTTCTTTACCAGATGTTAACATACGATTTAAAAAATTGTGTATTAGAATCAATAAAATAAGGCTTGTACACAAATTAAACTCTGATGTTAAATGTATTCCTTAGTGTGGATTGTGACCAAAATATTTGAAATCCACTGCCCTAGAAAATGCATTTTCTGTTCCTCAGATTGAAGTTAGATGGAACATTGTAAAAAGCATACATACATCAGACTGTTCAACTACAGTGCCTATAAGAAACTCTTTGGTAAATTAAAATTAAAGTAATATTTCTAAAATTGACACAAAAATTTCCACATACATTGTGAAGTTGTCAGTCAAATTATAAATTAAACCAACAAAAAACATTTCATTAACAATGAAATATAACAGCTAATCAAGACTGTGTACATAATACTTGCACCAGTAAAGACTTTGATCCACCAAACACCAAGAAATTGGACAGCCATGCAGATATCTCAAGGCCACAGACCCTTAAAAAAATTGTCTTGTTTTTCTGTAAAGTATACAATTGACTGCCAGTTATGTGTAATCAGTTTTGAAATAATTAAAACTTGAATAATAGTAATAAAATAACGACAGGCTTTCCATATTATTTGCTTAAGTTGCTATGGAAAACTCGGCTACTTTTTGTTTCTGCAGAGTCAAGTGCAGAAATGAGCAGATTGATAAATTTATAAACATCATGGAAAGAATTGTAGAGAGGAACTGGAGCCACTCGAATCCCATTTGGATCCCGTTTGTCACACTGTAGGGGAAACAAAAAGTAAAACCACAATAATGTTAGCATCATTCATATAATGGAAATCCACATTCAAGAGAAACTTACATAAAACATTCATACTGATTTCCCTAAAACTTAATATAAGCAATTTTTTTCACTTTAAGTAAAACATAGTGTTTCTATGTTACTTGAAACTCCCCTCTTAATAATAATTAAAATATTAGTGGGTTGGTACATGAATATCCTAAGTACTTTCCTGAAGTCCAGTCAGCAATGATCCTTTTTAAGCAACCAGTGGATCGAGTATACAGTTTATCTGTGGAGAGACTGGAACCCTTGCACACATTTCAATGATTGAGAACCTCACTGAGATCTGGAGAGTTTTAGTTATATTTCCATTAAATTCAGTAATCCCTAATCTCATGAATTGGGCTCAGATAATTCAGCCTAGTCTGAAGATCACTATGACTATCTTTAAGAAACACACCCTATAGGCTAGACAATATAATAAATGGTTTATGTGTGCTGGCATATTTTATTCCATAACAACTTTTGAGGTAAGTATTTTTGCAGAGAAAATACAGATGAAGGATCTGAAGTCGATAGTTGTTTACTAACTTTCCCAGGAGCCCATGGCTTGTAAATGGTAGAGTGTGATTTGGAATGCTGATATTCTGATTTGTGTCTTCAGAATCTGGGGATACCTCTCCTAAAGGTTTGGAAGACTGATTGCAGCAGTTTCTAAATTACATTATCACTGGAAATAGATATGTTATCACCATTTTTCCTGAAA
The DNA here is from genome assembly GCF_009873245.2 of Balaenoptera musculus. Lineage (NCBI taxonomy): Eukaryota > Metazoa > Chordata > Mammalia > Artiodactyla > Balaenopteridae > Balaenoptera > Balaenoptera musculus. The sequence goes on along the minus strand of NC_045791.1, from coordinate 26,856,337 downwards.
TTACTCATTAAATACTTATTAGTTCTTTTCAAGAGACTAAGAGGGCTACTTAGGCCCAACAGTTAAAAAAAAATTCCAGGGCTTCCCTGGTGGCGCAGTCGTTGAGAATCTGCCTGCCAATGCAGGGGACACGGGTTCGAGCCGTGGTCTGGGAAGATCCCACATGCCGTGGAGCAACTAGGCCCGTGAGCCACAGCTACTGAGCCTGCGCATCTGGAGCCTGTGCTCTGCAACAGAGAGGCCGCGATAGTGAGAGGCCCGCGCATCGCGATGAAGAGTGGCCCCCGCTTGCCGCAACTGAAGAAAGCCCTCGCACAGAAACAAAGACCCAACACAGCCAAAAATAAATTAAAAAAAAAAATTCCATACAACATTAATACTCTTAGATGTGTCTACATATCTTTCTTGACTGAAGTGAAAAAGTTGAAAATAATTTAGTTCAATCAAACTAAATAAGACTGATTTCCTTTTTCTCCCTCTACTATATTGTATGTTCTTTAATTCCACTTATTCAATAAATATATAATATATTAGGGTTTTCACTAAATTTTTTTCTGCCCAAACTATAATGAAAATAATGGATAAATTACATAAAACTCTTTCCTGCAACCAAAGTTTGTGGTTTCTTCCCTTTTATCAGAAATGACAGATCTCCATGCCCTTCAGTTAGCATAGTGCTGAATACTTAGTTGGCACTTAACTTATCCTCACTGACTGATGTGAAATAACATGGAAAAATGAATAAACTAAAAAATCCAAATTTTATCCTCAACATGTAACCCATAGAGAAAAACCTGGTAGCAAAGCAAGAGATATACTTACAACCACTCCTCTTTTTTCTAGTTCTTGGAAAATATATTTAATTGGAATAGAAAATGTTAGGGTTAGCTGGCAGCCGCGATCCTCTATACGGGATGGAGTAATTATGTTCACAACTGTTTTCTTGGTTTCTGCTTTATCCTGGCTGAAGTGATGCTTGATCATGTATTCCAGATAACCAGTTAGCAAAACAGATTTTCTCCTCAGTGCTTTCATAGTTGCTTGCCTGAAGATCTGCAGAATGAGAAACAATCAGGTTCACAGTTTCTTGTTGATTTATAAAGAAGCAAAATTTAACTGTAAATCACGCATAAAAGGAAATGCCTACTTTTGACCTTTCCAATAAAACATCCTGTTTTAATCTTTTTGTGAAAACATGTCCTCTTGTAAGTGCTTTGCCATTAAAAATTAAACACAAAGTGTCCATGACAGAAAAGCTGTACAAATGTCATTTAAACAATACTTGCAAAAGCAGAAAAAAGCGAACATAATGTTCCTTCAGAGTTATTTTAAATTAGCTTCATGTAATTAGTATAAGTAAAACATACCTTAATAAATGCATTTAACTGTTATAAATGTCAAAAAATTTCCTCCAAACATTTTATACAATCATAATCAAGATTTTTTTCTATTTCCATATAAAGTTTGTTTAATCCACAAAAAAGTGCAGTAAGAGCTAAACGCTTATGTGGAAGGCAATGTTACCAATATTATTTATAATCGTTTTACCAATTCCTAAATCTCCTTCAGTTTAACAGTAAGAAAACAAGTAGTTAAATAGTGATGCTAAGTTTTGTCAGAAAAGCAAATAATGTTAGATAATGCATGTATTATTACTGAAGCATTTGGTCTTTCTCTTTTTCTTCTTTCATCATTTTCTCCCCTGCTAAACTCTAACACTGGTGTGAAAATACTGCCAGTTGCCGCCTGAGGTGTCTTATATTAAGATGAGTGACAAAAGGGCACAAAATAACTGGTATTGGAACATTAGGGGTCAGAACAGACATGCTTTTCTAGCTTATCTCTTAAGGTCAAGTAGAGTTTAAAAATATATTCTACATATAAGAACTGAAATAACTGCAAACAGAGAATGATGCACTCCAAGCCACTTAATGTCCCTTTTCTGTATCATGTTATGCCACTGAACAAACATAGGGTCATTTGGTGATATCTATACTTTATGAAGTCTATGAAAATAGTTTTTTCTGTATATACACATGGCATGTGTGGGCAGGCATTCTACTAGAACTCAGCCATTCAGGCATAGATTTTCTTGACCTGTTGCATGGAGGCTATGGATGTGGCTGAAGGAGAGGATGGGAGTTGTATGTAAGGTAATGTACTGAAGGAAGAGAGGAAAATCAGAGGATAGAAAGCTATCTGCCTCTCTTCCCAACCAGACCTCATGGACTGTGTCTGCAGCCTGGGAAGAGTTCAGCTGCAAATAGAAGCTGAGGTCTTTGAGGTCCATGTCAAAAGGCATCTGACATATTCAGTGCAAAAAAATGCTGCTTTAGGGCTTAGGTAACCCCAGTTACATGGAGTTTGGTAAGAGGCATCTCTTCATTTCCTTTGTAAAACAAAATGTCCATAGATTTGGCACAATGAAGACTCAAGGGAACACTTCCAAGTTTTGGATCAAGAGAGCCTGATCCAAGAATCAGCATTCTTACAGAGGGCAGGAGCAGGGACAGGTAAGGTGTAGCCCACCAGTGGTTTGGCTGTCAGGTTTGGAATTTTTAAAAAAATGTGACAGGAATCTGTACAAGTTTCTCTTTGGAGATTAATAATAATTTTGAGGACATTTTAATTATTTAAATAATTCTAGTACGCTTTCTGGATCTGCTTTGGGCCCCGTAAGATGCAGATGGGGACAATGTGTAAAGTAGTACTTTTAATGGCATTTCATTTGTATTCATAGGTTAGTAAGACTTTGGGGAATATTAAGTTTATAGGGGGTTTTTTTTAATGAAGTTTTTTGCTCTTGCAGATTTGATAACAAGGAACCAATTTTTTTCATGACAAATATCTCAATTTTAACATATCATGACTCTTTGTTAATAATAAAATAACTTTTAAATGTAAAACTAGTTTCCACATTACAACCACAACAAGAGAAGCTGCATTCTGAGGCGGTCTTAAATTCTTCTCAGAGTGTAAAAGTTTCTACTGAGGCCTCAGATAAAAATACCAAGAGGGGATAATAGGAGTTAACAGTGAAGTAGAATAAATGTCCTTTTTTTTTTTTTTTTTTTGCTTCTCATTATTTTCATGCTTTCAGTACAGTGGAATAATTTTTTTTTTTTTAATTAGGAAAAATGAAATGTGTAGTTTGAAAATATTCAGCTTATAACAGAATTCTTGGCAGAGTTTCCACTACTTGGGTGAGTTTTCTTGCTAACTAAAATAAATGCAAAGCTAGAAAAGTTAGATATATTTAAATAGGAAAAATAAGTATAGCATGATGTTTTCAATTCTTAAATTCTTAAAATTGGCTCCCTAATAACTCTGAGGAAAGACAGGGTACATTTCTTCTGACTTGCCCCGTATTTTAATTGAATGCTCTAATTTTGTATATTTAAGCTATTTATTTAATTATATATTTATGTACTGAAAAAGTCTAAAATTGTCTACCTATCGCTACATAGAAATATGACCCTTCAAAATACAATATAAGTATTGTTTAATTTCAAGTTAGTAATTAGAAGATTGAGGTGACCTCCAAAGTAATCTGGTCCAAACATCTTCATTAAAAAATTGAGGCAAATGAATTCAAGAGTAGTTGTCACTTGTTGAAGGTCACACTTAGTGTCCCAGTGAGGGATAGAGTATTTGCCTCCTGCTTCCTACCTTATTGCTCTTTCTCTTGATCCACAATATTTTTTAAATTATTGTACAAAAGATTAAATAGGCAGCAGTATGAAGAAACAGTTTGAAACTGATTATAAGGTGCTGTTTTTCATGGTATCCATCAATCAATCAAATACACATTAATTGTGAACAAAGCCATAATTAATCTTTTTAAAAAATTCTCTGTATTGCAAATCTGAAATCATATCCATGTACATTGATTCTTAAGTATAGAATCTCTTCTTCTGTTGGCATTTGACTGTGTGAGAATATTTTTCGAAAGGGAAGTAGAGATAACAAAGAAAGGTAGCTTGATTCATGTATTTATTTCTTTCATTTACTCAAACTTCAGCTACCTATCTCCTATAGGCGTAACTTTTAAATAAATAAGGTAAGTACTGAATCGGTTAATTCACTGACACTCATATGGCAAACTCAGAAACATCTAGAAAGTACAGTGTTTTAACAGTTAAGTAGAGAATGGGAAACAATGAAACGTATTATTTTGTAATTTCAGAATTTTGCAATTTATAATAGGGAGCAAGAATTTCGAAAACACCTTCTTTAACACAAGGTTTGATTACTTAAAGATAATTTTGGTTAGAACATAGCCTCGACAGTGAATGATTTAATAAGATATTTCCAAGAGGATGCAGAGAAATACTTAAGTGATAAGAAGCTCCAGAGCAGTGTACATACCTCTTCTGTGGCATTTAGAGTCTTTTTCTCAGGTTTAAGTTTAGATATTAAAGGAGAAGATAAATCAGTCTTCAGATTCCAGCTGAGAATAGAAACCATGTCTAGGTGACTATAATACAGTGTGGAAGAAAACTATTGGTAGGGAAAATAGGAATAAGACTCTTCCTGTGGCAGAAGAGGTGGATACCGAAGAACAGTCAGTTCACTGCAGAGAATACCAAAGTGATAGTGTCTAAAAGACATTTTCTAGATATGGCTAGGAAGCCATTTGCAAAGATAAAATCAGAGGAAACTTTAAGTACTAGTTTTTCCTAAGGTATTCCTTAGTGCCTTGTTTTTTCTTACTGTAACTCATCTTCTCCCTGATATAAACTTTCAAAATAAGCAAAACGTTATCTTCTTTTAAAATGTTTAACGGGGGACATCCCTGGTGCTCAGTGGTTAAGAATCCTCCTGCCAATGCAGGGGAAACGGGTTCGATCCCTGGTCCGGGAAGATCCCACATGCTGCAGAGCAGCTAAGCCTGTGTGCCACAACTACTGAGCCCTCGCGCCACAAGCGACAACTACTGAGCCCTCGCGCCACAACTGCTGAACCCATGCACTGCAACAACTGAGCCCGCGTGCTGCGACTACTGAAGCCCGCACGCCTAGAGCCCGTGCTCCGCAACCAGGGAAGCCACCGCAATGAGAAGCCTGCGCGCTGCATCGAAGAGTAGCCCTGGCTCGCTGCAACTAGAGAAAAGTCTGCTCGCAGCAACAAACACCCACTGCAGCCAATAAAATAAAATAAAATAGAATAGAATAAAATAAAATAAAAATGTTTAACGGAAGTGTTCCTCAGATTGGATATTTTGAAAGCAAATCAAATATAATTATTTGATTTGCCGAGTAGATTTCATCACCCCCCTGAAAAAAATTTTTTTAAATATGTATCACTGCCTGCGAAATCTTGTTACTGGGTCTATTTTAACTTAAAAAAAAAAAAAAAAAAAAAAAACCTGCCAAAAAGTGAAAACAGCACAAGCTCCATCTAGTGGTCATACCGAGTACGTGCTCTTTAAATTGGGATGAAATGAAATGAGTTGATTACTACTATCTAGTGGTGAAGTTGTATAAAAACAGAGGAACTTGACGCTGCTGTCCAGTGGCCAAAATGAGACGCTGCTGTGAAAGTTCACAGAATTCTAGAATTTTAAGTTTGGAAGAGATTTTGGAAGTCTTTATCCGGTCACTCATGCCAGAATACTCCACAATAGGATTTCCTAAACTAGATGATTTTAGGAGGCTTTCAATTTTAAAAAAAACAAAAAATCAAAATTTTATTTGAATAACTATATATTTAAAATCTCTATTAGAAACATGTATATTTACTTAAAATATATTTTACTTAAATATATGTATATAAAATATACATTGCCTTAATACATGTATTAATACTATTATTATATAGATATAATTATTAACAATATATACTTACTTAGATAAATTTAGTCTTAATCTGAAATTAATGAATATCCAATATCCAAATAATTAATTAGGAGACATATATATGTGTGTGTGTGTGTATATATATATATATATATATATATATATATACACACATATATATACATATATATGCATTATATGTGAGTAAAAATGAATAGATATAGGTAAGTACCCTATTATTTAGGGTGAGACTAATTTTAAGTAGAAGCATGAATGAACTTAAAGAAAAATATTGAGCCAGTAATAGTAGAAATTAAACATGGATATAATGTTATAGAAACACCAATGGGGAAAAAGAAAATCCACCCTACTTCATGGGACAACCTTACTCATCTTTGGTTTACTCTGACTATTTATACTCTCCCCAACCCCCTAAAGTCTTCCTATAGTTTTGTCACATGGCAGTTTGTCAGTTCATTGACTCACAGAACTAGAAGAAACAGAGTCCCCAGTAATCACAACATCATCCAGCACACAATAATTTCTTAATAAGTAAGTGTTTGAAGGAGTGAATTAATCAAGACTTAAATATTGCATGTTTGTTTTGTATATAGAGAGACCAGTAGAAGATTAAATAACTTATTCAGGTTCACACAAATTCTAAGTGGAACTAAAAATATGTCACCCTAGGTAAGTTTCATTGAACATTTATTAAGTGCCAGCAGTGTGCCAAGCCTTGGGTTGGGGGCTGAAGATATAAATAAAAAGTGACATTAGCACACAGTCACTGTCCTAATGGAGAACCCTGCCCTTCCTCCGTTGTTTATGGTAAAGAGAAAGGTAAAGATGTGGGAAGGTTGAAGCATAGATCACTTACCTCTAAACTAGCATGTAAGGAACAGACCAATAGAATGGGAGGATTTGAAATTCGGAATCCATTGACCCCAGGGATTAACTGCAGTTCTGAAAAATTAATATCGTGTCATTTTTATAGAATGTGCCTAAAAAGGTGTCCTTTATCGATTTTTTTATGACAGTAAAGTAGAGAGGAAAAATATAAGACTTAAAAACTTTTCTTCCTGAGATTTCTGAGATATTTAAGAGAAATGCCATGGACCTAAAATACCGGCATATTTCTCCTTCACCTACAACTTCCATCTCCTCTGCCCCCACCTTCATAGCAGCCTACGAAAAATTAGAGCCCTTAGACACAAGACAAACATAATGTCATCTAGAAGATTTTCAGGACCCCATCCTCTGCCCTCTCATCCCCAAGCCAGCATTCCTTGTTCTGCTCCATGCTTTGCCTTTCTATTATGAAACCATGTCAACAAGGGGAAGATATCAAGGTTCGAATGGCTTGTAATTGTAATGTCACCCAAAGGCAGAAATATAAATGAAATGACTTAGGAAGGTGACTTTTAACATTAGGATTACTAGGTCAAGTAGCTTCTCTTAGGAAAGAAGAAAAAAAAAGGCTTTAAAAAAAAATGATCTGCCTAAGTATGATATATTAAAAAGGTAAATTAATAGCAGACATTATCCTAATTATAATTAATTAGATTGAATAGTTGCAAGTTAAATCCAAGAGTTAAAACTGCTAGTTAGAGATAAAGTTAAAAACTAATACTAAGAGTGAGAGAATTTTCTGGGTCTTTAGAGATGCATCTAATTAAGGCTAGTCAAACTATATCCTGTGGGTCAAATCTGGCCCACCACTTGTTTTTGTAAATAAAGTTTTATTGGAATGTAGCCACATTCATTCATTTATGTATTTTTGTGGCTGCTTTAGCACCACAATGGCAGAGTTGTGTATTTGCCACAGAAACAGCATAGCCCCAAAAGCTTAGCATATCTCCAGTCTGACCCTTCACAGAAAACCTTTGTCCACCCCTGATCTAATCCAGCTCCCTCATTTACAGATAAGAAAACCCACTACAAACAATTTAAATAACTGGCATAATAACAGAGTTCATTATTTCAGCAGCCAACATAAAACACAGCTTTCCTGATATGACTGAAGAGCCCATCTTTATTCTTTGCATCTTGGTTGGTGCAGATGTGAATATATTTAAAATCATATCTCAAGGTTGGAAGCAGTCTGAAGGATCAAGTTTAAGTTTAATTCTCACAACATTTAGGAAGTTCTCTGTATCCCATGTGATGGAAGAATAAGTCACTCAGGAAAAAGAAATAGGGCAATTTGAGAACTCCCTGCGCATGGTGTACTTTCATTTCTACCCATTGGGGTTACTATTTGGTATGTGGTGAAAGCCACAAACGAAGGAAAATTAGGGAAAATAGAGGGATAAAAATGAACATTTATTAAATAGTATGCTACTTGGTTTATAGCTTAGAATGTGTCCTGCTCTCAAACCAAACCCTGAAATAGTTATTATTATTCACATTAGATATGTGAGAAAAAAAACCAAAAAATCCAAAATGATAAATATGTGCAACATCACAAAACTATTAAGCAGCAAAGTGGGTTTGATACCTAAGTCTCTCTGGGTCTGACTCCAAGCCAACAATTCCTTCCTGTTTTCCCTGCCTGATGTTTTAGGTACTCCATATTGATGAGATCTGAGTACTTTAGATTTCACTTCTTCTTATTTCCCTACAAAAGGATAGACTCAAAATCATGCTAAAATCTATGAACACTTAGTCTTACACTGAAGAAATGTCATTTCTTATTTTAAGAATTCTCATTGGCATTTTCAAAGTGCACTCTCCATGAGGCATGTATATTATATATCATACAAAGACAGATGAAAATTGAAATAAAGTTAAGACAAAGTGACTTGTGAAGTAAAATTGAATACACTTACTGTTATCCATCTTAAATCTGGTGCTTAATTCGTGGCCAAACCATCCCACTAACCTGAAACATAAATAATAACATTTGATATTTTGGTCTATAAAAATAGTCACAATTAATATAGGCCAAACCATCCCACTAAGCTAAAACATAAATAATAACATTTGATATTTTGGTCTATAAAAATAGTCACAATTAATATAGGACTCTAGGGCCTGCGTTTTAAAATCATGTATGATACGAGTCATCAAATACTTAAGCATATAAATACTATATGATATCATAAGGCAATTAATATTTATAACCTTCTTGAGATTGAGTATAAAATCAATTTATTCTTGTTACTAGTTGTATTACCTTTGCAAAGTTAAATCATCTGGAGACCTGTACTTAATGACCTTGTTCTTATTTAAAATTAAATAAAATGAACAAAAATGTTTTTTTTAGATTTTAAAACAAAGGTGAAAGCTCAAAAAAAAGTGATTAATACAATAATGTATTTTTCTTGCAGTAAGCTCTCTAAAGAGAAATGGCAAAAATATAACCTATATAATTTTTGGAAAATTTTAAATAATTTTCTAAAGAAATTTTTACTTTCAGATTTTAATAAGAATGTTAATTAGCCAGATATAAAATACAATATATATACGAAAAATCATATGTATGTGTGTGTGCTTATTAGATGAAAAAAATTACAAAATATCTAAAGAAAAATATAAAATTTGAGAAAGAGAAATACAATATTCCTGATAATCAATTCTTCCTAAATAAATTGCTAGTTTTAATACTGCCAAAATTAAAAATTCCAAGTATGTTGTTTTTGGATTTGGCAAAATGTTGTTAAGTTTATATAGAATATATGAGTGAAAATAATAAATTTTGAAATAGAAGAGTATAAAGGTGAATATGCCGTATATTATATAGCATATTACGAAGTTCGTTAAATGAATGAGCACAATACTATGAAAAGAAGCATCAGGGAGACAAATGGAACATGGCAGAAAATATAAAAAACAGTCCTCAGATCATACAACAATTTAATAAGTGATAATTGTAACATTCCAAAAAATGCAATGATGAAGAAAATATGTTCATATATTTATATGATTTTTAAAAGAAAAATTTCTAACTATGAAAACCAAAGAAAATATAAAGGAACATATGTATATATTCAGACACATTTAAATTTCTGTATTACAAAGAAAAAACAAATGAAAAACCAAAAGAAAAACCAATGATGGGGAGAAGGAAGCTGTTTGCCACATTTAAAAGAGTTTTCACCAAGAGTTTTTTCATCAGAGAAAGGGCAGTGCCCCCAAAACTACACAGCCACGAAGCATGGTCAAGGCATTTATAAAAGGAGAAATGCATATGCCCCATGAATTCTGGGGGGGGGCGGGGGGTGAAAACTCAATCTCAGTAATAATTAAAAATATGAAAAAACATGAAGCTCAGACCATGCTTCACATATCAAATTGGCAAAGTCATTTAAAATTTATGTCTATTTTCATCAAGGATTTAGTAAAAAGGAAATAAGCTCTTTAATAATGAATATATAAGTAATAAAGCCTTTATGGAGTACAGTTTGAAAATATAAATTAAATATATGTATAGTTTTCTGTCCCAGTACTTTTACTTGTTCCAGTTTATCCAAAGGACTATTTGGATTACACCATTTGGAGTACACTAAGATGTGTGTGCTAGGACAATGAACACAATAGTATTTACAGTGTCACAGCAACCCCAATATCTTGTAACAGAAACAATAAAATAAATATACAACTTTTTTATGATGGAATATTATGTAGCCATTATAAAAATCATATTTGAAAGAATGTATATTCAAAAAGAATAAAATGGAGATAACAATATTTAAACTATGTTTCCAATTTTAGGATAAAATATATTGCATGCATTTATACGTAATTATGGCCAAAATGTTTAATTTTTTCTTTATTCACATCCAAGTCAAACTTAGACGTAATGGAGAAACACCAAAGGTACTTTCATTAGTACTAAGATTTTACAGCTATAATAACTGAAAAAAGAGGTAGTAAATTATCACTACTTTCAAATTATACAATTTTGTACCTGGTATGAACAAAAAGATAATTTAGTGTGGTAATCTGGTACAAAATTAATATGAGAACTAAATATCTGAAGTTTAAAATTTCAACAAGCTGATATATTAATAAGAAATATTCCAGACCTACATAAAAAAAGTTTAAATACTTCTGAATCTGAACAACAAGAGCAAAAAGACTTGAATAATTTTCAACATCAAGAAAAAAGTCAGGACTTCCCTGGTGGCGCAGTGGTTAAGAATCTGCCTGCCAATGCAGGGGACACGGGTTTGAGCCCTGGTCCGGTAAGATCCCACGTGCCGCGGAACAACTAAGCCTGTGCACCACAACTATTGAGCCTGTGAGCCACAACTACTGAAGCCCATGTGCGTAGAACCCGTCCTCCACAACAGGAGAAGCCACTGCAATGAGAAACTCACGCACCGCAATGAAGAGTGGCCCCTCATCGCCCCCCAACTAGAGAAAGCCTTGTGTGCAGCAAAGAAGACCCAACGCAGGCATAAATAAATAAATAAATAAATTTATTAAAGAAAAAGTCAATTCTCCTCAAATTGATGTATAAATTTATATAACCCCAGTAGAATATACAAACATTTTATTTTCATTTGGTACTTGCAAGCTGATTCTAATGCCATATGGAAAAACAAATAAATAATATTTAAAAATCCCTAAAAAATAACAGCTATGACATAACAGCTCTGACAAAATATTACTATATTATAAAAATTCAAAATGAAAACAATGTGGAACTATGTTAATAAATCAATTAATATACCATTCATCATATTAATAAAGCTGAAGAGAAAGTTATAGAATCATCTCCATAGACCAATGAGTCATAAGAGAAAGTTCTATCAAGTGATATTTGCAACTTACGTCACAAGTGGTTAATTTTTGTAGTATAAAAGTATCTAGAGAGCAATAAAGCAAAAATAACAACCCAAGAAAAATGACCAACATATATAGAAAAGGCAAATGGCTCTTTAAAAAAAATTTTTTTTAAAAAGAGCTCTCCACTTAACTAATGATAAGAAAAATACAAATGAAAGCTACATTGAGATACATTTGCTCTCCTCTTAGATTAGAAAAAATTCAAAAGTTTTATTAAGGACTCTGTTAGTATTAACATGTTTTATAAGTAACTCTCATGAATTATTGTGGGAATATGTATTATTGATGCACCCCTCTAGAAAACAAATGAGTAACAGCTATAAAATTTACAAATACATGTATTCTTTGACCTGGCAAATTCACTTCTGGGAGTTTATTCTCCAGTAGAACTTGTACAAGTATGAAGTGAATTATGTATAAGTATAGCCATTGCATCCCTTTTAATAATAGTCCAAGATTGAAAATAACCTAAACTTCCTTCAATAAAAGGCTAATTTTATAAATTATGCTAAATTTATATTATAAAATATCACATAGTCCTTATATCAAAAGTGAATGAGAATGAGTTCTGGGTCCTGAAAGGGAATGATTGCGAGAGATAAGAAACCAAAAAATAAAGATATGCAACAGAACATGTAGTATCTTTTATGAACTTGGTAATTATCTTCCTTATCTTCATTTTTCTCCCCCAACTAGAATGTAAGCTCATGAGATCAGGGACTTGTCTCTTAGTGTTTGTAGAAGAGTGTTTGTAATGTGGATGTGTGATGAATGGTAAAAGATTGTTAGGAGAAGCATGAGTTAGGGCAACTGACTAGTGTGGTGATGGTCAGGGGAGGCTCTGACAAGGAAGCTGAGCAGAAGAATGAGTATATTTCAGCAAAGGAGGAAGGAAAAAGTGTTCCAGATAGTCAAATAGTATATTCAAAGGCCCAGCACATATGAAGACTATGAGGGCAAATTTCCCACCACCTCCCTTTTCAACTTTTATATTTTTGTGCGTGTTATACTGTTTGACTTTAAATGAATTCTGCTGTTTTTATTGAGTTTACTAAATTTCTAGGTGTAGACTTAATATTCAACTTTAGAATTGTTTTCAAATGATTTTTCCAGAATAAAGCTCTAAAACTTATTAGAAAACTGATGATCCAGTTTGGGTTCTGCTCCTGCTATGTATGATATTTTTAGTCACATATTAATTGCCAATTTCTCTTGACTTGAAAAATCTATGGCTTCAGGGACAACTACTGACATAATATTGTTTGGAAAAAAATGTTTGAGGTGGTAAAAAAAAAAACTTTGAAGGTATTAATTAAAAATTTTCTCATTATTTGCAAATAATTTTCTAAAACTTTCTTCTCCACAGTGAATCAATAAATTTTATTGCTTCAGGGTCATTTGTTAAGTGGAGAGCACCAAAAGATGTATACTCTTTTTAGCTTTGAGTTCCAAAGCAAGCTATTGAAACTTATAGCAGAGTCAGTAGTCTTTAAAAGCCAAGGCTTTTGACTTGCAGTAGATAGACATTTTGGAATTCTAATTATCAAGTGTCTCATATAATAGCCTAGCATAAAGTTCATGCTGTAAACAGCAAAAAGAAAAGAGAATAATAAATCTAACCCATGAATCAAATGACATTTGTGAGTGCTGAGGAATGAGAAGCTTCAGAAAGGGAAATAGAAAGACTGGATTCATATTCCTAATACAGAGCTGGCTGCACTCCCTACGCCCAGTTAAGTTCTAGGAGATGGGAGTTGGGATGGTTGAGAGGTCAGTGGGAATTCCAGATATGTTTGGGAGGATCTAATGATACGAAATTCCTGAGCCATGTTCCCTCAGCCCTACGAGGCAATCCAAAGGGTTTGTAAGAATCCCTCCATGCCAGGTTGGTGCCATAATCTTCATACAAAAATGGTTAGCAGAAGGGCCTGTGATAGCACCTCCATTTATAATCTAGGATCATACTAACCCAAGAGACCCAAGAGAGTATCCTGAAATTCCTGTTTCCCCAGAGAAGGAAATTGAAGTGACTGAGAAAGTCAGCATCCCCAGTGGAGCTTGAGATAAAGGGCATAGGGTCATGGTAGCTCCACAGACATCTTGGAGGATGTAGCAGTAATGGGAGCAGATGACCAAGGGAGTGCCAGGTACATTTTAATGGATTCCAGGAGATGGCTGTAGACAAGATGCCTCTCCTTTATCTATGTCTGGGCACTCTGTACGTCACCCATCGTGCAACCTTAGATGCCATCCTAAGGAGAGAAGGACAAGAAAAGAACTCTGAACTGACAGAGCTTAAATTCTGAATTTACTGAGAAAAGTCACTAAGTATACCTCAAAGTTGTAAGACTGAATTTCCTGAATCAAATGAGTTGATAGACAAAAATAAAGAAAATAAAATTATTTGTCCCCCTAAGTTTATGGTCTGGTGACATTTACATATGTAACTTACTAAAAAAATTATTAAATTTCTGATGACAACTGAAATCAATTATAAAATGAAAAGTATGTTTATCAAAATTCTCATATGTTTTTGTATTAAATATCCAGAATCAGAACCTATGTTTAGTTAATCTGAACACATAACTGAGCTATATGGATGAGTTAAATTGAGTGGGAAAACAAATCACTGTACAATGTAATTGTTTATTTGAGGTACTTATATTTATCATGATGTATATTTATTGAAAACCCATTCTTTCAGCAGGCATAGAACTGTGCTGGGTACTGAGGGGAACTCAGTATCACCTTTTCTATTGAGGCTAAGATTATGTTTGCATAAAAAAAGAGGAATAAAGAAAGGAGTTCTAGCCTGAATGAATTAGATTCATTCACTGTCATTTAATACAGAGGCATTGACTATTGTTTTATGTTATTTCTATCTTTTGAAAGAGAAGAAAAATACTACAGTTTGTTAAAGAGAATGATTTCTTCTGTAGTTACAAATCAAAAAAATAATGTATGAGCCCTTTTGTACGTAATGCTTTCTTTGGAAACAGATTCAAAATTTTCCTCTTGGCATTTTCTTTTTTAAAAACCTGAGGCAAATACAGTGGCTATGAGACAGGGTAATGGAAAACTGGGAATTTTTTTTTCCATTTTTTTTCAATGGGTTTAAAGTAAAAATTGGGAGAGTACTTCAATACTTTTTTTCTTATTTAGGACTTTTCTTTCATTTTTGTGTATTCATTTAAAAGACTAAGTATTTGTCATTTCTGTTTGTGGAGTGCTATTAAAAATTCAAGAGTATGAGTTATGATTGCTGGGCATATCTGACAGAAACATCAAAGACTTAGATACATGGTATCCAAAGATACCATCAAAGACCTAGATATGAATGTGGTATCATAGGAGGAAATTATAGTTCATGCTTAAAAGTACTGATGGCATGTTCATAGCCCAAATATGAAAGGAACAAGTAAATACACGGAGGGAAAATGTTTTCTTCTTTAGAGGAAAAAATACTTGGACCTGAGTCTATAACTGAGGTCAAGGCATCATTTTTTATGCTTTATTTACTGAATCCATAAAAGTACTTTAACTTTTTATCTGAAAAAGTACAAATATGATATTGTAATTTTTTCTGAGTTGCCTCATTATTTGATGATAATATGCCTCTTTTGAATTTATTCACTAAAGAGATTATATTTTGCTATCCAATGGCTTAGTACAAAAGATACTGGGAGACTAACCTCTGGGCCAGCCGCATTGGAGATTCTAATTGTTTGCCATCCATCACCCTTAGCCACCACATCTGTGTCACTTCTGGATGGAAATTATATAGTCCTATAGAACATTTCAGAGTCATCTATCAAATCAAATTGCTTGTTCTCATGCCAACAGGAAATCCTATTCAAAAGGCATGGATGGGCAAAGCTTTTGCATAGTGAACTGCTAAGGAAAAAAAAGGGCAGAAACAAAGACATGTTTGCTGGAAAATGGGCAAGATCGTTTCATGTCATCTTACTTATTAATCTTTGCAACAACACTCTGAAGTAGGTATTGTTTCCATCATTTTATATTTGAGAAAAGTAAGGCTTACAGAGTTTGAGTGATCATCTAAAGGAACGTAGCTAGTTAAGCCCATATCCTGCCCAGTAAGTGAGCAGGAACACTGACCCACAGAGAGAAGCTGTGGTTGATACAGTGTCATCAGAAGGAAGCTGAAGGAGGGGGTTCAAAGCAAGTACCTTAACAAACCAATAAGCAAATAGAAGCTGAGATGGTCAGTCCCTGCAAGCTGAGTAGAAGGGCAGATGCTCAAAGTAGACTCAGGTAAAGTAAAATAGTTTAATGGAAATTAGTGTGAAGTTAGAGTTGATGCTTGTTATAAGGGACTCTATTTCTATCATTTATGTGACTAATTAAATTACCTTTCTTTTATCAGGCTTATTAGAGTTTTCCTATATTTCACTCATTAATTCTTCAAAAATAGTTAATGAGACACCTTGATAGAAGCAAGAGATAGAAATAGTACAGTGAGCTGTACTAGAAATGGTTCCTGGGGCTTCCCTGGTGGCGCAGTGGTTTGGAGTCTGCCTGCTAACGCAGGGGACGCGGGTTCGAGCCCTGGTCTGGGAGGTTCCCACATGCCGCGGAGCAGCTGGGCCCGTGTGCCACAACTGCTGAGCCTGCGCGTCTGGAGCCTGTGCTCCGCAACGAGAGAGGCCGCGATGGTGGGAGGCCCGCGCACCGCGATGAAGAGTGGCCCCCGCTTGCCGCAACTAGAGAGAGCCCTCGCACAGAAACGAAGACCCAACACAGCCAAAGATAAATAAATTAATTAATTAATTTTAAAAAAAGAAAACTTTAAAAAAAATTAAAAATTTTAAAAAATAAAAAAAATAAAAAAAATAAAAAGAAATGGTTCCTGCCCACGAAGAGCTTAAAGTCTATTGGGTGTGGGTGTGACTCAGGGTAGAAACTAATTAAACAAATATTAATTCAACAAAGGGTGGGTGGGTAGCCCCCCATCTCTGAAGCCTGGTGTTCATGCCTTTATGTGGCTCACAATTAAGAATTGTGGGTGGGACCTGTGTCTCTTCCTCAAGAAGAATGGATTCAGGTGACATAGCAAAGTAGAAAGAATTGAGAGAGGGAAAATGGACTCAAACCTAGATGTCTGATATTAAACAAGAGCTAAGGAAGACAGAATTGCTGACAGATTCTGTTAGGAGTGAGACATTGAGTGGATTGAAACCCTGAAAGAAATGAAATTAGAGACTCAAAAGGTAAGAAGTTTCAGTTTCATCAACGTGAATATTGAACTCATTAAGAGAAGGAAAGTAGAGTAAGAGAAACAGAAGAAAGAAAACACGGCTCTTCATAGAGGCTATTTATACCATAATTCCCTAACAATCAGTAGTAAATTGGGTGAGAGTGCTCCGGAGCAGGAGGATAATATATATGGCAGTAAAGTCTAATATCTAGATGTGACAGTGACATCACTGAATTCTGTTACCAAAGCAATTACTTGAAAACTTTCATCAAAACAACTCAACAAATCATAGTACAAACACTCTTACAGTTATGAAAAAAGAGGATGGAGAGCTATTCCATGTTGTATGTGCTTCAAAGTCCTGAAGCCAGTAGTGGTTAATTGTCCCAAACTGTCACTGATTTTCATGTGATGCTTTTCTTCCTCTATATCTTTATTCTGATATAAAATATTAATAATTACCATATTCTTTTAATCATTTGTGGTATCTATAATCTTAATGAAGTTCTAAATATTATTTCTTCTGGAAATAATTACAACTTTCTAAAATTAATTGCTCTATACTTTCACTTGATAAAAATTAATAATTTAAATGGGGTGTTACAACAAGAGAATGACATTTTTATCTTATTAAAATTTATTTTTACCCGTAATTCCTTGTAAAGTAAAAGAATCTTAGAATCTCTTCTTTAACTTCTGACATTTTTCAGGTTATCCTGAATATTTTCATGATAAATAACATCAGTGATACATGTTTAATATAAGAGCCCATACTAATATACCTTTTACCATAACCAGATTAAAATTTTGAAAATCATTGTTAATTTAAATAAGAAAAGGGAAAAGAATTCTGTTTATTAAAATAGTATGTTCGAAAGATAAAGTCTTTTCCCCGTATTATTTTCCAATGCTGGAAAGTGAACAACGTGAAACCAGGTGACTGACTCCTCAAACATCAAGCAAAGATCTTGTAAAAATACTCAAAAGAATTTGATTTGATTTTGCGGGTTCATCCTGATTTAGGTTCTTGTAGTTGTTTTATTAATTTTGAGAGCAACAAAAACAAATGTTAACAGATTTCATTATGAATCAGACATTGTTCTAAACAATCAATCTTCAAAAGAATCCTGTGATGAAGATACTATTATCATCCTCATTAAACAGATGAGAAAATTGAGGTTCCAAGACTTTGGATAAATAGTCAAAGACAGGGGAATTCTCTGGCGGTCCAGCGGTTAAGACTCCACTTCGACTGTTGGGGGCGTGTGTTCCATCCCTGGTCGGGGAACTAAGATCCCACATGCCTCACGTTGGTGGCCAAAAAAATTAATTTAAAAAAAAAATTGGTTGAAGATAATACAGTTATTAATCCTTGAAGCCCAAATACAGATATAGACCATCATGACCAAGTATATTCACAAACACATGCAAAATCGCCTGGGCAGTCTTTTTTTTTAATTCATCAAAGAGTCTAAAAAAACCCCAATATTCCTTAGATTACTTAAACACTATGCTTAAGGTTCTGACCTGGCAAAATGCCAGGCTAGATGACAGCCACATTTTTTTTATATACAATGTTTTCCCTTCCTCAAAAAAAATGGTTTTTTGACTCTGTCCTTTCATAATCACTGTAGTCAGTTTCTCTTCTTCAAAATGCATGGACCTAGGTATCTAATATAATGAATCTGAGTAAGTGTATCGATCATATATTACACCTTGAAGTATTGACAGATGGAATGGGGGCTGTTTAAAGTCAAATAAAGAAACAATTATTTCAAAGAATATTTATTCAAACTCAAAATACATTTCTAAGAACCTAGGGGAAAATTAAATTCATTTTAAGACTCCACCACTTGGAATGCAGGAAAGGTAAAATCAAAATACAAAAGAAATGTAATATAAATGAAATCGTGGCATGAATTCTAATAAACATTCTAAAGCTAATGCAGTAAAATTAAAAGCCATTAAATTAGCTTATAAGTAGCTATTATCACAACAAGCTCATAAATCATATCTACAAATTGAATATGAACAATAACAATTAAGATGCAATCTCATCATACTTGGATAGAAATTTGAATCTTTTGCCATCAAAAATTAAAAATCAAGCAGTGAGTAAATTTACTTAAAATGAGGATATTAACAGAATTTTGAGAGAAGGTGTTGGAAGAGATCCAATAAATAATAAAAAGTAAAGATTTTAATATGCTTTTTGTTCTTTGAACATCATAAATTTCCTAAAAGGAGTTTCAAATAAGTATTATCAAATGGAAAGCATCACTTAAAATAAAGGCATCTTTGAGCCATGATATTCAGATTGAGTAAGAGGAAGCCACTAGGGATCCAATCAGTATGATTTTGGATGCTAAGAGTTATGAAATGAAATATCAAAATGCTCCTTGATCTCCTTAGCAAGCCTTTAATGGCAGAATCTCCAGTATGAATCCCTAAATATTTCATGCACTGAATTAATTTAACTTATTCTGCAAACCCCTTACCTCTCCTCACCCCATACCTCACCAAAACTAAACAAAACAACTTATCCTGGTTTTCTTAGCTTATGTTAGAAGTGCAATTATTCACTGGAGCAAAATCCCACATATAAAGAAAAAGATCACAATCTTTTCTAAGGAAGTACATTTGCATTAAAAACTGCTTTCATGATGTCCTTTAATTTGGCAATTTATCACCACACATTTAATAATTTAAGTCTGTGCTTAGGAATATAAACCTGACTGGGAGTAAGTTTCTTTTTTGTTTTTCCTTTTCCTTTTCCTCTTCTTTTCCCTCTTCCTTTTTCCTTTCTTCTTCCCTCCCCTCCCCACCCCTCTTCTCTTATTTCTCTCTCTCTCTCTCTCTCTCTCTCTCTCTCGGGCACAACTTAGAACTAAATACAATTGTCTTATTGCTTTCATGGTTTCAGAAAATGTGTTGAATCAACAAAACTGTTATAGCATTACAAAAAAAATGGAACATTTGGGGTACAGCATAATTGTTTATTTTTAAACAAAATCTGTAATAGCAATTGTGAATAAGTTTGTCTGTCATCTCATATCCTAATGTCCTCTATAACCGAACCTCAAGTGAAAGTATATTACTTAAAATCCTCATCAAATAATCAGGTTTCACAGAATCAAAAGTTCCACAAAGGTTGTTTTATTGAGGATGTAATGAGAAATTTATCATTCAAATAGCTTTTATACAGTCTTAATTTTCATAATAAAAAATTTGGTAGCTGAACTTAGGAAATGTGAACATGGTACTCTTTCATACTTGAGAAAATGAAAAAGATGAGAAAGTTACAGTAAAGTTTGTTATAAAAACTGGAAGGGAATCTTAAAGCTGCCCAGGCCTAACTATTTATTTTTCCCATAATCAAACCAATACCTGGAGAGGTGATGAGGCTTGAATTTGCAGTCTTGTTCCATATGAGCCGTCAATGGCACCCCTTTGTTTTTAAGATAAAAATCAAAACTCCTTAACTTGAAACACAAGGACCTCAATGATCCTGCCTGGAACACCCCACCACTGCCTGTTCCCTTTCAGTCTGACTAAGAGTTAGGAGGATTTCTCCAGTCAGTTCAAATATCACCTCCTCAGCAAAGGTTTCTCCAACGTCTCTCTTTCTTTTCCCTGTCACACTGAATGATAAATCCCAAGAAAACAGGCTTATTCTTGTCTGTATCCCCAGTGTTTGCATACTGCTTTGCCTGTAGTAGATGCTCAAGAAATATTTTTTTAGTTGATAGTTGAAATAACTATGACATTTGAGTAATTTAGCATCATTTGGACAGACATCAGTCTGATTCTCCCCTCATTCTTGTCCCTTTAGCCAAACTTTTCTCTATGTCCTCTAATTTCCTAATAACTTTAAACTCTGTCCTGCTTTCTTTATCCCACTTGCCATTACTGTATTTTAGATAGTGAGTGGCTCACTTCTGTGTGATTGCAAACATCCCTTAACTGACGTCCACATTTCTGTTTTTGACCTCCTTCAGAGTGCTGCCACCTATCTTTTATAATAGATCTAGAAGCCTACAACTTCTCATCACCTCCTTTGCTGCTCCCCTGCTTTGAATTGTTGTCACCTCTTGTCTTCATTCCTTAATGGTTCCCCAGCAGGTCTCCCAAAGTCTACCCTTACCCTCCTACAACCTATTCCCAAGAAAGCCACCAGAATGATCATTTTAAATTTGCTATGTCATGTCACTTTTCAGCAAAATGGGCAATGTGTCCCAGGTCTTTATATTGCCTTATAAGGGCCTGCATTTTCTGGACCACTTTGTCTCACTGATCTCCAGCTTATTCATTCTGTTCCAGCCATGCTGACTTTCTCAACACACTCTTGTCTTTGAGCTTTTGATAAAATACTCCCACTGCCTGGAACCCTCTTCACCAAATAATTATTTGGCCCAGTCTCTACCTCATTCACCTCTTCATCCACATGATATTTTCCCAATGGTGAGCTTTCCTGAATGCCTTTTTAATACTGTGCAATGCCAAGGATTCCACAGAGTATTCTTTTTCTTTTTTTCTTTTGGCTGCGTTGGGTCTTCATGTCCATGCGTGGGCTTTCTCTAGTTGCATTGAGCGGGGGCTACTCTTTGTTGCGGTGTGTGGGCTTCTCATCGCGGTGGCCTCTCCTGTTGTGGAGCATGGGCTGTAGGCATGCGGGCTTCAGTAGTTGCGGCACGTGGGCTCAGTAGTTGTGGCTTGCGGGCTCTAGAGCGCAGGCTCAGTAGTTGTGGCTCATGGACTTAGTTGCTGTGCAGCATGTGGGATCTTCCCGGACCAGGGCTTGAACCTGTGTCCCCTGCATTGGCAGGCAGATTCTTAACCACTGCACCACCAGGGAAGCCCCACAGAGTATTCTTATACCTCCTTTTAATGTCCTGTTTTTCCAATTGTCTATAGGACTTATTAACTTCAAACATATCATACAATTTGCTCTTTATTATGTGTATAATCTGTCTGTCCTTACTGGAATGTAAGCTCTATAAGGGGAGGAATCTTTGCTTTATTTGTCCATATATCCCAGACACTTAAAAAAAAAAAAAAATGCCTGGAATATAGTAGATGCTCAATAAATATTTCTTTAATGAATGTAAATGTGGTACAAGGACATTATGCAGCTGTGCCTTAAAAGATTATAAGTCAAAATTCTTCCACAATGTTCAGTGACAATATTAACTTCTTTTCATGAACAATTATATACTTTTTTCCTCTTTCTTTTTGGTTACTCCAAGCTTTATTCGTCTATAGTCAGCCAAGGTCTTTCTTCAAGCCTCTACTGACAGTCTTTTCTAAGCAAGCAATCCAATAGGATGACCAAATGCAAACAAGGGGGAGTTTGAGCATACTAAAACACTGCCTTCAGGGAAGTAAGATCAGTTGGGTAGGATATGGGCATGGTTGCGTGGGTACATAAGTATCCCAGTAAGTTTTTAGGCCATCTCTCACAATGAGGCATTAATATTGCTAAACTACCATGCAGAGTGAGAAGAAAGGCTTGGGAAACAGGAACACAATTGCTAAAGTTCAAGTTGATATTGAAATTCAAAAATAACAGTAGTTCAGGCACATATAGGAAAGGTGGAGCTACAGCATAGGAATAAGGATCAGAGAAAACAGATATAAACTATAACAAAAGGCAAAAAAACAAAAACAAAAGCTCAGCTAAAAATGAGAGAAGGAGCAAGGAAAACCTAAATCCAGGCAGTTGGTGAACAGCATATTTGAAGGAAAAGTAAACTTATGGCTAAGTGATAGAAGCAGATTCAAAGGTGCTAGTGACAATAAAAATCTTGACAAAACAGGATGTTTCAGCCCGTGAATTGTGCATTCATCCCTTGATGTCAGTAACTAGTCCCTAAGCATGACTATTATAAGGCTCAATATGGCCATGACGTTAGACAGGTAAAATATTACCAACTCACTCTTAGTAAAGAAGATCTTTATCAGTTCCTATTTTCTAAAAAAATTCATCTATTCACAATTGCTCTGCTCTGTTCTAAGTCAGCTGATTTAACGCTGTTTGGAAAGGAGTTGTGGATGTATGGGGGTTCAATTCCTTTTTCTCCACTCATTTGCCCAATCATAATGTAAATATCGTTAAGATAGAGTGCTTTACTTGGTTCTGTTACATATTCAGTTACATCTTCAAATCTTACTCAAAAGGAGGCTTGTTAAAATATGTTCAGTGAGCTAGCAGTATGATAAGCATAGTTATAAGAAAGTACTTCCTGTTATTGTAAGTTTTGATTAATGAAAGTTGTTTCCTGAAGATTCAGAATAATATGCTGTCCTTATAAGAGCTAAATCAATATTTTCTTGGTGTGAAAGCTTCATTAAGAAAAAATTTCTGCATATGATTTATTGAAATGTATTATTACTATAAAATATTGGTTTATAATCTGTGGTAGTATTGATGCTAAAAGCACAAAACACATCAAGAAGATGTCTGAATTTACGACTTTAGAAAGAACTATTTGCAATGTTGATTAAAATACTCATGAAGGACTTTTGAAGTTGTATATAGCTGGTTTTCATGGATATATTTGGTCTTTGTAGAAGCATATGGAAATGCATATTTAATTTGACAGTATTTTGCAAATCATACCCACTTCAGAATACCTTGCAAAGTAGAAATGCTTCCATATGCTAGAAGATGGTTTGTCTGTTATGCTGAGAGTAAAGAAAGAGCTATATATCCAACAACAAAATTTTAAAAATATTTTCTTGGGCATTGTGGATTATGAAAGTAAAGGAAAATCAAATGGACAATGTCCTTGTACTTAAACATTTAGAATTAATTTAGTCAATTTTTCAAACAATCACATTGGACATACTAAGATGAATTCTCACAAGGATCACAGGCCCCCTTAAAAAAAAAAAAAGAATCAAATGGGCATTTTCTGCCTAGGTTTCCATGCCTGTGCCAAATCTTCTGAGACTCTGACCACATCTGATTGGAGCAAGGATTTATAAGAGAACGAAGGCAAGCTATCTCTACAAGACCTTACCATGATGTAGACAAACCTCAATTCTAGAGAAAAGGATAACTCCCACTCAATCAAACCCTCTCCTCTGGGATGGAGTTAAAAACAAGTGACCAAAGAGAAAATGGATCATAGGAATTCAGACCTCCGTTCTGAGTAATGCATTCCAAGTATTCCTGGGGCCTGTGAAGTTGGCACAGCTCAGTCTTGGAAGCACCAGGACCCAGTGGGTCTGTGTGTGATGAGCAGTTTCCCAGGCTGCCCCACACAACATGTATCATTGCACCGTGGTTGTTTTGACAGTTGTAAAGAGTCAGATGGATACATGTGTTTTCTCAACAAGAACAAATAAGAGTTTAGCAATAGCTCTTCATAGTTTATATTAAAAACCCTTGCAGATTCTGAAGGTTACTTTAGGGACAAAACTTGAAGTAATTAAAACAAGAGCTGAAGCTCTTTGACAAGTTTTACTTTTTGTGTTTAAAAGGTTCACTGACCTCATATATCTCCAGGGACACTAGTCTGCAATTTTCAAAGAGAAAATAAATTTTGAGTTTTCAAAGGACTTCAGTTTTCTCAAATTAATCTTTATGTCATCATTATCTGAGAATAGTGATTTGCAAGCAACAATGGCTTTAATGTATATTTTTATACTGATGATTACTATTTTGGTTTTCTTTTAAGAGCCAGGATTCCTTTATCTCTTAAATTGAGAAAATCAGATTATTTACTGAAATTATTTTTAACTGTGATCATGCCTCAGTGCATAAACGTTATTTTTATGATCCCAGCTTAAATTCACACGCGAAAATTATCTAGATGATTTTGCACAGTAAAAAAGTGTCAAGCCAAGAAGATGAGGGATCCTTTTAGAGTTATTGATCTAAAATGGTTTCTGAATGAAGACAGGTATAGGTTATATGCCATGAATCCATAAATGAGTTTTCTTCAATCAAATTGTCTTCTTTTGGATCCCTTACAATGAGGCTTTGGGGACTAGGATTTACAATAGGTATAACCCACTCGTGAGCATGGCTCTGGAACTAAGAGTATGAAGCATACTTGATTTTACCACTGTTTATAATTTCTAAAATATTGTAGAATAGAGATAAAGAGCAATTTTATGATAATCGGCAGATTTTTAAATGTTAAGTCAATAACTCAGATTCCGTAAAAATTCTAGTAAAGAGTATAAAAAGAAAAAGATCACTTGACGTATCCCTTAAAGAAATGTCATTTAAGTAATTCTTTCTTCTTTATACTTCCTTAAATTTATGAGACTAATCAAGTGAAATCTCCCTCATAGGCAACAATTTCAGCTTTCAAAGTAACAGAGAGAAAATTTACTCACTTAGTTAACATAGCATTCCATTTTGCAGAGGAATTGTATCTGTAAGTTTCACCACCAACTTCTTCAAGCTTTTCCAAAGCAGCTCTGGGTTAAAGTTATCTATTCCTTCACTGTTCCTATGGCAATATCTGAAAATTCACCCAGCAATTATTAAGAAATTGCCTTGTGGCACATATTCTATCCCTGTGTTACTTGTCATTTAAATTGTTTATTCAGCTATTGAAATGGCATCTCTCCAAATAGATTGTATGATTTAAAAATCATATGCAATATCCTATATTTATTTCTATCTATTAAAGTTTCTTGTACAAAAATATATGTTGGTTATATTTGCTCGTGCCTCCTCTATTGACTCAGGAGCTTTCTCTTTACTTGGTAAAGCAGTGAGCACCTTAGAAAGGACACTCGTTTTGGAGTAGGATAAAATGGAAGGTTCATCATGTTTAATTCCTAAGATTGGAAAGATGTATGGATATACTGGAAGTCCTCATTATTTGATTACAAATGGAATACTGGGAAAAGGCCATTTAAAATACATCTATTTTAAAACAGTAAACCATACTTTTTTTAGTAAATAATGGAGGAAAACATAATAAAAGATTTGATTGAGATGCTCTTGAAAAATAAAATTTTAAATTGTAAAACAAATTTAATTTATAATTTGACAAAACTTACATTAAAATTATAATATGCTAATTATTAAAAAGAATAATAAATTGTGGGGTTTTTGTGTGTATTTTAACAAATGTGAGAGCAAACTACAATCTTTTTTTTTTTTATTAAATTAATTAATTTATTTATTTTTGGCTGTGTTGGGTCTTCGTTTCTGTGCGAGGGCTCTCTCTAGTTGTGGCAAGTGGGGACCACTCTTCATCGCGGTGCGTGGGCCTCTCACTATCGCGGCCTCTCTTGTTGCGGAGCACAGGCTCCAGACGCGCAGGCTCACTAGTTGTGGCTCACGGGCCTAGTTGCTCCGCGGC
Source organism: Balaenoptera musculus (assembly GCF_009873245.2). Lineage (NCBI taxonomy): Eukaryota > Metazoa > Chordata > Mammalia > Artiodactyla > Balaenopteridae > Balaenoptera > Balaenoptera musculus. The sequence continues at coordinate 26,830,199 of NC_045791.1, read as the reverse complement.
ATGTGGGATCTTCCCAGACCAGGGCTCGAACCCGTGTCCCCTGCATTGGCAGGCAGATTCTCAACCACTGCGCCACCAGGGAAGCCCTTCTTTTTTGTATTACATTTAACTTTTTTTTTTTTTTTATAAATTTATTTATTTTTGGCTGTGTTGGGTCTTCGTTTCTGTGCGAGGTCTTTCTCCAGCTGCGGCGAGCAGGGGCCACTCTTCATCGCGGTGCGTGGGCGGGCCTCTCACTGTCGCGGCCTCTCTTGTTGCGGAGCACAGGCTCCAGACGCGCAGGCTCAGTAGTTGTGGCTCACGGGCTTAATTGCTCCGCGGCATGTGGGACCTTCCCAGACCAGGGCTCGAACCCATGTCCCCTGCATTAGCAGGCAGATTCTCAACCACTGCGCCACCAGGGAAGCCCTGTATTTAACTTGTTTAGCATGAACATAAAGATGATCATTTCCACAAAATTTTTGAAGCATTCATCATTTCCTTTTAATCCCTGATATTCTAGTCATTTGCTTTTGAAGTACCGTGTCTAATTTCGTCTACTTCATCTGTTAATGGTTCTGACTCTGACATATTCTCATTGTCCATGATTTTGTGATTCAGCAGTTCTTCAGTATCACTTGCATCATGAAATCCTGAATCTCTTGAAAAATTTTACTTTACAATTCATTTGCATTAAGTTTTTATTGTGTTATGCTTATAACATTCTATAATCAGCAAGAGTCCAAACTTTTTTATAATAACATAGAGATAAATGCTAATACTAATTGGGAAAGGGTGTTTAGAAAAGGCTAATTTTATAAGTGGGTAGTTCATTAGTGAAAATTTCCTACTATGACAGTTTTTGCTTTCCTACATTGTCATATATCTTTGGGGACTGGAATAATGCTTTGGTAATCAGGAACTCTTGCAGTTTGCAATCAGATGAAAGTAAGGGCTAGAAAGTAAGCAAGTGGTAAAGCTGGAAATGCAAATTGGTGTCTTCTACAAATGTCTGTTGTTGACATAATGACTGTGGATGAGAAACTCCTGGGCAAGAGGACCAAGGGTTGAGGCATTGAGAGAATCAATGAAAAAGTGAAAGAGAAAACCTTATAAAATATAGAAGAGTAATCACATACATTGGAGCAGAAGCAAGAGAAAGTGGTACACTGGAAGATTAGGGCTGTGGGAGGTACACATTAAGGACAAAGGGGATGGCCAAGTACATTTAATATGGCTGTCTTATAGGGCGGGAAGTTGTGGCTGAGAAGTCATCCATGTTAATTCATACTGAACATCTAACTCCAGAAACATGCTAAATAGGTAGAACAGATGCCCTGGGAGGTCTAGGTCATAGATCAACTAGGGATTCTGTGGAAACTCTCACTGAGAAATCTATTGATACTGGCCTGTTCCATTTGAAAGCATTTGGAGTCTTGTGAATTCACACACCTACACTTCCTTTTTCTCTCAGCATTTAACAACAAGACCTTATGCAGGTAGTAGACAAGGATGTGATAAGTAGTAAGTCAGAAAGAATCACAGAAACCAAAACAAAGTTTAAATTATAGATGAGTTTTGGGCTATGGCATTCTCCAGTATTGCCTGGAGAAGTATGTAGAATCACATATATCAAGTCAGCACTCCCCAGAACAAATGTGCATTAGATGATCTCTCCATATAACATTAATACAGTTGGGTCAAGCAAGCATGGTACATGCTTATAATTTTTTGTCTTTTTTTCTAAATTTTCTTGATGCTTATTATTATCCTTTCTTAGACTTCCCTATATTGTTTTATAGGAAACAATGTTGTTTTCCTATATTGTTCCTCTTTTTTTAAGTTCCCTAATAATAATAATAACCTACATTTCTGAGTTCTAAAATATGCCTTAACCATGCACTGATGTCAGCCAGCCTCTTCTATTGATTCTTTTTAACCTGCAAATGACTTATTATAATAAAGGAGATGAGTCAATTTCTCAATAAAGCCTTAAAAATGTTATCTCTACTTAAAGTCTTCAATCAAATACCTCTAGCTGTTTATGGAAATGTGTTGGCATGATTTGAAATTCCGGCATTTAAAAAAAATTATCAGTAGGCCCCATTCTTGGCCACTCAGAAAACTTAAAAAAAAAAAAAATTGTAGGGGAAACTAGCATTTCAAGAGATTTACTATATGAGACCATTTGGAGGTTTTTTATACCAGCATGGAAAGTGAGGAACAGCAGTTTTCTTGTATGTGTTATTTCACTGGACAGGGTGAAAAAGTAAGCCATAGAAGGAATCTTAATAGCTCACATAATCCACTCCTGTTTTCATGCTAGAGTCTCTCTAAAAAAAAAGAAGAGGTGGGTGGTGGTGTCTTGAATTGCAGTCTATGGGCTCTCAACAGAAGAATCTTTTTACGGTCCTCAGATATGTTTGAATTCCCTAAAACCAAAAGGTTAACTATTGATCTAAAGTCTATCAGAAAGGTCAACACTTATAAAGTTAAAAAGAAAAATTCAAGATATTGAAGTACTTTTTTTAAAGTGATATATTTCTGATTGTCAAATTCTTATAATTAAAATATTTCCCTTCATATTTCAGAGCAAAATTTAACTGTGTAGACTAAATTGAAGTCAACCCTGAAGGAAAAAGACACAAGATGACATTTACTCAAAACCATTTCTAATTTTGTATAATTCTTAGCTACAGACAAGGTTTAGAATATGACACTGGAATGAGAAAAAGTGATGATAAACTAGGAAAAGGTCAAATTCTAGTTGAGAATAATAGCTTGAGTTATAATGCTTAATGCAGTGGACTGCCTCTGGCCTCTACTCATTCTTTTTATTGGCAAAGGTTCTTGGAAAAAGTCTTAGGTCACCATCAGTTTTGAACAATGGCCAAAATGCCTATTCAAACAAAAGGAAGTGAAATTTCTTGGTACAGATGTAATTTACCAGTCGCTAATGGGAACATCATATAAAAGATACTTTGAAATTATATAATGAATATTACACTTTTAGAATTCAGGATTACATGTTCCGGGATCCACTCACTACAGCAGGTAGGCCAGCCGCTCCCATAATGCCCTTCTTCTCAGCCTTGATAAACATTTATGCATTATGTTTAACCATGCACCTAGAATGCCCCTCACTAACTTCCACCTTCGTCCTGTCCTACCTCTTTATCGAAGGCTTTGACTACACAGTCATTGCACTATAAATATGGGGTCAAATGATATAAAATAAAAAATGATTTAAATATATATACTTAAAAAATACTTGATAAAGGACGAATGGACCAGGAAAAGTTATATGTACTCTTTATTTGAAATAATGTGTTTAGCCACTAGATGTCACCCTTTTTTAAGCGACAAAGTTTACTTGACAAAGTTTACAACATAAACAGCAGTTACATTCCACTATAGGGTAGAAGTTGGTACCATTGGAATTAGTCCCTCTGATATCACATAAAAAGAAGCTTTAACAACAAACAAACGAAGAAACAGCAACAAACAGGCTTTCCTGTAAGAAGGGCTACATGAGTCAGACTGAATTGAGTCATCAGTCTCCAAAGCCAGATAGTTAAAATGCAGCAATAGTTAATAATGTATAATTTTCAAAAAAGTTAATAGCATGGCTCTCATACAAGTATAAAATGAACACATATAAAGATCTCAATCAACTCATTAATTAGCAAGGGAGCCAATTAAGATGGTGAGGCCAGTATGAGAGAGAATTCAAGGAATAGAGACTTACAGGGTCAGTCTGAGCTTGGCAATAGGTACAAAATGGTTTAATGTCCCAAAGGTCACAAGCCGTAACCTTTAAGGCTATGTTTCCTGCTTGAGAGAAATGATCTCTACTAGGCAAAATTCTACAAGTTAACATGCAACTTCACATTGAGGCAACAAAATACTTAGCCTACATGTATGGATCACCTATCATGCTTCAGTGGCTATGCTAAGTGCTTTACATGCATCATCCCATTTTAATCTCACAGTAATTGCCTATGAGGTAGATGCTGATGTTATCTTTATATAGAGGCTAGAATACTATGAAGTCAAGGACATTCTTCAGGTTATGGACCGGCAAGTGAGTGATCAAGCTGGAATGTAAATCTGGTCTGTCTGCATGGTCTTTCTCCTGGGAGCATAGACTTAACCATTGCTTACTGGGTCTAGAGGATGTTGGGATTCTACAAGATGAGGCACATGCGAACACACTACAACCCCTCCACCCTCTCCTGTTCCTCATCCATGAAGGGCAAATAACGGTGAAAGAAATCTGAAGTGCAATAGAGATGCTGTAAAATCAGTTAAACTGCTAACACTTGCATTCTCTAGAATTTTGTAGATTACTTACTACACCCTCCCTTCCCTTTGCTGATTCCTCTATTGCAATTTAAATAAGTGGAGAGTTGGAAATGCTCAAGGTAGTGAGTCTTCACACAAAGGCAAGCAATACCTTATATACTGTCTATATGGAAAACACTTACGCTAGGTAAAATGTTGTCAATGTGGTTAGCTAAAAATGAAAAAGAGAGCTTTTAAAACATGTATGGTATTCCTATAATATAATATACGCTTTATATTCTTTTCAGAGAATTTGGGACAAGGGGAGAAATCTAATGTACTGACAATATACTCAAGGAAGATGTCTGCCTAACAAAATACTTGCCTAAAAAATGCTCTATTTAATTTTAAACCTTTAAAATCTTGTGGAAATTTTAGACATAATTAAATGAGCTATAGAAACTCATCTTAAATTTGTAAGATTTATATGCACAGAATCTCAAAAATGTGAGGTGCTCCAAGCTTTATTACTAATTCAGTTTCAATTCTTATAACGATTATACTACTCAGCCAGTGACTGAGAAGATTCAGAGAACTAATCAAATGTTATTATATTACCTATTAGGAGTCTAGACAGTCTCCTCATCACATACACTCTGATACAACTTTGAAAGGATTTTTTTTACAGAATATTATTTCTTTATCTCCATACCAGATAAAAAAAATTGAAACACTTAAGAGTTCCCCAGTCAAATAAAAATGTGTAAATTTGTTGGTGTATCACATTTGCATTTATACTTGCTCTAAAAAAATGGAGTGCTATATAAAAATTGAAAAGTATTTCTTTTTATGTAGTCAGTCTGTTGTTCAGTGTTCAGCTTCTTCAGTTTTCATGGATTATAAAATTTTTTAGGACAGAAGATACTCCTTACAAGACCATCTTATAAGTTTCCAGCTTTAAAGGTAGATGTAATTTTAATAATCACATACCACTTTTAAGCTCTATTAGGCACAGCTCTAGTTGCCTTTGATTTATTCATCAATGTGAGAAACCTGAAATTTTCTAAAGTCTAATTTTTGAAAAAAAATTAAGTAGTCTCTTCGCATTAAACCATCTGCTCTGCATGATTACAGGGACTCATTTTTAGCCTTGAAGCTTCCCTTTTGTGATTAAATTTCTTGTTCAACCAAGTGAACTCTTTGGAAACCATTTATTTCCGATAAAGCATATCATTGTTCATAGAGTAGTAAAATAATTATAATCAGTCCAGATTCTTATTGGATAGCATCTTAAAGAGCTTATGTAAATTTAGCACATTATTAATGCAAATTCATTTATTCATCACCAAAGAAGAATCTAAAGATAGTACTCACGCAGGTTTAATTGTATAGGCATGCTTTTCATGGACAAAGGCACCAGCAAGACCTCCTGCTCCTGTATTTAAATACTGGATTGAGAATAAATTAAACTGTTTGGGTTTACCTAAATATGTATGACAAAAATAAACAATGTAATAATTTGACTTTTTTGTTATGAAACCAACTTTTGACAAGATCAGAATGTGTGACTATTTGAACTTTTATAATAAAACAGAATTTGGAGTTACCTTGTTTAAAGAAAAAAAATGAAACATAGCATTATTAATTGAGAATAAATAGCTATTACTTTTTTAGACAAATTTTGTCCCAACTAGTAGATAACAGTTCCAGTGACATTTATCTCATTTCAGAGCTCATTCATTTCAGTTATTTTGTCACAAGATATTTAAATAATAATAAAAGATTATATTTTTAAAACACCTAAATTAAAATAAAATTGGTTTTATTTCCATGCTCCCTGTCAATTAACTTGTCTTCAAATGTCAATACAAAGTTGATTCCATAAGAATTATCTTTACTTATGTAGAAATTTCACAACATATCAACAAAAAACTCAGATCAATTTGAATTAAGTTCTAAGTGTGGAGCTTTTTTTCCAGAACCTCCTGACTTTTACAGAGCAGCCAGGGAATTGAAGGAATAGTATTCTATTAGAGGATGGAAATATCAAAATTTAATAACCTATACTATTCTATCATGTGACTCTACAGTTAACTAAAGTCAGAAAATACAGTAATGAAAGAAATGGAGGTAAGTAATTCAAATACTTAAAATTGGCCACTGATCCAGTTTTACATTTAGATTAATGTCAATGTGGAATAAAAGAATAAAAATATATTAACTAGTTTGTTGATACCTTGTAGGAGCACCAGCAGGCAAAATCAACTCCCCACTCATGTAAGTGGAGTTCAACATTTCCAACTGCATGTGCCAGATCAAAGCCAACCAAACAACCCTGGGGAAGAACATAATAAATTTTGAATTCGCTTAATGATTTGAAATAGTAAAGACAGTATATTTAAGAAAATCTTTGACACACTGCTGTACCATAAATATAGTTCATCCTTTGGTACAGTGACTCACGAAGTGAGTCACAAAATCCGAGGCATTCCCAAGACCCTTTCAGGTCAAAACAATTTTCATACCATGAAGAAGACATTCTTTGCCTTCTTCACTGTGTTGACATCTGCACTGATAATGCAAAAGCAATGATGGGTGAAATTGCTGGCACCTCAGCACAAATCAAGGTAGTGGAAGCTTGTACTGTCATTGTGTGTCAAAGCCATTCAGTTACAGCATGAAAAAGTTAATTTCACTTATATATCTCCTTGATAAAAGTATAAAACTAATACATTTATATTAAATCTCAATATCTTAATTTTCCTATTTTTAAGTTTAATGTGGGAATTATGCATAAGACATTTGACCATATCCTGAAGTAGGATGGTTGTCTCAAAGTAATGCACTTATGCAGTTATTTGAGTTGCAAGCTGAATTAGCCACTTTAGCTTACTGGAAAACCGTTTTTGCATGAAAGAGCAACTTATATACAAACAATAGTAAGTCATACTTAGGTATTTGACAGACATATTTTGGAAAATTGAGTCTGTCAATTTAAGGAAAATAACTCACAGGATTTGTTGCCAAGGAAAAAAAGTAGTTACCAAGATAAAGCAGAATTTTGGAAAACTTGTATCCACTTTTATGAATATGACCATTTCCCAGTATTTAAAGATATTTCTAATGAGTTTAGAAGTAATATATAATCTTAAAAAGAACATATACTGAAATATGTAAATATCAATATTTGTAAAATATGCATAACAATGAACCAATATTTTCCAAATGACCAACGCTTATTGTTATATATCATGCATGGATAAAAGATCTATTCAAAATGAAAAATCAGCCAATGGATTTTAATGTAGCAAAGCATAGAAAGATCAGTGATTTGGTTTCACATTTCATACCACAACTCCCAAGAAGTTCTCACTTGTCAAATTCTGGTGTAGTATCAAAGAATATTCACAATTAACTGAAAAAGCTATTAAACTACTTTTACTTTTTCTAAATATATATCTGTACAAGGTCCAATTTTATTCCTATGCTTCACAAAGGAAAAAAAAAATCAAGAGATTGAATGCAGAAGATATATAAAACCAGTTGCCATCTATGAAGCCAAACAGTAAAGATCTCTCTATATAAAATATCTGCCAAATATAAAACATTCCTTTCATTGTTTCTTTTAGAAACTACAGTTTTGCTTCCCTAACAATATATTATTTATGTCAATTGTAATGGGTTTACCACTTTTGTCCTAAAATAAATAAGTAAATGTATTTTAAAATTCTGTTTTAATTACAAATACAGTAAATATAGATAGACATATATATAAACAATATTAAAACCTCTTTGAGGTGATCAGTGATTTTTAAGAATGTAAAAGGTTTGCATTACTAAAAAGTTTGAGAACTGCTGCTTTAGTATATCCTGTTAACCTGAAGGAGTTAATAAAATTTTCAGTTTATCACTTAATCCCACATCATGTCATTTAATTTGATCAAGTATATTCATGCTGTAGTAAATTGCCTTAGTGGTTCCCATTCTACGTCCCTTCCTGTATCCATGTCCTTTGCCACGTAACTTTTCAGTTCCTTCACTGCGAACAGGGTGCAGTTCTCCGCCACTGGGATCAGTCAGGTGACTTGTTTTGAGCAAAGGGACATCAGCACATACAATACAAAGAGAGTCTCCTAATCACTTGAGTGATGAGGCTTGCTCTCTCTTGCCCTCTACCACCTATATGAGAAGGACTTGCTTCGGCCAACCTACTGGCCCAGATGGAAGATGAAAAAATTGTGGATCAGAGTCATCCTCCCCTGGGCTCAGCCTGGATTCTACTCTCCCACATTCTCTTAGTTGGCCAGAGATGCATGAGTCACCTCAGCTGAGATTAGCAGGATCCCTGCAACCAAGTCCTGTCTAGATCAGTTGACACAAAGGTGACCCATAAAAATGATGCTGTTTTTGACTCTATACTGTGTTCTTCCTGTACATTGACTTGAGACCCTAACAGTCTCTTACTATCTGACTCTGTTCTGTCTCAGTTAATGACATAAAATTTTTAAAATGCTGATCGTTAAACGGGGGTGATAGTTCACTTTGCAAACATGTCTTACCTCTGAGTTCTTCTGTTGTTAGCTTAGTAAGAGCAAACATAATAATCACATTCTTAAAACTTGTAGACTTCCTGCAACTTCGAAGAAACACATCTATCGACTGAAGTTTTTGAAGTAAATAATTGCAGAGGGACCAATTTTTTATTGTTCTAACACCTCTTAAGAATAAATAACCCCAAACTGCTATTACAGGTACTTTCCCCAGAACAGAGGGATACAAACCATGACCTGTTCTTAATGAATAAAGTTGTATTTGAGCACAACAATCTCATTTGTTTAGATATTGTCTATGGCTGCTTTTGCAAGCACAAATGAATCACTGCAACAGAGACCATATGAACGAAAAAGTCTGAAACATTTGCTGTTTTGCCCATTACAGAAAAGATTTGCTGACACCTGCCCTATAGCATTGGTTTCCATAGAGAAAACTCAATATATTGGAGAGTCAGTTAATTAGAAACCTTACTCACTGTAATGTGGCCAGAGCTAGAACATCATAAAAGAAAAAGTTCTTACAGGTATTTTGTTTCTAAAACACAAAAAATGAGCAATACATGTCATAAAAATATGACAGATGCTTCATGCTAACACAAATTTTTGGAGCAATAGGAAAGAAATACAGTTAATCTCCATCAAGATTTAGAGGTCATCAAAACTTAGATTTGCAGACTAGGTTCAATAGATATATATACAGACACATACATATATGCAATTAGTTTGTATTTTAAGATACACTTTTAATATTGAAATTAAATTTGGGGGAAAAAATTCTGAATTTAAAATTCTCTTTTTTCTCACCAACACCTCCAATTAAAGTGTTTTTTTATGAAGAAATTTTTACAACTTAACTTCTCTTAGACAAGTTTTTACAACACAACTTTTCTTAGAAAACTCAAGGAATAAAAAGGCAGCACTTTTATTTTATTATCAATTATTTATAAAGAGTGGCACAATGAAGAAACTATGAAACTTCACCTGCCATATCCTGTTATTAAAAGCCCTGTGGTCACATCTGTGGCACGATATAAAATAATCACTTGTGGCTCCTACAGTATGTTTTAATGCATGTACAATTCTTTCCCCATGGGTGGCAGAGAACATAAATTATTAAAATGTGACTGTTTTTAGGAAATGACCGTAAGATACAAACTTGCATGAGATCACAAAGGGATCTTACAAAAGTTTCACTAGATGGCAGCATCTTAAAAATAAAGAAAAAACTAATAGTTCTCCAAAACCTCTGTATAGCCATGCAGTTAACATTTTCATTATTTTACAAATAAGAGTAGGTAAAACAATATGAATGTGTGAAAATAGACCGCACCCTTGAGTGCATACTTTATGTAATTTTAACACTAGAAATCAAATATTTTTCAACAGATGTTTATTAAAATTACCCACAATTGCTCAGACTCTCATTGATACAAGCGCAGCAGCGGTGTTCAGCCACCGTGTCACCTGGCTTTACAGTCAGTCCCCAAACTATGGCAGTAGTCTTCTAACCATTCGGACTACTTCCAGCCTGCCTTCTTCCAATGAACTTTCTAAATCATACATTTGGTTATAAGACTTCCTGTGTCCCTTCAAAGATCTCCCCATTAACTTCAGAATGTAACTCATTTTCCTTGGTATGGCTTTTAAAGACCTTTATGATCTGGTTCTTTCCAGCTTTCCTGTCCCGGGTGCCCTACACCTACTATCATTTATTTGCATAAACCGTTCTCTGTCTCTGGGGTATTCTTTCCCTCCTCATTTGCCTGGGTAGCTCAGATTTTGATCACAAGATAACTTCCATAGGAAGATACCTTTGCCAAACCTTCTCACTTCTCTCATCTTACAGCCCTGGTTGCATAAATCTCTTGTAGCAATTTTCCAATCTTAAACTGTCTTCTATTTTTATATAATATGAACTCAAATAATTCAATTGTTGAATAAATAAGTAAAAAAACAAAGTCATAAAATTGTCAATAAATATTTTGTAAACTGAAGCTAAATGTTAAAATATTATTTGATATCCTTTATTTCTGTTTCAATTTTATTGCATAAACCATTTATTCAGGCTTGGCATCTTTTAAAATGAAGTTTCTTGGACAGTCAAAAGTAGTTTAAAATATATTTAAAATCCCTTTCAATAAAACAAGGAATATCATGACTTTTTGTCTTTGCCATCTTTACTAGCACAATACTAAAAATTTTTCTAACCAGTGGAATAATACACAGGGTCTGTGCTGAGATTTCCAGGTAAAGAGCTAGATCACTGTCTCTCAAATTTAGTTTATTATTTGTTTATTAATTAAAATGAAATATGGAATAGTACAGTTTAATTTTATCCCTTGTACCATTAAAGTCCTGATAACTTTATTGATTTATTCTATAACAGATTGGCTTTGGACAGATATCATTACTTTGTTCTTTCTTCACCAAAAAAAAAAAAAGAATCCTGTAAATTATGAAGACCATCAATAAGTAGCAAATTTGGTGGGAAAAGGGATAATTATATAAGATATTTGTAGCTATACACAGAACTGAAAGTCAGCTTGTATGCATTTGTGTGTTCAAATAATTGTTAAAATAATAAAATACTTAAGATAGGTAAGTAGCCTTTGTCTTTGAGCCACTTGAGTAAGCACCCAGGTTACTTAGGAGGTACCTGCAAGAGATGCCTGTCACACAGCCTGTGGTCATTCATACATACCAGCTGGGTGCATGTCCAGACTTCAGTGGATGCCCTTGGCAGTGGCATTAGCACCATGGTGGGTAAATTACAGGGGCCTACAAGTCCCTTCAAGGCTAGTAATTGGATACTAGTAATAGGTGTGTGACTTCTTTCGTGGCTGTTTATGGGAACTACAGTTTCCACACCATACTAAAGAGATCTTTATGTATTCTAAATATCACTCCTATTTTGATATAAAGTCACAGGAAACAACTGAAGAGTACATTGCTATAAATTTGAACAATATTACCTTAAATAGAAACACTGATGGGAAAATTTGAGGACAGTGAACAAAAATTTTAAAAAATGATAGGAGTGTGTGTGTATGTGTGTGTTGTTGTTCAACTCTACATAGATGATATGGACAAATGGTGGATTAATAACAACAGGTTGGCTAGTTAGCTTTGATCCTGGGATTTCCCAAGGAAGCTCACAGTTAGGGAGGTGTTGAATTGTACTGGGGAGGGTGAAAATGAAGAAGAAGCAGATGAAAGATGGTAGAGTTTCTTGCCATAGTCTTGAAGCACTAAAATTTGTAAAATTCATTCGAGTGCTATGATTTAAAATAATCCACAGATACTAAATTTAAAAAAAAAGTAATACCCAGTAAAGATCTCTGTAAGAGGGGCCTCTACCATCTCTGTAAACATAGTATATCATTTCAGAGTGAATTTTTATTGTGAAAGTCTTTCCTTTCATCCTAAAATTTATTGTCTTCAAATATCCTTCTCTTTTTTTTTTTTTTCTTTTCATCCAACTCTGGTTATAAGCAGGAACTATGCATTATTTCTTATATTGTGTTTACTCTGCACTTAAAGTCAATATGTAATTTGTATTACAATTTCCTTCCCCAAATTATTTAATACAGCTGTCTACTATTTTTTGAAGTATTATGTTAAGCTTTCACTTATTTATACCAATAGTTTGATGGGAGTAACTGTTCCTCACTATTAAAACATAAAGCAATACAAAATGAGAATGAACTTTCACAAGTTAAAAGGGACAAAACACAATCTTCCAAGTGGAACTGCAGGGAATATTTTAGAAATCAAGTAGCTTGGCAACTAGAACCAAAACTTAAAATTTTCTGTAAGGCAGAACCTGAATGCTACTAGAAGTTATTTTAGTCCTGAGGCTCTTATAGATAATATATGATACCAGAAAAACATAGGTAATCAGCATATGTACTGCAGGAGAAAAAAAATACAATATTCCATCCAGGAAGCTAGTGACTTGATAATTCTAAATGTTCATATTAAGTTCAGCAGCAAACAGGAACAGAAACAGGAAAAATTAGGAGGGTAGACAAGATTCTACCCTAGACATATGATGAATTACTCCAAGGTTAAGGTCTAATAATTTCAAATGTATCTTCTATTAAAATATTATTTTAAAATGCAAGTGTACAGAGAAGGATGATATCACAAATAACCCTTAGCCTACATAATAATTTGAGTAAGAAAGCACCCCCATTGTCCTAGAGCTATTGATTGATGGTATTTATGCCAAAATGTGTATACAGAGGAGACAACAAGCCCTGATAAAGTGAACATTGTTCTGTGCCTCTCATTGTGGGCTATTGCTAGGGATTTGGGGAGCCATGACTATGCTTCTCAGTTTCCAGAGAGCTTAATTTTGAAAAAGATAAGATATCCAATAAGGGAGAGTTTTGAATCAAGAAAGAGTCTTTCATGACAAAGGCTGTGCATAGATATCAGGGAATTAATTAAATTAAAAATGAGTACCTTTAACTTGAAATCAAAATGAAATCAGAATGAATGCTTTCATTCCGTGACTTAAAAACGCTGGTTTGGATTCAAGCGTAAGCTAAAAAGTGAAAGTGGAATCCATTCTGAAATATTCATTTATTTGTCAACCTGTGCAAATTAGACTAATACAGTATTAGGATATTATTACCCACTTATATCAAGCCATACTTCCATATTTTCAGAAAATATAGTAGCTTGTAGCTATAGTTACCCAAAAGAAAATATGAAGGAAGTGTCCTGTTGGAAAAGTAAAGTGACAAGGGGTGGAAATTTGGGAAGAAGATGATGGACACAGGAAAACTAAGGAGCTTGTCTTTGGATGGAAACCTTGGAGTCCTGAAAGGGGTGGTAGAACTCTAATCAGGTGCTGAAGATGGCCAACCTAGTGCATTTTTGGAGGCCTTTCTGGGCTCTATTTATGTCACAGGAAATGGAAGCTGTATGTTTTTTGAAATTAATATATAACTCAAGGTGCCCTTCGTTTAAATTCCAGAAGTGTTTTAGCTGTGGAACTTACACAGCAGGCCAGGTAGCCCATGGGGAACACTGGCAACCAGAGTCTGGAATACTAGCTATGTCCTAATAGCTATGTCCCCTAGTTCTATCAACAGATGCCTGGAGGAAAATGATAGCTTCCGAACTTGAGTGGGAATTTTTCCCCACACTATCTGACTTCCTCTTGAGTCAATTTGCAATATGTGGTTTTGACCCAATCGTAAGGTAAAATGAATTGGAGCATGTATAACTCTGTTTTTTGTGGTATTAGACTGGATTGATTTTCTAAGACACTTTCATGGATTTGTTTTTACCCTTGTCAAGCATTAATACAGTACAGTCTAAAGCAGTTTTCTATTTATATGTCTCTATGTCCCATATGATTCTTTAAAGACAGACACAGTGGGGTTTTTCTTAATCTATTCTCTCTCTGTCTCCCTCGCTCTCTCTGTCTCTCTCTCTCTTTCCCCCTCTTAAATCCTGGAAACTGATATTAAGTGAGGGGTCAATATACCTGTGAAACAATGAAATTTCTTGAGAGTACTCTGCAACTCAACTACCATTAGAAGGTTCAGTGGACTTCCTGTTGAAATTCTCCCTATTGTCATGTAGATTAGCTTCCCAGTCATATAGGAATTTGTAAGCTCTTAATTAGAGGGAGGGCACCTGCAAATACATCTAAAGGCCCTGAAGAGCTGCTAACAGGAATGACAATGGGGCCATCATTGGTGGGAGCTATTGCCAATAGAACTACCTAAGAGACCCATCAGAAGAAGACCCACCAGTGTCTTGCGGCATCTCTTAAAGAGAGCGGTTGGGAGGAGTGGGTTAGAGGTTCTGAGCTGGGCCACTATTGAATGCTGGCACTGAATAGAATCTTATTCAGCAATAATTCTGTTCTTTATACTTGACATCTAGGGGCAAAGTAAAAATTGTGGTTTTCAATATTCTCTAAACTGAAGAGACAGTTATATCAACCATAGAGACAAAGGTTTCAGGCTCCCATGGAAAAAAATAACCAAGAAAGAGGGCTATATATATTTTCTTTGACTTTCCAAATGTTGAGACCTCTTTGCCATTACACAATCAGTCTACAAATATAAAAGGAGAAAATATAGTGGAAAGAGAGGTATGGTATCGGCGCCAGACTCCAAGTCTAACCTTTACTGGCTGGCTAAGTCAGCTTGAGCAAGTGCTTAACTTCTCTTGGACTCAGTTTCCTCAACTGAGCCATGGGATAAGCTCCCTATTAGGGTAGCTGAGAATATTGTAAATACTACATGCCAAGTGCCTGAAGCACAGTAGGTCATCAGCAGCACCTAGTATTATTCACATTTGTACAAAGCACTATTGCAGAAACTATATTCATCCTTTTAGCCTGGCTTTTTAAACGTAAATATTGATGAGACTGGCAAATCCAGAGATGAGAAATAGAAAGTGGGGAGCATTAGGAGCATTTTGCTAGTGAAATTTAAGGAAGGAGGTATCAGTTAAGAAGGTTTGAGACAGAGCTAAGAGCTAACGGCTACATGGGGAGAAAGAGTAAAGGATTTGAGAGAGAGGAAAAGCAAAAAAAAAAAAAAAAACTTGAGACCCTAAAGTGTTGTGTAATTTACAGGTAGAAATGTCTTACTATCTAATAGAGTGTGCTTTCCAGAGTAAATTTCAGCTATTTCTTTTACCAGGAAAAAACAGCAATTGTCTCCTCTATTTATTGTCAGAAGTAAGTACAAAACCAAAGAAGAAAAATAAAACAAATCAAGTAACACTGTTCTCTTCTGGAGTCTTTCTCCAGCTGGCAAGGATCTCACACAAAATATAGTTTGTTTGATTTATTTCAGATACTCAAGATGGGAAAAATAGCTCAAGGTAATTTTTCAAGCTTAATTTAGTTCATTTAATATTTAATAACTTAATGGAGCAGTCTGCATGCCCTAAGTGTGTCAAAGAGTAGAAATGGAGTTTGAAAAAGAACTCAAGTTTTACAAGTATTTTGATTTTTAGAGCAATTGACCATTATAAGTAATTCTTCAGAATTTTCTGATTCTAATGAAATGGGAGCACAGTTATGTCTTTTATGCAATGTGTGATCCATAAAATCAGCCTAATCCATTCTTGCTGATAACACACATTTATCCATTCGCTGGCCAAACAGGTATGCATTTAATGATAAATGACTATGTATGTGTAAAGCACTAGTATAAGCCTGTGAAGTTTGTAGCGTCCACCCTCAATCAGTCATTGAATACACTACTGACAAAAGCTTCCTAAATTTCATTGTTAAGATAGGCATAGAAATAATTAGAAGATACTGCAAAAGAGGACCAATAATACATTTTCCATCATGCTATGGAAATACAGCAGGAAGATAGATTTAGCCTGACACAGAGCAGCAAGAAAAATTTTATGATGAAGGTCAAGGATCACCCCCTCATGTTTCTACAGGAGTTAGTCAAGAAATATATGAGTTGGGCCTATAAGAAATACTCCACTTTACCGTTTTTTGTAAGAATGCTGCTATGTAAGCAGAAATATATACACCAGCTGTCATTCTGCTTCAGTGCTGAGGTCAGTAGGTAGAAATAGGAGTTGTGTTGAAGAACTGAAGTCCCATCTAATGGGCAGAGCTATGATTCAGGCTTGCCACTTGTTATCCTACAGGAAAGATGGTCTAGTGTTGCCAAACCCGTAATTTGAAACTAGGAGTTTTTATATGAAATCACTTGATATGTCATTATTGGCATGTGATTAAAAAAATTTTAAATGTACCATGTTTGCATATACAAAGAGGGTCAAACAAAGCAAATCCCGTGGACAGATCATAACCTGTGAAGCAGGTAGTGGTTGAGCTGAGCTGGAGGAACAGAATCTTCATATGTGGGAATTCTAGGAGGAAGGAAAGCTAAGAATAAAGGCCTGGAGACTGAAAGTATGACATCTGGACAGAAAACATTCAACACATTTGGTTTAGTTTAACTATTAGTATGTGAAGGAGAGCAGAGGAAAATACGATACTGATAACTTAGGTATATGCACAATCATAAAAGGCTGAAGTGGTTTTGCCTCTATTCCACAAATGGTAGAAGAATGACGGTCATAATTGGGAAAGACATGAAGCAAGGGATCAAATAGGAGATACATGGGCCTAATCACAACCTTCCCAACAATGGGCAGTTACTTTTTGGATGGGTGGTGACTTTTAACCCTTTACATATCTACTTTTATCTACCTATCCTGTTATAAACTGGCATTAAAGCAACTATTTAATTTATCCATCACATGAGAATGATACTGTTTATCAAAGAGAGCCCCATTTAGATAGGAAATGAAAGTACACTCTTCCATAAGATATTTTTCTAGTGATTACTATGCCAATCTAAATGGTCAATTTCTCAACCAAATTTGCTTATATTATTAAGTTTACTTACATACTGAACTTGATAATATTGCAAAGAAGCTTATGGGATAGTTTCTGAAGATGTCACTCAAATTTCTTCCCTTAAAGCTACTTTTTATAGACAATGTGATAGTTATCTTCTTTGTTTACCACCTTACTTAAGTTAATTTGCTAGGAAAATGAACATTGTCTCTTCAACTCAACTTTGATATCCCTAATCTTGTTTGCATAAATAATTTGACTGATTAAAGAAGGGGGGAAGTCCCTGGTGGCGCAGTGGTTAAGAATCCGCCTGTCAATGCAGGGAACACGGGTTTGAGCCCTGGTCTGGGAGGATCCCACATGCCGCGGAGCAACTAAGCCCGTGCGCCACAGTTACTGAGCCTGCGCTCTACAGCCCGCAAGCCACAACTACTGAAGCCCGCGCGCCTAGAGCCCGTACTCCACAAGAGAAGCCGCCGCAGTAAGAAGCCGGTGCACCGCAATGAAGAGTAGCCCCCACTTGCTGCAACTAGAGAAAGCCCGCATGCAGCAACGAAGACCCAGCACAGCCATAAATAAATAAATTAATTTAAAAAAACATTTCTTAAAGAAGGGAATCATGAAGAAGGCCATTAAGAGAAATCTCTCACATTTTATTGGGGATTTTTTTTTCTGGGGTCTTTTGAAATTCCACCTACCTTGATTGCCATGAGACACACTTTTTCCTTTCCATTCTTACGGTGATTAGTGAATAAATTAAAACGGGTGTGTACATTTCATGTTGGAACACTTTCATTTTTCAGCTTAACAAAGACTTAAATCAGCCTTCCTTTTGTTGGTTAAGTGGCATGAAAAATATGGGCTTTAGCCTGGGTCTAAGACAACTTAAGTATTTTATAAAATGCATATCATCTAAAAAAACCCATAAATATAATATTTCACCTGGGGGACCCTGGGTTTAGATGAGGCTAGATCTGGAGAAATAATTGTCCACCATGGCTTTGATGAGAGTGGTTGCCAAAGCAACAATCCTGATTGACAACTGGGAGTCTTGCTTTTCTCAAATCTGTAATTCTAAAACATCTTGAGTGCAAATTTCTCTTCTGTTGAGAATTAATCAGTCTTTCTCACATGGTCCATTTAATGAAAAGCTTAAATTAAAACATCTGATGGAAACTTCTTAGAGACAGCTCAAAATTTTTAGATTCTTGGGCACTGATCCTTACCAACATATTTTGACTTATTGACTCCAGGCTCCTGCTTGGATAAGCAGGATAGTTTACTTTATATTTCTAAACAGAATAATCCTTCACTATTCCCAGAGTAAATGACGTATAGTTAATGGGACATTCCATCTAAACTTTAGGTCATTTTTCCCTTCTCTCTCTCTGTCTCTGTTTCTGTCTGTCTCTGTTCTCTATCTCTCTCTCTCTCTCTCTCTATATATATATATATATTTTTAATCCTTGGATTCTGTGGCTAGAACCAAATCTGGGTGGGACAGCAAGAGCTCAGTATAGATCCTTCATTTCTGATGGTTATACAAAATCTGTCTTTAATAACAATAGGATGATATGATTAAATAAGAACAATCTCTTAGGAGATCAGAAAAATATTTCATGTAGTATGAAATGGATCTGCTCTCTGGTACCCCTATCTTTTGAACTGTATCGTGATAGCGAGTTTTAAAATTCTTGCATAGAGACTGCAACTGACTCTTTACTTTTGCCTACTCATCTAATTCCTACCCATTCCTGTAGGCAGGGAATATCTTTTTAAAATTAAAACAAAACCTAGTACTTTCATTGTCTAAAAGCTTTTAATGGCTACCTGTGTCACTAAAGAGAAGCTCAAGATGTATAATATGGCTTAGTGGGCCCTTCTTTACTCAGCCTCTGTCTGCTTTATAAACTCATTTCTTGTTATATCTTTTCTAACTATCAAATTATACAATCTTTTCTACAATCAAATTATACTGAAATATTTGCTTCCTTGTAATTCCATCATTTTTTAAAACTATCTAGAATGGCCCCACCATACTGTCCGCGCCCTGGAGGGGATTTTACCTAGTTAACTCCTACTCATAATGTTAGAATTGGCTCTTGTCTCATCTTCCCTAAGAAGGTCAGGCTGACACTCCAGGCTAAATTAGGCATTCTTATTTAGAATTCCGTTATTATAATTTACTACTCAAATATTTACTGATAGAAAGAATGTATAAAAAATTCAAATGCGTATCGCTCTACTATAGAGAATATAGAGACAAGATTCTTTTTATGCGCTAATGATAAGATCCTATTTGGTGAACTGGCAGTGACTTTAATGAAAGAATGGCTGTATTAGTATGATTTCTAGTAAAGATTACTTAATATTAAACATCTCAATATTAAACCTTTTTGGAAAAGGTTAATTTATTATGCATAAAAATTTCATACAACATGCCAGTTTATATTATAGTTATATACAAAAGTATCGGGTACTGATTTTTCCTAACTGATTGATTGCTCAAATCCTAATATCTCATGCAAGTATTATTGATATTATTCTGTTGTAATAGTCCATGAGACTTGACTCCCAATCTTCAGTACTAGAAGAAGCTCAGCCAAGATGATGTTGAATTTTGAGGCTTGATCAATCATTTGTCTCCTGCAAAAGTCTGAAAACATTTTTAACAATAATTTAAACTTTCCCTGAAGATAAATGGATGGATCAGTGAGGTGACCATTTATATATGAGTGTTATTTAGATATCTCAGTTTTTATTAAATGATATTAAAGCTAAAATATGTCTTTCTTTTTTATAATGATGTCTTTGTTCATATTGCTGCTTTCGTCTAATGTTCTAGATCCAGAATTAATTCATTTTGTTTTTAAATTGTGTGGGCTGTAATTGTGATTATTATTTATTTATAATTTAAGCACCTTATAGTTAGGTCTAAGAGATGTTTGTACTCATACCCAGTAGAGAGTGGCACATAACAAGGTAGAAGCTAATAAAGCAAAGCTCAGGTTTGCAAAATTCAGTCTTCTTTTTGGCTGTCATTTGCATTTCAATTTTCAGTAGGCTAAAAGAAAACTAACATGCCAGCATCCATATAAGGTAGAGTAATATAGTATAAAAGATGTGATAAATAAGGGAATCAATCATTCATTCACTCAAAAAATATTTATTTGGCACCACTGTCTGCCAGGCACCATGAATTCCAGAGTGCTGTAGGCCATTTTATGTGGCATTGGAGAGGGAAGGTAGAATGCAAGCAGTTAGCACTGAGTTTTTTTAGGGATAAGATTATTAAAATTTTTATCAGTCCATTACCCAGACTTTAAAGTTTTCAGTCCAGTCTATTGAGTCCTAACCATGCTGCTTAGATTATTGTTTTCTTTTATAATCTAGAGTAGAAGTGTCTAATGAGAGTCTTTAGTTTAAAGTTCTGAATATTTCACTTTCTAAGGATTCATTATTTTTTTGTAGGTTGGATATGCCAATGTGATTTTTTTATATATTGATAACGTTTACTGATTACTTACAATGCACTAAGTACTAAGTGTTTTAGGAATAGTTCCTTGTTTCTCAGTAGAACAAACCAATGAAGTAGGCACTATTACCTTCCCCATTTGTTAAGTGGAGAAATGAAGTCATATTGGTAAATGAATTAAACCATTTAAACTATGCTAGAAACTACTGGAAAGATGTGGGTTCAAGGCCAGTTCTGGCTCTGTCTCTACTATCTAAACATTTCATTAATGCAAATGCTATACTGCATTTCAGAATAAGTATCCTACTCCATCAGCAACCAAAAATGCCTGAATTCCAGGTGTGGCAAGGCTTATAACTTCTTCTTAAGCACACAAATATACTTAATTTCCCAAAAATGACCATGTGTTAGTCGAGGGAATATAAGTGGAAATAAATTTTTTCATTGTTAAGCTAATTTTTTAAGATGTTAGTGTTCCCCTTTAAATCCATTTATCCCATTTCTTTGGCTGAATATTGACAGAAGCTCTAGGGTATGAAAGCCATAGGATACAACCCTGAACCACTGGTAACCTGAATCATTGCACTGGAGAAAGCTGATCCCTGAGTGCTGCATGAGCAAGAAAAAAACATCTATCACAGTGAAGGCATTTATGGCTCTATTTAATTGTTACCAAGACTTAGTCTACCTTATACACCAAGAGTTTCCATTGACAATAATTTCTAATTACCTATTTCTTATCATAATTCAACTTGAGAAATTATAATTTGTGGGGAGCCTATTCATTTCACCAGATGATATAGATTTTCTCTTTATTTCGCTCTCTTTATATTTCATTATGGAGCCTAATCAATTTTCCACGAATTTTTTTCAAATGTTTTGTGAAATGAGGCAAAAAAGAAAATAGAAGAAAGAAAAAAAGAAGGGAGGGAGGGAGGGAGGAAGGAAGGAAGGGAGAAAAATAGGAAAAATATTAAAGAGGGCTAGAAGAGGAAAGAGGGAAACAGAGTAGAAACAGTGATGCTCCACGAGGGTGTAATTGGGAAATGCAAGAAGTACTGTCGGTAAGTTAACCCCAACCCCTCTTCTCAGCCTGTCTCTACTATAGGGCCATAAAAGCTAAAAACTCCTTTACTCATGCTTCTTTGAAACTACTACTTCAGAAGGCAATGAATCATAAACAGGAAACTGCTAGGTTCTTCTGGGAAAGACTTTGCACTTTGGATGAAAGGGACAGATAAAGCTGTACTGCTACTTCTCCCTTCGTCTTTCTCTCTGCTGTAAATAGAATTGTGATATCTGGATTTGGGACAACTCTCCTTGTGACCATGACATGAAAAGACTGAAGAAAATCTAAGAAAGCCCTGGAGATGTCACACAAACACTACTCAGTTGCTGAGTGCATCCTAGCAGCCTCCTGCCTCAGGTCTTCTGTGGTGAGAAAAATAAATCCCTAATCTTTGGCTAATTTTTCTCTGGGATTTTGTTTCTTGCAGCTGAAAACCTTCATAAGTGATTCAGGAATACTAAAGGAAAGACTAACCCTGAGAGGGTAGAATTAAGAAGTGATTGGTTGAAAAGGTAAAGAACAGGAAAATGTCAGAGTTGAGTCTAAAGGTCTCTAAGGATGGTGGCATGAAACAAACAGTAGGGATATTCTGGAGGGAGACAAATCTGGAACATACTGATCTCAAGGTGCGTATAGAACTTCCAGGTGTAATAGGCAGATGCTCATAAATAACAGTTGTCAAGTGTGTGAGTAGCCTGTAGCTTTTACTTGAAAGTGAGAGCTGAGTCGTGGCAGTGGTTAAAAATCTTTAGGGATAGTAATTCAAAGGACAATGGGGAACATTCAGTGAGTGTAGACAAAAAGAAATTATTAGTAGAAATAAGTAATAGTATATGAAAAATATATAAATATAGAAGTAAGGCAGAGCTCCAAGATGGTAGGTTGGCCAATAATATAAAATTAAGTAGATGGCTTCTAAGACAAAATATGAAAGTGTGTCTTCAAACTGATGTCTCTTTTCACATGCTGGCCTTCCCTTATAATATGGCTCTCTAGCCTGATCTTATGCTTAATTTTCCTTGGCCTCTCACACTTGTCACCATCCCAGGGCTTCTCCTCAGTTAAAAAAAGTCTCAGCATTCTCTAAATTCATTATGTGAGTCAGAGCCATCCTACCAACTGTTCTTTTATTAATTAATTTATTTTTCCCTGTAGATGATCACTAGAAATCTTGTATTTTCTCTTTCCATCAGAGTGAATTTCTATACCACTTACAACAAAAAGACAGATAACCAAATACAAAATTGGGTGAGACACTTGAATAAGCATTTCATAAAAGAAGATTCTGAGACAGCTAGTACACATTTGAAAGATCCTCAACCTCATCAATAGTCAGAGAAGTGCATATTAAAACTACAGTGAATTATTATTACAAACTAATCAGATTTGCTATTGGTGAGAATGAAGAGCAACAGAAACTCATACATGCTAGTGGGAGTATATGACAAATTGATACAAACCTTTGGAAAGTTGGCATTGTTGATTAGGATTTAACATATACATACTTTATGTTCCAAGGATTCTTATTCTAGGTATATATTTAACAGAAATGGGTATGAAGGCATACCCAAAGAAATTTATAAGAATGTTCACAGTAGAATTTTTTGTAATGGCCCTCAAATGGAAATGAAACTCAAATATCTATTCTGATTAGAATGGAAAAAAATAAATTGTGAACTATTTCATACACTATAATAATATACTGAAGTGAAAAGAAAAACAGGCAAAACTGCTACATACAATATGGATGAACCTCACAAATATAATAGCAAATAAGCAAGACACAAAAGAATATATGTTAATCCATTCATATACAGTTCAAAGATGGGCAAAGCTTATATATATTTTATGTATATATTTTATATATATATATTTTATATACATATATATTTTTTATATATGGTTAGAAGTCAGGAGAGTGGTACACCTTTGGAGAGGAGGTAATAGGCAGTATTTGGGAGAAGGAGGATTCTGAGTGTTATAAATGTTCTAGAAGTTTCTTGATGTGGGTGATGGCTATAAGGGTTCAAAATAACTCATCAAGCCACTTATGATTTGTGCTCTTTTTGGTATACATGTATTTCTTTAATATATTTTTCAAAATTCCTATCCCCACTTCCCTTTCATATGAAGTTTCTACTTCAAAATCTACTCTTGTTGACTTTTATTAATCCATCATTTTTGGTTCCAACCATACTTCTGGAAACTTTTGTCTTTTTTATGTCACTTAGCTGTTTCTAACAGTGGCTCTTTTATGGCTTTTTTTCCCCTCGAATTTCCCAACTCCTTCTTGATTGACACCTTTAATTTTCTCTTTGTCTCTCTCTTCAGCTTTATCTTCATAGACCACCCAAGAGAGCTATGTAAGTCTACATTATAAAGAATTTTTCTAAATCTCCATTGAGAATGGAGGGGATTGTCTAGCAAGAGTATAAATGTCTGTTAAAATAATTTTGATAATGGATAAATTGAAGTCTGCTAGATCGCCATTTCACTCACATAGTATCCATCACTCCTTTGCAGTTACATTTATATGGAACTGCTCATTCCTACCTTCCTTTCTTTGACTGAAAACTCAATGAGAGTTTTACCTGCTAGGCACTTACCATATTTTTTACGTGAAAGAAAGCGTGCAAAATACTAAAAATGGTTTTAGTAAGCAAAGTAGTTAAGAATAAGAATTACGTATAACATCTACTAAACAAGTTTATTTTGCTTTTTAATGGGAAATGAAAGAAAATGTATATTTAAGCCACTTTCTATAACTTCATATTTGTTGAGGACAGTGGAAGGCGGGAGGGAACCACCATTTAACAGTAGAATGTGTACAATCCAAGAGATATTGTATACTCTTCATAATCAACACTGCATTTATAAAGTGGGTCCTGTTATCCCAGATTAACAGTTTTGAAAACAGAAACTCAGAAAAGTCAAATAACTAGCTTGCTTGAGATCATGTAAGAATTAAATGACCTAGCCAAGATATGAATTTCAGACTGAGTGATTCCAAAACCCATGATCTTTCTTCTTTACCATCCTGCCTCATTTCTATGAAGTTTAATGAGACATGCATGTATACTAAGGCAATCAGGGACTTCTGATTACTTGCATAACATTTTAAAATATGATATTTTATTGGCCTCCCTTTATTTTGGTGCTTAACATTTAATATCTAAATTAAGAAGACATTATCTTTATATCTTTCGTAATGCACCACTTTCACAGTTACCCATTAAACCAGTTGGAAGTCTTGGTTGGAAATTCCTAGAGACTGCTGATAACGGTGCTAAATTTCTTTTCATTAGTTCCATTCATTCGCTTCAATAACTGAGTATATTAACTAGATATCACATGTATATTAATCCCATAACTTATTAATGTTCAGAGTATAATCAGTTGTCACCTTTTTAAATACATGATTTGATTGCTGAATCACATAAAGCTGTTATTTAAAGATTTTAAATACAAATTGTAACTGTTTAATGTTGTTCCTCTGATTTCTTTTTTTTTTTTTTCAGGCAAACAAATACTAAAAACACTTTCTTACAAGCACTTATATATAAAGAGTTACTCTTTCACAATAGTAAACTATGTAAGTGTTATTCAGTAGTATTGAGGGAAAATTGCTCGTTATAGGCAGTATAATGGCTTCCTAAAGTAAACTGGGTAAAACTCCATCTACTGATAAACTTTTATTCTCCATCTCCCCTTTTTCAGGTACATAGGGTTAATGAGTATGAATTATATATAGAATGAGTTATAGTATGACAAAGCACCAGAGTTGAGCTTCTAACAGTCCTAGTATATAGTTACTATCCTAAGTATTGTCTGCTTCCTGCTGACTGAGCAGCTCTGTACCAATGACATCACTTACAGGAAGCTCACCTATACTACTGATTAGAGGTAGACATTGGGAGAGCAGATGCTAATAAGGAGGTAAGACCACAGAAGTGACAAAAAGAGGTTTAAATAGAGATGCCTAAAGCAAAATATATATATTTTTTAAGATACATTTAATATATTATATATGTCATATATCATACATATATATATCTTACTCTTTTTTTAAACTCTTTAAATAATTTTACACAGACACAAACAAAGGTATTTTACTAGAAGTGCAGTTGAATACTCCTATAGAGTGAGGTTCTGGACAAGGGGCAAAGGAGGAAATGACGTACATACCTTTGCTTGTCCGGCTTTCGTGATGGCAGGCATATTAAAGAGCTGGCCAGTATAAAAATGCAGACCACTGAACAGGATCACTGCAATAGAGTCACCTTCATTCTCAATTACTTCAAGGATATCCTCTAATCTCAGTGTTTCTTCCCCCTAAAGTCACGTTAGGTACAAGTTACATTATATCCACAATAACAAATTTGTCCCTTTACATTTCCCAATCTAAAATTCACCTTGAGATCTTTCCTACCATAAGAAAAATCAAAGATAATTTTTTTTCAGATTAATAATCTTCAAAAGTTGGGCAAGAGCATGTATTTGAGTATGCTTTTTGTTATTAAGAAATGATAATAAAATAGTAAAAAAAGAGGTTTATAAAGTATCTTTGCAAAACCCTACTGCTTGATTTTATTCTTCAGTTTTTCACTTAATCTTTACTATTTACATACTTATAGATTGTTTCCTTCTTATTCCCATCAAATAAAATACCAGAAAGTACAGGATGTCCATAAAATATTAAATGTCAAGGCAAATTTCTTGGAAATTAGTATTTTACTTATCAATCTAATATCATTTTTTTCCAGAAAAAAAAGGCACGTATACATCATTCATCTGAGTGTAACTTAACCAATATTTTCTATTAGTTTAAGAGTAAAATCTCCTCCACACCAATCTAAAGATCAAGATCCAACCATGAAGAAAATATCAATAAAACTCAATATTATCAAAGTTACTTTTCCCCCACAACTCCCCACCTAAGACTAATAATGATCAGTGACTTTCTGAAAATTGTGAATGAATTTAGATTTGGTCTTATAAACAACTTGAGTGAAAATAACTCAGCTAGATACACATCGTCTATTTGTATCCTGATAATTCTCATCTCTTTATGAAGCCTTCATGAATTTTCTACAGTGCTAAATCTGACATGATTATGAAGTCAAAGCATCATTAACTACATTAATATATGGGGAAAACTCATTAAGGCATTAATGAATTTTCCTTCAATTATTTTTAATTTTTGGTAACTTACTATTTGCCAGTTACTGTATCCCACATTAGGCATATATAATATGTATCACAAATATAATAATACTCTAATTTCTGCTTATAGTCTGAGACTTGTTTACAAAATGATGATCTATAAAAATAGGATTGACAATGAAATCTTTGAATTATTAAGTGATGCATACTTTATACATAAAGAGAAGGATTTCAGTGATTCTAAGAAAAAATTCAGAGTAAAATTAATAATATCATAACCCCAAACTCTTTTTTTCCCTTAGAGGAAGCTAATACAGTTTGTCTACCATAATTTCAAAAAAAAAGTAAGTGTTATATATACTAATACTTTATTTCTTTAAAGAATCAGTATTAAGCAAATAAGAAATATATTTTTCAATGATAGATATGGTCCTCTCTCATGTTGATGTGCTCTAATCCAGTAATGCTAAAGAGTGGTCTCCAAATTATGATTAACTCATACAGCTATACAACACTTGACACTTTTATTATTTTTTTTATTTTTTTAAATATTGAGTATATTTCCCTGTGCTATACAGTAGGTCTTGTTGGTTATCTACCTTATATATAGTAGTGTGTGTGTTAACCCCAAACTCCTAATTTATCCCTCTCCTCCGCCCTGTCCCCCCGCCTTTCCCCATTGGTAACTGTAAGTTTGTTCCCTATTTCGTTTTATTTATTTATTTATTTATTTGGCTGCATCGGGTCCTGGTTGCGGCACGCGGGATCCTCGTTGTGGCATGAAGGATCTATCGTTATGGAGTGCAGGCTTCTCTCTAGTTGGCGGCGGGCGGGCTTAGTTGCCCTGCAGCATGGGGGATCCTAGTTCCCTGACCAGGGAGCGAACCCGCGTCCCTTGCATTGGAAAGCAGATTCTAAACCACTGGACCACCAGGGAAGTCCCCACTTGTCACTTTTAAAGTAAAAACTTGTGATATATTAGTGGCTATGCTCAGTTTTGCTGGAAATAAGCAATTTATGTATAACATATGAAACAGATACTGTTCCAAAGCTGTGAGAACTTTCTATTCCATTAATTTATTGCATGTTGGCAAATAGAAGTGAATAGAGTAGACCTTTAATTTCTCAAATTAGTTCTGGGTTGAAAGAAATAAATGTTCAAACACTGGTTTAACAGCCTGGGAGCATCGTACATATGTGAAACCTAAAGCTTATTCTGTGTGGATCTCTTGGTGCCAAAATTACACAAGATGCTGGGTTTATAGGTCAAAACCTGTACAACTTAGCCTTATATCTTTATTAATGTAAAGTGCACAGTATTTTAGACCTTGAACATATGGTCAAGCCTGACTAGGTATTTCCTCTGTTGTCTGTTTAAATATAAAGGAATCTCAGAGATAAAGTAACTATCAGAAAGTCACATACCCCATATGTTGGTGGGTCTGGGATTTCCCTGGGGAGTAATAGCGAGGTTCTAAGCCTAGTTTTTTTCTGCTACACCACATCCCTTTCTATACCCCAGGCCAAGCTCAGAGGAAAATATTTGATCCTTAGATTAAGAGGGGCATAAAAGATAGGCATCATTCAATTTCAACAAGTATCACTAATTTTTAACATGATTTCAATGGCACCCACAGGCAATGGCATTTAAAATTGAAAATGATGTATGCAATTTGTCATCTCCTCCCATCCCATTGAAGAATATGGCAGACTCCAGTGGTATAAATAGGAAAGTAGTCTGCTTGTAATAGCCCTTGAAAAATTAAAATAAATATACTTCTGAGTTAATTCTCTATTTTAAGCAAAATGACCTAACAGTAACAGAGTATAGGCCTTTTATACTTTCTTGAAACTTCCATTAAAGTAATGAAGATAATAAACTTTTGAAGAAAATGAAGAAAAAAAATCAATACCAAATAGAAGAATGATGAATATTTATTTATCTTTCTCATATACCTCTCTTGGCTTTATAAGCCGCATACTTTTCTCAATGTTAAGTCCATGAAGTTGAAGCTGTGACTCAATAGCATACTGGAAAAGAAAGATGATTTATTAAATCAAGTCCAGTGTACAGAATTACATTGAAATAACTCAGAAAAAAATAATAAAATACCAATAAAAGCATATTATTATATTAAATTCAAGGTCAAGGTTAAAAGTGACTAAACAGAATATATCAGAGAAGAATTGCTTAACATAATTTACATTCAACAGTCTGAACATTCTTTGAAATACAAAATATTAGAAATGGATGGAAATGTAGGGGTCATCTAGACTTTAGGAGTACAAGAGATTTTTAGAATAAGATATTAAATCATCTAATGCAAGTCAAAACAGAGTTTACAAAATAACCAAAGTGAGCAGTGGGGACTTGCTAGGCTCCAACAGAGAGTACAGAAATGGCTTGTCCTAGAAAGAGTAAGCTAGTAAAAGAAAAGGACATCAAGAAGTTCCCTTCATTGAGAGCCCAAGATATAAATGGGAACGAGAAATTTTAGGAACCCTGAAGTTTTTCAAGATAGGGGTTTGATCCTTTTTAGTAAGATCATGGTTATTAATTTGCATTAATTAAGTGCCTTAAAATTACAAGGTGTGGGCTAGAATACTTAGAAAAGACAGAAATCAAGTTTCTCCAACACTAAAACTGACATGCAGCACTAAAACTGCAATATACTTTTATCTGTGTCTGTGTCTGGAACAATCATATTTCTTACCAACTGTGATTCCTGAAAAAGTAGTATGATTTTTTTTCTTGAACCACAAGAAATTCTTTCAGTCCTTAATACATTTTTTTAATTATAAAGCACCAATAATTATGCTAGTATGCTATGAAAACAAATGGACAAATAAATGTTTATATTCCTACTTTATGTACCTAAAAGGTTAAGTACTGGTATATGTATCAATTTAATTCCATAAAATAAAACAGCAACAAGAATTAATAAAACATTTATAACTGCACTTGATTTAGACCAGCGGTTTGCTCAATGTCTAGTAAGACTAATAAATCAATGTTCCCATTCAATGCTTTCCTCCTTTAACACATGTTTTACTTGAACAAAAGAAATAAAGCTACAATCTATAAAGAAATGCATAAATCAAAAGCATTTGACAGATCTTTTTATTATAAGGTTACTTGGAAAAGACTCGTGAATAAACATTCAAGTCAGGCAAATGATATGCTCCTTTAGGAAGAGTAGAAAGAATATAAATATTATTTGAAGAATCCTTACATGATCTGAAGGGAAGGCTTTAGCTTCTAGGAGAATTTTATACCGTTTGGGCGTAGGCTTGAAAAACGATAACTGCAATGAAATGGATTTATTGAGAAACGCGTTAATGCACAACTTAGACATTTGTTCATTTTATACCACACTTTCATTTTATAATCTCCAGCATTTTAAAGGCATTAATTAATTACACAGCTAGATGTCTGTCAAAGGTACCTTCTCTGATTAGCCTTGTTTCCAATAAATTCTAAAACGGAAGAAGATACTTGCTCATTATGTTTATCAATAGGAAAGCAAATTTGGGAGAAAATGTGAATCAGATAAAAACACATTCTCAAACTTTACTTAAATGTTAATTGAAAAATTAACTTCCCAATGCGTTTAATGGCAATTTCTCTATTATGAGACAAATATCATGTTCTGTGTATATTTTATTTATATTGATTTATGTAGCACTGCAGATTTGGTTTCTAGTACATAAGATTTCTACAGTTTTATGATTTTATGAAATATAATTTTAGGTCCAACTAAAAGTACCTTTGCCCTAATGAAACATTTGGCATTTCTAGAGACACCAGGGAGAAGTAGCTCGTGTGTTCAGTGGGGCCTTTTCATTTCTCCACACAGTTCCTGGAGAAGCAATACTGACTGACAGTAATAACAGTGAGGATGATTACTAATGTTAATTGGATGTTGACCACTGGCCAGGGTGCTAAAGCAATTTTCACATATTATCATTTTTCATATGTACAAGGTAGGTATTATCATCCTCATTTTTACAGAGGAAAAAATTAAGATTTAGAAATGCCAAAACCCTTGTCCAAAGTCAAACAGGTATTAAGTAGCCTAGCTGGGAGGCAAGCCAGAGGTGTCTGAACTGAAAACTATGCTGTTTACCATCATAGTTAACATACTCCACAAGTACTTTCCTTCAGGCATATTTAATAATCATGTCTATATTTTATCAAAATAAAATATCAATATCTTAATTGTGCATCTTTGTCCTGTAGACATGTTTTCAGAATCTCAGTTAAAAATGAAATACAAATTTTTTCATAGCATCAAACAATTACTATAGGTACCATATTTCAAATCAATAATATATTTGACATTCTAAGACATACACATTATTAAGTTCTTAGGATGTAAGAAACAACTAAACACAGTGACTCATTTAAGGTACTAGGTCCTTTTTCTCCAATTTAGTTTTATTTTCTAATTCTTTTTTAATCTACTCCCCCAAAATTAGTCTACAAAATCATACTAATCCATAGTCCCACTCTGCTAAAGCCCAGCATATTGGAAAACTGTCTTTCTGAAAAGCTCACTGTTTGCTACCATTCGTACATCATTGTTTTGTGTGTGTGCAGCAGTTTTGCTTTTTACCCACTGTGACTCTTATTCCTTATGTTCTGAGATAAGAGCTATTCATTATTCTAAAGCTCTTTGCAAGAGTCAACTCTCCCATGGTTACGAGGAAGCCATTCTATCATGGTCCAGCATTTCCTGGTAGAAATGAAAACAACCTCACAACTTATTTTTAAATAAGTAAACCTCCAAATGCTCAAGAATTAAAGATTGAAAAATGTCAGATTCTGTAAACAGTGTATACTAAACATTGGTGGAAAAGGAAGCTTACCAATAGAAGATGTAAATTAACAGTCAAACCATTCATTAGGGCTATTTCTTTCTCATTGGCTCCTGCAAAATAAATATATCATAATTTAGATTTTTCTATTAGTTCTAAGGCTACCTGGAAAAACAAACTATCACTCCTTCATCCTTAATGTTTTTAGAGATAAGGACACATTTGATGTGTCATCACAAAGAAATGGAAGTTTTCCCACTTGACTCATTTTATCAAACGATAGCTGGTCTCATATGCATGCACATAGCTAGCTAAAAATTATATTTCCTTTTTGACATAGTAAATAATAATAACATAATAGTGAAGCAATTGCTAAACTAAAAATGATTTATCCTATCATCAGCTAGGTTGCCAAATTCCCACAGAGCACATTTTTGTGGTAAGTGTATCTCCAAAAGGAATCTAAAAAGAAATGAAAGGCTGTCACATTTTTAAAGCTGGTTGTTTCTAACATCAAATTAAAATGCACCTTTAATAAAAGAAGGCAATGTTGCTAAACATAATTCACTGTTATTACAGTGAGATATACAATACTGTAGTTCATAAGACAAAAGAGCTAGGAGCGAAGTACAAAGAGCTAAATAGCTCTGGGGTTTATTTATACACACTGATATAAGATAATTAAAATAGATATGTATTGTCTGATGAAGAAAACACACAAAATTAAGATATCCACTACACAATCATAATCTGATCTAATTCCTGTTAACAAGGGTTTTGCCACTGGAAACAGACCCAGAGACAAACCATACATTGAATACTTAAGAACTCAGAGCACAATAACAAAGATAATAATACTTTCCCTATTTTTAGTTCTTATGATGTCTCTTAAAGGCAATTAGACCTGTTTAATAGGAATAATTTCTCTTTACTATCACTGAGAGAAATGGGCTGTGAGCTTTAATGTTTGTAAGGCTGTACTAGGTGTTAGAGAAAATGCATCATACAAGTCTTGCACTTTGTATCCAATGGGATACTTCTGATAGAGTCCCATTTTTACTAAAATAGTAAGTAGAATAATTAATCTAATTAATAGATAGATTTTAGGTTAAGTTCACTTGAGGGGAGGCCACTGGAAATAAGTGTATAACTTAGGAATTTATATTTCAACATAGCCATTTAAGGAAAGGCCTGTGTCTTCATTTAGTCAAGAAAAACTTTTTGTTGCATTTGATGGATGGATTTCCCCATTTGAATGCAAGGTTGGTAAATAAATGGTGGCTGTTAAGAGATGTATCTCTGGTCATTGTAAGGTGAATAGTGTCTCAAGTCAAGGGACAATAACGACAACCTCATTCTGCATTCCTAGCACTAAATAAAATGTCTCAAACATACTAGAAAGCTTAATTTGTATACAGGGGCGTATGTCTTCTCCTACGGTATAAAAGTCTTTTTGAAATATGGTGAAAGAAATGCTGCAAGCTTTATTTTGTTTGTTTCTTTGCATTATGGTATGAATTTTTACTGTTATTTCTGAAACAAAACATTATCTATTATATCAATCTTATATAACCCTTAACTCCCTGTTAGCTCTTTACACACATCTTTTCTGAACACTATTCATTTTAGTAAAAAATATTCTGGCAGGGAGCGTGGAAGGAGAAAAGGAAGGAAAAATAATACATTTGGCCCTCCTTATCTGTGGATATGAAACCTGCGGATATGGAGGACGGACTGTATTCATGGCACGACTCACTTTATATTAGGGACTTGAGCATCCTCCTATTTTGGTATCCGTGGGGGAGCCACACCCCAAACATACTGAGAAAGCAGAATTAGTAGAAAGAAAAGCATTTGAAAGAATGTGGTGGGAAGAAAACAAAAGAGGAGAAAGTTCATAAATTTTATCACAAAATGAAAACAAAGAAATGGAAGAGGCAGGAAGGGAGGGAGACTTTCTATACAAGGTCAGGCATTCCATTTTTGCTTAATGATTACCTTCTGATTAAAATAATTATTCATCCCTCAGGAATGTTAGTCCTTCAAATAATAGTGTTCATTTTGGATCACCTAAAATTTTTCTTGCATGGAATGTGATGAACCACAAGTGCTAGGCTGAATTAATCTAGACATACACGTGGCCTTTCCTCCCCTCACTCGCAGTGGCATGCTAACATTGGATCAATTCTTTGTAAATAATCCCTCACTGACTTGAATAATTTGTCTGCCCGCAAAAATTATCCCGCCTTGGCACACTTTAAATTCAATTAAGCTCTTCACAAAATGCCCTCCTCACCTGCTAACGAACTTTGTCAAGGAGAGTTTCGGTGTACTTAACGTGTGCGTGCGTACCTATGTATATCTAAGGATGGTGCAAATATTAATGCTGCAGAACATTAACAGAAATGTTTATTCCAAATATAACCTAAAGGCACTAAAGAATCAAGCGTTGTTAACATGAAAGGGCCACCATTCAGACTGATTTTTAGCCTATTTTCCAAAGGAAATTTACCTAATTGACCTACCTCTTTTGGTCCAATATGTATTTCGGAAATCAACATTTGTTGTTTTAATATATTTCAATATTATCAGCATTCCATAAGACAAAAATCTTTTTTTTAAAGCAAGCTGAAATTATTTCAAGTTGCTTCTCTTTGTACCTTTTCTTTCTCCCAAGAACTTTTTGTGAAATAATGTTGAAACATTAATAACTACAAGTATGAGCTGTAATTCCCTGTGCTATACAATATATCCTTGTTGCTTATCTATTTTATACATAGTAGTTTGTAACTCCCCTAATTTGCTCCTCCCCCTTCCCTCTCCCATTTGGCAACCACTTGTTTGTTTTCTACATCCGTAACTGTTTCTGTTTTGCATATACCTTCTTTTGTATTATTTTTTAGATTCACATAGGTGATATCATACAGTATTTGTCTTTCTCTATATGACTTCTTTCACTAAGCATAATATGGTCTAAGTCCATCCACATCCCTGCAAATGGCATTATTTCATGCTTCTTTATGGCTGAGTAATATTCCATTATATATGTGTACACCACATCTTCTTTATCCATTCATCTGATTAAAATTCAATAAAAAATAAAATAAAAGAAAGAACTACACGTATCGGGGGCAAATTTATTGGAGGCCAAGGTTTTTTTAAAAACTTCGTGAAAACTTATCAGGATTTGAAAGAGTCTTTATTTTAGAAGATCATATAAAACTCACTGCAGTAAATGTAAAAATTTGAATTACTTCATCTGAGATGGGTGTGAGCCAGGGTTCTCATCTGGAGAGTGCTTTCTTGCTTGCTTATTTATTGAACATAACTTTTTGTTTACCAGAAGGTGAAAGTTATGTACAAGTACTGCCTTCTTATCTCAATGCCTGGCATGCTAACGTTTATTGAGCCCTTATTATGTGCCAACACTTCTAATGTGACTTGTATTATCTTCACAGTAACTTGATAAGGTATCTACTTTGATTTCCATATTTATCAATGAGGAAACTGATGTGCACAGAAATGAACTAACTCGCTTAAGGTCTCACAGGTAGGAAGTAGGAGACAAAATCTTACCCTCTCTTAGAAAAAAATATTAATTAAAATCTTTGTTCAAGGTAACATTTGGAAGTGTTGTCTACATTATCCACTCCCTGTAAGTCAAATATAGGAAGCCCAAGTTCATTACCAACATCCCTCTGCATCTTTCTAATCTTCATTTAATTTCAAATATTTTGCAAAGTGAGGTCGACAGGGTTCCAGGCTGCTTAGTGTTTGATAAGAAGGTTAATGATGGATCTCATAACTGCCATACCATGTTCTGTATATTTTATTAAGCAGATGCAAATGTTAATTGTGGATTTTGTTGTAAGGTTTGTAGTTAGACTAAGTCCGAGAACTTTCCACTCTGTTTTTCAAATAGCAAATTCCTATGGCCTTAGAGGTGGCTAGTGTGTGGTTGAGGATTTATGACTTTGGAGAGAGCTCCCAGGGATTATTGCTTCTCTGAGGGTCAACCACAAGTTTCATAGAGCAAATTTATGTTCACATTACAACATTTTTATAAGCCGAAATGTATGTATCTAGCCCTTTGTGATGTTTAGGTACCCAGGGAGAAGTAGGCTTAATAATATTACTAATAATATTCTTCAGCAATTCTATTTCTATCAACTTGATAATAAGACATTAACTATAAGGGAAAGTTATTCCATGTTTTGCAGAATTGTTAGCTCCATATAAAATGTTTTTTATTAATGGTTTTTCTTCTCATCTGAAATAGAAATTCTTTTCTATGTCTATGAATAAATAGGGTTGCTCACTGTCTCTTCCGCTTCTCTATCCACTCTATCAATTTGTACACATAATAATTTTTATTATACTCCTGTTACTTCTTTTTGAGAAATTTTATGGCAAAATACAGGTTGTGGTTTTAAGAACCTGGAAGATTCAGTCATAGTCCAAACTATACAACTTGTCTGTTTGTTCATGACACATTTAGCCCACAAGTAGCAAAAATCAATTTGACTTCTGCTGCTCTCTTCTGTAGTTACCACATAATATTAAAATTTATTTTGTGATTTATACAATATCTACTTCCAAAGAGGATTTTAGGTTTCTTGTATTACATGTGAGAAAGAATGATTTTTAAAAATTGCAACAGTACTATATATGCGGATGAGAAACAAATTAGGAGCTATTAAATGTTTTTGCTACTTCAAACTCTACCAAATTTTCTCAGAACTTACTAGTAACCAAGGCAAAAGGGAACCTGCATGGGATTTGCAGAAAAGAAAATAAACATGAACAGACACACAATACCTTCTAAAAGAATCAGTTCCTACTAAATCGAACAAAGTGAACTCATTCATTTTTCAACTTAAATTAAGAACCGTTTCTTGGACTAATATATACAATTTTAAAAGTAAAGAAATTTGGGGATAGATAATAGCTACTGAAATTTAAAAACAAAAACAAGCTTTTAAAATATTGCTCATAATATACTTTTGCAGATACTGTAAACAAAAAAAAGTAGAAATATTTCTCCTGATACAACATAAATTGTAGAGAACAAAATAAACATTTAATAAACTAATCATTAAACTAAAGATTTAGTTTAATGCACTGACAATATTTCAAATAAAATATGACAATGCATTTGTCATATTAAGGCTTGAAACTTTGAGAATATATATATATACTGTATATATATATATATATATATATATATATATATATATAAAATAAACAATACATATACTGTTTATTGAGTTTCATATGTACAAATGTGACTTTGCCCATTTCAAGACATAATTGTTATTTTTATATCCCGTGTAATTAGGATCAAATGACTGTAATTTAATTTATACAACATTCAAGGACAAAAATCACAGAAAACATAATGAAGTTTGTCCCATACGTTAACAGCTTTGTATGGTATTTCAAAGGCACACAAAAATCCCTAAAGCTAGAACTGATAAATATTCTTTAAACATTTTTAGTAAGCTCAATCTTCTTACTTATCTAAATAAATCTGAATATTTAGTTGTTGTTGTTGTTTTTTAATTTCCTTAGTAATCATAATGAGAGGTGGGCTGGTTTGAAATTTCAGTGATCATTCTGACATATGTGTATTTGCTGGGCAACAAAACACACACACATTTAATAAGTTGCAATAGAGCTATAAACTTTTAAACGATCAAAGGAAATCTTTTTGCAGGTTTTATGGGCTTCATAAATAAATCTCACTAAATGATAGCCTTACCACTTCCCTGGCCTGTATATAAACATCTGAACTCCTCTTTAGAGGATGATAAATACTAATCACAAAATAATAGGATTAGAATGCAATTTATGTTCTGAAAGCAAATCTAGCAAAGAAAGAAACAGTCCACATCTAAGGAAAACATACATGCTCAGGTCAAATTAATGCAGGATTTTTTTCAGTTTTTTAAAAAATTTGCATGTTAGGCATTTGAATGAATATAATAGGCATCTAAAAAATGAACATAAATGAAAGCATTGTCAAACAACTAATTAATACATCTGTAAATGTAGTCCAGTATCGTTCAGGTGGGAATTCCCTCCATGAGAATATACACTCCTCTGGATAATGCTGGCAGTCTGATCAAATGCTCTGTGCTCCCAAGATCCTGACTGGTTTGGCAGGAGATGCTATGTTTTCACCTTTACCCACCCTGGCTGACAAGGTTCTGGCCTTGAGTTTGAGCCCCAAGCATCCAGGGCTCTGCAGATTCTCCCTGGGGCTTCTTGTGAGAGTCCTGGACTCAGGCCCTACACACTCCGGGCTCCATGCACTACCCCCCAGATATTGTGCTTCCGGCTTTCAACTGCTTCTTTCTTCAGCAATTGCTATATTTCTGATCAGTAGGAATTTCTATTTAATTTTTTTTAGTGTTGCTATATGTTTGTTAATCTAAATTTTTTTCTATCATTTCTCTGTTTTTGGAATAGAAGGGAGCATTTTCAGTTTGTACTTAATGTATTATCTTAAACTAGAAGCCAATCTTCTGATCCTATAATATAACCACATAAAACAGAAATGTGTGTAGTGTAATGATTACTCAATAATAACTAGCAGCAAACAGAGCTTGTTGCTTTTGCTTGCAACCCTTCAATGGAGTGTTTTGTTTGTTTGTTTTTTTTAACTTGCTGAATGGAACAGGTTACACATTCATATAGTTCATAAACTAAAAACAGCTTTTCCTTAAAGTCTGGTAGTTTGGGGTGTGTTAAGCACCCGCTGTGTTCCCCACTGTGCATGTGGTGGGGTTTGTCGTGCTATGAAAACCCATGTCAGAACCTTCAGGTTGCCCAAATATCGCAGAGAAGACTTTTCCAGTCTCCTGCCTAGATACTGGAAGCTAAGTTAGCGTAGAGGTGGATAAACATTTATTTAACTCTGTTTTCACCAGGGAATATGTTATGGACTGAACTGTGTCCTCCCTGCCTTTACCAGTGAGATTTTAGTCTAATAGAGAATTCTAAGGACTAATTTTTAGTTGACTGAATACCTGAACTTGGGCAGTAGTCCTGCAACCTGGGCCAGGCCATCTAGGCCTGGTTCTCTACCATGTTGAGCCTTTCTGGGAAGCCAGCCACTTTGGGCAGGAGTAAAATGCAAAGTTGTTTACTGAGGATCTGGTTTGGGGGGGTTGATTGGGGCAGAAGACTATATTTATGCTGGGGTGACTCCCAGAAATACATAAGAAGAAGCTAGAAAAACAATGCCCCTAAATTCTTTGTGGTATGTTTGCAAACTGCCTTAGATTGCTTTGACTATAATAAGTTTGAATGTCTCCTTGCTAAACACAGTACAAAAGCTTGAGGTTTCCTCTCCCTCCTGCAGCCAGTACAGAGGATGCAAATGGTGGCTGAAGACTGAGTAAGCTTCACCTGATTGGTGTGGGTGCTGGTCTCTTGTCAAATGTGTCCCTAAACTTCCTTCTCCTCGCAGGCAACCCCCCAACCAAACATCTAAGATAAGAAGTGCTCCTTTCTTCCTCTTCTCCCTACATGGGGTTACCAGCAAAGCCAAAACAACCACTGCTTAGATAGAGTAATGACTTCTGCAAATTCAAGGGTGTTCCTTCTCCCAACCTCTCCTCTTTCCTTCCCTTACAAACCCTCTACCCTAGACAACATCCTCCCCACCACAGCACCCCCACCCCCAACCCCAGAGGATCTCTGCTTACCCTTCTAGTGTGGTCTGGTAATATCACCACCTTGAATGTGAATTGCTATCCTTATTGCCCCTTTTCAAGAAGAGCCAGCTGGCATGTTGTCAGGAAGCACTATTTAAAATGTGAATTGTTACAGAGCAAATGAATACTGTATAAGAACATTAAAAAAGAGAGAGAGATTTCTATGGTGGCCTTTGCTTTTCCACTTACAGAAGTTTCTTTCATATTTCTTGTAAAGCAGATTTTCTAGCTTTTGCTTATTTGTGAAACTCTTTATCTCTCCTTCAAATTTGAATGATAGTCTTGCCAGGTAGAGTATTCTTGGTCATAGCTTTTTTTTTTTTTTTCCTTCACCACTTTAAATATGTGACACCACTCCCTTCTGGCCTTGCAGAGTTCCTGCTGAAAAGTCAGCTGACTGTTTTATGGGAGTTCTCTTGTATGTAATTACTTGCTTTTCCCTTGCTGCTCTTAAGATTTTCTCTTTCTCTTTATTTTTTGACATTTTAATTACAATGTGTCTTGGTGTGGACCTCTTTGGTTTGATCTTATCTCTGTCATTTCTGGACCTGGATGTCTGTTTCCTTTCCCAGGTTAGGGAAGTTTTCAGCTATTATCACTTCAAATAACTTCTCTGCCCCTTTCTCTCTTCTCCTTCTGGGACCCCTATAATGTGAATGATAGTACACTTGATATTGTCCCAGGGGTCTCTTAAACTGTCCTTATTTTTCAATTCTTTATTCTTTTCTCTGCTTAGCTGGAGTGATTTACACTACTGTGTCTTCCAGTTCACTGACATGTTCCTCTGTATCATCTAATTTACTGTTGATTCCATCTAGTGTATTTTTATTTCAGTTATTGTATTCTTCAGGTCTGTTTGGTTCTTCTTTATATTTCCTAACTCTTTGTTTAACTCCTCACTGTTTTCATCCATTCTTCCTAATTCATTGAGCATTTTTATAATCACTACCTTGATTTTTTTATTGAGTAGATTACTTACCAACACTTCGCTTAGTTCTTCAGTTTCATGTTGTTCTTTGTTTGGAACATATTCCTCTGTCACCTCACTTTACCTGATTCTCTGTGTTTATTTGTATGTTTTAGGGAAGTTTGTTACATTTCCTGATCTTAAAGAAGAGGCTCTATGTAGGAGACTTACTATGGGGCCCAGAAGCACACTCGTCTCTGGTCACCAGAGCTATATTTCTTGTTTGTTTAATACCTTAAATTTCATATAGGATTTTAGGCAATGCTGAATAATCAACCCAATTAAACAGATAACTTTTTTTGAAATGTTAACACATTTACCATCTAAAACTATCTTGAATAGTTTTACCAAGAGTAGATAGAATTCACTTTAAGGAATACATTATATACCAAAAAACAGCATCAACTATATTATTTTCAACAGCACTCAGCCTAATTTTAAAAGATCACCATGAGTTAAGTTGAAATGAACCAAAACATACTGGTGTTTTAGACCTTTAGCATGTTAAGGTTAATGTTTACTTTACCATATAATGAAACCTTAGAAAATTCATTTAAGTTGATTTTTATGAAACTTATTTAATTATAAATATGTGTGTTTCTCATTGGTGAGCAAATACTAGTCCTAGGATATATAAGAAAAAATAACATTAGCAATAAGTCTTAATTAAAGGCATGCTTACGCCTTAGTATTATGGATTAAAATAGAAAATCAGGATGTTCTTCAATAAAATTTTTACCTTATAACCTATGTGTGTAACTAAATGATTATATCTTTATGATTCTTTTGGAAAAAATTCATTTTATACTTACCTACAATGTCAGTCATAAGTCCTAAAATAGTCTCATCTCCTATAATCCAAGGACGTTTCCCTACATCATGACCATAGGCTCCCCTGAAATTGAAAAGGGAGATAAACAATCTTAGTTTATGTGTGTGTCTGTGTGTATCTGTGTGAGTGTGTGTGTGTGTGTGAGTTTTCAAATATCAGCATTAGCAACTGGACATTTCTGAATGAGTCTTCGTAGTGTTTTAATAAAAAGCATGCTTTTTTGAAAACCAAAAGTAATACTTGAGAACTCTGCTTTTTAACTTGTCACTTTAAAAAATTTCTTTGACTTCCTTTTTGTTGGGGAGCGTAGGGGTGATTACCCATATATTTCATTATTTTTCTCTATTTTGGAGTCTAAGATGTTATTTTTTTCTCTTTTCTTTTGAAAATTTCAAGACTATTTGAATACCTTACTTGTATACCATACCATATAGTTGTACCTATACTAAAACATATTAACTGTTATTTGAGGCTAGAGATTAAAATGATTATTAATTAAATTTTAAAATATAATTACAATCTGTAAATTAAATAGAAGTGTATAAAATGTGACTATACTCATGGTAACATTTTAAGTAGATAGTAAAACGTGGCAATAATCAAAGCCAACACTATTTCTTGACCTATTTTCTAGCAATTTCATCTATCATATTCTAGCTCAATTTTATTATTCTAGTAAGTATCCCAGTAGGCATAATGGAAAAAACACAAAATACATAAGAGAACTTCAACTCTCTAGTAGTTTCTATCAAATGAGGAGGCAAAATATTTGAAAAATATAGGAGAAGAAATTAAAACAAAGGATTAAGAAGGGAGTGACTTTGTGTGCTGTTACAAACATATCTTAGGAAGCTTTGATTAAGATTGTTCTTAATTCTTTTGGAATCCAAAGACTATGTAAACTTGGAAGAAAAGAATGAGCATGTGCTCTATGTATAGTGCTAATTGTGATGAATACATACTCTGAAATTAAGTAAGCTGGCAGTGGTGAGCTGGTAAACCTTCTCTCAGAGGTGAAGGGTAGCAGAACACACCACACTAAAATGTAGCATGGTGGTATATTGATCATCTTGAGCTGTAGGCACTTGAAAAACAGAAAATGCATGGAGAAGCTTTCTCTGAACTTCCCTATCTGCCTAAAGACTGATCCTTCAAAAGGAATTCAGTTGTCATAAATCCCCTCCTCAGGAGTTTCATCAACCAGGGAAAATTGATTCTTAGCACAGAAGAGATTAGAAGTCAGTGACACCCCAGACAAACTTTGTCACAGACTATGCCTCTTATCTATTCTTCAAGGACCATCCTTCATAGAAATCCTTTACTCTCCTCTAAGAGGACTTCATCTCTCCTCCTCTTACCCTATTAACATGGGATTTAAGCTTGAATTCTAAGCCACTTTTGGGAGTTACTCATTTTTCCCTGGGTATTTCCTATGTATACATGAGGTATTCATGTTAATACACTTCTGTTTGTTCTTATCTTGTTAGTCTTTTATTACAAGCTCTCAGGTAAAAACTCAGTAGGGTAAAGGAAAATATTTTTTCTCCTCCACGGAGCAGTGGGGAACTGGAAGGGAGGAGCCCTGTTTTTTAGCCCTTGCTGTTTTTTGTGGTATGACTACCCCCATTCACGTGGCCAATTTGGTATCAACAAAAATCTTGAATATTTAGCAGTTGGCTCCATCACCTGGGATGAGACAGGTCCAGGGCAATACTGGGCCTGAGGCTACATTTATTAGAGGTTTATAGGGCCTAATTTTCTACTTTCATAAAAGTAAATGGGTTACAATATGTAACTTAAAGGATTGCTATGAAAAACAAATAACATGTGAAAGAGATTGGTACATGGTACCCCTTTTCTGAGTCTTCTTTCCTAATGAAAATCGAATGTTAAAACTCACTTCACCATCATGAAGTGTAAAACACAACTTTTAAACTAATATTTCAATTACCATATAAACTGAGACGAAGGAAGAAGACTTCCTTTGAGAATAAACATAGACTATAAGAACTAAGGAGGAAAAGAAGGGCAACTGTTAGTGCATATTATTCATATTATTATTAGATAGCCTGCAGCTTGCCTCTTTCTTGACTTCCAATATAAATACTAAAGACAAAAATCATTATCATTAAATAGTATTTAAAGGCAGATACTTGGATACTTTTTAATTTTAATCATATAGAGCTCCATGGCCTTGCTGATAGCACAATACATCTTATTACATTTAGGTAGTAAAATTCTGTTCTGCCTCAGAGAATTTATATCTCAGAATATGATGCCACCTACTTCTCACTCTGGTAGACACCATGATAATAATCTTTAAGGATACTTTCTTCTTGCAATGCTTTTGTCATCTTCCTCCCTTTAAAATATCACACGCAGAGTCATCTTCTTCATTTTGTCAGTCTCCTA
The DNA here is from genome assembly GCF_009873245.2 of Balaenoptera musculus. Classification (NCBI taxonomy): domain Eukaryota; kingdom Metazoa; phylum Chordata; class Mammalia; order Artiodactyla; family Balaenopteridae; genus Balaenoptera; species Balaenoptera musculus. Next base: position 26,786,561 of record NC_045791.1, on the reverse strand, counting down.
GCCTGAGATAGTGAAATGTATTTAGAAAGTTTTACCCAAATAAACTCAAAGTAAAGTGGCCTGTCATTAGAAAGAGCTGATGTGGATCACACTGCAGTCATAAACGTACATATTCAAGTTAAGAGAAAGATGATGTTGTTCTCATTCAAAACTGCTTAAAATAGTTGCAGTGTAGCTGCAGTCTTCTTTTACAAATGCTGGAAAGGAAAAGAGAGCATAGGAAAGCATTCACTCACTACCATAGCATCAATCATTGCCTGAGTGGGCTGTTCTCAGAGAAGTCTACAGAGCAGTATTTGCTCAGAAAATTAAATTTCAGAATATAAAATCTAATTAGGACGTTAATAGAAATGTGGATCCTCTTTGAAATACGACTATGCTTTAACCATCCTACAAAATGAAAAGTGGCCCTGCTTTTAAAAGCTCCCCACAATAAGCGAATAAATAAGACTTCTCAGTCTTCCTTAATGATATCACAACTTTTTTTCTGTGACGCAATTGTTGATTAGCCAACAGAGATGTCAGGAAAAGCTCTGTCACATGTCATACCACGTATTTTCTTATTCATACTGAAGGGTGGCAGAATATGCCACACTAAAACTGGCCTCTTTGGCATAAGGATTATTTTGCACAAAGCACAAAGAATGCACTTGAGGGCTTCCCTGGTGGCGCAGTGGTTGAGAATCGCCTGCCAATGCAGGGGACATGGGTTCAAGCCCTGGTCTGGGAAGATCCCATATGCCATGGAGCAATTAAGCCCGTGTGCCACAACTACTGAGCCTGTGCTCTAGAGCCCACGAGCCACAACTGTTGAGCTCGGATGCTGCAACTACTGAAGCCCGCGTGCCTAGAGCCCGTGTTCCACAACAAGAGAAGCCACCACAATGAGAAGCCCGCGCACCGCAACGAAGAGCAGCCCGCTCTCGCCGCAACCAGAGGAAGCCCGCGCGCAGCAACAAAGACCCAACACAGCCAAAAACAAATAAATAAAATTAATTAATTAATAAAAAGGAATGCACTTGAAAAACAGCAAATGCATGGGGAGGATATCTCTGAACTCCCCTTATCTGCCTGAAGACATATCCTCCAAAAAGGACTCAGTTGTCATAAGTTCCCTCCACAGGAGTTTCATCAACCAGAGAAGATTTACTCTTGTCAAAAGAGAGGAGACTAGAAGTCAGCACCACAGCCAGACAAACTTTGTCACAAGCTATCACACTTCCCATCTATTCTTCTAAAGTTCCATTCATCTTTCCTAAAAATCATTTACTTACCCCAGAGTAGCCTATATACCCCTCCTCTGTCCCTATTAAGACAATACATAAGCTCTCAAATCTCATTGCTTTTTTGGATATTCACTTTTTTTTTTTTTTTCCTGTGATGCCCTCATGCACGTAATGTTAAAAATGTACTTTTATGCCTTTTCTCTTGTTAATCTGCCTGTTGTGTTTATTTCATAGACCCAGCTAATGGATCTAGGAGAGTAGGGGAACAGTCTTTCCTCCCTTACAATACACTTTTTTTTTTTTTTAAAGAAAGAAACCCATAAATTGAACCACTGCAGGTCTACAGGAGCAGACCTCTCCCATGTGCTTTACCAGTACCTTTTCTGTACACACATTGCCACGTAAGTTAAGTCACTGTCTGCAAACCAGGCCTTTTGTTCCTAATATGTAATTCAGTGGGCTATTCTTCTCTTTAAATAATTCTACCTAGTATGTCTCAGTTCTTAGAAGAATCCCTATAAAAACACAAATGTGGCAAGTTTTTGCTCCTATGAAAAAGAACGAAATTTATTTATCTAGCAGATAAGACAACCCAGAAGACCTAAGATATAGTGATTATATCTTAGGGACACAGTATACATTTCTCAACTTACAATGTGCTCTTTAGGACTGATGTATCTTTCCCTTCTAGCCGAACTTTACCACTATGAATATTAACCCATGTTATTCTCCTTTAAATAATCTGGGCCATTGGTAAAATACATAATTTAAAATGTTCTCAAAAATTATTTAAGTTTATTGCCTATCCATCCTAGCAGACCCACAATGAACAAGCATATGATATTGTTGTTTCTTATTGTTTATGGTAGCTTCTTGCTGATAACTAATTATTATATATCAAAGAGTGAAATTACCCTAAAAGTTTTCTATTTCAGAATATTAAAATTATCTAAATATTATCATTTCACCAAACAAATAATATATTCTCCAAAGTAAAGTGTTATTAACCTACTTTAGAAATCACATACAGTTGAAAATGACTTTGGAAAATAATGATAATCATTTATAAAAAACACAGAGGTAAGTATTTTATTTTCATAGTTTTGCCTTAAGTAACTTGAAGTTTTAGAAGAAATCATTTGGGTCCTAATATATTTCTAAGTGTGCCTGTATCCTTGACTTTTCTTTAGTATAAATAATCAAATATGGTAGCCATATGAATTATAAGATTGGATGGCATTATGACCAGTGATGGTTTATTTTGTAGATAAGTAGGTAGTATGTCTACAATAGGCCATAAAACATGATGACAAAGAAGATGAAAACCATGAGCCAAATGGCATGTCCTACATTATAGGTCATGGATGGCCAGAGACTTGATATCAATATCCCAGAGTAATATCTTGCTTAGAGCACTCAAATTTCTATGTTACTGTTAAGATTATAAATTTTTAATATTATTTTTTTTCCGTTAAGCAACTAATTTCAATGTGCATTAGAGTATTTAGTGACTGTGTAGCTCTCTTTGACTCAGTGCTTCTCAAAATCTCTCACTGGTCTAGAAGAGGGGGAGGCACTGGCCTGGCTTGGGTATCAGCTAAGAAGTAGGGCAGAAGTGGGGTTGGAGGAGATGAAGAGGAACAGATAATCAGATAAAACTCACCACAGTAATGGGAGGCCCTGGATCTAGAGGCAAATCAAATATATGCAGGGGAGATTTAGTACAAAAACAAAAGCAATAGCCAGAAAGGGAGGTGAAGGAACCAACAGGCCACCAGAGTGGCATGAAGATTACTTTAAACTAAAAGCACGTGGACAAACAGCAGCCTAAGAAAGAAACATTATCTAGACTTAAGGAAGGCCTCCTGAAAATGCCATTGCCATTGACCCACCCACCGTCAGAGAAAAATGACGCTTAGCACTAAGAGTTACAAATTTACTTTCCCTCCATCTTCCTCTTGGGGGGCTTCCAGCCTGGAAAGATACTGCCCATTATCATCAGGATGGAAAAGCCCAACAGAACCTTCCATACTTTCCTACTGAAGCCCTAAAACTCGCCCCTTTTGTTAAGTTGGTTTTAAACCTTTACTCTGGCTGATCAGTGAATCACTGTTTGTAGAGTGCTTCTGCACACATGTGAAATAAACTTTTCTCCTGCTAATCTGTCTGTTGTCAATTAATTCTCAGGCCCCCAGCCACTAGAATGTAAGTGGGTAGAGGAAAAGTTTTCCTCCCAATACAACCTTAGCTGGAAAAGGCCAGAGTGGAATTTTAAGCTAAATATTTAGGAGCAAAAAGTAATGAACAAACCCATTTGAGATGAAAGATAAAGGGTGGGATAGGGGAAAACAGGATTGCGATCATGCACCTCAAACACCACTGACATCGGGCTGGCAGGACTATGATGTTGACTGGGCCACCACAGTTTACAGCAAAAAGACTAAATAAAACAAACTAGCCCCTAATCTTTTTCTCAGAAGAAGTCTTTTTAAAATTTAGTTTACATTGCTTGAAGTATTACAGTGCACCTCCTTGCTAAATTGTCTGTCTGATGAAAAATAGGTAGAAGGGTTTAAGATTATGTAATTTTCTGTTGTCACAAGGTAAAATATAAAATTGAAAGGTAACAACAATAGAAGGGCATTATGACAGAGAGGCACTTTCCTGGAACATAACTGGAATACAAGTCTTGAGAATAATCAACCAGTCTTTTAATAAAGTAGGATAATCATAAGAATATGAATAGGATAGAAGAGCGGCATCTTTTTAAAATACCTGACGGATAAAAATGTACAGTCTTGCTGAATGAATATCCAAGAGTCAAGGACACTCTCCAAAGTTCAAATTCAATCTAATTCTTTGCTATCTTTTACGTTAAGGCCAAAAATGAATATTAACCATTTTTATTAACTATGACCCTCATTTTTTAAATACTAAAGCCTGCTAGTGCAAAATGCTTCCAAGTGTGGTGATATTTATTTTTCAATTTATGCATAAATGTTATGCAGATAAAGTTATAATAGGCCTAATAAACTATATAAAACTCTATTATTCTTGCATTGAGTTGTGAACTTACATTCTTAACCACTTAAATTAAGAAACTTTGCAGTGTTATCTAATAGCCATGGTAGTAATCATTGGCATAGTCAGTGTAAACTAAACTTTATAGAAGAGGTTTTGGTCCCAATGTAAAAGACCACTGGCCTGAAGAATATAGAAAGCTGGAAAAGACATTCTGAGTTTCTATAAGAACCAAATATCTTGCTCAGAATTCTTATCTGGTTTGGTTTCATCTTCCTGAATTTTTTTTTTTTTTTTTTGCTGTCCTTCAGGTTTAGCTTCCCCTTCATATCTATTTTTCAGATTCTGAGTCAAAAAATATTTTTAAAATAGTTATACTATTTTTAATATTTTAAATATAAAATGTTTAAATAGTTAAAAATATTTTCAGTTTCAGCTTTATCAGTAATCACTGGGGAAGGATAAGAAGTACATAAGATTAGGTTATTTTCCTTAAGGGATTTACAATATAGCTAAGAATATGAAATTAATGAAAGTAGATACCTCTAAACTGCGTATTGTAGAGCACTGATTATTAATGCAATAGACATTCAGTGAGGGCTAATCAGTGGTTGAGAAGGTTGATATTAAAGAGGGTAAGCACTGAGGTAAGCAGAGAGTATGAAGGGTTTCATAAGCAGAAGAGTAAAAGCAGAACATAAAAGAAGGAGAAAAAAAATGAATCCTAATTTAAGATTCCTGCATGGTTAGCTAAGCCCAAATGGAGCATCTTCTCAATAAACATGTTCAGTTTGGGGAGGGAAGCACCTTCTGTTCCACTCAACCTCCTGTCCCCACCTCAACAATTCTTATTTTCTTATTTATAAAAATTAGTGTGGTAGAGTTTAGCCAAGAACTAATCATGAAAACACTGAATTGAATCCTAAATATTAACTGCCTTGTTAACCATTTAGAAAATAAAATAAAATAATTGCATATGATGTAGATGTGTCAATTCAAGGGAGGAACTTAAATTTTTAAATATTTCAAAAGTTTTACTATTGATTCTGCCACTAACTTGCCATAATACCTTATTTACTGATCCTCAGTTACTTCATCCAGTATTGAATGACACAATCCCTCAGGTTCCCTCTGCTCTAAAATTCTAAGATTCTACTATACACCTTTCCAAATATTAGACAACCTGGCGTGATTTTTAAAATTCTTATATGAGATGTTGAATGATTGATAGCTTTTGAAATAATACTTACATTTTGGCCCACTTATCTAGTTCTTCTTCCAGATATGTTTTAACCGTTTTTGGTTGAAGCCCAAGAGAATTTCCCAAGAAATAGATGGCTTCTTCATCCTTATTCACTAAAGATAAATCAACTGAAATAGAAGAAAAGGAAAAAAATGCTTCTTCAACTAATTAACATTCTTCCATTTGGCATTGTTAATCCACTACAAACAATGAATGTAATTAACTCCAAGAAAGATGATACATATCTTACAATTCCTCCCAAGGATAACATCAGATTCTCTGAAAAATAATCTTTTACATTTATATTTTAAAATACAGTTTAAACAGATAGATGCTTTTGTTGATCTGTCATATTTATTATGCTCCACGAGGAAATCTAGATTAACAGCTACTCCCAATCATAAATAGCCAATAGAAAAGAGTTAAAACCAGAATTTTTACAAAACTTATATCAGCCTATCTAGTCATAGCAGAAGGTTACTAGAATTTACACAAGTAATAATCCTGGTGTTATAGATCAGGCAAATTAAAAAAATCTAAATGATTATTTATATATCTGAAGTAGATATATTGAATTTATAGATTTTTGTTCTCTTTGTATGCATATAATATTAATACCTATGTAGGTAAAGATTGTTCTCTATATCTACTTTTTATTCAAATAAATCAGAACTTTAGTGATTTGTTTTATAATTCTTCCTTGATTGCAATAAATGCAATTTCATTAGCAAACCAATCTATATGCTTAAAGTATTTTCTAGAAATGCACAAGTTTATAATTGTGTTCTACTAAGTTTTATCTTAATTCTATGGGAAGAAAGATTAAGCTTCTTACTGAAATTTGAATCATTTGGTAGTATACTTGTCTTTATTTAGACTACTTAAATCTTTGCAGGCTTTTTAAAAGCATACCATCTAATTCAACCTACTTTTATAGATCCTGTGTCACTTTTTCATTGGCATTTCTTAAGTCAGACCCAATCAAAGAGGTGTAAATACTGTTCACACATTTAAATTGGATTAATTAACAGTTCTTCATCGATCTAGAGAACAAATATTGAAGGATTTTATTTAGAATCCAGAGGTTTTAATTGGTGTACCATGGCTCAAATTTCAATTAAGCATTCAAATAAGTAGTTTAAAGACTAAACATGTTCTGTGTTTGTCAGCCCTATCAACAACCCAGGAAGAAGAGGCAACCACCCAGATCTCTGCTCCCATTTTTTTTTGTCTTGTTCTTTCATTGGTGACACTTTTACAGATAAATAAGTATTGGGTTACTTTTACTTAGAAAGTCATTTTTAAAAGGTGTTTGGTGTGAAAAAAAAGCAGAATTGTAAACTGAATTATCTCATCTCATGCCTCCCCAAAGTGTGGTTCCCCATCTTCAAATATTTTCCTTTTACTTGGTTGAGTTTTGTTTTGTTTTTTGGTTTTTTTTTTGTCTCAAAGCATATCAAATGGCACCATGTGAGCATTCAGTTGGCATTATGTAAAGAGGTAGAATAGAGTATCAAGAAAGTGCTTTGGTAATTACCCACAAGAATGAAGAGATAACACACCACTCTCCAACCTAATGCCATCAGATCTTTACAACATGAAAGACAAACAGGAATTTAAGCTGTGGGGGCCTAGGCTTCTCTTCTCTGAAGAATGTTAAGAAAATTTCATATTAAAAATTGGTACTCTTGGCAGTCATGGGGTTCAGGACATGCCTACCTCAAAATATGGCGCCTTGGACTTCCCTGGTGGCACAGGGGTTAAGAATCTGCCTGCCAATGCAGGGGACATGGACCCTGGTCCAGGAAGATCCCACATGCCGCAGAGTAATTAAGCCCGTGTGCCACAACTACTGAGCCTGTGCTCTAGAGCCCACAAGCCACAACTAGTGAGCCTGTGTGCCACAACTACTGAAGCCCGTGCACCTAGAGCCCATGCTCTGCAACAAGAGAAGCCACCACAATGAGAAGCCTGCGCACCACAATGAAGAGTAGCCCCTGCTCAATGCAACTAGAGAAAGCCTGCGCGCAGCAACGAAGACCCAATGCAGCCAAAAATAAATAAACTAATTTTTTGTAAAAGTATTTAAAAAAAATATGGCACCTTGGCATATTGGATGTTTTAAGCTGAAGGAATGTGAGAAATGGCTAGTGTAGGAAGAACTTTCTGACCTTCACCTAACCAAGTCATAAGATGCTCACATCATAAGCTTCCAGCACACCCTGGGAGAAGATGTGACTAGTATCCATATCAAATCCAGTTCTCCCACCAAAAGCATTGGGCACACACAGTCTGCAGAGAGATGCTCCCACCTAAGAACATCCCTTCAAGACCACAATAGGTAACTGTTTCATGTAAATTCATAGAGGCAAAGTTAAGTGAACTGAAAATTCAGAAGAACTACCCACAATTGAAAGAACAAGAGAAAGCCATTGAAAAAAGTAATAAAACATAAATAAACAATTTACCAAAGAATTCAAAACATTGATAATAAAAATGTTAACTGAATTAGAAAAAAATAATTGATCTAAACACTGATATTTTAACAAGGAACTAGAAAATATAAAAAAGACCCAATCAAAAATAAATAATTCAGTAGCTAAAATAAACACATTAGAAGGAATGAATAACAGACTAAGTGATACAGAAGAATGCAAAAGTGATCTGAAAGATACACTAATGGAAATCACCCAGTCAGAACAGCAGAAAGAAAAGTAAATTTTTTAAAATGTGAAAGCAATTTAAGAGATATCTAGGATAACATTAAGCATTCCAATATTCACATTATAGGGATTTTAGAAGACAGAGAGAGAAGGGGATCAAAAATGTATTTGAAGAAATTATAGGGATTGGTTCAAGATGGCAGAGTAGAAGGACGTGCTATCACTCCCTCTTACAAGAACACCAGAATCACAACTAACTGCTGAACAGTCATCGACAAGAAGACATGGGAACTCACCAAAAAAGATATCCCACATCCAAACCAAAGGAGAAGCCAAAATGAGACAGTAGGAGGGGCACAATCACGATAAAATCAAATCCCATAACTGCTGGGTGGGTGACTCACAAACTGGAGAACACTTATACCACAGAAGTCCACCCACTGGAGTGAAGGTTCTGAGCCCCATGTCAGGCTTCCCAATCTGGGGGTCTGGCAACAGAAGGAGGAATTCCTAGAGAATCAGACTTTGAAGGCTAGTGGGATTTGATTGCAGGACTTTGACAGGACTGGGGGAAACAGAGACTCCACTCTTGGAGGGCACACACAAAGTGTGCTCAACGGGACCCAGGGGAAGGAGCAGTGACCACATAGGAGACTGAACTAGACCTACCTGCTAGTGTTGGAGGGTCCCCTGCAGAGGCAGGGGGTGGCTGTGTGTTGCCATGAGGACAAGGACACTGGCAGCAGAAGGTCTGGAAAGTAATCCTTGGTGTGAGCCCTCCCAGAGTCTTCCATTAGCCCCACCAAAGAGCCTGGATAGGCTCCAGTGTTGGGTCGCCTCAGGCCAAACAACCAACAGGGAGGGAACTCAGCCCCACCCATCAGCAGACAAGTGGATTAAAGTTTTACTGAGCTCTGCCCACCAAAGCAACAACCAGCTCTACCCACCATCAGTCCCTCCCATCAAGAAACTTGCACAAGCCTCTAAGATAGCCTCATCCACCAGAGGGCAGAGAGCAGAATCAAGAAGGAATACAATCCTGCACCCTGTGGAACAAAAACCACATTCACAGAAAGATAGACAAGATGAAAAGGCAGAGGGCTATGTACCAGATGAAGGAACAAGATAAAACCGCAGAAAAAAAACTAAATGAAGTGGAGATAGGCAACCTTCCAGAAAAAGAATTCAGAATAACGAGAGTGAAGATGATCCAGGACCTCGGAAAAAGAATGGAGGCAAAGATCCAGAAGATGCAAGAAATGTTTAACAAAGACCTAGAAAAATTAAAGAACAAACAAACAGAGATGAACAACACAATAACTTAAATGAAAACTACACTAGAAGGAATCAATAGCAGAATAACAGAGGCAGAAGAACAGATAAGTGACCTGGAAGACAGAATGGTGGAATTCACTGCTGCGGAACAGACCAAAAAAAAAAGAATGAAAAGAAATGAAGACAGCCTAAGAGACCTCTGGGACAACATTAAACGCAACAACATTCACATTAGAGGGGTCCCAGAAGGAGAAGAGAGAGAGAAAGGACCCGAGAAAATATTTGAAGAGATTATAGACGAAAACTTCCCTAAAATGGGAAAGGAAATAGCCACCCAAGTCCGGGAAACGCAGAGAGTCCCATACAGGATAAACCCAAGTAGAAACATGCCAAGACACATAGTAATCAACTTGGCAAAAATTAAAGACAAAGAAACATTATTGAAAACAACAAGGGAAAAATGACAAATAACATACAAGGGAACTCCCATAAGGTTAACAGCTGATTTCTCAGCAGAAAGTCTACAAGCCAGAAGGGAGTGGCATGATATACTTAAAGTGATGAAAGGGAAGAACCTACAACCAAGATTACTCTACCTGGCAAGGATCTCATTCAAATTCGATAGAGAAATCAAAAGCTTTACAGACAATCAAAAGCTAAGAGAATTCAGCACCACCAAACCAGCTCTACAACAAATGCTAAAGGAACTTCTCTAAATGGGAAACACAAGAGAAGAAAAGGACCTACAAAAACAAACCCGAAACAATTAAGAAAGTGGTAATAAGAACATACATATCGATAACTACCTTAAATGTGAATGGATTAAATGTTCCAACCAAAAGACACAGGCTTGCTGAATGGATACAAAAACAAGACCCATATATATGCTGTCTACAAGAGACCCACTTCAGACCTAGGGACACATTCAGACTGAAAGTGAAGGGATGGAAAAAGATACTCCATGCAAATGGAAATCAAAAGAAAGCTGGAGTAGCAATACTCATATCAGAAAAATAGAGTTTAAAATAAAGAACGTTACAAGAGACAAGGAAGGACAGTACATAATGATCAAGGGATCACTCCAAGAACAAGATATAACAATTATAAATATATATGCACCCAACATAGGAGCACCTCAATACATAAGGCAACTGCTAACAGCTATAAAAGAGTAAATCTACAGTAACACAATAATGGGGGGGGGGACTTTAACACCTCACTTACACCAATGGACAGATCATCCAAACAGAAAATTAATAAGGAAACACAAGCTTTAAATGACACAATAGACCAGATAGATTTAACTGATATTTATAGGACATTCCATCCAGAAACAGCAGATACACTTTCTTCTCAAGTGTGCATGGAACATTCTCCAGGATAGATCACCTCTTGGGTCACAAATCAAGCCACAGTAAATTTAAGAAAATTGAAATCATATCAAGCATCTTTTCTGACCACAATGCTATGAGATTAGAAATGAATTACAGGGAAAAAAACGTTAAAAACACAAACACATGTAGGCTAAACAATACGTTACTAAATAACCAAGAGATCACTGAAGAAATCAAAGAGGAAATCAAAAAATACCTAGAGACAAATGACAATGAAAACACGAGGATCCAAAACCTGTGAGATGTGGCCAAAGCATTTCTAAGAGGGAAGTTTATAGCTATGCAAGCCTACCTCAAGAAACAAGAAAAATCCCAAATAAACAATCTAACATTACACCTAAAGGAACTAGAGGAAAAAGAACAAACAAAACCCAAAGTTAGCAGAAGGAAAGAAATCATAAAGGTTAGAGCAGAAATAAATGAAATAGAAACAACGAAAACAATAGCAAAGATCAGTAAAACTAAAAGCTGGTTCTTTGAGAAGATAAACAAAATTGATAAACCATTAGCCAGACTCATCAAGAAAAAGAGGGAGAAGACTCAAATCAATAAAATTAGAAATGAAAAAGGAGAAATCACAACTGACACTGCAGAAATCCAAAGGATTATAAGAGATTACTACAAGCAGCTCTATGCCAATAAAATGGGCAACCTGGAAGAAATGAACAAATTCTTAGAAAGGTATAACCTTCCAAGAATGAACCAGGAAGAAATAGAAGATATGAACAGACCAATCACAAGTAATGAAATTGAAACTGTGATTAAAAATCTTCCAACAAACAAAAGTCCAGGACCAGATGGCTTCACAGGTGAATTCTATCAAACATTTAGAGAAGAGCTAACACCCATCCTTCTCAAACTCTTCCAAAAAATTGCAGAGGAAGGAACATTCCCAAACTCATTCTATGAGGCCACCATCTCCCTGATACCAAAACCAGAAAAAGGTACTACAAAAATGGAAATTACAAACCAATATCACTGATGAATATAGATGGAAAAATCCTCAACAAAATACTAGCAAACAGAATCCAGCAACACATTAAAAGGATCATACACCATGATCAAACGGGAGTTATCCCAGGGATGCAAGTATTCTTCAATATATGCAAATCAATCAATGTGATACACTATATTAACAAATTGAAGAAGAAAACCATATGATCATCTCAATAGATGCAGACAAAGCTTTTGACAAAATTCAACACCCATTTATGATAAAAACTCTCCAGAAAGTGGGCATAGAGAGAACCTACCTCAACATAATAAAGGCCATATATAACAAACCCACAGCAAGCATCATTCTCAATGGTGAAAAACTGAAAGCATTTCCTCTAAGATCAGGAACAAGGCAAGGATGTCCACTCTCACCACTATTATTCAACATAGTTTTGGAAGTCCCAGCCACGGCAATCAGAGAAGAAAAAGAAATAAAAGGAATACAAATTGGAAAAGAAGAAGTAAAACTGTCACTGTTTGCAGATGACAGGATACTATACATAGAGAATCCTAAAGATGCCACCAGAAAACTACCAGAGCTAATCAATGAATTTGGTAAAGTTGCAGGATACAAAATTAATGCACAGAAATCTCTTGCATTCCTATACACTAATGATGAAAAATCTGAAAGAGAAATTATGGAAACACTCCCATTTACCATTGCCACAAAAAGAATAAAATACCTAGGAATAAACCTACCTAAGGAGACAAAAGACCTGTATGCAGAAAAGTATAAGACACTGTTGAAAGAAATTAAGGATGATACTAACAGTTGGAGAGATATTCCACATTCTTGGATTGGAAGAATCAGTATTGTGAAAATGACTATACTACCCAAAGCAATCTACAGATTCAGTGCAATCCCTATCAAATTACCAATGGCATTTTTTAGAGAACTAGAACAAAAAATCTTAAAATTTGTATGGAGACACAGAAGACCCCGAGTAGCCAAAGCAGTCTTGAGGGAAAACAGTGGAGCTGGAGGAATCAGACTACCTGACTTAAGACTATACTACAAAGCTACAGTAATCAAGACAATATGGTACTCCACAAAGACAGAAATATAGATCAATGGAACAGGATAGAAAACCCAGAGATAAACCCACACATCTATGGTCAACTAATCTATGATAAAGGAAGCAAGGATGTACAATGGAGAAAAGACAGTCTCTTCAATAAGTGGTGCTTGGAAAACTGGACAGCAACATGTAAAAGAATGAAATTAGAACACTCCCTAACACCATACACAAAAATAAACTCAAAATGGATTAAAGACCTAAATGTAAGACCGGACACTATAAAACCCTAGAGGAAAACATAGGAAGGCATTCTCTGACATAAATCACAGCAAGATCTTTTTTGATCCATCTCCTACAGTAATGGAAATAAAAACAAAAATAAACAAATGGGACCTAATGAAACTTAAAAGCTTTTGCAAAGCAAACTACAAACAAGATGAAAAGACAACCCTCAGAATGGGAGAAAATATTTGCAAACGAATCAACGGACAAAGGATTAATCTCCAAAATATATAAACAGCTCATGAAGCTCAATATTAAAAAAACAAACAACCCAATCCAAAAATGGGCAGAAGACCTAAATAGACATTTCTCCAAAGAGGACATACAGATGACCAAGAAGTACATGAAAGGCTGCTCAGCATCACTAATTATTAGAGAAATGCAAATCAAAACTACTATGAGGTATCACCTCACACGAGTCAGAATGGGCATCATCAGAAAATCTACAAACAACAAATGCTGGAGAGGGTGTGGAGAAAAGGGAATCCTCTTGCACTGTTGGCGGGAATGTAAATTGATACAGCCACTATGGAGAACAGTATGGAGGCTTCTTAAAAAACTAAAAATAGAACTACCATATGACCCAGAAATCCCACTACTGGGCATATACCCAGAGAAAACCATAATTCAAAAAGACACATACACCCCAATGTTCATTGCTGCACTATTTACAATAGCCAGGTCATGGAAGCAACCTAAATGCCCATTGACGGATGAATGGATAAAGATGTGGTACATATATGCAACGGAATATTATTCAGCCATAAAAAGGAACGAAATTGGGTTATTTGTAGAGATGTGGATGAATCTAGAGACTGTCATACAGAGTGAAGTAAGTCAGAAAGAAAAAAACAAATATTGTAAAATTAACGCATATATGTGGAACCTAGAAAAATGGTACAGATGAACCAGGTCGCAGGGCAGAAATAGAGACACAGATATAGAGAACAAACGTTTGGACACCAAGGGGGGAAAGCAGCGGTGGGTGGGGGTGGTGGTGTGATGAATTGGGTGATTGGGATTGACATGTATACACTGATGGGTATAAAATGGATGACTAATAAGAACCTGCTGTATAAAAAAATAAAATACAAAAAAAAATTATGAGTGAGAACTTCTATGGGTTGCAGCAAAAGCAGTTCTAAGTGGGAAGTTTATAGTGATACAGGCCTTCTTCAAGAAATAAGAAAAATCTCAAATAACCTAAACTACCACCTAAAATAATTAGAAAAAGAAGAATAAAGCCCAAAGTCAGCAAAAGAAAGGAAATAATAAAGATCAGAGAGGAAATAAATAAAATACAGATCAAAAAAAACAATAGAGAAGATCAATGAAACCTAGAGCTTGTTCTTTGAAAAGATAAACAAAATTGATAAACCTTTAGCCAGGCTTACCAAGAAGAAAAGAGAGAAGACCCAAATAAACAAAATAAGAAATTAAAGAGGATATATAACAACCAGTACCGCAGAGATACAAAAACTCATGAGAAGAGTATGAACAGTTATATGCCAACAAATTGGACAACCTAGAAGAAATGGACTAATTTCTAGAAACATACAACCTGCCAAGACTGACTCAAGAATAAATAGACAACTTGAAGAGACCAATCACTATCAGTGAAATTGAGTTTGTAATAAAAAACAAAACAAACAAACAAAAACTCCCAGCAAACAAAAGTCCAGGACCAGATGGCTTCACAAGGGAATTCTATCAAACATATAAAGAAGAACTAATACCTATCCTTCTCAAACTATTTCAAAAAAATGAACACCCCCAAATTCATTCTATGAGGCCACAATTACCCCGAGATAAAAACTAAACAAAACCACTACAAAGAAAGAAAATTATAGGCCAATATCTTTGGTGACTATAGATGCAAAAGCCCTCAACAAAATATTAGCAAACTGAATCCAACAATATATAAAAAGGATCATATACCATGACCAAGTTGGATTTATTCCATGGTCACAGGGATGGTTCAGCACTTACAAATCAATTAGTGTGATGCAACACATTAACAACAGGAAGGATAAAAATCACCTGATCATCTCAGTAGACACAGCAAAAACTTTTGACAAAATTCAATATCCGTTCATAATAAAAACTCTCGTCAAAGTGGATATAGAGGACCATATCTCAACATAGTAAAGTCCATTTACGACAGACCCATGGCCAACCTCATACTCAATAATGAGAAGCTGAAAGCCTTTCCTCTAAATTCAGGAACAAGAAAAGGATGTCCATTCTCACCACTTCTATTAAACATAGTATTGAAAATTCTAGCCACAGCAATCTGACATGAAAAAGAAAGAAATCACAATCAAATTAGAAAGGAAGAGAGAAAATTGTCACTATTTGTAGATGACATGATACTTTATATATTCTTTGTGTGTTCCCTGAGTGTCTGGAGTTGTTCTGCATTTGTGCCAAGAGAAGCTCCTTGGCTAGGATGTCCATTATTTGCTGGACCTCAGGGTCAGTCATGACTCATTGGTTCCCATCTTTAAATTGTCAATTGTCATGTCAGTTCTTGACTGTCACACTGATCATTGCTGATAATTATCTCCTGCTTCCTATAGCTTGAGTCCGAGTCTAGAGTCTTCTGGAATAAATCCATGAGAATGGATGGGCTCCAGGTTAGAACTTATTTCCTATTCATTCAATGCCAGTGGTCTGACTGTTACACAACTTCGACATCTTGTGGGGTCTATTGGGCAGCTTGTTTAATATTTCCATGTTCATGGCCTGGGGAGAGTTCCCTTTCTGAAAACATTCATTGCATTTATTCTTTCTTCCAAAGTCTAGTCAGGTTTGACCTAAACCAGTCATTCTTGTTCTTCAGGATATTTTCTGTCTGTTTACAATTTTTTAGAATATTGAGGATTTAGTGTTCTGCCAGAATATGTATTTTAGAAATGATGCATTCATATTACTTTTCTTTGAAGTAGGAGATGTCGATTTGGGCATAAGCTTTTATAATTTCTCAGTAGTCCTCTTGCATATCTCCCCATTGGTCTCCAGATATCCCCTTTTTATAAGTCATATTGTATTAAGACCCATCTTATTGAGTTCATTTTAATCTGATTACATGTACACACTCCATCTCCAAATAAGGTTACTTTCTGTGGTACTAGTGGTTAGGACATTTAAATTTTTAGGGGACACAATTCAACCTATAACATCCTCCTTAAAGGTTCACTTGACTTTAAATGGTCTAAGAACTGAAGAGTTTCAGCTTTCTACAAACAGGCCTCACCTCATTTGTCTGGAAGTCTCATCTCTTGACAAAGGTTGTGCTATGATTGCTCTAGGGTTCATGATTCTGGAAACTCATTTGTTTGCTTCTTAGTAATTTCAGTGCATCAAAAATGTCCATCACTCTGGACCTTATTTGCTTATTCTTTTAGTTCATTTATATGTTTTTAAATCTAACCCAGAAACCAGTTTCATTTTTGCTTCTTAAATATGAATAAAAATTTCAACATCACTTCAGATTCAAAGGTTTTCCCCATCCCCAGCTCAGGGTTGATCTAATTCAGAAAATTATAGTTTGGAACAGAGGAATATGTCTATTGTAGTTTGTTCTTCTTGTTCCTCACTGCTGCTGCTTTTAATTCCTTCAATGAAGTGAGAAAATAAAGATAAGAAAACTGTAATCTGGCTTTAGTGCCTTTATATTAGTAGATCTTTCCTTTATGGGTTACGCTTTAGTACTTTTTTCTTTAGCAATCCCTCCTCATTGGAGACTTCCCACATCCAGTTGCCTAAAGTAGTGAATGCATACTTCTGCTGATGTCTTTTGATCCTATCCATTACCACTGCCTGCCAACTCTTACAGTATATTTCTAGACCCTTTCTGCTGTAGTTAAAATAACCCAATGAGTAGCCCTCTCAGGTCAGGTGCTTTTGGAGTGATTTAAATTCTGCTACATTTCACTAGGTTCAGGTAACTGAAAGGAAACGTGCCCCCTTAATATATTAATTATTGGCATGCTAATGAAGCTATTTTAAATTTTGAGTTGTAAGTATTTTAGAGTCTTTGAGTAGAGTTTTATGTCTTCAACATATATAAATTTCCTACTCTAATGCTTTCCACAAAAAGAGCACTCAGTGTGTTTGGAGCATCCAACTAGTATTATCAAAGTTGGCCAAACATGATCCTAATTGCAAATATGTTGTTAGATACCAGTACCAGATAGTCTTCTGTTTTTGAGAGAGATAAACAATCATCTTAAAATTATAAATATGTGGGTATAATACTTTTTAAACTAGTTATGATAATCTATTCATGAATGTTAATTTTAAAAAATAATATATATATCCTCATGATCTTTATATATTTCATTTGAATTTATGTACTAGTCCATCACATCAGGAGCTTTAAAAAAATATGGTACCTGGGCTTGACTCAGAGATTACAATTTAATTCGTCTGGGGAATTCCCAGTGGTCCAGTGGTTAAGACTCCACGTTTCCACTGCAGGGGGCATGGGTTCAGTCCCTAGTTGGGGAACTAAGATCCTGCAAGCTGCGTGCTGCGGCCAAAAAAAATTGGTCTGGTGTGAGATGTAGGTATAGGCATGTTATTAAAATTTGTCCAACTAATTCCTTATGTAGTTATTTCAGAAGGTCTGGGACTAATCTTCTTATTCAAAACAAAATAAAACAAAACAAAGCAAAACAAAAGCATGTGGCTTCCAAGTGAAACTGAGGGTAGTCATCAGTTAGATCCATTAAGTGATAACTTGGTTAATGAATAATAAGCTGCAATCTGCCTTCACTGATTAAGCTGGCTGTTATTGTTTTTTACAAACATTTGCATATCCTCTAAGCAGCATGTAACCTAAACAATAAGATGTTTGCCCAAGTCATTTTTTCAGGAACTTGGAGTCAACTCAGTCCAGTTTGAGCTCAAACCAGTTAAGACTGGTTGAGACCACTGACCACTGGGCATGCGCCAGCATCTGATGGTGAGCTTTTGACGTCAGAGGGCCAAAAAGTCGACCCTCAGAACATCTGAGGTCACCATTTTGTGAACATGTGTCCCATGAAGAAGCATATAGCTGCCACAGAATAACAATTACCTCACCTTTTTCTTATCTCCAGTCACCTTTCTCCATGACCCCCATGCCCCAGACTACCCTGCTTCTTTATCCCATAAATATCTAAAGCCCTTCACCTCCAGGGAGGAGGATTTGAGATTTGTTTTCCTGTCTCCTTGCTTGACTGCCTTATGAATAACCCTTTTCTTGCTGCAAATCTCAGCATCTCAGTGTTTGTCTTGCTGCAGATGTACCTGGTTTGGTAACGCAAGCATAAAAATGATATTTTACACTCAGTCTTCCTTGCAGAGAGATGGGGTCATGGCATGGTGTGCAGGTGGATATGTAATAAGCCTACTCCTGGGAACCTTCTTCAAGGGAGAGCACACACACACTCTTCTTTGACCCTACCTGCTTCTACTGCTTGAAACACAGTTACCAACTTCTTGGACTCTGAGGTGAAGGCCGCAAAGGGCAGAGCAACAAGAAAAAAAAACAAACCTGGGTTCTCTTTAAATAAACATGTTTCTCCTACTTAATAGTTTATTCAGTGGCTAATGATTCAGGCTTATTCAATGAGTCTTCCAAACATTTCTTGAGTCTCTTCCCTTTTTTCCCCTCCAATGCATTTACTTCGATTTTCACAATCCCTTTTGGATTTCTGCAAAGATATTCTAAATCATTTCTTTAATTCTATTTTCACCCTTTTCAGTATGATTCTACACTGTTGATGAAATGATATCCATAACATGAATATACTATTTTGTTCTCACAAGCTCATTTTTCACAGCTATGTATGTATAAACTCAGCATAAATTCCAAACACTACAAAGTATTAATAGTTAAAATTTTTTTTCGAATTATTTAGTTTATTGCCAGTTACCCACACCCACCTATTTTCTATTTACGCTATTATAGCGATTACCCTCTTATCCTATTTACCCTATTGTATATATACTATTTACTGTTTACCCACACCCACCTATTTACATAGTATCTTTTGATCATGTCTGTAGCTTTGCTTTCTCTTGCTTGAGTCTTTGCACATGCTCTTCTCTCTGAGGGATAAGATCTTATTGGCTGCCTCCCCCACTAGGGTCTGCCTAGATGACACCCACTCAGACATAGAGAAATCAGACAGTCCCTACTCTCAGGGAGCAGATAGAGTAATACAAAAGAAAAGAGAAGGATACAAATAAGTCCGTTAAATTACAGAACACAACTGCCATGAGAAGTTCAAAATGTCTAGAAAATTTAGCTTTTAAGTAAGAGATACTCCATTGTTTTTCTTATGGATATTATTTAAGTCATTATTAAAATCACAGTCATAAATAGATGTCTTTTATAGCTGGATAAAGCCTTTATTTAACACAGCATTAGCTATCATTAAATAAAGGATTCCAGTTTATGTTGAAAAGCACACTTTCCTTTATTTCGTTTACTGATACCTCATACTTGTCACTGTCTTCTGAGACTAACAGTAGTTGAACTGAAGAGGCTCTGTTATGTTATATAGAATCCCTGGATACAAACTCAAGCATGATAGTTTTCTATGTCAGCTTTATCTAACCAAGGCTAAATATCACGGAGTCAGAATAATAGTAGATCTTGTTTGGATAGCTTAAATTTAACTTACTAAAGACAGTTGGCAGGGCAAACTTAAAGAGCCACCAGGCTTGTCTTCACCTCTGTATCCTTAAGGCTCACTTTCACACTTTATTCTTATCTCTGCTCAGGTGTCATCTCATCAGTGTTTCCTTCGAAGACCACCCTGAGTAAAATGACACTCCTCCCACCCTCCCGGCCCTTATAACACTTAGCACACTACCAGATAGAGTACACGTTACATTGTTTGTAATTTTGTTTATTATCTGTCTCCTCATACTTGAATAAAAGTTCAGGAAAGTGACAACTTTGCTCTTTAGTTCACTGATAAACTGTTTTGAGAATAATGTTTTGAACAGATTAAGTGCTTAATAAATATTTGTTGAAAGGATGAACCTTCAGAGAGTAAGGAACTCCTAGAGTGAGAATAATGAGAATAGAAGTTAATTAATCCAACTATCTATGACACCGTCCGAAGAGACCAAGTACAGATGACTGGGCTCTCCTCAGAGTCTCTGATTTAGTAATTCTGGGGTGGTACCCAAGAAATTGATAGTTCTGGTAAATTCCCTGGTGATCCTCATGTGCTGGTCAGGAGACCACACACTTTGACAATAACTAATTTAGAAAAACTCCTGGGGTTAATGAAGTAAATTTTTGTATCATTCAAAACTGTATTTTTTTAACAAATGAATTGTTTAAATTTTTATTGAATCAATTCATCTTCTTTCCCCTTATATTTCTTTAAGAATCAGCAATAACTTAACCAAGGTTGTGATTTTTAAGTTATTTTCTATTACAAATGTGATACCTATAATCAGGATACTAGAGTCAACTCTTAAGTATAACGAAGTGATTATATGTACATTACTATCTTTATCTGGGTTCTGATTAAATTATCTCAAAGCTTAGTAGAAGAGTCCTGTGTTGATCTGGTATTAAAATCAGACCACAGTGCCTCCCAGGACATACCCTGTGAGTTTTGTTAGTTGTTTATACTACAAATCCATTGAGCTGGGAATGGGAGAGTTGGATTAGAAAGTAAGTTTCAAGGCATGAGGGGGAATGTATAAAGGTAACTAATAAATATTTGTTGAATGTAAGTGACTCAACATGAGGATGAGAGTTATGTTAGTTAATGAGGCTTAAGTTCAGTAACAGAAAAAGTGATAAATTCAAAATAGCATTTTAACTTTCTGTGTACCCATTTATTTCAATAGGTTTTATACCTGAAAATCCAGAGTTGGGTCCTACGTCAAATCCCTAATGGTAGTACATAGAAGAAAGACATCTTAAGAAAAGAAAGACAGACAAAGAAATCAAAACTCCCTAATGTATCACCTCCAGTGTTGAGGAAGTAGCCATTGTTCATAGATGGGTGTCTAGATGTGGCCATTAGTTAGCATTATTTCCCAAGAAATCTCAGCCCAGGCTGCAGCTACAATGTACCACTGGCCATTTTCTCTCCTCAGTTCTTCCTTCTCTCTGATACTATCTTCTGCCCTCACTAGAAAGGTCTTGTTAGTGTATTTATTTGCTTACTTTGTTGTGTCTGTTTTTCTTATCACTCATGAAAAGGAATAAAATAAATTTTTTTAAATCATGGGGAAATTACAGCTTTCAATAAATGGCATAAAGTTCTAGAGCCTTGATTCCCGATTTATAGTTTTGTTGTGTGCCGAGAAGGCAATCTTAAACTCTGTGGCACTCCAGGGTTCTGCTGTCACGCCTGAACTAGGGGCTCATCAAAGCCCCAGGCAGCCCAGAGGCTGGAGAACGCATAGGGGCAGGGTCACCAGAGCTAACTTGTCTTAAGTGGGTCCTGGGAATTTTTGAGGACTTCCACACTGTGTTCTGTATGTTACGAGGCCCCTTCCTTCCCATCACTGATAGAAAATTCCTAGATTTAATTTCATCATATTTCACACGTTAGTATTTCTTTTTATCCCTTAAGTTTCAAATCAAAATGCCCTTGCATTTTAGATTCCAGAAAGACATAGAAAATTTTTTCCTGTGATCCCACATCACTTCACTTATAACCCCATTTTATCTGGTCTCATCAATGTCTTCCTCAATGGATAGTAAACAACTTTAAATTGGATACAAGGCTTCCTTTTATTTTACACTTGCATAATTTTACAAGGTGCCATCCTGTGTTACATAATAAAATATAAGCCAAATATGACAGTTATGTGACCCAATCTCATCTTAAAATCCTATTAGCTAACGCTCTTGGATTATGAGTATCCAAAATTGTACCTGCCACAGTTAATCTGAAGAAAAAAGGAAATTAGACTGAATTATTAAGTATGTGAAACCCATTTTGGTGGATCAGTTCTATTCAACTTGTAAACTTTTTCATCGATGGAAAATGGAGCTAAGCCAAATATGAAAAATTGTTTCTTTTTTTTACCTGTGCTACCTATTTTTTTTGAAACAGAACATCCTCCAAAACAAGAACAAAGTCAGTTTACTGTATTAATTTTTTGAAATGCAATATGCATTTCTTAGGCATTGATTTTATTTATTTAATTATTTTTTGTAAGTCATACATGCCACAACACACAAAGATGGCTACTTATGTAACATCCTTCCTAATACATCCAAGTCCCAAAATAATATTCTCTCTTAGACAAATATGTTATCATGAACTAGGTGCCACAAAACAAAAGGTATTCTAATACTGTATTGAAAAAGAATTTTTTTGAGCTCTGAGTGCTTAAGAGAACAAGTAAATGCATCTGCTATAATTTTCAATCAGTAACTCTATTGTTCAGAGAACTAGATGACAATATAAGAACCCTGTAAGTATTTTCTTCAGAAGAGGAGAGGAAACATATAGAATCTGAGACTAAGGTAGGCTGACAGGTTGATTTAATACCACCAGGTGCCTGCTGTTTTGCAGACACAATTGCAATGGCTCTATTATGTAACAGAACAGTGATTTTCAAAGATTTATGATGAACACATGCAGTAGCAAATATGTTAATAAATTGATTAAGAAAAGTAAAACCCTTTCCAGTATTCTTACTTGGAGGCAGATCCTGCATTTTGGGAATATAAAAACACTCCCTGAAGTGCCTCAGCTTATCTTCCTCATCGAGGCGGAGGGCAACCCTCTCATCTGTTGGGTGACATCTAAGTTCAGATGCGATGCGTCGGACTGTGTCAGCTGGTAACTCAAGAGATGAAGGTTCCATTATAAGTTCTCCTCTAAAAATTAATTTGAAAAAAATTAAAAATAATCTAGCCACCATCATTTTTTTTTTTGGTAGAAAATTAGCTTTTAGGTAAAACACCTTTTGTTTTAACTAAGCTTCTCATCTTCCCAACCTCACGAATAATATAATTAACAATCAGCATTAAACCCCATGCCTGACTTTTTCTCATGCACATAATAATGAAAATAATAGTAACTTAGGGATGCTGAAAGGACTGAATTAGGTAATGGTGCTCAAGACAAAGTAAGCTCTCAATAAGTGTTAGCTCTTTCCATTTTTATTTTCTGAGAAGTGGTCCAAATTAATGACATTCAAACATATATAATGTCAGCACTTTTTCCTTTAGGTGTCTTACTAGGAGGTAACAGTAAAGATGCTTTTGTGAAAAGTATAGAAGAGCAGTGCCCCACCTAGCTTATCCTCCTTCTCCCTAGCCCACCTCCACTCTCCCATCCCCAATGATTCTTGGATCATAGTTTTAAAAATATGAACATATATACAATAGAACCTTAACAAATTCTTTATTGTGAATAAAAACAATATCGATGAAAAAGTATTTAAACACCTTAAATAATGTTAGTAATTTTTGCCATATGAAGACCAAAAAGATCTACCTGCTGCTGCTAATGAGAAACTTCTCTTTCACAGTCATACAGAGCATCTTTGAACAAAGCAGGACCCTGTGGTGTTTCTTGAAAGCACTTCCTGCTTCCTTTAGTCATCATTCTAACACTTCCCACCTTTTTGGAAAGAAAACTTAAATTTCGGAAAGGGATAAATGACAATGGAGATTTATATTTATATTTATTTTGTATTTATTTTTTATATTTGTATTTATGTCCCAAAGTTTTAGTTTTTTGAAATTGAGCAAGAATAGGAGAGGCTTCCTGTTTAAGATGGCAGCGCAGGAAGATACTGAACTCACTTGACCCCGCAGACACACTGAGTCTACAACTACATGTGAAGCAGTTTCCTCTGAAAAAACCTAAAGGCTGGCTGAGCGTCAACTACACATCAGGAGAACGAGGAGAAAACCACACTGAAGTGAGTAGAAGAGGCTAGGACACAATCTGGGCTTAACACCCTCTTGCCCATGTGGTGACCCACAATCTGGAGGGAATCAAAACCTGGAGCTTCTCCCTGAGAAGCAAAGGGTTCAAACCCCACATCAGATACCTCAAGTTTTAAGACATGCATTTAAGAGACAAGCCCCCAAAACAGAAAATTTGGAAAGTCAATAGGGCTGGAGTCCCAAGACTCACAAAAGAGTAGGGACCTGAGTAATAGCTCTTAATGAGCTTACGTGCTCAGACTCACCTGTCCCAGGGGCCGGCTCAGAGGCAGCCAATTGTGCTTAGACTTACAGTCAAGGAGGCTCACCTGCTTATATTAAAACTCCGGCCTGAGGGGTGGGCATCTAATTTAACACACACATCTAAGAACCCGTTGGAACACTCTCTGGGAACAGAGACTGGTGGGTGTCAAGAAATTTGCTCAGGCTAGTTTTACTTACATACTTGTACTATTGTCGACACCACATATACAGTCTTCCATTTATTTACTCTTTCAACAAATATTTATTGAGCAACTGCAGTGTAGCTCCAAACACTGGTAGAACAGCAGTATCTAAGAGAGTATATAAATAGTGACTTTTGTTGAGTTCACTTTTTAGTGGAAGAAGGGAAACATAATTAAATAAAATAATGTAACTTCAGATAGTTTCAAGAGCTATGAGTAGAGAGAGCAGAGAATGGGATAGAGTCATTGGGGCATGGAACTGCTACCTTAGAGGGGTGGGTCAAGTGCATCTCTCTGAGGCAGGGATATAGGAGCATTTCTGAATCATGTTATAAAGTTAGGCATGTGAAGATCTGGACCTGGAGGAAGATGACAGAAAGTGCAAAGGTCCTGAGGTGGAGATGGGTTTGGGCTGTTCAACTAATGCAGTCATCGAATCAAGGAGAAGGGAAGACTATAAGGTAAGAGAAGCAGAGGCAAAAGTTTATCATAAAGAACGTTGAAAGCCAGAAGGGAGTTTGGCTATTTTTCTCTTTAATGGGAAATCACTGGAGGGTCTTGAGTAGGAGAGTGATATGATGTTACTTTACATTAAATAAAAGTCATTTTTTCTGCTTTCTCTGATGAATTATAAGAGTGAAAAAAAGAGAGGCAAATTAAGGCTACTTTAGTAGTTCAGGGAAAAAATGATAGTAGACTAAATACGGTGAGGGGAAAAGTAGAAATGTGTGGATTTATGACATATTTTGGAGAAAAAAGTAGATAAATTATCTCTGGTGAGAAGAAGAAAGGGAGTGACTTTTAGCTTTGGGATATGAGCAAATATGTTCAAAGTGGTAAAATAAATATCTAGGAAAGAAAAATTTTGAGGAGGAAAATCAGAGTTCTGTTTAGGACATGTTAAGTTTGAGGTGAGTATTAAACATCCAGGTAGAAGTATCAAGCTGGGGATTGAATGTTTGAGTCTGTAGCTCATGAGAAAATTGCATCACAAGGTAGAAGTTTGATATTTTTCAACTCATAGACTGTACATAAAGTCTAGAACTCTTAGGGACCAACTGAAACTAACAGAGATGAGGTTCTAGAATCTCAGTTCAGTCATCTTTCTTCTACCCCTCACTCCGCTCTCTCCTCCCCCCCCCCCCCCCCCCCCCCCCCCCCCCCCCGCAACCAACACACACAGTGTTAAGCAATTAAGAGTTGTATATCTGAGTGTTTTACAATAGACATACTTCCTGTATTCTGAACTTAAATTCTCCTGCTTGTTTATTTGACCTCTTCCTTTCTCAATTGCCAATTGTCTCCCCTGATGAGCCATTCTTTATATTCCCAGATAAGGTTACTGAGCTTTATCTGAGTATGTTTTTTAGCTTCTTTTTAGTTAATAGTTTCCAGTTGCTCCGATTCATGCTTTTGTACCAATGTCAAAGCTTTTGATATTGATGTTGATGGTTCTTTTAATACCTGACCAAACTAAATTATTTGTCCGCTTCATGAAATTTCCTATCTCTGTGATTTTTCTGTCCCTTTGCCTAAAATGTTATACTTTCCCTTTTACATATTCAGATCCTAGTCACCCTTCAAGCCCTAGCTCAAATACTGTTGTTTTTCATGAGGCTTGTCATGTTATCTGAGCTAAAAGTAGTCTTTTCTTCTGGACACCTATAACACTTATGAGCACACCTCTTATGATAATATATTCTGCTAGGTACTATAATTATTTAGATACATATGTGTATGGGAAAAACCAAACATGCTTGCCATGCCTACAACTTGATTTTATCTGGGTCTCTACCTATAGTTTTCTGATGAAGGAACCTGCCTTTTAAATAGCAATGAATGTGTCTCCACTGCTTGACATTATCAATTGCCTGGTCACAGTAAGTAGACCAGACCTTTGCTGGACACTCGACCCACTAAAGACAATGCACTGTTTTGTCAGTGGTCTGTGAATGCCTTGCTGTAAAAGCTCTAGCCCAACAGTCATGATGGTGTTTAGCTGAACATATAATCCAATTCTTCCAAGAATCTGAGCTGTGAGATATAGCTATTTATTCAGTTAGAAACAGAAGCAAAAATTTAAAAGAGTCAAAGAGAGGAGCAATAAAATGGTAGGGTCTAGAAGGAGTATTGTCATGAGTGACTCATTTTTCGGACTCAGACCAAACCACTGATTGTTAAAACATGAAATGATTCCAACAGCAAGTAAGAATCACTTAATTACATGATGGCAAGAGATAAAACAGCTATGCCTCCTGAAAAGGTGACAAGACAAGCCGGTCAGGAGGGTCATTGAATCTTTTTGTGCAATAAACTATGTGCAAGGCCTGGGAGGCTGCCTGCTTGACTGTTCCAAGAATCCCATGAGCTGTTTTTCTGTCTATCAAGTGTGTCTTTACTATAAACCCATTACTTATGGTAGCTTGATTGAGTTGCTATTGAACTGTAATCTACCTGGGCGCCTGAATCTTGTTTAATTTATCTTTGTAGCCAACCCATTCCTGAGCAGTGCCTTTCAGATAGAGTGTTCCCCCCCAAATGGCAACTGAATAAGATTCACAAAATAGCTTGGTGAATTATTTGACAGGATTAATGACTGTTACTAGAGGAATACCCTCCTCATTCCAACCACAGAGGAAATAATTAAAGGAACATTTTCAATGGTATTCAGAATCAAGAGAGCTTGCCTTATATTTGAGACTTCCTTTGGAGAGTCAGCACTTTCAGAGTTCATCAGGGTTGACTCTAAACTCTAACTGGGTTATCTAAATCAATACACAAATTAATTTTCTACCATCGTATTAGCAATAAAATTCAACTTCATTTAAAAAAATATTTGTATTAACTCATTAGCCTCTTCATATTTATTTCTTATTTAATCCCTGTAACAATTCTGAGGGATCAGAGTCATTTTCCCCTATTTTGAGACCAAACTCTGGAATCAATAGAGTAGAAACAAAAATGAAAGAGAAGGATAATAGAGCTCACAATTTGGCACTGCACTTGCCTGAGGAGCTGAGTCAAATTGTGCTTGTCTTTGACAGGGCATGTGGGTGGAATGTGCAGAGAAGAATTCCTGACCCAAGACTTGAACCTCTCACTTCTTTTTCTTTCAATCTTGTTTCCTGATTTTCCTTTCAATGTTTCTTTGGTTCATTCCCTTTCTCTCCCTTTATTTCTTTTTTCAGCCCTGTACTCAGTCTGCAAAGCACCACAGGCTATAACTCCATCTACTCTTTTTAATCCTTTCAGTCCCAGCCAGGCAAAGGTTAAAGTGCTGGTCCTACTTCTGGGCCTGTCATAGCCCAGGTGTCAAAACCTCACCTGCACTGACAGTAAGATACCTGCTGGTGAAATAGTCTTTCCAGAAGAGCAAACTGGGTGCCACCCTGCCAACAGGCACAGCTCCCGACAGAAGTAAATAAAATCCTTAGTGCCCATGACAACACAGTGCCCTCACTCCAAGAAACCAGTTTATTAACTCATAACAATTCCTGCTAAATTCTGCACTCACCCTGCCACTAAGACAATTAGTGCTTAATAAACTGTAATTTTATGCCTTGTTTAGGTTTACCATTTGCAGGTAAATTGACATGCTCTGATGTTGGAATAAAGAAATTCAACCCAAGTTTTAAAAAATTCTGAATTTTATACTTCATGTATTTAGTGTTAATTTTATTTTAAAAGTGGACATGTACACATATGGTCTTAGGCGAGTCACCTAACATTTCTCTGCTGCAATGTTATATAAAACTATCTTAAATTCTACTTCAGAAGATCATCGTTAGGATCAAATAAAATTATTTAAGTAAATTCCTTTCTAAAGAGATAAAAGATAGTCTCATAATATATTTTCATATTAATACCTTGTGATGGAAATTGCCATTTTACTGTCAATTTAGCTTTTGAAATTTCGTAAATTGTGTTTTCAATTTTATTTAGACAGCTAAAACTTTAAAGCTGAAACTCTTATAGTCATAAAAACTTTTTTATGGAATTATGGAATTCAGGATCTCCTAGTTGCCCACAGGTCTAAGGTTAAATAGTTAAGTAAATGACAATGAGTACCCAGTAGTTAATCTTTACACAGTTTCAGGTTTCATGCCTGAAATGAGCAAATTATTCACTTGAGTCCAAAGATTAGAACCTGGTAAAGCAAATTATGAAGAAAGTGTGTAGCTTTTCATTGAGAAAGAAAGTATTACTTAATATATGTGCATAGAACAGTGTTCTTTAAATATATCATTGTTTGAGGAATGAGTGACATCACTGACATAGCTGCATACTTCATATCTAAGCTTATATGAATTATATGCTGAGTTTCACATTAATAAGTTCAATGCATTTGCTGCAATATTACTACCTAAAAAACACCCCTCCGTCCTCAAAGTAAAAGCAGGAAAGAAAAAAGAAACTCTTTTAGCTATATAGAAAAAATGTGTATCAACCTTCCATTCTTAGGCAAACATTTCACAGAGTGAAAGGGGAAGAAACCTTACTCAAGAAATAGACATTTTCACTTCTCTAAACAAAAACTGAATATGACTAACAGCACCAAAGACAACTAGAGTTACCAGAAAACAAAGGACCTAAAGCTTATTTAATAATCTGAATTTTGATCAAATCTTACCATTTAAACTCAAGTACCAAGATTAACTTATTCAACTATAACTATCTTTCAGTAGATGAATTGCAGTATACTATTGACATCAATTCTTTTTTTACTATATTGGTAAAAATCTCTTCATTTAACTCGCAGTTTTAAAGGTGAGAACACTTTTAGGGTGTTGCACCGTTTTTATGAAAATAATTTGGAGGAGAAAAAGAGAAGAAACTGGCAGAAGAAACCTCTAAAGCATTATGACAAGAATTCTAGCAGAGAGAATATCCCTTTAGAAAATCACTGAATGTATATTTGTGTACAGAGTATATATATCAGTGTCTCAGGGCTTACCGGCTAGGATTCCAGTGGGGTCCACAGCTCCCAGTGTTTCTCCTTCAACAACAAAAAAAACTTCTCAAGAGTTCGTTACAGGTTTATAGGCCAGACTTCTGGGTGAAAAATTGAAAGCGCTTCTGCTCAGACTCCACCCTTCGGGGACTCTGTGAGCCAACTTTAGTTCTTCCCACTCTGTGTATGCTGATTGTCAATCTCCAATCACTGACAAACATCTAAACAAAATGCTGCTCCTCCTTTCTATTTCAAACACTAGGGGCTCTGCTTAGGGCAGCTCCCTAAGGAGCTCTGCCCTTTACACTTAGGTAAACACTTCTTTGTCCTCCAACTAAGACCTTTGAGAATGTGAGCTATATCCTATAATAATCCTATAGAGTAAATAGATTATCCTCATTTTTGTGTGAACTGAACCAATGAGTTTGTCCAGGAACTAAATCCCCAAATGTGCATTCCTTCCTTGCTTTGGGCTATGGAATACACTAAGGACTAGAGAAGAGTTCTTTCCCAACTCTGGGAGATAAGGAAAACTTAGATTTTGAGGCAGTACCCCACTGTCAAAAGCATTGTGAGTTTCCAGTCTGAAGGTAGAGTTTGATATTTAATGAATTAACATTTTAGTCGAAAGTTTAATATTGGCCCTCAATTCTAGAATATACTTTATTGCCCAATAGGTGGATTTTTAGAAGTCCTAAATCATAAACCTAGACAGTTAACAAAACAATCAAGGAAGAAAGAGTTAGAGTTTGAAGATCAAGTGGAAACTAGCCTAGGAAACTTCATAAATGGAAATTATTCCTTTAAGCCTGCGGGCTATCTATTGTTCTACCTTCATTATCTCTTTACGCTTATTCCGGAGCTTGGGTCTTTTAGTGAATATCCTTTTAGGTATCAAAAACCAAGAGCAAAATGTTTCAGAATGAAGACCAAAGATAGAGACTGGGCCTGAATAATTAACTCACTTGTACATCTACCCCTTGTTGAGCCCCACACCATACCAGGTACAGCATTATTTGATTCAATCATCTCTACCATATGTTTGCTGTGTAACTCTGGACAATTTACCTCACCTGTGCTGAGGCTCATATGCCATCTATCAGATGGAGACATAAAAGTACCTTTGCGTCAAGATTACTGAGATATAAAACAATGCACATAGAGAGCCAGTGTACCAAGACACATAAGTTAATAAGTAACACGTCCCTTTTTTTTTTTAGTTAACCAGACCAAAAACATTACCCTCCAGTGTATGAGAGATGGGGATAAAAGACATGAAGTCACTTTCATACAAGTAATTGAACAGTGGAAAGAAAATGTATTTCATCTCATGAATCTTATCATTACAATAATACTATAGAGTGTCTTAATTTTATTAAGTTGGAAGAATAAAACTTTGAATCCAGAGTATCTCAAATTTTGTGGTTTTTTTTTTTTCTATTTTGCTTATTCCTTATGCTGTAAGAGTGTTAGACAATTTGTCCAGTTCTAACATCCAGGAAGTGAGCCTGAGGGTGAAGTCTGTGTCATTTTTGGTAGGAGAATTATACTCCTTTAACTACAGGAGACAGATATAGATACATATAGAAGTAGAGATAAAGTGTCTTGCTTTCACACTACTTATTCTAAAGTCTTTTGATAATGTTAAAGCCCATGCCATATAAATATTGTCTTAAAAGCTATTGTTTAACATAGCCACTTTTAAAGAACTTGCTTGGAGGTCTAAGCTGTCATTCTAGTTCTTATATTTTGTATATGTCTTTTTAAATTTGTTACCTTCATTCATTTTTTAAGAAGTATTAAGAATATTCTTTGTTCCTGGGGATATAATGGTTTTCCATTATAAAATCTTTATAATATTCACATAAGCCCCTAAAAACATAAAGGATTGTGAGATAACAAGTCGTGACAGGAGTGGTGAAAGAAAGATCCACTGCAAGGCCAGCTGTGGAGGGAAAAGAAAGAACAGAGTGAGCTTCCATTTCTTCTTTTTTGGAAACAGAAAGAGGAAACATGTTGCCAGGATAAATGTTGTACCAGTTCAGAGTTGTCTATTAATTTCCATGTATGTCATCTGGCCTGTAACATGATATGTCTCTGAAAGGCAGAGAATTTGATTTTATCCTCTTCAGAATTTACCCATGAATAGAGCTAAGAAAATATCTGTTGAATTAGGTTGTTTTTTTGTTTTTTTTTTTTTCAGAAGATAATTCATTTCCTTCCATCAAAATTGCTGATTGGGGATATGAGGGAAAATCTGTTCTCTCAAAAACTAATTCTTAAACCGTGAACTTTATATTTACTCTTCAAGGCTTATTCACTAAGACTGGGCCAGTGCGTGGCATAAAGTAGTAGACTTCAATGGGGGCTCACAGTATTATTAATCAAATTAAATTCAGTGTAGCAAACTGTTTCTGTAAGAATCCAAGGCTACAGATCCAACTATGAAGCTCTAATGCTAAATGTTCAATAAGTAAAAACGAGTATGTGACTAAGACAAAGATGCTGGTTGGTGGCCAGTTCAGGTCCAACTATTAAAAGTGTTCTGTAGAAGTAAAAGAGAACCTCGGGGGCCAGTGAGGACGGACTGATAAAAACCTGCAGTCTCAAACTTGGGTGTTGAAGGGTAGCAGAATATGCCACCCCAAAATAGAACTGTAGTAATTCAGGACATGTCACCACAAAACATGCCACTGTGGCATATTGACTATTATGAGCTGTAGGCACTTGAAAAACAGCAAATGCAGGGAGAGGATGTCTCTGAACTCCCTTTATCTGCCTAAAGATAGATCCGAAAGGAACCCAGTTTTCATAAATGCCCTCCTCAGAAGTTTCATTAACCAGGGAAGATTGAGTCTTATCACAGAAGAGACTAGAAGTCCGCACCACACACAGACAGACCTTGTCACAAACTATTGTATCTCTCATCCTTTCTTCTAAGGGCCCATTGATCTTTCCTAAAAATTGTTTATTCTCCACGAAGTGGCATACATTCCTCTTCCCTTCCCTATTAAGATGGGAATTTAGCCTGAATTCTAAGCCAGCTCTGAGAGTTATTCATTTTCTCCTGGATATTTCCTATGTATACATGAGGTATTCATGCTAATAAACTTAAGGTTTTTTTCTCCTGTTAATCTGTCTTTTATTACAGGGATCCCAGCTAAGAACTCAGAAGGGTAGAGGGAAAATTATTTTTCCTCCCCTACGTATATAGGAACTTTCACATGGATCTATTTTTTCTAATTAAGTAAAAACATTTTAGGAACTAGCTTCTCACTTCTGTGGAGGGAAATTTAATCTGAGTCATTATTAGGACTCTCCTTCCTTCTTCTTCCAAGGGGGTGTTGGAAATACCCCAGATGTTTTACACATAGCAAAATACTCTGGGGCCAGCCTAGTAGCTTCCTTCTCTCTCTTCCCTTCTGCCTCTCCTTTCCCAGCCTCATCACTTTGCACTGCCAACACTCTTTCCCCCTTCCTCTTGGGGTTAACCAATATAACATAAGTTCTCTCAAAACCCAGGTCAGGGTGTTCTTGTCAAGCAATTTCATTCTGAAGCCAAGGAATGCCAAATCTTTTCTACATGGGTAGGGGAAAATATTGGAACAATATCAAGAACAGAACACACACACACCCCAATTTCTCTCTCCTCTGTTCTTTCCCCTCCCCTTTCCTTTTCTCCCTCCTTTCCTCTCCTTCCCTGCCTTCTCTTGCCTTCCCTTTTTATCCTTCCCCCTTCTTACTCCCTCCCCTCCCCCCTCTTCCTCTACTCTCCTTAATCCTCCTCCCCTGCCTTTTCTCTCTTTCTTGCCCCCTCCCTTTTCTTCTTTCTTCTTCCCCATTCCTTCCCTCCTGTCCTCACCCCTTCTCGCCCCTCCTCTCCTTCTCCTCCACTCTTTTCCCCTCCTCTCTTCCCTCTTCTCCCTCTCCCTCACATCTAACAGGGAAAGCAAATAACAGTAAATCACTAGGCTAAATAGATAATCTGTTCTCTCTTTCCTATGAGATATATATTCTGGTTATTAGAAAAATCCCCCAGTAATGAGCACAGGCTTTCCTATCCTCTATATGTAGTATTTTAGTTTTTTGAGTTTTTTTTTTTTTTTGAGAAAAAATACAAGGGTTTATTATAAGCAAATGACATTTTGCCAGTTGGTACTTAAAATTCATTTGTAGGGACTTCCCTGGTGGCGCAGTGGTTAAGACTCTAGGCTCCCAATGCAGGGGGCCCAGGTTCGATCCCTGGTCAGGGAACTAGACCCTACATGCATGCCACAACTAAGGAGCCGGAGAGCCTCAACTAAGGAGCAGGCGAGCGGCAATTAAGGAGCCTGGCTGCCACAACTACGACCCGGCACAACCAAATTAATTAATTAAATATTAAAAAAATTCATTTGTAAACTAAAATTCCTGTAACCCACTCACTTTTTCCTAGATCAAATTTCCCCCCTCACTGTTAAATTCAGAGGCATTCAAGGCAATCTATATGTTGTGCTCTAGCAGGGGAACTTGAATATTCTCTATTAGATATGTTTGCATGTCGATTTGCCCAAATATCTGATTGTTTATATGAAGAACTGGAATTAACAAAATTATCTATTTTTTCCTCTGTATTCAAATAGTAAGCAGATAAAAGAATCAGAGCTGAGCTACAAAGAGTTTTCAAAACAGTTTTGAAATAGGCAAACGCTTTTAATATTGCTGGCCCTATTTCAATGAGTCATCACATCTGAATAGAGGGAACTTTAATGAATTAGAAAATGACCATTAAGGATTTTAAAACGCCCACTCTAGAGCAAGGGCTTGCTTTCAAGTAAACCATTTTGTAGTAGTAGTTATGCTTTTACTGTTGTTTGTTTAATAACTGATTTTCTCAAAGTAATGTTGTTACTGCTATCATCCTCTTGATAAAGGAGAGGTTTTCTGAGGTTTCTATAAAACAGAAGACACAAAATATGAGTATATTGACATCACTAACTTCATGACAGCAGTACTAAAGTTTTGATAACTGCAAAATGGGAACAGGCAACGCAAAGTTATTTTCTTCCTTTCTTCTTTCTATTTCTTGTCTTCTTTCTTTCTTTCTTTCTTTCTTTCTTTCTTTCTTTCTTTCTTCTTTCTTTCTTTCTTTCTTTTTCTTTCTTCCTTTCTCTCTCTTTCTTTCTTACTTTATTGAGATAACATTTGTCTATAACATTATATGTTTCATGTGTACAACATTACATTTCAACCTCTATATACACTACACTGTGCTCACCACCAAAAGTTTAATTTCCATCTGTTACCACACAGCTGGCCCTCTTTTACCCATCTGCCCTCCCCCCACACTCTTTTCCCTCTGGTAATCACTACTTTGCTCTCTGTATCTATGTGTTTGTTGTATTTGTTTTTGTTTGGTTTAGTTCATTTATTTTGATGTTTTTGTTTTTTTTGTTGCTTGTTTTTTATATTCCACATATGAGTGAAATCATATGTTATTTGTCTTTCTCCATCTGACTTATTTCACTTAGCATAATACCTTTCAGGTCCACCCATGTTGTTGAAAATGGCAATATTACTTTTTTTATGGCTGAGTTATATTTGTATTCCTTTGTGTGTGTGTGTGTGTGTGTGTATATATATATACATATATATATATATATATATATATGTATATATATATATATATATATATATATATATATACACCACATCTTTTCCATTCATTCCATAAATGGGCACTTAGGTTGTTTCCATATCTTGGCTATTGTAAATAAGGCTGCGATGAACATAGGGGTGCATATATCTTTTTGAATTAGTGTTTTTGTTTTCTTCAGATAAATACCTGGAAGCGAATTAGCTGAATCGTGTGGTAGTTCTATTCTTAATTTTTTTTTTGTAATCTCCATATTGTTTTCCATAGTGACTGCATCAGTTTACATTCCCACCAGCACTACACAAGGGTTCCCATTTCTCCACATTCTCTCTGACACTTGTTATTTCTTGCCTTTTTGATCGTAGTCATTCTAATGGGCATAAGGTGATATTTGTGGGTTTGATTTGCATTTCCCTAATAATTAGTGATGTTAAGCATCTTTTCATGTGTCTATTGGCCAACTGTATGTTTTCCTTGGAAAAATGTCTCTTCAGGTCCTCTACCCATTTTTTAATTGGGTTGTTTGTTTTTTAGTTGTTGTTGAGTTGAATGAATCTTTTATATATTTGGATATAACCCCTTATCAGATGTATGATTTGTAGGTTATCTTTTCATTTTATTGACAGTAGCTTTTGCTGTGCAGAAGCTTTTTAGTTTGATGTAATCCCACTTGTTTATTTTTGTTTTTTTTTTTTTTTTCCTTGCCGGAGGAGACATATCCAGAAAGACATTACTAAGACTGCCATCAAAGAGCCTACTGTCTAAATAGCAGTTTTATGGTGTAGGATCTTACATTCAATTTCAATCCATTTTGATTTTTGTGTATGGTGTGAGATAGTGGTCTAGTTGCATTCTTGTGCACCTGGCTGTCCAGTTTTCCCTACACCAGTTATTGAAGAGACTATCCTTTCTCCCTTGTATGGTTCTTTGCTTCTTTGTCATAAATTAATTGTCCATATATGTGTGGTTCTATTTCTGGGCTCTCAATTATGTTCCATTGATCTATGTGTCTGTTTTTCTGCCAATATCATGCTGTTCTGATTACAATAGTTTTATAATATAGTTTGAAATCAGGAATGTGATATCTTCAGCTCTATTCTTTTTTCTCAGGATTGCTTTGGCTCTTTGGGGTCTTTGGTGGTCCCATATAAATTTTAGGAATTTTTTGTCCTATTTCTGTGAATAATGATAGGGATTGCACTGAATCTGTAGATTGCTTTAGGTAATATGGACATTTTTAGCAATGTTAATTCTTCCAATCCATAAGCATGAAATATCTTTCCATTTATTTATGTCTTCTTCAATTTCTTTAAACAACGTCTTGTAGTTTTCAGTATATAGGTCTTTTACCTCTTTGGTTAAATTTATTCTTAGGTATTTTATTCTCTTTGTTGTGATTGTAAATGAGATTGTTTTCCTAATTTCTCTTTCTGTTAGCTCG
Source organism: Balaenoptera musculus (assembly GCF_009873245.2). Lineage (NCBI taxonomy): Eukaryota > Metazoa > Chordata > Mammalia > Artiodactyla > Balaenopteridae > Balaenoptera > Balaenoptera musculus. The sequence continues at coordinate 26,750,030 of NC_045791.1, read as the reverse complement.
TTGTTAGTGTACAAAAACACAACAGATTTTTCTATATTGATTTTGTGCTCTGCAAGCTTACTGTATTGGTTTATTATTTCTAATAGATTTTTTTGGTGGCATCTTTAGAGTTTTCTCTATATATAATCATGTCATCCACAAATCATGTCATCCAGTTTTACTTTTCTTTTCCAATCTGAATGCATTTTATTTCTTTTCCTTGCCTAGTTGCTCTGTCTAGGACTTCCAATATTACATTGAATAAGAGTGGTGAGAGTGGGCATCCTTATGATGTTCCTGATATTAAAGTGGTAGCTTTCAGTTTGTTACCACTGAGTATGATAGCTGTGAGTTCATCATATATGGCTATTATTATGATGAGGTGTGTTTCTTCTATACCCATTTTATTGAGAGTTTTTGTCTTGTCAAATAGTTTTTCTGCATGTATTGAGATGAACATGTAATTTTTATCCTTCATGTTGTTAATGTATTGAATTATGCTTATTGATTTATGATGTTGAACCATCAGTGCATCCTGGAATAAATCCCACTTGATCATGGCAGTTTCTGCTGAGGAATCTGTTGATAGCCTGATGGGGGTTCCTTTGTAGTTTACTAACCTTTTTTTTTCCTGGCTGCCTTTAAAATTCTTTGTCATGGACTTTTGACAATTCTCCAGAAAACAAAGTCACAGAATCTAACTGATAGAGAGTTAAAAATAGCTGTCATGAAGAAACTCAATGAGCTACAAGAAAACTCAGAAAGGCAGTTCAATGAGGTCAGGAATAAAATTAATGATCAGAAGGAATACTTTACCAAAGAGACTGAGACTCTAAAAATGAACCAAACAGAAATTCTGGAGCTGAAGAACTCAATAAATGAGATGGAGCATTGGAAATAGAGCAGACCATAAGGAAGAGAATTATTAAGCTCGAAGACAGAAAGCTAGAAATGATTCGGGTAGAAGAGGAGCAAGAACTAAGTTTTTTTGTTTGTTTTTTAAATGAAGAAACTCTGTGAGGACTATCTGACTCCAATAGAAAAGGCAATATAAAGATAATGGGTATTCCAGAAGAAGAAAGGGAGAAGGGAGTAGAGAGTTTATTTAAAGAAATAATAGCTAAGAAATTTCCAAACCTAAGGAAAGAACTGGATATACAAGTCCATGAAGCTAAGAGAACACTTCTGTTGAGTTATGGATGTTTCATTGGTTGTAGTTTGTGTGTAGATTGAAGGGGTGAGACAAAGAAAGTGTCTTCTGCCATGATGCTGATGTCACTCATGCAAAATTTCCATTAAAAGGCAAAGATTTATACACTAGAATTTTTTTCACAGTACAAGTACAAATACAAATGCCCTCCTTTTACTCTAATAACTCACTTCTCCTTAAAACATTTTTAAAATATTAAAAGTGACTATCAAGAGAGGCAGTGAAGGGTGGATGTTCATAGGTGACTCTTCAAGATCCTCCTCTAGCATTTGACTTTTCTTCCTCTGATTCTCTGGCAAAATGGTTTTTAGCACCACTAACAAATGCTGTAAAAATTCTCATTGTGCATGTGTCCATTATCTAGACACCAGCTTTGCTGGTTCCTACTCATTTACTTCCCACAGCTTTTATAGTACACATCCACCAAAATATAGCAATTTCCTAAATCCCACACTGAACATGGGAGAGATTTTATTAGTTAGAATCCAAAGAATGTTACAGTAAGTTCCTAAGGGCCAACAGGAAATGCTTCTAAGGGGCTCCTCTTTAGAAAAGGAAAGTACATGTATTAGAGAAGAGTTAGTAAGAAGTAGAAAATAACATTCATAAACTTGAAATTTAACTTGCATTTATATATGAGAATAGTATCCTGCTTTATAGAAATATTTCTATAATCTGGAAAAAGAGATTATTTTTTAACACGATACACATTTTCAAAATTGACTGAACTGGAGGAATACTTGAAAAGAACAATTCCTTCAGAAGAGGTTAGAAATGAGTTTAAAGAGCTGTCATACAGAAGGCAATGTGAAGTTTGAATACTTTTGTGCAACTATTGTTGAATTATAGTTCAGCTTAAAAGAATAGGAGATTCCTGTATTATTCAAACTATTCCAGACCACTGGGGGAAAAATGAGCTTTCCTGTTTATTTTCTGAAGTTTTCTAATCTCAATTCCAAACTTGATAATGTAGGAATCCAAGCTACAAAAGGCTGGTTTCATTAAAAAAAAAAAAAAAAAAGTGTTGATAAAGAATCATGTTGCTTAACTGTTTTCATTAGAATCATTTATCTTATTCATGATATATTAATTCTGTTTAAAATAAATTATAGCTATTTTCCACTGCATTGTTTTAACATATTTTGTTCTTCTTTACATGGCTTTCAACTGGATTTTTTTCTTCTTCAGCTTATTTATCTATTTTTTCTTTTTTATTTTCTTATATAAGCTTTGCTTTTTAGAGCAGTTTTAGATTCACATCAAAAGTGAGCAGAAAGTACAGAGAATTCCCATATAATCCTTCCTTCTCAACTTATTTATTTATTTTTTTTTTAATTTTATTTTTGGCTGTGTTGGGTCTTCATTTCTGTGCGAGGGCTTTCTCTAATTGTGGCAATCAGGGGCCACTCTTCATCGTGGTGCACAGGCCTCTCACTATTGCGGCCTCTCTTGTTGCGGAGCACAGGCTGCAGACGCGCAGGCTCAGTAGTTGTGGCTCACGGGCCTAGTTGCTCCGTGGCATGTGGGATCTTCCCAGACCAGGGCTTGAACCCGTGTCCCCTGCATTAGCAGGCAGATTCTCAACCACTGCGCCACCAGGGAAGCCCCCTCAACTTTTTTTTTTTTTTTTTTAATTTTATTTATTTATTTATTTTTGGCTGTGTTGGGTCTTCGTTTCTGTGCGAGGGCTTTTTTCTCTAGTTGCGGCGAGCGGGGGCCACTCCTCATCGCGGTGCGCAGGCCTCTCACTATCGTGGCCTCTCTTGTTGCAGAGCACAGGCTCCAGACGCGCAGGCTCAGTAGGTGTGGTTCACGGGCCCAGTTGCTCCGCGGCATGTGGGATCTTCCTGGTCCAGGGCTCGAACCCGTGTCCCCTGCATTGGCAGGCAGACTCTCAAGCACTGCGCCACCAGGGAAGCCCTCAACTTATTTTTAATATTAATTTTTCCAATCAAAATTTCTTGCCTTAACTTTTCACTTTTGTCCAATCTGATCCTTGTGTTTCCTTCTTATTATTTATTACTCCAATATTGATTCTTTTATAATTTTAACTCTTTTTTACTTTTTAAAATCTCTTTCCCTGCTTTATTTCGTAACTCACTTTTACATTTTCAATTTTTATTTTATTTATTTTAATCTTTGTTATTTTAAATTATTTTCTTTACACAGATGGACCTTTATTATTTCTTGTTATGCCATTTTAATTTATTTCATTATTTATTGTTTATTATTATTTATTTTTACTCAACTTGTTTGTATTCTGTTCTTTCATTTTATCTCATTGGTTTTATTTCATAATTCTTTAATTCTTTCCCAGTTATTTCAAATATTCATTATTAACAATTGTAATTGCTTTTAATTTTATAAGTTATTTTCCTACGAACAATAAGAGCTAGAGAGGGTGTGGAGAAAAGGGAACCCTCCTACAGTGTTGGTGGGAATGTAAATTGGTATAGCCACTATGGAGAACAGTATGGAGGTTCCTTAAAAAACTAAAAATAGAACTACCATATGATCCAGCAATCCCACTCCTGGGCATATATCCAGAGAAAACCATAATTCAGAAGGATACATGCACCCCGGTGTTCATTGCAGCACTATTTACAATAGCCAAGACATGGAAGCCAACTAAATGTCCATTGACAGAAAAATGTATAAAGAAGTTGTGGTATACACATATACAATGGAATATTACTCAGCCATAAAAAGAATGAAATAATGCCATTTGCAGCAACATGGATGGACCTAGAGATTATCATACTAAGTGAAGAAAGTCAGAGAAAGACAAATATCATATGATATCACTCATATGTGGAATCTAATTTAAAAACGATACAAACAAACTTATTTACAAAACAGAAGCAGACTTATAGATATTGAAAACAAATTTATGGTTACCAAAGGGGAAACATGGCGGGAGAGATAAATCAGGAGCTTGGGATGAACACACGCACACTGCTATATATAATATACATGAACGATGGGGACCTACTCTATAGCACAGGGAACTCTACCTGTGATAACCTGTATGAGAAAAGAATCTAAAAAAGAATGAATATATGTATATGTATAACTGCATCACTTTGCTGTACACCTGAAACTAACACAACATTGTAAATCAACTATACTCCAATAAAATTAAAATATTAAAAAGCAAGTTATCTTTCTATGGTATATAGAAAACACATTAATCTGGGTGGCCCAAGCAGGAAGAGTTTGTGATGGACAAGGAGATAAGAAAAAGACAAAGAACCTTAGTGATTGTTCATGTTATTGTCCGGCAATGTAAACTTTTTTCTACGTAAATTTCCAGCCAAAAGTCTTGTGTCTTATTCTTGATGGAAATAAAAAAATAGTGTTGGTGTTCAACACATTATGATTTGGTAGAGTAAAGAGACAACCTTTAATGGACTGAGATAGTCTACAAAATGAAATAAATTTGTTCAAGTAGGAATGCAGGAAAGAGGTGATGAAAAGTATATTCTCCCCCTCACCACACATATCCTTGGAGCAAGCGAAGGCATTCTGAGGATGAATATCCTCAGGTATCATTAGCATGTAAAGGAACATGGTGAAATCCGTGACAACTGGATTACTTTTGAGGATCTTCAGACTTTACCTCAGGCTGCACAGTTGAACCTTATTGCTTTTGGCTCTTAATGAATTTGGATCTTATAGGACTCCAATTTGACTTTCTGCTTCAGTGTGACTTGAGAGGAGTAAAAGGAGCAGAATCATGCATTTCACTTTATATATATTTTACCTCAAAACATGATTTTGCTTTGAAAAATTATAGGAGAAATATCATTCAGGTCTTAGTTTTTGAAAAACCATGAAGAATTGTGCTACTCTTTGCTTTGGCTGCTAGGGAGGTTAAAATCAACTTCTGCACTACCTTTAGTGAGACTTTTCATTTACATCACTGAGTTCTAATTTCCTCTTGTATTTACTGTACAATAATCTTTCTATGGGATCAGTATATTTATTTATTTTTCAACCTACATGTGGCCTCTTAATTGATAATATAAATTCATCACCCTGGTTAAATGATAATGGGCAAATAAGTAAATAAATAAGAAGGTGATTATTACTCCCATACAAATTTACCCTCTCTCACTTTGACTGGTCCCTAGTTGCTGCTCAGTAATCCAGTTACTCCTTACCTGTTGATTTAGTGTTATATACTCTAGAGAATCCATTTAAAATATTCACCCTCATGGTCCTTCCTCTGAGGAAGCCTTCAAAATGCAGGGTCAGATCTCCATAGCCTTCCCTGTTGGATCAGAGCATCCCTAGGCTATTCTATGAGACAAGGAGCCTTTATGGTCTGGATGTTTGTTGTGGTGTCCAAGCCAGGAAGTAGCTGTAGAGTGGTCAGTAACTAGCTACATCTCCTATGCAGTTTACTTAGGACCTACTTTCAACAGGGCAGTTTATAAATCCTCTGACTTCTAACTTTTCAGTTATCTTTGTTCTTTGTTCTTTATAATTATTCCTAAGGAACTCCTTGTAACTATTATACTCACAAGAGGCTCCTGTAACTTTATTGTGCCTACAAGAATGGACTTTTGGACTCACTGCCCTAATCCAGTACAGATGAAATAGGAGGTTAATGTTTTACTAACAGCAATTAGTAGCCAAGTAGGACAATCTGAAATTTAAATTTATAGAAGAAAACTAATAGAAAACAAAAATATCATCAATAGGAAAAAGATGTGCAAGAGGAATTGTTCTTAATTTCCTTTTATCTGTGACTCTATGAGATCGCAGAATCATCATCCTATAGGTACTTTACAGAAAGCATGGAGTCCTCAGTTTGACCAAGTACTGTTTAGTCATTCCTTCCGTCCCTTTCTACCCTCACTGCCTGTCCGAGTCTAACATGTCATCACTTTATGACTTCCTTTTGACTTCTTTTGGACAGTCTCTTAACTTGCTTCCCTGTCTCTATATTTCCCCTGTAATCTAAATTCCATGTCATTCACAGATTAATCTTTCAAATCATGTGTTAAATGCTACTTACAGGACTTTTAAAATTGTATCCAGGAAGGATGAAGTTATTGACATGACATAGAAAGTATTTTATGGTTTGGACTGTGCCTACCTTTGGAGCTTCATTTTGGGCCCTTCCTCCCCATGGATGCTGTAATCCAGCCATGCTAAACTCACTATGAGAATTTGATGCCCAAACTCTCCACCCACTTCTGTTTTTCCCTATGTTGTTACTTCCCTCTGGTTGAAATGTTCTTTTCTCTCTTGATTGCCCTCTTTCAAAAATGAACTTAAGTTTTCACTTAGCTCAGGATTTTCTTTATATTCCAGTCAGAGTTTATTGTCTGTTTTATAATGCTTCTTATGATATTTTATTTAACTGAGTGATTATGCTTTGACAGAGTTAAAGTCAGAAGCATGACTGAGGTATCCAGGAGGTGTGAGGGGATTTATCTACCCAGTGTGGTCCAATTCTTTTTTGTTGTTGCTGAAGCAGTAAATCAGCATGGCTTAGAATTTAGGCCCAGGTGACACAAGTTTTTCTGTTGTGAGATGACTTAGCTAACTCTTGTCATTGTGGGTAAAGTGAATTGTTCCTGCTCTTTCCTCCCACTACCATAATGACTGCAGTTTCTTATGATGACAGCTGATCTGTGTACTTTCCTCCATGCTTATGTCTCTTTTCTATATTCAGAGTGGAATGGAGTTTAGAGATTGTTCTCTAGCCTGTCGTATTTTCCAGAATTACTTTTCTGGATAAGATATTCTTTACAGTTTCCCATAGGACCATGCCACCTGCTTTGGGAGAACTCCAGGGCTCACCATGTGAGATATGAATGCAGCCTTCGCACACAGACATGTTAGGTCTGAGTCTTTATTGTATTCAACAGCTGTTCTTCATGATTTGTCATATAGCCATTACCCATTTTATTAAAGAGAGAGTTTTCTTCTCCGTTTTCTAAGAAGTTTTCTTTTCAGTTTTCTCTTGGCTTCAAAGAGAAGAACAGAGTAGAAATGCCTTTAAAGTGCCTCCTTAACTGCAAGCTCCCCTTAAATCTCACTTCCACTTCTACTGTATTACTGAACCTCTTCTCTGGTACAGCTCTAATGATTTCCTAATTGGCAAATTCAAACTGCCCTCTCTGCTGACAGCCTCTACATTGAAAGCTCTTGTTCCTATCAGTTCTTTATAGTGCAAATCTCAGTTTAATCTTTTTTCTCATTCTCCTTTGTCTCTTCTTCTTTTCCAGTCTCATTCTACAGTTTTTCCCTCTGTTGCTAATAAAAATACATGCATTCATTTTTGTACCTGTAGCACTTTCTGTACTGCTGTTAATAGCCCTTAGCATAGGCTGAGTTCTTCATATATTTGTATGCACAATTTTCTTCCTTTCTAGGGTACTTGTTACTTGAGCATGAAGTTTTATCTTTCTTCCTTTTGCATAGTAGATAATAAAATGTTTCCTGAATTCAAATTGTTAAATTATTTTATTAGTTAGATTGCCTCTGCATTGTTTTTATTCACCAGGATCTATTATTAACCAGTTAAACTGATAAATTAAATATATTAAAATATCATTTATAGTGATCAAGAACAAAAGGAAAAAGCATTATGGCAATGGAATATGAAACTAGAAACAAAACAAAACTCTGGACCGTAAGTCTGGGAACCTGTTTACCACATAGACCCAGCATTATCAGAATTGAACATGAGGTCTTAAGCAGGCACAAATCAAGTTGATAAAGGTGAAAGTTATATTTATTTTTAAAATGTTAATTTTTAAGGTTTTTCTAATATTCAGAGATCTACTTTTGGTCTTCAAATAGAAAAGTATGTTGGAATACTACCATTTTTTGGTCAATGTTCTGTAAAAACTATTTTAATCTATATATCATTGTCATAAAAATTATAAATAAAAGATGGTAGAGGTATGCAATTTTAATTAAAATATAGGAAAGACCCACCAATAAAACAAACGTTCTTTGAGAAGCCATCAGCTTAATAAAAATACCCAACACGTACTAAAACTAGCTGTAGAAGTACTAGAAAAAATATGCTTTATCAGAGCTTCTTTCTTCATTATCACAGCCTCACAGCCAACCCTTTCAAAAATAAAGTTGCCTCTATTATGAGCAATCGTAAGTTTGGTTGGGGAAATATATACACACATATCCACAGAGTTAGAATTAATCCTTTCCCTTGTTTAACCACAAAAATGATTGTGCTTACATTTTCAGCTAAAGAGATTTTATGAAAAGCTTATTTTTTGCAACTCTGCCTCTTAGCCTGAGTTGACCCAAGGTCTTTGCTTATTAAAAGAGTCCTATTCATGATTTATGAGATATGACTAGTGTGTTTATTACTATTGCTTCTTGGACTCTACATCTTGATTACAGTATAATTACACAATTAAAAAAAACACTTCTTACCATGATTGTGAAACTTGGGTCCATTAACACAGAGTTTACAGAACAGTGTGCAATACCTTCTTGATAATCCAAACACCATAAGAAAACACATATATTGCTCGTTGAATTACATAAGAGGGTTAGCTCAGTTTAGATAGCCCTAGCATATGCAGAGTCCTTAAATACATGATTTGTACATGGTAATCCACTTGATTAATTAATTGAATTTATTGATTAATATAATAAAGGTGAATAGCTGATCTAAAAACTTCCAAGAATAGTAGTTATTTCATATTTACATTTGATCTATTAAATCTCCAGAGAACATAATTAGAATTTAATTATTCAAAGTATCCTGAAAATACATCCCCATGGAATTGGGAAGAAGCAATGATGTTTCTGCTTGGAGAAGTCAGAGAGTATTCCAAAGAAGTGTCTACACTTACCTGAAGCTACTCCTTTCTTCCTTGCCTGTGGCAGTCCCTGTTAATGGAGCTCACACTGTACTCTTTTCCTCTGTGCCTAGATGTGGTCTTTCATCTTCTTTTTTTTTTTTAAATTTTATTTATTTATTTTTGGCTGCGTTGGGTTTTTATTACTGTGCATGGGCTTTCTCTAGTTGCGGCGAGCGGGGGCTACTCTTCGTTGTGGTGCGCGGGCTTCTCATTGCAGTGGCTTCTCTTTGTTGCGGAGCATGGGCTCTAGGCACGTGGGCTTCAGTAGTTGTGGCTCGCGGGCTCTAGAGCACAGGCTTAGTAGTTGTGACGCACAGGTTAGTTGCTCCGCGGCATGTGGGGTCTTCTTGGACCAGGGATCGAACCTGTGTCCCCTGAATTGGCAGGCGGATTCTTAACCACTGCACCACCAGGGAAGTCCGGTCTTTCATCTTCTTAACAGAGTACTCCAGGAACTAATTTTAAAAGGGATGGAATGTTTTTGCCAGCCTAGGCTGATCATCTTAGACAAACCTGACATAGACAAGTGAATATAAAATGCTCCCAGAACTCCTTGCTAGTAAAGAATCTGGCCAAGAACAGAGGTATTGGTTGAAGGAGCCACGGATGGGCACTGGAGTGAGAATTTATCAAACACTAGCAATTTACTTTAATGATCATTTCCTGAGAAGTTCTAAAATATTTTCAATGTTTAGAGAATTTGTTTAGTAACTAAATGGAAAAGTTTCTACTAAGAGAAAACTCCATGCACTTATAAGAACATTCTACTTGCCCCACTGTTTTTCGTACCTATCTCTGTTTGCCAATATCTATAATACAGATTTTAGAAAACATATTTTGCCTCATGAATTTAAGAATGATTCCATTTTCTATCATGACATTGGCAGTGCTGTTTTTTCTTTCCTTTCTAAGTTTGTTCTTCAGTAAAGAAATCAGATACAACTTTGTATTTCCTCATACCTTCCTCAAAATGGTTTGACATGTTGGGTGATAAATCATGCACTAGAGGCAAGAGTAATGGTGATGAAAGTGTTGCAGTTTGAGACTATAAATATATGGATTCAATGGATACATTTGGCCCAAATGAAAAGATGAGAGTTCCTCCATCATTAGCAGGTCAGGTGCTTGCTGCACAAAGGCAGGTCAGCTTTAAGGGCAGGGTCTGCTTCCCACACAGGTAGGAGTGCCAGGCTAATGTGAGTTCAAGAGCAGAGTTATGGCTGCTGATTTCCCAGCTACATCCTCCTCCATTTATCACCATACTGTACATTCTCAGAGACTTTGGTGAGGGAGTAAATATAGGACAGAACAAATTATTCAATTTCAATTTAGACTAAAATTAAATTTAAATCTCATTTTATATGTGTATCTAGGTCCCACAAAAGTGTCAGTTCAATTTGAAACAGGCTTAATAAATAACTAGTATATATTTAATCCTATCTAAGTGTCAAGTATTGTACTAGGGTTTCATTTGTGTTATCTCCCTTAATCTTTAGAGGAAAGAAAAAAAGAGTTATAGGTACTATTACTGTTTTACTTTACAGAGGAGGAAATGCGTCAAAGGAAATAAAATAAAATGTGTGTGTGGTGTGTGTGTGTGAGAGAGGAGAGAGAGAGAAGAAGGGAATATTCCATGCAATATAGACCCCCCAAATCCACACTAGTAGATACTATAGTAAAAGAGAAAAACAAAATACTTGTAGCTGGGATCAAAAAATAAATAAAAAGGCAAATATTTCTGTGGATAAGAAATAGAAAAACAAAACAAAACAAAAAACCAAAGCAGTGAGTAGGGCTGAAGTTATGGTCCTGCAAGGCTGTGGATCTGGGTGAAAAAAAGTAAGGCTACACGTTTGGCTGCTGTAGGAAACAAAAGTGCCAATTACAAGTTGAGCTAACAGAACTATGACTGCTGCCTTAGAAAAAGAGAGAGGGGTGAGTGGGTTGGCATGATTTTGATAAGGCAATTAAAGTGAGGGAGAGAGAGAATGTAAATAATCACATGACATTCTCTTTTTCAAAAGAAGTCTGCATATTATATTAAGTAGTATAGTACTAAGAAAGACATACTCAATGATTAAATACTCATGATAAATTCACTCTGCATAAAATTATAATAGGAATAAGTATGTTTTCAATTATTTAAAAAAACATGAAAAGCAAAACAAGAAGATATGAATATAAAAGAAATATCAATTGAAATCTTGGTAATGAAAAGATAGACACACAAAAATCCATAGATATAATAACCCTAGGCTGAACACAGTTGAATAGAGAATTATTATAGAGCAGGACTTCGGCTGCTCCCTAATGTAAGCTGACCAAACTATATACCTACTATATTGTAGTGAAATTCACTACAATTTCACTTCTGGTAACCCCAATCTTTTCCCCCAGATACGTAATTCTGAACCGGTGCCCATGGACCCAATTCAGCAATTCCACATGCAACTGAAACACAGTTACCCTCTTTCCAAAGAGAGACAATCCAAACTTCATCCAAATTAAAGTTTCCCTCTAAAAACAGGAACTTTAGGATACGTGTTGTTAGGAAACTTAGGATATTCTTGTTCTTTATAAATATGGTTTCTCATTATTCTGGCATTCATGACTAATAATAAAAATGAACCCAGATACCCATTCCCACTTTAAAGCAGTGGAGGAAAACTATTATAAAGATAACAGAAATGTCAGTGAAATGAGAGCAATATGCCCTTGATATAAAACATACACAAATACTGCAGGACAGGGATAACAAAACTCACTTTTCTTGTTTGAAGGAACTCTCTTGCCCATCATCCTCCATAATGATATATAAGGATACTGTTCCACTTATTTGTTTTTTGGTTTTAAATCCATTCTCAAGTATTTCCTCTGATGGATATAGAATAATATGGTTTTGAATATTTGCCTATCAACAAATATGTTTCTTTTTTTGCAGGTGAATGATTCCAAGCTGGGTGTAGATACTAAGGTTCCAATCCTTTTCTTTCAATAGCCTATAGATGTTATTCCATACACTTCTTCCTTTGGTATTATAAGGGAAAAGCTCAATGCCAGTCTAATTGGTTTTCCTTTTTAAAAAATAAAAAAACAACTTGTTTCTTTTGTGTGGAATCTTGTTAGAATTTTTTTCTATTTTTAGAATTCAGAAGTTTGGCCCAAAAAATTTCTTCGTGGGTGTGCACATGAGCATGCTCGTATGTGCATATGCATGGGAAAATTCTTCTCTATCATTTCTCTAGCAATTGTCTCTCCCCAACCTCTTTGTTCCCTTTTTCTTTAACTCCTGTGTTCAGGTGTTAGACTTCCTGGATGTCTTACAAGTTCCTTGTCAGTCTCTTTGCATTTTATCATTTCAAGATTTCAGGATACTGCCTCATTTTTAACAATCACCATCTACTTTTTCAGTGTTTCTAATATTTTTTAAATTAAAAATTATGTTTCCATACCTGAAGCTTTATTATGATCATTGAATTAATCTCGGTGTTCCTTTTTATTTCTCTAACAGTTTCATCTGTTTCCTCCAGATTCAATTTCAAGGTGAGATTCAAATTCAAATTCCAGATTCAAATTCACTGGAAGAACCTACTTGTTTGGATTGTTTCTTTGGGTGTTCTGTGTTATGTGCTAAATTTTCCTTAAGCATATATTTACTCTTGGCTTTATTTGCCTTTATGACTGAGATCAAGCTATTGAGCTATCATGAGGGATACAAGTGGTGGGAGGTTCTACAGTATTTACAACTGGGCATTGGTGATGTACCACCCGCAATCTGTCTGCCCTCTGTTGAGGCTCCATCAGTAACACTTATACTTCACAGTCTGTTTCATTGAAGAATTTGCTGTTTTTGAGATTTAGGTTAAAGTGTGTCCAATGGTATGATGCTCCAGCATTTCTTCCAAGGCTTGAGTGCTCTTAGCACTATACACTTGTTCAAATGCCACCTTCCTTCCCAGCAGTCTATGAATTTCTGCAGATTGAGTTTTCTCCAAGAACCTGAGAGTTTAATTCTCATCCCGAGACTGTCTACCCTCTGTCTCCAGGCATCCTTCTGGCTAAAAGAAGATAAACTTTCTGCGTATAGCTTCTCTTTCTTTCCAGATCCAAGTTTGGGTTTGGGTTTGAGGGCAGGAGTTCTGTTTTTCTGGCCTCAAGCTTTCATGTGGAGAAGCTTCTGCTTGAGTTACTGTTTTGTTCCAACCACGTCTGAGTTTTCTGTATTTTAGAACTGATCATCTGTGGAAAAGTTGCATTTTGTAAGGCTCACGCATGTAGTCAGTTTATCAGGACAGTGTTGAGCTCAAAAAGGGCAAAGGCCTATGTTTTTACTGGGAGAATAGATTTGATGCAGTGCAGAGGGCTAGGAGCCCACTGCCTCTACACTTCAGACCAGTTGTGAACAGTAATAGATCTATCCTGAACTTAGAGTTTAGATAGTGGTATGCTTAATTATTTCCTCATTGCTTCAATACCCAACAAAGCCTAAGACTTTTACAATCTATTCAGTAGTGCTTCATATAAGAGCAGTAGTTGAGGATATTGGAATTGAGAGGGTTGGATGGTCAGAACATCTATTGAGGAATCATTTTTCCAGAATTTCTTTTGGTTATTACATTTTTACTTGATGGTTGTGGAGTTCCAGCTCTTTTTCTAACAAGAACAATACACGGTCTGTCCATTTTCCATGGATATGTTACACTGATGAATTCAACTACTTCTTTTGCTCATCATTGCATAGAGAGATCATTCTAGTATCTATATTTTCAGATCTATCAGTTTTTCTTCTCCCAAGCCACCTTACATTCATTACAAGAGGTCTATTGAAAACATAACCAATGAAAAAGTACCACCATCATGCCTCATTTGTCTTCTTCAGAAATAGCTTCAGAAAAAAACCCCACACCATTCTACAGCACATTCCTATAATTACACTCACTGTGGCCCCCACAAGCTTTAACTTAAAACTGTGATTGAAATCAACTTGTTCTTACACCACTGGGCTTATTCTTTATTACAAAGTTGTTCGTGTAAATGTCTCTCAGTTATAGTTATATTGGCCATCAATTTCAAAGGAGGCCTCTCCAGTGTTTTTTTATATATAATATCCATGCCATTCTTAATGATGGTAATCATAGGCAGTGTTATAGAGAAGTCTTGATTACTAGGTCACAATTGGAAATTGTTCAGATATGCACTCTATATAGTAAGAATTTGATCTTACTTCTAAAATTCATTATTCAAGAACTCTTTGTCCTGGTAACTCACTTTGAATTCTTTTTTTCAATTTCAAATTTTGATTTTTTCCTTACCATTTAAAACATACCTAAATGCCTCTGTAGATAAAGTCATAATAAGCCTGCATAAAATGTTACAAAGAAAGAAATTGCATTGAGATACAGAAAAATCCCAGCTATAGTTTATATAAATCCATTTCCTTAAAGGCCAGATTTGTTACAGACTTCATGGAATATTTCACGGAACTCTCATTAGAGGAAGAAAATTAGTTTTACAACTCAGGAAAATAAAACAAAAACATATAATCCCTTTGTATCAATATTCTATATAATATTTTCTCTTAAAAGAAAACAATTTCCATTTAGAATACATGAACATTGAAGGCACCAGCTTTGTACCCTGAAGAAATGTACTGTACTTTCTTCTAATCTGTATTACAGTCTATTATCTAGTTCCTGTATGAAAACTATTTCAGCTGTATTGTTTTAAAAATTAAACTATTATAATGTAGCTCAAGCAAATGATAGATCTTAAATTCAGTATTCAGTGTATAGCTCTCTACCAGTAATAGAAATTGATCATTATAAATCTCCAAAGTCAGAACATATTCAGGGGAGAAAAGCCTCAATTTGACTTTTAAAGCGACATATTTCATTCTGCCCAGACAATAATTCTCTGGTATTATCTGGACACCTCTTATGTGCAGAATGTCAACAGACCATCAGTAAGAAACATGATTTTAAAGCTGTTTTAATTGCTGAACTTTTTTTCAATACCTTTTGCACTTTGTCCCTTGAATTGTGGCCCCTTTGCCTATGCTGAGTGATTCATGACATTTCCAACTGCTTAAGAGCTGGTCTTCTTGTTATTCCTGACTCTGTCTTGATGAAAGCTTCTCTTGAGTGAAATCTCACTATTTCCAGAATATTCCACCTTTAGCCTTTCCTCACTTTCTCTGCTTCATTTGTTCCCACTTCTTATGATACATATTTGTTTCTGAAACTCCCTCATCTTAAACCCTGCTACAAACTCCTACCCAAAAAAATCTTTCCCTGAACATTTCAGTCCTAATGGTTCCATATAACATTAATATTTAACTATTTTTAATGTCACCATTGGCTCTTACAAGTTTAATTATTTAATAAATATTGGAATTTTGGAACATTGGAATAAATATTTAGAAATATTTGAATGAATTTGGGATCTCTAAATCAGATCTTGTAAGGCAAGGCCCATGTTATCTCTTCCTTTAATACCAGGCATGGACTCTAGTAGGAACACCGTATATCCATGTTGAGTGATTAAATTGGTTGTTTCTTCTGTTTGTCATGATATCTGTCATTCCCATTTCACTCCCTGCCCAGGAGCTCGCTAGTCTCATTGCTCTTATCTATCTTTAGAGCTATACCATATGGTGAGACTGGGTGTGCAAAGGATTTGCCCAGCACTGTATGGCCGGCACTCAAGGTTCTCATATTGAATATTATGCCTAGGCATAGAATGAAATTATATAGCCGTAAAAATTTGCAGAGAAACTCACAGAATTTTGGAATTAAGTGATGTAGGGGAAGAGAAATCTGTTTTACCCATCTTAGGTTCTCCAGGTGGGGCCCTATAAATTAGACTGGCCAAAAACAAATCAACAGGAGAAAAACAAAACAGAAGTTTATTAACACGTACATCATACATATGGCACATGGGAGTACCTGGAGATGAGTGACTCAAGGATTTGGTTAGAACTTGGACTTATACAGCATCTTAACAAAGAAATAATACATATTTAGAGAAGTGGAAAGGCCCTGAGTCTCTAGGGGTAGGGAAATGTGGAAAGGTAAGCATATGAGAAACTAATGGTAGATAAAGCCTAGTTAGTAAATCTCATTATGCAGATTCCTCTGATGCTGTCTCCAGGCTGTTAGGATCTAAAGGTTTCTTCAGTAATTAACTTTTTTTTTAATTGAAGTACAGTTGATTTACAATATGATATTAATTTCAGATATAGAGATTCAGAATTTTAACAGATTATACTCTATCAAAAATTATTACAAGATAATGGTTAATTCCCTGTGCTGTACAATATATCCTCGTTGCTTATCTATTAAGGGGGGATGCAAGTTAGGGGTATGGGTTTCAGAGATACAAACTAATGTTCAGTGATTAACTTTTGTCCTTCCTGTTGGAGAGGGGAGGAGAGACACCTTCCTAAATTTATGTTCTACTTTTAGAGAAATAGGAGGAGGGCAGAGAACTTTTTTGTATCTAATTCCTCTCAATTAACTTCAGCTCAAAATAACCCCTATGCTAAAGTGGCATATTTTGGGGGTGGCATAGTCTGCTACCCTACAGTGATTAAGTAGTTTGCCCTGACCATTTACTAATAAGACAGAGTTTAAAGTATAACAAGTTTCGAAGATTGGGATAATTCAAAGGTAGGAACTCAACATGTATAAGTGGCATAGACACTTTTTTTTTTCTTTTTAGATTGACTCTAGTCACAAGATCCTCCAGGAAAAGTTTAAAAAATCCTCTCTCTCTCTCATTTTAGAACACTGCTACCCAAAGGGCAAGCCCACACACACAAGTCACTGAAGTTAGAAAAGCAGAACTAAAGCTTCAAAAGTGATTGAAGGAATTAAGAAGAAAATGCTAAGAACTCAGCTTATCTGATGAGTAATAACAATCCTTAAGCAGGAGAGAGATGGCAGTAAATCCAAACAGACCATCAGAAAAACTGGCTAATTGTTTCCATGACTTCTTTTTTTTTTTAATTTTATTTATTTATTTATTTATTTTTGGCTGTGTTGGGTCTTCGTTTCTGTGCGAGGGCTTTCTCTAGTTGCGGCAAGTGGAGGCCACTCTTCATCGCAGTGCGCGGGCCTCTCACTATCGAGGCCTCTCTCCTGTTGCGGAGCACAGGCTCCAGACGCACAGGCTCAGCAACTGTGGCTCACGGGTCTAGTCGCTCCGAGGCATGTGGGATCTTCCCAGACCAGGGCTCGAACCCGTGTTCCCTGCATTGGCAGGCAGATTCTCAACCACTGCGCCACCAGGGAAGCCCCTCCATGACTTCTTTAACATGAGCAACTAAACATTAAAACAAAAACCCCTGGGTGGATGTTAGAGTTCATTGCATATAAATATTTACAGTAACATATACTTGACTCTCATAAGAGATATGCGTTCACCTATTTTCTACATATTCTTTCTTTCTCTTTATACAATCCTTCCAAGAACACCTCAAACTTTTGCTATAGACGGAGCATCCTGGTCTGGCTGTACACTGACTTTCTGTTAGGTATACTATATTTCTGTTATATTCTGGTATACAGAGGATGAACAAGTATGAAAGCCACAGCCTATACAGAATGCTCACTTAAACATTATTTTTTCCTCCACGTGCTGTAAGTGCTACTGTGCTGAGATGTCAAATGTGATATACAAATAAACCCAAATTATGGTATTCAATAATTTCACTGAATTCTACAGTTTTAAAATGATCTCCTGTTAGTACCATGATCTATTTTAATCAGACTAACCTTTTAGCTTTGCAAGATACCTCTCCTTTTTCTTCCACCACGTGCAGCCCCCTCCAAACACAGACGCAGACGTCATGTGGTTACACTATCTCTGTACCACCTATCCCTCCTCTTCTTGGATGCCTTCTTCTTTCCTCTCAGCCCATCCCTATCCTGACTATCCTGTGGAAGTCGTGGGTCAGGTGACACTCACTTGACAACACTGATGCCTCTCTGCTCTAATTTCTTTTTACTGTTGTCAATTATATCAAATGCAGTCAAGCAGATGTACATAGGACACGCTCAGTCAACTTTATGATGATTTATTGCTCTGCAGATGGCATCACACAATCAGAGGCCATGCACATGAGCCAAAAGTATGATATTTGTTACTCTGAGTCAGTTGGGCACTGTCCCTATCAGAATCCTGTCACTGACTAGGGCACTAAAGAATTGCTATGGGGAGATGTGGTTGTACATGATGCTTACCTGAATATTAAAAAAGAGCTCCCAAAACACCACTGTTTCCCTTGAAAGCCTGTGTGGAACTGTCATCAGCGCCTTTTTAAAGACATTTATGATGATATTTATGTTTCTAACTCGTACAACTTGATTTATGAGCCAGATCAAATATAAAGAAATAGTGAAATGGAGAGGGCTTTTTATAGGTATCCTCCTTCATTCTCCTCTTTCTCCCACTTCAGTTTCTCCAGTGCTCCCATACTGCTTGCCTTTCCAATTACTTAAGAAAATTAAATATGTGACACCAATTTCAGTGCCCCACTTGTTCCAGAGATATTTGCAACTTGAAGCATGAGAAGAAAATGCCTAACATGAATTAATAGAGTAAGATTGGTGGAATTTGAAGCTGTCAGGGGCAGGCCACTGGAGAATATATGGAAACTTTTGAAATTTTTTAATCGAAAAGTTATATACATTACCACTTACTGTAATGGGCACAAGACCGACTCTTACTGCTTTCTACCTTTCTTCTTTCTTTTTTTTTTTTTTTTTTTTTTGCAAAGCAAGAACTGGTGCTCTATAACCGGGCCAAAAAGTTCTTAGAGAGCAGAATAACAGAACCCGGTAGTTCATTGTGCTTTGCAGGCATTGCCAGCTGTGCTGAGATCTGCTTTAGGGGCAACATGATGTGGACAGAATGTGGACTTTAAAGTCAGAACACATAGAATTCTTAGTGAGAAACTTCCCCTTTCTAGTATGTAGCCTTTGCAAAAGGCAGCCTCTGTGAGTCTCAGGTTCCTCATCTGTAATAATATATCATGTCTCCCTTCCTCACAGAACTGCTGTGAGGATTCCATGAGATAATATTCATGTCAGAATATTCCTACAGGAGGCTCACTAGATGAGTCATGGCCCAGGAGCAGTGTGCACATAATAACCTGCTCGGGGATTATTTTTTTCTCCCATATCCCATCCATTTCTTAATGGATGCAGAAGATTAGAGACATCGGTCTGGATGGAGAAGGGTTGTATCTGGAAAGAGCTCACCTTCACAATGTGAGTAATTTTTTACTGTAGTCTCCTTTGAACCAAAGGGACTGTGCTGTTTTGCTTTTAATAGTATGAAGCCACCTTGAGACAGGAAACTGCTATGCTACCACCCCGATACTAGTCTATATAAGTCCATAGCAAAGTGAGGGAACGAATAGAAACAAAAGATACGTATACAACTTTTCATTATTTTTCTCAGTGTTTGGTGAAACATGGCTTTCCCGTGATCATGCCAAACCAACAGATTCCTCCAAATCCACTATCACTTAACACACACACACACACAAACTTATAAATATGCATACTGATAGGTGGTGACAGGTAAATAGTGTTTCTAAGAACCATACACATCTCTGAGTGATTTATAAATTTTGTCTTTTTGAATGTAAACTTAGGATTTCTAACAAAACCAACCTTACATATAGCAAAATATTTTAAATTTAATCGAGTTAAAAAACAGCATTTGTAACAGGTGTGTGCATTTTTTATCATTGATTTATGTAATCAAGGAATTCTCTGAATGGGTGGTGTATTTTACTGTATAAGGTGGTTTTTTCCCCCTAATTTAAGAAAGGTAAAAATGGATGAACCAGTATATAAAAGTTCTGATAAACTTTAGTAGACATACTGCAGTAATTTTAAAGAAGAAAATAGACAGCCAGACCAAAATTAAAGTTCAATGCTAAATACACTCAAAATATTAAAGAGTTGAATGAGTATAAATGGAAGGAATAGCATAGCAAAATGCTACAGAAGGCATCAAATAGAAGAACCAGAGGCTAGAGAGAAACAAACTACAATAAATATAGAAGAACATAGGTAGAAATGTATTTAAAAACTGCAAATTTTAAGACAGAAAATATACAACACAATAGCTAAATGCATAAGTAACTAAATTAATGTTGATTAATAGTTATTAGGGTCAGCCAGATTTGAATACCGTATGCCAGGGACAAAATGTGCTGCACATTTTTCATATAATCTTATTTATTCCATTTTATGTTCTGAAAGTATGTCCTATTTGTCAAAATGATTATGCTCTTACATAACTGTATGTTAAATAACCTTTACAGAAAACTTTTCAGAAAATGAAAACTTGTTGTTTCTCTGAAAATTACTCTTGAAATTGTAATCATGCAGACAATCAAAATGTGGGAAAAACTACCTGGAGTATTGTTTCGGTCTTCCACTTTATTTTTTGTGTGTAGATACTGGCTAAAGTTACCCATAACACATGGGTGATTGTCATGAATCTTGTCAGGAAGCTCAAATGCAAAGACAGTACTAAATCTAGATCAGACACTCCCAAATTTGGTTGGACACTAGTCATTATCATGAAGACTTAGAGTTAATCCTGCACTTAAAGAGGTGATTAAAAAGACATTAATATATTACACTTAATTGTGCTTGAATCACAAGTTGTATTACCTCCTCTGTGAGTCTGTCACTGGAAGCTCAGCGACCCCAATTCCAGCCTTCACTATAATTAATGATGGCGGTTTTCCTATATCTACTTGCTGATGCCATCTACTGCCTGTGATGTCTCACTAAGATAAATGACTTAGCCAATTGCAGATAAAAATGTTTTCTATCAGAAGTGGCTGTGACACTGCAATGGAGAACAAGCTCAACCGGACTTTATGAATGGTTAAAATTTCCTTGCCAAAATATGCAATGGTAAATTATATTGTTAATATTGATTTCTATCCATACAAGGGTAATGATGTCAACAAGATCAATTCTTTTAGTCACGTCTGTTGTTGTAGGATAAAAAATATCTACTAACTGCCAAAACTGAATTTAATACAACATTGTGGTTTAGATTTTAAATTTACTTTAGCCCATCAGGCTTTAGTTTGTTAGGAGGAATAAGAAGTGGAATATTGATGATTTTTACCCATTGCAATCTGCCAACGTTAATGTGCAATTTCACTGAAAAGGACTGAAGTAAACCAAGATTTAGGGATACTTCTATCAAAAGTAATATCCTTGGACTGAAGTAACTGTCATTAATTTTTTTCCCCCGCATTCTGGAGAACTTAAGTTAGTTCTAAAGAAGTGGACACCTTTTAGACAAAAATTAATGATCAATAAAAAAAAAATTGTATTTGTGGTGCACATGAATAAAATTGCAAAACTGTGACTTTTAAAGCATACAAAGCAAGACGTGTAGAATTGTAATAGTAATTCAACATACTATCTTTCCTCACTGAGAGATTTCATAGGAAAAAGAAAATTACACATGAGGAAGATATTTTCCCCCACTAGTGCTGGTCATTTTCTATACACAGCTAGGGATATTTTTAAAACTGAAATAAATCAAATTTTGTTACTTGCAAGATGAAACCTTCCAGCAAAGTACAAGTGGACAAGAAACAAAGGCCAGACACTGTCCGTGTCAACAAGGCCCAACGTGATGTAGGTTCCTGAGACCTTTCTGACTTCAACACACATCATATTCTTCTTTTCTCAGTGGCCTCCAGCCATACTGGCCTTCATTCCTTTCTGTACCTGTGCTCATGTTGCCTCCCTCTAATCTCTCATACTTGTTCTCTCTGCCTAGAAAACTCTGTTCTTCCACGTTCCCATAGGGTGTGCAGTCTCTCCATTCTGGTCTCAATTCAAAAGTCACCTCTGATGGAGACCCTCCCTGACTACCTTGACCAAAAACAAGGTCCTCATCCCTCCTCCATTTTAAGTTTTCATTGCATTTAGCACTCTCTGAAATAACTCAGTTTGTTTACTTCTTTACATGTGTTTCCATGAGTTCAGTAATATTGTCTTCCTTTTTCTAAACTACACCCCTAACACATAGCAGATGCTCAAAACATATCTGTTGAACTAATGAATGAATATGTTGACCATCATATTAGAATATTTTAAAAATCCCTATATTTGCTCATATGAATTATTCCCCCAGTGTTTTTCACATTATTTTCTTATATTTTAATAAAACATATAAGTAATCAAAATTAGAAATACTACTCAGCCATAAAAAAATGAAATAATGCCATTTGCAGCAATATGGATGCAACTAGAGATTATCATACTAAGTGAAGTAAGAAAGAGAAAGACAAATACCATATGATATCACTTATATGTGGACTCTAAAATATGACAGAAATGAACCTATCTGTGAAACAGAAATAGAATCAGGGACATAGAGAATAGACTGGTGGTTGCCAAAGGGGAGGGGGAGTGGGAGAGGGTTGGATTGGGAGTTTGGGATTAGCAGATGCAAACTGGTATATATAGAATGGATAAACAGCAAGGTCCTACTGTATAGCACAGGGAACTATATTCAATATCCTGTGATAAACCATAATGGAAAATAATATGGAAAAGAATGTATATATATATGCATAACTGAGTCACTTTGCTGTACAGCAGTAATTAACACAACATTGTAATTCAACTATACTTCAATAAAAAATAAGTCATGAAAATTACTTATATGTAGAAATTATACCAGCTTTCTATAGGAGAAAGGAAAAATAGGGAAGATTAAATGGGTCTACTTCAGAGTGCTTTAAAAAACAAAAATGTAAGTTAATTTTAGAATTCATCCAATATTATTCATTTTGAAATTATTAGATTCTCTGTTGGTTCATTTGTATACTCATTTACTTACATATTTCTTGATTTAACAAATATTTATTTAACCCTGCTATGCATAAAGTACTATTCACGGTGCTTGAAATTCATCAGACAAGAAAACCCTGATCTTGTGGAATTTACGGTTTATTGGAATAAATGAGCAATAAACCTGGTAAATAAGAAACATATATAGGATTGTTGGATGCTGGTTAAAACTCTGGAATAACAGAGCAGATGGGGGATGAGGGAAGACAGCAGACCACTCTTGCTGGTTATGGACTTCTGCATAAGCATATTATTTACATAATGTATGCTTTGCTACTTGTTCCTCATAATCTATATTATTTTCAAAAGATTGATCCCTGACGTACCAAATTTGCCATTTTCTTTACATATTTAATTATTTTTACTGCTACCACTTTTAGTTTCACTATAGTGAAACACTTTTTTTTAACTAATATTTTCAACTCTTAACCCAGCTTCTGTACTTTTTAGACGTAACATAGACAATGATATTTTCAAAAATAAGATCATACCCAGAAAACATAGTATTGCTGAACAAAGCACACAGTGACTGAAAGGATGTCATATCATCACTAATGCTATCTGCCATTGTTTTGCACAGATCCCTGTTTCCTTCATGAAACTTACAGCAATCTATAATAATATTTTGGTTTTTAACTTATTTATTATTTCTCTAAC
Organism: Balaenoptera musculus; assembly: GCF_009873245.2. Lineage (NCBI taxonomy): Eukaryota > Metazoa > Chordata > Mammalia > Artiodactyla > Balaenopteridae > Balaenoptera > Balaenoptera musculus. The sequence goes on along the minus strand of NC_045791.1, from coordinate 26,726,421 downwards.
ACTAGATTTTTAGCTTCAGAAGACAGGCTTATGTTTCAAAATTTTTTTCTTAATTGTTTTTATTTTCCAGTGCCAGGCATAGCATAAGCAATTAAAGCAATTTTTGAAATAAATTAATGAGTGCATCTGTAATTGTTCATGGTATCCCATAATGTACCCAACTGTTGTTCTATGGGAAGAACTGAAGTGTCCCTTTACCTAAATGCAGATGATTTAGATGAAGAAGCTAAATATTCAGCTTTGCAATATAAAATTGTGTACATTTGGCTGAGGGAGAGTTTCTGTCCCTGTTGACTTTGTTGCTGTATTTGCCTGGATGAGAAGGCTGGAAGAAACAGATGGTAGAAATGCTTCTTTTCTTTAGAAGACTTAGAATGGATTACACTACATTAAACTCTATTGTTATATTGTAGAGATGAGAGTTTTTGTTGAAAATGATTCAGAGGAAAAGGCAGATTCTAGGATGAACCAGAATCTGAAGAAATGAGAACATTGAGAAACAAGTCTTCGTTTGGGGTAATGGGAGAATTTTTTTCTCTGGGTATCATAATTATTAAATGTAGAACAGAATGCTCCACTGCTTTTTTGATAATGAAAGCTAAACTGACCTTGCTGCTTGTAGGCAAGTTGTCATCTAGAGTGCTAGACTGTTAGGAAATCCATGTGGGTAATATTGGGCTAGAGTGCTCTGAAATGAACCACATGGATTGGCACTTGAAAATAACTGCTGATTGTGTACCCCTTTGTTAACCATGAACTTTCAGTTAAATCTTTTGTAAAGTTGCAATCTAGTCACAATCCTGCTGAGAGAGTTTTAGGGGAGGACCTATTTTAAGTCCCCATGTCAAAATGTTAAAGTGGAGGGCTGTTCCTTCCCTACCATCATGCCCTGACTCCCATCTGCTTTCAGGTTCATATCTGCAATGGTCCAGAGGATATGGGGGCTGGAGAGGGAATGGGAGGGTGAGGCAGTCATGCAAGCTGGCGTTCAGTACTGGTAATTATAGAGACAACAGCCACAGCAAGAAGCAAAAAGGTCAAATTATTAATGCTCATTGAATGCTTACTTTGTTCTAAATGCTATAATGTATCAATTCATTTAATTCTCCCAATACTATTGTTGACCTGAAATAAGCAGACTGCCCTGTATTTCTCCAGCAAAGATAGGTTTATTTGGGATCAGCAGAGAATTACAATTTGGGGTCTGCAACAATGGCGACCACATGCAAATTCCCACCCCACAAGGGAAGGAGAAAGCTTTTATAAAGAGGAAAAGGAAGTTGGTAGTTCTATAGTAAACAAAAAGTCTATGGCTTTTTATTGACTGAGTCCTTGCCAGGAAAGAAGAGGAGTTTTTCTTCCTGTCGGGCTCTGCTACCGTCACAGGGCATGAGAATTCCCCTTTCTGATCTTGCAACTCTATTTAATTGAGGCTTCTGTTTGTTAATTTTTTACACTATGAAGTAGTACTATTCTTAACATGTGAGTCATGACCACATTGAACGGAGAAGGAAAAATACATTAAACAAGAGACTGCCACTCTGACTGTGGTTCAGAGTCATCGTAATGTTGACAGTAACTGATATACACATCCAAGTTGATTCTCATTAACTGATGAAAACCATCACACTTGTTGTAGAAGTCCTATTTATTGAGGGCCCCTTTGAAACAGCTTATAGGCAAGGTTAGACTAGAACAGAAAACTGGAAAAACTTCTATTAAAATCTAAGTGTTGTGAACTATCTACTAGGATTAGAATATTTTTCCAAAAAGTTGAGAAATCCAAAGGACTTTGTCTTACTTATTGGAGACTCTACATCTCCCATTCTCCCAGGAGCTTCTTTGCTAAGAAGAACACTAACAGCAAGGGTGCAATTTATGAAAGGATTTGCAGGAGCATAAATTGTTATCTATTTGCTCACAGGGCTTTCCTGCAGAGCATGAACCTTGCTGATCAATTCACCCTGAGTATAAGAAGAGATAGTTGGGGGCTAAATGACTTGGTTACTCCATTTTCAGTCATTACTACATATCAAAACCAAGGTAAAGTTACTGAGGACACTTGAGTCTCCCTATGCCCCTTCCCATCTTGACCTAGGTCTAGGAGTGAGAAAGAGAGAGAGAGACCTTTTTACTTTCATATTAAAACTCTTGTGTTAGGACTTCCCTGGCCGTCCAGTGGTTGGGACTCCGCACTTCCATTGCAGGCGACATGGGTTCGATCCCTGGTTGGGGAACTAAGATCCGGCATGCCCTGTGGTATGGCCAAAAACAAACCCCAAACCAAACGAACAAAAAAAAAAAAAACCCTCTAGGGTCAAAAGTGGGCTATTTTCTATAAAATGTTTGAAGATAAAAGAGAACTAATGAAGGGGAGAGTGACAGAGAAAGTTCAGTATCTGGAACCATGGCTGCCTAGCCTGAACAGCTGAGCTAGGACGCAATATAATTGGGGGAATGATTCTGTCTTTACTTATTTACATCAATCACTATTGTCAAATGGATCTGGCAGTGATCTCCACTGAATATTAAGGTGGCTTTGTAAGCAGAATCAACTAAGCTTTAGTGATGTCTTGGTACACATCCATAAATCCACCTGTTTATTTTCATATTCTTGGCATTTTATCAGAGGGAAAATACGTGTTTATTTTCTGCATATGGTGAACTAGTTTAACCTTTTCATAAGCAATTTCAAAATAAAAGCATTTATTGCTGAAAGATATAAATATCAACCAACAAGAACTAAACTGTAATATCAATGGGCTTTCTAAGGTTATTGGGGTGAAGACTTAATGGAGCAGAGACTTCATAAACATTCCAGGATAAAATATGAAATGTGATCCTTACATTGACGTATCTGTTGTGAAGCTTTTTGTTTTGAATGTATTTCTCCAAGCAAACAAAACATTACAGATATTTTAAGGATATATGATATATACACACTAAGAAAAACATCAGCAAGTATCATCTAATTATGTAGGTTCTAATCTTAATAAATTTTTTCACTAGCTCATTAACTGCTCTGCTTTTTTCTTGCATGTGTCTTGGCCCAATGCACCAAAAATCAAACCTGTTGAAGGGTTTGATCTTTGTATTTTCATGTGGATTCCTAACATCATGTCTACAGGCACAACACACAGTGGGCTTAAATATATTTAATCCTTTTTTCCCTTGTTTCCTTTGTTTGTTGTATATGCAGTTAACGAAAATAAATATGTAGAAAATAGATAACCTAAATGTCTGGGTAGTACTAGGAACTGGAGAATACAGAACTGAATACTTACATTAATACCCTCTGCCAAGAACCCAAGTCTTGCCTGGAAATGGAATTTTAAAAAAGAAAGTAAAAAATTAAAAAAGAAAGGAAAATGCACACTATGTGTAAAGAGTAAAAAAATCATATTTTACTTTTTTCCAGTTAAATATATTTTCAAAAAGAATTCCACCTAAAATAATTGGCATAGGGCTCATGAAGTCTACTGGCTTTATGGGAATAGTTCATCAAAGCTCTCACACCAAGATTCCTGGTACTAGAGGGGAGGATCTCTGCCGTGTTGACATTTTCCCTGCCTATTGTTATGTATCTAAGGTGAAAGGCCATCCATCCTTCTTTAGCCTTCTATAGGGGAACCTATTCGATTCCAGACCTTACAAACTTCCTTCCCCTAAGAATTCTTAATGTCCTCCTAGTGGTTAAATGCACATTACGTTTCCCCATTTTATTGCAAACTATTTGAAACAAGAGACTCATTACATCTTCTACTTCTTTGTATATACCATAAAAACAATTGAGACTTCTACAAGCAGCCAATAAACATGTATTAATTGTTAATTCAAGCTGGTTGAAAACTCATGTCTAATAAAATTTTAAAGGGGGATTTTTTTATCTGTGTAATTTTATTTGTACAGCTTGGACAAATAGCTCACATTTGAAACACCTTCAAATATGTTTTTCAATCAATCAATAAATAGTTACTGAAAGGTTTCTATGTACTCAGTAAGCCACTGGATGAATCAAAATAAGGTTGAGCAAATCTTCGAAATCTAGTTTTATCCCAGCTCTGTAGAAAACATTTCTCCCAATATATTTATACCGTCTCTAGATGACTCTTTTTTGCATCAAATGTGACATGTTTTTCTAATGTGGTCTGAGATGATCATTTCATATTGTTACTTTAAGAATAAACAAAGTAAAATATTCAATAACTTTTGAAAACAAGGGTAAAAAATAGTGCTTTGTTTTACAACATATTAAAATATACATGTAAAGTTGAGATGCCATATTTATTTAATTTGGTTACTAAATAAATATTAAGTAAAAATTTAATGACTAATTAATATGTAATTTAATTCTATTTATTTAACAAATAGTCATTAAGAAGCACTATTATAAAGGTTAATGGATGTATCAATTAAGCAGAGCAAAATACCTAGATACAGGGGTGTATGTGTGTATGTACTGAATTCACATATTCGTATATTCGTAAATATTAAGTATTTTATTATTGACATCTTAAAGCTATGGGGAAAATATTATCGTATAGTATATAGTGATGATTGTCTGACATTTAGGAAGTGATTTAGATTCCCTATTTACAACATAAATCAAAAGAAATTCTAATGTATTTAATACATACTAACAATAAAATTTTAATATGACTTAAAAACTTGAATGCATCTTAGGGTAGGGAAGTACCTTCTAAGTGTGACACATCAAGAGGAGTGATAAAGAAAAAGACAGATTTAACTGCAAAAATTCAAACTTTGATATGGCAAAAAATTTACAATAAATGTCAAGAACTTTTAAAATATGTACAACAGATTTAATGAAGATTTACTAATCTTACTGCAAAATGAATACATAAAATGCTTTGAAGACAGTTTATAGTAGAAAACAAAAATCCCATTAATTGTATGAGTGAGTTGAGAACAAAAGACACCAGTAATGTTAATTTTCTTCATTTGCATAGAGATGAGGACACACAAAGCAAATTTGGCCTAAGTATTGATAAAAATAAAAGAATTTCATGTTTGTTAATTGTTCATTTCACAAGTCAACCAAATCTTGCAACAGTATTAAAAAAGTGACTTGACTTTAGTAAAAGCCTTACATATTCACTTCCCTTTTGTCATCTCCCTTCCTCGGACCTGAATATTATTACTAATCTCTGCATGTAAGTGACTTTGCAGATGTTGTAATTGTATTCTCTTTCTCTGCTTAGCTAAATCCTACTTATTTCTTCACTTTCTCCATTTCTTTGGGTATGATTTTGCTATGTAACTTATTATATTGTGATACACACTGAAAGAGTAAAGTGAAAAAGAGTGTACAGAAATAGTGAATAACAAGGGAGTATGAGATTACATAATGTGATTAAGGAGGGCCTCTCTGAAAAGGTTGCATTGGGGTCAATCATGAGAAGAAATAAGCTAATAAAAGAGAGAAGAGTGTTTCAAGCAGAGGTGAGGGGGTAGCAAAGATAAAGGCCCTGAGCCACCAAGAGGCTTGTTATGTTAGTTCTGTCTTTTGTTTTTAATTGAAGTATAGTTGATTTACAATACTGTGTTAGTTTCAGGTGTACAGAAAAGTGATTTGGTTATATATAACATATATATATATGCTTATGTCTGCATTCATTTTTTTCAGTTCTTTTCCATTATAGGTTATTACAAGATATTGGACATAGTTCCCTGTGCTATACAGTATGTCCTTGTTGTTTATTTTATATATGGTAGTGTTATGTTTCAAGAGTTGCAAGAAGGGGCATGTGGCTAAGTAACTCTGAACATAATGCAGCAGTGGCTCTAGGTGAACCAGGAGAGATAGGCAGGGTCAGATTATGCAGTCCTTTTAGGTCAAGGCTAAGTATCTGAATTCGTTCAAAGTGTAGTTGGAAGCCATTGAAGGATTTTAAGGTTGGGGAGTGGGGGTGACTTGATAAAATTTGTTTTTAAAGATGTGCTCTGCTAACCTTGGTTCTAGCTGTGATGTCCCTGAAAATAATTACTAAATATGGACAAACTACACAAAGCAACTTTTGGAAAGCCCTGGAGAGCAACTGAGACAGGCTGGGTATAGGGCTCCTTTAAGAGAAAGGAAGGAAAATAATGTTACTCAAATATTTTGGCTGTTTCGTCTGAAGATATTTTTTGGTTTTCAGTTCCTAGGAATACAGCCAAAGCAGAAAATGGCCTATTTTACAAAAGTGAGCTTGGAACTGAGAAAATGGATGGGACTTGAGGGAGAAACATCTTGACGAGATGAACTTCAGCAAAGTGGATACAATAATCTGTGTGCAAATTTCTTCAGCTCTGCCTGTGTAGAGCAAGATTTCAAGAAACCTGGCAGAAAACAGTGGCTAAAAGCCAAACAGGTGAGCAGGAATTTCAGGTACACAGTGCAGGGAAGGCAGACACTTTCTTCAGACCCTGACAGGTTGGAGGGGCCTTGTTTGATTCCAAGTGCTTCCAGCCATGACCCAGAAAGGTCATGAAGAGCAGTAAGATTCTGTTGCAGAAGTATAGCCATAATGACTCTGGTCCTAGAGTAGGGACAAATTGAAATAGCTGCTAAGAAATAGATTACATGGAGGATAGTGACTCAGAACCTTCAGGAAGGCGAAAGTTGATAGAATGAAAGCTCAAACTTGATTTTTCCCAGTAGTAGGATTATGCAAGATTCATAAAGAAAAATAAACAGTATTTTTGGCTACCTCTGAGATGTGGACTCTGAATCCTGGCTTGGAATGAAATCTACTGTCTTGGAAGGATTTCCTTGAATTAGCATATTGTTTCTGGAGAATTTGTTTTATACTATTTTCTGGATTTGAGGTACATATTAATGTTTGCCAGAGAAAAAATAGGATGTGTGTTTGTGTATACGTATATATTTATATGAGAGGTAGAGAGAGAGATTTATTATAAGAAATTAGCTCACACAAATATGGAGGCTAGCAAATCCAAAATTGGCAGGGTAGGCTGGCAGGCCGGAGAGCCAACGGTGCAGATGAAGTCTAAAGGTAGTCAGCTGGAGAAAGGCAGTCCTCTTGCTAGGGAGGCCAGTCTTTTTGCTTTATTCAGGCCTTCACCTGGTTGAATGAGGCCTACCCATATTATGGAGAACTTTACTCAAACCGCCAATTTAAATGTTAATCTCATCCACAAATACCTTCCAAGCTGACACATAAAATTAACCATCACAAAGTATAATTTGAATAAAATGCATAGATGTTAAGTTTTCAGTGGAATGAGTTTTGACAAATATATATTCCTATGTGACCACACTATAATCGAAAACATTTCCATTACCTCAGAATGTTTCCTCATGCACCTTCACATTCAGTCTCTTATATTCAGTTTCTCCCATACAAGGCAACAATTGATTTAATTTCTATTACCAGTTTTTCCTGTTTTACAGCTGTATGTAAATGGGATTTTAAATACCTGGCTTCATTTGCCCAATATGATTTCTGTGGAATTCATCCATGCTGTTTTGTACCTTGATTGTACTTTTATTTATATTTCTAGCTAGTATCTCCTCGTATAAATATCTACAATTTGTTTACTCATTCACATTTTAATTTGTTTCTGGTTTTTAGTATTATAAATAAAACTGTAATAAACATTCTTGTACGAGGATTTTGGGGACAGAAGTTTTTATTTCCCTCTGGAAAAGTATTTTGAGGTGAATTTTCTCAGTTACAGGGTAGGTATGTTTTAACTTTATAGTGAACTGCCAAGTGGTTTGCCAAGTGATGGTACCAGTTTCTCTTTCACCAGCAAAATAAGGAAGTTCCAGTGGCTCCACATGTCTACTACTAACAATTGGTTTTATCATTCTTTTTAATTTTAGCAATTCTAGTGATGTGGTTTTTACTTGCATTTCTATGATGAGTAATGATATTGAACACCTTTTATGTGTTTATTGGCCAGTTGTATGTTCTTGGGGAAGTATCTGTCAAGTTGTTTGCCCATTTATATTTTGCTTGTCTTTTTATTATTGAGTTTTAGGGATTAAAAAAAAAAAATATATATATATATGCATACATGTATATTCTAGATACAAGTTCTTTATCACATACAGGCATTGCAGATATTAATATCCATGTCTGTGGTTTATGTTTTTATTTTCTTAATTATTCCTTTTGATGAGCACACATCTTGTTGTTGTTGAAGTCTTACTTACCAATTTTTTCTCTTACTGTTAGGGCTCTTCGTGTTCTGTAGAAAACTTCGTCTATCTTAACATCACGAAGATATTTTTCTCTTTTATTCTAGAAGTTTTATATTTTTAGCTTTTAAATTTCTTTCTATCATTCACTTTGAATTAAGAAAAATTTTCTTAACAGTTTTATTGAGGTATAATTGGCATACATTAAACTGCACATATCGCGTAGGACGCCAAGTATGGCACCTCAAGGGAGTCTGATGTCTCAGTCTAATGGAAATTATACTATTTAACTTTTTTTATAGTTCTAAGCACACATTTTTAACATATACTTGCTATGCATTTTTTATTCCACCAGTTTGATGTATACTTCAAAGTCTTGAAGCATTATTTTATTCAGTCTTTTAACCCAAGCCTTTAAGTGAGGCAGTGGTTTTATCCCATCCTACTTGATAAGCCACACATTAGTTAGGACCAGAGGTTGCTATGAGGGCCGCCCTGCTTTCCAAAGACTCAATTCCTTTTCTCTTTTCAGTTGTATTTTTTGGTAAAATATATATAACATAAAATTGATGATTTTAACCATTTTAAGTGTATAATTTATTGGCATTATGCACATTCAAACTGCTGAGTGACCATCACTACTATCCATCGCCAGAATTTTTTCACCATCCCAAACTGAAACTCTGTATCCATTAAACAGTAACTCCCCATTCCCCTCTCCCCTTAAATTCCTGGTAAACACAGTTGTACTTTCTGTCTCTATGAATTTGCCCATTAAAATTTTTTTTTATGTATTGAGTGAAATAGAAGGGAATGTTTTTTCCCCATATGAATACTTGGTTTTTCTAGCACCTTCCAAATCCCATTTTTTAAACTTCAGTTTCAGCTTGTTTCTAGGCAACTTTAAATCTTTCAATAAGTTTCCTTTAAGCACAAGGTAAAGCATACTTCCAGATATTGGGAAACCACGCCATAAACCACGCCACGCCTGGCACTTGAAAATGATTTTCTAGCCTATTTGGAGTAGCTGTAATACATGTCTTTTAAAAAATGTGGAAAGAGAGGAGGGAGAGGTTAAGTAGTATTTCTAGAGTAATGTGTTAAGCCAGCAACAGGGTGAAAAAAGAATCCAGAGTTGCTGACTCCCAGTGCAGGGTTCTCATGAGGGGCAGTTGTGAAAACATCAGTTTAAGCAATACTAATAAAGATGCCAATAGAGATGTGGTGTTTATTTGCAGATGGAAAGGAATAAAGTCCTTTCAATTATACTTACAAAAGGGTATGACATTTCCTATTATAAATATTCTTAATAGTTAAAGGTATTCTAATACATGGTTCTTGGTTAAATACAAAAATGCATTAACAGGTCCATTATCACCAGGAGCACTACCATCAGTGACTTCATGTTCCAGAGAATCTTTGGATACCTCTTTTACAGGAATTGTTTAAAAAAATGGGATTCATTAATTGTGTAATACTTGACCTTATTCATGTTCCTATTTCTGAAATTCTTTGTCAAAAGTATTTTAACTGTTTTGAATGATTTCTCAGCAAACTCTTGTTTATTACATGTCACAATCTTTTACAAGTTACAATTAATGATATATCATAAAGAAACTGTCTTCCACTGTTCCCCATATAGATTCAATAGAGGCTAGATCTTCAGTCTCAGACTTTGTTCAGTTCCAATACATTCTGTATAATATAAATAGTTTGTGGGCCACTTTGAATTAAAACCATCTCAGTTTAGAAAATAGCCCAATTCTATTTAATAATCAAAATTTTGAGTTTATTTAACATAAGATTTTTCTACCATCCCAGGCTGAGATCGGCTTCAGCTGAAAGACTTGCAGTAGGAAGGAGCGAGAGGCTGGCTTTCCCATCTGGCCCTTTCACATCTGTATCTTTACCAGCATTTGATGTTGACACTATTTTTATTTTAGATATTCTGATGGATGTGAGATGATATCTCATTGTGGTTTTAATTTGCATTTCTCTAATCTTTAGTGATGTTTAACATCTTTTCAAGTGTTTTTTTGTCAGCTATATATTCTTTTCAATAAAATGTCTCTTTATGTTTTTTGCCCATTTTCTAATTGCATTATTTGTTTTTTACTGTTGAGTTTTGAAAGTTCTTTATGTACTATAGGTTATTGGTCCTTTGCCAGACAAATGGTCTGCAAATATTTTCTCCCACTTTGCAGCATATATTTTCATTCTTTTATCAGGGTATTTAGCAGAGCCAGAGTTTTAAGTTTTGATATAGTATAAGTTATCTATTTTTATTTTATAAAATGTGTTTTTGGCATCAAGTCTAAGAACATTTTGCCTAGCCCTAGATATCAAAAATTTTCCCTTAGTTTTTTTTTTCCCCCTAAGTATTTTATAGTTTTACATTTAAATCCACAATCCATTTTGAGTTAATATTTTTATGAGATGTGAAACTGGTTGTGTGTTTTTTTTTTTTTTAAACCTATGGATGTCCAATTCTTCAAGCACTACTTGTTGAAAAATCTATCTTTACTCCATTGAATTAGTTTTCCACCTTAAAAAAAAATGTGGGCATATTTGTGTGGGTCTATTTTTAGGTTTTCTGTTCTATTCCATGATTTGTGTTTGTCTCTCTGGCAGTATCACACACTCTCGATTACTGTAGCTATCTAATAACTGAAATTGGGTAGACTGATTCTTCCCACTTTGTTCTTTATCAAAACATTTTTAAGCTATTCAAGTTTCTTCCTTTTCCTATGTAAATTTTATAATAGTTTTAGTCTATTTCTACAAATTCTTGAATTTTGATAAAAACTGTATATTACTTATATATCAATTTGGGGAGAATTGATATTTTTGCTATGTTGAGTCCTCCAATCCATAAACACACTATATCGCTCCAGTTATTTAGATCTTTGTTGACTATTTTCATCACCATTTTATAGTTTTCAGCATACAAAACTGGACATGTTTGATTGGATTTACTTCCTAAAACTTCATTTTTTTTTTGAGCACATTTCTTAAATCTTGAGGTCTCTAGCTATTTTGCCTTCTCTCTTTCAGAAACTTTTTATATTTGTTCTATATATAATGTACAGAATGCATAGCTATATTTAATGGAGGAATAGAAACATTTACATTTATTTCATCTTTCTAGATGTGGAAGTTGTGATTATTTTTTGAGATTTAAAAATTAAGAAAAAATCATATATTTACCCATTTAGTTGTAATTTCTGGTTCTTTTCCCCTACCTTTGTATAGATTCAGTGTTCCAGCTGTTATTATTTTTCTTCTGCTTAAGGATGTCCTTTACCATTTCTTGTTTTTTTTTTTTTTAAACAAGAGTAATCCTTTTTTTTAAAAATTTATTTATTTTTGGCTGTGTTGGGTCTTCTTTGCTGCGTGGGCTTTCTCTAGTTGTGGCGAGCAGGGGCTACTCTTCTTTGCAGTGCTTCTGGGCTTCTCATTGTGGTGGCTTCTCTTGTTGCGGAGCACAGGCTCCAGGTGCACAGGCTTCAGTAGTTGTGGCACACGGGCTCAGTAGTTGTGGCTCGCGGGCTCTAGAGTGCAGGCTCAGTAGCTGTGGCGCACGGGCTTTGTTGCTCCGCAGCACGTGAGATCTTCCTGGACCAGGGCTCGAACCCCTATCCCCTGCATTGGCAGGTGGATTCTTTTTTTTTTTTTTTTTTTTAAAGGTTGACTACTTTTTTTTTTTAATTTTTATGTATTTATTTATTTATTTATTCATTCATTTATGGCTGTGTTGGGTCTTCGTTTCTGTGCGAGGGCTTTCTCTAGTTGCGGCAAGCGGGGGCCACTCTTCATCGCGGTGCGCGGGCCTCTCACTGTAGCGGCCTGTCTTGTTGCAGAGCACAGGCTCCAGACGCGCAGGCTCAGCAATTGTGGCTCACGGGCCTAGTTGCTCCGCGGCATGTGGGATCCTCCCAGACCAGGGCTCGAACCCGTGTCCCCTGCATTGGCAGGCAGATTCTCAACCACTGCGCCACCAGGGAAGCCCTGCAGGTGGATTCTTAACCACTGAGTCACCAGGGAAGTCTGAACCATTTCTTATAGAACAGGTCTGTTAGTGAAGAATTATTTCAGCTTTGATGTCTGAAAGCACCTTTATTTCACCTTGTTTATGAAATATATTTTTACTCAGAACAGAATTCCAGGTTGATTTTCTTTTTCTTTTTAATTCTTCTCTGATATTTCTAATATCAGTGTAAATTTTGATCTGGTTTCAATTGATTGGTTACTCTTCTCATTGAGGGTTTTATTTTTCTATTTCTTTCATGCCTGGCAATCTGATTAGATGCCATTCATTTTGAAATTTATCCCGTGTGTGTGTGCCCACATGTGTGTGTGCATGTACTATATATATATATATATATATATATATAGTACGTACTATATATATATGTATCGTATATCCCCCCAGAGGGAGCATGACGGGAGCGGGGTGCGGGGGCAGTGTGAGCGGGTAGCTGATTGCCTGGCAAAGAGGATGCTGGGAAGCCTGACAGCCTCTCACCTTCACGGAACTTCTTCAGCGCCAAGGGTCTGCCCTCCTCGTGCAGCGTCACGGTGGGAACATCCAGGAAGACGATGCTACCACCCTCAGTGCCCAGGGCTGCCCTGTCACCAGCAGCCACCAGACGGACCACTGTGATATGCGCGAGGCTGGGCAGGCCAGTGGCACTGTCAAAGTCCAGGCGCCTAGGCAGCTGGAAGCTGAGGGCTCCCTCCCGGTGGGCGCAGCCATTGTGGTGGACAATCTCCCAAAGATGGAGGTTGCTGTCGTCCAGCAGGGTCAGGAGGTGGCCCTGGCCGGGCTGGAGGTGCATCTGGGTGATGGTGGCCATGTCTCGGTGCAGGTGCGTGCACTCCACACCAGGGGGCACCATAGATCTTGACGGCCCCAGATCTGGTGCTGCTGGCCGTGACGCGAAGCTCAGGGTCGAAGGCCAGGGCGCTGGCTGGGCTGGTTGGGGAAGCCATGCTCCTCGGTCTGGGAAGGCGAAGAGCTCCTGCTTGAGCTTCTCGTGCGGCGTGTTGAAGCCCTGCCTGAGGAGCCGAAATTTCCTCATCTTGCGCCCGGCCGCCTGCCCGCCACGCAGCCCCTCGTGCGTATTTTGTTGCATTTATATAAATATTAAGCCTTGGGGACTCAGAGAAGTTACTTGGAAAGAAGTTTGGTCCTTTCAGGTGTTCTTTTTGGTTTTAATTTGTTATATGTGCCTGGAACAGTGCTCAGTTTATGGATAATTATACCCCACTACTTACTGAGGTAAACATTTTCTGAGCACTCTCTCACGTGAATTAGGAGTTTACACAGGCTGCCTGGGGGAGTCAGACAGGATTCGCGCCATGTCTGTGTTCCAGGCCCCATTCACTCTAATTCTTATGGTTGGCATTCCTTCAGCCTCAGGTGGTTTCCTCACTAGCAGATCGCCAGAGCTCTAGGTCTCTTCAGCGGCCCTTTCTCTTCAGGGACTCTGTTCTGTGGAATCTTGCTGCCAGGTTCTCCTCAGACTCTGCTTTGTCTCCTCAGCTCAGTGCATTCTCCAGGTTACGCCTAGTTTCCTCCTCCCTGTGCCGTGGCCTGAAAAGTCTCTCAAAGCATTAAACTAGAAAACTTGTTGAACTACTTTTATTTGTTTCGTGCCTGTCAGGGATGACTAACATTCATTGCATGATATCCATTGTTTTGAAAACTACTTTTCACATATAGTTTTTTAAATTTTTGGTAGTTTGGGTTTTGTTTTGTTTTTGTTTTTGAATTCAATATGTCGGTTTGCTTGTTTTTGATTAAAACAAACTTTTGGTAAATCTTGGCCAGAAGTAAAAGTGTGAGAAGTTCTATTTAACAACCGTAATTTATTAGTTTTCAAATGCTGCTCTAACAAATTGTTATAAACTTAGTAGCTTAAAAGAACATGAATTTAGTTTCTTATAGTTCTAGAGGTCTAAAATCAAGGTGTTGGCAGGACCTTCTGGAGGCTTTAGAAGAGAATCCATTTCCTTTAATTTTCCTTTCCTAGAGGCTCCCTGCGTTCCTTGACTCATGGTCCCTCCCGCTGTCTTCAAAGTACATCACTCTAGCCTCAATTACCAACTTCACAACTCCTTTTCATGACTTTGATCCTGCTGCCTCCCTCTTACAGGACTTTTGTGATTACTTTGGGCACACCCAGATAATTTAGCATAATCTCTCTCTCTCAAGATCCTAAACTTAATCACGTCTGCAGAGTTCCTTTTATCATGTAAAGTAACATATTTACAGGTTCCGGAGATTAAGACAAGGACATTTTTGAGGGCGGTTATTCAGTTTACCACACATGTCAAATTCATTTTAGGACAACTGCAGAGCTAACAAGTAGATATTTCTTAGGCCCATGTACCTTATCTCTACTTTTTCTGAATAATTATTTTCTCATACTTATGTTATTATTCCTTTTTAATTAAAAGTATTAATATTTATAACATGGCAAATATTATGATCTATAAAAGAATATGAGTATGTTCTGCAGTTTACTTTGAATGAACTTACATTGAAATATATCTAGATAATGTGACAAATTGTAAGGCAAATAAATAATAATTAAAAAACACATGGGTGCCCCGGTCCGGGAAGATCCCACATGCCGCGGAGCAACTGGGCCCGTGAGCCACAACTACTGAGCCTGCGCGTCTGGAGCCTGTGCTCCGCAACGGGAGAGGCCGCGAGAGTGAGAGGCCCGCGCACCGCGATGAAGAGTGGCCCCCGCTTGCCGCAACTGGGGGAAGCCCTCGCGCAGAAACGAAGACCCAACACAGCCATAAATAAATAAATAAAGTTTAAAAAAAAAATTTAAAAAAAAAAAAAAAAAAAAAAAAAACACATGGGCCAAAGGAATCATCTGTAGTAAAATTTTTGAGCCAAATTACAATGTGTTGAAGGTACAATGTGGGTTTTTGGTTTTTTTTTAAGAATAACAGAAGATATATTGGAGGTCTCCTTATTCAAATTAAAGATCTGCTCATCATACTAACTAGTATACCTTAGAATTTTCTCAAATATACATCAGTTTAAGTCCTCTCAAGTACGGTGTTTGAGACATAGAACTATTAGGAATAACTATAGTAGTAGTTTTAACCAGCTACATTTCATTGTAGTAAAATTGTCTGTGTAATTGACAAAGTTGTATTTTGTAAGATAATTAATTATTTCATGGTATTTCTTTATAGCACTGATGTCAAGATCTGAGATCTAGAGTTGGAAAGACCTGTGTTGCAAACTCTTTAATCTAAGGTAAGTCTCATTACCTCTTGTGAGGTAATGGAATATGGGTTGTGCTCCCAGTTCTTGACACCGAGTTCCTAAAACCCTTGTGATTTCTTAAGTAATAAAAACACTAGGAACACATCTTGTTCTATTGAGGTGACTCTGGGTGGGCTCCTGGTTGGTTCTTGGATGGGGGTTAGTCACCAGAAAGACATGATTAAATGCTTGGTATTTTCAGCTCTGCCCCCATCCTCCAAAGAAGGGAGTGGGGCTAAAAATGGAGTTAATAATTGATTATGCCTATGTGAAGAAGCTTCCATAAAATTCCAAGAGTAGGGGGTTCTGGGAACTTCCAGGTTGATGAACACGTTCATGTGCAGGGTGACACATCCCAACTTCACAGGGACAAAATCTCACAGGCTTGGGACCCTCCCAGCCTATGTATTACTTCATCTGGCTGTTCATCTGTATTCTTTAATAAACTGGTAAATGTAAATAAGTGTTTCTCTGAGCTCTGTGAGCTGCTCTAGAAAATTAATAGAACCCGAGGAGGGAATTGTGAAAACCTCCGTTTTGTAGCCAAGTCAGACAGAAGTTGTGGGTACCCTGGGGACCTACTACTTTCAGTTGGTATCTAAAGTGTCATGGGAGCATTCTTGTGGGACTGAGCTCTTAACCTGTGGTGTCTGACCCATTTCCAGAACTGAGTTAAATTGTAGGATACCCAGCTGGTGTCATGAATTGCTTTGGTGTGGGGAAAAAACCCACACACATTTGGTGACCAGAAGTGTCGGTAGTAGTGTTCTGTGTGTAAGCAAAGTAGTGTATGTCAATTATATCTCAATAAAACTGAAAGAAAAAAAAAGTAAAGGAGAAACACACAGGAGGAAATCTGTAGGTTTTTTTCAATATACCTCTTCATACTGCTTTACCTAGACTCTAAGATATTATCTACCTCATAGGGTTGTTTTCAGATTAAATGAAGGAATATATATACAGTACTGAGTGCTTTAGTTATACATAGTTGTGTTAGTGCTTAGTGACAAGTAGTTAGGACGTAAAAATGTTAGTTGTTGTTAGTACTATTTTTATGGCCTGAATAGTTTAGACTTTTGATGAGAGACAGGAAGGAGAGCATTCAACTTTTGTTAAATCCTTGTAGAATATGCTTAGTGTATTAATGTTTACCTCAGTGGAAGTAATCTGAGACCTGGAGATGAGGTTAAATTTTGAAAATTCTGAAGATTAACTGACAGAGACCTTCTTTAATGTTCCCTCTTTATTAGTTTGCATAATCAGGAGAGAAAACATGAAAAATGGTTGTCTGACAATTTAAAAATTTGAGCAATTCTGTAATTGTGATTAGATACATATCCAGAAGCGAAGTACCATTTATTGTAAACAAAAGAAAAAACAAAAAAAAAACTTCAAAGATTAATTTTCTCTAAATGTCCATATGTGCACATTATTTATTCATTACCTGCTTTTTGCAAAATTGTTTAGCTTAAGGTCAAACATGTACTACAAATACAAAGATATATAAAATTATTAATAATTATTTATATATAGATGATCAAAGGTCTAAATCTAAAGAAAAAGGTGGAACAGCAACTTGTTCAAGTTAAATTGTTTAGAAAATAGATTAGTAATTTCACTGATAACTAAAACATATATTCCAAATTTAAGCAAGAGAGAACTACAAAGCAGTAAAAAACTCTTCTTGAGAGTTTATAACAAATACATAACCATAGCAATTTAAAAGAAAACAGAGTAATTTAAGTTTCAGTAAGTATGATATAAAAATTACTCTCAAAATTCTTCTTAAAGCCATCACTAAATTGTTCCATGTCATAGAATATATGACATTAAAATTTCTCTTAAACTATGTCAGAATGCGATGGAAAACAAGAGAAGCCAGAGAATAGAAGAAAGATCAAGTTTGATTTTCTTAACCCTTGCCTTATCTTTTCGATTGAAAACATCTCTGCTGGGCATCACAGATAAGTGGACTTGCCCCCAAGCAAATAAATACACCCTATACATATGTGCCTTTGAAAATATAGGGTAAGGTTCATGCTGTCCTCTGTCTCATTCTCGCAATATATTGCATTTATATAGTGCTTAAAGCAATATTTTTGCTTAAAGATTTTCCCAAACACCTAATTTATCAAACCATTACACACAGTTTTTTATTGAAAATGCCTTATATATCAGACACTCCCTAGGAGACAAAGGTCCTGACCAATCTTTTGCTGTCATTATGTTCTTGAGAGAGAGAAGGACCATAATTAATAAAGAAATAATATAAAATGCAAATATAATACATGCTATGACTACAATAAGGCAGAAGCAGGTAACAAAGAGTGTCTAGGATTCTACTTCATATGTGGTAGACAAGGATATGACAGGACTCACGTTTCTATTTGATTTTAATAATTTTTATTTTTCTTATCATCACAGAAACAAATGGACAGATTTTTTTTCTGTAGATTTTCCAAAAGGATCATATTATCTCTGGTCTCTGAAGAGATAGCTTCACTGACTTAAGAGTTGATGCTATATTTGAGCGTTTATAGATACTTAATTCTAAAGTTGCTGTTTTGAAATGCACTGTCATATCTTCGGTAAAAGGACTGCTGTAACATTATGTGCCATGTGGATTATTGTTTTGTATGTAGGGAGTCATGAAAATGTTTGGAACACTAAGTGAATTTGCACAATTACTTCTGCCAGATAATTTACTTCCTAACCAATTGTTTCCATTTTTGCATAAGTGACCAGTAAAATAAAGCAAAATTTCATTGCTACTTAACGTCTCCCAGCAAATTAGTGTCACAGCTAGACCTCTTGATCACCACCCAGTGCTTTTCCTGGGATATCACATTTTCTAAAGATAACTTGATCTTCTGATAAAAAGCCATCACTTTAAAGCATATACTGTATTTCATTGACTTTAAGTTACCATTGCTTCTAAGATGCACTGTTACCTCTAAAAAAGATGCTTCCAATTAAACTATAATTCAGTGCTTATTGTGACTTAGATTCATATTCTATACTTTTATATTGAAAGAACTCTTCCAGGCTTAATTAGACATAGGGTTTTATCTTTTATCAATCTTATACATGCATATAAGCAAAGTATAATCAGAGTAAATTGGTTGAGTTGTTCCTGAAAATTTTATACATTCAGACAAAAGTTTTCTAGAAATTTTTTAATTCAGTCATTAATATCCTCAAGAACACTGATGACACAGCATTTCTTAAAATCTTACACAAGAGAATTAAAACCTTTTAGTAATAGGCCCTAAGACAACTTGGAGGTTATGAAGATCTAGCTTACTTTTAAATACCATTTCAGAAATTTTGCTAAGTACTATCTGATTCAGTGTCTTTACTGATGGTGTCTAAGAGTTTAAAAGTATACTCCAGAATTATCCCTGGGCCTTTCTACAAGCCACTGCTATCCTTTCTCTGAGTTTTGATCTGGCATTTTGGTGGTTGCCCATACAGAGGCAATGGCAATTATGCCACAATTGCTAATTGGCTGACTGCTGTTTGGAAACATTATTGATTTCAGTACATATCCATTGCAAAGATTAAATGCAGAGTAAAAATGCAAAAAAAAAAAAAAAATCAGTGTCTTGTGATTATGAAACCAGAGCAATATAGTAAGCATATTTTGTTGTTGTTCCACAAGTTAAATTAACATAGACCTTTCTTGATGCTCATTCCTAAAATATAAAAATTACTAATTTATCCTAATATACCTTGCATTCTCTAGAGAAAAATCTACTGTAAAATCTGCTTCTTCCCAAGCTTCCTTTTTTTTTAAAAGATCTGTGAAAGTTTTAGTAAACAAAATCCTCAGTAACAACTGTTATAACTACATTTTAATCTGGGATGAACTTAGTTGGCAAAAGAAGCTTTGTTTAGCTTTTTCTTTGCGAGAGCTTTTGAGGCAGCAAAGAAGATAAAGAAGTGTTCTAGGATATATGGGAATTCAACTGAAGGAAATTCAACTGAATTTGATAAGACTGCTTCCTTGTGCTTCAACCCTCCAGAAGATGTGTGTGAAAGGCAGTCAACCACAGCCAAATCCAAGTTCATAGCATAGTTCCTCATTTGCTATTTGTTCCTTCCTGCTCAGTACATCTTACTGAATAAATACCTTTGGGAAATGGAGCCCACACCCCTGTTCTCCTTCCTTTTCTAAGTTGATGATAGATAAGGTTTATCAAGTCTCAGTTACATGTTACTTTCACCATAGTCTAAAGTTTGAAAGCAGGTAGATTCTGAAGCCTAGATATCCCTAGAAAATGTCACATGGCAGACTGGCTGGCTGACTGCTGAGACTCTCCAAAAAATCCAGTCATTTCCTCTTCTTTATAGTTTAAATTCATGATCATACCTGTGCTTTGAGAGTGGCGCTATGTTATTTTTTAAATCACACTTAATAGCAACGATATGTTAACCAGAATTTCTATTATTAATTTACAGTGAGAATTAGAGCAGTCATATATTAAGGGATATTGAATTCAGTTTTAATATGTTCAACACCCAATCAAACACCCAAATCTTCTCCTGCTTTAGTGTTATCCATTTCAGTTGTCAGTGGATCCTTATAATGGAAAACAAAAACCTTGAACTCATTTTTGACTTCCGTGTTTCTCTAAACCGTCACAATCATCCTACAGCAAATCCTGTGGACTTTACATTAAAAACATATTAGAACATTTCATACCATCCCCTTGTTATCACACTTGTCCAAACCACTATGTTCTCTTACCTGGATTACTGTAGTAACTTATTAAAAAGTCTCATTTCCACCTTGCTCTTTTTTAGTGTATTCTCAGCACAACCCCCAAAGAGATCCTAATAAAATCTCCTCCGCTTAAAACTCACCAACTTCTTCTCATCTAACTCAGAGTAAGATTCAAAATCTTGAGAATAACTTACAACAATCTAATGATCCTTGTGCCCAGCTTTCATTCCCAACTACTCCCTCATCAAATTATGTGTCCTCCTTTTTGTTTTATTTTTTGCATATCATTTACTCCTACCTAACATCTTTATATATTGCACTACAATATAAGCTCCACAGGGCAAGAATCATGGTTTTGTTCAGTTATAGTCCCACAATGCAGAACAGTGACTTTTGCATGGTAAGCATATAGTACTTGCTGAACAAATGAATTTATTTTGTTAAGTTTAGCATATTCTTTCCTTGATAGATGTCAAAACTATAAGATGCTAGATGAACATATACTTCAAAGGAAGAGCAATTATTTGCATGTTCCATGTTATGATTATCTGAGGCATCCATTTCCATGAAGCTATAATATATATGACATTTAGAGTCCAGATTGAGTGTGCGATTCAAGCTTCCACTTCCCGGAAAGTGCCTCATTGATCTTATTTAATATTGTATTTATTTTAAAAAATTAATTACACAAGTAATATATTATTGCATTGGTTTTAAAAAATAATAAGAGTGTTACATTGAAAGCTTAAGTCCTTTTTGATCACCATGCTCCTTTCTCCTCATCCTTGCCAGAATGCAATATGTATCTTTCTAGTAGAAACTAAAAATACTGTTTATATATCAAAATACATGGATAGAAAGTATATAAAAAATTAAGTGCAGATTTTTATTTTTATAAAAATAATACCATAGTGTACATATCATTTTGTAGCTTGTTTTTTTTTCTCTCAAATATGTTTTCAATCTGTCTATGCTAACTCATATACTTGATTCCTTATAGATGCTATATATTATTCCATCAAAAGAACAAACTAGATTTAACTGTTTTTAAACTGTGGTTGTTTTAGTTTTTAATTTTGGCAAGCAGGGCTTCATTAAACACCTTAGAATGTCTCCATATGCATATGTGAATTTGCTTTTTCTATCTTAGATACTTAATATTAGAATTGCTGAATAACAGCATATGTGCATTTTTAGTGTTAACGTATATTGTCAAATTCTTCATCAAATTTGCTCTACTGCTTTATTCTCCCATCAAGAATGAAAGAAAACACTATTTCCTCACAACCTGCCAAGGCATTGTTAGCATATTAATATTATTTTTTCATATTTTCTGATCTGATGAATGATAAAGTAATACATGACTTCTATAAATTTAAATGCCTATGATTACTACTGATAAGTAGTCAATTTTCATATATGTATAGGTCATTTGAGTTTCTGCTTTTAAATACTGCTTATTCATATTCTTTGTTGATTTTTCATTTTACTTTTATTCTCATATTTTATCAATTATTCATATAGGTAATAAGTTACATCACTTACAGTATATCTTTTAAGATTATTTTTCCTACTTTTTTATCAAAGCATAAGTTTTGCTGTCATATTTATCAGTCTTTTCTTTTGACACATGCATATGTGATAAAATACATTTTATAATGAAATAAATGATGACAAAAAAATCAAAATAATGATAAAATCAAGTAGAAGCACACAGGTGTGAAATGTTCCCGTTATTATATTATTGATGGGCTCAGGGGTTGTTTTTTAATGTATGTGTGGTTTTTTGTAGGTATTAAATATTACATAGTATTTAAGAAAACAACTCACTGTCTTCACATTCTTTTTCCATTTCAGTTTTCAGTTTTTCAAGCACCTTTTAATTCTCACTGTTTTCTTTGTGCACCTTGATGCCATCATTAAGATAATGTCCACGGCTTGTTTTATTTTTCTCCCTGTCTCTGCCGTGAGAACGTTCTTCTCTCTCTGTTGCCATCTGCATGAAACTGGTCTCAGTACGGTTTTACTTACCTCTATTATTCCCAGAACAAATATTTTCTTGTCTTACTTTCTATGATTCATTTAGCAGTTGACAGTTGAGAGAGAAAACAGAGAAGAAAAGGTAGTGAACTGCAGTGAAAAGATTTTGAACAGAAATCAAGTAAGTTATTTTGTGCCTTATGAGTATTTAACACAGGAGAAAAGATCGATTCTTCCTACCCTTAGAAGGCTTGCATTTCCATCAATATAAAATTAGCCCTGTCTCTCCCATTTCTGTTTTATCTACATATTAACTGCCTGAGAACTGTATGTATGACTTCTGCTCTGCCTTGGGTCACTTAAGTCTGTTTCTTTAAAGCAAAATAAATGTTCTCAGATAGTAATCTCTTGAAGGGCAAAGGGTATGTCTTGTAGTTTTCTTTGTTCAGTGCCTGTGACAGCATTTTGGTGGTGAGGATTTTCTTTAATTTCTGCTTTGTCAGGATAAATGGTGGTTATTAAGTCACCAGATTTTTCTCCTCTCTTTCTACTGTCATGTACTCAAATATCAAGACCTCTATTCATACTTCTACTGGAAAATATTCTGAATTCAGAACAAGTAATGCTTTTAAATCTCATTGTTGCCTTTATGAATTTAATACTAACATAGCATGTAAGGATGTCAGAGAAAAGACTTCATGAATGTCAACTAGCTTTATCCAGTATTTAGGAACTGTATTGTGTTAGAATTCCCATGGAGTTATTTAGCCATCAAACTGCCCTAAAAACAATATTTATACTAGTTTAAAATCCCGAAGTCAATATAGGAGAAATTCAAATACTCCACTTTTTATGAGGAGCCATATAAATAAAGTTATTTTCTATGTCTTTTTCATCCCTATGAAAAAAATTAAAAGCACGTTTCTTGTGTGTTCCAACTTATGACTTACTTAAATACCCGAAACAAAATTTTTATATTTAATAGAAGCAACTTCTATTAATAGAAACAGCCTAATTCTTAGGTGGAGAGAAACCTGTGAATAATCAATTTCCAAAAATGGAACAGTAGATGAGAATGATCCTAGGAAATGTATGAAGGAAGTTAATCGTTTCTTCTATATTCCATATTTTATTTTTCTATTTTAAAGAAATTTCTCCTTTAACACTCATTCCCCACCCCACGCAATGGGTCATGAAAATGAAGACGTTTTATTTTATGACCTAAGCAATCTACCTAGAGCTAATTTCATCAGTGCTACAGACAACAGCATAGAACAGTGGTTCTCAAAGTTTAGCATGCATCAAGGTCACATGAAAGGCTTGTAAAGACACAGATTTCTAATCCTCACCCCAGAGCTTCTTCTAATTTAATAAATCTGGGCCTGGGTCTGAGAATTTGCACCTTTAACACATTCACAGGTGATGCTGCTGTTACTGGTCCAGGGATCACACTGGCAATCATTGATGTAGAGAAGTTCCGAGCTTGGGCAAGGATAGTAAGATTCCCTTTAGTAAGGATTTAGAATTGGGTAATGTTACCAGTTATCTTTGTGTAAAATCTGTGAGTTTGTGGCTGAAGTGGCCAGGTTGAGTCATGTGCAATTGAGAAGTTATTTTGCAGAGAAAGGAATAAATCAGATATTCATCAAGCAAAGAGCAAAGCAGAGACAAAACAATATAGCTTCAGAAAAAAGAGGAATGGAAAAATCAGCTCAGAAATTTTCTAATTTTTCGTTCTAAACACTTGATTGTCTGGTTGCAGTTTTTACTGTTGGGTTCTGAAAGATGCCCTTTGTAGCTTTATAATAAATGCCAACTTTTTTTTTTTTTATCATCGGGTATTCTGCAAGGCATAGGAACTCATTTAACAAAATTATTGCTGAATGAAACAGAAGAACATTCATATTTTTGGACTAACCTTATAAACTAATTTATTATATATGTACAATAACGTAAACATAAGCTCTGCTAGTGGCAGTATAAAGATTTATGTGTTTATGTGTTTATATTTTGGAGTCTGTCTTCACCTCTAGAATGAGAACAGGGAACTTCATTTGGTTTGCTGCTGTATTCCCCATAACTGAAACAGTGATGAATGAATGAATGAATGAATGAAGGATAACATTTTAGTTTAAGCAGGGTACAATATCTTTTTTTGAGAAATATTATTTCTTAAAAGTGTTGACTAAGCCTGTTAGTTGCTTTCAGTGTTATGCAGTTCCTGAAATATTAATCACATTTTCATTTTCTCAGGGTTCTAAGTGAAATCACCAGATGTTATGTAGCAGGTTACAACAGATCAGAATGGTCAGGTCAGAGTTACACAGATATTGATTGCAGAGATTATCTATGTCAGCAATTACGTCAACAAGATAGGAAAAAATATGGTAGAAATCTATGGCATTAGTAGCTTTGTACACATAATCAACCGATTGCAGAAACCTCAGTGGCAAATGACATGCTCATGGGACTGTGTTTGGCAACTCAGTTTCATGCTGCAGGTCCCACGTGTGTGTTGGGATGGTTCTGTTCCATGCATGTGATGCTGAGTTCCTAGGCTAGGGGGGCAGAAGCCAAGCGGTTGTGATTTTCTTCTGGCAACTGTCAGAAGTTCCCCCAGGGAACTGGCAGAAATACGTGGCTGCTCCATAAGGCCTAGGCTCATTACTTTATTGCTGCTACTCATGTCACATCCCGTGGGTCAGAGGAAATCATATGGCCATACAAAACTTCTGCAGAGCAGAGAAATATACTCCCTATGAGGAGGTTAGAGGGAAATGAATTTTTGTTGAAAAATACTCCAATCTACTTCAAGTACTTTCGGCAAAAAATGAGTTACTAACATGACTAATAAACCCAAGGCAAACGTTCCCCTTGGTTAGTTCATAGACTAAACCAGAGCTGTAACTGAGATTCTTCTGTGAAGTGTTGTTCAGTGATACGTCTCCCATCCCCAATTGCAATGAAGGATTTAACATATATAGGGCTGTATCAGTCAGGGTTGAGTTAGGAAATACAGATCAACTCTAGTAATTTAAAGGAAATTTAATCTGGAGAATTGGTTGTGCAAGTGTTGGAAGGGTATGAAGAGTAAAAAGGAAAAAAGGTAGTGTTACATAGAGAAATAAAAAGAAAAAAAGATGTGATATATAAAGATCAAAAGCTGCAAAAGTCCTTGTGCTGGAGTCCATGAGCTTATGCTGCTGGTAAGCTGTTGGAAACCATTGTAGTTGCTGCTTTATCCACCAGAGAAGTTCAGCTCAACCAAGACTGAACCTGAAAAGGTAACTGCCTTTTTCAGGTTGCTTAAGCCCAATATCATATCCCCTTGCTGCATCTCTAGCAATTTTCAACAACTACCGAATTGTGGGAGCGAGAAGCTGGAAGCTTCTTTCTTCCTCCCACTTTCTGACTGCCTGTTTGACCTCCTAATGATAAGAAATCATCAAAAATCCAGCTGTCAAAAGGGATTTGGGAAATAAAATGTTCTGGTTCCAAGACTCCTGAACTATATAGCAGAGCCATATGGAGTGGAGTTTGGAATGCAAAAAGCAAATAGACAAATGATCTACACAAAGGACTGTTCTCTTTTGGCTGCAGGAAGACTAAGGGATTTTTCAGGAATACTCAAGGCAAGAGAAGTGACAAAATATGAAAATGATAGCATCTGTTGCCCTACCAGCCAGTAGGACAGGGTTTGAGCTTTGGTTAAAAAAAAAAAAAAAAAGCAGATTCAAGAGTTGAGTGAATCAATAAATTCTGTTTTGTTTATTCCAAAAAATAAAAAAGAGTTTAGAGAATTCAGTTTATGAGCTGTGCTATGAGATCCCAGGAATGACCTTGGTGTTTCAAGGTCAGCATGATACTCTGCATGAAATACAGCACTTGCAAATATTTCAAGGACTGGCAGTGTGTCTCAGGACAAATGTGTCCAATGCCTAGAAAAGAATGTCAAGGTAGAAAAATTATACTAGAAAAGTCATGACACATGAGATACTACTGACCTTCATATTCTCTACAAAAACAGATCAGAAGAACAGGGATTTTATGAGATAAATTTCTGCTTAAACTGATGAATATTTAAAGCCAGTGGAGATTAATATTTAATGTGATATAGTGTTTCTGTAGCCTGATGAAATCTGAGACAGTTTACAAAACTATAGACCTTAATAGATGGAATGAAACTAGTCCATCTAATCTAAACTTTACATATTATGACCCACCAAAGGAAATATATGTTATGATGGATTACATATGCAGACACACACATGCAAGTTAAAAAAGTTTCATGAAACAACACTTACCCACACTAGGGGATGCACTTTTTTTTTTTTTTTTTTTTAATTTTATTATTTATTTATTTATTTATGGCTGTGTTGGGTCTTCGTTTCTGTGCGAGGGCTTTCTCTAGTTGTGGCAAGCGGGAGCCACTCTTCATCGCGGTGCGCGGGTCTCTCACTATCGCGGCCTCTCTTGTTGCGGAGCACAGGCTCCAGACGCGCAGGCTCAGTAGTTGTGGCTCACGGGCCTAGTTGCTCCGCGGCATGTGGGATCTTCCCAGACCAGGGCTCGAACCTGTGTCCCTTGCATTGGCAGGCAGATTCTCAACCACTGCACCACCAGGGAAGCCCAATAATGACATTCTTAGATGGTCATTGTGAAAGTCATGTGAGACATAAGTGAGATGTGATTTTTAAGCATAGAATGTGGCTTAACAAATTATATATTTTTTACATACATATTGTTTATTTTAAAATATATTGTAATCATAGTATATATAAATATTGCAATATATTGTAAAACTTTAGGAAACAAAAATTAGAGAGATCACTAATTATATGAAAAAAATCTATAAATTCTATAGGTATTGATATTCATTCTTTATGTAATCACTTTTCTTATATATAAATTACATGTAACTTTTTTGTCATCAGCATAAATACCTTTGTAAACAAGTATATATATATGTGTATGTGTGTATATATATGTGTTTGTGGACACATATATACATGTGTATACACACACATACATATAATTATTTCTTTAAGAAAATACATGAAGTGGATTCATTAAGTAATCTTAGTGAAAATATTTACAGTCAATTGCCCTGTATAACTTTGTGCTAACTTTTGCTCCCATAAGTAGTTAGATACAAGTTCTTGGTATTTATCCTTTAAAAAACTCTTTGGTAATTTGGTAGTTAAAAATAATATTGATCTTTCAATAAATATGTCTTTGCTAACTAATATAGTTAAGTATTTTAAAATAATTATTAGGTATTACTTTAATGTTCTTTCTTCATTTTTCTGTCAGGGAATTTGTCTCTTTTTAAAATTAATTTGTATGCATTCTTCATTATTTGCTGAGCCTCAGTTTTCTTATCTGGAACATGGGTAGAATAATAATTCATGAACTTTTTTATTGTGATGATTAAATGAGGTAATATAACCTAGAATGTGGAGATAATTATTAATAGAATGTCAAAGTATTGTAACTAATAAGAGATAGAGATGTAAGTTTAATTATTATGTTCCACATCCCATGCTCTTTTCAAAATAGACCTCTATAAACCAAATTATAACAACCATTAATATACATCATTTCAAAAAATTGATATAATTTTTCCATATTTCTTTTCTGGAATTGATGCAACCAATAAATATTTATTAATCTCCACATGGGTCTAGTCATCTGCCTAGGAGCTGAGACTTTAAGAGAACACATGTACTCTTATACTTTTAAAATACATACACATAACTCATGTCACTTTAATATTATCACAAATCTATTATTAAATATTCTTCTATGGGTAAATGTGTAAGCAAATTGTGGTACACCTATGCAAGAGAATACTACTCAACAATAAGAAAAAGCAAACTATTGGGACATGCAACATCTTGGATAGATCTTGAGGGCATTGTGCTGAATGAAAAAAGCCAATTTCAAAAGGTCACATACTGTATGATTCTGCTCATTCTGGAAATCATAAAATTGTAGTGATGAGAAACGGATCAGTGGTGGTCAAGGGTTAGTGCTGTGGGGAAGATGTGACAAAGTGTAGTGAGAGGAATTTTGTTTGGAGTGAGGGAATATTACTGTGTCCTGATTATGGATCTATACATGTGATAAAATTGTATAGATTTATACACCCACACAATGAATGACTATAAAGCCTAAAGAAATCTAAATAAGGTGTGTAGTGTAGTTTATAATATCATGCCAATGTCATTTTCCTATTTTTTTTTAAACTGTGGTATAATTGTCACATAACATCGTGTTAGTTCCAGATGTTCTACATAGTGATTCGATGTTTGTATATATTGCAAAATGATCACCACAGGAAGTCTAGTTAACATCTATCACCATACATAGTAAAAAATTTATTTTTCTTATAATGAGAACTTTTAAAATCTACTCTCTTAGCAGCTTTCAAATATGTAATATACTATCATTAACTATCTTCACCATGCTGTACATTATATCCCTATGACATTTATTTTATAACTGATGTTTGTACCTTTTGACCCCTTTCACCCATTTTGCCCCCTGCCCCATCTGCCTCTGACAACCACCAGTCTGTTCTCTGTATCTATGAGCTTGTTTTGTTTTGTTTTGTCTTTTATATTCCACATGTAAGAGAGATCATATGGTATTTGTCTTTCTCTGTGTGACTTGTTTCACTTAGCATAATGCCCTCAAGTCCATCTATGTTGTTGCAAATAGCAAGATCTCATTATTTTTTTATGGCAGAATAATATTCCATTGCATATATGCCACAATTTCTTTATCCATTTATCCACTGATGGACACTTAGGTTGTTTCCATATCTTGGCTATTGTAAACAATGCTGTGATGATTACAGGGATGCATATATATTTTTGAGTTGGTGTTTTCATTTTCTTCAGTTAAATACCCAGAAGTGGAATTGCTGGATCATATGGTAATTCTATTTTTAACTTGAGGAAACTCCATACTGTTTTCCACAGTGGCTGCACCAATTTACATTCCCACCAACAGTGCACAAGGGTTCCTTTTTCTTCATATCCTTCCAAACTCTTATTTCTTGTCATTTTAATAATAGCCTTATTTGTGTCTTCTACAGTTTCTTTCGTCAGTGTCTTATGGTTTTCAGTGTGCAAGTCTTTCACCTCCTTGGTTAAATTTATTCCTAGGTATTTTATTCAGTTTCCTGGTTTTGACAATTGTACTTTGGTTACGTAAAATTTTATCTTTAGGGGCAGCTGGGTGAAGGATGCGTGAGAATGCTCTGCATCATGTTTGCAACTTCTTTGTAAATAAATTTTTTAAGTCAGTAGTTGAAAAATTCATAGCCATTGTTCCATGCACTTACTTGTACAGCCTTCAAGAGTACCATAATTGATGATGACTGATTTGTAGTTAATTCCAGTAAGACAGGAACCATGAATAACTTTTCACCACTCTATCTCCAGCACTTAGGATATTTCCTGTAACAGAGAAGGCACTCAGTAAATGCTTGCTAAATGAATAAATTGATGCAAAAAAAAAAATTATCAAGTAGGTGTATCTGAAATAAGCAAGCTATTTGCATATTATTGGAATTTTAGATTGTTTCGAACATCTGCCACTATAAATGTTGTCACTACAAGGAGCATCTTTATTTGTACAATTGATCTCCCACTTCTTATAGAATTTACGTATTTTCTTTAAGAATCAATTCTCAAGAATGAGATGACTGGGTTTAAAATATGTAACTTAAAAAAAAATATGTAACTTTATTTGGAGCTTAAATTTTTTTTATCAATTTACTTTATTAAATAGCATAATTTACTGTAATTATTTTATTGAAACTGCCTCATCTCCCACTTCATCTTGAAATCACTCTATACCTGATTCTTACCTTATATCTGCTACTCAGCTATTTACTTAGTTCCTTACCCAAACCTGAATCTCATTTCAGCACTATACATCATGATAAAAGACATGATGAGGAACTCTAGCATGAAGATCACATTGCTGTGTTTGTATTTATATTTGTGTGCGTGTGTGTGTGCCCCCCTGCATATCACATACGGGGCAGGAATTAGACAGATAACAGTAAAATTCCTTTATGAAGTGAACTTTAGGAATGTTTCAATTGAACTGTGTGTTAAACAATTTACTTTGTGTGTTTACTTACATAGTTTTGTCAGCAGTGACAAGTTCAAGTTTAAAATCCTGAGTTAAGTCTTGAGGATGAATGCTCCTAATGGTATTAATTAAAATGTAGAGGCATTGTAGTTTTTAGATAATTCAGTAACCAAGTGTCAACAAGATTAGGAAAATATTATTCTTTTCAATATTTGCTCATTTTTCTACATTGCCTGATTTCTGAAATAGATTTTTATACCATTTAATGTATCCCTTTTGCCTGAAAAGCTACTGTGTAAATCATCGCCTTAACATGTTTAGCAATTTTAGAAGGAAACTGGAGTATATTGGAAAATTTCAATTTTAAAACCAGCTTATAATTTTTTTAAAATAGATATATCAATTTTTTACTTTTTATTAAAACCATTCTTAATTGAATATGATTTTTATCTGAACTACAGAAACCTCTAATTACTGATACTTTATTAATTTCAGGAGTAAAATTTACTGGAACTTGTATTTAACTATTTGAGTCATGACGCTGCAGAATCTAAGGTGACTTTTTGTGGCCAGGACATTTCAATTAGTAGTTTAAAGTGACAGATGTGCACATTACAGTGAATTTCCTAGTAACATATATTAATCTAGAAAGGATTTAAGAGTTAAAGTTGATTCATTTTCCAGTAACGTTGTGTTAGAATTTACTTTTATGAAAATTCATCATTACTTCATTTTAATGGGATTTTATGAAAAATAAATTAAAAATGTATTTAGTTTCTTAAATAGTCTATGGAAGATCCACCATTTCTCATTTATGTTAGAAAGATATTTAAAGAACACTTGACTGTTTGGGCGGCAATCATGTAATAGTTGAAAATTAAGCTCATTAACTGATAGCACCAGATTTTGTGGCAGTCTGTGCAGGCAAGATATATTCATTTAATAATGATAATGTGCCTCAAATTAGTTTACTAACTGTAATCCCAAAGTATGAACAATGTTTAATGTTATAAAACGAGTCTAAAACTCACAGATTACTGTGGGAAATCATGATAATTACCTGCTCACTCTTAGCAAAGCAGTGATTGTCAGTCTGTTAATTAATGAATTGTCTCAGTTGGTTAACATAGATAATTTCTTGCCACGTACTGTGTTTCTAATTCTGACAGTTGGTCTTTCAAAATATGCATTATTAATCCAAAGACATACTGAGGGTAGGATGGATGAACTTAAATTAATCAAT
This sequence comes from Balaenoptera musculus, assembly GCF_009873245.2. Lineage (NCBI taxonomy): Eukaryota > Metazoa > Chordata > Mammalia > Artiodactyla > Balaenopteridae > Balaenoptera > Balaenoptera musculus. Next base: position 26,694,899 of record NC_045791.1, on the reverse strand, counting down.
ATTAAATTTATTATTCAGTATAATTAATATCATAATTAAAATAGTGTCTCAAAACTTTTTTCTATTTCATGACATCATATTAGTTGTCATTTTTCTGCATGTAAAATGAGGTATTAATTTAGTCTTAAGATGATGACAATATTGTTTCAAAACAATGTAACTAGAATACATAAATATAAATACATTACCACATAAGAAAGATTTTGTTAAATTGGTGGTTTTTTCCTTACCAGCTTTTCCGGCTCCAAATTAAAACAAACAAAAAAAACCCAAAAAACCTAAAGATCTAAAGCATTTAGTTGCCTTATGAATTAAACTTTAAAGCAACTCAGGACCCACATATCTCACTGCCAAGTTATATTTACTTTGATTTAAGGTAAATAGTTTTGTCTTTTTAGATAACTGGGATTATGAGAATTTTAAATTGCTCTTGCCTTATGTAAAATATGAATAATACTGCTTATAACCTGACTACCTTAGAGAGAGATTATGAAGAGGGTTGATGAGTTACTTAACAAGGACTTCTAAGGTTCTTGGGAAAAAACAAAACAAAACAAAACTCCACAAATATACATTTTTGGTACTACAAGAATAGTTAAGCATTAATTGTGGCATAAAAGATGTGATGCTGTTAAAGTACTGTAATATTAAGCTCTATGTACTTCTGATCTGAGGATTTTTGTCAGTTTCTCATAAGAATTCCACAACATTTAACAAACATTTCCAGTCAATGCACTCTAGTGAACTACAAGCTAGTCTCCATTTTATATGCAAATTTGTGGTATAGTGTTTTGTTTTTGTTGTTGGGAGTAACAATAAATAAACATGACAAGAATTGGCTTAAATAGTAAAAGGAAGTTTCTGACTTATGTACCTAGACTTGATGGAGCAGTGTCCTCAGTAATGCTTGATTTTGAGACTCAGTGATGTTCCCAAGGATGAGGTTTCTTTCTCACTTTCCACTTTGCCTTTAATGCTATTGGGGTCATCCTAAGACTTTCTCCCTTCATGATATGAAGATGGTATCCAGCAGCTCAGAGGACTGCACGCTTCCTTCATCTTATCTTAGCCTCAGAAATCCTTGAAAAACTCTAGGGATTCAATTTGATAGGATCATCTTGGGGCAAGTGCCTGTCCCCAGTCCAATCCCTGTAGTGAAAAGGTACTGACTGCCTTAGCTTAGGTCACGTGTTCTGCCCTGGCACTGTGGGGATAGTCGGGTTGTTTGGGACAACATAGATCCCCAAATAGAAATCATGGCCTGTTATGAAGGTTGAGGTCAACTTTTGAAGTAGAAAAAGATATCTACATATCTATCTATATATATATCTATATATATATATAGAGAGAGATATCCTATATATATATCAGCTTCAAACATTAATGTCTATTCACAATAAGTTAGTTCTTTTATTTTTTTTAAAGATGCAAGTGTGAATGGTATGGCCAGGGTATCAGTGAGTCCCTGAGTATCAAATTAGCTCATGTTTTCCCTCAAAATTGCATTCCAATAATGGCAAGTCTGATTTTATTAATAAAAATATATTTTTCAATGAATTCCTCTTCTGCAGAATATCAGAAAAGTTTTAGAGTACACTTACATATTCTAGAGAGCACTTCTGGTTTTCATTTTTTATTTTACCTCCACATCGTTCTGGTCTGTTGATTCTTGCTCTGCCCACCCATTGGACATTACTGCTCTGCTTTTCCTCAAGACCGTGGAACTTGGTGTCCCTCTGCCCAGAATACGTTTTACCCAGCTCTTCAGGAGGCTGGTTGCTCATCGTTTCAGGTCTCTGTTTAAAAGTCATTTCTAAGAGAGGCTGTCCTTGACCAGCCTATCTAAATGATGTCCCCATCATGCAGTAATTTATTATTTATTAACTTTTTTTTATTATTCTAATAAGCATCTGATATTTTTCGCATTATTTTCTTTGTTGATTTTTAAATTGCTAATTCTGTTTCTTTGATCTCTTCATATTAAAATGTTAGCATTATGAGAGACATTGTCTTACTCGTCAAGACTGTTTTGCTCACCCATCTGTTCCCCACATACAGAATAGTGCCTGGTATAGAGAAGGTGTGACGAACATTTACAGAATGAACAAATGAGTATGTTGTCTCTGAATGTGTTTTTCTCTCTTGCTCTGTCTCTCAAGCATGGGCATGAACTTTCCCTTAATCTCCCACTGAAGACATTGAAAATTAAAATATAATAGAAAATAAACAAAACCCTGGGTGTAATTTATAACTGGTACTGGGCAGGTCAGCTCAAAGGTACCACCTAAACTAAACTTACCATTAAGACATTTCTAACAGGATGGCTCCTGTTTAGCTTCCTGTCTGTATCTGTGTGGTAATGGCCAGTTTTCTTCCCTCCTAATTCCTCTGCTCGCCACACACTTAAAGGAGTGTTCTTGAGCTTCACAATCCTACTACCCACAGGAGGACAATGTCTTTCTTTTCTTCGAATCTGAGACCTACCGAATTCATTTCCTGTCCCCAGTTTGACCTCTTCACGGGATGGTTGTCATGAGCAATGTTCTACTTATTTTAAGGAAGATTCCACTCCAACCACAGAGGTGCAGTCTGGCCCATTGTCTTCAAAAGAACAGTTTTCCTGGAATACAGTAGTCATGCATCAGCCCCTTACCTGACTTAAATAATATTTAAATTATTTGTCTTAAATAATAATAGTGTGGGATATCAGCAGTTTGATGCAATAGTCCAGTGTTTAGCCATGCCCAATTTATTTCCAATGTAGAGTTTCTCTTCTAGCTCAAGTTAATTGGGCTTTCTCATCTTTCTTTAAGTCTTTAGAGGTCTTAATTGCTTATGTCTTGTGGACATTGTTTTCACAAGAACTTCCCCCAAAGACTTGCTATAATTTTCAGAGACAGCACATTCTAAAGCCATACTTGGAAAAAAAAGTTCCTCTAAGGGGAGCACCATCTGCAGATATGCAACTCTACTTGCAGCATAGCCAACCTCTTTGTATTATCTGACAGAGCAATTGCATCCCTTGGAGTCACATCTCTGCTTTACATCTTCAAAATTAAAAAGCACATTTTCAGTGCATGGGTTTCCTGGAACAATAAAACAGCCTCCATGAAAGTAGAATACAAGTCTCTAACAATTGGAAAGCAGAAAACATCCTGACTGCTTTAAAAGATCAGGTTTGTTTAGTTTAGCTTTTATTTGTTTGTTCCACCATGCCCTCAGCTTTGCTTATGCCAGCTTTAGATTTCAAAGATATTAGCATGAAGTTTGCATCTAGGCCTGAATCAAAGTTTCTGTGTATTGCCCATCCTCTACAGAGATCTATACCAATAAAATATCTATTTATGCCCTTAGTAATCCTTTTACTGCCCTTTCTTTCTCCCATCTTGTTCTTGTGTTGCAGTCAGCTAGTTATACCACCTGGGGAGGAAATGGGGGAAGACCATTCAGAGATTTTTCATGCCAAAGTGAGATTTTCAAGTGGAATACAGGTCCAAGCAAAACTGTTAAGTAAAATTTTTCACAAAAAACAGTGTTTGTCTTACTGTTCTTCAATAGGAGAAACTGCTTCACAATTTTAGCTTTAGTTACCATCTTCCAAATTGATAGACTGATGACATTTGGAAGAGTGACAGAGGGATTATGATTTTCTCATATCAGGGAGAAAGTCCATTTTTTGCATATAAAAAGGATTTTGAAAACTGGTTGTCTATGGTGAAGAATTTATGCAAATGATCAACAGTTCCTGCTTGTATTTCCTGATAAACTTTAGTTTCTCTAAAAGAAATTCAAATGTTTCCTCACATGTAAATTACGAGGACAACTCTCCTCTGGGGAATATAGTTGTTAATGCTGGACCAGATATAATTTGGAGGCTAATCATGGAGGCAGATTTAAGAATAGCTTTTCCTTAACCTTTTAATGATAAAGGCCAAATACTTGAACTTCCAGTTTGCTAACCTTTAAGACCAAAGGTTTTGAGAGAGAAGAGCCCATGTTAATGGCTTAATGGAGACATCTGACAAAGGTAATTCATTTTAGTAGCACTTTAATGAAGTGAGAATTTGGCAAAAGAAACTGAGAGGCTGACAAGTCAGAGGTTGAGGTGGTAATGGACTGGATGTCTCTTGAATTATTGGGACTTCGGTTTGGATGATTTAGTAAAAGATATATTTAAGGCTATTAAGGATAGAGCACTCAAAGGTGTCATTATCTCAATCCTCTCAACTCTCCTACTGTAATACTTCTTGAAATCGTTTGTTCCTCTCACTTCTTATTGCCCTTGCCTGAATACTTGCATAGACTATTATTATATTAGCTTCCAAATTATCATCCCGCATATCACTGTTCTCTGCCATGGTCCATCTTCCATGTTTCACACAGAATCATTTTTCTAAAACACAAGTGCTTAAAATCATATGTACTTGATGAGAATGTAAATTGCTTCCACCTTAATGAGCAACTTTGTGGCAATATCAGTCAAAACTTAAAATCCACATATCACTTAACTGAGCAATTTCACTTTTAGGAATTTATCTTATAGCTTGTATTCACCCATGCAAATGTTGAATGTGTAAGAATACACATCGCGCATCAATGATAGAAAAGATTTGGGAAAGCTGATATCTATCAGCAAAGAACTAGTTAAATGAATTGTGGTATATTAATACGATAGAATTTACGTAGCCATTAAAATGAATGAAACAGATCTGTATGTATAAAAATGCACTAGATTTATTTATTTGGGGGAAAATAAACTGTAGAATAGTGTGTGTGGGAAAGTATATAGAAGAGTGGAAGGATAAACAAGAAAGTGTTCATAGCATTAGTTATTCCCAGGAGGGATCTAGGAGGAAAAAGTAGAAGGGAGACTTACTGGTCATTGTAAACGTTTTGCTTGTTTAGAAATTGAACTCCGTGCTTTAATGCTCATTAAAACAAAATTGATTTTTAAAAAATCATTCAGTGGTTTTCAGTAATCTCTTGGATGATCTTCAGAATCATTAGTATTAATGTATATATGTGTTATATCTACTATAATAACTTTAGTATTATTATACATAATATAATGCCATATATATCTATAATGCCACGTATATCATAATGTTATATATATATACATTATAGTGTCATATATTTAATATCATGGAAGCCATCTATATTTTATCTCTTTCTATCTATCCATCTAATCATCATGGTCTGTAGGAACATTTACTTTGCCAATTACCATTAAAATAATACTTCCAAATTTCTACCGACAGAGCTTTCTTAGTTTCTTACAGGTTATGTAGTTAGGGAGTTTGGTGGTGTTCATTATAAATTAGTTGTGTGTTACTCTGAAGATTTGCTTCAAGTGAAGCTTCTTTAGCAAAATATTTTCTACATGGAGCTAATATCCAATTATATGATGTAGCTTTACAAATAATTTATTGTGGTATAATATACACACAGAAAATTACCCAAACAATAAGTACACAGCTAAATAAATAAATATCACAATGCTACCAATTCATTTAACCACCAAAAAAAAAAAAAAAAAAAGACATAACCATATAGCCAGACTATATAGTGTCGAAAGGAAACTACCTTCCCTGACTTCTAACAGCATGGATTAGTTTTTCTTGTTTTAAAAATTTGTATAACTAGATTTATATAGTATCATTTTGTTCTCATGTATTTCCTTCAGTGTATGTTTGTAAGATTTATCCGTGTACTTACATGTAGCATGGTTCATTAATTTTCATTAATAATTAACATTTCATTATATGAATATAGTACAATATATTTGTTTATTTTACTATTAACATACATTTAAACAGTTTCAAGTTAGGAGCTATTATGAATAATGCTGGCATGAACATTTGAGTACATGTCCTTCATAACACACATGCAAACATTTCTATTGAAAAAAATATGTACATATGGAACTGCTTGGTCATGTAATAGAATAGATATACATTCTGTTTTATTAGATACTGCTAGTTTTTTTTTTAGTGGTTGTATGAATTTACCTCCTAGTAGCCGACTATGAGAGTTACAATTACTGTCTGTCCTCTTCAATGGTTGATACTGTCAGTCTTTCAATTTGTAGTTATTTTGGTGCGTGCGCGCGCGCGTGTGTGTGTGTGTGTGTGTGTGTGTGTGTGTATGAGACAGAGAGAGAGAATATGTGTGTGCATGTAGTAGATCTATGGATCTAATTTTTAATTTCCCTGATGATTAATGATGTTGAACATACTTTTTGTTGGTTGGACATTTGGTGTCTTTTCTGTGAAGTGCCCATTAAGTCTTTTCCTTATTTTTCTATTAGGTTTACTGTCTTTTTCTTATTGATTTATAAGAATCCTTTAAAACACATGCTCTTTAAATACAACCTAATTGTCAGATACATGTAATTAAAATATCTTCTGATGCTTGCTGAGTTGCCTTTTCACTCTCTTAACGACATCTATTGATCAACAAAAGTTCTTAATTTTAAGACATTTTAATTTATCATTGTAATTGCCTTTATAGTTAGCATTTCTTTTTTCTATTTAAGAAATCTTTGCTATCCCAAGCCATAAAGGTAGTCTCCGTTGTTTTCTTCTAGAACCAAACTAACCAGCAGAAATTTTCATGATGATGGAAATGTTCTAAATCTGTTAATACATTAGTCACTAACCACATGTAGATATCAATATCTTGAAAAGTGGCTATTACTACTGATAAACTGAATTTTTAGTTCAAAGTTAAATAGCCACATGTGACTAGTGATTACTGTGTTGCATAGCACAGTTTATTATTAATTTTAAAATTTCACTGTTAGATCAACAATAATCTAGAGTATTTTGTCTATTTTTTAGTTTTTGGTTTTTTTTTTAATAATATAGCAGTATTTTGGAAAGTGCACCTTTTGTAAGTGAATTGCAGTAATGCTTTTGTAAGTATGTATGTGTGGGTGTTTTTCTTGACCCTATTCTATTCCATTGGTCTATTTACCAATCCTGTTACATTTTCTTAGTTATTGTAACTTTATAATGTTTTTTGATTTGTGGTGGTATAAGTCCAATATTTTTTTCTTTCTTTTTCAAGATTATTTTGGGTATTTATGGCTCTTCCTAATTCTATATGAATTTTTAAATCAACTTGTTTATATCTTAACTTGCTGGGACTTTGAGATTTCATTTAAATCTAAGGATACTGTGGGGATATTACATATATATGTATACATATATATATAAATTAGACCAAGTTGTTGATCATAGATTTTAAATGTTCTATATACTTAGAGATTTTTGGTCTTGTTCTATTAATGACAGAGAAGCTTGATAAATTATGCTACTATGCTTGTGGATTTTTTTCTTTCTTCTCTTGTTTTATGGCTTTGTGAGTACACACACAGTGATTTAGAACTGTTCCATTTTCCCCTGATTTGTTTTCGTTATGGCATCTCTCTTTTTCTCTAATAATGCTTCTTGATTTAAAATCTAATTTCTATGATATTAATATAACTACCAGCTTACTTTTGGCTAATGTTTTCTGTTATATCTACTTACACCTTTTTATATTCAATCTTTGTGTCTTTATCTCTCTTAAGCAGCATAGAATTAGGTTTGTGTGCTTATTTTGTTTTTTCATTGAAGTATACTTGACATACAATGTTATATTTTGTGCTTGTTTTCTATTCAGATTGATAACCGGTTTTTGGAGTATTTGGACCACTTAACATTCAATGCGATTCTGATAAATTTGGGTTTAAATGTATAAACTTACTGTGTGTTTTTCTCTTTTTCCCCATCTTAATTTATCTGGATTAATCATTCTTGCTGATTTCAGGCTTTATCTTATCTTTGGTCAGCAGTTTGAGTATGATTTGCCTAGATGTGATTTTATTTCTTTTTACTCTGCTTATGGTTTGTTAAGCTTCTGTGGATTTATGTTTTTCATCATATTTGGGATGTTATGAGGCATTATTTATTGATTTGTTTTTATATACAATGTGAGCTGCAAAATTAATAAGCATCCTATCATTCAAAATGTTTATTCTGATGTTTAATCGAACTTTTAAAGGAATTATATTTGTGACTTAATATCCATTAATTAGCCAAAATAATTATAAGTAGCAAAGCCATTCCCATTTATTCTACATATATTTATTGAGTATCTACTATTTTCAATACTGTGCTAGGTCCCAGTTTTAAAAATAAGCAATATAATTGAGTAGATATTTCTCCAAAGAATATAAACAAATGAAAGATAAGCAAATGAAAGATGCTCAACACCATTAGTCATTAGGAGAATAAAATCAAAACTACGATGAGATAGATACCTACCTCTTCACAACCACTAAGATGGCTAATATAAGACAAATAAGTGTTGGAAAGGATGTGGAGAAATTGGAATACTCATCTATTGCTGGTTGGATTTTAAAATGGTACAGCCAATTTGGAAAACAGTTTAGCTATTCATTGAGATGTTAAACGTAAAGTTACTATATGACTCAGCAATTCCACTCCTAGGTATATACCCAGGAGAATTGAAAATAGGTGTTCAAACAAAAAACTTGTACACAAATGTCCATATCAGCATTATTCATAATAACAAGAAGCAAGCTGCATGTTCATCAACTGAGGAATATAATTTAAAAGATGTGGTAAAAAAAAAAAAAATGGTTCTGAAGAACCTAGGCGCAGGACAGGAATAAAGACGCAGACATAAAGAATGGATTTGAGGACACGGGGAGGGAGAAGGGTAAGCTGAGATGAAGTGAGAGAGTGGCGTGGACATATATACACTACCAAATGTAAAATAGGTAGCTAGTGGGAAGCAGCTGCATCGCATGGGGAGATCCACTCGGTGTTCTGTGACCACCTAGAGGGGTGGGATAAGGAGGGTGAGAGGGAGATGTAATAGGGAGGGGATATGGGGATATATGTATACGTATAGCTGATTCACTTCATTATACAGCAGCAACTAACACAACAATGTAAAGCAATTATACTCCAATAAAGATGTTAAAAAAAAAAAAGATGTGGTATATCCGCACAATGGAATATTATGCAGCTATTAGAAGAAATGAAATGCTGGTACATGCTATGATACAGATGAAACTTGAAGACATTAGCTTCCGTTTATGTGGTTCTATACAGGGGAATTGTATGATTTCCATTTATTTAAAATATCCAGAACAGACAAAACTATAGAGACAGAAGGTAGGGCTGTCTATGTGTGTTGTGGGGTAGTGAGGTTGGGAGGAGTTGTTGAATGGGAAGCCACTAACTAGTGGGTACGAGTTTTCTTTTCAGGTAATGAAAATGTTCTAAAATTAGGTTGTGCTAAAGGTTCACAGCTGTCACTATACAAAAAACTATTTGTACGCTTGGAAGGAGTCATATTTTTTGATACATGAGTTATCTCAATAAAGCTGTTAAAAAGGTAAAGAAAAGCAAATAATGGATATAATGACAATATTACATTTATTAAAAATATTAATTTGTTAAAGACATTCAAAAAGTATTTTATCTCTTAAAATATTTCACATTATTGTTCTTCTGACTTCTTTTGCTAATATTTTCTGCTGTCTGTGAGTTTGGAACCTGTCTCAGTTTGATACAATTAATTGTGTATTCATTCAGTGAAACCGATACTAGGAAAAACATTTTGCTCTGAATAATCAAGTAAACTTCTGACCATTACTTTTCAGAGGTTAAAAAGCTCACTCAAATTGCACAGTTTGAAGAAAAAAAATGTAGTGTGATGTGCTATAACTTTGAGAAAGCTTTGAAAAAAAGCCTATTTTATGTTTCACTTCATTTTTCAATGGCTTATATATGAGGAATAAAAAACAGAAGTCATACAAATTGAATGAGTTACATTTATTGGAAGCCATACAAATATTCTTTTATGATAACTAGTAAAGCCTTACATATTTGTGAAGTGTAATGTGTTAATGATTTCATGAAGAAGACTTCAATATAATTAAATTTCATTTCTAATTTTCTCTATCTCAGAATTTCACCTTCCATGTGAATGATAGTTTAAAAAAAATGGTGACATCATTGGAATGACCATGTATGGTTTTTTATTCTCAAAAATTATATGAGTTTGAATTATTTTTTAGATTCCATATATAAGTGATAGTGATACTGGAAAAGCTTTATCAAACGTTGAGGCTCTTGTTCAACTCATTCAAAAAGTATTTGAGCAAGGAACACGAAACACTAAGGAAAAATGAAGACTGAGGCTGAGGAGCAAAGAGTACAAAGAAGTGGTTTATTCAGGGCAGAAGCTAAAGTTACACACTCAGAGGAGAAGAGTATGGGCATGTCAGAGTGAGGGTTTTTTGATCCCCCCTTTTATCTTATTTTTAGCCTTTTGAATGGGTGGGGGTCTTTTTGATTACAGTTGGAATATTCATTGAGGTGTGAAGGTTGAGGTGTGACCTGGACTGCACCAGGCTGCATCAGCTCCGGGTCCTGAGCTTTTTTCTCCTAAAGCCACCGTACATAGGCTCTAAGAGCTGGTTCCCTTAATTTTCCCTTACTAGTGGGGCACCACATGTGGAAGGTGGTACCGGGTCATCAGCGACCTGTGCAGTTTTATTGCACGTGCTTCACAATTCTCATGGTCAGAGTTTCTTGTTCAGATGCTACAAAGTTTCTGTTTTAAATGTGATTCCCCTATGTGTCATGCCCTCATTAAATGCAAAACAAGGAGGTGGCTTTGCCTTCTGCCTAATGCCTATGCATGAAGAGGCTGTCCTTGGGCCCCACCCTACTCTATTAATAGCATGCAGTATTGTCTTTCTCTGTTTGACTTATTTAACTTAGCATGATGACCACAAGGTCCATCCATGTCACAAAAAACAGGATTTCCTTCTTTCTCATCACTGACTAATTTTGCGTTGTGTATTGTATAATTGAAATTTGCTAAGAGAGCAGAGCTTAAATATTCTGAACAAAGCAAGTAAATAAAATAAATATTTGAAGTGATGGATATTTAATTAACTAAATGGGAAGAATCTTTTCACAATGTAGACATATATCAAATCATCATCATGTACACTTTAAATATCTTATTTTATTTGTCAATTATACCTCAATAAAGCTGAAAAAAATTACATATAAATCACTTAGTCTTATATCTCTACATATTAGCTTATCTGGTTTGATTACTTGCTCATAAGCCAATGTTATTTTTCTGTCCTTCTACTTCTCTATACCATCTCTTAGCTTCCATGACCCCATCAATGCCACCACCTAGCATCTACACAAAACAACTTCTTTCAAAAAATTGTATTTTATTATAGTTGATTTACAATATTGTGTTAATTTCTGCTATACAGTAAATGATTCAGTTATTCATATATATACATTTATATACTTTTTCATATTCTTTTCCATTATTGTTTATTACAGGATATTGAATATAGTTCCCTGTGTTATACAGTAAGACCTTGTTGTTTATTCACTCTATATATAATAGTTTGCATTGTTAATCCCAAACTCCCAATCCATCCCTCCCCCACCCCTCTACCCCTTGGCAACCACAAGTCTGTTCTCTATATCTGTGAGTCTGTTTCTGTTTCATAGACAAGTTTATTTGTGTCATATTTTAGATTCCACATATAAGGGATATCATATGGTATTTATCTTTCTCTTTCTGACTTACTTCACTTAGTGTGATAGTCTGTAGATCCATCCATGTTGCTGCAAATGGCATTATTTCATTCTCTTTTTATGGCTGAGTAGTATTCCTTTGTACATATGTACCACATCTTCTTTATCCATTCATCTGATGATGGACATTTAGGTTGTTTCCATGTCTGGGCTATTGTGAATAGTGCTGCTATGAATATAGGGGTGCATGTATCTTTTCAAATTATAGTTTTGTCCAGATATAGGCCCAGGAATGGGATTGCTGGATCATATGGCAACTCTATTTCCAGTTTTTTGAGGAACCTCCATACTGTTTTCCATACTGGCTGCACCCATTTTTATTCCCACCAACAGTGCAGAAGGTTCCCTTTTCTCCACACCCTCTCCAGTATTATTATTGTAGACTTTTGATGATGGCCATTCTGACAAGTGTGAGGTGATACCTCATTGTAGTTTTGATTTGCATTTCTCTGATACTTAGTGATGCTGAGCATCTTTTCATGTACCTATTGACCATCTGTATGTCTTCTTTGGAGAAATGTCTATTTAGTCTTCTGCCTGTTTTTTGATGGGGTGTTAGTTTGTTTTTTTGTTATTGAGCTGTATGAGCTGTTTGTATGTTTTGGAAATTAAGCCCTTGTGGTTGCATCATTGCATATATTTTCTCCCAGTACGTAGGTTGTCTTTTCATTTTGTTTGTAGTTTCCTTTGCTGTGCAAAAGCTTATAAGTTAATTAGGTTCCATTTGTTTATTTTTGCTTGTATTCTATTGCCTTGGGAGACTGACCTGAGAAAATTGGTACGATATATGTCAGAGAATGATTTACCTATGTTCTCTTCTAGGAGTTTATGGTGTCATGTCTTATATTTAGGTCTTAAACTATTTTGAGTTTATTTTTATGTGTGGTGTGAAGGTGTGTTCTAACTTCATTGATTTACATGTGCTGTTCAACTTTCCCTACACCACTTGCTCAACAGACTGTCTTTTCCCCATCGTATATTCGTGCCTCCTTTGTTGAAGATTAATTGACTGTAAGTATGTGGGTTTATTTCTGTGCTCTCTATTCTGTTTCATTGATCCATATGTCTGTTTTTGTGCCAGTACCACCCTGTTTTGATTACTGTAGCTTTGTAGTATTGTCTGAAGCGTGGGAGGGTTATGCCTCCTCTTTTGTTCTTTTTCCTCTGGATTGCTTTGGCAATTCTGGATCTTTTATGGTTCCATATAAATTTTAGGATTATATGTTCTAGTTCTGTGAAAAATGTCATGGGTAATTTGATAGGGATTGCATTAAATCTGTAGATTGCTTTGGGTAGTATGGCCATTTCAACAATATTAATTTTTCCAATCCAAGAGCATGGGCTATCTTTCCATTTCTTTGAATCATTTTCAATGTCCTTTATTAATTTTTTTTTTTGTCCTTTATTAATGTTTTAAAATTCTCAACATATAAGTCTTTTACCTCCTTGATCAGGTTTATTCCTAAGTATTTTATTTTATTTTTGGTGCAGTTTTAAAAGGCATTGTTTTTTTAGATTCCCTTTCTGATATTTCATTGTTAGTGTAAAGAAAGGCAACCAATTTCTGCATGTTAATCTTGTATCCTGCTACCTTGCTGAGTTTATATATCAGTTCTGATAGTTTTTGTGTGGATTTTCTTTAAGGTTTTCTATATATAGTATCATGTCATCTGCATACAATGACAATTTTACCTCCAAAACTACTTTTCTATACATACAATTTCATGGGTTTTTTTCCCCCAGAATACAAAAAATCCTCAAGAACAGGATAAATAATTTATAAATTAATAAAAGCAAATGAAAGATTTAAAAAGTCTCAAAATGTAGCATAGAAGAAAAAAGAAAAAAATAACAAGGGAAATAATGTGAATGTAACATGTTTTTAAGAAATTACGGGGTAAATTGAACTATTTGAAATATTTGGTTTTCTTCTAAAATCAAAGAAGGTAAAGCTATTATAATACTTTCATAATGACTCCTACTTAAATAAGGATTAAGTTAATGGGTGATGAAGAGGAAAATACTAGGGATATTAGAGAGGAAGAAAAAAGTCTGACTGATTAAAGGATATGACACTGTTGAAAGTTTTTAAAGTTATGTCATATTTCAAATCTGGCTGTCTCCTTTTATTGTAAGATGCATAGAGTATATTAGCTTTTGACGAGTAACAACATGATCAAAAATCACTTTTGTAAGCACATGGTAAACAAATTATAAATATTATAAATTGTTATCAAAAGATTTGATGTTAATACAAAAGATACACCCACTTATAAAGCTCTCTGATCTACTGATAACTCTTTCAGAAATTTAGTCAGAAATCTATTCCATTCCTAGTGGCATCAGATTCTACAGTAAACCTAATTTATTCTCACAATGTATATATACCCTACTCTAATCTGCACCTATTTTAAGGACTATCATGTTGTTATAAAATATTGATGATTATAGCAAAAGAAATTATCTACATATTACTCACAAGTTAACAGTTAATAAAAATTTACGTGATTTGTTTTAAAATATTTAGTGTTTAAATCTAAGATATTTTGTAAGTTCTGTAAACTGTTTGAAATGACAATAATTCATGTAAACTAAAATCAGTTTTGAATGACTAGATCTACCAAAATAAAGCTGATATCCATTTCAATACTTGTTAAATCCACAATATTCTAATTGCATATTTGTTGACATAATGGGTATATTTTTTGCAATTGACATTTTTCAGTGTTAAAGTACAAAAGCAAGTTGAGCAAGAAGTACAATATAGAATATTGGTAAACGTGTTTAAATTTAGTCTCAAACATTTATATGAAAACATGTAAATGTAGTTTGATTACTTGCTGTAGTATACATTACAGTTGGTCTCAGTCAAGAGACCTTCCTAACGCACTTTTCACTGAAGATTGCTACAAAGCAAGTGATGGGTGGAGAAGAAAGATAGAAAGGTCTTGTGTTCCTCTTTCCATATTGAGCTTCTTCACCAGCTCTAGCCTGCCTCTTCTCAAAACTTCATGTTATATGAAACAAACTGTAATTTTTCAAGTTGCTATTTGTTATGCTTTTAGTTGTTTGAAGGCAAATGCACTACCAAATAATAAAGATAATATGCATTTTTAAACACTATATTGATTTAGATGTATTTTTAAAATGTATACCTTTTCATGCATTTGTCACTGATATGAAAATGTAATTTGAGGAAATGTTCAAGACAAATGACGCATAAACGTAATCAAGAATTCCAGCTTTTGAATTTCATATCTAAAATTTATTTTCTCTTCCCATGGAGTTTTTACCTTTAATAGTATGAGGAAAATATAAATAATTATGAAGAACTACCAAATATTTAGTATCTATAATGTGCTGAATACTGTTTTAGTTATTTTACATGTATCATTTGTTTTTTGAATCATTGCTACAACCTACTATGGAGGTAAATATACATTTGTTTTACAAATGACAAACTGGGATCAGATTGGTTAGGCAATCTGCTGTAGTTCTGTGGTCAGAAAGTGACTGAGGCTGGACTCCTAAACATACTTGTCAAGGACAACAGTCTATGTTCTTTTCATGGTGTCTCACTTCCTCTGAACCTTGTTAATCCAGAGCAGATTTGAAAATTGCTGTTTTTCTCTCATTCCATCACTAGCCAAATTAATATTTTAAATATATTTATTTATCTGTTTTTTCATGTTTTACATGGTCATTTTGAAAAGAAAAAGAAATGCTTTCCCTTGAATAATTTCATTTTAATGCATTATCTTTCCACACAAATCTATCCTATGAAGGTTGATGATGTGATGAATTTGGCAGTGGAGGGAAAATACATATATACCATGACATAAAAAGACTTCTTTCAAAAAGAAGTTCCTGATGAGTGTCATTTCTTCTTGTATGTAGATTTCCATCTTGACATGTTTTACCAAATGCTCACTCATTCAGTACCCATTTGGTGAGCACTTCTAGTGTATCAGTTGTTGTGCCGCATCTTGGGGATGTAAATAAAGCAGAAATTCTTTACTCAGGGTGCTTAGAGTTTATCTGGAGACATGACTTTGTATGGTGCAAATGAAAAGTGCTATGAAAGGATCAGGACATCCAGAAAGAATTTTGTATATTTTGCAAATTGTGTGGTTAAAATCCAAGCCACTTCTTCCTCTCAGCCCTGTGCCTTTAGGAGGTTGTATCCAGTGAGAGGAAGATATGCCTGTTTCTTATTGCATAAGGTACTATCGGCTAGCCAAGCCCTGTGCTTGCCTGCATCCTGCTGGAAGGAATGCCTTTCCTTAACTTTATGGAAAGACTAAGAAAGTGGTAGGATCAGCTGGTATACACCACATAAAATAAACCCTTACCTCATTCTGCATGGTTAAAGAGGCTTATCTCAAATAATGGCTAACAATCTCATCCTTTCAGACAGTAAGAGTTCTCTGGTCAAAAGGAATAAGACGCTTACGTATTTGGAAAGTCAAGGAAATGTGTACAAACAAGTTGAGGTCAGGAATCTTTGAATGTAGTAAATAAGATGGTGAAAAGGCTGCAGATATACATAAGGAAGCAGATGTTGAAAGCCTCATATTCCATAGCAAGATGTTATAAGTGTACATTTTGTATTGAAACAGTCTCTATCAATACAAGGATAGATAACCATACCATAAGTTAAAGATTTGCTTACATATTTTACCTTACTGAATCAGAATATCACCTCCAGGACCAAGAAAGCAATAGTGCAGAGAAGAAATAGTCTCCGTTCTCAAGATGAAACTGGAATTTGTCATTTTGCTATTGTAAAATAAAATGGGTCATAATTTGGAAAGAACTGAAGGTCTCAGAGAATCAGTATTTTTTCACATTTACAGTGCATGACACACATTCATGCGTGGGTAAAATCTATTTAATGTACAATGAATCCAATGGATTTTAAAGTAACAGAGCATATAAAGTTTATTGATATAATTTGAATTTTCACATTTCAGTGCACCTTTAAGAAGCGATCACTTGTTGAGTTTTGGTGCAGCATCAAAGAATATTCACAATTATCTGAAAAGACTATTAAAATGCTCCTCTCATTTCCAGCTATGAATCTGTGTGAGGCTGTATTTTCTTGAGACACATCAATTGATACAACATTTAGCAATATATTGAAAGTCAAAGTATATGAAATCCAGTTCCTTTCTATTGTCAGATGTAATAAGAGATTTGCAAAAATGTAAAATATTATCCCTATTTTCACTAACTTTTTATTTTGGAAAATAGTTTATTTATTTTAAATGTTAGCATGTAATGAAATTATTATAAAATTTTTAAATGAATAACTAAAAATATTTTTAAACTTTCTCAATTTTAATTACCTATTCAGTAATATTGGTAGATATAATTAACATGAACAAAGACCTTGGATCCCTCAGTAATATATTTTAATTGCTTTTGGAGATATTACTGGTGTACAATAATCAGCAAATATTAATATAATTCAATTCGATAAATTTGACATAAGAATACACCTGTGAATCCACAACCGCAATCAAGATAATAAATTTATCCTTCATCCTAAAAGGTTCCTCATGCGCCATTATAATCCTTTCCTCCCTTCCTAGGACTACTTTTTTGTCTGTCTAGATTAGTTCTGTTCTGTTTCCTGCTGTGTATTGTACTACCTTTAATTTCTTAAGCAAACCTTTGACATCAGTGACTCTTAGAACGTGAATAATGATTTCAGCTGTCTGCCTTAGAGATGCTGTAAACATCAGAGGCAATATTATTTTTTTTCAAGTTTTGAATAACTGGGAAGCAAATTAGGTTCACTGATGGTAGTTATCAAATATTCATATGGCACATGCATGCTAGAATATAGGATTAAGGAATCAGAATTGATGTATAGGGAAGGTCAGTCAACCCTGGACTATAGAGATTATCTTGTCCGTTCTGCTTTATTTTGATTATACAGATAAAACTAAATTGTTTTTCCGTTCTAAGATTCAATGATTGTAACATTTCAAATCATTGTTATAAAAACAAATAAGAGAATTAAACCAATATTATGAAATTTAAAAGGAACAAATGCCAGTATCCACCTTTACTAGTTAGGATAAAACAATAAATTATGTAGGTAAAGACTGGGAAAAACTGATATGATAGCATCTTTGAATAGAAAATTCTTGTGTTTTTGTTGGTTATGACAAGCTCAGCGTGCGTCAACACTCTGATCATACCACTGAAAATATTATCATGATATGGTATTACATTGTGTTTATCAATGTCTCATGTCCAGATAAGAAGGTTATTCATTCCGTCTACTATGCAGTTCACACTTGGAATAATTTCTCTAACACTATACATCACAATGTAAAAGAAATATTGGCAGAAGAGTGTTCAGAACAGTGAGGAATCTGAAAACTCTGACACATGAGGAAAGATGAAAGGAAGTGGGATATTTTAGTCTGGAGATAAAAAGATTTAGGAGAGCCACAGTAGATGCTTTTACATATTTGAGTAGCTATTCTGTTGGAGAAAAAAATAGATTCTATGTATTCTATAAATCTTTCAGACATCACTTGTATGTATTAAAGTTTTAATGAAGCAGTTGCTGCTACTTATAAGGAAAATCCTTCAGATAATGAATGATCTGCAATGATAGAAAAGGCAGACAGATTACATAGTGAGAACACCTTTATGTGAAACATTTGAGTAGCAGCTAATTCATTGTGTGTAGAGAATGGTTGGTTAACAAACACATGGGTTTATCAGTGGAGTGTCCATAATTCTGAGGGAATTTGAAAAAACAATTAAAATGAAATTGATAAAATTAGTTATTTGCTGAAATTACAAGAGTGACTGTCCATTAATATTATATGAAGAAACATGGGGATGTTCAGTCTTAATAAAAGCAGGACTGGAATGTGATTCTTACTGAAGAATCTAAACAAATCTGAGACCTCTGCTTAATATAGGCTCCATGAAGGATGTTACCTAATTTACTTGATTGCAACATTTTGGGGGAGCTTGGAAACTATAGATAACTTTAGATCAGAGTTAGCAATGAATGTATCATTTGAGGAAGATGCAGACATGGAGAAAAGATAAAACAGACATGGAAAGAGGGAGGTAATAAGAGCAGTTGAGTCATGAGAATGGCTAAGGAAATAGAGGTGCAAACCCCTCTATCTGAGAATATAAAAAGACTAGGTCACTAGACCTTTAATTGGATCACCACGGTTGACGTTAGACATGATGTCCTAAATAACGATTTAAATTGTAAATTTTACAGGAGCGGTTGTGCA
Source organism: Balaenoptera musculus (assembly GCF_009873245.2). Classification (NCBI taxonomy): domain Eukaryota; kingdom Metazoa; phylum Chordata; class Mammalia; order Artiodactyla; family Balaenopteridae; genus Balaenoptera; species Balaenoptera musculus. Next base: position 26,675,965 of record NC_045791.1, on the reverse strand, counting down.
ACTGTTAAAATAGTTTCCTTTGCTCCTTACCCTCCTGAGTCACTTGATACAAAATCCTGACGTGATCTGTGTCTGTCTCTATCACTTGAAATTTAGTGTAGTTAATATATACCTTTATGTACAAATGGTTTATTTGAGATAAGTGGAATGTGATCTACACAGGGTGTAAGAAAAGGAAATGGAGGAACCAGGCTTTAAAGGAAGTATGAAATTAATCCATTCTAAACGTTCTCTACCCCATCACTCCCCACGCAACATTGGACTGATTTCTTTCTCAACAAGCAGTTTTGTTCTAATTTGATCTTCCGTGAAATGTCTCCTTAACAGTACATTTACAGATGTGTCTCATGGACCACTTAGATTGAAATCACCAATAATATTTGTCAAACATACATATTCTTAGGCCTGATACCACTGAATCAGATTCTACTGAATCAGAATCTTTGATGGTGATTCCTAGGAGTCTTCATTTTATGCAACTGCCCATGTGACTTTTATGCACACAAAATTTGAGGAACACTGTCTTATGTAGAAAGAATGTGCTGACCAGTTACTATGAACAAATCCTTGGCTTCTACCAGATGACGCTGGTCCCTTGGCCCTAGTAAAACCACCTCCTTCCTTTGTTCCTTCAGTCTGATGGTGGGGATTATAAGGGGTTCCTTTTGTTGTGTGTGTCTGGATTCCCTTTTGGTCTCCTGTTTGCTGATTGTTGTTGTTTATTTCATTATTTGTCTATCCAGTTCTTTGCATTTCAATCCCTGTTGTTTATATATTCAGAGTGGTTTCTTTTTTACTCCCAGTTGTGTCCTGGCCCTATCTCTACGATGGCCAGTATTCCTAGATGTCATCGGCCTCTGATCTCCCCTTAATCAAAGGATACGTACTTGAATCAAAGATCATTTGAAAGAAATATTAGGGTCAATTTTTAACTTTTAGTTTCTAGGGAGTCCTGCATACTCTCAGTGGCTAGCCTTCGAAGAAAGCTTTACAAGAAAGGCAAATGATTTAGCAAGAATTAGTGTCATATATATTTATTGAATATATATATTCACTTAGCTATATACAATTCAAATCTTAGCAACTTTGAACAGGAGTAGATGTCATATTCTCCTACATTCAGCATCTAGTCCTTTGAGACAATTATATAAGTTATCATTAGTGTAAAAGGCTTCTCTATGGCCATGGAATAACCTTGTTTGATGAGAATACATTCTTTTTTTTTTTTTTTTTTTTCAATATTAGTGTCTTTCATTTCCAGGCAATATGTTTAATGGTAGAGTTACAAAGATGAATAAGACATGTTTCCTGTCCTGGACAATTGAACAGTAATTGAAGGTATTAGGAAAGCAAACAGTGGTAATACACATGAATATATGAATAGATTTAGGTTTTTTGTTGTTGTTGTTTATTGAATTCTATGGGGAAAGCATAGGAAATGAACAAGAGGAGGGAGACACTGTACTTAGAGTAAGGAGGCAATGTTGTTGATACTTTAGACAGTTAACATACTATTTTTTATCTTTCATTCCCTAGCAATCTTAAGAAGTATTAGCACCCTTATTTTACAGATGAGTAAGTTTGGAGAGATTGTCATTTGCTAAAACTAGTTTTCAAGTTTCCATTGTAGGTCACATGTCATTTCTTTGATATATAAATATTGGAGTGTGCCACATCTGCGTCTTTAACCCTCTCTCTTCTCCATCTGTACTTCTTACATCAGCTTTTCTCACCACTCGTGGCTTTAAATATCATGTCACCACTGTGCTGACTCCTCTCAAATTAAATCTCCAGCTCAGATATCTTCTCTTCTCCACATACTCACATATCCAACTGCCTAACTGAGTTTTACACTTGGATGCATAGCAGGCACTTAAACTTAATTCATCCAAAATTGAGCTTCTGCTATCTCTCATCTCTCAAACCACCTTCTCCTGGAGTAGTCCCTGTTTGATTAAATAATAACTCCATCTTTCTAGTTTCTCAGGCCCCAATCAAAATGTCTTTTGATTTCTTTTTTCTTTTAAATCAATATTCATATTTTGATCACTTCTCATCACTTTTATTCTCTTGAGGTTTCTTTTACCTTTTAAAGAAGCCTTCTCTAAGATCTACCTCTATCTATCTACCAACTTATCTACCTATGAAATCGGGGCTGGCTTCCTGTATGTGCAACCTGTGTAGTCTCAAAGGGTCCCAGGTTTAAAAGGACCTATGTTTAGTTTAATGTTCTGCTGTCACCATCTAGAAATTCTTCATAATTGTATCTTTGAACTTGTGTTTTGTAAAATAAGTCCCATAGGAGAATGGAACATACACAATAGTAGAGGAAATACGTGAAATATGTTCACTGCCATTCCTTGCCACCCCATTGATAGGTGATGCCCTGAGAACACAGAATTCTGGTGTGTTCCCAATGCATGTAAGTTCAGCAAGACTCAAAGTAAGTAAAAGGGAAGCATACTATGTCTTTGACTGAGTAAGTGGCAGTGCTCACAGCCCTGAGAGGCCACGCTTTTATTTGAACCAGAATTGCTTCCGACACTGAAAGAAGGCAGTGGTGTTCTATGAAACATGGACAACTAACCAAGCCTAACATGTCCTTTCTTAGTCGTGTTCTTCACTCTGTTAGCAACTGCTTAAGAAAATGATGACACTAAATGGGAAAGGTGGGAAGAAATTGCTGAAGGTAGAGAGTATTGGTTTTTTGGAAGAATGTCTTTTTATTTTGTTGTTGATGCTTCTTTCTTTCCTCCTTTTTTCTCCTTTCTTTCTCCATCATTTCCTTCCTTCCCTTCCTTCTTCCTTCCTCTCTCTTCTTCTTTCTTTCTTAACAAGGAGGTTGAAAGAAATGGGTTATTAAGGAAATCAAAGTCTAGTAAACATCAAAAACTTATAGATCATAGTGTTCACAAGCTCTTCTTTGTAATAATGTTAAATTACTGACAAAATGTTTTTTGAAAACAAAACAAAAAATCTCAAAACTAGCACATGCCAATGGTGATGCTTATCTAAGCAACTGGTGTTCCTCTCTGCTTTTGAGACATTTCTTCTGGAGCTGTACAAAGTCATCTTCTTTATCTTGAATATTAAGAGGTAAAATAAAAGGTTGAGTTTGTGCATCTTTCCATTGTTCTGATGAACAAAATACATATGCATGTCTCAGTTATGAAATATAAAAAGTGTAATCTCTTGACATCTGCCAAAGACAAATGTATTCTGGTCTCTACACTTAGTGTGTTAAACTAAAACAAATACAATTTTACATAAAAGTTAGTTATTTACCTCAGAGGTTAAAGATTGTAGTACTGAATTCTAGCCACATATGAAAGAATACCTTACAGTTACACATGGCAGCCATTTTTTTTTTTTCCTGAGAATTGTAAGATTTTAGCTGATTGTATTACTTAGGAGATGCTTTGTGTCCCAGGATAGATATCTGGCATTAATAAATAGAAAATATGTTTTTTGCTCAGAAACCCCCTCCATAACAAAATGATGTGGGTTGTTCCATTCAAACTGGTTATTAAACAAGGTTTCAAAAATGATAATCAAGAACTTTCACAGGAACAAAAGCATTTTCCTTTTATCCACAGGGGAAATGTGCAGCAAACAAATTATGGCATTCAATGAAATGTGAACCCAGAATGTAATTATTAGCATTACCATTTAAATGGTAACCTTATTGGGCATTTAACTGGAGATTTATCTTTATAGCAAAAATAACCAACACAGTTTCTGATTATGGGTTTATAAATGTAACTATTGCACTGGATGCTACATTCATTAAATAGGTCATACAGTTTCTAATTTTGTATCTGCCAAAAGTTCTGGAACTGGATTCTTATATGTTTCATATTTGAGGCATCTAAAATATTTTTATTTCCCTTAGACATCACATTTTATCTCTAGTTTTCTATTTATTGTTTTACCATAGTTTTCATTTTGAGAAGCTATGAATTTGTTCATATGGATTTGTTTAGGATATTATAGCAGTGAAAGTCTTGACATGTAGATTCAAACATTAGATTTAAATCTAACTTTGTTACCTCCTAGTTTTTATATACTGGGTAAGTTATTTAACTTCTCTACAACTCAGTTTTCTCACCTATGGATATTGAATGTACGTATCTTTTACAATATTCTGCAGTTAAATAAATTAATTTTAAATACCCACATACTAAATTAGTTTTGTAGTTTCTTTCCACATTTAACCTAGTATCTATAGACTGCCTTTACTGAGGAAAAAGAAATCATAAATTTTCTCGTATGCATTATGCTTCATTCTTATAACTTATTGCAAAAATGTTTTTCTTTCTCAATGACAAAGCTTAGTGTTGGGTAAAGACTCAATTCACTGAATTATTTAGTGCTTAAAAAATTTTTACCATCAGAACCAAGTGCTAGGAAAACATACTAAAAGAGGATTATAAGTTTAATCCTAATTAGTTCTTAAAGAGGAGCTAATAAATTTAAGGACATTTTTACATTTGGGGAAATTGTCACCAATGTTATCCTTAAACTTCTGATGTATCAATGTGGATTGTCTAGTGCTAGTCTGTAGGCAGTGGTCATCAAGCCTCTTGCCCTAGTGACAGGTTGTAACATAGCCCACTGAGTCATACAGATTTCTGCTTAGGGAACTTTGGACCATGATTTTACAGCTAACTAACTAGATGAAACATGTGTTGTTAATATCATAGTTCTATAAAAATATATAAAATATTATGACTGTATAAATAATACAATTTTGGTGTAAAATATAAAAACAAAAATTACATGACAGATTAAAAATGAATAATAATTATAAAGATTACTATCACAGCATTTTATATTTCCTAATTGGGATCAAATATTTGATATGGTTTTATAGTACTTGAAATAGTGTAGGTTTGGGGAAAAATATTTTTAGCTATAAAAATAGAATGGTGATATTATATTTCTTTACGTCCCCTCTTTGCAAGGAGATGGAGCGGGGAGAGCGAGTTCTAGCCTCCAAAGAAAGGACTAACAAGCAATAAACATGCTGCTCCATTCTTCTTATGAGGCCCGCCTGCCCTTGAAAGAGAAGTATACAGTTAACCCACAGGTGTTTTGCAACATGGCAGTGGCTCACGCCATTTCTTGCAACAGAGCGTGCTGGGCTCCTCTGATCATGTGTACTCATAGAAAGACATATTGATTTTTTATTTCCAAATATTTAAACTACTGTTTCAGAATGTCTTTGACCTGTATGTCAAAGCTGAATCCTAAGTGTCATGATTCTTATAATATCAATATCAGCCTCTTGTTAGCAGCTTGTGAAATCTTTCCCTTGAATAGCCCAGCCCACTGTCTCAAATGTCTCCATCTTGAAGGCATAAAAGGCTTTATTAAAAGAGAATAAAAATCGGTAAACATTATATGTCCCACATTGGGCAAATAGAAGCCCACAGTAGTCCAGGGTTTGACATGAAGCATTCCCCAAAACCAGAGTCACTTGATGAGTAATTATTTTAACTCAAGGTTTGCCCTGGTAGTAGAACTGTGGAGGAGGTGGTGGGAAGCCATGACACAGGAGTTTCTATGTTAGTCAGCTCAGGCTGCCATGATAAAATACCACAAGCTGGATGGTATAAACAAAAGAAATTTTTTTTCTTACAGTTCTGGAGGCTAGAATTCCAAGAAAAAAGTGCCATCAGAATTGGTCTTTTGAGGGCCCTCTTCTTGGCTTGTAGACAGAAGCCTACTCTCAGTGCCCTCATATATCCTTTCCTCTGTATACATGCGGAAAGAGAGAGAGATTTCTGGTGCCCCTTCTTCTTATAAGGTCATCTGTCCTATGGGATTAAGGTCCTACCCTTATGACTTGATTTAACCTTAATTACCTCATTAAAAGCCCCATCTCCAAATACAAGCACAGTAAGGGTTAGAGTTTCAACATATGAATATGGGGGGGGTGTGGAGCCATGATTCAGTTCATAACAGTATCCAAATTATTCTAATTTAGCAGTTATTGTAGGCTCTCTGTAGAGAATATATGCTAATAAGAGAAGAGAGTGTGCATCAAATGTGGCTTGACTGAACAATAGGATTTAAGAGTTGGAGAGGCTGGATCATCCTGGTTACATTATGATGGTTTTACTTGAACCCACCTCAGCCAGCTACCAGATAGCGCTGGGTGTTTATCCTGGACACAGAGGCCAATGCATTTGTAAAGACAAATGGAACTGTAATATGGCCAAGCAACCCTGCTGTGAAACATGTACAGAAGAGCCCACAAGGGGGAAAGAGAAGTTGTCTCCCTACCATTTTGCAATAAAACATCTCAGAAAGGCCTGAATAGGGCAGTCATTGGTAATGACATCAGTGGTTTGTGTAGCAGTCTTCAAAAATCAAAAAGAGAATGCCCTAGGGAAGCACAACAAAAAGAGCAGCTTCTTGAGGGTAGCTATTGCCAGCAGTTCTGGTGCAGTAACATGGTGGTGCTTTGGTAGTTTTCTGGTGAGATCTATAGGGCTGTGATCTAGATGCAGCACTGTTGGCACCAACCCAGTAGCTTGCAGGTGGTATCAGCCCACCGAGAGGAACATAGATGTGAATTGGATTGATTCATGAATATGGTGTTGTCAAGAACCATGAAGGGTCTGAGAGTTTACATTGCTTGTCAGTTAATAAGTTAGGTTGCCACAGTTTCATGAGTGCTGGCAGAAGACATGAAACTCCTGGGTCAGAAACAAAAGACCTTATTACTGATGGAACAACAGTCATGAGCTTCATGGTCACTTCTATTCCCCTCACACCCTAAATCCCACAGGGTTAAGCAGGATGGCCCACGTGATGAGGTCTAGGCAGTAGGTTTGCATCACAACTGAGTACTCCTGGCTTAGAAACCCTAATCTTTTCAAGGGGCTATTAGTCAATCTGCCCAAATTTTGTCCTGGAGGGAGACATTATTTTTATCTTCCAAGGAAAGAAATCTGCTTACTGCCCTAGAGAGAGACACTATCTTTATCTTCCAAGGCCCTTTGTGTACTAACATTCTTGATAAGATATTTGGGAGCACAGCTGTCAATGCCTTTGCTCAAAAGGCATGCAGAAATATTAGAGACCATGGAGAATTGTCTCCCAAAAGGAATGACACCCCTGGGGACTGGCTGAGTTATGGTTTATTGGGTGGGAGAGGCTGGGGATATTAGTATGATCTCATTTGTATCCATAAGCTTGAGACTACTATAACACTTATAAAGGCAGCTGTGCAAAGCAGTTTTTAAATTTTTCATTTTTTGGATTAACACCATTTTTTCTTCTCTTAATATAGAATCAGTTCTGAATATAAATATTGTCTAAATAGTAATCTATGAGGAAAGTGAGCAAATAAATTGATAATACAGTATGTTCTTTTATCCTTTGAACAGTTAATATGCCTGGTGACTGAAGAGAGATTAGGTAACCAAAAATTACAATTTGAAAAGAAATTTCAAATAGGAGATGAATTTTCTAGTACTTAATCCTTTCCTTTTTTGGTAACTGCTGGGCAGGGAAGGAAACCCCTGCTACTTGGAAGCAGGGTCTTTGTTGAAAGGTACATCTGGAACTGGGAGAGTGGAAGGACGACTCTAAATGTAACCACAGGCCATTGAGATGCCAAAGATGGACAGCAAATCACTCTTTGAGAGATGGTTCTTCTATTTTTGTTAAAAGAAAATAGGAAAGAACAAAATGTTGATTATGATCAAGAAAAATTTATGATTTGGTTCAAATCAATGAGTAAGTAGCAAAAATCTCTCTGCCTGCTAATTATTATCTTAGTGAATTGACTCATTCAGTTTTAAGAGATTTGTGAATTATTTTTGAGGGATTAGGAAGACAGGAGTTTGGGGATCCTGCAAATGGGAAACAAGATTAAGAGGAGCTAGAATTTCTGCTTTTAGAGTAAATCAGGAAGTGAGGGCCATGTGGAAAGAGAACTTCTAAGAATATCCATTCAAGATTATATAAGGGATATGAAGAATATTATTGCACAACATCCATTTTTATGAAGTGAAATTTATGAGGTATAATTTACATGTAGTAAAATTTTCCTTTTTACATGTATATTTCTATGAATTTTGATAATTGAATATGGTCAGGTAAACACCATCACAACCAGTGTTTGACAGTTCCTTCACTCCGTAAATTTTCTTCATGCCCCTTTGTATTCTATTCCTTTCTTCTGCTCCTGGCAACCACTGATCTGTTTCTGTACCTATAGTCTCTGTCCCTGTAGAGCTTTGCCTATAATATAAATTGGATCATGCCGTTCGAGTCTGGCTTTCTTTTCCTTAATATAAGGCACTTGAGGTTCATCTCTGTGGTTGTATATGTTCAGAGTTCATTACTTTTTATGTACCATCTACTTTTTGGTTATTTTCGATTTCATACTGTGGTTGCCCTCACCAACTTCCCACCACATCTCCCAAACCTTTAAAAAAAAAAAAAAGTTTTATTAACTTATAAATTTGGTTTTAGCCTTGTCATTGCTCTGCCTTGGAGAATGAGACATACTTTTTTCATGTTTTGTGGTTACCGAAAACTGGAGTAAGCTGATATAGCATTGTGAGAGATGATCAAAACATTATTGGAAAGAGAAGTTGGCAGTGGGAGGTATAAGAAAGCAGCCATTCACATTCCCTTCCCTAGCCCATCTTTCTGAATTTTCAAAGCAGAACTCTAATTTCTGCAACAACATAGGATCCATCTTGAGTCATTTTATTTAGACATTAATGAAGATAGTAATTTCAGTAGCTAGAGAACTTGGGGCTTCTCTGGTTATAGATGCAACTGAAGGTTTCTTAAAATTGAAAAATAATATCTCAGATCAAATCCAAAGCATGACATTAATCTCTGTCCTGTGAAAAGAGATACAGAGAGAGTAGTGTTGTCTAAATTTTATTTCTGCTTCTGTTTAGTACTAACATTAAAACATGGCCATTATGTTTCTAAGCAAATACAATAGTAACTGACAGTTCTTCAGGATAAAATTCATTTTAAATTTGGCTTCAGAAGTTCTTATAGAAAATTCATTCTCTTATATATGAAATTTAATACAAGGAAAGAGAACACATACTAAGATTTCCAGTAGAAAAAAATTGAAAAATGTTAAGGAGAAACTTATCCAAGTGACTTTAAGAATTATCACATGCATCTCACAATTTTGAAATAACTTGATGTTAAATAAAAGAAAAATATATTGTACTGAAAGTCTTGGAAAGGACCAAGTAGCAGTCAAATTTGAGGAAACACTTTTTTAATTTTTATTACATTACCTTATTTGACAAAAGTAGTTTCCCTAGGACGTGAATTAGTGAATATGATTCACCAATTCACACTTCCCTAGTAGTTGAATATTGGAGAATGGACAAGAATGATTAATTAACCCGACATATATTGTGTAATAAAATGGAAATCTTAATTCTGAAGTTTTAATTTTTTAAATGAGTTCTAAAAAATTTAGGCCCTTGTTATGGAGTTGATACTTTGTAAATTGTTTGAAATGCATAGGATTTTTCTACAATGACAAATGAGTCTATCATTTTAGAATACTTTATACAAATAATATATTGTTGATAAATGACTACCAGATACAAGTTAATTTTTTAATCAATTATGTGCCTTACAAAAATGAAATTATAGCAATTACTCATGGTAACATTGATCACTTAAAGTTGTAAAGGATCTTTGTTTTTATATTTACATTTGATTAAAAAATAAAAACCCACTTCCCAGATGTCCCTCTTCTCTTTTAAACCAGAATGATATATTGATTTGAGTGCTTAATTTTTAAAGCATTTTCTTCTTGAGAAATTAGTCTTCTGTCAACTCCTCCACTATACAGAGCTGGCATTCATAGCTTTCCACCTAAGAGGCTTAGTTTTCATCTTTTATTCCATGGTCTTTAGCTGTAAGAAAAGCTGCAGCTTGTTTGTCTTTTCAATCATTTCCTTCCAAATAAGACTTTCTCTTCATCTTTCTAAAACTGAGTAAGTATTATATTTCTACTGTATTTTTTTCAGACTCTTTTATGTTTTGCTACATTGGTTTTCTTTAAAGGTTATAAAACATACACATTAACAATGTCCAGTTCTGTGTTCCACATGATAGCCTTGACTCAGGTTAGGTAGGGGATAGACTTTGAAATACTCTTTCCAAAGCAGGCCTGCATTTTCTTTGATCCTGCTATGCCCTTTCACCCAGATCCCAAATGACTATAATGCGTTATTTGCAGTTTTTTGTTGTTGTTATTGTTGTTGTTGTTCAGGGTTCAAAGAGTAGATAGAAGTAGAGGTAAATTTCCAATGGGAGGTCATGACTGTGACCTTGTCAATATTATCTTCTGTCAATGTTTTTAAACAAACGTTGTTTGCCAGATATTCATTAAAAAAGTTGATTTCTTTCCAAGAAATACTTTGCCAAGAAGTTACCGGACTATTTTATATGTATCATTGATTTAATCTCCAAGCGCTCCAATGACTATCCCCAATTTACAAATGAACATACTAAACTCTAGATAGCTTAAATATAATTCCCAAGGTTGCACAGTTAAGAAGTAGCAGATTATGGATTCATCCATGTCAGTTGACTTTGAGCCTATATTCTTAGACACTGGGCAAAATGATTTCTCAGAAAAAATATGAATAATGGACATGCATCACTTTTTTACAAGATTCATCATTTGAAAAGTAATAAAGACAGGGACTTCCCTGGTGGTGCAGTGGTTAAGAATCTGTCTGCCAATGCAGGGGATACATGTTCAAGCCCTGGTTCGGGAAGATCCCTATATAAAGTTACTTATATAACTTAGAAACTACTGGTATTGATGTTTTATCCTTTCAAGTGAAGTGTAGAAATTTTACTTTCATTTAGATTCCTTTACCCTCTCTACTTTTAAAATATAACAGCCTTAGGTATTTCTTCTGCATGCACTGAGCACATCACGTGGTGTTCTAATTTGTTCTTCAATCATCAAATATGTCTTAAGACTCATGAGAAAAAAAGATAGTCTATTGTATTTACCCTTGTTTTCACCCATTTCAATGTTCTTTTTTTTTCTCAAATTCTAAAACTTCTTTTGTGATCATTTCCTTACTGTTTATAGAATTTCCTTTATCATTTCTTAATGATACAGTTGCTAGTGACAAATTATCTCAGTTTTCCTTCATCTTAGAATGTCTTTGTCCTGAAGGATATTTTCATCAGATGTAGAATTTGTGGTTATTTTTGTTCAGCACTTGAAACATGGTGTGCCACTTTTTCCTGGCCTTTATGGTTTCAGATGAGAAATCCTCTGTCATTCGAATTGCTGTTCTCAAATAAGCAATGCCTCATTTCTCTCTGCTGCTTTTGAGATTTATTTCTTGTTTTTAGTTTTCAGAAGTTAGATTATGATGTGTCTTGTCATGGATTTCTTTGGGTTTATCCTATTTGGGATTTGCCCAACACATCTACATACAGAGAAATAAACACATAGACACATGCATGATCTCTTTTAAAAGAATGGACACAGCCAGAGGATATTGCGTTTAAAGACAATTTGGGTTAAATTTTCAATCTCTGTAAGTCATAGAGTTGAATAAAGCCTAGTAAATTAATGGCTTATGAATGTAAACTTGTTCAAGCTGAAAATAATAATTACATCTGTAATGCTTCTAGATTAAAAATGACTCCTTAAATGTATGGTTAAACTCTGATATCGATTTTACAAGTAAGTTATAGAGAGGTTAAGAAAATTAGCCTGGGAGTATTTGATTTGAGACTAATTTTCGATTATGAGACTTTAAAAATAATCTAGAGAATTCCTTTAAAAATGACATCTTTTGGAATGAATAGAAATTTATTTTTTGAAATTGCTTTCAGAAAAAAATTGAAGAACAATGTCTTTGTATATAGTTGGTTGAATTTTAAAGACAACAAATTCAAGTGTACAAAATCAGAAATTTTTTATGTGTCTAATAGAATTTTACTTAGTTTTTGTATAGCATTTTCTCTACTGATGGAAAAAATTATCTACTGGTTCTAAGGAAACTCATAGCTTCTAATGTTTTTTGGGTAAATATTTAATCAGTTCAGTAATTTCCACCTCCACCTTTTCCTTCTATTTTTGCTAGAAGGTAAAACTCAAGATCAGGTGACAAATGGCACACTCAAAGGAATAAAGGAAGAGAGTATAAAGACAAGATTATTTATAGAGGTGTAGGCAAGGTTAAGAAATATCAGTAAGGGATGGAGAGTCACTTAGGGATTCAAAAGAGGAGGACATTGTTACTACCCCTATACCTAAAGAGGCAACAGGAGAGGCAACAAAGGAGCCCAATGAAAATAAATAGTCGCAGGTTATAAAGAGGAAGGCAGCCACTGCCAAAATTTGTCTTGGCAGGAAACAGATGGAGTGGGGAGAGGTATGGAGAGAGTAGGTGGGGCATATAAGTAAATATCTTGACCTGTTTCTCCTCTGTCATCTCTTTCCAATGCTTCTTATTGTCCAAACCCAACCATGATCCAGATGGCAACACAACCTGCCCAAGTGTGGCAGTCCATATAAGTAAGCCTCTATCCAAAACAGGGCAGAGAAGAGTAGCTCTGGAGAGATAAATAAGGAATATCAGTCAAAGGCTCAAACATTATTCTCAAATAGAGGGAAAATGTCTCATCTTTGTGTCAACAAGCATCTTCCTGGCTTCGACTGTGGTGTGTAATTCCCACTGATTTTCAATCATGGGCTTCGATTTACTCAAGCTTTGGGTTCTGTGGCCTTTATCACTGTGAAAATTTGGACTTTCTGTTCCCTCCTCATCCCAAATATATAGCCCTTAGCAGTCTCTGTGCTCTTCTTGGGATGAAAGTGAAGGAACATTAAAACTCTTGTGATTCTCTGAATGCAAGAAAAATTTAGAGGCAGTCGAGGTCTCTTTCTGCCAATTCATGCCATGACATTCATTCTTGGAACTCTCCTTACAGGCTCCAATATAAGAAAGTGAGACATCAATTCTTGTGCAGTTAGGTTCCTTTTAAACCATTGGTTGCTTGTTATTCACTCCTAACCCTAGTGAACAGCTTGGGGAGTGAAGACCAGTGGGAGAGGGTTTGAAGGCCTTTGTGGCCTTAGATAATTAGTTATCTAATTTTAAATTTTCTTTCAAAGTTCTCTCACTTCATACCATATATCTTTATCTAGTTTGGAACAAGAAGTTACCCTTCTATCATTATCTATTTTTTCACTTATTGTTTATGATATAAACTATATGCTTTGATTTTTGAAGACAAAAATAGAAAACTATGATAAAACATTAAAACGTTTTTCAAACAGTCCAGCTATTCAAGTTCAAAGGTGCCTTGGTTTAAGACTATAGTATGAGCTATGAGTTTTAAAAATAATCTCTTTAAGAAATCTAGCTAGTTACTTCGCTTTTACTTGTACTCCCACTACCCAAATCCCACCTGCCAGGCAAAAGATGCCACTAAGCTAATTAGAGGAGATCAAGACAGCAAGAAAGAAAACTATGGAAAGGAAACCAAATATGTTATTATTTCCCAGTATTGTTGTGCCATATATAGTTGAGCAAAGAGATTTACTTTGGGAAGTTTTACCCTTAGAAATACAGAATGGTATACACATTAGAATCCATAGTGCCAGAAGAACTTAAAGTTATATGTCTAATATGCTAGAAAATAATTCTGTAATAATAGAAGCAATTTGAGTACATCATCGGTTCACTTATCAACCAGTATTGTACATTTAAAAATGAATTAATAGTAGTATCTGCATACATTTTCTGTACAAACATTAAAAACAATGCCTGTAGCACATAAATGTTATCAACACAATAGATTCAGTAGAGACTTGGAACCCTACAAAAATAATGTTTTCATAGTTTCTCCTCTCTTGAGATCAAGTCTATGTTTTACTTTGCTTTAAAGTGAATGTCCAGAGACATGTCAGAAATGATAGACTATTTGACTGACCATAGTCATAGAAACATAAGTTACAACTCTATTTGTGAAAACTGTTTTTGGAGAATTTAAATATTCTATTAAAATTACCTTTCCCAGCAAGGTAAAGAAACGAAGGTCAGAGCATGTTTACATTCTGGTGCCCACAGGAGCACAATGAACACAGTGCATTGTGGTAAACAGAGTCAAATAGGGCAGAGTTTCTTATGATTACCCTATTCATTTCTGCTCCTTGCTACCTTGGCTGCAGATCTTCTTCTTATAATTATTACCAGCTAATGAGAAGTAAAAAGAGTCTCAAAAAATTTAGCAGTTTGATTACCACTCTTTCAAATGCAGTACTTTACTTAATGCCCCAAATGCGTTCACAGTGGTTTGATTACTACCAATATAAACTATTACAAATATAATAGTTTAAGTATTTAAATTTTTTGAATTATAAAATATTATAATAAATAATATCTATGAAAGAATTTACCTGTCTTGTGCCAATTATTTGATAATATACAGCAGATTTTTCCTGTTGGATAGAAACTATTTTGGCTTTTTGCTGTCACTTCAGAAAATAATACAGTCTTCTCTTTCAGATTTGATAGATCTTATTGAAATGCAATTCAGTGATTGTCTTTGGACAGTAATTAAGAGAAATTCTTGAGACTGGTGTACCAAATTATCTTTAGTTCAAACCTCAATCTTCTTCAAAACCAACCAACCAACCAACTAACCAACCAACACCTAGTACAAAACAGAGACAAAAATAGCCACTGCATATACAGTCATCTAGAATAATAAATAAGAAAATAAATAGGCAGTAATATAATGATATTTTCCAAATCTATTAGGAAAGGCAATGCCATTCTTCAGCTGATTTTTAAAAAATAGGTTTTATATAGATATAGATGATCGATAGATATAGAAACTATTTCTATCTCTGTGTGTGTGTGTGTGTGTGTATCCAACCCAAAGAGTTATGCTATATGATTTCATTTATGTAACAACCTTGAAGTGACAAAGTTATAGTGGAAAACACATCAGTGAGTACCAGAGGTTAGAGGTGGAAGAAGGGTATAGTTATTAAGGAGTAATATGGTAATAGTAAGGAGGGTGTGTGTGTGTGTGTGTGTGTGTGTGTGTGTGTATAATGGAGAAGTCTGTGTCCTGATTGTGGTATTTGTACTCAAATCTATACATGTGACAAATTTTCATATAACCATACTTCTTGCTCAATGTGTGCGTGCGCATGCACACACACACACACAAGAGTACATGCAAACCTTGAGAAATTTCAGTAAAGGTCTGTAACTGAGTTAATAATATTCTCCCAATGTCAATTTCCTTATGTTGACGATGTACTATGGTTATGTAAGATATTATCATTGGGGAAAGTTAGGGGAAGAGGACATGGGAAATCTCTGCACTATTTTTGCAACTTGTGAATCTTAAATTCTTTCAAAGTAAAAAGTTTATTTAAAAATCTGACCCATAACTGACATATATGTTAGAATTAGCAGCAACAAAGGTCATTAAAAAAGTATTTTAACCATATTTTATATGTTTAAAAAGTTAAATAGAAATCTGATAGATATAAAAATGACCCAAATCAAGTTTGTAGAAAAATGTTTGAGATGAAAAACACACCGAGTTTTATAATTGTACTATAATTACGTAAGGATGTCTCTTTAATACATTACTAGTTCAAAATTATTTCCAAACATTTTTAAAAGAGAAATACATGGGGCTTAGTGTTGGTGATTTTTCCATGGTGTCATAGATATTGAATGTCAGAGACTACCCAGTATTCTTGCTAGAATAATGCATTCTTGTGAAATAGCTCCTTCCTTTCCTTTTTTTTTTTTTTTTTCTTATTTAAATTTAATTAGGTTCCTTTTCTTATATTAGATTACTTACTTTGTCTCAGGCTATGTTCTCCCTATATTTTCACTGAAGGAACTTGTATCTATATACAAATTAAAGTTTTTTATGTTATCAACTCCTTCATGTACAAGATAAGAATAGTATAAATATTCTGGCTTTACGTATTCTATATGATTTATTTAAATGAATGGTAAGAATTTGCAGTAGATTATTATAGTGCTGATCTCATGGCAAGCTCATCAAATCTGAAAATATGTTTCTGAACTCTGAGGAGAAATTTGGTATTGATGGCAAGGAATTGTACGACTCAGTGACAACACTGTAATAGAAATGTTAACAAATGTGACCCACATGTTGGGATACTTCAGTAGAAACCATATGACATGTTAGTCTTTTAGTAGATTTGTTTTAAGGAAAATGAAATTCAAGATGTGATTTCATTTTATGCTAAAATTTGAACAAAAGATATGTTATTTATGAGATGTTTAAATAATGGATATTAAAGGGAATAGAAATTGACTTGTAAATAAAGCTGTCAGTAATCACACACTGGGTTTCAGGCACTGTTCTACACATTTTATATTCATTATCTTATGTAATTGAATGAATTCTTGCAACAGTGATGCTCTTGTGACCATTATGAAGTTGAAGAAACTAAGATTACAAACACTAAGTAACTCTGTCCAAATCACATAGCTAGTAAATGGAAAAGGTGTGATTTAATCCAGTCTGTCTAATATTACAATAAACATCCATGCCTCTATACTCTACTTGAATGAACACCTCTATTTGGATGTCTCATAGGCAACTCAGACTCAACTGGTAGGGGCAAAGGGCTTCCTGAAGGAACTTTAGATCCATTCTGTTCCCCTCCCCATGCACACTCACACACATATTTTTTCATATGGACAAGTGAGATTTTCCCAATCTTATGCAAAATGCTATAAAACAGTTTTGGTAACTCCATCTATCCTGATTGCCAACCATAAGGCCATGTTACTTAGAAATTCTGGAAAAGCTGCTGAAATCTAAATAAAATTTTCAAAATTGACTTTGTCATGTGATTTCACTGAAGAGTAACATGTCCTATACTCCCTGATTTTGATTATATCACAATCAACTTTCTAATCACTCTAGTGAAAAATGGCAGATCTTTAATTTTCTTTTTCCTTGGGCCCCATATCTAACCAGTTGCTATCATCTATGTATTCTGGTTCATTGGTTAGATCTTTCACTTTGTGATTTCATTATTTTCAAACATTTTATTTTCTACTATTTTGTGATTTCTGTTTACCTTGCTTTTTCCATGCCTCCCAGTATCCATATTTCCTGTGTTCTTTTGTACTGATTGAATTTTATTTATATTCCCACTGCCTTTTCCCCCAAACATATACCCATACACTCATTCTACTAGTCTGGAAACAGCATAATCTATGTCTATTTTTAGTGGTTACCCTTAAAATATAATATGCATACTTGGATTTAGTAAGCTCTGAAACAATAGAAGAACCTTAGAATCATCTGTTTTCACTTGCCTCTGTTCTTCTACATGCTATTGATGTTTTGCTTTTTTTCTTTTTTAATAATTTTGCCCGTTTTCTAATTACATGCTATATTAGTCATCAAACTACTATTATTGTTTTATATGTGTCAACGCATTTAGATTTGCTCATATTTGCAATTTTCTTGCTCACCATTCCTTTTAAGTATTTGTCTTTCCTTCCAGAGGGTCTTCTAAGAAACATATATTTGAATTGCTTCAAGGAGTGTCTGTGCTAACTTTTTTTGTTGTTTTTGTTGTTTTGTCATTTGTAATGAAAGTTTCATGAGGTATATATGTGATTGGCAACCTCTAGATGACCCCCATTGATCTCTGCCTCTTGGTATTTACTCACTTGTGAAATGCCTTCCCCTTGAATGTAGGCCATACCTAATGTCTTTCTTCTAACAAATAGAATACAGTGAAAATGATGGGATGTCACTTCCAATATTAGATTTACCAAAAGTCTATGGTTTCCATCTTGTTGGCCTTTTCTTCATCTCTCCATTGCTCCTTCTAATGGAAGTTAGCTGCTATGTTTTGAGCTGGTATAGGCAGAGGGTCACAGAATAAGGGACTGAGGGAGGCATGCAGGGAACAGTCATCAAGTAACTGAGACTGTCAGTCCACCAGCCAGCAAAGAACCAAATCCTGCCAACACCAAGTGAGCAAGTAATAGTGTCTGCTACAATTTCATTGATAACCTGTCTGGAATTTCTTCTGAGCTCTCATACCGCTTTATATGTTTCTCTATTATAGAACTTCTCACTGTCAATCATGTGTTAGATTTCTGTGGTGTACATGTCTTACATCTCCTAGTAGATTCTAAGCTCCTTTAAGGTTAAGATTTATTAATTTTTACAAAATAGTATAGAATATATATAAAATATGTAAAATTTTACTTAACATATTCCTGATACCACTAGAACAAAATTTTAAAACAAAAGGCACAGAATAAGATTAAGAAAGAAAAAAGGTAAAGTGTAAAGCAAATAATTTCAGGTAATTGACATAACGGGGGAATGGGACTCCAGTTCTTACATTATTTGGATGGTGGTGGCCACATTCTATATAGATGGATAGACCTGTATGAAAAATACAGAATATTGGGGGAAGGAATTAATCTATTAAATACAGTTTTGCTATGCATTTACTCTTTATCAGACACTGTATTGACCATGTAATATTTAGAATACCCTTGTCATTGAAGAATTCACTATTTAATGGAGGAGGTAAAAAAGTACAGAAATAATTATATTGCAGTGTAATTTATAATTATAGAGTTGTTGGACTCAAAAAGGGCACCTAACACATGATGGGATTTGAAGAGTTGAGATTAGAGAAGGCTGCCCAAACTAATTTATTTAGCCAGGTGAAGAAAGCAAATTGGGGAAAATTTAGTTGCACCCCCAGACTTCTGGAGAGGGGAAAGGGGATGGAAGTTGAATCAATCACCAAATGCCGGATTTCCCTGGTGGCACAGTGGTTAAGAATCCGCCTGCCAATGCAGGGGGCACGAGTTTGAGCCCTGGTCCGGGAAGATGCCACATGCTGCAGAGCAACTAAGTCCTTGCGCCACAACTATTGAGCCTGCATTCTGGAGCCCGCGAGCCACAACTGTTGACCCCGTGTGCTGCAACTACTGAAGCCCTCATGGCCTAGAGCCTGTGCTCCGCAACAAGAGAAGCCACCATACTGAGGAGCCTGCACACCGCAACAAAGAGTAGCCCCCGCTCGCCGCAACTAGAGAAAGCCCCGCGCAGCAACGAAGACCCAACACAGCCAAAAATAAAATATAAACAAATAAATAAATTTAGAAAAAAAAAACTGTACATAAATGTTTATTAAAAAAAAAAAATCACCAAATGCCAATGATTTAATCAACCATGCTTCCATCAAAACCCCAAAAGGTCAGGGTTGGGAGAACTTCCAAGATGGTTCTTGGACATGTGGAGATTCCCAGAGAGTGTTGTGCCTGGAGTGGGCATGGAAGCTCCAAAATATGCCCTAATGGCATATTGATTATTTTGAATTAAAATTACTTAAGAAACAGTAGATGCAAGAGGAACACTCCTCTCTGTCTCCCTGAAAGCAGGAAGTAAATCTCCCATGTGAAAGGTAACCTTCCCTGTACTGGGAGGTAGAAAGACATCCTCATTACCAGAGATAAGGAATTCAGGGCTGAGAAACTTGTACAAACAAACCTTGTTACTTCTTTACTAATTTACTACTCAAGCTCTAACTTTGCTTAAATTTTCTTACTATTTAAGCACCCAAACTTCAGTTTCTTTGCCCCATTAATTCCTCTCAAATTTATTGTTTCTTTGTCTAAAATGTATAAAAGCTGCCTTCTTTGACCACTTCTTAGGTCCCATTTCTATGAGACTTCTGCGTGTACCAATTAAGCTTGTTTCTTTAATCTGTCTTGTGTCAATTTTATTATTAGTCCAGCCACAAGAACTCAAGAAGAGTAAAGGGGGAAATTTCCCCCTCCCTGAAAGATGTAAAATCGGATTTCTGACTCAAAAACTTCTACCAGAATCTCATCCCTTTCATTATGTCTCTTTAGACATTTTCAAAACTGGCCAGGAGTGACTTAAACATGTTTCCAGAGTGACTATCTATGACTTTGGTCTCACCTTTCTTTATCTCTGGATCCCAGGGCATTTAATGTGTCTGCCAATGATCCTATACATCTATCTCTCAGTGAATCTATGAATGCTTTGAAACCCATATATGGCTTAAAAATACCACGTATATCTGTATTCTCAGTTTCCATCTGCAGATTTCCTTCCCATCTCTTCTGCTCATCTCAACTGTATAATTCTCTCAGGCTTCCAGTATACAAAGAGCTTCTTTCTTTAAGTGCTTAAGTAAGAAAGGAAGATGTCCAGCTTTAGATATTTTGAGATTCATATTGACATAATTCTATGGGGTTGTACTACATGGCACTCATCCTTGTAGACTGCATAGATGCTTTGAGGGTGGGGCACACAGCTGAATTTAGTGCACTCAAGTTTGGCTTCAGCATGCATCTCAAAAAATTGCCAGTAGTTGTTAGCAAAATCTTGTCCCTGTTGTTGGATATAGTCCACCTTTATGAATTCATTCTTCTCCTTGGGATTTTTTTCTCAGGGCCACAGTTGGTACTTTTTAAAATCAGATTACTGTATGGTCTTCCTATTCATTAGACATGTCTGTATAGATCTGGACTCCTACTGTGGACCATGTTCAAGTTCTTTCTCTTGAGGGTTCGAAATCCCCATAGCTCAGGGTGTGTGGCTTGACTCCTTCCTGTTGGATGCTCAGATGTTGCTTGCCCAAAGGACATTTAATACCATTAATGACCATACTGTCTTTGTGAACATGCAGTGAATTAGCCAGGCCATCGAAAGATTTAAACAAGATAGAAAAAAATCCAATCTGTGCTTTAGACACAGTGGTATCAGTGTAGATGATAGAGTAAATTCAGAGACAGATGGGAGGCAGAGGGATCTTCTGGATTACTGCCATAATCCAGGTTAGAAATAAGGATAGCCTGAATTAAAGCTGGGGCAGTAGGAGATGCAGCAAAAGAAGACAACCTGAGATAAATTTTTATTATCAAATATACACAGAGCAGGAGGAAAGGTAAAAATCTAAAATGCTTCCAAATCTCAATTTGATTCATGTAAATCTGTTCTCTATTTCCTTCTTGTCACAGAATTATGCTATATTAAGAGGTGGCATGGGTTTAGGGTACCATATAGAGATCAAGTTGACCTCATTAACCTAATGTACACTGTGTAAGACCAAAAGAAATTATAGCTGCACTAAGGGGATCAGCTTGGGGCCCTATATAAAATGCAGTGAAGCTACGTAAGTATAATGCATTCTGCCTGTCCTTTCTACTCTTTGGTTCTTCAGGGGAATATTTATTTGTGAGGGAATGCTAACACATATTATGCTGAAAGTATTTACTGCCAGCACATACTTATGTCCTCTTAACCTATAATGTAATGGGAGAAGAGGAAAAGGTTATGGAAGCAATGAAAATACACAGAATTTGTATGTGAGGCTCATATGAATTTTGCAAGCCAAATAGATTTTCCATAGATATAAGAGTATTCCAAAACTTTCAGTATGGGATAGTTTGGGCTTTCACAAATAAGTCAGTGTAAGTTTGCACAAGTGAAAAGAGTCTTATTTCTTTCCTACAGCTGTGCACTGAAGTAAGCAATTATGTCAGTTAGCAAATACAAAGGGCATAGTAATTTCAGACCTTCTAACTGTTCATGAAGTTGGTTGATATTTGTACACTCACCTCCAGGTACCTGCCTGATGGTGGTGTAACTAGCGCTCAGTTACATTTCTTGAAGAAAAAAGTCCACTAATCTTAAGTGCTGACGGTGCCTGCTGTTTATAATTCTCTAGCATAACCTAATCTTTAAAAAACAAATCCTTGTGCTTTCTCACATCAGAATATGAGAAATATTTTTTGCCCGTTGAATGGAAAATAATAGGTGGTTGGATTTTGATAATTACTGCTTCATTCTCATCTTGTGCTAACGGTAGACCCCGTAATGCATTAAAATTGTTGTAGTTTCTAAGAAGATCATCCCATAGCCTATTCTTCCCTCAGCTGTGGCAGGTTTACCAGGGAGCTTGTTCTTTTCCTTTTTGTATTGTGAAACTTCGATTTAATCATTCCTAAAATGCATTTGTCAAGAGGTGAATCTGTAAAAGGTTTTGTAACATGCCCCTGAATTTGACCCTTTGGGACTGGGAGGTTGTTTGCCATTCTTGTTACTCGGAAATGGATCAAACTCTTTGAACATAATGATGCATTCACTAATGTACTCATTGTATTTGTGAGATTCATTAAAATCAGGCACAGATGCCTTTGAACTGTGGTATTTCCAAACACATGTAGTGTTATTGCTTTATATTCAATAAGTTCTGTGATTTAACCTTATATAAAGTTACTATTTATACACATTTTCCATTTTCAGAAATGTGCTGTTCTTTTTTTCCCCATATTGCTTGTCAAGAATTTAGAAACACAGTCAAGAATCTACTTGGACTCTACTCTGGCATTGAGAGAGAAACTTCCCCAAAGGGTGACTGAAAGCTGTATTCTTCTTTGAGTAAATCCCTGTGGAGTGGGGAACGGTGATTGGCATTAGCTGACCAGGACACTTGCATTCTTTCTGTCTGTTCCCTGAACACAAATTCCTTAGCTGAATGCAAAACACCAAGCATTTCATAAATGCCAAAGGTGCCAATTGTGATGGGAATTGGCATTTGAGAAATAGCCTGACACTAGAGTACGCAAAGAAAACACATCTTGTGTCTACCATTTGTAAAATGTACCTTTTGAATTCTGTGTTGGTAGATTTGTGCCTCTGGACTTTTTGCTGGTAGCTGCCCTGTTGCCTTTAGAATCCCAAGTGAGAGAGAAAAGAAAGTTGAAGTTTTTCTCTCTCTTATTAACACATTAGGTATGTGTAGCATTTTGCTGCTGGGTTTTATAGAAGTTCTATCTTGGCTAACAATCACATCAGCCCCCAGTGACTAGAGCTAGCAAAAGCAACACCAGGATGGCTATAAGGATCCCCACCTTCCTCTGCTACTCTTGGTGCTTTGGGAATGGCTGGCCAAAAACCATGATCCCACAGGAAGATTCTGCCTTGGAACTATCAGAAAGAGTAGTATCATTTTTATCACTAATCAAATCACCATTCAGACACCAAGGTGAACCAAAAACTCTATCTTTGTTATATGACTGCATTCATTGACCTTTGTTGGTGGTTCATAACTCCCATGCACATGAATAAGCATTGTGCTCTTGGTTCAAAGAGTAGCCAGATCTTAAAGGTAAAGTATAAATTAAGATGTGTCATGAAGTATTGGATTTTTTCTGAACTCTAAATGAAATTATAAATAACAGATGAAATGCAGTGGCTTAGAACTCAAGGATAAATGGCTGTATAGAGATCTGAATTTCCAATTAGATTCAAATAAGCATGTCAAAATTCAGTCCTTCAGTGTATTCAAAACTGTGGTCAGCCTGGCTATGTGTCAGTTCTTTCACTTCAGTAAGTCTCTATGTTTGTGTGTGTGTGTGTGTGTGTGTGTGTGTGTGTTTTATAGCTAAATTGCTGGCAAATTGAAATCATAAATTATTATAATCATAAATTATTATTGATTGACAGCCCATAATCTAAAATAAAACCCCCTTTATTATGTTAATGGTACTTTGTGAGCTTCTCCCACGTATGTTCAATTAAAATATTGGAAATAGAGATGTGAGATTCTTCTCCAGAAATTAACTGAAAAGCAAGGTATAATTAACCAAACTGTGGTATGCAAAGCCTTGAAGTTAAGAATGATATTCATGACTTAAAAACTGATTAAAGAAGTCACTTAAATACAAAATAACTTATCAAAATATTTCTTAGTAGCCTTGCCTGTTGGTCAAGACTTCCTCTTTAGAAGAAAATGTAAATAACTACACAAACACTGCTTGTGATAAGTGGAATAATGACCTCTCCCCTTACAAAGCTGTCCACACTCTAATCCCTGGAACCTGTGGATGTTATCTTATATGACAGACATTACTTTAAGATACGATCATGAGTACAGACCTTGAGATTATCCTGAGATGTGGAGATTATCCTCTATTATGTAGTTGGCCCGGCCTCATCACACGAATCCTTAAAGATGGAGAACCTATCCTGGCTGAGTTAGAAAGATGAAGAGGAAAGAAGGAGGACAGATTTGAAGCATAAAAGAGGTGGAACCTCTGCTGATGCCTTTGAGGATGGAAAAAGGGGGCCATCAACCAAGGCATCTAGAAGCTGCAAACGGCTCTCAGCTGACAGACAGTCAGTAAGAAAATTGGGATCTTACTCCTGCAGCTGCAAGGAATTGAATTGTGCCAACACCCAAATGATCCAGGAAAGGTTTTCAAAACCCTAGAGCCTCTGGAAAGAAATGAAGTCCTGCTGCCACCTTGATTTTAGCTCAGTGAGTTTTGTGTTGTACTCCTAGCCTACAGAACAGTAAAATAATAAATTTGTATTGTGTAAGCTTCTAAGTTTGTTGCATTTTGTTAAGAGCAGCAGAAGGAAACAAATGCTCTACACTACAGACCGGATGTCTACTTATCTACTGATCTAAATATCTGTATCTATCATGTCTTTTCAGTGGTTTATAAAGCCTTGCAGCCTGGCACCACAAATGTACCTTAGAAATCTTTTTTGCAGCAAAGGCTGGAGGAAAGGAGGGAGCAAGCAAGTGGGCCTCCTGACACTCACTACACTTCAGGCATACTCGTTCTCCTTTTACATGTCATTTGAATAATGGACCATTCTGCTTATGAACATTTAAAACCACTGTTTAATTGCATTGCATTTTTTTTCTTGTTCATTATATTGAATGAGTGAAAAAACAGAAAATGAAGGTGCTAGTTCTAAAGATGAGAAATTCAGGTCTCCTAACCTTGATACACTTGAGGTAAAAGTTGAAAGTCATTAGGAAAGTTGAAAGTAGAGACTATTTTGACTCAAATGGATGCTCATTAGACCTAAGCCTGTCAAATGTGTGTTTAATTATGAAGGGAAAGATCAAAGTAGGAAATGTATGAAATGCTTGAAATATATCAGCAGAGATCACATCTAAAATGTGATATGCACTTAGAGATTTTATAATATTTTAAACTCCTGTGAAGAGCATCCCCTTCTTTAAAACATGCAAGCCATATGACTTCGAAAGTTATTAAGCCAAACACATTTTTAGCATAATATATATGAGAGATATCAAAGAGAGAATGATTCAGTTGGAAGAGAGGTTTTCAGGAAAGGAGTAAAAAGAGGGAGAGAAGCAAACAGTGGCACCATGCCTAAGGCTCAGGGGAGAGGGAATGTGCTCTGGGCCGCAAGTAATCATCCGGTCTTCGCATGGAGACTATCTCTTTGGGGAGAGAAATAAATCAAGTCCTTATGACTTAATGGTACTATTATTTTATACTCCAAGAAAAATCTTTCTAATAATAATTGGTCTTCTATTTAGGTCCACCTTCAGGGATTGAAAATGTTGCTCAGTATCTGGTAAATTTAGTAGTGATATTTCTCATTATTAATAGATAACTTCTTCTCTCTCTAGAAAGAAAAAAAGAATAGATGAATAGCTATATACAAATATATAGGTATATAGATGGATATAGATATATAAATAATTACATATATAGATATGGATATAGAATATATAGATAAATATAGATATATCCATCAATAAACATAAATATCAGACACTAGGTCTTTCTCAACTGGAACATCATGAGAGAATTAAGTCCTATTCCACTAAGGCTTTTTTTTTTTTTTAAATATATATATATATTTTTTGGCTGTGTTGGGTTTTCGTTTCTGTGCGAGGGCTTTCTCTAGTTGCGGCAAGCGGGGGCCACTCTTCATCGCGGTGCGCGGGCCTCTCACTATCGTAGCCTCTCTTGTTGCGGAGCACAGGCTCCAGACGCGCAGGCTCAGTAGTTGTGGCTCACGGGCCTAGTTGCTCCGCGGCATGTGGGATCTTCCCAGACCAGGGCTCGAACCTGTGTCCCCTGCATTGGCAGGCAGATTCTCAACCACTGCGCCACCAGGGAAACCCACATTTTTGAAGGTTATGAATTATCTTTTCACCTATGCATTCAAATGGTACTCATTGAGACAAGTAAAATAATCACTTAGACATTTTCTGTGTTCTGTGGTTCAGCTGTGGAACCCTAGTTGAGAAATCTCAATTAAGATGATTTATTTGCATAAGTTAACTTGCTATCCACATACTTCAAATTTCCTAGTCTGCAGACCTTTGGACCATCTCTCTCTTATGGAGATGACTGAGATCTTAATATATTCTATCATACACATGTTCCGTGACATAAAACTCTCAATACAGACTTAAATATGAGCTCTTCCAAGAAATCCTCTTTTATCAGTGTAGCCAGATGTGATCTCTCACTTTCCTAAATTACCTTTTTTTCTTTATTTCATATTTTCTCATCTTATTATATTTATATACTGGCTTTTCCTCTCAGATTTTAAGTACTGTAATAAAAGTCGACCTCTATGTTTTTTCTCTGGCCCTGATCAGAACGCCTGAAACTGATAGGCACAGAGTGCACACTGGTGGAATGAGAAAATTAATTTCTGAGCATACGTCAGTAGCTGGAAAGACAGTTCACCAAAGTAGGAAACAAATGTGAATTCATGGGGTTTGATCCCCATGTGGTCACATGCTTATATGTAGCTACTGGTTTCAAAATTCTTTCAAACTATATCTCACCAGAAAAAAGTAATAAATAAATTTACAATAGAGACAAAGAAGTGTGTGGATAGGCTCACATTACCTCACTCTTCGTAGAAAAAAAAATAAACCTGAAAATTGTGAGGTCTGGAGTGTCATCTTTACATACAAAATTAACACTTATAAGCTTATTATAGCTATATCTTATTCATGATGGGATAGCATATGTGTAATGAATTGCACGCCTCTAAATTGGTACTAGCTTTAATACTATACTCTTACCTTAAAGCACCATATATAGCACTCTGTGCATGTGTATGTTAAATTAAGTTTCACTTATTTTGACTGTATGTTAGTTTATCTCCGCCATTAAACATTACATCCCCAAAGCTTATCTACTTCCTTTCCTCAAGTTCTGTACATTTTTTACTCTTCCCTAAAATCTGGGAAGTCCCATGGACAATATTACTAACTAGGCTAAATTACCTTCCAATTATCAAACCTCACTGTGGGCGCAGTGCACCCCACCGGATCCTAGATGCTGGGTGAACGAAGGTAAGTATCTAATATCCTCTTAGGAACCCATGGTCTATTGGGCTCAACATTTAATCCTGGCACTACTGTTAATTTTTAATTTATCCACAGTCAGTTTCTCAATGTCATTAAAGAGTTGTTTCTTTTTATAATAGAAAAGAAACAAAAAATGTATTCCTAGCCATATGTTATTTGAGATATTATTAAAATCATTCTAAAAGAATGTTGAACA
The DNA here is from genome assembly GCF_009873245.2 of Balaenoptera musculus. Taxonomy (NCBI): domain Eukaryota; kingdom Metazoa; phylum Chordata; class Mammalia; order Artiodactyla; family Balaenopteridae; genus Balaenoptera; species Balaenoptera musculus. Next base: position 26,648,534 of record NC_045791.1, on the reverse strand, counting down.
CTAATCATCTAAATACAAATGAAATTTGAATACCTTTTATTAGTTTATTAATTTATTTATTTTTAAATTTATATTTGGCTGCGTTGCGTCTTTGTTGCAGTGCGCAGGCTTTCTCTAGTTGCGGCGAGCGGGGGCTACTCTTTGTTGAGGTGCATGTGCTTTGTTGCTTCTCTTGTTGCAGAGCACGGGCTCTAGGCGTGTGGGCTCCGTAGTTGTGGCTCGCGGGCTCTAGAGCGCAGCCTCAGTAGTTGTGGAGCACGGGCTTAGTTGCTCCGCAGCATGTGGGATCTTCCTGGACCAAGGATTGAACCCATGTCCCCTGCATTGGCAGGCAGATTCTTAACCACTGTGCCAGCAGGGAAGTCCCCATAATTATTTCTTGAAGATAAATTTCTAAAAGTGAAATTAAATCACTGGAAATCCAAATTTTTGAGGCTTTTGTTGTGCACTGACAAATTTCTCTCTGAAATAATTGTACTAATTTGTAATCTCTCAAGCAGTGCTCATGGATGTGTCAATTTTCTTTCTTTATTGTCTGCTTTTTCTTGATTATTCATATTTTATTATAAATAATAATATGTTTCACTATTTATGGATCAATTATTTGACTGCAATTTAAAATATCTTCAAATGTTCATTAGTCTTTTTAATTTCTTCTTTTGTTAATTAAGTGAATTGCATATGTCAGTAAATGCATCTGCCCTGCCCAAAGTTGCTGGAAATAGCCAACAAATTGCATCATCTTCTGATAAGAAGTCTGCCCTGAGACCAAATCTTTATTGAGAACTAGACAAACAAATCTCAGAAAATAAAGTCAGCTACAGTAGCCATTGAACCAAAAGGTGATGAGATTTTGCTTTAGGTGGCCATTTTGCAGCTATGAAGAAGCTGCATGAACAAATCTAGACTGGCTTTAAAGCAGAGAGAAAGTTAAGAGAATCCATGAGGAGAAAAATAAAACAGCTTCCATTCCTGACTTTCTATCTCCAAGCTTCGATCCCTATGAAGACTAAATGAAATTCTTGCTTTTCATTTATTTCCTTTTATTTCATGCAAGCTAAAGTGTATTTTATTTCCTTGTAACCAAATCTTTTCTAGAGTTTTTTTTTTCTTCCCAGCTATTCCATTATCTCTTGGGATACTTGCTAATTTTTCTGGTTTGAACTCTTTATCTTAATTATTTTTTTATTCCATACACATTATAAATATATATTTCTAATATGTTGTCTTTTAATTTTGCTTATGTCACTTTTGAAGAAGTTATCAATATTATTAAATGAATACATTTTCTTTTGTTTTCTTTCTTATAATACTTCAAAAGGCTTTTTCATACATAGCATTTATTTTTGTTTTACCAGTACTGTAATCTATCTTATTTACATATTTACCTACTCATAGTGTTTAGTACAAGAAGTCCTCTCTTTGCACAGTAGTGTGGGACTGTAAAAATAATCATACAAACTAAAAACATGAAAGCAACTTTAATAATCAATGGGAAAATTGTGATTGTTCCTTGAATTTTAAAATTTGTTGTCAAAACATTAAAAATTTTCTTTCGGTTGGTTATAGAGGTATGTATATGAAAAATTAGTAAAACATTTATTTAGTGCACTGAAACATTGGAGATGTTGAAAATTGAAGTGTTTTATTTATTTGTAAAATAGCTTATCAAGAGAGTAGTTTGAATAGCATTTCGCTTTTCTTCTCTTCATATAATTTAAAATGTGAAGTGAGCATTTTTTTTTCATATGCTCTGGAGAATTTCCTTACACCTTTCAACATTTGGAGCAGGTTCCAACGTTTACCCTTTGTGCTTTCAATGTTTTGAAATATCTCTGAGAGTTCCTTCAGTGTGAAGTTTTTGCTGGCATCACTTCCTCTGAGACATCTCTTTCCTTTCCATCACAACTACTTTACTCATTTATGTTAACAAGTTTACCCTCACTAACTTACTATGGCACATGTTTAGAGTCTCTTGAATGGTGCCATTGTCAACATTTCTACACTCAGCTATTTGTACTGTAACTCTACTTACATTTGATTTGAATTTCACTTCTAGCATCACCACTTTTCTTTTTCCCCCTCCTCCTTTTCTTTCTTCTCTTCTTTTTCATCTTCCTTGCCTTCCTCCTTTTTCCCCCTGCACGTTCATCTTTGTTGACCATATCTCTCTTTGTCTTTCAATTATCCATTTTTGTAAAATGTCACATAGATTTACCACTGGGAGACAAGAAGGCAACACAATTCCATACCTTGATGTCTGTGTGTGGACTTGTTAACAGATGCTCAGAAATCAATCACCGACAGACTTTGAAACAAGTGACACAATTGGGTCATTGATCATGATGCAGGTCTATTATTTACTTGGTGATTTGTGGACTGAAGAGCTGGTAGTGAAGTTTGTATCACTATGTAATTCCTCACAACTCATACCATGATAAGCAAAATTTAAACTGTGTCGTTGGGGGACTGGGGTTACTTAACTAAATCATTGTTACTGAAAGTTGTAGATTCAGAATCATGCAAAAGCAGGGACTGCTTGTACTTAATCTATTAATACATCTTAACCTGGCCAAAGCTAAGCTTTAGAGATCCTTTATGTGAATTAGAAAAAGGTGCTCTCAAACCCCCATGGATGTAACCCTTTAGATGACATACTGATAAGGAGAACATTATGCAGAGTACCACCTACATAGCTCTAAGTTGTGGCCCCTGTTGTGACAATATTCACAACTACTTCTAAGAGATACTTCATCCAGCCCATGAGTATTCCTTCATTTCTGGGAAGAGGGGACGGTGGCCTTCTCTTTTGGTAGCTCCTTGCTAGGATGCTGCATCCCCACAGATGTCACACATTTGCTAGCTCAACTGACTGATGTTGCTTGTGGCTCTTTGCTTAACTTGAAACATAGCTACTGGGCAAGGGTTAAAATCTTGGAATCACTGTGGTTCAATACAAATGAAAGTCTCAGTAAAGAGAATTTTTATTCATGGAAAACAATTTTGAAGGAGCTTTAAGTAGACTGGAAGAGAACTATACACTTGGCCTCATCTCATGTCCCCTTATCTAGATGTTTTTCCTGAGTTGAATGATGGTCTTTTCCCATTCACCCAGAATGAGCCTATTAGGTAGGAAACAGCACCACTGAATAAGTTAATTTGTTTACTATAAAAAGTTACTGTGTGAATAATATAGCATCCTTTTCATGAGAATTCACAGAAGTAATTTCTCTCTGGCCTTAGTATCAGGGAGTATGGTACTTCTCTTACACAACTCTTTGTTTTTTCTTACTGAATTATGTTATCATATTTCTTAATTCATACTAATTACTAGAATGAATTTCATATTCATTAATTAATTTAGGGTCAAATTTGTATTCTGCAGCCAACAGATGTGTAAAAACCCTTGGTGAGCTTTTCCTGTATTGTCATGTTCGTTTCACCTTACCTTTCATTTTGTCATTTTCTCTTTGTCCTACTTTCCTCACTCATTAATTTTATTAGTATTTTATCTCATTACATGCACACACACACACTCTTAATATCTTAAAACCTTTCAGACAAGGTGAGGTACAAATGAATGAATGGATATAAAAAAAGACTGCTTTTATAAAGTATCTTAAGTCACCAAAAAAAGGCATTTGAGTTTAAAACTTTCATACTTAACTTTGCCATAAAACTATCTGGTTAACAAATTTGGTGAGGAAAACAAGATTAAAAATCTTGACAAATTTGGAATATAAAAACATTTCCTGATTTGCTTATCCAAATATCAGGAGTAACCAAATGTGTATTTGAAAGTCCTTGATTTGTGAAGAAAGTAAAAATTACAATTTTACAGGATTAGTTTGCAAAGAGCAACACTCTGTTTTCTAAACAAGTCACACCACCTATGTAACCTAATTTCAGCCTAGTTAGCTATTCTTTCCTTATGCTGAGGTCACAGTTAACCTATTGAGCAGGCAAGAAACAACTCAAGGGCATAATGTATTTTTGTTTAATTTGTTTTATTTCTACAACTAAAGATTATTGTGAACAATATTATACTTCATAAATACTATGCTAGATGAATATTACATAACAGCTATCATAGCATCAGAAACAGAATTGTGGGTGTTGCTAAGAGTGACTAAGGAAACAAAGCTAGAATTAATGGGAGGTGATTGATTAGGAGAACATTAGATTTGGACACCAAGACGAAAATGGGAAGAATTAGAAATCCTTTTTCTTTCACCATTTAAAATGAGATAAAGTACTTAAGGATCCTTTGCAGAAAGCAATTCAATGCTGAAAGAGAAAGGAACACATTACATGGGTCAGAAGGCTGTACTTTTATGCAATTATTTTATATTACCCTTTCACGTTACGGTCTTTATTACGCAAAAGATATGCTCTAGAAAATTTGCTTTTTTAATAGCATATGGTATTTTACTTCTAATATAAAGCCTTTAAAGACTGCTTTCCCTTAGTAAGCTATATTTTACACTGAGGACATGACTGAAAAGTTAATGCCAGATGAAATTCTCCTTTAATTCAGGCCTTATTTAAACAGTGCATTTTTTTAGCAGCCAAATTGTTTAAAAAAAAAAAGAATTTGAAAAAATAATTCCTGCCAATTCATGTTGATAACCTTTGTGAACTATTATTGTAAACACTGACAGGTAACCATGCTGCCTAGAACATACTTTGCAGAACTTTACATGATTGAATGATTTTAACCTTATTTTTTGGGACAGGTTTATGTAACATATATAAACAATAGTCTATGCAATATTATTTTCAGGCAGGAATAAAGGCGGATTTTTTAAAATTTAGCTTAAAAAGAGTGTATTTTATTTTGATCATAAAAAATTGATGCATGCTAATCTTAGAGAATTTGTGAAATACAAAGAAATTGAAAGAACTTAAATTCCCACTACCCAAATAAAATTACTGATTATATTTTGCTATGTTTACTTTTAGGTACATTTAGAAGAATATTTTTCTAATTTTAAAAGTAGTATGGTTTTATTTTATAATTAGAAAAATATATAAAATATAAATAAATATATAAGTCAGCATTCATAATAATAATAATAATAATCTACAGATTTTTAGTGATTTGTCTCCATGTGTTTCTGATTTATAGTCCTATTTCTTTTATTTATATAATTTTAATCACATAGTCTATGAAATTTTATATTCTGATTTTAGGTAGCATGCTTATAGAAAAAGTATTATTTTAAATTACTAAATACTAATCCATTGTATGGATAAATCATAGTTAGCACATCTATTCCATTTTATTTGATATGTCATTTGTTTTCATTTTTTATTGGAGTTTAAAAAAATGTTATAATTAATATCTTTTGGTATAAAGTGTTCCCATAGTTTTTCGTGTTTTTTCCCTTTGGTCTCTTTTCTTCAAATACACTGCCAGAGTGAAATCGTCAAGGCAGGAGTTACTAATATTTTTAAAATCTCCAACACAGATTTACAAAATGTTAACTTCTCCCAAATATAACGTGACTGTGAATAAAGTCTGTGAAAAACTAACATTTGAGAAAAATCCGTTTCCAGTAAGTGGTCACCTAGGTGATTCAAAGCACTTCCTGCCAAAGGCACCTAAAAAGCTGGACCTAAAAAACATACTAATACACTAAGCTGTTATCTATGCTGAGCATATTATGTCAGTACATATGCTGAGGTCCTCATATAAAAACAAGTGAGAGAATTAGCCACTTCTTCATTAGGGGCATTTTCAATCATACCAGACAGCTGAGAGGCAGCAGACAACAGGTGGCAGAGCCCTGGACCTCCAGGAGCAGAGACCTTCTCTGATTGCTAGGGCTACACTGCCACCTTTGTACTGGGAACTTCTGCCAATGCACAGGACACATCTGAGAGAAAACCTATCAGTCAGGAGACTCACTGAGTTGAAAAGATGAAAGTTAAATTTAAGTGATCGCTAAAAGTAGAAACCCTCGTGGAAATCCCTTACTCAGAGCAGGAACCTGAAGAAACTGCCTTCAGGAGGTGGGGTATGGACTAGACTCTGGCAGGCCATGTAGATAACACAAACAGTTCTTAAGTTTTGGTCTTGGTCGTCTAGCACATACTTCTGCTTGGCAAAAGGAAACAAAAATCATCTGCAAAAGAGTATAGAAACATCTTAGGACTCAAATTATTTCTGAAATTAATTGTTCTAAGAAACAATCTAAGATAAATAACGCAAATAGCAGAATAAAAATGCAAAAGCTAAAATCAATAGAACAATATTCAACAGAAGTCGGTTGAGAGGAAGTCTGGTTAGGGGAATTATTAGATGTAGATTGTAATACAATTATCTACTGTGTTCAGGAGAATAAAAATACAGGGTTTTTTTGGCTGCGCCACGTGGCACGTGGGCATGTGGGATCTCACTTCCCGACCAGGGACCAGGGATTGAAATCGCACCTCCTGCATAACCACTGGACCGCCAGGGAAGTCCCTAAATACATTTCAAATTTAGAGTAAAGAACTGGAAACTATAAAAAGCAATATGGCATATATGAATAAAAATCAACTGAAACTGTGGAATTGAAAAGTATAACTAAAACCAAGTAGACAACATACGATTTTAATAGCCAGTTACACACAGCTGAGCTAGAAAGAAGCAAGGAGAGACAAATACGGAATTAAAGATGAAGGGGTAAGAGAGGATACAGTGAAAAAGGTCTAATATCTTTTTACCTAAAATTTTGGAAAACAAAAGAAGGGCAAAAATGGGCCCCAGAGAAATTTTTCATGAGATAATGGCTGAGAATTTCCCATAATTGATGAAGGAAACAAAGCATAAAAGTATTGAAAGTACCCAAAGATTAAACCTCAAAGGAATGATTGAGTGACTACTGAACAACATTAGAGGCCGCAGAACCATGAAGTGTCTTCAAGATGCTAAAGGACAGAATTATTGAGCCTAATTTTCCACCATAGATAATATTTTTAAGAATGAAGGTAACATAATGGCATTTGCATACAAAGAGTAAGAATTCACCTCCAGCAGAGAAACCCAAAGGAAAATATAAGAACTTCAGGTAGAAAAAAAAAATTCCGTGTGGAATCTTAGAGATGAAACAAGAAAAAAAAACAAAGAGTTTGAATCTGGGAATAAATTTAAATTGCTGGTAGCAATTATAACATTATTGCAGGGTATAATATTAAGATGTATAAAATATTTTTTAAGAAGCCAGTTAGAGGAATTAAGGTATGCTAAAGTGCGTGTGTAGTGCAGGAGGAGAGTAAATGTGCAGAAAACTATAACAGTGCTTAAAAGGTAGGTTCAGGGCAGCACCTAAAATAACAAAGTGCATATTTAATGGAAATCATTTAGTTGGAGGTCCACTGATTAAATCCTTTAGTCTGAGAAAAAACAGTAGGAATTTGATGATAAATTCAATTCAGGGTTCTACAGATAATGTTGGTTTTCAATAGGTAAAAGTGGCCTTAAATCAGCACTTACTTGAATATTAGTTTATCATGAAAAAAAAAAAGTTGCATGAGTCCATGGAAAAAGACAAAAAAGATCTCTCTCCCCATTAAAATAAAGCCTCGTTTTTTACTATTACCAGAGGAGGCATAAATGCCTACTACATAGAGAGATTACAAAAAAAAGGGAATAAAAGGAATGGAATCACAATTTACTCATATCCCTATCATGTTGTGTGGAATTAAGAAATGTGGAAAGGAGAAAAAAATGAATCTGAAGCTAACAGCGATTATCTCACAAGGACTTTAGACAGATCTTTGACCTGATTATTCATACATCAGAAAAACAGTGATGACATTTTAAGTGTCCACAAGAGTAATATTGTCTTATGTCAGAAGACTAATATTCTGTAAACAGAAGAAGAGGAAGCCTAACAGATTAAGTACATGAAGAGATCTAGTACTTCTAAACAATTTAAGAAAGTATAAGGAAGCACTAGGAATAGTTAAAGAGAATAAGAGAGTTTTCAAATTAGCTTGTTTTTTAATGTATTTTTCTTATTAATTTACAAGAAGGAAACTTATACATTTGCATTAGGATAAGGTTGGGATCATAACTCTAAAGTGCTAAATATTTTATTTTTGTAAATGTGCAAAACACTTAAAATATAATAACCAAATGCTGCATATTTTAACAAGTAAATGGAAAGCTGACTGTCAATAGTTTATGATACTACCCCACATAACAAGAAATGTATGATTTCATGTTCTTTAAATACATTTTCATAAATGTGAAATAGAGTGATTCTTATCTCTCTGGTAATTTTGAATTCATTGAAATATTATTTGATTTAAATTTTAGTAAGGTAAAATCAGAAAGGATGAGGACTTTTTGGTCCAAAACTAGATAATTTTTAACAGTTACAGATGTTAGTCACTAGACTTTAACTAAAGGAGCCTCTACTTACTGTTGTATCCTGAGAGTCTAGCTGGAGCACATAGCATGTACCTTTTATGTACTCCTAGCATATATATGTGTTTGTCGAATAAATGAAAATGACTGAGTATGCATTAAAAAAAAAAAGAAATACTTAAAAATCTCATTCATCAATAGTCCTTAACTTTATTTTTTTGAAATTTGATAAAATCTATGGATTTGTTCCCTGGCAAAATGTAAATAAGCAATCTGTATTTGAAAATCTATACATTTTAGATATGATTTTAAGAGGATCGCCCATAATGAGATACCTCTGGGCTTCATGGAATCCATCTAATGCTAAAAATCTTTGTGAAGCCACAAAAATATTTAGAATTCAAAAGTATTGGGTCTAGATGTTAATGTATTTTAAAAATTTAAATATAATACTAGTCTTTCTTTTTTGATATTTCTAATTTATTAGACTATAGCTCCTGTTTGTTGGTATTTTTCCTTTATACTCCACACATATGCTACCAAATGATTATGTATTTGTGAATGCTTACCATGTGTTGTGCTATAAATGTATAATTTGAGTACATGTACAAATTTTATATAAAACGTTCATTCAAAATGACGGTGCCTCAGCTTATGTAGGGATTCGATTCTAAAGACAGAGAATAAAATAAAGAATAACACATGGTCACATAAACTGTAAATCCCTTAAACCACCCTTAAATCTCTAGGATGTTGACCCTTAGAAGTTCAAAGTCAAGGAATTCGTCATTCAACAAAGATTTATTTAGCATTTACTTTGTGTCAGGTACAGTTAAAGATGCTAAAAACATAAAATGGCAAAAATCGCTACCCTCATGAAGCTTACATTTTAATGTGTGAGACAGGCAATAAATAAGATAAATACATTTTATGCATCTTATATAATGATGTGTTAGAAAAAACAAAGCACTTTTGATTATCTGCTTTTCAGCTTTCCCTGTAACAGAGGAAAGGGCAACAAGGTAAATAAAGAAAACTCTGTTTATTTTCCTTCCTTCTCTGTTTAGCTCATATTGTCAAGTCCAGGTCCTTTTCAATTATGGAACTACATACTGTTAGATATAATAGATTTTTGAATTCTGGGTTTTGATAAAACTCAAACTACCTCAAATACTGTTATTGAATATATCTATTTCAATAAGAAATAGAGTGTGGGATCTTATAATCCATGAAAAGTATCTCTACGGTGATCTCTGGTAAGATATTTAATATCTCTGAGACTCAAATTTTATCCTCTGTAAGAATAATTATAAAGTAGGTAGGTAGTTTTCATAAAGCATAGGAAAAGCATAGTTGTATTTTAAGAGGAAATGCTACTTAGGTGTTATGATGGGGAATTCTGGGTATGAGTGAGCAGAATGAAGGTCTCAGACAGTTGATATAAAAATGAACCACTGGGCTTCCCTGGTGGCGCAGTGGTTGAGAGTCTGCCTGCCAATGCAGGGGACATGGGTTCGAGCCCTGGTCTGGGGGGATCCCACATGCCGCGGAGCGGCTGGGCCCGTGAGCCACAATTGCTGAGCCTGCGCGTCTGGAGCCTGTGCTCCGCAACAAGAGAGGCCGCGATGGTGAGGGGCCCGCGCACCGCGATGAAGAGTGGTCCCCACTTGCCGCAACTAGAGAAAGCCCTCACACAGAAACGAAGACTCAACACAGTCATAAATAAATAAATAAAAGAACGTGAATTAAAAAAAAAAAAAAAATGAACCACTGAGAATAAAGATGGCATAAGAATGTGAAAGGACATCAAATTCCAGTCATTCCCATGTCAAAACTTGCCCAGCATTGGACTGGATAAGCTCCTGAAATTGGTAAATAAATGTGAGTATGAAAGATTAAAAGTATAACACCATTCCTCATCCTTGCTCACCTCGAAGAATAAGTGATCAGTTTAATCTTTCAGGTTGTTTTTAACTCTCCCACCCCACATACTGAATTGGACCTTTGTTAAGATAGGTGGTATAGTGGAATTAACAGTGACAAGAGAACTGGGTGCTAAAGAATGCTGTTTGTAAGCTATCCGTTCATCTAACCCTGTCACTGAAATTAGATAATAAATTTGCATGGCAAACAGTTAACTCAGTCAAAGTTTATAAAGATTACAACGAAGAAACTACCTTAAGATCATGATCGTTCTCCAATTAAGCCATCACTAAACATTTTCTTGTGATAATTAAAATTGTTGCTTTTGTAGATGAAGTTGATCTTCGAAATCTCCCACATTTTTTCTTTCAACTTTATACCAGCTAAAATGGTGTTGTAGTTAAGCAAAACAATGCAATTAAATTAGTTGTTGAAGAAAGAAAATGGGATAGAAGGTAAATATATTATTTTAAAGATTACATTAGCTTCTTCAAAGATTTTGTTTTGATTATAATGGATTTTTATTTGAAAAAATAGTGTCTTGAATGATTCAAAAACCATCGAATCACTTTCTTTTTAGAATAAAAAAATTAAAATGTACTTCTGCATAGAAAATACTAAGGGCTTAAAATATATTTTGGTATTAAAAGAAAAACATTGAAATTAGCATTTAACTTTAAAAAATATTTGCTCACTATTCTATTTTCCCTGTCAACAATGAAATATATTTTAGCTAAGTGTTGTTTTCAGTTTGGGGAGAAAGTTGAAGAATGCGTTAATTTCTCACTAACTACAATATTAATCAGTGGTGAATTGTAATTATTTAGCCTGTAGGAAAAGTGAAAGTAGAATTAGATCTGACTACAAGTCAAATAAACTTTCTTTCTTATTGATTTAAACATTTTTAAGACAGCTATTCAATAAGGTTTACTTAACAAAATTTTGGTAGTGCTTGGTCAGTGTGTTGAATAATAACTGAAATCAGTTGCTATGTCAAACTGTATCTCTTTCTGTGCTACCTTGTAAACATCAATATTCTTTAATAACAGAATACAACATTAGTATTATTTTTTCAATATCAGTGCATAATTGCAATTAAGTTTTTTTGTGGATTTCAAGCTTGATATTAAAATAAATTATTTTCTCTACTTTTGAATGTTCATTTTTAGAAACAATTTAAAATGATATAGATTCTCTTTACAGATTTCCTCATTACTATTGATGTCTCTAGCTAATTTTTAACATGTTAAAGATACAAATCCTGAATCTTATCAGTTTCAACTCCTATTTTGCATTTAAGAGCACTCTTTTGTTTGTAATACAGGGGATAAATTGAAGACCTAACCTTGTCTCAACAGAATGTCAGGAAATAAATAAAAATCCCATTTCAAAATGTGAAAATGTTAATAACATGCCATGTCTAGTTTCTCAGTTTGGGAAAGTGTGGTGGTTCTAGGGTCTCATCCTTTACCTAATAATTATACTCAGAGTCTCTTTATAGTCTTTTCTTAACAGAGATTGCTCACTGAGAAAGCAACACCTGAATTTGGCATTCTTTAGCTTCCCTTTCATCAGTGTCTAAATTATCCATACATTTTCTAAATTCTATGCTAACAGACCTCTGCAGTCAAATGCTAAATGTTATTAACCTCCAACAAATTGGATTCCTGATGAATCCATGTTCTTCTTTGAAATAGTGTCAGTAAGTCATCACAGTGCTCCAACTGGGGCTCCTCTAGTGGCTCTGTGAAAAGGCCCAGGATCCTTGGACTTCGCAATTGATGATTTTGATGCCATCTTTTGGTAGTTTATGAAATCATTAGTACAAACATTAATACACAGTTTCTTTCTACTCAATAAATATTTATTTGGTAGGAATTATAAGGCTGGTGTTGTGCTTGGATATAAAAAGGCAGGTGCTCTACAGTACTGCTTGATTTATTCAGTACATTTTGGTAGGAGTGGTTTTATAGAAGTAAATTTCACATTCCTGTACTTTCCTCTAACTGGGGACACTGGGCACAATTTAACCTTTCTATAAATTGAGTTAATAATGAGACAGGAAATTTTAATACAGTCTATTATTAACTTGTATTTTATTTTCAGATGTTTTTCCTACCCTCATATATTAAAAAAAAAAAAAAAAATGTGTCCTTCTTCCATGGGGTCATAAACAGTTTTTAGAGTTAAGGCTAAATTGTTGCCACATCTAAGTTCATAGAGAAGACCTCTGCTCAGCATTATGTTTTCCATAGTCTTTTGTGTATATTGGAAGCAAACTGTCTAAGAAAAGGTGGCAGCTCCAAGATTTGGACTAATAATAATAAAGACCAACCTCTGCAGTTTCTTATAAAGCAGCAAATGAGCCATAAGCAGCCCTAAATGCTGGGCTCACTTCTGTGATTTTTGCCTGTCTTGAGTTTCAGATGTCTAATTTCTTACTACTTTATTAGCTATTTAATGTTTGTCTGATCATCTTTATATTTTGTCTTATCATTTTAGAGTTCCTAAGTAGAAGGATTGGTCCAAATATCAAATTCCCCATTAGCAGAGCTGAATTCAAGTCTGCTTCTGCCATTAGTGAGCCTTCCTTTAAAGGCCTCCTCATGCTCACTTGCTCTGAGCTTTGATATTTGAACACCAACAAGACCCTCAATACATCCATTCTTGTCGTTTGTGTCATGCAGTGTTGATAAAGAGAGCAGTCCTCTTCACTTTCCAACCCTGTCCCCTTTTTCCTCCTCCTGTGTTATTTTCTACTTCTTTCATTGGCTACCTTTAGCCTTTCACATGTAGAACAACACAGTATTACTGGTTAAAAGGTAATGCAATGGTTTTTACTACAAGGCCATTTGCAGAAGGAAGGAAAAGGAATGAGTAACCCTGGAAAAAGAAAGATGTTTGAATAGTAGGCTATCTCACAGAATTACAGCTGATATACATTTTTATTAATTTTTTTGAAATAAAGTTGATTTACAATGTTGTATTAGTTTCAGTTTTATATATATATGTGTGTATATATATATATATATATATATATATATATATATATGTAAATATATATAAAGACTTTCCATATGGAAACACCCAAGAGGGAATTGATTGACGATCTGTAGGGAGAAATATAAGGGATCTCTACCCTAGGCATTAGTAATGGGTGTGATTAGGCTTTGGATTCAGGAATTGTGGCTGTTAGGAAGAGGATCTGGAATGTCTGGCTCATAAGGAATTTGCCCCCTTCTTCATGTGGCCTTCTTCCCAATATGTCTCTGTATCTCCTGTCCTATTATAAGGACACTACACATTGGATTTAGGGCCCATCCTAATGCAATACGACCTAATTTTAATTAATCCAATCTGCAAAGACCCTATTTCCAAATATAATCACATTCTGAGGTTCCAAATGGGCATAGATTTTGGGGGGACACTATTCAACCTACTACATTTATATATGCATTGTATACACTATATATTACACATATATATATGTATACATAAATTGTTGCCATTTATATCAGTAGCTAAGTATGCATATTATTACATGTGCCATACTGTCTTTGTTATTTTATTTTATTGTAATTCTCTGTCCTATATTCATATGCCTATATATGCTATGCGCTTTGCTAGACACTTCGAATATAACAAGGAATAAAACATAATATACAAAAAAACCAGAACATGATGGGAGAGGAAAGCCTCTAAATATCCAGCAGTAAGTTGAGATTTTAATCGCTTTATTAGAAGTGATACAGTCCAAGTAAACATGATAGAAAATGACAGCTTTGAAATAACATGGTGACTTTTTAGAACTGCAAGCAGTTATACAAGGCAAGAGACTACAAGGAAAGTTTGGGTGAGAAGTGAAGCTAAGGAGGAATTCAAGAGACAAATCATACCATATCCTGTATAACTTAATAGGCAAACTGACCATAATTTTCTTGACATTAAGGAGTTGCTGAAGGGTTTTAAGCTGGATGAGGGAGATATGATAAAATGATTTAACTGGTGTTTCAAATTTTATCACTTGCTTTAACTTTTTATAAATTAAAGCTATTGTTTACTAACCTTCAGGTTTGTACATTCTAATCTTATGTGGTATTTTATGTTGCCTCTAACATTTGGGAGAATATTTCTAATAGGGATGAAGAGTTTGTTGACCACTGCCCTCACCCCACAGCTAGCTATTCACTAGAGTAAATTTTGAAGATTTGATTGTTACATGGGGCTTTATAATTTAAATTACTTATTTGAAATTTTGTTTGTGATATTACACGTCTCTGGACACTTAGGTGATGGGAGAAATCATGGGATTGCTCTGATTCTTTATTCACAGGTGTAGGAAATGTAACCATCCCACTCTCCACCCCCAATATTATTGTGGTTAGATCCACTTTAAAGTGAAACAGTAATACATTTTCTTCTGATCCCATATTTTGATAATGTTTTGTTGAAAGTATCAATTACACACACACGATCTAATCTTTGATCACTGTTTTTTAACTGCTTTGCTCTTTCCTGTTGGCTATAGATGATAAGAGCACTTAAGGTCAGTCATCAGGGGACATTGTCAAAAGATACCACACAGAGGAAATGAAGAGCTGTAAGGCATCAACCAAGAATTTATGTGATGATACTCAGAAAGAGAAACATAGAAAAGAGGAAAGACACAGAGTGTGAATTTTTTGATGTGGCTATAAGCCTGTAAGAGGGAAGAACTAAATCGGACTCCATGTTCGATCTGTTTCTTTGACTTTAACCTTTGCTTTTTGTTGCTTTTGTTATTATAACCATACATAATGGCTTGCCTCAGGGAACCCTGCCCCTCTGCCTGAAGATTAAAAACTAAAGTGCCTCTGTTCAGCCTACAGGGAGACAGTCTGACCCTGCCCACCTGTGGATAGCTGCAAGAAAGGAGAAATTAACACATCCCCCTCACTGAGGCTGGCCATTCCAGGGGATATTTGCAAAATTTATGGCCTTTTTACTTTACTTCCTCATCTCCTCCCCCTCTCTGTGCTATAAAAGAAACCGGCATCCAAACCCTAATAAGATATTTTACCGGAGACAATAGTCTGCTATCTTCTCGGTCTGCCGGCTTTGCAAATAAAGTTGTATTCCTTGCCTCAGCACTTCGTCTCTGACTCATTGGCCTGTCGTGCGGTGAGCAGAGCGAGCTTGGACTCGGTAACAAGCCTATAGATTGTTGATACTGAGAAAACATGATCTTGGAGGGTCATGGAGTTGTGAGAATACTACATGCACAGAACTTCACAACCTTCTACAAGCTTATAGATTTCTATGAAAACAATCCCACTGGCCAGGAATCCAGAGACGCACCTTCTTTTCTCTTTCAACTGGCTCCAAAGTAATAAATAATGTTAAGACCTTTCTGAAACCACTAGGAAATTATAACAAGCAATAACAATTTTACTACAGAAAATATACATTCAAATAACACTAAGCCATAAAGCATTTTGTTTGTAGATGATAGTTTTCTAAGAGACAATAGTCTTTGGCTAAGAGACTAAATATAGGCTCTTGAGAGAAAGTGACTTTAGACTGAGGGATTGCAGGTAGGATAAATAGTCATATTAAAGCCTGAATCAGAGCATGACTGGGTGGAGAAACACAACAGTAGACTGGGTTCTAGAGAATAATAAAGACCAAGTTCATATTCTTCACAGAAATAGTCTTAGCACAGTAAGTTTTTCTGTTTCTGCCTTATCTTTGTGTTACAATAAAGATTTACACAACAGGATTCAGAACTGAAACTATTTTATCAGGATTGATGCAATAAAAATGAGTAGTTTGGGCTTCCCTGGTGGCACAGTGGTTGAGAATCTGCCTGCCAATGCAGGGGACACGGGTTCGAGCCCTGGTCTGGGAAGATCCCACATGCCGTGGAGCAACTGGGCCCGTGAGCCACAATTACTGAGCCTGCGCGTCTGGAGCCTGTGCTCCGCAACAAGAGAGGCCGCGACAGTGAGAGGCCCACCCGTGCACCGCGATTAAGAGTGGCCCCCACTTGCCGCAACTGTAGAAAGCCCTCGCACAGAAACGAAGACCCAACAAAGCCAAAAATAAATAAATAAATAAATAAAAGAACGTGAATTTCTAAAAAAAAAAAATGAAAAAAATGAGTAGTTTACTGTCTAACCATGCTAATCCATGATTTTTGGATCTGTTATGAAATAAAACATTTTCTAGAAAATAAATGCTTTGAATTATATGAAAACTTAGAGATGAATAAGAAAGAATTGTTTGCCCACTGCTTTAGACAATCAAGCTTCTATTTAACATCTTCTGTGTTAAATACTGAATGTGGATATGTGAGCTAAAAGAAGTCCAATCAATATAGACCTTAGCATTTGAGTTGGAATGTTACCCTCAATGCCTAATTATGTAGACATTTCTTTTTTTTTTTTTAATCAGTCATCAGTTTTATACACATCACTGTATACATGTCAATCCCAATCGCCCAATTCAGCACACCACCATCCCCACCCCACTGCAGTTTTCCCCCCTTGGTGTCCATACATTTGTTCTCTACATCTGTGTCTCAACTTCTGCCCTGCAACCCGGTTCATCTGTACCATTTTTCTAGGTTCCACATACATGCGTTAATATACGATATTTGTTTTTCTCTTTCTGACTTACTTCACTCTGTATGACAGTCTCTAGATCCATCCACATCTCTACAAATGACTCAATTCCGTTCCTTTTTATGGCTGAGTAATATTCCATTGTATATATGTACCACAACTTCTTTATCCATTCGTCTGTCGATGGGCATTTAGGTTGCTTCCATGACCTGGCTATTGTAAATAGTGCTGCAATGAACATTCAGGTGCATGTGTCTTTTTGAATTACGGTTTTCTCTGAGTATATGCCCAGTAGTGGGATTGCTGGGTCATATAGTAATTCTATTTTTAGTTTTTTAAGGAACTTCCATATTGTTCTCCATAGTGGCTGTATCAATTTACATTCCCACCAACAGTGCAAGAGGGTTTCCTTTTCTCCACACCCTCTCCAGCATTTGTTGTTTGTAGATTTTCTGATGATGCCCATTCCAACTGGTGTGAGGTGATACCTCATTGTAGTTTTGATTTGCATTTCTCTAATAATTAGTGATGTTGGGCATCTTTTCATGTGCTTCGTGGCCGTCTGTATGTCTTCTTTGGAGAAATGTCTATTTAGGTCTTCTGCCCATTTTTCGATTGGGTTGTTTGTTTATTTAATATTGAGCTGAATGAGCTGTTTATATATTTTGGAGATTAATCCTTTGTCGGTTGATGCATTTGCAAATATTTTCTCCCATTCTGAGGGTTGTCTTTTCATCTTGTTTATGGTTTCCTTTGCTGTGCAAAAGCTTTGAAGTTTCATTAGGTCTCATTTGTTTATTTTTGTTTTTATTTCCATTACTCTAGGAGGTGGATCAAAAAAGAGCTTGCTGTGATTTATGTCAAAGAGTATTCTTCCTATGTTTTCCTCTAAGAGTTTTGTAGTGTCCAGTCTTACATTTAGGTCTCGAATCCATTTTGAGTTTATTTTTGTGTATGGTGTTAGGGAGTATTCTAATTTCATTCTTTTACATGTAGCTGTCCAGTTTTCCCAGCACCACTTGTTGAAGAGACTGTCTTTTCTCCATTGTATATCTTTCCCTCCTTTGTCATAGATTAGTTGACCATAGGTGCGTGGGTTAATCTCTGGGCTTTCTATCTTGTTCCATTGATCTATGTTTCTGTTTTTGTGCCAGTACCATATTGTCTTGATTACTGTAGCTTTGTAGTATAGTCTGAAGTCAGGGAGTCTGATTCCTCCAGCTCCGTTTTTTTCCCTCAAGACCGCTTTGGCTATTCAGGTCTTTTGTGTCTCCATACAAATTTTAAGATGATTTGTTCTAGTTCCGTAAAAAATGCCATTGGTAATTTGATAGGGATTGCATTGAATCTGTAGATTGCTTTGGGTAGTATAGTCATTTTCACAATATTGATTCTTCCAATCCACGAACATGGTATATCTCTCCACCTGTTGGTATCATCTTTAATTTCTTTCATCAGTGTCTTATAGTTTTCTGCATACAGGTCTTTTGTCTCCCTAGGTAGGTTTATTCCTAGGTATTTTATCCTTTTTGTTGCAATGGGAAATGGGAGTGTTTCCATAATTTCTCTTTCAGATTTTTCATCATTAGTGTATAGGAATGCAAGAGATTTCTGTGCATTAATTTTGTATCCTGCAACTTTACCAAATTCATTAATTAGCTCTAGTAGTTTTCTTGTGGCAGATTTA
The DNA here is from genome assembly GCF_009873245.2 of Balaenoptera musculus. NCBI lineage: Eukaryota > Metazoa > Chordata > Mammalia > Artiodactyla > Balaenopteridae > Balaenoptera > Balaenoptera musculus. The sequence goes on along the minus strand of NC_045791.1, from coordinate 26,629,963 downwards.
GGATTCTCTATGTATAGTATCATGTCATCTGCAAACAGTGACAATTTTACTTCTTCTTTTCCAATTTGTATTCCTTTTATTTCTTTTTCTTCTCTGATAGCTGTGGCTAGGACTTCCAAAACTATGTTGAATAATAGTGGTGAGAGTGGACATCCTTGTCTCATTCCTGATCTTAGAGGAAATGCTTTCAGTTTTTCACCATTGAGAATGATGTTTGCTGTGGGTTTGTCATATATGGCCTTTATTATGTTGAGGTAGGCTCCCTCTATGCCCACTTTCTGGAGAGTTTTTATCATAAATGGGTGTTGAATTTTGTCAAAAGTTTTTTCTGCATCTATTGAGATGATCATATGGTTTTTATTCTTCAATTTGTTAATACGGTGTATCACATTGATTGATTTGCCTATATTGAAGAATCCTTGCATCCCTGGGATAAATCCTACTTGATCGTGGTGTATGATCCTTTTAATGTGTTGTTGGATTCTGTTTGCTAGTATTTTGTTGAGGATTTTTGCATCTATATTCATCAGTGATATTGGTCTGTAATTTTCTTTTTTTGTAGTATCTTTGTCTGGTTTTGGTATCAGGGTGATGGTGGCCTCCTAGAATGAGTTTGGGAGTGTTCCTTCCTCTCCAATTTTTTGGAGGAGTTTGAGAAGGTTGGGTGTTAGCTCTTCCCTAAATGTTTGATAGAATTCACCTGTGAAGCCATCTGGTCCTGGACTTTTGTTTGTTGGAAGATTTTTAATCACAGTTTCAATTTCATTACTTGTGATTGGTCTGTTCTTATTTTCTGTTTCTTCCTGGTTCAGTCTTGGAAGGTTATACCTTTCTAAGAATTTGTCCATTTTATTGGCATAGAGTTGCTTGTAGCAGTCTCTTAGGATGCTTTGTATTTGTGCGGTGTCTGTTGTAACTTCTCCTTTTTCATTTCTGATTTTATTGATTTGAGTCCTCTCCCTCTTTTTCTTGATGAGTCTGGCTAATGGCTTATCAATTTTGTTTATCTTCTCAAAGGACCAGCTTTTAGTTTTATTGATCTTTGCTATTGTTTTCTTTGTTTCTATTTCATTTATTTCCACTCTGATCTTTATGCTTTCTTTCGTTCTGCTAACTTTGGGTTTTGTTTGTCCTTCTTTCTCTAGTTGCTTTAGGTGTAAGGTTAGATTGTTTACTTGAGATTTTTCTTGTTTCTTTAGGTAGTCTTGTATAGCTATAAACTTCCCTCTTAGAACTGCTTTTGCTGCATCCCATAGGTTTTGGATCGTCGTGTTTTCATTGTCATTTGTCTCTAGGTATTTTTTGATTTCCTCTTTGATTTCTTCAGTGATCTCTTGGTTATTTAGTAACGTATTGTTTAGCCTCCATGTGTTTGTGTTTATTACGTTTTTTTCCCTGTAATTCATTTCTAATCTCATAGCGTTGTGATCAGAAAAGATGCTTGGTATGATTTCAATTTTCTTAAATTTACTGAGGCTTGATTTGTGACCCAAGATTTGATCTATCCTGGAGAATGTTCCGTGCGCACTTGAGAAGAAAGTGTAATATGCTGTTTTTGGCTGGAATGTCTTGTAAATATCAATTAAATCTATCTGGTCTCTTGTGTCATTTAAAGCTTCTGTTTCCTTATTTATTTTCATTTTGGATGATCTGTCCATTGGTGTAAGTGAGGTGTTAAAGTCCCCCCCTATTATTGTGTTACTGACGATTTCCTCTTTTATAGCTGTTAGCAGTTGCCTTATGTATTGAGGTGGTCCTGTGTTGGGTGCATATATATTTATAATTGTTATATCTTCTTCTTGGATTGATCCCTTGATCATTATGTACTGTCCTTCCTTGTCTCTTGTAACATTCTTTATTTTAAAGTCTATATTATCTGATATGAGTATAGCTACTCCAGCTTTCTTTTGATTTCCATTTGCATGGAATATCTTTTTCCATCCCCTCACTTTCAGTCTGTATGTGTCCCTAGGTCTGAAGTGTGTCTCTTGTAGACAGCATATAGATGGGTCTTGTTTTTCTATCCATTCAGCAAGCCTGTGTCTTTTGGTTGGAGCATTTAATCCATTCACGTTTAAGGTAATTATCAATCTGTATGTTCCTTTGACCATTTTCTTAATTGTTTTGGGTTTGTTTTTGTAGGTCCTTTTCTTCTTTTGTGTTTCCCACTTAGAGAAGTTCCTTTAGCATTTGTTGTAGAGCTGGTTTGGTGGTGCTGAATTCTCTTAGCTTTTGCTTGTCTGTAAAGCTTTTGATTTCTCCATCAAATCTAAATGAGATCCTTGCCGGGTAGAGTAATCTTGGTTGTAGGTTCTTCCCTTTCATGACTTTAAGTATATCATGCCATTCCCTTCTGGCTTGTAGAGTTTCTGCTGAGAAATCAGCTGTTAACCTTATAGGAGTTCCCTTGTATGTTATTTGTCGTTTTTCCCTTGCTGCTTTCAATAATTTTTCTTTGTCTTTAATTTTTGCCAACTTGATTACTATGTGTCTCGGCGTATTTCTCCTTGGGTTTATCCTGTATAGGACTCACTGCGCTTTCTGGATTTGGGTGGCTATTTCCTTTCCCATGTTAGGGAAGTTTTCGACTATAATCTGTTCAAATATTTTCTCTGGTCCTTTCTCTCTCTCTTCTCCTTCTTAGACCCCTATAATGCGAATGTTGTTGCGTCTAATGTTGTCCGAGAGGTCTCTTAGTCCGTGTTCATTTCTTTTCATTCTTTTTCTTTAGTCTGTTCCGCAGCAGTGAATTCCACCGTTCTGTCTTCCAGGTCACTTATCCGTTCTTCTGCCTCAGTTATTCTGCTATTGATTCCTTCTAGTGTAGTTTTCATTTCAGGTATTGTATTGGTCATCTCTGTTTGTTTGTTCTTTAATTCTTCTAGGTCTTTGTTAATCATTTCTTTCATCTTCTTGATCTTTGCCTCCATTCTTATTCCGAGGTCCTGGATCATCTTCACTATCATTATTCTGAATTCTTTTTCTGGAAGGTTGCCTATCTCCACTTCATTTAGTTGTTTTTCTGGGTTTTTTTCTTGTTCCTTCATCTGGTATATAGCCCTCTGCCTTTTCATCTCGTCTGTCTTTCTGTGAATGTGGTTTTTGTTCCACAGGCTGCAGGATTGTAGTTTTTCTTGCTTCTGCTGTCTGCCCTCTGGTGGTTGAGGTTATCTAAGAGGCTTGGTGGGAGGCTCTGGTGGTGGGTAGAGCTGACTGTTGCTGTGGCGGTCAGAGCTCAGTAAAACTTTAATCCACTTGATTGTTGATGGGTGGGGCTGGGTTCCCTCCCTGTCGGTTGTTTTGCCTGAGGCAACCCAACACTGGAGCCTACCTGGGCTCTTTGGTGGGGCTAATGGCAGACTCTGGGAGGGCTCACGCCAAGGAGTACCTCCCAGAACTTCTGTTGCCAGTGTCCTTGTCCCCACGGTGAAACAGAACCACACCCCTCTGCAGAAGACCTTCCAACACTAGCAGGTGGGTCTGGTTCAGTCTCTCCCAGGGTCACTGTTCCTTCCCCTGGGTCCCGATGCGCACACTATTTTGTGTGCACCCTCCAAGAGTGGGATCTCTGTTTCCCCAAGTCCTGTCAAAGTCCTGCAATCAATTCCCACTAGCCTTCAAAGTCTGATTCTCTATGAATTCCTCCTCCCGTTGCCAGACCCCCAGGTTGGGAAGCCTGACGTGGGGCTCAGAACCTTCACTCCAGTGGGTGGACTTCTGTGGTATAAGTGTTCGCCAGTCTGTGAGTCACCCACCCACCAGTTATGGGATTTGATTTTACTCTGATTGTGCCCCTCCTACCGTCTCATTGTGGCTTCTCCTTTGTCTTCGGATGTGGGGTATCTTTTTTGGTGAGTTCCAGTGTCTTCCTGTCGATGATTGTCCAGCAGCTAGTTATGATTCTGGTGCTCTCGCAAGGGAGTGAGAGCACGTCCTTCTACTCTGCCATCTTGGTTCCTCTCTAGACATTTCTTAAACAAACTATTTTTGTGTAACAGTCAATGATATGTGTAAGCTCAAAATCTCAGAGTTTTCTAGTAGAAAAAATAAAAACAAAACATTATACATCATAGAACAGAATGGGAGCTCAGTTCACAGAAATTCTCTTGATATAATACTATATAAGGAATTTGATACATGTAGTTGGCCTCAATTGTTTTTGCTTATATGCATTTGTAATTCTTCTGATCATTTCTCCCATATTGTCCTTAAAATTCCACCTCTAGAACATCTTGTAGTGTCATAAGATAAGAAAGTACTAAAAAAATAAGTCCCACAATGTTGGCGTTATGACAAAGGAACACAGGAATCAGTTGAAAGAGCACGCAAAGGCCACAGCTGGAGCAATTTGAGCAACAAAATAAATAATTTACTAATGGATTATAACCTAAAGTATAAAATAAATATCCATGAATTTATATGGTATAAACAAATGGTTTAATAAATAAACAAATGGGGGAGAATAGACAAATATTTCATGCAGAAGAATAACAAATAATCTATGTAGATACTGCCCTCAAAGAGGTAGAGCATAACTACCTACTCCTTAAGTCTGGATTGAATATAGTGACTTCCTTCTGAAGAACACAGTATGGAATTGGGGGGAGAAAAGAGCAACTTTACAGTGGAGAAATCTGACAAACTACCTCAGCCAGCTGATGAAGGTGAACATCAATAGTGATGTTATACTGATAGTATATACTGTTGATATGATGCATTGAAATGGCAATTTACCTTGTGGTCTTCCTCCCAATAACTTATATCCCCATTCTAATCATGAGAAAATATCAGATAAACCTCAATTGAGAGGTATTCTGCAAAAGAGCCTACCAGTACTCTGTCAGGGTGCTTTAAAACAAGAAAAATCTGAAAAACTGTCTCAGTCAAGAGTAACCTAAGGAGACATGATGACTAAATATAATGCAGTATCTTGAATGGGATCCTGGAATGAACAAGGGACATTAAATAAAACTGAAGAATCTGAATAAAGTATGGGCTCTAGTTAATTATAATGTATCAATATTAGTTCATTAACTGTAACAAATCACTGAACTAATGTAAGATGGCAATAATAGGGGAAACTGGGTACAGGGTATATGGGAACTCTCTTTACTATCTTTGCAGGTTTTCTGTAAATCTAAAAGTGTTCTAAAATAAAAAGTTTATTTTAAAAAAATCCACTTGTTCATTCTAAGATGATGCCGCTTTGGTAGAGCTGGCTCAGTGCCCAGCCCCAGTAGTGGAAATGTGAAGCAGGCCTGGCTCAGCTGAGCATTGCCTCCTACACAAAAAAACAGAGATTGTTTTACAGATGGACATATAATCCATATCATTTCAATCAGAGCAAATCCTGAAGTGTTTTCTGGTAGGACTAAAAAAAGATATTTTTTCCTCTTTTCCACCAGACTTTGAGCTGTGAGCATGTAGGCCTAGAGCCATCTTGCCATCACAAGAGCAAAACCTGTTTTAGGACTGAATGAAAACATGAGCAGAGTTTTGCAGTGTGAGGTTAATTCTTAACCACGTTGTTCGTGCTCCTGGATCTAGTAATTTTTAAATAGCTGTAACTTTTGTTGTTTTATATATATATAAATTCTAACTGATATGATGTATTTGAGATAAAGTAGAGAGTTGTCAGGAAAGTACAGATCTTCCAGTAGTGTGCTCCTTGGGGGACCCTTTGCATAGCTTAAATTATGGACCTAGTGGCAGAGTGACAGTGTGGTGTATTGAATAGAGTTGTCTGATTTATTGCTCAACATTCATATGAAATACAACTGTTCTACTTGTTGAAGAGATTATGTGTTTCCCTGTAATAAATGAGTCGATTGAAGATAATGTGGTCCATGCATTAGTTCATCATTATTATTTTTAAATGACTATTTGACTGCTTATATGTGGGGAGTCCGCAGCAGTGAACAAAACAGACAATATCTCTGGTTTCATTTTAGTAGAGGAAGAGGGACACTACACAAAAACCAACATACAAAGAAACAAAAAACAGGTGTCTCTCTTACTAGTGAAGTAGCTATAAGTACCATGGAGCAAATAATGGGGATAGAGAAGACTAGAAGAGGACGGAGGGAGGGTATTACATAGATGGCTGGGGAAGGAATATTCCTGTTATAGGGGATGGTGCAAAGGCCTTGAGTGAGATATGACAGATGTGTTGCTTAATTGTATGTGTCAACTTAGCTAGGTCATAGTGCCCAGATATTTGTTCAAATGTTATTCTGGATACATCTGTGAATCTGTTTTTTGGATGAGATTAACATTTAAATCAGTGGGCAGATTCCCTCCATAATGTGAATGGGCCTAAGCCAATCAGTTGAAAGCCTTAAGAGAACAAAGAGTGACCTCCTTCAGCAAGAAGGAATTCTGCCAGCAGACTGCCTTTGGACTTAACTGCTGCTCTTCCCTGGGGCTCCAATTTGCTTGCTGGTCTACCCTGAAGATTTTGGACTTGCATCTCTACAACTGTATGAGCCAGTTCCTTAAAGTATCTCTCTCTTTCTCTTTCTCCTCCACCTCCATGTATATTTATGTATAAATACATATGTATATATATGTGTGTGTGTGTGTATACACACACACACACACACACACATCTGGGAGTATATATAATGGTTTGTTTTCCTGGAGAACCCTGACTAAAACAGCAGGATTTTTGGTGAATTCAAGAAACAGCAATGAGGCAAGCAAGAGTGACTGGGGCAGAGGGAGTGAGGGAAGAGAACAATCGAATATGATGTCAGCATTGTTAGCTTTGACTCATAGTCAGGAGATTTTTATCTGTAGGGTGGTGGGTGGATCATTCAGCAAATTGACAACCATTAAATCCACTTACAGTTTCCATTTCCTGAGTTCTATATTGTTTCTTCCTTTAGAATAGTTCTCATGCCTTGATATTTTTATATGATAAAGTACATGTATTATTTCTACATTTAAAACTTCACCAATTAAATCTGGCTCTGAGAATGATAAAACCACAAACTAACATGTCAAATAAAATTAAATTAAAATTAAGCAAAATAAAGTTGATTGTTTACTTAGCATTGTGTGAATAAACAAAATAAACAAAAGTCCTCCCCACAACACAATTATTTCAATAAATTTCCATCCCCCCCGGTTGCTTTTCTGGCCAGGGGCAAATAGAGTCCAAGAAATTTAAATACAAAATATTTCTAAATTAGCCAGTTTTTCACAATTCATTGTTAGCGTTAAGCTTCCAAAATTTTTATTCTTTGGGGTTGACACCAAAAGTTCTAATATTTTTGAGCTCATATGAGTTGTGATTTAAATGTTGTTTTTAAAAGGAAAGCCCTCTGGGAAATTTTAACACACATACCCTCAACAGTTAAGTGAATCTAATCCTCCTATATTTTTGTATATTTTTCATGAATTCCAGCTCTGATCCCTAATCATTGTACTTTATCTTTTTTATTTTTGATTTTACCTGCAAAGCTGATGACAATTTATTAGTTTGAAAAAAGAAGAATCTTTTATTGTGTCTAATGTACTAGGTCTCACTTCTGTCATCTGACTTCAATGCTTCCTTTTTGTTCCAGATGAAGTAAACAGCAAAAACAAAATCTTTGATGTGATTAGCAGACAGATCTAGGCTATCATGTAAGGTGTGATTCAAGAGAAATGAAATAGCTTTTAAAAAGCATGTTTCTGCTTATACATTCAAATTAACATTTTCTTCTAATCAGTCACCTTTGGAAGGGCCATTTATTTATCCTAATGACACTGTTATTATTCAAAATATTTTTAAAGCTTTTTGTTTGTTTTGTTTTCATTCAGCTTCAGAAACCCATTTATGAGTCACCTAAGAAAATTATTTGTCTCTGTGCATATTATTTTTTAAGAAACACTTATGTATGCTAAATATGATGCAGACATTGTCCTAGGCAGTGTCCTTTCTAAGTGTTCAGTAACTTAATTTCTGTAACAACCTCATGAGGTAGTTAATACAATAATGTTAATTTTGTCGGTAAACAAACTGAAGCGTTGTCCAATATTACACACCTAAGAATTTAGGGAATTAGATTGAACTCAGGAAGTCTGGCTCTGTAGTACCTGCTTAATTACTACATTATGTTGCCTTTCACATCTTTTATTTCAAAATTATCAACCGTATTTTTCACAAGGTATAAAATACTTCTGAATATTATTTTTGTCTTTAATGTAAAATGGCTTCTTCAATGGCTCTTCACAGACAAATTAAGGAACTTGAAGCACAAGAACCTGAATCACAAAAAGTTCAATCATCTGTACATTTACTAAGAAAGAAAGATGGAAAAATTCCTGCTAGAAAAATTTTCTGTTTAGTGTTTTGTCAATCAGACAAACGAATATGTACATAGCCTTCTTTCTTTTAACTTCTGGTGAATTGAGATTTTACTGAGGCAAATGTAGCATCCATTCTCTTAGCCACCAGTTCAAAGCTATCATTCTTGAGTTTAAGATGTGCTGTGTCAGCACTATGTTGACTTTCACTAACTTGGTCTGACCATTACTCAGTTGATCTTGATAAATCTCTACTAGTGGAGTGATTTTGATAAGCTATAAATCAGTCTTGATGTCTTTTTTCCCCTTAGTCTGTCTTGGTAGACTATAGAAACAAGTTAGCTGAGAAAGTTTTTCCAAGTCTAAGTTAAAGAAAGCAGAGAAAAAGAGTAAATTGTTGATGTATATGTGTCTGTGTGTGTGTGTGTATATATATATATATATATATATATATATATATTTTTTTTTTTTTTAACATTGTGATTTCTCCTATTTTATTCTTCTACATACCAGGAATCAAAAATCTAATCCAAAGAAGAGAATTGAATGATAAAATGATAAAATTGTTTATAATTGAATGATAAAATTGTTTATAATAGGCTTAAATTAAAAATGTAATGGCTTTTCATAGGAAAACTTATTTCTCACAAGAAGAGTCACTTAAGCAAAATTCTTGTAAAATAGTTTGCTTCACCATTAGATGTAACCTCCATCAGGGTAATGATTATGTCTATTTCATCTACTATTGTACACAGCAACTAATACAGTGCCTGGTACATAATAATAGGTGTTCAATAAATATTTATTGAATGAGTAATGAATGCATTTTTAGGGTTTAATTAATATCCTTTTCCAGGCTGGCAGTGGCAATTCATATCCTCAGAATGCTCTCATAATTTTCAGGAGTGGACTCAAGTGGCCTCAGCATTAGAGAAGTAAGTGACTTAGAATGCCAGAATTAATCCCAATATCTTGCATTTTAATAAAATTTTAATCTAATCTAGCTGTATAGTGTACACTCTTTTTTTTAAAATAAATTTATTTATTTATTTTTGGCTGTGTTGGGTCTTGGTAGCTGTGTGTGGGCTTTTCTCCAGTTGCAGCACGTTGTGGTGAGCGGGCTTCTCATTGTGGTGGCTTCTCTTGTTGCGGAGCACGGGCTCTAGGCACGCGTGCTTCAGTAGTTGTGGCACGCAGGCTCTAGAGCACAGGCTCAGTAGTTGTGGCGCACGGGCTTAGTTACTCCACAGCATGTGGGATCTTCCCAGACCAGGGATCAAACCCGTGTCCCCTGCGTTGGCAGGCAGGTTCTTAACCACTACGCCACCAGGGAAGCCCTAGTGTACACTCTTGTTGTTTGCTGACACATCCATAAGAATAGTAAAATAGTTTTGTTGCTTCTACTTTTACAACTGATAAAATAGACTCCGGCAATTTAAGACACTGGCTCAAGGATCGTATAGTGACGTCAGAAACCTAAGCAAGGAATCGAGTTTCTTCCCGCAGAGTTCAGAAGGGTGTAAATTATTTATTGACCTGGATTCATCTTTTTGCATCCAAAATGAGGCAAGAGAGAAGAGAGAAAACTCATGACAGCTGGCAAGAAGGGCAAACAAATTAATTAGCTTATAAAATGTTTATAAGCTCACAAAAATTTCAGGAGTCCCTGTCTTTGGTTCTGCCCCTACTAATTCTACATACAGTTTTTTGCAGAGCCTAGATCTAATGGTCAGTTCAGATTTATTCAGATTTGTTTATATGTTTTAGATATTTTGAGTTGTGAAGCATATTGAGTTTCTCAAAGAAAGTGGTTATCTAAATCAATGGTATTTGTGAAATGTATTATGAAAAGGCTAATTATAATTTATTATGAAGACTCCCTATGTCTGTTGTTCATGAAATAATGTTCTCCTCACAGCAGGCCCTACTTTCATTAACCTTTTCATAGAAGCAGTTATCTCATTCAGAAATCTTATTTCTGAATTATGTGCTCATACCACACACTGACTCCTTCATATCTAGGGGGAAAAGGACCAGTGTGCGGTTGTGGATTGATTGCTCAGGTTTAAACTGTTGAGGGAGGTGGGGGAAAATGAAGAGAAAAAAGGGGAGTAATTTTGCTAATAAAGCTATTGATGCTCTTTTCAAAGTATTATTTTCTGCTTTCTTATGTTTTCCTCCATTCCAAAGACAATGGCATTTTAAAAGAAAAACGTCACAGTAAATTAAAGAGTGACATACCGTGATAGAGTAATCAAGATAAATAATGATGTGTATTTAAAGGGGAGGGAAAAGCCCACAAGGGTCTCTCTCTCTCTTTCTCTGTCCCTCTTTCTCTCCTTTCTCTAGGCAGTGAGTTAAATCCCTTGATAACTTAAGAACAGAGAAAATACCAAAATTTTCCACCTCTTCCATCATTATTCTACCTCGGTATAAATCTTTCCTCCAGCCAACATTCTATCTTGTTGGAAAGGTCAAAAAATTCCTGATTCCACTGTTTTTTTTTGAAAAAAACAAACCATATCAGCAAAGTACATGTGTATTCCTTTTGCACACTTTCACACAGAAAATTCTAGACAGCCACTACAGTCTTACAGTCTCTTTTTCCTCTGTTTTAAATGCCCTTAGGTTTCCATAATCTTCATGGAAGCAGTAAAGGCAGTGACTACAGATTATGCCAGGCTTTCAGCTTCTGCAGCCCTCTGACCCTTGATGTTGGAGTCATTTAAGTTCCTATGTAAATGGAGCTCTTCACAGAATTTGAAACCCTTGGGTAGGTTAAAAAGAAATCTCTGGGCTATTATTTATTTTCTTTAAGATCAAGTCAGCCAGGCTTTTGGTCTTACATTGATGTTATACACCAGGCCTAGTAGCAGGGTTTTTCATTAGCTATGACCAGGACCTTACTTTATACATTTCTGATGATTGCTACTCTGCTGTATCAGCAAACAATTGGGTTGTTCCTTAGTTCTTTAGGGAATATTCTAGTTCTACTGAGCCAAAATCCTTCGTTCTCCTGTTCTCCATCCTTCCAGGGATATATTTCCTTTCTTGTTCCTCTTCTTCATGGTAGAGTCTTCACTGCTGGCTTTCAGACCCCTCTAAGGCCAATTGCCTAGCAAACTCCTTAAATGGTATCCTCTTGAAGTCCAAGTGCCTATCTTCTGTGGTCTTTCTCAAATACTCTAACCCACCTGATTCCCAGGTCTTGGTCATTATTGACAGGACCATCTTCTTTCCAACGAAGCCCTAGTTAAAATAATACATACCATATAGGCAATACGTTTGTACAAATGTTTTAATCATACTCTAAAGTCAAATAATTCTATTTCTGATGCAAGCATCAGCTATGAGCAGTTTTGAAATTGTTTTAAAACACGTCACATTTGTTTGAATAAGTACACACTTAATTTAGGCAATATACATCTTCATATTCTTCCATAAAGCTTTTGAAAAACCATTACAAAAGATATTACAGTGAAATCTGAATTCTGTCACTTAACCACAAAAGTGCCCTGGCTTAATAAATCATGAAGAGAATCAATGAGGCTTGCATTGAATGCCTGAAAGAAAGCTGCAATCATTCATAAGGAGTAACTTTGGATGATTACTAAGTTCTCTAAAGTGGTTGAGATTGCAGAAAACCATAAATGCTTAGTCTAACAATTATCACTATCCCATATACTAGTGGAGCCATTTTGAAAGTGTTTCCGATAAATCCACAAATGCCTTGACTGGAACTGATGTGGAATATTTTTGCAGAACTTTATTGTAACTCTCAGTTTTAAGGGCTGCTGTCTGAATGGAATAGTAATGTTCTTTTGTCAGGAAGATAAATATTTGTAATTGTAGATCTTTTGATCAAATGCCTCTACTCAAGAGAAAAGCAACAAAAGGAATGCTGTTACTATGTAGAATAATGTAATGCACATAGAAATATGACAGAATCACAAACTGATTTAATATAGAGTATAGATGATTAAGGACCAGCCATTTAGAGGCTTACTTGTGCCAAGCACTGTGCTGAATCCCGGAGGGAAATAAAGATAAATAGAATTGGTGTCTATCCTCAAATTACTTCAAATATGGAGAGAACTCATAGAGCACAACATGGCGGAAAGAAGGTATTTCCAGATATAGCCATTCCCATGGTCGTTTATGCTTTTCACTATCAGCATAGGGATTGTGCCTGAGTTTCTAAACAAACTATTGAGATACAGAATAAACAACAACTGCTAATGTTTGAGGCCTTTACAGTTCATTTGAAGAGAAAAATATACAGGCTCATGTAATCCCTATTCAAGGAGGTGGAAGTTGCTTACGTACCAAGACTATATCTTAGCCTAACAACAGCTAGAGGACATAGAAGGTCTTCATTAACTTGCTGGTGACTGAATGAACCTAAAATAATTATAAATCCTATATGAGAAATTATTACTTTTGTTGTATGGCTTGTGCTCATAAATGTTGAATATGTGCAAATTGATGATATCTTTAGAGAAGGAAAATGTTATAAAAAGTTAGCAGAAAGAAGCTGTTGGGTGCGAATAAAGGCCAGTGTGTTGATTGTAATTAAATCATGGATATATAGGCCAGTAATAATTTTAATTGATAGGTTTACAAGGGCAAACTTGATTTGCGCTATGTGTGTACTGTCAAATCAACTGGATGATATGTGAAAACATATTTAATAGAGGACATCATTGTACATCTAATCTGTTCTGAAAAATACCTTATTTTGCAATGTGTTTCAGTACTTGAGACTGTTTGGTCTCAGTTTACTGTAATCCAGAGTGTAGAAAACTGAAGGCATCTGTATCTGCTCCCAGTGATGATTTTTAAAGTTCTCTGAATCATTTTCACATCTTTCTTCACACACCATGGGTAAGAATCCAAGTGCTGAGTATTCTCTGAAGTCAGTGGGAATCTGTTATTAGTTTAGCTTGATATTGGTGTTGCAAAAAATTAGAGTTTTTTTTCCTTATGACTAAGGACCAAGAAAAACAGATGGTTGGGTGAGGAATGTAGAGGTTGTCTGATAAAGCTCTTGCCAACAAGATTCGGTGCTAACATAGTATATTCAGTCAATTGGAGCATCTTGATGACACCAGATATAGAAAAGAAAAATGTGTCTGGTTGTCTTTGTAACTTATGTGATGATTGAAAGAAAACTGACTTAACTTGAGCTGAGTGATATTTGTTTATTATAGAAAAGAGGTACATACTTTTTTAAACAGAACAAAACAAAATGTTACCCTGCTCACGCGTCTGACCTTTGTAAGTAACTAATATTTATTTTTTTACTTTTAAACCAAAAGCAATTGTTAATAATTTAAAACATTGTTTTGATTCTATGATCAAATTAAACTTATCAGTTATAGGTATAGACTGATTGATCAATAGATAGATGTATAGCTCATGTACAAAAACTATTTCAATTGTTATATGTTAGAAATAATAATCAATTTTAAGTTCAGAAAAGCTTCCTCTTCTGATTGGAGAATATAATACAATAGACACTAAAGCAGTTATCCTTACATAATCGTCATTGTACTCCAGTGCAGAGTGGCAATCTCTGCTGCCATTTTTAGCACAAGAGCAAATCTTTAATAGTACTCTCCTGCTATATGCCCCTATTTTTTTCTCCTCCACCTGTTGTTCTGGCCTACATACCAAGACTGCCTTTCTCTTAGGCATCCTGTCTATATCCTCTTTGTATCTGTCTGTCTTCTCATGACTGTGTTCTATGATTATTTTCCTTTACTTTTCATATTTATTTTCCTTATGTCTTGACAGGCACATCCACAGACATTTTTAGTGTTGAGTACATATCTTTGGAACTAAAGCATTTTGTTTCTCAACATTTGGGACTGTAGATGTTGTCTTAGAATAAGAATTAGTCATTCTATTATACTTTCTGATGGGCAATTAGAAGAAAAGTGAAAAACAGGCAGCTCTGTCCAGGGATGAGTATGATCAAGGATGCCTTCAGGAATAGAGCGACATGGAGCATAACGGGCCAGAGAAGCAAATTATCTTTTCCGTACCAGTTTTTATATAATCATGAGATGAGGATCCATATGCTAGATATGGACATACCATAGAATCTTGAAAAAAACTTGTAGTAATGCAAACCTAGATTTTACAGTAACAGAGGCCTGAAGTAAAACTCATTTCTTTTCCTTACTGACTGTATTCTCTTAAGGCAAGTCGCAGCTACTGTGAACCTGTTTCCTCCTTCCCAAAGTGAACACAATAGTACCGTACTTTAACGTTGCTGATGTGCTAGAAACAATGCGTATAAAGACTGTTGTAAGATTGAAATTGTTCTTCTATTTATTTTTATGATTTCCCGTAGATAGTTATTGATCAGAAGAGGTGAGATAAATGACAGTAGTGTGACATTTCCGATGAAGGCCAGACGCTTATTTTAATGCTTATGCTTGTTTCTTCATTTTCTCAATATATACTTGATGCACTAAAATAACATCAGAAAAGTGTTCATGCTAGGTTTTGAATTTAACCTTGGCAAGTTTGGTAACTTTTTTTTCACTTTAAATTTTTCGTTTGTCTAAAATTCTGAGCATTTGAGTTCCTTACATGGAAAGCAGTTTCAGAAAATTGCTCCACTAAACCAGTATGTAGCTCTGAGACTTCATTTCTGTAATTATAATAAAAAAAAATAATACTCTTATTCTTGCATAGTGATTTACAGTATGCCAACATCTTTACAGTGGTATAGTGTAATCAGAAGATATATCTACAGTTTTCAGAGAAAAAAAAAAATGGAGAAAAAAGCGAATTATTCAAAGCCACAGGGTTTTTGAGTGGAGAATTCAAGACAAACTCCATACTTTATTAAGCTTTTTTCCCCCTATACTGCATAACTTCCTTGTTCCTTGGACTTCTGTAGTCTTTGATTCTGTTTGGTAGAGAGGTAACATCCCCTGGATTACTAGATTGGTAGAATAATACTTTCATGTTTATTTCTTGTATGCTAAAACAACATCATGTATGCTTTCTCCACATGAAAGGGACCTTGTTTGAAAATCAGTGGGATGCTAATTTTATACTACTCATAGTTTGCCTTGGCATTTGATTGGAAACCAGTGTTTATAGCACTTTTCCGAAACCAGAATTATTTTTCATATGACAGAAAAAAAAGTCATATTTTAAAAGATCACTAAAATCAAAGAAATAAGGAAAAAAAATTTTTTTAAAGAAATAAAATTCCTTTATTTATTTTTCTTAAGCTATGCTGCTATTTGAAAATAGTAAAATTTACTATGAATATCAACTTTTATAAATTGTTCCAAACTTTTGAAAGCCTCAATTATTTTCATTAAATTTCTGATATCATTTCATGTTTTTATGAAGCATCTGAAAGAATCACTGATCATTGTCTTTGTGTAAACATTTGTCTTTCACTCCTCTTAACAGAAAAACTCCAAAACTGGCCACCTAAGCAAAAATATTTTTAGGGTAACTTTATTTTGTCATTATTTTTCCTGAAGCATTAATAGAAATTTCTAAGTAAGAGAAGGGGTATTTGATGTGTTACAAAGTGCTTTTTAAAATGTAAGTATATTGTATGGGGTATTGGTAATTTGCTGCACTGATCTCATTTTTTTCAAAGTTAACATGTATAATATATTTCGCAGGTGTAGGTGAATAATCTTGAACCAATTCACTCATCATGGGAAATGATCTTAGGGACTTTTAAAATCCCATAAAATATAGGAACTTCCATAATATATCCAAAAATGCTCATTTAACTCTTGCTTGAAGATGTCTGTGGTTCTCAGTTCTTCAAAGAAAGTCGTTACATTCCTCTTTGAATATGAAAGAATGCCTTATTTCCATAATCATTAGGGAGCTTTTTCTTATGTTCAACTGAACTTTATCTCCCTGTAATTCCAACTCATTGGTTCCCACTTTCATCTATGGAACTATACAGATTGTTGTATTCTGTTTCTACATGATATTCCTCCAAATATCAAATATTAAATTTCCAGATTTAAAAATTCTTTCTAAAAAATAACACCCAGAACTGAACACAGTGTTCTACATCACCTAACAAATGCAATGGGTGACAGCACTATTCTCTTTTCTATGGACTATGGATACATATTAGTGCTAAAGTCATTGTCCTCCAGCCCCTCTGCTGGTCAAAATTGGGTAAATTAACAACTATACTGCTACTCCTTGTCAGTTATTATGTGTCAGATACTACATAGAGCAGTTTGACATATTTATATAGCAACCATGTTAGTTGAGTTATTTTTATTCGTGTGATACAGACAGGGAAACCAGTGCTTCCCAAGGTTATTTAACTACAGAGGAGATTGATTGAAAGCCTGAACTCTTTCATGTCCACTAGACAATATTGTGTTCCTGAACTAAAATACTGAGGACTTTATCACATGATCAGTGGTCTCAGATAGGTACTGCTGGCAAGAGTGATTTCCTCGGAAGACTAGATCTGTGCTGTGGCTTTGGGCTAGATGCCTGGCACCTGATCTTCAAGTCTGATTCTCCATTCCTCCCAAATTGTGATTTATGCTTTAGCCTTTTAGAAAAATTGGTTTCGTTTTAATCAGATATTTTTAGGATAACCTTTATAGTATGTCTTTGTTTTTATTTCTTAATCAGCCAGAATTTGATTCTGTTTACAACTAAGACTGATAGACTTATCTGAAGGACGTTATGCTATGATCAAGTTGTATTATATCATGGCACTTTTCTTGTCTTTCTATCCAGTAATCTTATTAAACATGAGGTTAACTTGGTTTGTTCCATGAGAACTACATTCTTTACTAAGTGCTTACCAACTGTGTTTGATAAGTAAATTCATCTACAATTTTTCTGGGAATTATAATAACAAACAAAATTTATTTTAATTACTTTAATATATCACTTCCCCATTCTGAAAATTGTGAAAGTATGTAGCCATTCTCAGACTTCTGTCAGTAATTACTGACATAATATTGGTAACATTTTATGTATGACATTTTGACACTTTGATGTCAAAAACTAGTTGTCACATTAATCTGATAAGAAAAATGTATTTTTTTCTGATCGTTTTAGGAAGGAAACAAGTTAAACATCTGCTTGTGTAATCAGTATATCTGACAACAGCCTTGCTCTATCAACACTTTCTCTGACAATGACATTATCTTTTAGTCATTTTCCAAACAATTCTCATTCCCACCCTTATTCCCACCCCTCTTCCCTTCTTGTATTGCCAATCCTACACTTAAACAAAGGCCAAGATAAAGTCTAGTCTTCACCATGAAACTTCACTCTTACCACCTCCATCAATAACTGATTTCTCTGATTTCTAGTAGCCCTAATAATTCATATCATGCTACTTGACACTTGACTTTAAACTGGCTGATATGATTCTCTGGATATATCAAATGTGTCACACTCCACATAGATTGTAAGAACTTTTAAAAGGAAGAAGCTATTGTCTTTTTCCTGCACTATTTCTGCATCTATTTCTTTATGGGAACAATGAGATCCTTAATCTTTACACGTTAGCCATCTATTTCATTAGACTGCTTAATTATGAATTTTTCTGAAGAAGCTACAAACCTATCTTTGTATAAATTCAATGTGTGAAAAATGACTTGCATTGATATACTTTTTGACTATAGTAGTTCTAAAAACTATTTCTTTTTCTTCTTTTTTTCTTCATGACCTAGGAGTGTTTATTTTGGATACATTGTGGAAAAAACCATTTTTTATTTGTTTTTAGATAGTGTAATAGAGATCTTGTAGACTGGCTGCCATGCTCCCAGTGGGGGGTCCTGGCAGCTGTGACTGTTCTGGGTGACTTCATTTTCCTGGACGTAGCTATCTGCAATTGGTTTAGACACCTGGATGGAACAGGAATTTTGGATTAAGAATTCAAAGATACTAGTCAATTTGGGGTCTTTTCTAAACAGAAACTTGCAAACTACAAACGTGCTGGGTAAACATTTTCCCCATGTGAAAGAGGAGCAAGAAAAGACTTCAGGTTAGAGAGTGGAATTTAAGATACTCAGAATGAATCAGATTTGAAAGACTCTGTGATCCTAAATAGTGAGGGAGGAAGGAGAGGAAGAGGGGGATAAAATGAGTGAGAAGGATCAGAGGGACTGCAGAGGAATTGCCTTAATTTCTGATATCTTTTTAGTTCTCTCCCCTCCAAGGTGACCTTCACCTGAGGTCCATGAGCTACAGCTTTAGTTTTATCACACATTTTTTTTTTTTTTTTAAAGCTAACTTAAGTAGTTTTCTGTTACTTGGAAATCAAAGAACTTTAACCCAGACATGCAGCCAGGGATGTAAGATAGGGAGCAGGGGAAGTAAATTTCAAAGTTAAAGGAAGATAATTTAATAGAGTTATGCTTATATTAATATGGTAATAGCTTCTGTTTAATTTGGAAAACTTTTTAGTCTGAATCACAAAGCAAGGGGCTTCAGATCTTTTCCTCTTCTGCAGGTATGAGTGGAACATAGAGGTAATTCAGTACCTGCCCGTAAAGACACACCTGAGGACTGAAATGATGCACAAAGAGACAGTTCCAAAGTTTTAAAGGTGGTTAACATTCTGCAGAGTGAACAGAAAGCAAAGGACTATATTATTTATCTAACTGGAGTTATAACAGCATTTAGAATCTGAATTCTGAACAGCTGCAAACCCAGAGTCTGGAAATTATTTTCACTTAGTGTAATGCACTGATATAATGTACAACCTCCCATTCCAACAGAGAACCCACTGGTTCTAGGAGAATATGAGATGTTGAGCTAATCAAGGAGATAATCTAAGCTGAGTCATTAGAAAGAAATGATTCTATAGTTTTGCTAGGAATTTCACTTATTCCTTAGTGAGACATAATCACACTGCATAGAATTAGCAGATTTCCATGAAACTGACTCAAGTTAACTGCATGGTTGATATTCTATTGTAGGAATATAGTCTTTCTCACAGAATTATTTTGGTGTTTTATATATGAGGTTTGTTTTGGTTTTTTTTTTTTTTGTTCTTTTCAAATACATCTAAGATAAATGACACATAGTTTCCCTTTAAACGATCCTAGAAAGGCAGATATTCCAAAATGTACTCTTACAGAGCAGCCTTTATTAGAGCTTATTCCTATCTAGTTGTCTCATATTACATATGTAAACCTTTTCTGCTTTCAATTTTAAGAATCCATGAGAGTACTAAAATCAAATAGTTCAGACTGATGTCTTGCTAGTCCTAGAGGAGAATTTTGTCCCTAGGCCTGATTCATTGTTTCTTAATCAGGAGAAGTCTGTATATAAAGTAGAATGCAAAGCAATATTCTTACAAATGGCGAAACACTTTTGATTATTAAAATATAGTTATCTGTATGGTTTTGCTCACTCATAATCTCATGGCAACATTTGCTTCTCATTAGTTGGCATTACTGTTATAATGCTTAAGGCTATTCACAGCCCATCTGCACACAGGAATAGTATTGCAGATCACAATTGATGGCAGGAATTAGGCTGTTTTCCATTTTGTACACCTGTGCAGTCCATCCAAATTGGATAGAATCTCTAACTCTAATGCTAAAGATTTTTTTCCAAAACTTTATGCTAACTTCATTAACAGTTAGTATTACCCCAAAGCATCAATCTTTTTTTAGAGGTTTGGTGAAGGCAGGAATGAATAAACAATAAGACTGTGTTTGTTTTTCTTCCCCTAACTTAATAAAGGCCAGGCATCATATGTAGCAGTTTAAAGAATCCTTTCTTTGATAAACAAAATAGTTGTATCAGCATATGCAATAGATGATAGAATGGTATCTCAACAAGAAAGGTGGGAGATTACCTAACTGAAAGATGGATTAAATGAGAAGAATGGGATGCAGATGCAGAAGCTATCAATAATATTATTGCCTTTTAAACCAGGCAAGTGAGGTGTAGAAGGGAGAGGAAGAAAGCCATTTCTCATTTTAAAAGAATGGAGAAGAATACTTAGCCCTAAGCTGAGGATCTGGAACAAAACACGAAATAAACGTTAGATGAAGGAATGAATAAATGAGGAATGGACAAAAATGAATGAATATATGAATGTACCTTCCTAGTCCATTCAGCTAAAAGAAATGTGTAAGCATTGAATTTCATCTATGTTCAGTGACAAAAGTTTGCACGGATATTGAACACAATATTAGCAGTGGAACTTAAATAAATGCCTTTTATCTATTAATTTATCATAGTTTGTTTATCAGCATTTTTCAACGGCTTGTTTTAACATTGTGAGATGAGTGTAAATGAATAAAACACTTCTTCCCTTGAAGAAATTTTCATTATTCTAAAGATATTATGTAATTATATACAAATAATACAATTATAATTGAAGTAATCAAAGAAGAGGAAGGAATGGATGGTCAGAAAGTGAGCTGAGAAATATGGAAACACTGAAATAGTTAAATTTGTACTGTAAACAGACTTGTTTTCTTTAAGTTTTTCAATTCACTTTTAAATACATTTTTTTTCTATTGTATAAGTAATATGCATTTAATTTAGAAATTTTTCATAAGGTAGACAATGAAGCAAATTAAAAACACCACTCATAATCTCACCCAACCCATCGATCTTAACACATATGTATATTGACTTTTAAAATATGCATGCTTAGGAAGAATACCACAGCAATATTTAA
The DNA here is from genome assembly GCF_009873245.2 of Balaenoptera musculus. Taxonomy (NCBI): domain Eukaryota; kingdom Metazoa; phylum Chordata; class Mammalia; order Artiodactyla; family Balaenopteridae; genus Balaenoptera; species Balaenoptera musculus. The sequence continues at coordinate 26,608,992 of NC_045791.1, read as the reverse complement.
AACCCCACAACACTTATAATACCCCAAAATTTCAGTTATGTTTACTAAATGGTTAGTTAAATTTGATGTAACCAAACAATAAACTACAAGGCAACTATTAAAGGGATATTTTAAAAGCATATACGGCACTATGGCAAGATGCAGATAACAAATGCACATTATGCTTACAGTGTCATACATTTATATCTATATTTATATTTCTATCTATATGTGTATTATTTATCTACCTATCTATGACTGAAAAGTCAACACAGAACAGATAATAACTTACTAGAAGTAAAAGGGCATGCTTTCAACCAAAAATTCAGAGAATGAATAAAAAGGAAAGATTATCACTGTTGGTTGAGACTTGAATTAGTGGTCTGGGAAATCAAGTAGAAGAACGTCTCAAAATACAGAGCAAAAATATAAAGAGACAAAAATCATGAAGTGGAAGAAAAGAGGCAAGAAGAATAGATATAGAAGACATAACATATGAATAATAGAGGTTTCAGAAGGAGAAAAAAGAACAGATGGAGGAGAGACAGTAATTAAACAAATAAACAAGAAAATTTCCCTGGTGTGAAGAAACATTTGAGTCTGCAAATTAAAATTGTTCAGTGAATTCCAGGCAGGACTGGTGGAACACAGACCTGGGTATATCCTGGCAAAAATCCTGAACTCTCAAGGTTAAAGAAGAATCCTCTTGTCTGCCATACAGAAGGCTGAAGTTATATACCAAAAAACCTATAATTTTTCATCAGTGACACCAGATATTACAAGAGAATATAGTATTGATTCTTGAGAGAAACAGACAAATCCAAGAATCTTCTTCCCAGGTAAGATAGCTTTCACTTGGCAATGAAATATTGGAGAATATGTAAGACTTCATAAACTATATTAGCCTCATATTTAATATTCAAGCAAAAGTTCTTAGCAAACAAATAAATCAGATCAGTGATCTCAGTGCAAGGAAGAGGAGAAACAATATACTAGTGAGTGGTGGGTAAGGGTGGTAACTAATTATATATAATCAGTCCTAGTTATAGTTTCTTAAAGGAGAAGATACAAACTGCTGTAAAGGAAGTAAAAGTACTAAACAATTACAGCAAAACCCGCTGAATGGGGATGGAGTAGAAGAGGAAGTAAAGTACTTCACATAGTTTCCTCTCTTTGTAGGGTTGTGAGGAAGTAAAAGTATTTTCAAAGTCTTATTTTCTTATTTTTTTCTACGGGGAGAAAAGAGTGTAAGGAGAGAGTTGGTGTGGATAAATTGTTGGTGGTTTTTAATACAGTGGCTGAAGATGTATATTTTGTCAGGAGTGCTAGTTAAAGAAATATAATCACCATTGGAAAGCAATCAAGCCAAATCTGTTAGTAGTTATAGCAAGTGTGAATGGGTGACGTTTGTATTGAATGGAGGGTCCTACCTGACTTCCTATGTTATCTGCATTTCTATTAAAAAAGGGGGGAGAAAATAAAATTCTAATTCTAATTCATATTCACTCAGAAATCTTGGGAAGCTATTCTAATTGAGGTCTTAAAGAAAGAATATTTGTTAAGACATTTCTTAGAGCTTTCTGTCCCTTACTTCTCTTAAAAATCCTGCTAAAAACAAATTATTTCTTTACCATCCCATATATACTATCTAAATAAAAATAGAAAATTCAGGAACAAAATATGGTAACTTTCCTTTCAAAAATGAAGTCCTAAGCAAGGATCTCACTCTTCCTATAGAAAACGATCACCAGTGTCCCTGTATAGAAATAAAAGAAAGCTCTGGTTTCATCATTTTCACAATAAAGACAATGAAAAATGAAAAAAAAAATTCTAATAGGGAACTTTAATATGTTTGACCAAAGTATAAATGTTTCCGTAGATTCCATTTAATTAAATAATTATTGATTCAACAAAGTTTTATTGAGTGACAGTTATGTGCATAGCACTGTGATTGTTTTGGAAACAGAGATAAAGGATATGATCCTTCTCCTTAAGAAATATACACATACACACAAACACACATACACACACACACACCAACACACTATAATCCTGTAAAATAGGTGCTAGAAACAATGGTGACTAAATGCAAGCTTTTTAATAAGTAGGTTAGAAAAGTCTTCAGAGAACAAGAACCACTTTGAGAAGAGCTTGAAGGATGAGGAGGAATATTCCCTGGAGTCTACAATGGGAAGAGCATCTGTGAAACCACAGAAGTAGGAATCAGCTTGAGGACATTGAACTTTACTGCATTGTGTACGGAGGTGATATAGGGTTAAAAGGGAAGACCTAAGTGAGATGCTATAGGGGAGGTAGAGGCTTGGCTCCAGCCTGCCTGTGGGTCACGCTGAGGGTTTGCACTTTCTTCTGTAAGCAATGGAGAGCGATTGATAAGCATTAATCAAGTTCTTCCTTATTTAGACCTGTGTCTTAGTCCCAGATTCCAATTGTGGATAAACTATTGTGGTATTTTCAGATCTGAACATTAAGATAACTCTTTTTAGTAGTTAGTATTGGTTTTAACCAAAGTAAAGTAATGAGTTAAACTCAGAAATCTGAATTGTAGAGTTTGATATTTGTTCTAATAAAAAGTTTTCAAAAGATATAATACACTTTCTAGTAGCAGTGGCCTCTTAATTTGTATAAGCCTCTCTCACTTCTGGAAATAATGCCAAGAGGAAGGAAAACATTTATGACAGTTTATTTTTTCAGTCTAAGACCCACTTATTTACATATTGAAATGTCTCCAAAATCAGGATGTGTCTTCTAATCAATATCGGTTTACAACTTTAATCTCAGATTTGTTTTTTTCCCTTTTTTCAGCACTATATAAGATAAGAATGCATCCTCTCAGATTTAGAGGAGTTGCTGTATCTGGTGAGCAGCCTTGATGTATTTAGCCTCTACAGTTCGGAGCGAAGTTTTCACTCAAGTGTAGTCTCTAAAATTTGGTTGGAGAGTGTAGAGTCCACTGTTAACAACTCTACAGGTCTGATTTCTTATATTTTTTCAAACAGAATAATTGTGTATTATTCACATGTGCTAGCTAAAAATTCAGAAAGACTCTTACATTTTTATATTAGATAAATTTAAGAGAAAAACATAAAATTAAATCAAAACATAATTCTTAAAATTGAATGTGAGGGGGCTTCCCTGGTGGTGCAGTGATTAAGAATCCGCCTGCTAATGCAGGGGACATGGATTGAGCCTTGGTCTGGGAAGATCCCACATGCTGCAGAGTAACTAAGCCCGTGCGCCACAACTACTGGGCCTGTGCTCTAGAGCCTGTGAACCACAACTGCTGAGCCCGCGTGCCACAACTACTGAAGCCCGCACACATAGAGCCCACGCTCCGCAACATGAGAAGCCACTGCAATGAGAAGCCTGCGCACTGCAATGAAAGAGTAGCCCCCACTCGCCACAACTAGAGAAAGCCTGCGCACAGCAATGAAGACCCAACACAGCCATAAATAAATAAATAAATTTATAAAAAAAAATTGATTGTGGGAATAAGACTACATGAGGGGGAAATGCATAAGTAAATATGATATTTTAACCCAATATACAGAATTTTTGGTTTTATTCTGGTAAGTTTCTATAATATATAATGAATCTAAAATGTTCAAAGCACTGTTACCTGCTGGGTGCAAGAAATATAATAAATCATTGCAAAATCGCAAGTTATTAATACCTTTTAGTTGAAAAATTTCACTGCATATTCATACCTCATGAATTGATAATGATTCATCAGCTTGCAAATGTCTCACTTTTTGTGTAAAGTCTATTTGTCAGAAGGGTTAGAAAATAAGCAATATGAAAAAACTAGTTTAAATATTTCAGTAGAATTAAAATAAGCCCAAAGCTAACATTTATGTTTATGTGCACAAAAATCATTGTTGTTTGAGGGTTTTTACAACTTTTTTCTTCTGTTGAAAACACATATTGGCTGACATATCAAGATATATATTTTATAAAATATCTGATTATTCTATTTGATGTCCTGAAAGCTTTAAAGTTTGTCTTTTTTCTTTAACTTACATCTCTTTTAAAGAAAATAACTGTGATCCTCCTATCTCTGTAGGGAAAGTGTCAATGAAGTGCAAATCTGAACTTCTGAAAATGTTTTTTTACCCGTAAAGCATTTTGTCAGAAGTGATTCCCTCCACAGAGTTCATAAAAGGGGACAGAAGCCACAGAAGGGATTATAGATTAGTAAAATATTATTTGCTATCTGTATATGTGTTCAACATTGAATCATTCTATACCTAGACTATCAATATTGTTTTATTCCATAACAAATCAGTGACAAGGCAATGACTGTCTTCAAAGAAGAAGCCTTGAGACCTAAGAATCAAATAATTTTGGACCTAAGAGACTCCCTCACCATAAGACTGCCCTCCTACTAATATACAGTGAAAACATCTTTTAAATTGGTTTAAGTAGAAATACAAGATAATCAGTATACACCATGGAACCAGGAATGTAATAGGTGCTCAGTAATTATTTGTATAATTAGATAATTTATTAACTCACTTCTGTTTGAAATTATCTCTAGCATATTCTAGCTTATCATAATAATCACAAGAAAAAGAACCATGATAATGAGTGTTTTCACAAGTTTTTTTTTTTTTAAAGCAAATACAATATAATTAACCATAACGTAGCATCAATTTTATACTTTAGTTTACCTGACCACTGTCTACAACTCTTCTGGATTTTTAAATGCTTGATACAATGTAGATCATAGTATGTTAAGGGGAGAGAGAGAGAGAGAGAGAATTTTTTTAAGATTAAAAGGATAGAGTAGATATGGCAGGAACACTGTTGATTTCCTATCCGTTATCTGCTCCCTCTGTTTCTTCCTTTTTATTGGAACATTAGTTCTAGCTTTATAATACTTGGCTATAATAAATATCTAATTCAGGTATTTATGTGTTGACTGTGTATTTCAGATTAGGGATGATGATTGGGCTAAACCTGTTATTTTCAAACTTTAGCATGCATTGCATTCACCAGGGGGACTTGCTAAGATACAGATTGCTGGGTCCTACCCTCAGTGTTTCCTAATTCAGTTCATCAGAAGTGGGGCCTGACAACTTCCATTTTTAACTAGTTCCCAAAAAGGTGCTGAAGAGAATACAATTTAAGAACCACTAGTCTAAGCCAATAATAGTAATTCCTAGTGCTACACAGATAGATAGTAGAAACCTGAATATTTACACATACTGTTTGATGACCATTGTCCATTCTAATTAGTAATGTCCTGTTCTAATTGGTAGGTGACCAAGCTACACTGGTTGTTAAATATTTAAATATCACTCCCAAATAATTCATTTGTTTCTTTATTGGCTTAGAAAAGTACATGGGATCCAATTCTGTCTAATAGTAATGAGAAGAGGTCATGGGAAGAAAGACACATTTCTGGATCTGGGTGTTGTAATGAGAGATGCGTGGGAAGAAAGACACATTTCTGGATCTGGGTAGTGTCTTCCACCTTCCTGTGATACCTGGAAATATTGGCTAACTTTGGATCAAGAAGGGAGTTAGCTTAAGAAGATAAGCTAATTACTGCAAAAGGCTAAGCAGAGACATGGAAGGAACCTGGGACTTGCTGATATTGTTGAGAGATCTATTGGGGGAACCACCCAACCTTCATATTTTTTGTTACATGAGATCATGTGTTCTTATTTTTTTAAGCTCCTTTTCATAGAGTTAGTCTTTTCCTTGTAGCCAAAATCATCCTAACTGATACAATGGATTATCCAAATATATGTTAAAAAGTACTATATCTCTTGACCAGAGAGCAAAATGTGAAAGAAGAAAACAGGAAGATAATTATTAATAAGATTAAAAGTCATTAGTTTCAAATAATTGTACACGTATTCAATAGGAAAAAAATCCACTTAATCATTTAATGATTGCAAATACTATGTGATTTATTTTAATTTGTTTGTATTTTCAAAAAAAATTCTAACAAAGAATAATAGATGTGATCATTGTCTTTTTGAAAGACTAGGTAAAACTTGTAAAATAGTAGTTTTTTATTTAAATCAGACTTTAATTTGTCAAAAATATCCCCTACTGCTAATTATTTTGGGGTAAGATGAATTTAGGCAAATAAATATCACCTCTTGGAAATCAGTATAATTTTTGATATTTCATAATTTGAACAAAAATCAGTTACTTCTATTGCTAACGTTTAAAAATATTACTTATAGATTCCTCTATATTAGAAACTTGCCTCTTTTTTTTCCCCATTACCACTCATGTATAGTTTTAATATTTCTGGGCAGGAGGTATCAGGTTTTACACTGACTACTGTCTGTCATTGAAAAATGATCCTGGCAAAATTAAAGAATAGATGCAGGGCTGACCTGGAAACAATGGGACTTTTAAGGTACAAGAAAGCTAGTAAGCCCAGTTGATTGACATACAGTACCAAAACCGCCATATTTCATCCTGAGTAGAAATAATGCCTCTACTCTTGCCCTCCTGAGTTCACAACCAATTGAAATGTAGATATGGATCAAACATTTGGAGATCAAGCTTATATTTATAGTTACTGCTAATAAAGTTGATTGAAGAACATGGTTTTGAATCAACAGGGAAAGTGGGCTAACTCCCGTAAATTCAGCAGATTCATTTACCCAGTTATTGACCCAGCTGGACAACCATATCCTGCCCCAAAGGAACAGGCAAAATGCAGCCTCTTCACAGGAAGGCAAATGTGGAAAGAGATCAGGATACAAAGGAAGTTTCTTCTGCCACAGTCATTCGTCAGATAGGCCATTCCTCCCCGGGGGGGAATGAGTGAGGGCATGGTGCAGCTGGAAATATTTCTTCCATTACTTTTTTCCAGTTGGGCAATGGAGTAAAATTTTGCTGTCCTCTGTATGTGCAGGAGGAATAATGAATAAGTAACCTGCTCTGTACCCCTATCCAATACTTTGTAGTTTCCTGTCTCTTGTTAGAGACAATTAGGTTTTTAGTCAATCAAAAACATGACTGGTCCCATAGCAAGAGAAATCAGCAGTTCAGCAGGTTTCTCCATGATATCTAGTACTGCTCTTTTTGGGGGAGTATTTTTCTGGGGACACTAGTGTTCAGTTTACCTTTCATCACAAGAAAGTTCTAAAATAGGTCATAAAATGGCATTAGTATAATTAACTCCAAGTCACAAACTGTATTCCTTATTCTAATCCGCATCTCAGATTGTTCCCTAGTACCTTGCACATAAGAACTTATCAGAGATTTTGCAACACAAATGTCAAACACATCAGGATGCCCATGATTTGAATTAAATTCTGAGAAAGAAATTAAGAACCCAAAATGTAATTTTCTTTCCTTAGAAAGTGAGAGTAAAATGTGATCAAAGTCCAAAGTAATTAATTACAGATTAAAAAAAAATAAAGTCTGAAAAAATTCCCCAATTGATTGTTCTGCTCTGTCTCAGCCAGAAATGGATTTATTTTTTTGAAACCTGAGTAGGTTTGGGGTTCTTCCAGAGTGAGCTCTCTCTAAACAGACTAGGTGCAGTTTCTTCAGTACTTTCAAAATTTGAATTAATCTAACCCACATTTCACAGACGTTCTTTAATTTTTTAGTAATTGGATAAGCTAGGTGCACAGTACAAACCCCTATCATAAATTTTAGAAATACAAGTCACTCCCCAGTTGCTAGAGTCTTGTCCTAGGCAAAAATAATGTTCCCAGATGCAGTACTACATGTTAACCAGACAGTTGATGTTCATCCTGCAGAAAAGCACAAGCGGGTCTTACTGATATCTGTGGGAAGGATCAAGCCACAAAAGCTTTTTAAGGGTCAGCCTCACTGGTCAGCCTGTCACAGTTGTCCAGAGATCATAACTTATGAACTAAAACTCATTTAGGAATAAATATCTTTTAAAAAAAAGACTATTTATGACACTACAGTTACCTTATTTAATGTTTCCTTGGGGAAAAATTACCTTTGTATATTGTGTTTACTCTCTGAGTGTGGTCACTGAGACACTCTTACTTTTTTTGCAAAGTTGAGTAATTTGTAATTTGACAACTCTAGTTACCAGGACTTACTTGATATGCCTTCCTGGCCAACATATTCAAAATCTCTTAATTTCTGTTTCCCATTGGCTCTGTGTCTGGTACTTGGTCATTTCAGTCTCCTCTTTGAGATCTTGCCTTTTCTTTCTGTGTCATAACTTTGCCACCCATTCATTTTTTTCATTCATAGCAATAACTAAAACAGCTACCCCCTGTTTTATCGCATCTTTACCAGCACTTAAACCCAGGAACATCTTTAGTATTTCTTATTTATTTCAGCCTTGTCCTTTAAGATTATGACCTTTCTTTTAAAAAAATCTCTTTTTAATCTTCTTTCCTCTGATATTTTTACTATTCTCACATCACTCCTGGCCTGAGAGTTGTTCCAATATATATTTTTAAAACCAATCCAGTTACCATTTGAATACCTAAGCAAATCTGTTTGATAGAAACTGAGGTTTCCAAAACAGGTCTATGTAATTGCTTTATTCATGTTTTAGTGTACAATAACTTCATTAAGCTAGTTCCTTCCTCAAAGAAGACCAAGTACTGTATTCTCCATATCAGGTCTTCATAATGGGGTATGTGAACTCCATTCTAAGTGCCCATAAAACTGCATTAACCCACTGTGGACAATCCCATGTCAACTGAACTAATTTAGGTGAAAGCCTAAATAAAACAACCCACATGCCTACCATAAACTTTTTTTAAAATTTTTTATAATGACTAGTTTCATAAGTAAGTCTCTAAACAAAAGGGATTGAGAAGGGCATTTACTAAGCCATCACTTTTGCCAAACTGTATTTAATAGTGTTTTAAGTACAACACATTTAAATACCCTTTAAATTTGATCTTCCTTTAGTGGAGTCAGACAAGAAATTCATTCATAGAAATTTGGAAACATACTTTCACTTCAAAGAAATGCATACTAAAATGTATGCTTTTCTTTCATGTGGTCTTATAGTAATTCTCTCGAAAAACATAGACAATTTGTTTGTTTGTTTGTTTGTTTTATTCAAACAAAGTCACAAAAATTATAATCCTCATCAGTTCACTCAGTCCCATGTAATTAATTTTTTTCATCTTGATCTTTGGTTCGCACTTCTATGAATTCATCAGTTTTCCATTAGAGTTCTGAAAATGTTTATTCATTCAGTTCAGCAGTATAGTCAGTTACCAGAAACCTGTACTTGTCAGAGTCTTTTCCATGAATTCCTTGAAGATGAAACCCTTTTATAGGAACATTTTTGCAAAAGCATCAGAATACACCCAGAACTGTCTGTAAATGACAAAAGACTTAAAAATGACCACAGTTAAAGATTTGATGAAAGTTCATAATAATACAATTGACAAGGAAATTTAGTTATTTCTGAGATATACATTTTAATATAATAACTAGAATTATGACTTATTAACATTATACCACAACATATAAGATTTTTAGGAATTTCATGTAATGTCTGAAACATTTATATTAACATATTTCCATATAAATAACCCAAAGAAAGTTTAGTATTAGTTTTTTGTTTTGTTTTGTGTTTTGTTTTTTTTTTAATTTTTTAATTTTATGTTATTTAGTTTTTTATACAGCAGGTTCTTATTAGTCATCAATTGTATACACATCAGTGTATACATGTCAATCCCAATCACCCAATTCATCACACCACCATCCCCACCCCCCGACGGCTTTCCCCCCTTGGTGTCCATACGTTTGTTCTCTACATCTGTGTCTCAACTTCTGCCCTGCAAACCGGTTCATCTGTACGATTTTTCTAGGTTCCACATACATGCGGTAATATACGATATTTGTTTTTCTCTTTCTGACTTACTTCACTCTGTATGACAGTCTCTAGATCCATCCACATCTCAACAAATGACCCAATTTCGTTTTTTTTCTGGCTGAGTAATATTCCATTGTATATATGTACCACTTCTTCTTTATCCATTCATCTGTCGATGGGCATTTAGGTTGCTTCCATGACCTGGCTATTGTAAATAGTGCTGCAATGAACATTGGGGTACATGTGTCGTTTTGAATTATGGTTTTCTCTGAGTATATGCCCAGTCGTGGGATTGCTAGATCATATGGTAATTCTATTTTTAATTTTTTAAGGAACCTCCATACTGTTCTCCATAGTGGCTGTGTCAATTTACATTCCCACCAACAGTGCAAGAGGGTTCCATTTTCTCCACACTCCTTCCCAGCATTTGTTGTTTGTAGATTTTCTGATGATGCCCATTCTTACTGGTGTGAGGTGATACCTCATTGTAGTTTTGATTTGCATTTCTCTAATAATTAGTGATGTTGAGTAGCTTTTCATGTGCTTCTTGGCCATCTGTATGTCTTCTTTGGAGAAATGTCTATTTAGGTCTTCTGCCCATTTTTGGATTAGGTTGTTTGTTTATTTAATATTGAGCTGCATGAGCTGTTTATATATTTTGGAGATTAATCCTTCGTCTGTTGATTCGTTTGCAAATATTTTCTCCCATTCTGAGGGTTGTCTTTTCGTCTTCTTTATGGTTTCCTTTGCTGTGGAAAAGCTTTGAAGTTTCATTAGGTCCCATTTGTTTATTTTTGTTTTGATTTCCATTACTCTAGGAGTTGGATCAAAACAGATCATGCTGTGATTTATGTCAAAGAGTGTTCTTCCTATGTTTTCCTCTAAGAGTTTTATAGTGTATGGTCTTACATTTAGGTCTCTAATCCATTTTGAGTTTATTTTTGTGTATGGTGTTAGGGAGTGTTCTAATTTCATTCCTTTAAATGTAGCTGTCCAGTTTTCCCAGCATCACTTATTGAAGAGACTGTCTTTTCTCCATTGTATATCCTTGCCTCCTTTGTCACAGATTAGTTGACCATAGGTGCGTGGGTTTCTCTCTGGGCTTTCTCTCTTGTTCCATTGATCTATGTTTCTGTTTTTGTGCCAGTACCATATTATCTTGATTACTGTAGCTTTGTAGTATAGTCTGAAGTCAGGGAGTCTGATTCCTCCAGCTCCGTTTTTTTCCCTCAAGACTGCTGTGGCTATTCGGGGTCTTTGTGTCTCCATACAAATTTTAAGATTCTTTGTTCCAGTTCCGTAAAAAATGCCATTGGTAATTTGATAGGGATTGCATTGAATCTGTAGATTGCTTTGGGTAGTATAGTCATTTTCACAATATTGATTCTTCCAATCCAAGAACATGGCATATCTCTCCATCTGTTGGTATCATCTCTAATTTCGTTCATCAGTGTCTTATAGTTTTCTGCATACAGGTCTTTTGTCTCCCTAGGTAGGTTTATTCCTAGGTATTTTATTCTTTTTGTTGCAGTGGTAAATGGGAGTGTTTCCTTAATTTCTCTTTCAGATTTTTCATCATTAGTGTATAGGAATGCAAGAGATTTCTGTGCATTAATTTTATTGCCTGCAACTTTACCAAATTCATTAATTAGCTCTAGTAGTTTTCTGGTGGCATTTTTAGGATTCTCTATGTATAGTATCATGTTATCTGCAAATTGACAGTTTTACTTCTTCTTTTCCAATTTTTATTCCTTTTATTTCTTTTTCTTCCCTGATTGCCATGGCTAGGACTTCCAAAACTATGTTTAATAATAGTGGTGAGAGTGGACATCCTTGTCTTGTTCCTGATCTTAGAGGAAATGCTTTCAGTTTTTCACCATTGAGAATGATGTTTGCTGTGGGTTTGTCGTATATGGCCTTTATTATGTTGAGGTAGGGTCTCTCTGTGCCCACTTTCTGGAGAGTTTTTATCATAAATGGGTGTTAATTTTGTCAAAAGCTTTTTCTGCATCTATAGATATGATCATATGGTTTTTATTCTTCAATTTGTTAATATGATGTATCACATTGATTGATTTGCATATATTGAAGAATCCTTGCATCCCTGGGATAAATCCCACTTGATCGTGGTGTATGATCCTTTTAATGTGTTGTTGGATTCTGTTTGCTAGTATTTTGTTGAGGATTTTTGCATCTGTATTCATCAGTGATATTGGTCTGTAATTTTCTTTTTTTCTGGTATCTTTGTCTGGTTTTGGTATCAGGGTGATGGTGGCCTCCTAGAATGAGTTTGGGAGTGTTCCTTCCTCTGCAAGTTTTTGGAAGAGTTTGAGAGGGATGGGTGTTAGCTCTTCCCTAAATGTTTGATAGAATTCACCTGTGAAGCCATCTAGTCCTGGACTTTGGTTTGTTGGAAGAAATTTAATCACAGTTTCAATTTCATTACTTGTGATTGGTCCGTCCATATTTTCTATTTCTTCCTGGTTCAGTCTTGGAAGGTTATACCTTTCTAAGAATTTGTCCTTTTTTTCCAGGTTGTCCATTTTATTGGCATAGAGTTGCTTGTAGTAGTCTCTTAGGATGCTTTGTATTTCTGCAGTGTCTGTTGTAACTTCTCCTTTTTCATTTCTGATTTTATTGATTTGAGTCCTCTCCCTCTTTTTCTTGATGAGTCTGGCTAATGGCTTATCAATTTTATCTTCTCAAAGAACCAGCTTTTAGTTTTATTGATCTTTGCTATTGTTTTCTTTTTTTGTATTTCATTTATTTCTGCTTTGATCTTTATGATTTCTTTCCTTCTGCTAACTTTGGGTTTTGTTTATTCTTCTTTTTCTAGTTTCTTTAGGTGTAAGTTTGGATTGTTTATTTGAGATTTTTCTTGTTTCTTGAGGTAGGCTTGTATAGCTATAAACTTCCCTCTTAGAACTGCTTTTGCTGCATCCCATAGGTTTTGGATCATCGTGTTTTCATTCTCATTTGTCTCTAGGTATTTTTTGATTTCCTCTTTGATTTCTTCAGTGATCTCTTGGTTATTTAGTAACGTATTATTTAGCCTCCATGTGTTTGTGTTTTTTACATTTTTTTCCCTGTAATTCATTTGTAATATCATAGCCTTGTGGTCCAAAAAGATGCTTGATATGATTTCAGTTTTCTTAAATTTAGCAAGGCTTGATTTGTGACCCAAGATATGATCTATCCTGGAGGATGTTCTGTGTGCACTTGAGAAGAAAGTGTAATCTGCTGTTTTTGGATGGAATGTCCTATAAATATCAATTAAATCTATCTGGTCTATTCTGTCATTTAAATCTTCTGTTTCCTTATTTATTTTCATTTTGGATCATCTGTCCATTGGTGTAAGTGAGGTGTTAAAATCCCCCACTATTATTGTGTTACTGTTGATTTCCTCTTTTATAGCTGTTAGCAGTTGCCTTATGTATTGAGGTGCTCCTATGTTGGATGCATATATATTTATAATTGTTATATCTTCTCCTTGGATTGGTCCCTTGATCATTATGTAGTGTTCTTCCTTGTCTCTTGTAACATTCTTTATTTTAAAGTCTATTTTATCTGATATGAGTATTGCTATTCCAGCTTTCTTTTGATTTCCATTTGCATGGAATATCTTTTTCCATCCCCTCACTTTCAGTCTGTATGTGTCCCTAGGTCTGAAGTGGGTCTCTTGTAGACAGCATATATATGGGTCTTGTTTTTGTATCCATTCATCAAGCCTGTGTCTTTTGGTTGGAGCATTTAATCCATTCACGTTTAAGGTAACTATCGATATGTGTGTTCCTATGACCATTTTCTTAATTGTTTTGGGTTTGTTTTTGTAGGTCCTTTTCTTCTCTTGTGTCTCCCACTTAGAGAAGTTCCTTTAGCATTTGTTGTAGAGCTGGTTTAGTGGTGCTGAATTCTCTTAGCTTTTGCTTGTCTTTAAGGCTTTTGATTTCTCCATCGAATCAGAATTAGATCCTTGCCGGGCAGAGTAATCTTGGTTGTAGGTTCTTCCCTTTCATCACTCTAAGTATATTATGCCACTACCTTCTGGCTTGTAGCGTTTCTGCTGAGAAATCAGCTGTTAACCTTATGGGAGTTCCCTTGTATGTTATTTGTCTTTTTTCCCTTGCTGCTTTCAATAATTTTTCTTTGTCTTTAATTTTTGCCAATTTGATTACTATGTATCTCAGCATGTTTCTCCTTGGGTTTATCCTGTATGGGACTCTGAGCTTCCTGGACTTGGGTGGCTATTTCCTTTCCCATGTTAGGGAAGTTTTCAACTATAATCTCTTCAAATATTTTCTCTGGTCCTTTCTCTCTCTCTTCTCCTTCTGGGACCCCTATAATGCAAATGTTGTTGCGTTTAATGTTGTCCCAGAGGTCTCTTAGGCTGTCTTCATTTCTTTTCATTCTTTTTTCTTTATTCTTTTCCGCAGCAGTGAATTCCACCTTTCTGTCTTCCAGGTCACTTATCCGTTCTTCTGCCTCAGTTATTCTGCTATTGGTTCCTTGTAGTGTAGTTTTCATTTCAGTTATTGTATTGTTCATCTCTGTTTGCTTGTTCTTTAATTCTTCTAGGTCTTTGTTAAACATTTCTTGCATCTTCTCGATCTTTGCCTCCATTCTTTTTCCGAGGTCCTGGATCATATTCACTATCATTATTCTGAATTCTTTTTCTGGAAGGTTGCCTATCTCCATTTCATTTAGTTGTTTTTCTGGGGTTTTATCTTGTTCTTTCATCTGGAACATAGCCCTCTGCCTTTTTATGTTGTCTGTCTTTCTGTGAATGTGGTTTTTGTTCCACAGGCTGCAGGATTGTAGTTCTTCTTGCTTCTGATGTCTGCCCTCTGGTGGATGAGGCTATCTAAGAGGCTTGCGTAAGTTTCCTGCTGGGAGGGAAGGGTGGTGGGTAGAGCTGACTGTTGCCTACCATAAACTTTGATGTCCATTTGTTATTTTGGTCACCAAGTGCCGGTCTGTGTATTTTTCAAGGTCGTAGGCAAAGACCAAGTTGCTATGGTTTTAGAACACTAATACACTCTTTTTTTTCTGTTCTGAATTTAGAACTATTTACGTAGCAATTTCTAGGAGGCAAATAGATTTCAGCATGTCAGCTTTAATACTGATAAAGCTGATTGCAGAGCATATCTTTATATCTACAGTAAAAAGAACTAACACCATGTATTTCTCTGCAGTCTAAATCCTAGAACTTCCAACCCAAAGCACTAGCCAAGAATTGTCTCATACCTGGAATGGAAGAAAGAAAGAGAATGGATGTTATAACTTACATGGGGAATCTAAAAAATAAAACAAATGAATGAATATAACAAAGCAGATACAGACTCACAGGTATAGAGAACAAACTAGTGGTTACCAAAAGGGAGAGGAAAGCAGGGAGGGGCAAGATAAGGGTAGTGTACTAAGAGGTACAAACTACTAAGTATAAAATGAACAAGCTACATTTATTGTATGTATTGTACAGCACAGGGAATATAGCCAATATTTTATAATAACTATAAATAGAGTATAACCTTTAAAAATTTTGAATCACTATGTTGTATACCTGAAACTAATATAATATTGTAAATCAAATATACCTTAATAAAAAATAAAGATGGGCATTACCTAACACTGGCAAGGATACAGATCTGGAATTCTCACACTTTGATGGGGGCCATGTAAAATTGTACAACTACTTTGGAATAACTAGGTGATTTGTTGTAAATTTAATACACTGTTATTATACAAAGCAGTTATTCCATTCCCCATTATTTACCTAAGGGAAAGGGTAACCTATACCCAGAAAAGACTCAAAGAAAGTTCATAGCAGCAGGAACTGGAACAGCTCACTGCTCATCAACTCATGAATGATAAACAATCTAGTGTATGATTACAGTAAAAGGAACAGAATATAGATACACAGTGTCTCCTGAAACTCATTACTACCGTGCTGAGCAAAAGAAGGCAGACCCAGAAATGTTCATATGGCATGTGGCTCCACTGGTGTGGGTTTCTAAAACCTGAAAATCTAAACTGTTGCAACAGGCAGCAGATGGGTTGTCATCTGTAGATGGGCAAGCGATGATTGATTGCCAAGAGGCACGGGGGAACCTTCTGGAAGTGTTCTACATCCTGGTAAAGGTGGTGGATGTCCAAATATGTACATGTATGATTTCACTGAATTATATACTAAACTAGTAGATTTTATTGTATGTAAATTATACCTCTATAAAGCTGATTTTTTGTTTAAAAAATGTAGAAGCCAACTAGTAAAGTTATAAAATTTTACTTTTTGCCAAAGTAAACATATTTTAGATAACATATATTGCTTTGATTGATATTTTGGTATTTTGATAAAATATATACCAATTAGGGTTTTCAAGTCCTTCCTTTTACCTCCTTCCCTCCCTTCCTTCCCATTTTTTCCTTGTTCCTTCATATCTTTTAACATTTCTTTCACCTGTAATTTAAAATTGTGTATGTCAAAGTTTATCCCTGGTTGCAATACTTTTCTATTTAGACAGATCCTCATTAATTGATCTGCCTGTATTGTTCAATAGCCTCACTTATATTGCTGAAAACATAGTCTCTACATTAAAATCTTAATAGTCATCATAGTTGTATCAATTACAGTATTATCTTTAAGCAGATTGGGCTATTTGAAGGTTACCATGCATACATAAATATATTCTCCAGGTTTTATAATAGTACATTCATTATTCAGTTGAAAACAGTTTTTCTACCACTTCAAAGATTTCTTGAACTTTTGCCATCATTCTTATGTGGTTGTGGTTGTCCCTACAACGACCTTTTAGATGTCATTGCTTTGAGAACATGCTGTTTCACTGCAACAGCGTTTTTGAATACTAGACCTTAAAAGTCAATACTGTTCTTCCTCTGACCTCCTTGCCACATAGTAATGTGACACATGGGAAACATACATTGAGAAGTGAGGATCTCTGTTGAACATTAGAACAAAAATAACTATATTGGGTCTCCAGACATTAATTATTCTCAGAGACACAGTCCATCTTAGTGATCTTCAAACTGAGAGACAATTTTACACTTTAACATGATTGAGCATAGAAACATTTTAGACCTGGAGTGCAGTAAGCAATATTACAAATGGGTTGGGAAGGAGGAAAAAAAGACTTATGAACACATTTATAAATTAAATTGAGAATGGTAATATCCCCAGCTTTGAGACATTTTGGCTAAGCAATGCTATCTAATTCAAAATATGAAAGGAAAAAATAATTTACCCTCTTCTGCTCAGTCTATTAATACCCCAGGGGCAACTTGCTTTGTAAAGCAGATCAAAGCACTTTTACAAACAGATGTAGCTTGATCAAAGTCAACATAAATGATTTGGATTAACGCTCACCATAGGTAAAATAACAAGCAAATGTGTTGTTTGCTTTTTTATTTTTGCATAATGTTAGCTTATTTTAATCTTATCTGTATAAGTAAATATAATCAATTTACCTTGCCAAGTGGATACTATTTATGCTGATTATTGTAGATCCAGGCTTGTTATGAGTTCACATTAAATAATGCATATGAAAAGGGTTTTGGAAAATAGAAAACATTATACAAATGAAAGAGATTATTATGATTATAATCATCTTAAATAGTGAGAGTAACTGCTGTGAACATCTTAAAACATGCTTCCAACTAGGATAATCAGTCGTCTGTCAGTTGCATTTATTTTATGAGTACACATACAGCATTCTATATTATACCAACTGGTGAGGTAGAAAGGAAGGAAAATATATGATCTGTGTCTTTTGGAAGACTTCACAATTTAAAGGGGGCACATGATAATCTTTAAGTGAGTGAATGAAAGATAACATATGCACATCATATACCAAATACCAAGCATATAAATTATGACAAGATTAATACAGAGTATCTACTCCTGAGGAGCAGTAAGGCAAACAAATACAACCAAATAACCAGTAAAATAGGCTGTGGGGAGTAATATATATTTGCACAAAGCACATGTGGCACATAGGTTGGACAGCTTCGCACAGTGGTAGCAATTTAGCAGACCATAATACCAAATTTGATTGAAAAATCTGTTTTATTTAACCAATGCAGTGTTACACTTTTCTTCCCTCCCTCCCTCCCTCCTTCCTTTGCTTCCTTCCTTTCTTCTGATAGAAGATGCATAAGCCCTTTATACCGAAAATTGTAAATCTTTATTATGGGTTACAAATAAAGCCTTCAATAAATAAAATGTACACTGTTAGCTCTGAGATTTAATTTTACCATACTTCAAAGCTGAGAAATTAGCCTGTTAGTGTTTCATAGATTCTGGCAGAAGACACAAGACTCCTGAGCTAGAAAAAAGAAACATTAGTACTCACCACTAAGGAAGCAGCATTAGTATTGCCATATTTGCTTTAGTCCTCTTGTCCGCGATCCCCCAAGACCACAGGGTTATGTGATGGAACCACGTTAATGCCTGCACATGCAGTGGGCTGGATTATAGGTGAGTTTGGGGAATCCACTGCTTTCATAGCAAGTAGTAAGCAAGCCTGTTTTTGTTTGTTTTTGTTTTTCAGTTGAGGTGAAGCATTGTCTCATTTCTCAAGCTTACCAGCTACATAAACAACACTGAGAAATGTCCTGTTCCAGTCTGCTAGAGAGCAGTCACACTCAGCAAGATTTGTAGGAGGAACACAAAATGCAGAAGAAGAACTGTCTCTCCCAACAGGTACTATGTTCCATAATTAGTATGTATAAATATGATTTTATATATATAAAGGTACACAGAAATCATAGAAATATATTAATTCTCTCCAAATGAATTTATGAGTTTACTGCAAGTCCGATCAAAATCTCAGCAAGTTCACTTGAGGATATGAAAAAATATACATGGCTGGAGGGAATGTGTATTGACAAAATTGTTATGGATTTTTATTGAGTTATATCTAGTAAAATTGATGACAGTCATGTTTTATGATTCAGAATTTCTTTTAAAAATGTGTCTACTTTCTCTTTTCAAAAGAGTGAATACAGGAACAGAGTCAGTGAAGAAGTATATTCCTTCTATCAACCCATAAAAGGGGAAAAATATTTTTCCTTAGTATTAATTACTATCATTTAATATATCTTTACAGATCTCATAATATTACTGCCAACTATGTATTTATACAATCCTTACAACTCTTTTATTTCTGTAGTTATTTTATTTCCATCTAGAAGATAAAAGAATAGAGTCTCTGAGAGTTCAAACAACTTGCCCAGCATTATGTAGCCAGAAAGTGGAAGATGCTTTTACTACACTGCTGTTCTGTCTATTGCATCTCCATTGAAATTAAACACGATCTCTCAAAAATTCTACAAATGTTGAGTACAAGTTGTTTGAATGAAATGTATCAGGATGGTGATTGCAATTATTAAAAACAAAATGAAGAAAAACAGACATTTTTTCTCCCTGTGGTTCTGAGTTTATAGTTGTAAAGAGAAGTTCAAAAATTTTTGAACATTTGTTGTATTTCTAAGACTTGATGCAAAATTTACCAGAACAATTACTTTGAAAAATGATACTACTCATTTTGATGCTGAAATACAATGTCTTTCTTAAAAAATTAAAATCTTACATTTTCTATAATTTCTTATAGTCGAACTTAATATTTTTATTATTTTTACTAACTAGTTCTACATATGGGTCATTGTCATGACTGTGATTTCAAACATGAAATTGAATACTTACATAGCAAAGCAAAATGATTTATAATAAATTATTTTTTATTTAAGAATGACAACATAGACAATTTGAAGTTAAAGGAATCTCCAGCTTCTCTCCGGATCTGTTGACTTTTTGGAATGTTCTTTGAAAGTTATCTTGTAATCTCTGAAATTTAATCCAAAATTTTCCACTCTTTTTCCCAAAAGTCTAACTGAAGAAGCTATATTTAAAATATATAGCATTTTTGTTTGTTTTGATTGTTTTCTGTTTGTTAGGCTATTTTACTTCCTATGTTGCGGAACTATGTGATTTCAACAGCCTTATTATTTTAATTTATGTGTCCTTATAAGTTAAAAAAGTTGCATATTATTTACACAGTCTCTTGGAACTTGTGATGTAGTTCTAAGACACATCCTTTATTTCAGTGGAATTTTTGCTTGATTAAGTACTATAGAACCATTCCTATTAATATCACTCTACAATTAGGTCATAGAATAGTAGGATTTTTACTTTTTTTTTTACATGAGTATAAGAGCTTACATTTCCAACACCTTTGTTATATCAAAGAACCTATTTGGCACTTGTTTCTTTTCATTTCATACTATTATTGATGTATAATTTAATGATGGAAGATTCCTAATGCATTTGTTGATAAATAGGAGACCAGCTTTGCTCTCTAGAGGATTACTGTGTTTTATCTTTTCTTCATTAAATTGTCAAGGCTGCTATCCTCAATCACAAGTACATCCTGTACATTAGTGTACAACAATGATTAGTGATATAAAAGTGCACTGGAGAGCATTTCAATTTTTGAACTTCCTGGTTTTAGGTTTTAGTTAATTATACTGCATTTGATGTGCATGTATGGATGTCATTGATCTCCATCTCCCAAATGCCTCATTTACTGTCTGATATTAGACAAGGCATTCAGGGTGGTATGTTAACTCTCCAGGCAAAAGCAACACTATTGAGTGAATTATAATAGAGCTGTTATTATATTTGGCTTCTCTTTATTATGGCAAGCTTCAGAGATTATGGCGGGACCCTATATTCTTGGCCAATTATTCTATTAATGTATGCCCTGGCCAGACTCATGATATCATAGAGTTACAAAACAGAATGAGAGCTTCTACTTACACAGCCTTATCTTATAGCGGCATATATTGTAGTCCAGAAAGATTAAAGATTTTGTGACATCATAGAGATAATGACATATCTGGGAATAAGAAGAAATTAGAACTTACCTTCAAAACATGATTTTGGAAGAATCCAGGCTTCTTCAACTTAGTGGCTGTTTAATATTTGACAAGTTTTATAACCTGTCTGGTCCCAATTTTTTCATTTGCTCTTTGTTGAAAATGACTACTTCGTAGGTTCGTGTGAAAGAAAATGACAGATATACAGTAATTGTTGAATTTCCTTCCTTTACTTTTATTGTTTTAGAGAAACCCACCATAAGATCTTAAAAATTACTCCTTAATTATGGTCTATTGGAAATACTATCTTTATGATTATAGGTTAGCAAATTTTATTTAAAATCATCCTTTTTAATTAAAGAGTTATTTTAAAAAACATTTCATTCTTGGTGGTTGGGCAGAAGGAGGAGCAGTAAGGCATAGAGAAAGTTGGTTTCAGTCTCACTGAATTAGAGATAAACTGAAGCTAGAAATATCTCAGCTTTTGTATTTCCTTGAGTGGAGGATTCTTCATAAATTTTTCCTTCTTTCCATTGCATTTCCATGAAACAGAGTGAAAATAAGTGCCTCTTCTCTATTTAGTCTTGCATTCACAGGGTCCTGGGATCCTGTTATCGTTGTGTTTTTTCCCCCACTGAGAAAAAACTTTGTCCTGTATATGATATTGGCAAGATATTTCAAAGATGTCAGAATTCAACTGCTTGATTGTTGACCTGGATTGCTGTTAAAGTTTAGGAAATAGAATGTAATTGTTCACATCATTTATTTGAAACAGAACTTTGAATCTTGTGGGTATCCCAAAATTAAAATGTTACATGTGTCAAACCATATCCATTTCTATCCTTTAAGAAGCGAAGCTGATATTTTAAAATGTCAGACAAAAACAGTTGACCTCACTGTAGGCCTGTGGGTTGTTGAGACAGAATATAGTTTGAGGCACCATAACCTTAGGAAGAGGATTGCCTAAGAACAGTGTGCCAGTAGAACTCTTGCAACTAAGAAGAAAAGGGGTGATGCCATGTTTTTAAAAATATGTTAAACCTTTTAGAAAATGTATTTGACATAAAAGGTTATAATTATTGACTAGTCAGGAATATACACCTTTTTGTTTTAGAAAATAATTATGGGCAAACTGTTTATCTGGAATAGAAATTCAATAATGACAGGTTAGTTTTGAAATATGAATAATAAAATTTATTAGGACAGCATTAGAAAACAGTAATTTATGATCCCCAATGGATTATTTGCATAACAACAGCAAAATTGCTTAACAATAATTCATATTTTTATAATTTTTATGAGGTGGCTGTATAGTAATTAATGGCTAACCAAACATTATCATATCATCTTCAAAGCATCTTTTGAATTGATATTACAGTTATCCTCATTTCATAGATGAGGTCACTGAGGATCAGAAAAATTAAATTACTTTTCCAAGGCTACTTAAATCAAAACTTGAACCCGGTTTTTTACTTCCAAGTCTTCAGTTTTACATTACACCTTAACACCGTAAATAAGAAATGCTATGATAATGTGGAGAGAACAGTGAATTGAGAATTAAAAACCTAGATTTTAGCCCTGATTTTACCATCATCCTGTCTTTATCATTAACTCAGTGTTGAACTAAGATAAGAACTTTTGAATTTACATGGAGAAAACTGAAGCCTTTGTACTCACATGGTATATTATAAGAGAATAGTAACTATAAATCAAGGAAAATAAAAAGATTATTTGAAACAAATGAACTATATTTGGAAAATTTTGAAAGAAATATAGCTGAGCAGTACAAAAAAAGCCATATTGGAGATCAAAGAAACAACTACTTTTTAAGTTATATTCAGATGACCAAAGCGATTATTTTCCCAGTTTTATTTTTCCACCGTATTTTCTCCAGAAAATAGAAAGCCACTTTTTTTGGTTCATATTTCTTAATTATCTTCCTTCTCAATGTTTTCAATTCCCTATTTCTTCTTCGGACCTGGATCTTTCCAGATACTCAGCTAGACTGCCTATAAAGAGATGGAAATTTTGTAGCTGCAGAATCAACAGCAAGGTCATGTCTAGAATCAAGGCTCCGTTTGTATGTTGGTAACAACTTTTGGTGATGAATATTGCCATATGGAGCACGGCAGCCCCTTGTGAGATCCTGGGTCACCTATTTGCTTGGGCACATATATTAAAATTTTTTCTCTGTCTTCACGACTCACTGGGTGATCTGAGGGCTTTCTGAGTGTTCTCTCATTACTTTCTGCTCAGGGTGTGGTCTGCCAACCAGCAGCACTGGCATATCTTTGTCAATGGCTTGTTAAAAATGTAGACTCTTAAGACCCCGAGACTTACTGAGTCAGAACAATATTCTCAGATGGTTCCCATTCACATTAAAGTTTGAGAACTACTCTTTGCTGTTCATTATCTCAAAGATAGACATTCTTTCGTTATATCTTCTTGGACCCTTTCTTCTAAGTTCTGCATGTCCTTATTATATGGATATTATTTTTGAAAATACGTATTTAGTGCCTATGCATGGTTGTTGTTCTGATGGGTATTGCAGAATGTAGAGTGGGTTGGAGAGAGAGCTGATATCTTCAAGCATGGACTGTGATGTTTGTTACTGACTCCCACTTTACAGATTAGAAAACTGAGGGTCAGAGAAATAAATTAATCTCTTCACAGTCATAGGCTGGCTAGTTGTACAGTTAATACTAAGTTTTCTGCACGGAAGTTAGAGACTGGAATAGACACTAAGTGTCCTTATATGCTAAACAAAATTGTCCATCTTGCATGTTCCAAGTAGTTCCTGAGGATGCAGATAGGCCATGAAAGAGTTGCTTTCTAGAGGGAAGGCTTTACTGTCAATGTAACCTCCTATTCATTCACTCTTTGCATTTTTCTGAGCACAATAGAATTTTACCCAGTATATTTTTGAGGTGCTGAATGTTATGCAGCTAAAGTCTATGAAGTTAAAAATTTATGGATTACAAATTTTATATAGTAGGAATTGAAAAGTTTGAATTCAGATGTCTTGTGATTTTAGGCAATATTTCATTATAATCCTACAGATAAACTTTTTTAAGATTTGGTAAACACCAGATTCTAAAAACTGAAGTGTCTTCAATTTTTGAATGAGAGTTTCATCAACTTTTCCTGGCTAAATGTAAATTATTTAATCTAGATAGCCTATGGAAGTCTGAAAGCTGTTTGCTAAAAGAAAAAAAATTTCTTTCAAAAGGTTTCAATGGAAAGAAAAAAATGGATGTATTTTGAAGCTAAGTTAAAAAAATTGATTCAAAGTTTTCAATCTTCTCTTTATTCAAATCTAGCCAAAGAAAATTCTGAATCTTAGCTAAAGTAAAAATATTTATAATGAAAAGAAACCTAAGTTAATTTGCTCAAATTGAAAATCAGCTTTCTGAATGAGAGTTGTATATATGAAAGAGTCACCAAGCGGTGCAGTACAGATGTCAGCAGTATTTCAAAGTGAGGAGTAAGTAACTGAATATTGTAAGCCTGACAGGAGAACAGTACACAATGGCTAGTAGAACTTCTTGCTTTAAAATATAATTCAGACTCCTCCTTTCTACGTCGAAAGAGAAATCCCATCTTCTGTCTCCACACCTTTAAAAAATATGTTCTAAAGTTCTTCCTCTTTCATTCATACCTCCCATCTGAATTCTCTGTGTCAACCAACTCCAATTCTACACATTCATAAAGTGCCATCTCAGATGCCATAGATACCATGATTGATGCATTTTCCCCCCAGTGTATTCAAAACAATTTTCTCTGAGGTTCCATAGCTACTTCTGTGTTATGCAAAATTAAAACACATTGATGGTCAATACCAAATTAAATTTTGTGGCATACATGTATGTTCCCCTTTCTATATCCTTGAAAGCAAAGAACTTTTCCGGTCAATCTTTGACTGTCCTACATTATCCAAAATATTTCTTCACGATAATATGTTTTCAGTAAATGTTTGTTGTGTTGAATTTGCACTAAAATATGTAAGGCTATTCAAATGTTTTAATATGAGGTTAGTATGCTTAGGAGATAATCAATTTAGAGAGAGGTAGAACAAGATGACCTGGGAAATGAAGCAGAAAACTGTACAGACATAGATGTCATGAGGAGTGAAAATAGTTTCCTAGTTGCTAATTTGTAGAAGACAGGCAATTAGCTGGCCTGTTGCTAAAATCATCTCTCTTGTGTATATGTAAATGGTTGATATTGTCTGCTAAAAAGTAATTTATGATACTGTTGTGTTTCCCAGTCCTGAAAATGACTATAAATAATTGAACTGTGGCAACTCCACTGTCACAACTCTTGAAAACTATTGAAATTACATCTTCTGCTCTGCAAGATTCTAAATCTTTCTTGACCAGAATTTTGAGGCAGTTTTTATTTGCAAAGCACAAGCATGATTACTACCAACCAATATATATGTTATTATACAAGTTCCCTAATGACTAAATTAATACCGTCTAAAATCTCTTGCTTTTTGATCCCATCATAAAACCAGATAATTTCAAACATCATTGTTTATTTTTTACTTTATGTACTATAAAACATTGGTTATGCTATGTATCTTAAAGGGATTTCTTCTCTGACCTTTCTATTTTGAGATCTTCTCACTAAAAGAATTTTAACTTTATATTTTGAAAGGGAGGTAACAAATAGGCATTACATTTTCCAGTGAAGAATACATTATATTTATTTAATGCTTTTTAAACAGAGAAGAAGTTATGACAGCTTAAAAAGAAAATGAAGGGTGAATAGAACAAATTCTGCCAAATTTAGTGATGTCAAAATAGGTATTTTTTTGCAACTAAATTATTTTACCATATCTTGGACATATGCTGACCAAGCATAAATGGCTCTTTCTGCATAGACACATAGGGTTATTCTCTTAAAATTAAAAAAAATCATGTCACAAAGTTTTTGTCACAAATAGCTTTATTTATCTTTATTGGATAATTAATCTGTGAATATATTATAACATTTCATTAACAACAACGAAGTCTTCCCTTAATATTTTATTGCCAGAGATATTCTCTTACTACATATTTACTTCTCTTCATACTGAAAAGCATGTCTTTTAGATTTGCTTTTAAAAATCTTTTTTATTACTATTTAAAATTTATATTTTGTTTTATTCATCCTTTTTTCTTTATATCTTTAGAGTGTTTGATTTCTTCTGTAATTGGAATTTGTTCTTAAGTATTATTACTTGTGTATTGGAATTATGCATTTCACTTCTATTACATTGCCTTCTGTTCTTGCACTTAAATTTGTTAATTTACTTTTTTCTCTCTTTTCTTTTTTTTTTGGTCTGAACTTGAATAATTATTTCTTCTTTATTAAATCTGTTGACTCACAATCTTACGCTTTGTAGTGCTTAGTTTAAGAGCCTCAAAGTCAAATGGTTCTTCAAATTATACATTTCTGAAACCATCCTAGAAATATGAATATAATTGCAAAATCAGGAATTAAACTTAAAAATATTTTACATGGCCCTCATTTTCACAAAAAAGCTTAGAACTAATTTTAAAAAGTCTCATTCCCTTATGAAACTTTCCCAAGTTATACCCTTTGAATTCCTATCGTATTTGTATGTATATATTTTCTTATATTGTCTTCTAATTTTTTGCAAGTATTAATATAAACTTGGATAAAATGGCACAGTCCTTGAAGATACGGTTAAGACTGTTCTTGGTATTTTCAATATTTGAAAATGCCTGTCATCATGTGACTATATATTGTAGGTACTCAGCACATTGTTGAAATAATAATTTCTATAAAATGTCATTAATTTGAGTTCTGTGAACCATGTTTGAGGCATCATGAGCAGAAGTAATTTACAATCTCTTAATATCATTTATTTTTATTCAATTTATATGTTAACAATAATATTTAAGATTGACAACAAAGCTGTGTGATTTAGTTTTAGCGCCCTCTTAGATATATCAAAACAGCCCACCAACAAATTTTTGGTCATCTACTCATTAAAACATTAGATAGGATATCTGCATCAGTGCAAATGGACCTTTTTCCTCATGGCTCTCTAATCAAAGCCACTTTTCTTCTGTTCAAGTACTCACTCCAGAGGCTGCAATTCATGGGATGTACAAAGATTTCCCTGACATATGCTTCTTCCTCAGTATAACATTTCCTCTGGGACAAAATCATGAATCACAAAATTTTCTTGAAGCAAATGAGAAGTTGTGAACTCATTGAATCTGGCCCACACAGAGAAAGAGTAGTGTGTTTATATTAGGGAAGAATCGTAGTTGCTCTCTGTAACCAGGCTCTTTAACTGTAGTACCCTAAGTTCCTATCATTGTGATTGCCTTAAGTCACAAAGTTTTAAAATAACAACAGACCTTCACAAAGCCTCTACTAGGTTTCAGAGCTTGTGTTATTACCACATCTAATCATCTTATATGACAGGAATTCCCCCACCCTCACCCCCTTTTCATTATTCGTTTTAGAGAATGCAAATGAAAATAACTTGGCTCGGGTCACTCCACTAAGTATCCTATGATGAGAATTTAATCATAAATTTGTCTTTCTTCAAATATGCATTCTTGACTGAAATAATGACAGATTTTAAAAATATTTACACATTTATTCTTTACATTAACTTATTGGGACTATTGAAGAAATTGGGTAACTTCTATTCTGGAATATTAATTTTGGAATCCAGAGGCAATAAACCAAATAATTTAGATACATCCATTGTGACTGTGTTTTGACTGTTTTCCAGATCAATAGTTGACAACAATTTTACCAATATAGATATCTCTAAATCTTTGGCATGAATATAAAATACATTTTTGATCATTTTTGGCTTTCACTGTCTTTTTAATTTGAGGCATATCATTTATAATTTGACATTTTGATTATGTCATTAAGCAGCAACAGTATATGTCATATTCAGTCAACACAGAATAATCAGATAAATTGAGTAATTCTCTGGTCATCAAATTTTATTAATGCTGATAATCAACTCAAAAATGTTCTTTGAAGTTTTCCTCTCTTAGCTTAATAGAAATGCTATTGCCATTTTTTCATCATGTATTTTGGACAGCACCTAAATATTCTTGATTCATTCTTTCATCTATTCATTTATTCATTCATTTATTGCATATGTTGCTTATAGAACAATGTTCCTCAAGCATTGTTGAGTGCACAACTCATCTGGGGAGTTTATAACCTCCCCCATTTCAGAGATTCTGATTCAGTAATTGACAAACATAATCTAGTAATTTTGAAGCAGATGAACACAAAGACCACACTGTCATAGGGAATACAGCTCATTAACATCAGTCACCTTGCAAATGTTAAAAAACAAAATTCAGCTGAGTAAATTTGAAAATCTAATTGTCTTTATTCAACAATTCACCAGTTGGGCAGCATCTAGCAAATAGAGAGGGGCTCCCAGGAGCTGCAGAAAAGGAAAGGTTTTTAGGGGCAGAAAGGGCCTGGGACAAGGAAGTCATAGCAAAAGAAAAGATTATTTCAGGCAGTTACCTTCCTTTGGAGGAAGGCTTGGGTCTGTCAGGCAGATTACCTTACCTCTGCTGGCCAGGTAATTCTGGGTTGACTGCTTAAACATTACATTTCTGGAAGAGGCTGAAACTGTAGTTAAGTGAGGAATTAAGTCTTGGTATGATGATGTGGTACTTAGCACAACTGACTTAATTTTGGCCTTGTTGTTTCTTTTTGTTTTTTAAACACAAATAATGTTTATTTAGTGAAAAACGCTGTATTACTTTCAATAGCATATATTTTGGTCTTTAAGTATTTTTCAGTTTATTTAAGGAGATAATACATAAGCACAGATTTTAGGACATTTGTGGAACAATCACCAAATTGTAGTTGTTTAGTAGTTTCTAATAACCATAATTTTCAAATATATATTATTTATTACCTTTATTTCAACATTATTTTCCCTAACCATCCTCATTCAGAGTGAATACAAAATATAGGTAATTTTACATCTCTCCCTACATGTAACATAAAATATTGTCATGTGGTTGAAAGATAGGTAGCCCATAAATATAAATAAATTATTATTATTAGATTTAATTAAATATCTTGTAACTCAGTTTAATCTGAATGTCTTATTTTTTCATCTTTTAAAAATGATTCTATCTAATGCTATATTTAATTATCATAAAGCCCAGAAAATGTGTGGTTTACTCATTTTCAGTTTATCCCTTGTTCTGATTCTGGGAGTTAGTCATCAAAAATGTGGCAAAATATTAACTTGGATTTTATAATTATATGTATTTAGTTCTGATATATTCATACCATCTGGATTTATTTGGCAAGCAATATGAAAAGTTAAATAATCTTTACCAAACTAAAAGGTATGTATTCATGAAAGTTGACATGTATCTTTTATCACTAACAAAATGAGAGCAAATATCAAGGAAAATATCTGAAGGATTCACTATGGGAAAAGTAAACATATGAATAGTTAATCATGGGAGAAATAAGCAGGATTAACAGCTATAGTAATGTAGAAGAACTTTTGTATTAATTATAACCAAGTTTTGATGCATCTCATTAAATTTCAGTCACAGATTTAATTCAGAGAAGCTAGTTTAAATAGGCTTTGCGTTGAGCATTGTCATAATGTTTAAAATCTGGCCAATGGGCTTGAATCAAAGAGTGAAGGTAAACAGAGTCATGTTCTCTGGGTGCCATAGGGATGAATGTCAGCTTGGTCTTATCTGAAACCTCATTAATGATCTCATAGATGGAGTAAATAGAGTACAAATGAAATTGAGATGAGCTCAGATTGGCAGATAGTGAAAACACCACTAAAAGAAAAAAAAAAAAATAACAGGCACAGTTTGAAACTACCTTAAATGGGTGGAATCTTGGTAAGAAAGTTAAAACACATATAATTTTTTAAATGCAATATAGCTAAAGAAATTAATGGAAACTATAGATAGCAGAGTGTGAGCTCAATCTTTAAACGGCAGTTTGGAGATAGGTAAGAGTAAACATTAAATTAGAACGAATTTCGTCCAATTTCACAGCAAAATAGTTCCATAAATATTACAGCATTACAGTAAAAGTTTAACAATAGTTCATATTATATATAGATATAGATATCTCCATATCTATTTAAAAATCTACTTGCACTTTTCTATATTTAATACTCTAGATGTATCTACTTATAGCCCCTCAGAGATTGAACTTTAAATCTTGTTGTCGATGTTGGCTAACTCACTCCAAGAAAGTTCTAGATGAAGTGGCAAGAGAAAAAGAGAAAGAGCCATAAGGAGCAATTAAGCAGTAGAAAAGGAATAAGAATTAGTAAAGAATAGCATTGGTATGACACCTCTGGGAAAAGAGAGAAAGATGCCCTATTGCAATCATTTATATGGAACAGAAGAAGGGAAAATAAGCAATAAAATATGATATTCAGAAAAATATCATTAAAAGAGTGGTGGAATAATGGAAACAGTTGCATTTACAAATAAAATCAGTTTGAAAATAACTTTCACTATAAAGACTACCTTTTCAGAGCAAACAAACAAACAAAAAAAAAACAACTTTTTTTTTTGGCTGCACCACATGGCATGTGGGATCTTAGTTTCCCGACCAGGATCGAACCCATGCCCCTGCAGTGGGAGCATGGAGTCTTAACCACTGGAACACCAGGGAACTCCCCAGAGCAAACAAATTTTAATTTTTAAGTTATGTTATAAATTCAGTTGCCCTATTTATTATGGTTCTAGAATCCATTTTGCTGTACTGATTTAAACATTTCTGTGGCATATAACTGGGATAATTCCATGACATTACACATTCATTAATTTTTTAGAAAATGTATTTAGAACCTATCAGTTATTTGTCAATTCTTGAGCACTTTTTTGCTTTAGGTAACATCTAAAATTTATTTGGTGTTCTAGAGTTTGGTTGAGTTTTATAAAGACCATGGGACTTCCCTGGTGGTGCAGTGGTTAAGAATCCGCCTGCCAATGTAGGGGACACAGGTTCGAGCCCTGGTCCAGGAAGATCCCACATGATGCGGAGCAACTAAGCCCGTGCGCCACAACTACTGAGCCTGTGCTCTAGAGCCCGCGAGCCACAGCTACTGAAGCCCCCGTTCCTAGAGCCTGTGCTCCACGACAAGAAGCCACCGCAATGAATAGTAGCCCCTGCTCGCCGCAACTAGAGAAAGCCCACGTGCAGCAACAAAGACCCAATGCAGCCAAAAATAAATAAATAAATAAATTTATTAAAAAAAAAAATTATACTACTCATCTTGTCCAAGAACTATAAAGCTGAAAAGAAAAATCAGAATAAAGGTAGCCAAAAGAGTGATATCTCTTAGACATCTCGCTGAAGCAAATAGATGTAGGGCCATGGACTTCCCTGGCAGTCCAGTGGTTAAGACTTTGCCTTCCAATGCAGGGGGTGTGGGTTTGATCCCTTGTTGGGGAGCTAAGATCCCACATGCCTTGGGGCCAAAAAACTAAAGCATAAAACAGAAGCAATATTGTAACAAATTCAATAAAGACTTTAAAAATGGTCCACATCAAAAACATAAATAAATAAATAAAAATAAAAAGACCATGTACTGGTACTGGGCTTCCCTGGTGGCGCAATGGTTAAGAATCCGCCTGCCAATGCAGGGGACATGGGTTTGAGCCCTGGTCCAGGAAGATCCCACATGCCACAGAACAACTAAGCCCGTGCACCGCAACTACTGAGCCTGCCCTCTAGAGCTCGAGAGCCACAACTACTGAGCCCATGTGCCACAACTGCTGAAACCCATGCGCCTAGAGTTATGCTTCACAGCAAGAGAAGCCACTGCAATAAGAAGCCTGAGCACCACAATGACGACCCAATGCAGCCAAAAATAAATAAATTAATTAATTAATTAAAAAAAGAAAAGAAGACCATGTACTAAATGTGCATTTGTTTAAGGCATGGGTGAGAGCTCTACTTGTGGTGTCATAGCAAATACATTTGAAAGAGTCCTGAATTACAAGTCTGGGGAGACAGATTCCATTAGTTAAGTCACAAAACAGGATGACCTTGGGTAAATTGCTTAAACTCTTGTGTTTAATTGTAAAGTAGAGAGAAGGAATTAGATAATCCTACAACTCTAGGATTCTGTGGATGGGAGAGAAGTCTTTTGTCCCTCTTCTCCTCTAAGATTTAGTAAATATGGGTGATATTTCTAAGAATACTGAAAAAAGAGGCATAGTATAATTTTTTTAAAACCCCAGATTTTACTGTACAAATTTAATGGAAATGAAATAATTACATATTAGCCATCAAAACACTATATCAAGACAGTATAATTAATGTATTAAAAAACAGTCTATAATTCTTAGGATTAATGGGGTTAAATGAGAATATTTAATGACAGGGATTTCTAATAAAGAGAATCATAAATATGAAGAGTAGAGCATAAGTATGTAGAAAGAAAAGAGAGATAGTCTTTCTTTAGGGTCTGTTGTTATTAAAACTTAATTTTTAGATCTTGTATTTTAATTTTTCATGTGGAATTTTGGCAGATGCCACTTGGAGGCACTGTTACACTATTGTACTGTACAATTTATACTATCAGGATGTCGTGTAATGAAACTTTCAGTTTTTATTTCCTTTTTTAATTCTAATAATCACTTGGGGATGGGTAATTAACACTGGTTGTGGTCTTTAAACTTTGACATTATTCATATTTATCACCTTGTAATTTTTGCTGTTATAAATAATCTCCTGTTCATCTAATAAAACAGATTTCATTAATTCCTGTAAGAATGAAAGAAAGGTTTTAGGACAACACCTAAGAATTAACTTGAGCATAAATTTTGGTTTACAAACTAATGTCCATTTTTCAATTAGGAATTTTTAGTATTTTTTAAAAATTAGCGTTCATTTCAATTTGCTGTTATGCAAAGCAGAATTATCATGAGGCCCCAGAGAAAATATTGATGAGAACTAATCTCATCAATGATTTAAAAATCTTGAATGCAAAATACAGGCAATTAACAGGATTACATTAACATCTAATGCAATACAACAGCATGCACAAGATACACATTAAAATTGGTTTTCACAGGAAAACTAAAGTTCATAACTACTAACTTTTGGTAAGAAATTTTTAAAGAAATGAAGTCGTACTTTTCAAGATTTTCTCATTTTTATGACGTTTATTTTAAAATATATATAAAAATTCTTTCTATACATATAAAGAACATGTATTGTTGAAAGTTCATGCTTTTTTGTTTCAAATATATTTGAAAGATGCTGAATATTACATAAGAAAGTATATGTATTTTACCTCTTTTCTATTTTACTCTGAACCTAGAATATACAAAACAATGCAATAGGAGTAATCACTTTTTACTGTTACTTTTGCATAGGATATTTTAATGTTTTTATTAGGAATGATGTTGTCATTGTAACATTCAAACTACAAAATTAAAATGTTAACTTTTATCAAATTTTAATCAATTGATAATAGATAATACTGATTAAAATAGTATATTTACCTATACATGAAATGAGTAAATAGTAACAATTAGATTTCATCTGTATATTAACAAGCTACAGCTTGAAAAGGTTAATGAAATTTTAATTCTTTAAACTCTTGTGAGTCCTATGACATATTGAAAATGATGTGTCATTTGGATACCTTCAGGTGGGAAGAGGCTCTCTTCACTAACCTGACTTATCGATTACATCTCCACACACAATTCTGGCACTGACTCACTATTCATTTTTTTGGCATTCATTGCTTCTTGGGATGGTTATTTATCTCCAGGGTCTGACCAGCTAAGACGTTTACTTTTCTCATCACTACAGAGTTTACTTTGTGCTATTCATAATGAAACACTTTCTTTACGTAACACAGGAATTTGATTAATATTTGGATAGATGATAGATAGATAGATATACATATATACATATATGTATTCTTGTTTGCAGTTAATACATCACATATTACAAACTAACAATAAAGGGAAAAGTCTGTTTATTTAAATTCATACATGAACTACAGTTTCACATAGTCCCAAAAATGTACTTTCTCCAGTAAATTAATAGAAAATTATATTTAGAGCTGAGAAAGTCAAAAATAGTGATAATTGAATTTTCCCCTTTTCAAGTTAATGGGTAAGCATTGTATAAAGAAAGCATAATAGTGAGATGTCTGTGTGTTCTAGTTTATTTTTGTGTAACAAACTACTCCAAAACAGTGGAGTAGGGGGTTGACAGGACTCAGCTAGGCCAGTTCTTTCTCAGGGTAGGGCTGGGACATAGGGAAGGCTTTTTACAAGCATCCGGTGCTGGGTCCTATGGGCAGGCCTGTCTCTCTCAACCTGGTATCTATCTTCATGTGGCAGCTCAGGGTAGTGAGACTTCACACATGACAGCTCAGTGGCCCCAGGCCATTGTCCCAAGAGAAACAGCAGAATGTGCGTGGCCTTTTCTAAACTATCTTTGGAAGTCATACAGCATCACTTTCACCACATTCTTTTTGTCAAGGCAGTCACAAAGACCCACTCAGTTTCAGGGGAGAAGACACAGATTTCACAGATTTTATTTCAGGAATGTCAAAAAACCATGACAATTCTTAATGCAGTTCTTTTATCAAGTTTTCCAATCAGAAATAGACTTCTATTACATCCAAATTACAAATATCAACACAAAGTATGAGGGCATATTTTAATTATAAATACATTCAGTTTGGTATTTTGTGTGCTTTGAGATTTTTAATTCAACCAAGTGTATATGTTCTTACAAATTGACAGTGTTTTTTTTTTCAAATTTAAAATAAAATCTGTTTCTTCTATACTAGTGAAGAAATATTTCCTTAATCTGTAATGCTCTATGACTTCTGGATTTTCTGATCCTATAAATCTTAGGATGGACTCATCAGAAGTTACATGGTCCAATCATCTGTGTAAAGCTTGAACACCTTGACAACATCCCTGATGGGTGAGAATCCAACTTATGCTCAAATACACACAGGAATAATTGACTAGCCCAGGGAATTCCATTCAAGTTATACGCAGAGACAGTAGTCAGAAAATGTCTTCCTTAATTTAAACTACCTTCTGGCTGCTTCTTTACCCCAGGTTCAAAAATATTGAACCTGGACCTAATGATATCAGTGTATATGTACACATCCTGGTGCTTCCTTAGACCTTTGGATTATATAAGGTAGTAAATTCCTGGTGGGATCGACTGTATCAAATAAGTAACTCCTACAATGTAGATCAAGCTTATACCAAAAAGCCACTTCCCATTCAGCACAAAGATCTACTTAAATATTTTTGTCTCTGTCCCATCCCTAGCCCCAAAAATCAATAACAGGGTTTACTGAAAAAACATGCTGCTTAGATGGAACAACAAATGTAAAAGACTGACATATAAACTTGACACCAATTATGTGGGTGAATAGAAAGAGTGCTTGGCTTCTTCCTCTGGCCCAGAGCATGATCCAAGACTTGGAGAGCTGAAGAAGAGCCAAGACTCTGTTACATTAAAAGACTTTCAATGTGCTCTTTGTCCTAATGTCCTTGAATTGAAAATTCTATTAGAACATTGAAATTGTTCATCTTGTTATGTTTGAATCGATGGAGAGGAGATAACTACTCTTTCTTCTTCCCATCTCTTATCTCTGCTCCATCTTTTTTGACTATAAATTGAAAGAGAACAGTAAATATGCTTTTAGTTGTACATAATGCCTACAGTATCTGGCATTGAAAAATTCAATAAATATTCAATAAATATATATTTACTGAATGAATAAATTTTAAAAAAATATTGGAATTCTCTTTGCTGTCAGATATGTCTCTGACCTCCAGTGAGAAAAACAGTAAAGGAATTTCTACAAGAAAGTCTTTTTTGGAATAGAAGGAGGGCTGGAAAAATCACAGAAAAAAAGGAGTATGCCCTTTCCCCTTTCAATTCCAGAATATATTCCATTTTAGAATATTTTGATACACATGTAAGAGATATAACCATTCGCACAAACTTAAGATATCCCCAAAACATGTTTACCTAGCCTGAGGACAGCAATGCCCTCTGACCTTTTACAATCAAAGAAGAAAAATACAGAAGCCTGTTCTAGGGGAAATACTTAAACAGTAATCCTCATGCGCTATTACCTTATTTAACAAAGTAGATCAACTGGTGGGCTTACTGCTGGTATATGTGGATGAAAGCCTTACCCAGTATGAAAGTAAAGAGTATGTTAAGAAAAAAGGAAAGGAGGAGATGTAGGACCTGCAATTTTCCATGCTGATATTTTTATTTGCTAAAGTAATAAATGTTTCATTGTCAGAGGGTCATTGTGGGATTGAGGAAATATACAACATTTAGAATCAGGTAAGCTGTGAGGTCAAATCTCAGCTTTAACACTAACTTTGGAGAGTTACCTCTCTGAGCTAGGTAACTCATTTGTCAATATGGTTATTGAATTTTAGATAATGTAATGCAATCATCATGCGCAGAACATGGTCCCCCCCATTCTTCTATTTCTCTTCTTTTTGTCATCAGTGGTTTATACTGGAAAATTATCATATCTAGGGTTTTATAATAGTAGTATGGATGTTAAACAGTGATAAATATCAGACATCTCTCAAAATATTGAAACTGGACTTGATGCCGTAAGTGTATATACATAAGAGTGAATACACCCTGGTGCCTCCCTTGATCTTTGGTGTATATAAGTTAGTGAATTCCTGGTGGGATCACCGGTATCAAATAAGTAATCCATTGCAATGTAGATCAAGCCATGTTTCTTGACCTTAAGGGAATCTCTGTCTAGTGGGTGAGATAAACACAACACAGAGATATTTTCAAAATATAAGATAAAAGGAGCAAGATATGAGCACAGGGCTTGGATTCAGAAGGCACAGAGTTGGCTGTGTGCTTAAGTTCAAGAGTGATGGTGGTCATTTAAGTTCTGTGGGCTTCCTCGATTTTCTCACCTATACAGAGTAGGAATGGGGCCTATAATCATAAGCTATGTTGAAGATCTAAAAGTCATAATTTACTAAACCTGTCTACAAAATGTATGTTTTTTAATATACAAAATGTATGCTTTTTAAATTTTTTTCTTAAATTTTTGTTCTATGAATTTAGTGTAAATGAAAGGTAAAAGAAAGAGAGGTCAAGTGGAGGATTAACATATATTTAATATCTGGTCTGTTAACATTTCTTGATTCTCCAAATCTAAAACTCAAATTATTTGTAGTGTATAAAATTAGAAAATCAATAAATCAAAAAGGTTCCGATTCACCAAGTCTGTTCCTGCTCCTTCCTAGGATGTTAGCAGAATTTCTTGTTGGTGCTGTTACTATAAAAGCGTGGATAGTTTCAGAATTACACAGTGGAGTTGAGAGTTATATTTGCCAAACATTCCATCTGCACCACACATTCCTGGTCCTCTTGGCCATGTGATGAGTTCTGGCCTATGGACTATGGGTAGCAGTGATGTGTGTTACTTCTAGCCAACACTGAGAAAAGCAAGCACATAACTCTCTAGTTCTCCTTCCCCTAAGGCAACAGCAGACAAGACCTCATGTTGATGTGGTAGAGCTATAAGATCAGTGCGGTCTCAATTGTTGGGGTCCTAGTTGTCTGAACGTTAGCCCTAATCCTTAATAAATTATGTACGAGGGAGCAATAGATCTTTGTTCTGTTAAAACAGAGACCTCAGGGTTGTTTGTTACCACAGCATAACCTACTCTGGACTGACTAAATCTTCTCTGAGATGTCAGCATGATGGCCTTCTTACCACATCACTTGACACTTAGTTTGCCCATGTAGCCATTCAGCAAATATACCGAAGTACACTTGAGAAAGTAAGTTACAAAATTCGGGAGATGTATATGTATATGAATAAATTGCTGAAAGAGAACTAAGGCTTTTGGAGGATCAATAGTCTTCAATAATTATATTATCATTAAATAATTATACTGGATGAAATTAATAGAGATATGAGCAGAAAAGCTGGGTAGTTTTATATAGCATATACCCTTACCTTATGTTGGGTTGGCCAAAAAGTTCCTTTGTTTTTTTAAGTAAAAATAAAAGACACATTTTTCATTTTCACCAAGAACTTTATTGAACAACGTATTCACCCTTTGTTCCACTACCTTCTGCCATTTTTCAGGCAAATTCATAATTCCATCTTCCCAAAACTTTTACCTTTTTGTGCAAAGAACTGTACCAGGTACCCTTTAGAGTCTTCCAGGGAATTGAAATATTTCCATTAAGAGAATTTTGTAAAGACTGAAATAAATGGCAGTCCGAAGGTGCAATGTCTGGTGAATACAGTGGATGAATCAGAACTTCCCAGCCAAGCTGGAACAGTTTTTGCCTGGTCATCAAAGAAACATGCGGTCTTGCGTTATCCTGATGGAAGATTATGCGTTTTCTGTTGACTAATTCCAGACGCTTTTCATTGAGGGCTGCTTTCAGTCGGTCTAATTGGGAGCAGTACTTGTTGGAATTAATTGTTCGGTTTTCCAGAAGGAACTCATAATAGAGGACTCCCTTCTAATCCCACCATATACAGAACATCACCTTCTTTGGATGAAGACAGGCCTTTGGTGTGGTTGGTGGTGGTTCATTTCACTTGCACCACAATCTCTTCCGTTCCACATTATTGTACAGTATCCACTTTTCATCACCCGTCACAATTTGTTTTAAAAATGGAGCATTTATGTATGTTTAAGTAGAGACTTGCATGCAGAAATACGGTCAAGAAGGTTTTTTTCGCTTAACTTATGTGGAACACAAACATCAAAGTGATGAACATAACCAAGCTGGTGCAAATGATTTTCAATGCTTCATTTGGATATTTTGAGTATGTTGCTATCTCCCGCATGATATAACGTTGATTGTTCTCAGTTAATGTCTTGATTTTATTGCTGTCAACTTCAACTGGTCTACCTGACCGTGGCGCATCATCCAGCGAGAAATCTCCAGGAGGAAACTTCGCAAACCATTTCTGACATGTTCGATCAGTCATAGCGCCTTCTCCATATATTGCACAAATCTTTTTTTGTGTTTCAGTTGCGTTTTTCCCTTTCTTGAAATAATAAAGCATAATATGCCGAAAATGTTGCTTTTTTTCTTCCATCTTCAATATTAAAATGGCTAAACAAAAATTCACCAATTTTGATAAGTTTTTTTAATGCAGACTGATATGACACCTGTCACAATACAATCTAACAAAATTGTTTCAAATGAAGTTAAAGACAACTAAGCGCTACTAGAGCCATCTTACAGAAAAGAAAGAATGAACCTTTTGGCCAGCCCAGTTCTTTGAATCAAGCAGATCCACTAGCACACCAAGGTAGCCAACAACTGTCTTAGAAAAGTCTAAACCTATCCACTGTCTTTACTTTCTTTCCAATTTATATAAAAGAGTAGAAATGACTTACTGGTAACTTTTCACTGAGCTTTTAGGACAGGGTTGAAGGTTCAAGAGCCTTTTTTTGTTTGTTAAACAAAATTATGTTATATGCTAAAACTGTGGAAGTAGCAATTGTGGAAAGTTTAATCTAAAAGGATTCCATTTTGTAAAAAGGCCTTTGAAATGAACTACATTGAAATTGAATGGATAAATTACTGGAAATTTCAAAATCTAAGAGAAGGCAAGTGGATTCATAACTACATTTCAAATTTAAAGTTTTTTACTAGAATTATTTGAACGCAAAATTTTGGTTGCCCATGGGAAGGGGAGTATAGGTATTACCAATGATGTTCTAAATATAATATTTGTACACTATTAAACCTAATGAACTATGAATATGTGAATTGAAAATGTCATTTCTCTATTCATTTCAACTGATTTAAATTGGGTGTTGAGGTGGAGGCAGTGTATATCTTACTTCAGAACATTTTGAAGACTGACATCTAAAGGACTTTTATTACTTTGGTTATTTGTAGTTTGTTTGAAATATTTGAATGACCAGTTTTAAGACAGACCTGTATCATGTAATGCACATGCTAGAGGTCCCATCAGGCTGACATCTAGTGAGCAGACCACCCAACCTTTATCCCACACCGCCTAGGCACAGCATCCAAGATTCATAAAGAGGGAAACCTGTTCAGCTCCAGTTTTCAGCAGTTCCCACAATGGTACTCTGACTCCCTCTGGGAGCCTGGCAACTAGCTTCAGCTCACAGGCACCTCAGAGGGTTCTACCACTTGTCTGGTGAGTCTGGACCAGCTCTGCTCAGGCAACTCAGCAAAGTTCTCTACCATCTGGTAGATTGTACCAGACCTTCAAAAGGTCTGAGCCCCAACCTTGGGGACATCATTTCCCTTTCAAGTTTGTCCTTTTTTGGAAACTCTCCCTCAGTCCCTGGATACACTTCAGAATCATTTCTCACCTTTATAGTTACTCTAAAATATCAGCTTTATAATAATTATTTACATTAAACTTCCCCTATTTAAATCACTCTGTGATTTCTGACTCCTGGTTAGACCCAAGGTCCTCAATAATTTCTAAGATGATAAAAGGGTCCTCAATAATTTCTAAGATGGTAAAAGGGTCCTGGGACCAAAAAGTTTGAGAATGACTGCTATAGGGTGTAGTAAAAGTAAGTAAAAGTGATGGCCACTGCCTAGAGAGACTAGGGAACAATATCATTTGAAGCACTTGCCCCTCTGGCAATAAGTCAGTCCCATTCTAGTAAAGACTTGAAGATTGAAATGTCTTCTAAAATGGGAGAGAGAGATCCTCTTGTGGGTATAAGAATTTTGGAGTAGTCTCCTTTTACCCTTATGGTTTTAGTTAATAAAACTGGCATTTATCCTGGGACATTTAAAAAATACGTACTCATCTTTTCCCAAAACCTATTTTTCCTTCAGTCTTTGCATTTTATTGTATACCTCAGAATGTGACCAGTTCTTATCACCTTTATCACTATTACTCATGAACCAAGTCACCATCATTTCTTGCCTAGGTAATGACATGATATCCTAACTGGATTCTAGGCTTCTGCCCTTACCCCTACAGGCTGATATCTGCATAGCAGGCTGACATCTACATAGGAACCTGGGTGATACTGCTAAAAAAAAAAAGTAAAATAATGTCACTCCCCTACCAAAACCTTCCGGTAGTCCTCCATATAGCTCAGAGTAAAAACCAAAATCTTTACCATGGCCTAAGATTTTCTACACAATTTTTCATTCATTACTTCTTTGCCCGCACCATCTGGTACTTTTCCCATTACTCCTGTTCCAGCCATACTTGCCTCCTTGAAAACAAGAGATACACTATACCTCAGTGCCCTGACACATATAAACTCCTTGATGGTGGATAGTTTTTCACTTTATTTCTACAGACTTAGTATCCAGAACAATACTTGAAAACATTATTTACTCTGTAAATCTTTTCTGAATGAAGGAATAAACCACAGTCTGAGCTGAAAGGCTACAGAAACCTAGATAGAATCTAAAATAATAGTTTTCTCCGAAGTGAATCCTAATTCTCAAATTTACCTCTTGTTATACATATTTTCTTACAGTCTACATTCTAGAGGATATTGTGGTTTCATTCCAGTTTAAAACCATATCCCAAACAGTGTCAGAATTACAACCCTATGTTAGAACCAAAGTATTTAAAGTCATTCAAAAAACTTTAATTGAGCACTTAACACATTTAAGATACTCTTTTAGCTACTGTGTGAGCCAAAATGATGAAAATATGATACCTGTCAGTTATGTAAAAGACAACATAAAGTGTACTGTGCATTTTTCCACTATCAAAGTGGCAGACCAAACACACATTGAAATCACTGCTTGCCATCTCAAATCTACAAAGTATAGGGGAAAAATGTAAAAACTAATTAGTGAGTATACAGCCATGACCAAAACAAAGGGGAATTCTCAGAGGCACTGAATTTGTGTAACATATTTGGAGAAAAAAAAAAAAATAGTGCGTCCAATTGAAATTTTCCACTACAGCAAAAAGGACCTAAATGGAATGTCACAGCCCTCAAGGGAGATCAGACAGCCCAGAATACAATGTGAGAATTCTGTCACAAAAGTGAGGCACACCACTAATGATCAGCAAACATCAGAAGGACATCAACATTATGAATGAGAAAAAAAAAAAATCAAATGTACAAAAACTCCCAAAGAAATAGAATTAATTTATCAATCCAGAAGTAGAATTTAAGTAACACAAAACAAATAGGAATGTGAGTCTCATTCTTATTTTGGAGACTTAGAAATTCGGAGAGATGCCCTAGGAGACTTAGAAATTCAAAGAAAAAGAGATCTATGAGATGGTGGGTTATTTTGGGAAAAGTTAGGTATTTAACCATATGTTTTAGAAAGCATAAGATTTGGATTGATGGAGAATAAAGACAAATTCCATTTCATTGGAAATGGAAAGGTGATGAGGACTCAGACATTATGATGACACATGGGGAGGACAAAATTTCTGGAATAGAGAATTGATGTTAAAGAAAAGGGAAAGATAAGAATCAAAATTCAAGGCAGAGATAAGGAAAGTTGTAGAAATTTGGATTTGCTTTAACAGATTGTGGGAAAAGTGGTAGGTTCCTTAGCAGAGAAGAAACATATATCACTGGACAGTAGAGAACCAGTTTTAAAGACAATTGCTCTTTTGTACTGAAAAGAGTAGTAGTAAGTCATAGGAGGAAGAATCCTAAATATAGGCAGGGTTAGTGAATACTTTTATAGGCCTAAAGACTTCTGAAAAAGTTTCCCAGGCTGTTAGAATCTTATTAAGCTTCACACATTTTCTCTCATTAATTTTACACATTTTCAAATTGGTAATGAATTGATGAATATCATATGTAGAAGTTTTAAAAAATGGCTCCAAATTTGTTGGCACTTTTCCTATTGAGTAGTAGGGTCCATGTACTC
Source organism: Balaenoptera musculus (assembly GCF_009873245.2). Classification (NCBI taxonomy): domain Eukaryota; kingdom Metazoa; phylum Chordata; class Mammalia; order Artiodactyla; family Balaenopteridae; genus Balaenoptera; species Balaenoptera musculus. Next base: position 26,566,409 of record NC_045791.1, on the reverse strand, counting down.
TCTCTTTTGATACTGGATGGGTTTGGGACCTATGGTGAACATAAGGGTAGAACAAAAGTGAATGCGTGACCATTTTTTGTTGTTGTTGTTTTTTGTTTTTTTTTTTTTTAGATTCCATATATATGTGTTAGCATACGGTATTTGTTTTTCTCTTTCTGACTTACTTCACTCTGTATGACAGACTCTATGAAGAACCTAGGGGCAGGATGGGAATAAAGACCCAGACCTACTAGAGAATGGACTTGAGGACATGGGGAGGGGGAAGGGGTAAGCTGGGGCAAAGTGAGAGAGTGGCATGGACATGTGTACACTACCAAATGTGAAATCGATAGCTAGTGGGAAGCAGCCGCATAGCACAGGGAGATCAGCTCGGTGCTTTGTTACCACCTAGAAGGGTGGCATAGGGAGGGTGGGAGGGAGAGAGACGCAAGAGGGAAGAGATATGGGGATATATGTATATGTATAGCTGATTCACTTTGTTATAAAGCAGAAACTAACACACCATTGTAAAGCAATTATACTCCAATAAAGATGTTTAAAAAAACTGTTAAAAAATAAATAAAAGTCAAAAAAAATGAATGTGTGAATATAGTACAATAGTGGTTGTATACCCTCAAATTCAGAATGGTTTCTAGGCAGCAGTAGTACTTGGAATAGAATTTGGTATTTTGAGGCAAGGCAAAGTCATAAAACAAATGTGAATTAAAAAATAGACAAAATACAATAATCTAAAACATAAAGTGAAAATATAAAACATTGTATTTAGCTTTATGTGCTGTTAGCTTTAGGACTGGGTCATGGGTGGATGCTTGAATGGGTCTTCAGGAGGCTATTGTGAAGGCTTAAAGGAAAGTGAGAAAGCTATTATTGGAAGCTGGAGGAGAATAGATTTCTTGTTACATCGTGTTGAAGAATTAAGCACAGCTAGCACCTGCAGTAACATAGAAAATAGACTATGTACCTAATGAATGGATAGATCTGGCTAAGGACATTTCTGGGTAATATGTTTAAGGTGTCAGTTGCTTTCTTGTGCATCATAAGGTGAGACTAGAGAGAGATAAGCTAAAAAAGAACTTATTTAATTTTTCAGGCAGAGCTTAAAGAAACTATAAGAGCCAGGACTTTCTGGCTTTAAAACAAATCAACCAATCCTCAGTGCATTAGTTCAGGTCTTCCAAGAATCGGATGTCAAGACAGGATTAGATTGTAATAGGTTTTTAGGGGAAAATACTTGTGAGGTAAAAAGAGGAGGGAGCCCAAGAGGGAGGGAGAGCTGGTAGACCATGATACAGCCATGACACCTGTGGAAGAGAGAGAGAAGGAAGGAGAATTGGATAGGCAGAGTCTTAGACTATAGTGCAGTTCTGATAAATTTTAACAAGGCCAACGTTTCTGGGAATCAAGACTGTGTACAAAAGACTGTGTATACAGAAATGGTGGTAGCTTCAGAGTGCAGCAGCTAGGGTCATCTATCAATTAGATTTCCTGCAGCAGAAAATCTGAGTCATGGATTTAGCCACCACAGTTCACTGTTTGCACTGAACAGATATGTTTGTCTACACATGTTCAAAGAGCAGCTTCTCCATGGTTCCCACGGCCCTTTTTTCCTGAGGGTAAACTTGGAAGGGGGAGGTTAGTGGGATACTTTATAGCCCCCATTACTGTAGCTTATCTTGTAGCCATAAGCAGTACTCATTCTTTCCCTTCTCCATTATCCATTCTAAATTCCCCTCACTCTCAGCTTTTCCTTGGCTGGTCTTGGCTGGTCACCAAGGTGACCAAACCTTCATTCTTGAGCGGCTGAATCCTTGGTAGTCATACACTTCTCAAATCCGGGCTGCAATATTTGCCCACTTATGGTTACAATAAAACAAACAAATGCCAGGAGGTGCCCAAGTCTATCATCTGCATTCCATATATATATATATATATCTGTGTTCTCATTGAGTAAAAGCAGCTTTGCCTTCTGCTGATCAGGGTCAATTATTCTTGGAAATATGGTGACTCCTCTTTTCTGAGCAGGAATAGCAGGCATCAGGTTGAAACAACTGCTCAACTGCAAAAATGGGCTACCTCTTACAGAAGAGGAAGGATGACTCAGAGGACAGAAACAAGGCCCTGGAAGGTGGAGCTAACAGCCACAGAGAATTCTAAAGCCAGGAGCAAAGAGAATAGGACTGGGCTCTCATCTAGAAACTGGCAGCTCATGCTGGCTGGATTTCAGAAATGCTGTAAACCAATGACTGCTGTGTACTTCCTGTCCCTTTCCCTTATCCCTGTCCCACATCCATTTTTGAGCAAGAGTGCCACTGCAGTTATCCAAGAGTATCCCATCATTGTACTTTGGGTATGTGGGGGAAGATGATGAGACTCTTTAGTTTACCAGTCTTCAGGTTGAGAGAAACTATATTCAGGGACTGTACTAGAGGGATGACTCTGAGGAACCTCATCCATATCTGGACCTTATTTAGTTAACATTATCCTGGATTTTGAATTTGAACATAATTCCTTAAAGAGTTGAGACATTTGATGCTGGAGAGGGTGTGGAGAAAAGGGAACGCTTCTACACTGTTGGTGGGAATGTAAGTTAACTTGGTGCAGCCACTATGGAAAACAGTATGGAGGTTCCTCAAAAAACTAAAAATAGAGTTGCCATATGATCCAGCAATCCTACTCCTGGGTATATATCTGGACAAAACTATAATTCAAAAAGATACATGCACCCCAATGTTCATAGCAGCACTATTCACAATAGCGAAGACATTGAAGCAACCTAGATGTCCACTGACAGATGAATGGATAAAGAAGATGTGGTACATACACACAATGGAATACTACTCAGCCATAAAAAGAATGAAATAATGCCATTTGCAGCAACATGGATGGACCTAGAGATTATCATACTAAGTGAAGTAAGTCAGATAGAGAAAGATACCATACGATATCAGTTATATGTGGAATCTAAAATATGACACAAATGAACCTATTTACAAAACAAACAGACTCACAGACATAGAAAACAAACTTTACCAAAGCGGAATGGGGATAGGGAGGGATAAACTAGGAGTTTAGGATTAGCAGGTGTAAACTACTGTATATAATATAGAGAAACAAGGTCCTACTGTATGGCACAGAGAACTATATTCAATATCCTATAATAAACCATAATGGAAACAAATATGAAAAAGAATGTGTGTGTGTGTGTGTGTGTGTGTGTGTGTGTATAACTGAATCACTGCTCTATATCAGAAAATAACACAACATTGTAAATTAACTCTTATAAAAAACAAAATAAGATAAAAAAATAGAGTTGAGACATTTGAGGAGTCTTAAGATAGCCTGATTCTACTGTGCAGATATGATAAATATACATAACTGTAGCCAGATGACACTTTGGTGCCTTTTTTAAAATAGTGGGAAATTGACTCTCCTCATATGAGAGGTAGTTCTGTGTCCTCTTGCCAAGAGAATGGGTGAGGTTTGCATTTGCTTCAACTAGTAGAGCCCAGGAGAAGTGATCCTATGTGACTGGAGCTAGTATAGTAGTCCATGTAGCTTCTTCCTGAGTCACTTGGAATACTCACTCTCATGACATTCTCTCTTAGAACTCAGCCAATACATGGTGAGAATATCAAGCCACATAGAAGGCCTCATGTAAGTGCCCCAGTTGACACATCCAGCTACACCTGTCCTTGGCGTCATCTCATCTCTGATACAAGAAAGGCATGAGAAGAACACTCTAGAAGATTCCAGTCCCCTGCTTTTCAAATCTTCCCAGATAAACCCCAAACCCTATGAAGCAGAGAGGCTGTCATCAGTGTGTCCTATCCTAATTCCTGACCTACAGAATCCTTGAGCAAAATAAAATGGTGGTGTTTGCCACTCCAAGTTTTGAGTGGTTTGTTTATAGCAATAGTAATTAGAATGTCATCCAATATTCCTTTTTAGAAAGGCTAAAAAATTTTAATTTAAAATAAATCTCTAATTCAAATCCTCTCCTCTATATTCCAAATCAGTTAACTGTTTACTTTTTTTTCCCCCAAATATTTGAAACTATAGTAGCTATTATGGCTGTAGAGTTCCTAAATCACAGCCTTCTTATATACCATACTCCTGAATTTGGAATTTGAAAGAGACACCTGAAGTTATGCTACTGGAAAGATGATAATCTTTCCAAACTAGTATATTTTGGAATGAAAAATAATATTTGACAATTAATCTTAAGTCATTATTAAATAATTATTGACTTGACAATATTTCATTCTTAGGAAAAAAAGAATACTTATTTACCTAGAATACATTTAGGAAAATAAATATCTGCTGAATATTTTAAAAGTCCAGTAAACCAAAAAGCAAAGTTCAATATATGAAACACATGTACCTACTTATAGAAGTGGAGGTGTTTGTACATAGAGGGAGTCAACAGAGAGAGAGAGAAGTGGGGACAGATGAGAAAGTATATGAAATATGGAAGCACAGAGTAATTTTGCATGTTACTGTGGACCATATTTTCCTAAAATTACAGAATGTGAGGCTACAGAGCCATGTGATTTCTCATTCATCAATTAAAACTTAGTCAATTTCACTCTACTACATATTTTTTCTTTTGAGTAGCAATATTTCCAGGGCTTAATGTGCCATTTAGGTTCTCAGAAGGGCTTTTGAACAGCCCGTGTGATAGAACGGGCCTTCATTCAGTGAAATCTTGCTGACAGCCGAGAGTAGAACATTGCATTTTGTACCCTTAAGATAATATAATTGCCGGGATGCAATTGCTCTTTCATCTTACGGTAGTAATCAATCAGTGATTGACAAGTCTAATTAGAATCCTTGGTATGTGCAACATGATAGCACTTTCTAACAGCATTGTAGTCTAAAACATCTTTTCAGCAATCCTGTAAGAAAAACATAATATTTTATAGATAATTCAATTTACATTGCTGCCATTACTGTTTGCATATATGGAAAGGTTTTATTGAGGTAGAATAATACCAACTTTGAAAGTATAAATATACACCTCTAATGGTTCTATGGTGTCTCCCAAGGCCTCAGTATTTCTGCTTTAAAGGTTTGATGATTTTTCAAATTGGCAAAGGTAGATTATTGTATGTGTATAATTTTTTTATTTTCTTTAGAACATAGTGTATTTTAGGTGCATAGATTTATGTTTTGATGAAAATCTTCCCCATCTCCTCTTCCCGAGAGAGGTAATTCATAGTGGGATACAGTAATCAGAAGAGAAGTAGCATCTGTTAAAAAATACGGTGCTTGGTTACAAAGTCAAGATAAAATACCATATTTTGTTAGGCACTGAAAATATCTAGAAAAATCAGTGCTCATTTCCTTCTATAATATGACATGTGTTGAGTCTCTGAACAGATTTTTTTCACATTGAAATATCTTCAAAAATGTTAAACTTTAAACTCGATAATTACACCGTGTATTGTCTTTTAGCATTTCAGTTAGGTTCTGTTAATCTTGAACTTGTGCAACTTACTTCGTATGCAGAGGGAGAAAGTGGAATTACAGGAACTATTAAACCATTCTTTTTGTTCTTGATAAAATGATAAAATAATGTACAAAGTGCTTTCCTTCGCATGTCTGGTATTTCTTTTAGAAAATGAGGCTTTCCATCATACAGAAAGTGATAAATTACTGAGAAGGCATACTATTTTTTCTTGCAGTATGTGGATTGAATCAGAGACATGGGTTTTTCTGAGATGTCAAAAGACAGTGTAAAAAATATAATTATAGTTTTGCTCTGAATATCCCAATACAGTAATTTGAATTTAAATGCCTCCTTTGACATTCTATAAATTAGGAACATGTGTTTTCAAAACTAAATTTAAAGCTGAAAAGTAAGCACAATATCTGAGAAAGCATCAAAAAGTAGTCTTTAGCAATGTAAGGATGCAAAGGTGATGACTAGGGGATCCATTTGAAGCATCAGCTTCAGACGAACAAGATGTAAAGCACCCCAGAACAGAGACAACTCAGCAATTCGTTTTTTTCAAGATGATTTTTTGGATGTTATATGAAGTATTTATCATTTTTCATATTTTATAATACCACAAGTGTTCTCTGTGATACTGCCACTCCACACACCACTGCAGTGCATCTAGAACTCAGCAGAAATATCCCGCTTTTGATGACTTCATCTCAGCTCCCATCAACTACATGGTAACTTTTAAATTCAAAATAAAAATATTACCTGAATATGATATTTGATCATACAAGCCAAAAAGCATGTTACAAGAAAGCAAGAAGTTGTGTATTTTGCCTCAGAAAAATGTTTAGAGAACGTTCTTGAAAATTCTTCTCAGCACTGGCAAGGCAATCACAAGTAGGTACATCACTTTATAAAATCACTCAAACATATTTCTGAAGAAAAATGCCTAGAATTCTTACTACCTTGACTTTCTCCATCATGATATTCTCAACTATTTTCTATCTACCTACTCCCTCCCAACTATTTAATTTTTCTCCTCTATTCTATAATTCAAATTGCTGCTTCCACCTGAATTTGCACAGTATATAGGCTTATTTTTACAATGTTTTTGGATTCAACATTTCAGTTGAAACGCATAAAAACTTGAAGCAAATAAATGTTTCTATGTATTTGACCATGCAGGAAATGATGTCAGTTAACTCATGCAACTAGTTATACCAGAAAGAAGAGTGGAGGCAGTTTCCTGGTTCCTGGTCCATGCCTTTTCACTGGACTATATAACATCATATATATCATATGCATATATGTAATAGTATATGTTAATAATATATTAATCATATATATATATATACATATATATATATCATAGTGCTATCTATGTTCTTTTGAGTTTAATTCCTACAAGTGAGCCCTGCCTACATTGTAGCACAAGTGAAGCAAGAAAAGGAATCAAGTGTCCGTATACCATGAGATCTTTTGCCATTTCCTAACTTATCTTGACCTTCAGTACTTTACAATTTTAGTTTGAAGTCCTAAAACTTAAAAAAAAAATCTTTCAATGAATTCTGTATCTGATTAAGTCAAAAAGCAAACTGAAAAAAATCAACAAAATTGGATATATGTTTATTGCTTAAACTGTCTTTTCAAAAAGAGGAGCAAAGTATAATATAAGCCCTAAATTTTATTTTAGTAGGTATAGAGGGAAAACATATTTAACCTAAGAAGGAATATCATTATAGGAGGAATCCTACCAGGTTTTCAACACAGATAATCAAGATTCTTCTAGGAGAGAAACATCTTAACCTAAGAGAATGCAAAGAAGTTTTTAAGAAGACGTTTTCTCCATATGTGCTTGTAATAGAAGGTACTCTTATTAGTTTGACATGTTTTTAAATTACTTGACGTGTTATAAATCCCTGTGTTTGTGTTCAGTGAGATCGTATCACTTTAACAAAAAATTCAGAGGTTGTCCATGCCATAAATAACATACTCTGAAGCAGATTGGAAAGGAATATGCCAAATACCCATTCTGCTTTCCTGAGCTCATTGGTGAAACTGCCCTGTATCTGAGCATAAATAGTAAGCATTTAGATGCCCAGTGCAGAGCTTGCACATTTCAGTTCCTCACATATGCTGTGGGTCTCCTCAACAATGTTCTCTTCCCAAATATTTACTTGAAGAACTACAAAGAACATCCACTACATAAACCCATCGAAAAAAAATATTCAACAGATCTCATGGTGTCTGAGTGAAAGGGTAACTAAATTTAATTTTTAAATTATTTGAACACTGAAAGACCTTAGGTGTTATAAGGGTAAACTGAGATTAACCATTACTGATAATACTCTTCAACTGTATAAAATTAAGTAAATGACTAATTTTCCATTTAAACTGCATTTCTTTATATTCAATAGCATCCACCTAGTACAGACCTTAGATTCAAATCTTAATGAAGACCATAGAATATTGTCTGGACATGAACTGTTGCCTTTCAGCTTTTCATATATGAGTTAAAACTGTTGACTTAATGGGTAAATATGCTGAAACAAAGAGTATAAACCTTTCTGGGGAAATGTCAAAGACGTAAACGTCAAGATGAAATAAAACTAAAAGTAAGGGCTCTTAGTGCTCTGTTTTGATCTATTTAATTTAAGTGGACAAGATTTCATTAAATACTTGATTAGTAAATAGATAATATAGGGAATCAAAAATGAATAAGACAAAATCCTGATTTTTTTTTTGTATTTTACTTTATTTATCTTTTTATAGAGCAGGTCCTTATTAGTCATCAATTGTATACACATCAGTGTATACATGTCAATCCCAATCTTCCAATTCAGCACACCACCACCCCCACCCCACTGCCGCTTTCCCCCCTTGGTGTCCATACGTTTGTTCTCTACATCTGTGTCTCAATTTCTGCCCTGCAAACCGGTTCATCTGTACCATTTTTCTAGGTTCCACATACATGTGTTAATATACGATATTTGTTTTTCTCTTTCTGACTTACTACACTCTGTATGACAGTCTCTAGATCCATCCACGTCTCAACAAATGACCCAATCTCGTTCCTTTTTATGGCTGAGTAATATTCCATTGTATATATGTACCACTTCTTCTTTATCCATTCGTCTGTTGATGGGCATTTAGGTTGCTTCCATGACCTGGCTATTGTAAATAGTGCTGCAATGAACATTAGAGTGCATGTGTCTGTTTGAATTATGGTTTTCTCTGGGCATATGCCCAGTAGTGGGATTGCTGGATCATATGGTAATTCTATTTTTAGTTTTCTAAAGAACCTCCAGACTGTTCTCCATAGTGGCTGTATCAATTTACATTCCCACCAACAGTGCAAGAGAGTTCCGTTTTCTCCACACCCTCCCCAGCATTTGTTGCTTGTAGATTTTCTGATAATGCCCATTCTAACTGGTGTGAGATGATACCTCATTTCAGTTTTGATTTGCATTTCTCTAATAATTAATGATGTTGAGCAGCTTTTCTTATGCTTCTTTGGAGCATGTCTGTATGTATGTCTTCTTTGGAGAAATGTCTATTTAGGTCTTCTGCCCATTTTTGGATTGGGTTGTTTGTTTTTTTAATATTGAGCTGCATGAGCTGTTTATATATTTTGGAGATTAATCCTTTGTCAGTTGATGCGTTTGCAAATATTTTCTCCCATTCTGAGGGTTGTCTTTTCATCTTCTCTATGGTTTCCTTTGCTGTGCAAAAGCTTTTAAGTTTCCTTAGGTCTGATTTGTTTATTTTTGTTTTGATTTCCATTACTCTAGGAGGTGGATCAAAACAGATTTTGCTGTGATTTATGTCAAAGAGTGTTCTTCCTATGTTTTCCTCTAAGAGTTTTAGAGTGTCTCGTCTTACATTTAGGTCTCTAATCCATTTTGAGTTTATTTTTGTGTATGGTATTAGGGAGTGTTCTGATATCATTCTTTTACATGTAGCTGTCCAGTTTTCCCAGCATCACTTATTGAAGAGACTGTCTTTTCTCCATTGTATATCTTTGCCTCCTTTGTCATAGATTAGTTGACCATAGGTGCGTGGGTTTATCTCTGGGCTTTCTATCTTGTTCCATTGATCTATGCTTCTGTTTTTGTGCCAGTACCATGTTGTCTTCATTACTGTACCTTTGTAGTATAATCTGAAGTGAAGGAGTCTGATTCCTCCAGCTCCGTTTTTTTCCCTCAAGACCGCTTTGGCTATTCAGGTCTTTTGTGTCTCCATACAAATTTTAAGGTCTTTTGTTCTAGTTCTGTAAAAAATGCCATTGGTAATTTGATGGGGATTGCATTGAATCTGTAGATTGCTTTGGGTAGTATAGTCATTTTCACAATATTGATTCTTCCAATCCAAGAACATGGTATATCTCTCCATCTGTTGGTATCATCTTTAATTTCTTTCATCAGTGTCTTATAGTTTTCTGCATACAGGTCTTTTGTCTCCCTAGGTAGGTTTATTCCTAGGTATTTGATTCTTTTTGTTGCAATGGTAAATGGGAGTGTTTCCTTAATTTCTCTTTCAGATTTTTCATCATTAGTGTATAGGAATGCAAGAGATTTCTGTGCATTAATTTTGTATCCTGCAACTTTACCAAATTCATTGATTAGCTCTAGTAGTTTTCTGGTGGCATTTTTAGGATTCTCTATGAATAGTATCATGTTATCTGCAAACTGACAGTTTTACTTCTTCTTTTCCAATTTGTATTCCTTTTATTTCTTTTTCTTCTCTGATTGCCGTGGCTAGGACTTCCAAAACTATGTTTAATAATAGTGGTGAGAGTGGACATCCTTGCCTTGTTCCTGATCTTAGAGGAAATGCTTTCAGTTTTTCACCATTGAGAATGATGTTTGCTGTGGGTTTGTCATATATGGCCTTTATTATGTTGAGGTAGGTTCCCTCTATGTCCACTTTCTGGAGAGTTTTTATCATAAATGGCTGTTGAATTTTGTCAAAAGCTTTTTCCGCATCTATTGAGATGATTATATGGTTTTTATTCTTCAGTTTGTTAATATGGTGTATCACATTGATTGATTTGCGTATATTGAAGAATCCTTGCATCACTGGGATAAATCCCACTTGATCATGGTGTATGATCCTTTTAATATGTTGTTGGATTCTGTTTGCTAGTATTTTGTTGAGGATTTTTGCATCTATATTCATCAGTGATATTGGTCTGTAATTTTCTTTTTTTGTAGTATCTTTGTCTGGTTTTGGTATCAGGGTGATGGTGGCCTCCTAGAATGAGTTTGGGAGTGTTCCTTCCTCTGCAACTTTTTGGAAGAGTTTGAGAAGGATGGGTGTTAGCTCTTCCCTAAATGTTTGATAGAATTCACCTGTGAAGCCATCTGGTTCTGGGCTTTTGTTTGTTGGAAGATTTTTCATCACAGTTTCAATTTCATTACTTGTGATCGGTCTCTTCATATTTTCTATTTCTTCCTGGTTCAGTCTTGGAAGGCTGTACCCTTCTAAGTATTTGTCCATTTCTTCCAGGTTGTCCATTTTATTGGCATAGAGTTGCTTGTAGTAGTCTCTTAGGATGCTTTGTATTTCTGCGGTGTCTGTTGTAACTTCTCCTTTTTCATTTCTAATTTTATTGATTCGAGTCCTCTCCCTCTTTTTCTTGATGAGTCTGGCTAATGGTTTATCAATTATGTTTATCTTCTCAAAGAACCAGTTTTTAGTTTTGTTGATCTTTGCTATTGTTTTCGTTGTTTCTATTTCATTTATTTCTGCTCTGATCTTTATGATTTCTTTCCTTCTGCTATCTTTGGGTTTTGTTTTTTCTTCTTTCTCTAGTTCCTTTAGGTGTAAGGTTAGATTGTTTATTTGAGATTTTTCTTGTTTCTTGAGGTACGCTTGTATAGCTATAAACTACCCTCTTAGAAGTGCTTTTGCTGCATCCCATAGGTTTTGGATCGTCGTGTTTTCATTGTCATTTGTCTCCAGGTATTTTTTGATTTCCTCTTTGATTTCTTCAGTGATCTCTTGGTTATTTAGTAATGCATTGTTTAGCCTACATGTGTTTGTGTTTTTTACGTTTTTTTCCCTGTAATTCATTTCTACTCTCATAGCGTTGTGATCAGAAAAGATGCTTGGTATGATTTCAATTTTCTTAAATTTATGGTGGCTTGATTTGTGACCCAAGATGTGGTCTATCTTGGAGGATGTTCCGTGCGCACTTGAGAAGAAAGTGTAATCTGCTGTTTTTGGATGGAATGTCCTATAAATATTAATTAAATCTATCTGGTCTATTGTGTCATTTAAAGCTTCTGTTTCCTTATTTATTTACATTTTGGATGATTTGTCCATTGGTGTTAGTGAGGTATTAAAGTCCCCCACTATTATTGTGTTACTGTCGATTTCCTCTTTTATAGCTGTTAGCATATGCCTTATGTATTGAGGTGCTCCTATGTTGGGTGCATATATATTTATAATTTTTATATCTTCTTCTTGGATTGATCCCTTGATCATTATATAGTGTCCTTCCTTGTCTCTTGTAACATTCTTTATTTTAAAGTCTATTTTATCTGATATGAGTATTGCTACTCCAGCTTTCTTTTGATTTCCATTTGCATGGAATATCTTTTTCCATCCCCTCACTTTCATTCTATATGTGTCCCTAGATCTGAAGTGGGTCTCCTGTAGACAGCATATAGATGGGTCTTGTTTTTGTATCCGTTCAGCAAGCCTGTGTCTTTTGGTTGGAACATTTAATCCATTCACATTTAAGGTAATTATCGATATGTATGTTCCTATGACCATTTTCTTAATTGTTTTGGGTTTGTTTTTGTAGGTCCTTTTTTCTCTTGTGTTTCCCACTTAGAGAAGTTCCTTTAGCATTTGTTGTAGAGTTGGTTTGGAGGTGCTGAATTCTCTTAGTTTTTGCTTGTCTGTAAAACTTTTGATTTCTCTATCGAATCTGAATGAGATCCTTGCTGGGTAGAGTCATCTTGGTTGTAGGTTCTTCCCTTTCATCACTTTAAGTATATTATGCCACTCCCTTCTGGCTTGTAGAGTTTCTGCTGAGAAATCAGCTGTTAACCTTATGGGAGTTCCCTTGTATGTTATTTGTCATTTTTCCCTTGCTGCTTTCAATAATTTTTCTTTGTCTTTAATTTTTGCCAATCTGATTACTATGTGTCTCGGCGTGTTTCTCCTTGGGTTTATCCTGTATGGGACTCACTGCGCTTCCTGGACTTGGGTGGCTATTTCCTTTCCCATGTTAGGGAAGTTTTCGACTATAATCTCTTCAGATATTTTCTCTGGTCCTTTCTCTCTCTCTTCTCCTTCTGGGACCCCAATAATGTGAATGTTGCTGCGTTTAACGTTGTCCCAGAGGTCTCTTAGTCCGTGTTCATTTCTTTTAATTCTTTTTTCTTTATTCTGTTCCACAGCAGTGAATTCCACCATTCTGTCTTCCAGGTCACTTATCCGTTCTTCTGCCTCAGGTATTCTCCTATTGATTCCTTCTAGTGTAGTTTTCATTTCAGTTATTGTATTGTTCATCTCTGTTTTTTTGTTCTTTAATTCTTCTAGGTCTTTGTTAAACATTTATTGCATCTTTTTGATATTTGCCTCCATTCTTTTTCTGAGGTCCTGGATCATCTTCGCTATCATTATTCTGAATTCTTTTTCTGGAAGGTTGCCTATCTCCACTTCATTTAGTTTTTTTTCTGGGTTTTTATCTTGTTCCTTCATCTGGTACATAGCCCTCTGCCTTTTCATCTTGTGTGTCTTTCTGTGAATGTGGTTTTTGTTCCACAGGCTGCAGGATTGTAGTTCTTCTTGCTTCTGCTGTCTGCCCTCCAGTAGATGCGGCTATCTAAGATGCTTGTGTAAGTTTCCTGATGGGAGGGACTGGTGGTGGGTAGAGCTGACTGTTGCTCTGGTGGGCAGAGCTCAGTAAAACTTTAATCTGCTTCACTGCTGATGGGCAGGGCTGGGTTCCCTCCCTGTTGGTTATTTGGCCTGAGGCAACCCAACACTGGAGCCTAGCTGGGCTCTTTTGTGGGGCTAATGGCAGACTCTGGGAGGGCTCATGCCAAGGTGTACTTCCCAGAACTTCTGCTGCCAGTGTCCTTGTCCACACCATGAAACAGAGCCACCACCCGCCTCTGCAGGAGACCCTCCAGCGCTAGCAGGTAGGTCTGGTTCAGTCTCCCCCAGGGTCACTGCTCCTTCCCCTGGGTCCCGATGCGCACACTACTTTGTGTGTGCCCTCCAAGAGTGGTGTCTCTGTTTCCCCCTGTCCTGTCGAAGTCCTGCAAGCAAATCCCACTAGAGTTCAAAGTGTGATTCTCTAGGAATTCCTCCTCCCGTTGCCGGACCCCCAGGTTGGGAAGCCTGACGTGGGGCTCAGAACCTTCACTCCAGTGGGTGGACTTCTGTGGTATAATTGTTCTCCAGTCTGTGAGTCACCCACCCAGCAGTTATGGGATTTGATTTTACTGTGATTGCGCTGCTCCTACCGTCTCATTGTGGCTTCTCCTTTGTCTTTGGATGTGGGGTATCCTCCTTGGTGAGTTCCAGTGTCTTCCTGTCGATGATTGTCCAGCAGCTAGCTGTCCAAAATCCTGATCTTTAGAAGTTAATATCTGGTGGAATGCCAGAAACATAAATGATTACACAAGTGTATCTCTATTATGAGACAGAATAATAATGGGGTAAGAAAGGTAAAAATGCAGTCCTTTGAGAATTCTGAGGAGGGTTAAATGATATCAGTCTACTGAAGTTCTATTAGATTGCATGGAGGAGGTGACTTTTAAATGGCTTACAGAGTGATAAAATTTTTAGTAAGTAAGAAATGGGAAGGAAAATTATTCCAGGAAAAAGCACTGAATGTGTAAATTAATAAAGTGTAGAGTTAATTTAGAAAACCCTGAACTACATATGAGGGAGATTAGTGAGGTATCGAATGTTCTTGACTTTTTAACTATGGGTTTAAAAAATATTTATTCATTAATTCAGTAGGCAATGGGGGAGCCTGTGGAGAAAAATGATATTATTTGAGCTATACTTTAAGAAAATTAATCTTCTGGTAATCGAGACAATTTATTGGATTTTCCAATTCAGAGACTATTCCACTCTAGACAGGATATAGTGACATTTTTTAGCAGAGTGATAACATTAAGAGTAGAAAACAAGGGATGTTAGAGCAAATACAGAAAAATAGAAGCAAAGTCTTACCTTGATGGGAAAAGAGATTCAGAAAGGAGAGAAAATAAATAAATCAATAAATACTTTCATGATGAAAGCTAAATTGGAATGATGATATAGAGATATTTTAAGAAATATGCTAATAAGATATGAAGCAGGAAGAGGGCAGCTGTGTGCCTAGGATGAAACTCAGGGGGTGACTGAACAGTGAAGTTGGTGCTGATAAGTGATACTAACTGGTCCTTATCTTTACACTGGTCAGTACAAATATCAGTGTATCTCAGGAAACTGAATTTCTCATTGTAAATTAATACATTGACATTTTGGTGTATCAGAGATACTTTTATATATTTGATTAACATCAATGAGTTTTTATGCTATTGAGGGTCTGGTCTGCTCATTTTCTGAGTGAACTGAAACACTGAGCTCTTAAATTTTTTCAGATGAGGACCAAGTTCATACGTGAATAGTAAGGACAGAGCGATGTATAAGTTATGTTTATATCTTATTAACAACTTTGCATTTAAAATCCTAAGTAAATTGTTTTGTTTAAGAAAAGCTTCAGCAAAATTCATCTGTTCTAAGATGCCCGAGGGTTTCTAGGAGATAAAGATGTGGGAAGAAAAACTGTAAACTTCAGTTGTCTAATCTGTGCAATGGGGCAGGTGGGGGTAATAAAAATACCTACCTTGTTGTGTAGGTATGTATAATAAATTAGAAAATGCATGAAAGCACTAAGAACAGTGTCTGGCACATGATTAGAAAAATTAGTGTTTGCTATGATGATGATTGAGATGAAGAGGAAAGAAACTGACAATGGAAGGGAAGATAGAAACAATAATAAAAAGAAGATTTAGTTTTCCAAAAGGCAGATAGAAAATACAAATAAGCCATTTGATGGAAAATTCAACATTTCTCCTACTTTCTGTTCTGGAAAATGATTTCCATTACAGAATTTTATTTCACTATTGTGTGTATTAGGTTTTGCTTATTTGCTTTTTTTCCCTCAACATATTACTATCCATTGGAAAGTGAACAAATTCATGCCATAGAAATAACAAGGTACATTCAAAACAAAGTTTTAATAATATAAATAAGGACAAAATAGATCTTTATTGTAATGTTCACAATTAATATGATAGAAAACAATAGAAATTTGGACTGACCACATTTTACTCATGTTATTTACTCGTGTTACAATCTATGGAATATTAGATTAGGAATGGTGCATTTGAAAAATAACTGAATTGCATTTAAGTATTTTTATTATCTTGGTCACTTATACATTTAAAACATTTTATAACAAAGCTATTTTATAACAGCTTTTGAAGAAGAAACAGACCAAGAAATAAGCCATCAAGCTTCAAAAGGTGATAGCAATCCATAAGTGAAATGTTTTGATTTTTCCCTTAATCTAAATGGACTGCTCAATAACTTGGTATGAAAAGTCAGTTCTAAGTTTGATATAAGTACCAACTTTTTCAATTTTATGGTTATCTATAAACCTGGATTTAGTATGTGACTCTTTCCCATAAGCAATAATTTTGGACTTACTGTAATTAAATTTAAGTTCTTATCTACTAGAAAAGATGGTAAAATATCTTTCAAATATGCATAGGGTCAGGTCTTCAGAAGGTTGTGGGCAAGGGTGGTGAATGTATATGTGATAAGAGCTCACATTTTCTCTCACCTCAGGAGCAACGCTTACAGGATAATAACTATTCACATTTAGTTCACCGAAGGGAACCGTTAACCGTTAGTGTATCCGAGTAACTAGCAAAAGCCATTTTAAATCAAAGTAAATTGATGGATGCTTGTGGCATATTGACATTTGTGGCCATGACTGTAAAGTTCCTGAGGGTTAATTGTTCTATGCTCTCAACCTAGAGTGCAATGTTATCAATTACTAAGGGGTTAATCGAATTGAGCTGATAAAAGAAGTGAAAACAACAGAACCAAAATATAAGATATAGAATTTTGAAATAGATAACAGATAATTTCAGCTTAAATCCTTTTATATTATTTAATATTTTGTATTAAATTCTTTTATATTACAAAAAATAATGTAATCTCTAGGTCCTCAAATAGCAATAAACAAAGAACCTTCTAGATTTTTATTGGTGGGCAATGTAAGGAGGAAAAGTCTAAAGGCAGATTGATTAAAAATGAAGTAGAAAGCAAAGATATATTCAAAAAGATGAAATAAAGATAATAAAATAATAAAACAATGGATTCCAATGAAGTCAAGGAATAAATCTGTGAGTTCATGTGGCACAAAATAAATTAATATCAAAACGTAGGTAAATTCTCAAGAAGAGATAAAGTATGACATTTTTCTGTTAAAGACAATAGAAATAAGGGAAGACAGAATATCTGATGCTGATATATTTGAGTCACTTCACTGAAATGCTCTGAACATTCTTTGCAGCCTATGATTGTGAGGAAAGAATCCTGCTGGAGAAGAAGGAGAAATAAGATTGAGACTCTGGAAGTCTTGCTCAGTCTCAAATTATGATTGCATGAAATATAATTTTTAAAAAAACCTGATACAGTGAACCTGGTAGTAATTGATACAATGAACCTGGGAGACAAGTAAAGGACAAAAATTATGGACAAGTAGCAAAGAGGCAGACATTTTCTTCTACAGAGGGTCTCAAACGTCTCCATGAGGTGAAAATGGAATGTGTCTCTATTCAGCTCCTTCTTCCACATTGGAGATTCTCATAGCTTCCTACTGCCCCATTAATTCAACCCTATATGTTTGATTTTCAACTTTAAATTAATTCCCTTGGCATAAACTGTGAAAATATGATCCTTGATCTGTCTTCCTTGGTCAACTTCATTGATTTATGTATAAACTTAGTAGGAATTCAAGAGAGCTTGGAATCATCAAAAGGCAGATTGAGATGCATGTTTTATGCAAATTCTTATAGTTGGGTATAGGGAGGGAAAAAAGTACAGCCAGAAGTAATGAGGTCAGGATGATATACATAGCTTTACATGCCAGAGATTCAAAGGCATGAGAATTTAAATTAGAGAGCTGTTCTCTCCTATTCCTTATACATCAGTTTCCCTCTGCTATCTTTTCTATTTTCTGAGACTAGAAATCTTTAGATTTGACCCCTTGTTTATATAATTGAAGTAACCACCTGATTAATCAAAGATTTTTATTTCATTTTCTGGAAATCGTTAGTTATTAAGATCCATGGGGTCCAAGACCATCCTCTCTTCAGCTGTCAAACACAGTAATAATATATGTAAGATAATTAAGGTATGTCTTGTCTACTGGATTGCAAATGGAAGAGGTTGTAGATTGATAATTCCTCCTGATTGCAACTTGTATATTAAAGACTAAGAAATTCAGTAGAATGATATTAATAAGGTGTATATTATGTAATAAATAACTAATACAACTTTTTTGTTTTTACTTTTGGGTAATGTTTGAAAAATGTGTTTATATCTTCAGTTAGGAGTTTATTTTTATCTGAAAGGGTTAAGGAATTAGGGATCTATATCCTCTAAAAGAATCACGTTTAAGATTGGATTTTATTCTATTTGTTTTTTAGATTAGATAATATGGACTTCATTAAAGAATAAAATGAGAAAAAAATGTTCATAAGGAAAATATATGATATCTACAGCTTCAAAATCACCTAAAAATGGAAGTGTGTTTTTATTATTAAAAATTATATAGATTAACATAAATATTTATTCTTGACTTTTTAATTTTAGATTAAATGTGCTATCTGTTTGCAAAACAAGAACAAATGCATTAAGATTATAGCTGGACTATTTAATACCCTGAAAAAAATCATAGAAGGATAAAAATCTAGCAGTGGGACCAGTCATCAGCATTCAGATTTGTTTTGTCTTGAGGTGTCCAATGACTGCAGTGTGCAGTGGAAATTGAGAATCACTGCATAAAATTATTTAACCAAAGACTCACTGTGTGAAAACCTGGGCTAGAACACTAGCCCAGAACAATAATTACCCTGGTCCCTACACCATAGTTGCCTATCTTGTTTTTACATCGCAATATGATGGATTTGATAGACATAATTTATCATGTAATCAAGAGTGGAAAATTAATGGTAAATTGAGGTCCTGATGTGAATAGACTGGCTTGTTTTCTGTATTTATACTGTGCTTCTCAATGACTGTATATGCTGGGTCCAAGTAATACTGGAAATAACTTCTTGGGGTCAGCAATATCAGCCAAAATAATGAAATAGTAGCTGTGTCAGGAAACAACCTCACCTGACTTCTCTATTAGTTGGGGGAGACTATAAAGCGACCTGGCCTCTCTAACATGATCTTAGACCAATTATTATACTGCATAGCTCTCAAAGGCCAAGATATCTTAAACCAATGCCCATTGATAAAAGCTTTTCCCATAAACTCTCCCTATTAATTAAATCAAATGTAGCTTTTAAATTGATGAGACTGCAAAGATAAGTTGTTCCTTATGCTTAGTATATTTATCAGTAAAATAATGTGAAATGAAACAATGAGTAAGAATACCTTTAAGAAAAGAATTGTGCTGTCCACAGTCAGTTGTCACTGTGTTCCTTTAAAGAACAGAGTTATTAAGGAAAATTTAGAAAACAAATAAAACAAAACTAAACCTTAACACTTGGCTAATAGTCAAAGCATAAAAGGTAGTTTCATGTCATGTCTCTTTTGGGTTTTGCTCGGTCGAATGATCCTGAAAATGAACTTATATAAAATGAAGGGTCATTAAGCTAATACCAAAGACTGTAGATAAGAGGTATAACATTTTTTTGAAAAGTGAGATTTATATATCGATGTATTTAAAACATGTAGTTTATTTCAGCATCAGGTTAGACACGGAAGAAATTGTGGAACCAACTGAGAAGCCAAAATATAACATTAATGTTGATCCTGAAAACTAATACAAATCCACTTTTTTACACTGGTTTTGGAAAACTAATAAATATAAAAATAAATAAAATCACTTATTTTACCTATACTATCTTTGAGACATTCTTCAATCCAATGGGTAGTTAGGACTGAATTACTTACACTTTTTTCATATTAATTGTATAAAGATTCCTTGGAAAATTCTGATGGCTACCAATATTTATTTAACAATGACAAGGAAACCTTTAACAATATTTCTGAAGCTTTATGCCATTCAGAGGTTGCCTTTGATTTCCAGAAGGACATACTATAAATGGGGTCACTTTCAAGAAGCCCTTGAGTAGAGGGTTTCATTGGGACTGAATTTCGGACAGTTTTATTTATCTTAAAAACTAATAGGAAGTACCTCTGAATTTAATATAGGGCAAACAGTATCCTGTATCTTCCAAAAATATTTAAAATTAATTACATAAAAGTAAGAGGTTAGGGGACACTATAGTTCAGATCCAGGTAAAATTCCTCTAGTTGGAGAATTCAGATTTCAAAATATATCTTAATACCTGTAATATTAGCATTTCTATAACATAATTTAAGGCCCATAGAAATACTAAATTCTCATCAAAAAATTTGATACTACTTCTCAAAACCCAAAAACACATTCTAGTTAGTGAATAAAACCTGAAAATTAACCTTATCAATCAATCATATTCTCCTGTGCACCATTAGAAGCACTAGGATCTCACCAAACATTAGACTCAGTTACTGACATGTATGGAAGACAAAATAAGCTTTGGAATCAGACAGATATAGAGTCAATTCTTGGTGTCACCTCTTACAGATGGCAGACATGAGTAATCTCTTTATAAGTCGTAGTTAAATTTTTATTAACTAAAAATATTTTATTCACTCAAAGTCTGCTTGTTGAATGCAAGACTTGTTGGGTATCTAGTTGCGAATAGAACAAGATACAGTCTCAGCCCTTATGGAGTTTATAATCTAGTGAATATTTCTTATAGTTTTTGTCTCCTGTGTTTTATTGATGTAAATTTTCTGAAATGCCCTTGGTTTCTAAGATCATACACTCTTTTTCCAAATTTTGTATTATCATCAGTTATTAGTCTCAGCACCAACCAACCAGATTTGAGATAACATACTAAAGGTAGAAACCAGTTTGTCTTATAGAATTTTAGATTTTTTTTTTTAACTTGTGCTTCCTGAGGCATTATAGAAATAAATAGGCACCACTTTCAGCTCAACTTAAAAAGATTTATGGACAGATCCCTTATTATTCCTTAGTCCTAACTCCTGGCCTAGTTTCCAAGATCTTTAATAATTATTTAACAATAAAAATATTTAGAATATTTTCTTTCCCCTTAACCAGTTTTCATTTAGATACCCCTGTCATTTTTTGGGGGGTCACCTAGGCTCAAATCAGCAGAATGATAATAATAATTTTATTAACTTATTATAGTAATAAATTAATATTAAGGTATATATTAATAGTTGTTGAATTCTCCCCACCTGCGAGACACCATTTTAAGGAATTTATATGTATCATCTCACTTAGTCTTGATAACCACCAGATAAAATAAGTATCATTTTTGTTAGAATTGAAGCACTGAGGCTAATGAAAGTAGAGAAAATTACTAAAAAATATACCAGTTAGTATGATTCAGATTTGAACCCAGGGAGTTGCTAGCCTTTTATTACTCTGCATTCTTGCTTCCTGACTGGACTATATTTGGCTCTTGATTCTTCTTTCTCCATTTACATCCACTCTATCATCAAGGCCAGTCAGCTTTTTAATTTTTTATTATTATTTTTTAAATCTTTCTTTTGCACCATCACAGTCACCATCTTCACACAGGTTTCCATCAGCCCACCACTTATTTGATTTTACTTCTCTCTGTAACTTACTGATCCTTCAAAGTGCTGCTAGATTAGTCATCTTAAACCCACTCTGTATAGGTGTCTCCTATCTGCTTTATCAGAGTCTCAGCTCTTTAACTGGCTTTCAGTGACCCCTCTGGCTTTACCCTTGCCTAAATAATTTAGTTTATCTCCATGATGGGAACCTGTTACTTTACTTAAGTTGTCATGTTACTTTATCCTGAATATGTAGTCTTGCCTTTGAGCCTTTTCATACACATATGTCCCTTTGGGAAATGCCTTCTTTTATCCTAATTGCTTATTCAAACCAAAAAAATTATATATAGTTTGCTATACAAAAACCTCATGGTAACCACAAACCAAAAACCTATAATAGATATACACACAAAAAAGAAAAATGGAATCCAAACGTAGCACTAAAGATAGTCATAAAATCACAAGAGAAGAAAACAAAAGAAGAAAGGGGGGGAAAAAAAGACATACAAAAACAATTCCAAAACAATTAACACAATGGCAGTAGGAACATACATATCAATGATTACGTTAAATGTAAATGAACTAAATGCTCCAACCAAAAGACATAGACTGGCTGAATGGATACAAAAACAAGATCCATATATATTCTGCCTATAAGAGACCCACTTCAGATCTAGAGACACATACAGATTGAAAGTAAGCAGATGGAAAAAGGTATTGCACACAAATGGAAATCAAAGGAAAGCCAGAGTAGCAATACTTATATCAGACAAAATAGACTTAAAAAAAAAAGGCTATTACATGAGACAAGGAAGAACACTACATATGATCAAAGGATCAATCCAAGAAGATATAAAAATTGTAAATATATATGCACCCAACATAGAAGCACCTCAATATATAAGGCAAGTGTTAACAGACATAAAATGAGAAATTGACAGCAACCCAATAATAGTGGGGGAATTTAACACCCCACTTACATCAATGGACAGATCATCCAGACAGATAATCAATAAGGAAACACAGGCCTAAAATGACACTACACATTAGACCAGATGGACTTAACTGATATTTATAGAGCATTCCATCTGAAAGCAGCAGAATATACATTCTTTTCAAGTGCAGGTGGAACATTCTCCAGGATAGATCACATGCTGAGCCACAAAGCAAGCCTCGGTAAATTTAAGAAAACTGAAATCATATCAAACATCTTTTCTGACCACAACACTATGAGGCTAGAAATGAACTACAAAGCTACAGTAATCAAAACAGTATGGTACTGGTGCAAAAAAACAGGCATATAGATCAATGGAACAAGATGGAAAGACCAGAAATAAATCCAGGCACTTACGGTCAATTAATCTACAATAAAAGAAGCAAGAATATACAATGGTGAAAAGTCTCTTTGATAAGTGGTACTGGGAAAACTGGACAACTATATGTAAAAGAATGAAATTAGAACATTTTCTGACACCATATACAAAAATAAACTCAAAATGCTTAAAGACCTAAATGTAAGACTTGGTACTTATTACTATAAAACGCCTAGAGAAATACATAGGCAGAATACTCTTTGACATGAATCATAACAATATTTTTTTGGATCCGTCTCCAAGAGTAATGGAAATAAAAACAAAAATAAACAAATGGGACCTAATTAAACTGAAAAGCTTTTTCACAGCAAAGGAAGCCATAAGCAAAAAGAAAAGACAACCTAGACTGGGAGAAAATATTTGCAAATGATGTTACCAACCAGAGATTAATTTCCAAAATACACAAACAGCTCATACAGCTAATATCAAAAAGACAAACAACCCAATCAAAAAAAGGGGAGAAGACCTGAATAGACATTTCTTCAAAGGAGACATACAGATGGCAAACAGGCACATGAAAATATGCTATATATCGCTAATTATTAGAGAAATGCAAGTCAAAACTACCATGAAGTATCACCTCACACCAGTCAGAATAGCCATCATGAAAAAGTCTACAAATAAAAAATACTGGAGAGGGTGTGGAGAAAAGGGAACCCTCTTACACTATTGCTGGGAATATAAATTGGTACAACCACTGTGGAGCACAGTATGGGGGTTCCTTAAAAAACTAAAAATAGAGTTACCATATGACCCTGCAATTCCACTCCTGGGAGAAAACTCTAATTCAGAAAGATACATGCACCACAGTAGTTGTAGCAGCACTATTTACAATAGCCAAGACATGGAAACAACCTATGTCCATCAACAGATGAATGGATAAAAAAGATATGGTATATATATATATATATATATATATATATATATATATATATATATATATATATATATATACACACACACACACACACACACACACACGATGGCCATAAAAAGAATGAAATAATGCTATTTGCAGCAACATGGATGGACCTAGAGATTATCATATTAAGTGAAGTAAGTCAGACAGAGAAAGACAAATACCATATGCTATCACTTATATGTGGAATCTAAAAAAAATATGATACAAGTAAACTTCTACTTACAAATAGAGTCAGAGATGTAGAAAACAAAGTTATGGTTACCAAAGGGGATAGCGGGGGGGGGGGGGGGAGGGGGGGATAAATTAGGAGTTTGGGATTAACAGATACACACTACTATATATAAAATAGATAAACAACAAAGACCTACTGTATAGCACAGGATACTATATTCAATATCTTATAATAACCTATAATGGAAAAGAATCTGGAGAAGAATAAATATATATATAACTGCCTCACTTTGCTGTACAGCTGAAACTAACACAACATTGTAAGTTAACTATACTTCAATTAAAAAAAAATTAATTATCCAATGTCCAGTTCAGTATGACTTCTTCTAAACATTTCCCTAAAGAATATCAGCCCTAATTCGTTATCACTTTCTTCTCAAAATTCACATATTATTAAACTTCCCTTTTGGCACTTTATATGTGTGCTAGTATACAGTTCACATAAACTGTTTCTTATACACTATATTTCTTATACACTATACACTGTTTCTTATACACTATATGGTAAATATTCATTAAACACTAACCTAAGAAGACCCTGTGTTTGATTCTGTAAGATATTCTAGAATAATTCAGATAATCCTCAAATAAAATTTTGTCCAGTAGGGAACTGTAAACTTGGTTAAACCTAGTTATAAAAAAATTATACCGTATTTCCACATGGCTAATAAGCCAATGATTGTATGATATGTCATTGATTTATGACATTAGTTTAAGCCAACTAATACACTCATTACCTCATGGTCAGAAATATCCTCATTTTAGAATGAGCAGTGTAATATAATGGCTATGGACAGAGTTTTGGAACCAAACCTTTTGGATGCACCACCCCCCAGAGACGGGCTATCGGGAAAGACATTGAACTTTTCTACACTTAGCTTTCCTCATGTGCAAAATGTGTGTAATAAGAAAGTTTGTCATACAAGGCTGTTGTGCGGATAGAAGGAGTTAACATATGTAAATCAGTTAGAAAATATCTGGCATATAATAAGGACTATATATTAGTTATTACCATTTAAAATTATGATTGATCTTACATGATAAATGTGAAAAAAGTGCACATCTTAGAATTGATATTCAGTTCAAGAATAACCCTATGGTGAAAAATGTAGTGCAAGAGTCTATATCTAGTTGGGGGAATCAGAGCAGGTACAGAGTTAGTGGAATATCAAATAGACCTTGATAACTAGATAGACTATTAACTTATACCTAGTCCCAGAGATGTGACAGCATAGAATATGTAGAAGTAATTGGGCATTCATATATTTTTCCTCTAGGGAGTATATAATCGCTTTTAGAGAAAAGTCCTTGTTCTAGATTTCTTTTTCAGATTCTAAGTATCCATTCAAATATTAAGGCCATAGTAGGCCTTCAGGAAAGAGGGTTTTTTTAGTAAAGTTTTAATGAAATGAATAGGACATCATGCTGAAAATTACTGGAAATGTGCATGCACATTAGTAATTATCTCCATAAAATCAACAGATTTTCAATGGTAAGGCAATTAGCATTGGTAATAATGATTTGTGCACTATCAATTTTTTTTTTTAAAAAAAGGTTTGCATTCTACAAAAGCATAGAATTTTTCTCTCTTAAAATAGTAGTCTTTTAATGTGGGAATTTGTGTACACCAAAAAATTAATGGTGAAAGTTCAGGGCCAAAGGGAAGGACATTTTATTTGCCAAAATATAAAATATACGGAATTAGATTTTCCATTGTGCTTTCACCAGTGGTATTTTAAATACAGTTTACCAGAAATAGAAGTAAGTGAAAGAAAATGTGGATACTCATATACTGTTCTGTAGAACATTTTAATTTTATTTCCCGCTTTCTACTCATTAGAAATTACCCATCATTATTAAGTATGAATGAATCATTTAATTTAGTCAGAACCAGACCTTTTGCTAAAATTTTGACCTGGTGTATTTTTTTCCTGGATAGCCAAAATTAAAAATTAAGTATAGGCATATATTTTCTTTTATTTAAGTTCTTTAATATTAGCTGTAGCTAAGGACAAACTTAGTAAATAGAAATGCTTTCTGCTTTCCTACATCTCTTCAGCAAAAATCTCTAAGTGTACATTGTACATTAGAAAATGAAAATAATTCCCCTACTTTCAATTTCCTCATATAAAGAGTTAACATCTTAGGCATGCTGAGTTCTCAGAAAACTTAAGTGGTAATCAATCACAGATAAAAATGAATTAGAGATCATTCACTACTTCCTATGATTATCCCCAGTAGGTAAGGTGAAGTAATTGAGAACTGAGTGGTGCAGTTTCCTTACCTGTAGGTGTCTTAGAACACAAGGATCGTCTTTATAAAACTATGTTATGATAATAAAGATTATTTTGTGCACAAGTAAGCATGTGAAACAGGGTTTTTAATAAATGTTGTGATAATTCATTTCAGCCTAAGAAATTTGAAATTTTTCTCCCGGAATTGACAACATTTTAGAGGTCCAACAACCCTCCATTCTCTGTTTCCCTGTGGTATATAATATGCAGGACGTTGCTCAAGAAGGTGGATTACTAGGTTGTCAGCCTTATATGTAGGAGAATATCTTCATCAGAATGACCAGTTGACTCTGTTTATCCAGATTGTATATAATAGATTATCATCATGATTATCTGTAGTCCCATGTTAGCTTTGAAAGCTAAATGCTACATATAGATTAATTTTAAGTGTGCAGAACATGACTCATAATAATTCTTATTCTTGATGGTTGAGAATGAATAAGACAATATTATCCTTCTCTGAAGAAATGGGGTTTAAAGGAGATATTAGGACTCGCCCAACAGGTGTCTGAATTTGCCGTTTTAGATATGTACTTTGTTGCTTTTGTCAATGGATTTTGATTCTTAGGTCAGAAATCAAGCATAAATATCCTTTGGATACTTTAAACCTTTCTTTGCTAGATTGGCATGGCCTTCCAAATGCTACTTTATACCAAAACAGAGAGAATAATCTCAGTTGGACAAATTATAGATATCAATTTTTAGCAATCATATTCAGATTTACAGTGCATGTTCTGGTACCTTTAAATTTGCATAATTTCCTTCTGCAATAAATTTTAATCAAATATTTTGTACCCAGTTGTACTCTTGTCTGAAATCTTCCAAAGTGCTGTTGTTGCCAAGGAAACCATTTCCTTGTTATCTGTGCATTCAGCAGTGTTTCACTGTCTGGCTCATTTTTCTCTTTCTCTCTTTCACTCTTTCCATGACTCAACTGGAAACTTTATGTCATTAATTAGTTAAAATGAAACACATTGCTTTCCTCTGAGTAAAACGCTCATTTAAAAGATGCAGAACACAAGTTTCAACAATGGCTTCATCACCATATTATTTTTGTGTGGGTGTTGCAAAAAAAAGAAACCAAAAAAAGAAAAACAGAACCTTTTTTTCCAGGCTTTACTCTACATTTGGAACCTGAAAAGTGTATGAAGTCTTTGTTTTGATCTCCCAGCTATATATGAGTGCTGTGAAAGTCTGACACAAGTGCTTTTTGAATAATTTTTAACCCCTAGTCTTTGCATATAGTATGAAAAGGAAAAGGTGGGAAAGAAGACATAAACATGAAAGAGAACTTTAAAATAATAAAATGGTTTAGGGTCAGATGTTTTCTAACTACTTCTTGCCTGCTTATCCGCTCACACCCTATTCCACTTCCCAAATTTTACCATTAACAAACTACCTCATTTTCAACCCCTTTGCAAAATGCACTTGTGTACCTTTCAACTAAGAAAAATATATTCTCAGTAATACTTTGATGGCAGGATTGATTTTTCTTCTAACAAACTATACATGCTTAATGCATTGAGTAGCACCATCAGCAGAATTCTGCAAACATGGGTAGACTGCTTAGGATATGAATGCTGCCTATTGAAGATAAAGGCAGAATCAGTACTTGATTGGTAAGTTAAAACCCAGAAAAATCTAATAAGTCCTGGTACAATATAGGCACCTAATTTACTTAATTACATTTTCCACATTTCATATAGGCACACATAATTTTATAAGTAATAAGACAGTTTCTTATGAAAAATATTTTGTAATTTACAAAGTTCACACGAATTGAGTGTGTTTTTCTTCAAATCCATACACACACAGAAAGAAGTAAGAACTTGATCTTCTGAAACACAGAGGTATGCTTCATTCTGGGTAACTAAGTTACCTAGATTGCTAATGTTTGCTCTTTTTTAGAAAGTTTTAGTTTCAGTTGTATACAATTAATTTCTTGTAAAATAAGTGTTTAAGAAATGATGGGTTAACTCAATTCAAACTATCCCACTGAAAACAAATAGAAATACAGAACAAAATATTAGTTTTGTTTGGTTGATTTATGCTTTCAACTGTCTCTTGGAACCAAGAGAATTAGAGTTGAGGTCTTCTAAGGAAGAGCTATCCCAGTAAATACCTCACACTTACAATCCAGATTTGTAATTTTCTAGATTCCCAGACCCTGGGAGTAAGAAACTAAAAATAACCAGCCATCACAAAGATAGAAACTCAAGTATGAATCAACTCATCCCATGATCCAGAAGCAAAAGCAAATTATCTTTGAAGGAAGGTAACAGCATTTAGGGCCTCAAATTATCTATGAATTTAATTTTAAAAAATTATGGACAATGTCTGGCATTCAATAAGAAAAAAAAACCTTGCAAAGAACAAGAACCGAATAAAAGTTAAGAAAAAGAACATAACACAAGCAGATATTAGCTTTAGCAGACAGATTTTAAAATAACTGTGAGAAATTTGTTTAAAAAAGTGAATTCATGATGAAGAATTTCATCAGAGAAGTAGAAATCTAATATAAAAATAAAACCAAGTGGAAAATTTGGAACTAAAATTTATTATATGTGAATTAAATCATCAAGGAAGCATGGGTTTTAAGGAGGATTAAATTCAGTTGAAGAGGAAATTAGTAAACTGGAAAATAGATCAGAAGAAATTGTCCAGACTGAAGGAAAGAAGAATAGAAATATAGACTATGAGTCATAGACAGGAAAGTTCTATCATATGCATAATTGGAGACCCAAGAGGAAAATATGGAAACAATTAGAAGTAATATATGAAGATATAATGGCCCAGAATTTTCCAAAAATAATGAAACACATCATCAGATATTCAAAAAATGATTCAACCCCCAAGGAAGATAAGTAAAAAGATCATATTTAGACATAGAATAAAGCTGCTAAAAAAGAAAGAAACAAGAAAACCCTAAAAACAGCTGGAATGGATAATAAAACATGCACATAAACACATACACTGTCTACTATCATTGAAACTATAGTAAAACTGGGAACTAATTTTTCAACAGAAACAAGGGAATCTAGAGGAAAACTGAATTATATTTTGTAAGTGCTAAAGAAAACAACTACCAAGCTAGAATTCTGATTGCCAACAAACACATGAAAGAGTGCTCAACATCACTAATCATTAGAGAAATGCAAATCAATACTACAATGAGGTATCACCTCACACCAGTCAGAATGGCCATCATCAAAATATCTACAAACAATAAATGCTGGAGAGGGTGTGGGGAAATGGGAACCCTCTTGCACTGTTGGTGGGAATGTAAATTGATACAGCCACTGTGGAGAACAGTATGGAGGTTCCTTAAAAAACTAAAAGAACTACCATATTACCCAGCAATCCCACTACTGGACATATACCCTGAGAAAACCATAATTCAAAAAGAGCCATGTACCACAATGTTCATTGCAGCTCTATTTACAGTAACCAGGACATGGAAGCAACCTAAGTGTCCATCGACAGATGAATGGATAAAGAAGATATGGCACATATATACGATGGAATATTACTCAGCCATAAAAAGAAACGAAATTGAGTTATTTGTAGTGAGGTGGATGGACCCAGAGTCTGTCATACAGAGTGAAGTAAGTCAGAAAGAGAAAAACAAATACCATATGCTAACACATATATATGGAATCTAAAAAAAAAAAAAAAGATAAAATGGTTCTGAAGAACCTAGGGGCAGGACAGGAATAAAGATGCAACTGTAGAGAATGGACTTGAGGGCATGGGGAGGGGAAGGGTAAGCTGGGACGAAGTGAGAGAGTGGCATATATACACTACCAAATGTAAAATAGATAGCTAGTGGGAAGCAGCTGCATAGCACAGGGAGATCAGCTTGGTGCTTTGTGACCACCTAGAGGGGTGGGATAGGGAGGGTGGGAGGGAGACACAAGAGGGAGGAGATATGGGGATATATGTATATGATGTATATGTATAGCTGATTCACTTTGTTATAAAGCAGAAACTAACACACCATTGTACAGCAATTATACTCCAATAAAGATGTTAAAAAAATATATATGGCAAAACAAAGACACTAAAAAATATACTATTTGTCAGCCATAGGCTTGAATTAAAGAAACGTTTTAAAAAGAAAGATAATAAAGCCAGAAAGAAGCAAAGATTCAGGAACAAGTAATAACAAATCAAGAGATTAGCCATTTGCACTTATTTTAAAAATACTGGCAAACACCACAGCAATAATAGCAACTTTGAAGGTTATTGCATTATCTTAGAAATGGTAAATGTACTAATTTATATTAAACATTAATAAATCAATAATATGTTTAATTTATAATGTAGCTATGAAAACTAATGAGAATGTAAAGTACCACATTAATAGAAAAAACATAAGATAAGAAGAATGTATAATTAATCAAAAGAAAGCAAAAATGATGATAAGAAAATGGAGAAAGTATGACAGATAGTGTATAGTGAGACAGTTGACTTAAGACCATATAATTCAGTGATTACACTAAATGTAATGGATTAAAAATTCCAAATAAATGACAAAAATGCTATAACAGATAAAACAAAACAAAACTTCTTACAAGAGATCTGAAATAAAAATGCTGAAAGAAAAATGTTGGGAAAAGATATTCACATAACCCAAAACAAAATAAAGCTGGTATTCCTATATAAAATTTAAAAAAAAAAAGACTTTAGGGCAAGAAGCATCATAAGGTAGAGAAAGACGATATATCAATTCTTAAATTGTATGCATATAATAAAATACCTTTAATATTTAAACAGAAAAATAAATGAATAGAACTAAAAGTCAAATCCATTATCACAGTGGATAAACACATGGCTTTCAGTACAGAGAAAAAGAAGACAAAACAATCAGTGAAACTATAGATCTGACATTTGCCAAATTTGTTTCTGTTTTTTTTTTTTTTAATTTAAGGTTATATTATAAAAGTATTTATCAAACACTTACTGTGTTCTAGGCAATATTTTAAGCTCTATATTTAGTAATACAATGATCAATGACAACTACCTTGATTTCATTAGGTTTATAATCTATTAGGGAAAGGTGAGAGAAAAATAAACAATTGAATGAGATAATTTCAAATGATAAGTGCTATGAAGAAATTAAAATCAAGTGACATGATAGTAGATGGGTACCTAGTGGTGGCAAGCTGTGAATTTCAAGAAAGAATTCTCTGAGGAGATAACATGTGAGCAGAGATCTTGTGAATGTGGAGAAAGAACTAGACATATTTAAACAGAGCACACTAAGTATAAATGAATAAATTTTTGAAGCCTCAAATGAATACATTTTATGAATATAATTATATGTTGGAGATGTTGCTGTAATGTATCCCTCATACCGCCTTAACTATGCCCTTCTCCCTGCCAATCTCCCACAAGCCTAGGACCAACAACTCTTTTATTGTTTGTTTGCCGGGACAGAAGGTGTTGCACAAATACTCTATAGAGCTATTGAAGTGCAGTTGTCTTTCTCATCTTCTTCACATATGTGATTGAGATGTTTTATGCCTCTGAAACTATAAAGACTTACGCTTTTGAGGTACAAATGACTGTTAGCTTCTACCTCTTTCATGTGATCTAAGCTGAGTACAGCTGCAGGCAACATTAAATGTGGGATGGGTAGCCATATTTTTCTGAATCAATATATCTTCATTGCTTTTAGTTCTCTTATTCTTCACTGCTGAATAAACCTGCAAACCTTCATCATCTCTAACTATAGCTCCTCTTTAGTTATTTTCTGTATTATGTGGGGGTTAATGGAGGCTATGGATAGTTTATAGAAATTCCTGCCTTGTGCATCTCCCTCCTTTTTCTGAAATGCAAGTAAAAGGAACTCTCTACCTGAGATGAAGTCAACTAATACTTAAGGAGCTCAATGTTTTGGGGAAGAATTATCCAAAACATATCAAAGAGTGAGCCAAAACATCAACTGTTATTTTTAACAGTGGCTGTGTTCATGTGTTAGCCCATTGTATCTATTTTCTTCTATTTTTTTTGTTTTTCATTGGTATTTGCTATGTTTTTATGAGGAATGCACAGTACTTTCATAGTAGAAAAAAAGCAAAAATGTTAAACATTATAAATGAAGAAGTTATCTGGGGAAGAATTCTTAACATTTCTAAAAGAGAAGGCAACAACAGCAAACTACTATAAAAACATAAATAGAAACAAGCACACGGGGGTGGCTATTGGTGGCGGTCATAGACAGTTCCTTTCAAATGACCTATGATCAGTTTGAATGCTTTTCCAGGGTCCTCAAGGTGGACACACTTTCTGATGTAAAGGAAATGGAGCTGTGTAACTACTCAGACCATGTTGGCTTGCTCTGTGTTCTGTTGGTCCTTAACAATCAGCTCCTGGTTGAGAAGTCTGGCCTTTCATAAGCTTCACCAGTGAAACTACACACTTTGATTCTTTTCCACAGTGAACTGAGCAACAGCTGTCCATCAGGTCTACTGATAGCTTCTTTGATAGCTCGGCCGAATTGTGCATTCCAGGGTGTTCCAAGTATTGTTTATCTGCCAAAGAGCTTCTTTTGTCTTTTCCAATTAATTCCAGGTCCTGAACTGAACCTCAATCCTGAAATCCCCAAAGGCTGATGTATGAAAAGGCATGCTCTCCAACTTACACCTAAGTACCCAGATATTCACCCTTAGAAAAACTCTCAACCTTGAAAAAAAAAAAAAAAAAAAAAAAAAAGAAGAAGAAGAAGAGAAAGGGGAAGAGGAGGAAGGAGAAAATAAAGTGTAGGAACAGGAGAAAGTGTCCAGTGGACAAAATGAAGCATGGGTGTATCAAAAATCAAACTGTACTTTTGAACTAAGATTTAGATTTTGATTTGGGAGAATATAGCAAAAAAAATAAAGTATATTAGGAAGAAAAGTGTAATAAAGCTTTCTGCTTCTGTTTAGTTTTCAAAGGGTTTACTTTAGTCTCCTCTGTTAAAACAAAATGCATACTATATGCTCCCCTGTCATTATTGGTGTCATTTCCAACAATACAGGGCAATATTTTTTTCTCTAGAGAATAAGCCAGTCACTTTAGATTTTTCCAAATGCTGACTCTTATTTCCTATATGTTACCTTTTTATATATAAGGGTAAGCCAGAAGAAATAAAACTAAAATACAGACTGTAAAGTGACAGAAACTCTCTATTTTGACTTTGTCAAACTGGAATCAGTTAGAATTCTGCCAGTTCAGTTACTCTTGTCCTATTGGCTTTCTCTCGATGAATACGTCCTTGTCAGGAGAACAACTAAAACCCACTTCACGAAAGTTTAAAAAGACACTTTGGCCTGTAAAACACAGGATGCCTTCAGAGTCAGGCATTGAAAAGGTAAGGAAAAGGCAATCTGCAGAGACAAACACAATTGAAAGTAAATAAATTGTAGGGTTTAATCGTGAACATTCTTTTACCTGTGTTCAAGGAGATAAAGCTATTTTCACAGTCTCAGTATATTTAGAAATGGAGAGGAACTTTGAGAGTGTCCAGATATACCTCTGTGCTGCTGGAGCCATTTTAACCTGAAGTGAATCAGAATGTGATTTATTTATTTCCTAGCATCTGTTATTTAAATTAAAGACACAAGCTGAGCTTTGGAAGTATTCATTGGTGTAGCTCTCCAGCAGAAAAAAATGAATACTTCAAAAAAAAAAAAAAGAATACTTCAGGCATGTGAATTGGCACCATCAGCCTGTTAACATTTATTGACAAAAAAGAAAAAGGGGGAAGTAGAAGATGAAAGGAGACATGGGAATACATTGCTTTGTAAACCTTTATTTTTTATACTCCGAACTTAAAATAAATTCTCAATTTTATTCATCAGTTATACCCCAATAAAGCTGGGGAAAAAGGCTCAACTTTGCTGTCTGGAGTTGGACTGAGGACTTTCAACAGCATGTGGATTATGTGTTGTTACAAATGAAGGGATGGAGGAACAGTCAGTAACAAAGGGACACTAGCAAGGACTAGGAGAGAAGAAAATTGAAGTAGGAAGAGCTGTAACTTTGCAGTAACCAGATTTTAGATATAAGGCTTAACATTCAAATATTCCCCAGCTATTCTTATTGACCTAAGTCATCTCAAACATTAAACAAGATTTTGAATTTCATTTTTTTTTTTTACAAAATACTTAATATGATACCTGACATGCAGTAGACACTCACCAAATGACAGCAAATATCCATGTGTGTTCTGGGCTCAGTGTTCAGGTGCTGCATGATACACACATACCTCCATTTCACCAGAATAAATGGAAGCATCACTTCAGAGTCATTCATATATCAAGTTTCTCCTTAACAAAACTACAGGTGATCTATTTACTCCCTCCTCTGGAAATATAATAGCCTTTCCCCTTAGATCAGTCTTTTAATGGTTTTTTCTACTGATATATTTTCCTTTTACCTTTCTTTTCCTTCTTTATTTTATTTTTGTTACTATCTTGGAAAGCTAGCCTCTGTTGCCGTAGCTAACAGAGGAAGAACCTGTATGAAAGTAGTCATTGGTAAGTGGCCATCTTCAATTTATTGTTGAAAACGTCATTTGGATCCTCAGATGATTCCTTCATAATGCTTGTCTAGGGAAGCAGAGTAACAATGATTTAATTTGAAAGCAAGGAAATTGTTCCCTGAGCTATAAGTAAACAAATGAATGGAAAATGTCTCCTTCCTTTACTCTGTGACAAACTTTCTACTGCTTTGGATCCTTCTAGTACCTTGCTTTCTTCAGATACATGGATTGTGGTCTCTTTCACACCTTAATCCTTTGACCCTTCTTCTACTGTGTGAAAACTAGAATATGTCTGTCAAAGCTTCATAGTTGTATTCTAAAGACAACTAGGCAACAGTGGATGTGGACTTCAGAAATTGAATGCTAGGACTTGAATGGTGATGTTAGAATGTGGCCAGGGGCCAAGCAAAAATTCATTTAAAGTGAAGGGAAAAATTCCAGAAGAGACAGTTCAGAGCATATTTGTCAATATTTATTTTGACATTGAAAGTTGCTTTTTGACCTGTCTCTTGACAAAGCCTTGCTCTTTAAGAGGAAAAAAAAGACCTGACTGATATGAACATCATAATTGCACCTTTACCTAAGATCTCAAATATCTTTGAGAGGTTTTGCCAAATTTCCTATCTGAAAGCATCATTATTCATTATATGGCTTTTCACTAGGATGTACATATTATGAACTAAAGAGAAGGAAGGGTTATTATGGAAACCTGGCCTAAGGAAGTAGGACTGGTTTAAGAGCTACATCTGTTAGAAATATAATTAAGAGAGTGTTTTCCTATAATGCTGGGCTAGGCTAACGTGGTCATCTGACATGTTGCCTGGCTTGTACAGGGATTTCATAAAATCCGTGCTTAGGGCATTCTCTTTTCTGTAATCATTCACATTACTATGTGTCCATTTACCCAAAGCTAAAGAGAAGTCAAGTGTTCAGAGTAATATAAAACTTTAAAGATTTCCTTTGTGTGATCTTTTCTAGTTTTGCCTTAATATAATTTTGTTTTCGTGGGTTGGGAGAGAGGTAGGGCCTGCACATGCGGCTGGGTGGAGCTATGGCTCACTAGGGGTCTCTGTGTAGGAACTTCTAGATGGCTCAGATAAGTGATGGCAGGTCAGGGCAAGTCTCTCCAGTGGGGTAACTTTTGATGGATTCTTCAGCTTTTCACTAGCATAATATTAAAACCATGGAAGGTTGACAAGCAATATCCTTTTGAACTACCCAGTTTCACCTCTCCTTCTACCAGTCCAGTTCTCTCTGATGAGCTGTTTCAGTGGCAAATGAAATAAAAACCCATGGTATTAACCTGCCATATTATGAAACCCTTTTTTCTCTGCTGCATACATTTGGCACAGCTGTGCATTTTGCATTTCAATATCCCTCCACCAGTGGGCTGCTTGAAACTATTGCTTTTCTATGGGAAATTAAGCAGGGAGCTGCTTAATGCTCCTTGTTAGTTTTTTAATAAAAATGAAAGTGAGAAGCCAGCAGTACCAAGAGCAAATGCCTGCAGGACCCCATGGCTGTGCTAAAAGCAAAGAGGAGGAACCAAAATGCATATTACCTTTAAACTGCCCCTGCATGGATGGCTTTGCAGTACCCATTCCACTGTGGTCCTACGAAATTGCCTCTCAAATGTTGTTTAGAGGTTATGTTAAATTGGGAGAATCTTCTCCTGGGATCATTAGGCAGCTCTCAATTTGATTTCCTAATAAAATATTGAAAGTTACAATGTAGAGGCAGAGCTACAGCTATGGAATTTGTGTGGCTTCTGTGGATTCAGGGGTCAAGAAGAGGAGGACAAAAAATAGAGGGATGGAGAGAGAGAGGAAGCAAAGAGACTGGGAGAATGAGACATAGAAAGAAGAAACACAAAAAGAAGATAAGAGGCTGAAACAGACTGAAAGGCAGAGAAAGTCAGAGTGAGAGAAAGACAGAAAAAGAGCAGAAACAGGAAAGATGAAAGAGAGAGAGAAAGAGAAGAGAAAGAGGGTGGCCAGCACTCTGAACATGAGTGTCTGGCATGGCATTAAACAGAAACAGTTCACCTAGGCTTAGCCCTTGATCTCACCAAACTCATTTCTAGAGCTAAATACCAGACTTTCAGGGAAAACAATTCAAAATTGATCCTTATTTCAATGGAGCATCCTTATTTCAATGCAGTCCATGTCTGGTGGAGTGTTGCAGAGATTTGCAATTGTAAACATGAAATTAGTCATTAGCAACAGTGTCCCAAAGCAATAAAGATTTTATTTCTTTTCCTTCCTTACTTTTGTTACTTCTCTGCTAACATGCATACAATTAAATTTATTGAGATGACAAAACTCAATAATCCAGTTTTCTAAATAGTGACATGAACTAACTTTAAACCTTAAAAAGTTTACTGTACAACAGGCTGTTGACTGAAAAAAAAATGCACAACGTGGGAGTTGTGAGTTGAGAGAAATTGACAAGAATGTAATAATAGTGAGGAGGACTTTGATACCTCAATTGTTATGTCATAGAGACAAAATGGTTAACAATGGTTAGATCATAGAAACAGAAAAATCAATAAGGAAACATTGGTTTTAAACTGTATGCTAGACCAGATGGGTTTAACAGATATTTATTTACAGAACATTCCATCCAACTGCAGAATACCCATTCTTCTCAAGTGCACATAAAACTTTCTCCAGAATAGATCATATGTTAAGCCACAAAACAAATCTTGATAAATTTAAGAAGATTGAAATTCAAGCAACTTTTCCAACCACCATGATATGAAACTAGAAATCAGTTATAAGAAAACTGGAGAAAAAAAAAAACCCAGAAAACTGGAAAATTCACAATATGAATTAATATGTGGAGATTAAGCAACGTGCTACTAAACAACCAATAGGTCAAAGAATATGAAAAGAGAAACTAAGAAAAAACTTGTAATAAATAAAGATGGAAATACAATAAAAGTTATGAGATGCAGCAAAAACAGATCTAAGAAGTATATTTACATGATAAATGCCAACATTAAGAAAAAAATAAGAGCTCAAATAAACAACCTAACTTTACACATCAAGGATCTAGGCAAAAATAATAATAATAATAATAATAATAATACCCAATTTAGTAGAAGGATGGAAATAACAAAGATCATTGTGGAAATAAATGAAATATAAATTAAATTGACAATAAAAAGATCAGTAAAACTAGGAGACATTTTTTAAGATGAGCAACATAAACCAACCTTTTGCTAGAGTTACCAAGAAAAAAAGAGAAAGGACTCAAAGTCAGAAATGAAAGAGGATATATTACAACTTATAGCACATAAACATAAAGGGTCATAAGAGACTACTATGAACAATTATATGCCCACAAACTAGACTACCTAGAAGAAATGGATAAATTCCTAGAAACATACAACCTATCAGGACTAAATAATGAAGAAACAGAAAATCCAAACAGACTGATTACTAGTAAAGAGATGTAGTCAGTAATCAAAAAAAGTCTCAATAAACAAAAGCCAAGACAAGATGGAGTCACTGGTGAATTCTATGAAACATTTTAAGAAAAATTAATACCAATTATTTTCAAACCCTTCCAAAATGGAAGAGGAGGGAAACTTCCAAACTTCTTTTATGAGGCCAGCATTACCCTGATACTAAAATCAGCCAAAAAAGCTACAAAGAAAGAATATTATAGGTCAGTATCCCTGATGAGCATAGATGCAAATATCCTCAACAAAATATCAGCAGACTGAATTCAACAGTACATTAAAAGGATCATTTACTATGATCCAGTGGGATTTATTCCAGGGATGCAAGGATAGTTCAAAGTTTGCAAATCAATCAGTCATCAGATTTACAAAATGAAGGAAAAAATCATTGATCAATCTCAATAGATGCAGAAAATTAATTTGACAAATTTCAACATCCGTTTATGATAAAAACTCTTAACAAACTGAGTATAGAAGAAATTAACCTCAATTTAATAAAAGCCATATATAACAATCCACAGCTAACATATTCAGTGGTAAAAAACTGAGCGTTTTTCCTCTAAGATCAGGAAGAAGACAAGGATACCCACTCTCAGCACTTTTAATCAATATAGTATTAGAAGTCCTAGCTAGAGCAATTAGGCAAGAAATATAAATAAGATTCATCCAAATCAGAAAGAAGTAAAACTGTCTCTATTTGCAGATGACATAATGTTATATATATATATATATATGTCCCTAAAACTCCACCCAAAACAATTAATAAATGAATTTGCTAAAGTTATAGGATACAAAATCAATATACAAAAATCAGTTGTTTATACACAGTAAGAATGAACTATCAGAAAGAGATATTAAAAAATAATCCCATTTGCAATTGCATCAAAAAAAAATACTTAGGAATAAATGTAACCGAAGAGGTGAAAGACCTGTACATTGAAAACTATAAGACATTGGTGAAAGAAATTGAAGGAGACACAAACAAATGGGAGCATATTCCATGCTAATAGGTTGGAGGAATTAATGTTAAAATGTCCATATTATCTAAAACAATCTACAGATTGAATGCAATCTCTATAAAAATTCCAAAGCTATTTTTCACAGAAACAGAAAAAAAAAAAAACAATTCTAAATTTTGTATGCAAACACAAAAGACCCCAAGGAGCCAAAGCAATCCTAAGAAAGAAGAACAAAGCTGGAGACATCACACTATTTTTAAATTAAATTTCAACACTATAGTAATCAAGACAGTATGATATTGCATAAAAACAGACCCATAGATCAATGGAACAGAATCAAGGCCTCAGAAATACACATATATTGTCAATTAATTTACAACAAAGGAAGCGAGAATATACAATGAGGAAAGGATAGTCCTTAAATGGTGTTGGGAGAGCTGGATAGACAAGTACAAAAGAATGCAACTGTACCCCTTTCTTACACTATACTGAAAAATCAACTCAAACTGGGTTAACGACTTAAATTTAAGACCTGAAACTATAAAACTTCTAGAAAAAAGTAGGGGATAAGCACCTTGGCTTTGGTGTTGGCAATGATTTTTTTTTTTTTTTTTTTTTTACACCTAAAGCAAAGGCAACAAAAGCAAAAATCAACATGTGGTATTACATCAAACTAAAAAGCTTCTGTAAAGCAAAGGAAATCCCATCAACAAAATGAAAAGACAACCTACAGAAAGGGAGAAAATATTTGCAAATCATTTATCTGATAAGTGGGTGATATCCAAAATATATTAAGAACTCACACAACTCAACAGCAACCAAAAAACAATCCAATTAAAAAATGAGTAAAAGAACTGAATAGACATTTTTCTAAAGAAGACATACAAATGGGCGACAGCTTCATGAAAAATGCTCAACATCACTAATAATGCAAATCAAAACCATAATGAGATATCACCTCACACCTGTTAGAAGGCCTGTCATCAAATAGACAGCTGATAACAAGAGCTGGCAAGGATTTGGAGAAAAGGGAATGCACTGTTGGTAGGGATACAAATTGGTGCAACCACTATGGAAAACAGTATGGCAGTTTCTCAAAAAATTTAAAATAGAACTACCATATCATCTAGCAACCCCACTTCTGGGTATATATCCAAAGGAAATGAAAACACGATATCAGGATATTGAAGAAATATCTGCACCCCCATATTCATTGTGGCATTATTCACAATAGAAGCAACCTAATTGTCCAACAGTGGATGAATGAACGTATATATATATAATGGAATATTATTCAACCACGAGAGAAAAGTAAATCGTTTTGTTTGAGACAGTGTCAGTGGACCTGGAGGGCATTATGCCAAATAAATAAGCCAGACAGAAAAAGACAGATAGTTCATGGTCTCACTTTTGTGGAATCTAAATAAATATTCAAACTCACAGAAACAGAGAGTAGCAAACTGGTTCACAGGGACTAGGTTGTGGGGGAAATAGAGGGAATTTGGTAAAGGGGTACAAACTTTCAAACATAAGATGAATAAGGTATGAGGAGCTAATGAATTACATGATGACTGTAGTTGATAGTCAACACTGTATTGTGAAATTATTGAACAATAATTTAAGAGACTAAAACTTAGATGTTCTCACACACACACAAAGATAAGTATGTGAGGTGATGGATATGTTAATTAACTAGATAGGAGGAATCCTTTCGCAATTCATATGTGTATCAAATAATCATGATGTGCACTTTAAATATCTTACAATTCTACTTGTCAATTATACTTCAATAAAGCTGAAAAAAAGGTGTCCAAACCAAACCTTGTCCATGAATGTCCATAGCAACAGTATTCATAATAACCAAAAAGTGCAAGCTACCCAAGTGTCCATCATTGGCTGAATGGATAAACAAATGTGATTTATCTACAATGGAATATTATTTGGCTATAAAAAGGCATGAAGTACTGATACATACTGCCACATGGGTGAACCTGGAAAACATTAGGCTGAGTAAAAGAAGTGAGAGATAGAAAAATCCACATATGCTTGTTCCATTTATATGAAATATCCAAAATAGGCAAATCCATGCAGACAGAAAGCAGGCTAGTGGTTATCAGAAACTGGAGGTTGAGGGGATTGGGGAGTGACTGCTAATGGGTAAGGAGTTTCTTTTTGGAGTGATGGAAATGTTCTGGAATTAGTATTGATGGTTGTACAACATTGTGAATATACTAAGGGACACTGAATTGAACACTTTAAAATGGTTAATTTTATGTTATGTGGATTTTTATCTCAGTTTAACAAATGAAAAACAATGAAAGACTGATGTGTGCTTCAACATGGATGAACCATAAAAACATCAGCTGAGTGAAAGAAATCAGTCACAAAAGACCATGTATTATATGATCTGATTTCCATGAAATGTCCAGAATAGGCAAATATAGTTAGAAAGTAGAAAAGTGGTTGCCTTGTGGTGGGGCTGGAGGTGGGGAAGGTTGGAATGTTATAGCTAAAGAATATTTCATTTATTTGGGGGTTGATGAAAATGTTCTAAGATTGACTGTGGTGATGGTCACACATCTGTGAATATACCAAAAATACTTGAGTTGTACACTTTCAATGTGTGAATGTTACAGTAAACTGAACCTCAATAAAGCTCATAAAAAAGAGAGAAGTTGGTCATAAAAAAAAAAACAGAAGAATAGCCAATGAGCACATGAAAAGATGCTCCGCATCATTAGTTACCAGGGCGTTTCCAATTAAAACCACAATAAGAAACCACTACACACCCATGAAGGTATATGTCTACCCAAAGATTTGCATATGAATGTTCACAGAAATTTATTTGTAATAGAAACTGGAATCAATCCAAATGTCCAGGAACAGGTGAATGGATAAACAATAATGCCCTGTGATAAAAATAAACAACGAACTATTGATTCCTGCAGCAATATGGATGACTCTCAAAAACTCTAGTAGACGCAAACTCACCTATAGTGACAGAATGCTGATCGGTGATTGCTGGGAGGCAGGGGGTGGAAGGAGAGATGGATTAAGAAGGAGCATGAGAAAAGTTTAGGGATAATGGAAATATTCATTATCTTGATTGTGGTGATGCTTTCGTGGGTGTATTCATATGTAAAGACTCAGCAAATTGTACATTTTAAATAGGTCAGTGGGTTGTATATCAATTTTATCTCGATAAAGTTGTAAAAAAAATAACAAAAAAACTGTCAATGCACTCTTGTTACCTTTGTATTAAAATCTAGCTTGCAAGCAGGTAATCAAAAAAAAAAAAAAAAAAGAGAGAAGTTGGGGTCATCTCTTCTAAACCCTTGCTTCAGTAAGATAATGTTTATTTTATACTTAAAGATATCAATATGCCCTAAATTTATAAGAATATTGTTATCACTTACTTAAAGAAAATAATGTGTGAATTCTAAGACTCTCTAAAGATAGATATTTGGTAAGAGGGAGAGAGAGAAGAATGCTCTTACAAATTATTTCTAAGGAAAAAATCTCTGCTTATCTCACCCATTCCTCATCTGCCTTTGGTTTGGTTAATACTTTGGGTCATGGGGATCATGAAGAGCAAGTCTCAAATGACTTTTACAAAGTTTTGAGTTTAATGTAAAAATTGAATGAGAAATCTCATATTCAAGCATTTCTCTGCATATTAGCCTGGACTGTGAACAAAAGGAGTAGAAGATGAAAAAGATCTCCGTTGAAATCCAGGAGTTACAGGGAGAGGAGCAGCACACTCAGAGGTCAGGGATCCCAAAGCCAGGGTCCTGCCTTCAGACTTCCCACAGAGAAGACACCTCAGAAAAGTAAACACGAAAAAGAAGAAAGATGGGGAGAGGGTATTGAAAGTGGGAGGTGGAGAAAAATATATCAAAGGAGAAGACAATTTTGGATGGCTCATATAGATGTTATTCTTCTTTTTTCCTGAATGGAAATTAAAATCTGCCTGATGGTGAGACTGAATATCAGGTGACATGATGTGACTCATATAACTGACTACCCAAGTACTCAAAAGAATCAAAAGTTTTGGGGTAATCAAATGTTTCAGACAACTCTTCAATATACTTTGAATAATATCTCTGCCTCTGTCTTTCCACATTTTCTGGTTATGTGATAAAGAGACTTATCTGATTTCAGTCTTCCTTTGCCTGGCCTTTTCATATCTCCAGTCTGTTTTAAGTTTCAACAGTTAGCCCAATATGCCAATTTTATTCAAGGAACACAGTTTCTCACTTACATTATTTCTCTTTATTTGCCTCCCTCTCCCTCCTTGCAGACCTACTCACAAACTAGCAAAAATGTCTATCCTTTATTTGATCTCCCTGCTGTAATCTAGAATATTTTAGGATTTTCCAGGTTGTAATGTGGTATTCAAGTTGTCTGACTTAATATCAGAGTAAGTTGTACACCAAAGGAATTTTGCAAATGAAATCGCTTAAAGACAAGATGATGACACATCACAGTTTTCCTTTTCTAGTCAAAAGCACTACAGTGTATTAGGTGCAAATCATCAATGTCTCAGGAAGACACAGTAACTCAAAACTGCTACAGCACTGTAAGGTTCTACAGTTGGGAAAGAAAGAATAAAACTGCCAAAAGAGCATCAAGGAAGTTGAGAAAGTGATAAAGTCTGAAAATGCATTTATGAATGACAAGTATGTGGGTTTTATCAACTCACTCTCAGAAAAGTTGAAAAAAATGCAGATATTATGTTTTTTCTCCTATTATTATTATTATTATTGTTATTGAATGCTTCCAACAGCAGACCTGTTTTCTTTAAAGGAAAGAATTTCATTAGGAATCACCCGATTTCATGTCAGTCTGTTATTTTCCTCTCAAACCAGCATAGGATAGCAGTTGATGCCTGGTGGCTAACCTCCTGGTAACTGATGCAGCTTCATTTGATGATTAATTATTCATTGAGCACCTACGGTGCCCAGGGAAAGCCTTGCAGTCTTGCTAGCAACTTGCAGCTTGCTAGGCAAACAACGACCAAATGAGGCAAACAAAAATGTGACAAATTTACTCTTCTCCTGTGAGTTCTGGATCCTCGAAGAGGGAGGGTATTCCCAAAA
Source organism: Balaenoptera musculus (assembly GCF_009873245.2). Classification (NCBI taxonomy): domain Eukaryota; kingdom Metazoa; phylum Chordata; class Mammalia; order Artiodactyla; family Balaenopteridae; genus Balaenoptera; species Balaenoptera musculus. Next base: position 26,522,171 of record NC_045791.1, on the reverse strand, counting down.
TGAGATTAGGGTCTGCATCATTTTAGAAATTTTAGCAAAATCATTTGAAAATGATTAGTGTAGCAGTGTGACAGCACTACAAATCAGGGATAATTTGGGACAGAGACTTTCTTTACTGGATTTAAAGTAGATTTAAGATATATTTTGGACATATAGTTCAGAGTTTATATATATATATATATATATAAAACACATATGCGTGTGTGTGTGTATCTATCTATCTATCTCTATCCATATGTAAATATGAGGTCCGTGGATTGGGGGGGAAGACAAAAAATATTCATAAGGTAAAATATTTTCAACCTTTGGCTATGATAAATGAAAGAAAATTGACAGGGTATTTTTGTGGCTTTGAACACAAAACCCAAGCGTTAATACCATTTATAAGTAAAAGTGCCTCTTAAAAACAGGGCAGGTGATGATTCAATTGTGAAAATCAAAAACTGAAGGATAACTTTCCTCCCCCTCACCATCCTAACCCCTGGCAACCATTAATGTGTCCACTTATTTCTGTAATTTTGTCATTTTGAAAATGTTACATAAATGGACTCATACAGTAAAAAAAAGCCCTCAAGGATAGAGATCTCCAGAGGTCTTTACTAGAGGGGACACAGTTAACTCATCCATGCTGCTAGGGATTCAGGGAAATTTAGTTCCAGTTCGGCACCTCATTCTCCAGACCACTGGTGGATTGCTCTGTCGGTCTCTGAGGCATGAAACTTGAGTTCTCTATATAGATTGTTGCAACAAGCCACCTTAGGGTCCTGCCTCACTAACTCATGTGACTGCAGGTATTTCAGAGAAACCCATACATGCCATGGACTGTACAGAGCTTTGACATTCTTTCTCTACTGTATACCAGTTTACCAATGAGAACGTGGAGGTGAGAGGTGGGGTGTTCTCTTAAATTTAGAAAGTAGGTATAAGTTTTTAAGCATGAGGCTGAACAGCCCTTGTCATTTCATTTCTATCTGGGGTGACATTTTGAGCCCCATTCTTATTAACTTAAATGTCTAAAGCTACTAGGTTCATTGAATTTTTTGAAAACTTGCCCTTTTTGTTCATTTTCTCATCTGTCAACATTATAAAATGTAAATGACACAGCTACACAGAGAAAATCAGGGATCCTATTTAGTTTGTAAGTCTTAGAAGTCCTTCAAAACAAAGCTTATGCATACATAAAAACACTGATCAAAATGAAGTCTGCAGTCAAAACCAAATAAAGATCAGGCCAATCGCTCTCAGTAATAGAGGTTATAAAACCCAGGAGATGAAATGGATGTGATATGTGGGTCTTTGTATCTCCAGCAAGTAAGGCAATATAATTTATAGAAAGCACTGCATTTACCTCCACAGAACTGGAAAGAGAACAGCCACCTCGCCCTTATTTCAGGGAACTGTCATTTCTTTCATGCCTAATGTGCTTTGGCCCAGAAAAATGTTAACCCATGGGCTAATATATTAGACCTGTATTTTGATATATCCATTCTTCTTTCTGAAAAGTTGTTGAACAACTGTCTTATCTTCCATATTCCCAAAATATCTTCTAGTCGATACTTTTTCTAGTAGGGTTGACAAATAAAATATAGAATCCCCAGATGATTTGAATTTCAGATGAAAAACAATTGAAAAATATCAGTATATACCATGCAATATTTTGGGCATACTTATACTAAAAAAAAGAAATCATTGTTTATCTGCAATTCTAATTTAGCTGGGTATCTTGTAGTTTTATTTGCTAAATATGGCAATCCTAAACATGGTAATTCTTAGAAAAATCACATACACTTTTAAAGGGTATGCTTATCTTCACCAAACCTATCACTCCCTCCTTAACTCTCCTGACTGATTATTAAAACCAGTAAGGTTATTTGTACATAATTGATGAAAACAATATTTATATTTCCTTCTGGCCCTAGAATCCCCAAAGAGTCAAGTATTTTCACTTCCTGTGATGTAGATCTCTTTAGCAGAACTATTTGATGTGGAAGCCACTGCCTTCTGTAGCTGCAAAGTGCAGAGCCAGAAGTTCATTTGACCTCTTCACTAACCAGAGCCATCAATGCATTTCCACTTCATTTGTTTTCATTCCCTGAAGTAACAGCACAAACAGAAAAACTTCAGTAGAGCAATTATGTGACAGTGGGTGCTGAGGAAGGGGCCCAAAGTGACATGCTTTGGAGCATTAAAAATTTTGTAATCAATGAGACTTCTTACTCAGTGATGTGACTCATTTGTTTTTAAACATCTTGTGACCACATACAGTCTTAGCCTGGAGGTAGAAATACATAACAACTTTTTGGGAGACTTCATAGAGGCTTGTGATCTTTACCTCTTGGAAGACTTGCTCTTGAATAGTAATTGCTGGTTTTTACCTATATAAATTTCTGATGATAAAATCTCCTACATTAAAAAAAAAAAAAGATACTTCCTTTTATACTAGTTTAGAAATCTTTGCCCAAGAGGGTCCTTTTTCTTTAAGTTATCTGCCTGCATCTATTTCCTTAATGCTTTTATCCATTTTTTACAGTGTTGTTTTTTTTTTTCCATTTGTAAAGTGAAGATAGCACTGTTTACCTCCCTTAGTTGTCATGAGGATTAAATGAGATGAATGTCAAAATTCTTAGCTTAGTTCTGAACAACAGTAGTTTATTGTTTGACAGTGATTGACTAAATGCCTTCTGATGAGCTACTCATACCATTTTGCAACTAACTTATTAACATGTTTTCTATATAATGTTAAATGTGCAACTAACCTGCTTCTTGCTGCCACATGGAAGGTTGGATTCTGCCATTTTCTTGGCACAATTTGAAGGGATAATTGTTATAATTTCAGTGTTATTATGCATTTGTCCTAAAGGACTTCATGTTTTGTGTTGTTTTTATGATGTTAAATTTCTTTACTAAGTTGAGTATCATTTATAAACATCCCATTACCAAATTTAATACACATTTAGATTTCTTTAACTGATTGAATTTTAAATGGGATCAATAGGAACTTTGCCTAATTGTTACCCTTTATTGTTCACAACAGTTTAACACTTTTCAAAGAACCTCTCCACAAAGTATTGAAAACTATCATAATGTCTACACAAAAAGCATAATTAGAGGAAGATGATTGATTGATAGCCACATTTATTATAAATAGTAAATCAATAATACAAAAGGTTACCCTAAGATACCCCTACTCTCCTTAAAACATTGACAGCCTGAAGAATGGGGTTCAGAATAAAAATGTTAGCAAACCCATCGTAGGTAGCATTTTCAGTAATAAAAGATTCTTATAACCTCTTTAGCTAGGAAAATGAATAAATATCTCAAAATTAGATATAATATTGTTTTGTGTTATACAATTTTTGAGTTATATAACTGAATTATTATAAAGGAGAAAGTAAAAAAAGAGGGCCAAAAGGAGCAGAAATCTTTTTAAAAATTAGCTATTTTGCTATGATTTTAATTAATTGATTGCCGTTTTTATTTCTGAAATTTAACTATCTCCTATAATAGCCATGTTTTATTACTTCCTGTAATTACCTAAAACTTATATCACAACCACTGAAGAACATTAAAATTTAAAACATATTTAAAAAAATAAGGTAAATATAGGATCCTTAAATATTAGTGAGATACACATCTCCTAGGGCCTCAGGATATCAAATTATAGAAAAATAAATGAATGCAAAAACTCACTGAAATAAAAGAGTATTATAAAATGCAGCTCCAGTTGATACTTTTGCTCTTGGCCCAACTGCACCAGGTGTCAAGGTCTGTGATTCTAAAGTACTTTTTAAAATATTCAGATGCACAGAGAAACTCATACTTAGCCTTTAATTAAAACAGAATTTCTTCTTGAAGGGTAACTCATTTTTTAAAAACTGTGTTTGTCTTTCTGAGAACAGGGGCTTATATTTTCTCTTTCCATGGAGTCAATCTTAAAAGCTAATACAAAACTCTACATGCATCACAAATACAGCTAACCAATGCAACACACACTGCTTTTATGAATATGACATATAAGAATATGGGCCTAGTATTGCCCAAACTTGTTAGAGATATTGTCCAATTCATAACTACAAGTATGTGCATTCAAAAGTCAGTACATCATCATAAATACATTTAAAATTTAAGGGAAAAAACAATGATGAGTCATTTGGATGAGTTATCAAATAAGGGAAGACTGAAGGAGAATATGTTGACATAAGGCTTAAAGCCAAGAAATTGAAGATCCAGGGAGGATATAATAAGAGAAAGCAGGTGGTATTACATTGGTGAGTGGAAGGTAGTTTGTATAACACTTATAGGAGCAAGTGTTCCTACATATCACATAATGATTAAGAACATGAACTTTGGATTTAAACATGTCTTTGTTTAAAACTTGACTCCTCTTTTTTTTTTTAATTTTATTTTTGGCTGTGTTGGGTCTTCGTTTCTGTGCGAGGGCTTTCTCTAGTTGCGGCAAGCGGGGGCCACTCTTCATCGCGGTGCGCGGGCCTCTCACTATCGTGGCCTCTCTTGTTGCGGAGCACAGGCTCCAGACGCGCAGGCTCAGTAGCTGTGGTTCACGGGCTTAGTTGCTCCGCTGCATGTGGGATCTTCCCAGACCAGGGCTCAAACCCGTGTCCCCTGCATTAGCAGGCAGACTCTCAACCACTGCGCCACCAGGGAAGCCCCAACTTGACTCCTCTTTACTAACTGTGGGACTCTTCACAAGTTCTAGAAGTCTCAGGAACTTCTCAGTGATGGAGATGGTGATGATGATACATCTCTTATAGCTTTTTACATCATGAAGTCAGAGGATGCACGCAGAGGACATAACACTCATTACATGTAACAAATGGTAGCTCTTTCTATTCCATGGGTGCGCAGATCCATTTAAAGAGATATGGAATGAGCGGATTGCTTGTCACTATCTATTATACGAGGAAAAAATAAAACTATGCAGTCAGAGGTCGATAATCATGCACACTTAAAAACAGAATTCAACATTTAAAGACAAAGAACAATGAATTAGTATTTAGTATGAAAAATATCCAAACAAAAATATTTGGAACTATATAACATAGAAAATTAAATAGCACTTTTGTAATCCAGACATCTAGATATAATCACTTTCAACCTATAGTTTTCTCTTATCTCAGACTTTTAAAAATATATTCACATACACACATATTCATTCACATACTTTCATTTAATTAATTAACTTATTTGATAAAAATTCAACTATGCCAAAAATAAGTATCTTGCCATTTTTGGATATGGATATATTGCCATGTCAATATATATGTTGATATTGACATATGATATGCTACATATTACTTCATTGCATATAATTTCATACTTTAATAATTAATGATGAACATTGAAAGTACTTTCAAAATTGTGTCATTATAAACAATATTAAAATAGAACTTCCATGAGACCGTATTGATGTAAGTAAATTATTGAAAAATAAATGAATGGGAGAGAATAGACAAATCTCTTGTACAGAAGGATTCCAAATAATTTATGTAGGTACTCTGCCCTCGAGGAGGTGAGTTGCACATGGTGACTTCCTTCCAAAAAGTACAGTATGAAAAGTAGAGAAACCAGACTGACAGTTCCTCATCTTGGTGATCACGTTTAACATTGATAGTCATAAGTTATGCTGATAGCATATACCCTTGTAATGAAAATGGCACTTTATCTCTGTGGTCTTCCTCTCAAAAACACATAACTCTAGTCTGATCATGAAAAAAAATCAGACAAATCTTAATTCATGTCATTCTACTAAATACCTTCATAGGACCTCAAAACTGCCAAAGCCATCAAAAATAAGGAAAGACTGAGAAACTCATAGCCAAGAGATACAGCCTAAGGAGACATGATGACTAAATGTAATGTGGTAACTTGGAAGGAATTTTGAAAAGGAAAAGAGACATTATGTAAAAAGTAAGGATATCTGAATAAAGTATAGACTTTAGTTAATCACAGTGTACCAGTATTGGTTCATTAATTGTAACAAATGTTCCAGGCCAAGGAAGATGTTAATAGTAGACCTGGAAGTAGGGTATATGGGAACCCTATCTTTGTAACTTTTCAAACAAAATCTAAAATGTTACATAATAAAAAGGTTATTAATAAAATAAATAAATAAGCCTTCTTATACAAATTTTTCCTACTAACAAAAATACCCAATATAAATTTCTAAGAATGGAAAAGTTTGGCTCAAAACATGCTCACATTTGAGATGCTTGAATATATACTTTCAATTCTTCCTTAGTAGTTGTACCATGTACATTTTTACCAACACTATCCTCTACTCAGAATAATATAATCTTTTCAAATGTTTTCAATATGCTCAGTTAAAATTATATCAGTTTTAAAATTTGCATACACACTTAAAAATGAAGTTGAGTGTTCACGTTATTTGGCCATTCATACAGTTTATTAGGAATTATTATATATGCATATATGTAAATCAACAGGAATATTTTAACATTCATTCAAAATATTTCCCCAGTTTGAGATTATTTTCATTCTTGTCTATACACCCTTGTTTAAAACTATAACTTTCCAGTGCCTAGAAGTATATTTGGGATGAGAGAAATCTACTGAGTGGAGTCAGTCAGAGTGTTCACATACTATTTTATTTTTCATGTCATCTCTACCTCTGGGAAAGACACTTGAAGCTGCCTTCCAGCTACAATTCTGCTATAAAAAATAAAGGAATATTGTATAATCAACTGATGACTGCAGTAGATTTATGTTCCATTTAAATTTAGAACAAAAAAACTAAGTATTTTCCTATATATCTCTATGTTCAGTTTGCAGTGGATAATGCTGTGCAAGAGCAAACTAAATATGATAACCAATTCAAAATATACCCAAAAAATCAAGATAATTGTGAAGAGCAAATAATTTTCAGAACTACCAGATAAAAATGTAAAATACTTATCATCTTTTATTATAATTCAACTGTTATATAAATTGCTTTTTATTCTGGTTATCTCTAAACTTTGTGATAATTTTTCCAGAAACATATTGACTTGAAGTAGAAAATTCTGCAACTGTAATAATCCTTATCAAAATGAATATCCTCTTTAAAAATCAAGTCCGGAATAATTATGTTCTTTATAGAAACCAATTAAGCAGTTTTTACTGTAAGTCAATACCAAGGCAAGGCTAGAACTAAAAACATCTGCTTAGACTTTAAGCATTTATGCCAAAGACGAATTGCTGACCAGTATTTTGCCATTTTTCCCTTTAGAAGTGTCTGAAGATCTGGGATAGTGTCTTTTTCCTCTATTCCCCTTAGATTTTATGAAAGCTGCACCATTACTGAGAAAAGTCAGTTTTATAAATCAATTTTTTGGACAAATTCCAAATTTCTACTACAGAACTCTCTGCACTGACTGATCCCTCAAATATAAAGCATCTATAACGAGCATCACCTTGTATGTTCCCTCAAATTTTTCAATACATGAAAAATCTGATTGAGAACATTCGCTGATATTTATTGTGCATGCATTAAGGGCTTTAAATAGGCAGTTTTATTTACTCCTCACATAATCTCATAAATCAATATTATTAATCCCCATTTTTTCAGATGAGGGAACTAAAACACAGAGCAATTAAGTAGCTTACCAAATATCTCAAAGCTAGGAAAGTAGACAAGTCATTTGAAACATGCAGACTTCTTTAGAAACCATATCCTTAACCTTGTGTTGTGTTCCCTCATAGATCATAAATGGTACTGAGGCAACATTGGAAGAAAGAGGCTATTAAAGTTATGACGTGGAAAAGTGGGAGAACAGAGGTGATATGGAGCAACTATAGTGATGCAGTTCAGCTTGATGATATACAGAATAAAACCAGGTCTTTTCTTTAGACATTTAAAAACACTTCTTGAGTGTCTAATATGTATATTTCAGGCACTGGATTATCATTCACGTGAATACAAATAGACGTGAATATTATTCTATGGAGCTCATCATCTAATTGGAGACACATTAAAAATTATAATAATTGTGATAAAAAGGAAATAACTCTGAGTTATGGATATTATAGTGTGTCTATTTCTAGGCTGTGTGATTGACGAAGCTCACCTCAAGGAGGGAAGATGGAGCTGAGACCATGAATGAGAAGGCAGTAACTTGCTTAAAGTGGTATTTTTCCAGGGTGGAGCTGGTGCAGTGGCATGAGTAGGAAGATCAAAGTGGAATTTTTAGACTTAAAGAAGCCAATATAGATGAAATATAGAATGAAAGGTGAAGAATGGTATAAAATTACCTAGAGAGAGAGTCATGGGTTGAACCTTGAATGCGTATTTATTTCAAGAACAATGGACAATCTTTGGAAGATTTTTAGCTCAGGAATAACACAAATATCTTTATGTTGGGTTGGCCAAAAAATTCGTTCGGGTTTTTCATAAGCTGTTACGGAAGAACCTGAATGAACTTTTTGGCCAGCCCAGTATTTAAAATATATCACCCTGACCCCAGTGTGAGAACAGATTCAAAGTGGTCAAGATGGGAAGAGCAAAATGAGATGCAATCTGTTGTAACAGTCCAGGTGAGGTAGACTTTAACCACAGTGGTGGTGTTCGGGATGGAGAGATATTTAGAAAATATAAATGAAGAACATGGAAATTTATTTGGTATGAAATTAAAGAAGGACAGATTGAAACCTTTGAATTTCTAGTTTGCTTAACTTGATGGATGGTGGTCCCATTCATGAAAACAGAGGATGCTAGGGGAGGGCATGATATTTAAGGACAAAACTAAGTTTGATTTTGGACATGATGAGATTGAGTTGCCTTTGAAATATCCCAATGCAATTGCCATGTAGGAAGAGGATGATAAGAGTCTAGAACTCAGAAATGAGCTCTGGATAAAGAGATTAAAAGTAAATGAAACCACAGATGTGAATGGGATTGCCAAAGAAGAGATTGTATAGTGAAAAGATGAGAAATAAGACCAAATCTTGGGGACTTGCAGTATCTAAAATCTAAAAAATAGTAGGAGAAATTAGTAAACACTAACATAAATGGGTCAAAAAGATAGGTGTTGTGGTACAGTAGAAGAGTATATTGTTCCTGAAAGCCAAGGCAAAAGAGAATTTCAAAAGAAAGAGAACAATTAATACTACCTAATGCTACTGTGAGTTCAAATAGGACAAAGACTTAAAAATGTCCATTGACAATATCAACCTAGAGATAACAAGTATCTTTTTTGGATAAGCTGCTGGAATAACTTCATTATTTTTTTTTAGTCCTTCACTGACCTCTTCCTCCTTTTTCATAAGTTATATATTTTGTTTGTTAAGAGAGGTAAAGTGGAGGTAGGGTGGAAAGGGGTATAATCAAGGGTAGAGACTATTTCTACTTGCACAGGGCAGTATCTATCAGTTATGTGAATTGTCTGTACACTCTTAACATTTATTTAAGTCTTCAGCCTTAGAGAAATGTGCTTATTCTCAAATTATCTATAAATGGCCTACAGACAAGACGTTTAAAGTGTGATTTTCTCAGTTTGCAAAAATTAACCACACTTAACTCTTGCAAAGAAAAGCATGCTGTCCATCAAGTTGGTGTTCGAGTGGTCATCATCTAGTGGCCATCATCTAGTGTACCATCTAGCATTCTGCTCATGGTCAAAAGTTCAGCGAGGATTTCAGATGAAAATTTGGAGAATTACTGTGCCCAGGAGGGGAGCTTATTTAGGCGAGAGAACACACTGAGATAAACTGCCACTACTGAAAATAGAATTGTTATGAAGGGTGGTGTGGCTGTGATGATGATTGTAGAGACAGTGGTGGTTTGTCTTTAAGCTCTACTCTGATTCAATCTAAAGGATTGAGTTTCCTTTCACTTCCTTGTCTCCTCTAATCCTGATCATACATGTTCTTCTTATCAGACATGATCATTACTATTGAGACATATGGATTAGTCAAGTCAGTCTGATTTACTGGGCCTGGGCAGAAAATTTAACAATTACATGAGTTAAGTCCCACAGACCTCCACGAAATAGGCTAATGTTGAGAAATGAGATATTTTCATAAAAAAATAATTAGGGAGTTTGGGAGTAGAATTCAGTGCACAGGCTCAACGATCCTCTTCTCATCACTTAGCTACAAAACTAATGTTACAGCTGTTCATGGCCATTTATTGATAAAAGAGCAGAGAACATATTGCCAAAGGAGGATGTGGGTGTCAGGCGCTGTTTCCTGGCCAAATTTCAAGTTGGATAATTCTCTACCAACTTCCTAAATCTTCCTTTTCTTTTACTGGGGCAATATTCCTTCCTTTCCTTCCTTATTAATCAGTGTTGCTTGCTGTTAAAGATTTGCCATGGTATATTTCAAAGCTGATTCACTGATATTCTAAAGCTGAATAATAAGAGTAACAGTCCTAATTACTCTTCTGAATGGTAATAAAGAAATCCAATGTACATAAATTGAGCATCTCCTTTGAGCAAACAGTTTGAATCAATTATAGCATGTACAAGTTTGTTATTTCAAACGGAATTTCATATTTAGCCAATGGAGCTTTTCAACAGTGCTTTAACTTCAGACCAAAGGTTGACATCTGTTACTATCAAATAGAAACTTACTGGTTGAGGTATCTGTTTTGAAAGGCACTAACAATATTTAAAGTCATATTTCCAACTTAAACCTTTCTACTTCTTGCTTTGCTTTTCTCATCTCCCTCCTTCTACAAACTTTTAACAGAAGCACTCAAGCTACTTGGATGGAAAAGCTATCTTGACTTCATATAAAGACCAGCATCTTAAGTGGGTTTCCAAGTTGTTTTGATGGATATTATTTATCAAGTCATTTCAGTCTCTCTGTTTAAAATACACAAAACCAAATGTACTCCGACAGACAGTAAAGTAAATCAAATAATATATATTCAGTTATTTCCCAAATGCTTGAAAGAAACAAGTGCAGCACTTACAAAAAAATGACAAGTGCTTTGCTGGCTTTACCTTTTTCTTTCTTTATCAGGCTTAAAATCATTTCTGAAAGGAAAAAAGTGTCTACTGTGGACATTTCTCTTTCAACAAGATAGCTACCTATTCTGTACTAGGTAGTATCAGCAAGGTAAATACAGAAAATAACTTTAAATGGACACATTAAACAGTAAGAACTTGAATGCAATTGATACACTTCTAAGAGACAGATTCTAAAGTCGAAAAAAATTATAATTACTCTGTTTTCCCAGGAGAAAAAGGAATATAAGTGATAAGAAAGCATTAGCTTCTTTATATTAAAAAAGAGTTAAAACATTTTATTGACTAATTGACAAGCTATTCATTTGAAGAATTATTTAATAATTTTAATCTACCACTGTTTGGCAATTATACAAAAATAGTACATATTTAGTTATTAGAATAAAAGCAGCAAAATGCACTACAAAACCAAGATGTTCCCTAAACATCTCCACATAATTAGGACATTAAGGTAGTGCTAGTTCATTTTCACTTAGAAATATCTAAAGTGTGAATTTCTGATTCCAGTCAATAGAAACCGATGCAAATATTCTTAGTAGCGGAAACATGCTAGTCTGTAGGCCACTAGCTAGCGGATAATGTCTAGCTGCTTTATTATTCTGTGGCCTTTAGCCAGCTTTCCCTTGCTCATCGCCAACATTTGTTCAGTTCATCCTCTCTGCTTAAAATGCAACTTTACACACACTCTTCTTTCTCCTCCTCCTCCCCCCACCCCTGACTCCTCCTCCTCCTCTTTCTTCACATTCCAACCCACATACACTAATGATACTCTCTTTACTTCAACCACATATTTTCAGTTCCTCGCTGGAACCTGAAGTCTTTCTCTGACTTTGGAAACTAAAGCAGGAATTTACCACAAATCCTCTCTAACTGTAATAATAATTAATCAAAAATATTTTTAAATTGTGTAATTGTTTGGTTGTCTACATCCTATGTAGACCTGTTAGTTAATGTGTGCTGATTACACCTGCTTTAGATTATAAATCATCCCTGTGTATTAATGATATTTCCTCACATAACCATTTGAGAACATTTCTTTCTTACTCTTTTTTTAATCCGTATTAAATTATAGATACCTGCTCTGGCAGATTGCACAAGTTAAAACTTTCAGGAGCCAAGAGGGCCCTTAGATTTGCTGTCTTCAAGTGATAATGAATAAATGAGGGAGGACAAACTCAGGGTGTAGACAAAGACAGCACATCATAGGCATTAAGAAATACTTAGGTGTGCCTACTTAGCCCACCATTTGGAAAGGATCCACGTTACTTGGAACAGAGATTCTGCAGAATTGAGTGATAAGTTCTATTTTTTTTTTTTTTTTTCTGGTCCTACATCTAATAGGAGCTAACAGAGGAAAATAATGTTGAAATGATAAATTTAAAAAAATGACAACTGGGGCACTAGTTGTTCACAAGCCACAATCCAATTGCCAATAGAAACATTTGAAAAGTTCTCATTGTGTGGGAATAGCTGTTGTTGAGAAGTCTGTAGAAGCAAAGCAAGTGGCCAACATTGGTGCCAAGTGGCCTATAAGAGAGAACACATCAATCTACTTAACTAAGGGCTCATAGTTTCTATGGTGTCCCAGTTTAAGTATCACTGAGGAGTCTATTGATTTGATACTACCTATACACAAAAATATGCAATTTTTAAATTTGTGTATGTGTGTGTATCAATATATACTCAAAGACATATTATCCATATCTATTATTACAACTAAATGTTTAGCTTTCTGAAGTCATAATCTTATTTGATACAATACCATTTCTTTGGCTTTACTCATTTGGCTGAATACTAGCACTGTTCAGTCTTCTTCCTGGTCTTGGGCATCATAATCTTGCTTTGTTCTCTTTGGAATCTTATTCTGCATCATCATATTCCCAGCTAAACATCCACACAGAATCTCTGTTTAGAAAAGCTGCAATGGGATCACCTCAATTTTTAAGTTAATATTCCCTAATAAAGCCTTGGTACTATACAATAATTGTGCCCAACTGCTAGTAAGAGAAATAGAAAATCATAGTGATTGTAAACAAAATTGAAGTTTATATCACCGTCTCACAAAAGAAGTAGAGTTAAGCAGTCCAGGACTGATGGGAAGGCTGCATATTGCCACCAAAGATGCAAACACCTTTAATGTTTGGCTCCAACATTCTCAGCACTCAGCTTCCATCTTCAAGGTCAAGGTACAAATAACTATAGCTCATCAACCATTGGGTTTAAGATCTAGGCAGGAAGAAGGAAATGGAAGAAAGTGGTGTTAAAAAGGTGCACATTAACCCTCTGTTCCAAAGAAGTTTTCTCAGAAGTGCCATCCGTCAACTCCCACTTAAGTCTAATTGACCATCTTGGCCTCAGGGGACCTGAGAAATATTGTTGCCTAATCGGGCACATAGCCATATGCAATAAAAATGGTAGTTGATTCCTAAAGAAAAAACAATCTACTCGAAGTAAAAAACTAGTATTCTCTGATTGAAGTGTTCTCCTCTCTTAGTAGAAAAAAATATATGGTATTAATGAATCCTTTAGCTTCCTCTGAATTTTTACATTATCTCTTAAATTTGCAATTACCCAAAACATTACAGTATTAAAATGTTTCTACTCTGATTTCTATAACTTTTACAACATAGAAGATGTAATTTGAAGAACTCAGTTTTTTAAGAAAGAAAAATAACAGCTTTCTTCCTACTAGAAAGTGTGTCAACATGATGGCAGATTGCATTATGATTTCAAATCGTTTGCTCTTCTCTCTTCTTTTGTATTAGAGGTTTACATACTTTGGCACATTGCTATGTGACTTACATTACCTCCCTGAAGGTGAAATATACCTCCTCTCTCCAATGTCAAGTGTAACCATGTGACTTATTTCAGCCAATAAAATGAACCAGAAGTCGTACAAGCCTATCTTAAATGAAGCTTTACGTGCTGTTGTCTGTCCCCATCAACTATGTTGCTCTTTTACCATTGCCATCAGAATAGCACATCCAAATGGGCTCTCCTTCAGCCTGTGTTCTGGAAGGTGATGGCATGTAGAGTAGAGGCAAAGCATGTGACAGCCACAGACATAAAACAATGTCATATATGCTACTAAGATGTTAGGGTTACTTACTATCATTGCATAAATTAGGGAAAGTTGACTAATACTCAAGTACATAATTGACTTATTCTAATACAAATAAAAATTCTTTTTTTTTTGTTTTATGTTATTAAAATTTCTTGATAAACAAACATCAAAGTCACCTGCACCTGAGGGGTTTCTTTCTTCCTTCTCCTAGAGGTATGTTTTAAGCATTACCAGAAACTGTGCTTGGTGAGTTTATCTTACAGAGTTCCAATCATTATTTGCCACACAGGTGAGGTGAGGGAAAGTAAAAATAGAATTGCTTCTCCCATTTTCTCTCTTCCTTTTTCAAATGTGAACCCTCTTCCTTTCTCCAGATTCTCCTATTAATAACGAACACAAAAATGAAGCAAGGTGGAATCAAGCATTGGGCATTCAAGCAGAACTTTCATTCTTTCAGAAATAGTTTGAACTAAATCAAAGTTGTCTGAGGAAGAATAAAAATGTGATTTCTCTCATTGAACCACACTATATTTTCTGAACATGCCTCTCAAAATCTAAGAAACATTGTGCTGCTACTAATTAAAAATGAGAAAAAAAAGTAGATTTTTTGTTTTGGGGGGGGGGTACCAAGTGAAATCGTTTTAAGAAAAATCTCTGCATTGGGTTGGCAGGCTACATTATATCAGAATTCAAAAACAACTGCCTTTAACATAAAGAAAAGAGATGATTTTTGAGGAAAATATGAGACTATAGATTTAACTCTGAGGTGGTACATATACACTTACACTTACTTATTTGTTCCTTTTTTCCCCTAACCCTGATTCAACTACAGTAATTCAATTCTCATGTAATTCAAATAACTGTGTTCCTTTTAGAAGTAAGATTAGTCACAACAAAGGTAGAAAAAGAGATTTAGGACTGGGTGATATAATAGACATTCTTTAAAAATAGCAGTAATATACTATTGAGAAGGAAAACACTTTAGGGAGAATGTATAAAGGGAAGGCAGCACCAGAGCCATCACTGGAGCCCATGATTTCCATGATGTGACACTCTTTTAATTAGGACCAATTACTTTGAAAAGCTGAACTGCTTTGGGTAGAAGTCATCAAAGAAATATTTTATACTAAATCTCATGATAAAGCAAGTTGTAGTGCCACATGACAGTGACAGAGGTGATATATGCCACTTTGAGAGATGGACCCTTAAATAAAATAATAAAATAAAATAAAATTAATTTAAATTAAATTGAATACAATTAAATTTTAAAATTCCCAATTCTCCACCATGTCCTTCCTTCTTCATTTGCTAGCTAGAATTAGAGGATCCAGTAAGGATGCAGAAGTCCTAAGAAGTGCTGAGCCCACTATATCAGAAAAGCTAATGGGAATTTTGTGCTCACCAGGCACTGTGAACACTTCTTGAACAGCCTTGAACTGCAGGGAAAAGAGGGGGACACACTAAACGCCCATAAAGCCTCTGTTCGTGCGCATGCTCCACTGTCCCTTAGACTTAACTTAAAAAACATAATTTTAAAAAATACAGTTTTTAAGTATTTCAAGTTGCTGATATCAGAACCAAACACGGTACCCTTGTGAGTAAGGAGACTTCTGCAACCGCACAGGTCACAAGCCCATGAAGCCAGCTCAGGACTGGTTCCCCTCCCTCTCTCCCTCCCTCCTTTCCTTCCTTCCTTCCTTCCTCCCTCCCTCCCACCCTCCCTCCCTCCCTTTCTTTTTATGAGTAAAGTGAGAAAGCTCTTAATCTTAGAAAACAGGATATCTTAATGATCCTGCATGATCATGGCTTCTTTAAGATAAGGAACAATGAAAATACAGCCTAGAAAAAAATTTTTTAGAAGCATAGGCATTTTGTTGCAGGGCCAGGATTTTGACTAGCCTGATTATCAGATAGCAATATTAAGCAAATAAAGCTTAATATTTGTCAGTGATCAAAACAGCTACTTTCCCAGACCATTTTCAAAGGTCTATTTGAGAAGGAAAGGAAAGAAGGAAGGGAGAGAGGGTGGGTGGGAGGGAGGAAGGAAGGAAGGAAGGAAGGAAAATGGATCCAGTGAATGACACTGTAGAGCAAAGGTCCTTGATTTGGACTGTGATATTAGCCAGAAATAAATGTTCATTTTTGTTCAGCCCCTGATACTTCAGGATTGTTTATTATAGTAGTTGGCCTCTTTGAGTAAAACTTCGTTTGTACTAAAACAAGGAGCTCTACCCTAATTATTATCTGAGCAAAAATAATATTTCTAGATAGAACAATGGGAGTAACACAGAGAGTAACCATTGCTTATTCAGTTGTTCTAGTTGATAAAGGAGAATAATTTTGAAAAATGTTAGAACAATCTAGACAGTTTCCCTACCCTACCCTGCTTCCTCCTTCAATCTTCAAGGTCTACAGGTAAGATAAACAAAAATTAAATTTGAATTTTATGTTTCTGTTGTTTACACCATGGGAAGAAAGCCATTGCCTGGTCCAAGCCTGACTGTGAGAAAGTTAAACTTTCACGATGGTTTTATAACTACACAATTACATTAATTTACTGCTCTGACTTAGGCCTTTTTTTTAAATTCTGAGAACCTTATCTCTTTTTTTTTGCAGCTATACAGAGAAACAAGAGAAAGCCACAGGGTTAATGTTTACTTATTCCAAGTCAAGCTGGCTTAACACCAACTTTCTGTTCCCCTCTTCCTTCACTACTAATTGAATCTTTAACAGTAGCCTCCAAATGATAAATAATATTTTATCTTAACAGAAATCTTCACAGAAAGTGGATAACTTAGGAGTGTTCATGATTGCTTTTTTTCCTGTGTTTTAAGTGTTTTCCATGGTGATTATTTTCATCATTGCCTTTGTTCCAGTCTTCTAATAAGGAACACAGAGTTACACAAAATGGCCTCACTGAGAAATAGGATGTCAGGCAGGAAGAAATAGGTGCATAATTGAAGTTTTGTAGCTGTTAAGAGATTGAAGGGCTCAGAAGATATTTTGCTATTATTGGCATGGTTAAGATGACTTGGATGTTTTGGTTCTTGAACTAAATAAAATAAATGTACAATGTGTCAGTAGTTCCAAACAATGATTCAGTAGTTCCAAACAATGATTCTGCTTTTACTTTTCTGCTCCACTGAGATGAGTGACTTTACTGTCAGTGAAACTTATGACAAGGTTAGAAGGGAGACTGATTATTTTGGGGTGGGAAGGATGATGTTAGAAAACTGAGATTCACAGTTGGCAAAAAAAAAAAAAAAAAAAAGAAAACCGAGATTCACAGAACACAAAGCTGCATGTCACTAGACATTAAAATTATACCTGGGATCATGACAAATATTAATTGATTGAATACTCTATGCCTAGCATTGACTCAGTAACAAATAATATGGGGAAATCCTTCTCTATAAACAAAACTACAATAAGAATTTCAAAATACTTTGGAAGACACTGAATTTACTTACTTTTAATTGTGAAAGGCTTATTTTACAAAGGCTTATTTTAATTGTGAAAGGCTAGTAGCTAAAGTCATGTGCAGCATGAGTTGTAAGATGAAAGAAATCCATGATTCCATTCTTTGTTAGCTTGTCAAATATAATTATGGCTTTAGTTTTCAGTTATATTTCTGGAGGAAAAGAAAAATATTTATTGATTTTTAAGTTACTACTGGTAAAATGTACAACAGTTATATTTTTATGTTGAGAACATTTTAATGGTGACTTACGTTTGAAAATTGCAGACAACACAAATATATATTTCTTTTGGCACACTGAAATAATAGTAAAACAAAACAAATAGCACAAACCACAACAATAAAGAATATCAAATGGAGGCCATGAAAAAATGAGAAATGTTAGTAAATTTCTAGAAGACAGAAAACAGTAGAGTGTTGACTGATTACATGAGAAGCCACAGTCTAGTTGACAAGCAAAAAGTGTTGTAACCAATGAGCTGGCTGAACTGCCTGCCAGGTTCCAGAAGGCAGGAGTGAGAAGTCTGGTCGAATGTGAAATCACAGGGGTGATTGCCCATGCCTATCCGGGGTTCCACCATGTAAATGGGGTGACTGAAAATCGCTTCATTCTTTTAAATAAAACAACATTTTATGGATGACTTGGGCAGAAATAATGGACATTAGTGCCCCCATTCCCATTCTTGCACTTAAGCGTTCTCCAGCAAAATGACCATGTGCCAAACCCTTACCCAGAAGATAGGAAACAGAAAAAATAAATAAATAAATGGAGCTAAGAAACGGAAAACCAAAATTCTAACTAAAGTCTTCAGAGACATCAACTATATTACAATTAAAAAAAAAAAAAAAAACTTCAGCGAGAGAGTAAAAAAAATGTATTGCATCCATTAAAAAACATACAGTGAAAAATAAGTAATCACAAAATAAGCAGGGTTTCTTGGAAACTAAAATGAAAATTTAGTAAGATTGAAAGATAAATTTGAAGAAATTTCCCTGAATATAAAACATAAAACTACATAGAGGTAAAAAAGTATGAGAGAAAATATATGAGATAAGAAAGGATCAACTGTTGGAAATTTCAGAGAAGGATATCAAGAGTAACAATAATATTAATACCGTAAATCTTCTCTGAGTTAAATGCCTTGACATTAGAGAGGACGGAATCATAAACATAATGAAGGAAAAATTTTCAACGCTTAGATATACTGAGCATATCTTAAAATTTTCCAAAAAGACCCTCCAATAACACACACACACACACACACACACACACACACACACACAACACTGTAGGTGAGCCCCGGCATCATTGCTCATATAAGACAATAATTGGAGTTGTGTTTCCATGGCACTATGTGAACAATGATTTTCAAACCAGAATGCTTTTCACTATAAGAATTTTGGACTAATGGACTTCTATTATGTAGTTTTAATCATTTTTAAAAATTGAGATGACTGTAGATTTGCATCAGTTACGAGAAAGAATATAGAGAGAGCCCTTGAACACTTTGCCCAGTTTCTTCCCATAGTAGGGCTTTGCAAACTATAGTACAATATCCCAAACAGGATATTGACACTGACAGAATCCAAAAATTTTATTCATCGTTCTCCCGTCATTTTACTTACTCTCATTTGTGCGTGTGTGTGTGTGCACGTGCATTAACTCCTACACAGTTTTGTCACTTTATTCGTTCATGTATCTACCACTACAGTTAAGATATTAAAGAATTGCAATACCACAAGGATCCCTCAGGTTTCCCTTTTATAACTAAACCCACTATTGTGTTCACTCCCATGCCCATCTCTAATCCCTAGCAACCATTAATCTCTCCTCCACTTCTAAACGTTGTATTTTTGAAAATGTTATATAAATGGAATCATACAGTATATAAGTTTGGGTTTGTTTTTACTCAGCATAATTCTTTGAAGCTTGTTCCAAGTTGTGTGTATGGATAGTTTATTCCTTTTTATTGTTGAGTAGTAGTCTGTTACAGATGTACCACACTTTGCTTAACCAATTTTTTGACTATTGAAAATAAAGCTGCCAAAAACGACTGTGTACAGGTCTTTGTGTGAACATAATTTTTATTTTGATGGGATAAAAGCCCAGAAGTTCGATTTCTGACATGTATGGTAGTTGCTTATTTAGTTTTCTAAAAACTGCCACCAAATTGTTTTCCAGAGTTTCTGTACCATTTTACATTCCTATCAGCAATGTATGGTCCAATTTCTCTACATCCTTATCAGCATTTGTTGTTGTCACTAATTTTTTTTTAAATTTTACCCATTCTTATAAGAATTTAGTGATATGTCATTGTAGTTTTAATTTACATTTCTTTAATGACTAATGATGCTAAACATCTTTTCATATGCTTATTTGCCATCTATGTATCCTCTTGAGTGAAATATCTGGTCATATATTTATCCAGTTTTCTAATTGGAATTTTTTTAATGTTCAGTTTTGAGAGTTATTTATATATCCTAGGCACTAGTCCTTTGTCAGGTATATGGTTTTCAAATATTTTCTCCCAGACTGTAGGTGGTCTTTTTACTCTCTTTATATGAGATTTCACCAAGCAAAAGATTTTAATTTTGATGAGGTTCAATATATCTATATCAATTTTCCCCATTATGGATTATACTTTTTGTGTCAAGTTTAAAAATTCTTTTTTAGTCCTAGACACTGAAGATTTTTTCCTTTGTTCTTTTCTTTCATCACTTGGAAAATAGTGTGCCCTGGCCTCTGGCCTCCACAGTTTACAATGAGAAATTCATTACAATCCAAACTGGTGTTCCCTTTAGGTAGGGTGTCATTTATTTTGGCTGCTTTCAATATAATTTTTTCTCTCTCTTCAGTTTTCAAAAGTTTAATTGTGATGTGTCTTAACATGGATTTCTTTGTATGGAATTTGCTCAACTTCTTTGTGGGTTTGTCTTTTACCAAATTTATGAAGTTTTCAATCATTATTTTTTTAAATCCCCTTTTAGTCCCAATTTCTTTCTCCTCTTCTTCTGGGACTTGAATAATACAAATATTGAGTCTTTGCTCATTTTTGTTGTTGTTGATTTCTGCCTATTTTCTCATTATTTTTCAGATTGCATCAATTATATTGTTCACCAATGCATTCTTCTGTCATCTCTACTCTACAGTTGAGCCCATCCAAGACCTTTTTTTTCCTGTTACGGTAATTTTCATTTTTATAATTTTAGCTTGGTTCATTTTTATAACTTCTGTTTTCTATTTTTTAAATTTGTTTCAAGAAATTTTGTAATTATTTATCAAAATATTTTTATGACAGCTGCTTTAAAAGTCTTGTCATCTAATTCCAGCATATGATTCATTTTGGTATTGGCATCAGTTCACTGACTTTTAAAATTTAAGTTGTCTTTTCTTGGTTCTTGCTATGATGGTGTTTTTGTTTTTGTTTTTGTTTTTGTTTTGTATCCTGGACATTTTGTATTATGTTAGGAGAATCTGGGTCCTATTTAACTTTAAAAAAATTTTTAGCAGTCAGATTTAGCACGCAGGTCTTGGCCTACATTTGTGAGCTGTAATACCAACGCCAGTTTAATTATCAGGGTCTTTTGGTATTATCTTGACCTGCCTGGTTTAGCTATTGTTATTGTGGCTCCAACTGTTCCCTGCTGGTGCTGCCTCAGGGTGTATGAGGGATTTCCCTAGGCCTGACTGCCAGGTATCTCTCAGTGGGTGAGGGTGTAGTGAGATTCCCCTACGTGCCTTTCTTCCATGGTGTTTCTGGGTGGGAGAGAAGAGTCTTGTGCTTACAGGGATGCAGGTGTTTCTCAGACTGAGCTTCTTGTTGTAGCTGAGTCTCTTGCCCCACCTGCTTAAACCAGTGTCTTTTGGCAGGGAGGGACAATCTGTATCCCACTGAGATGAAAACCCTGCCTGGACCAGGCTGCTTGCTCTGACTTTGTTCCTTGTGTGGGTTCTGCCTGACCTTCTGGTAACTCTGGGCAGGGTAGGAGAGACTTAGCCATGTAGGGACTAAGAGGCTTCCTGGACCAGGCCACCTGCCCTATCTTGTCTCTTCTGCCGGCTCTGCCTGCCTGTTTTGGTATCTCTTTGGAGGATAAGTGGAGTTTCAGGCCTGGTGGGGAATGAGAGAGCATCCCCTGGCTTTTTGTTTCTGGCAGTGCTCCCCAAATGATCCCCCTTTCTGGTGGTGTCAGGCTCCCCTGATGTTGTCAGAGGGACTTCTCTTTGGGGAAGAGTGACCTGCTTTCTGTTGCTAGGTTAGGATTTGGGAAGTGCTGGATCTGGGTGGCCTTCTTCTATTGGGTGAGGGTCACAGAACAAAACACACTGCCACAGTTGTGCTTGTTCCTCCCGTCCTGGTGTCCTGAACCAGCTGGCCTTCTTCTTACAGCCTTTCATACTTGTTTGGTTTTTGTCTTGTACCCTCTCTGGGGTATATAGTTGTCTTTAGAGGAGAGATGCAGGGTAAAAGGATTTTATACCATCTTGTCCAGATTAGAAGTCTCTTCATTGACTTTTTAGCATGTATTGCAATTATATAATAACTCAAAAAAATCATTATTTAAAAGAGTAGTTGAATTAATTTTGGGGGGGAAGTAAAATAAAAATCATTTTAGCTTTGATCTGTTTTAAAACCTATATACTTTTTTTTTTTAAGTCCACATGGTTTTCTACCTTCTTCTAGTGCTTTCTTAGATTAAAATTTTATACTGAAATGACAGTAACAGCTATCGTCTTTACAAAACCCATGCAAGGTAAACAATGTTTTCCCCTTTGAAAGAAGAAAAAACACTGTGCCCAGAGAGATTCACTGAATTACGAGGAGTATGAGGCTAGATAGTGCTGTCGTGGACTGAGACTCAAATTTAGATCCGTAAAGCTTAATAAATTGTTTCTTTCCTTACATCCCAATTTCATGATTTTAGACTCAGACTTAAAAGCCCATGTAGACTTATAGGAAAATATTCACCTGGAAAGCCTCAATATGCATGAGTTTTGGTTTTTTTTAACTAGATCTATTCAGTGGGAGTATGAAACTGTAAAATGTGGTTTGAAGTCACATTCAGATTTTTCCACTTCCTGTCAAGAAAATCTTGGATAAGTCACTTAATCTTTCTGATTCTCAGTTTTCTTATGCATAAATTGGATTTAATAATATATACCTCATCGTGTCATTGTAGTGATTAGCCAGTAAACATTGCAAAAACACCTAGAATGATTCCTGACACATAAGGGGCTTTGACTAATAACACTCAATAATGATATATTGCTATTGCTTTTATTATTACTATTGATATAATGGTGATAATAATAATGATGAAGAAGAATAGGAGGAAGAGAGGAAAGGTTCTTCAAAAATGCTGAGACATAGAAGGGAAATGTTCTAGCCTAACAAATCAACTAGAGCTAATTATGTGAGTGTGGATGAGATATAAGAGAAAATTGGAATATATAATGAGAAAAGGTATAGGGGAAAATAAAAATAATGTTCTAGAGTCAAATCACATTTTTATCATAACAGTCACTTTCCATGTAAAGGCAGAAAATGGAAAATCACATGGGGAATTCAAGGGAAAGGAAAAGTATGAATTGACCACAAATTCTTATTCACAAATTTGTGAATTTGAATTCACAAATTCTTATCAAGAACTAGTTAGAGGCAAAGAATGGATCACTGGCTCAGCTTTACAACTGTGGAAATTTCATGCATATCCTAAGTTAAGTCTCCAAAAGCGAAAGACACCACTATCTTGGAAGAGCTGAAACAATTTAACAGTATTTCCATTAAATGAAGAACTGAAATTTAAATGCAGTTGACAAATGTAAATGGGGAAAATAATATCCAAAATCTGTGATTGCTTACAGAGATCTTATGCAGATGCCCATCACTGACACATATTAGGATTTAAATGGAACATTGGAAATCATCTGATCTAATAGAATTATTTTACTGATAAGGGAACTAAGGCTAAAAATGAGCAAGATAAAAAATGTGGCATTTCCCATTGGTGCAAATTGCTGAAGGAAAAGAGAAATAAAACAAAGTAAAGTACCCGATTTCTGGAATCAAGTTCACTGATAACATGAATTACAGAAGTCCTTTTGTAAAAGTGACAATATTGAGGTACCAATCATGCTGATACAGATACCCTGAAAGTAGACTGTAAATAAATTATGTTCCAATATATAATGAAATTTTCCTTAGGGTATTTCAAGGTGAAAACGAACAAGTTAACAAATGAAAAACACTTTTCAATTGACTTCTTCATAAAGTAAGTGATTATTTCTTAATGTGACAAATTCTAAGTGATCTCTTATAAAATTTTAATCTTTGTATTTATTCATTAAACAAACATGCACCTGGTATATGCAGTACATTTTGGACATGGAACATATATAATGGTATATGGCCCTATTACATAAGAAAGTAGCTTAACAACTAGTAAAAGATGCATCATAACTATATAATGTTTACTCATACATTTCCATTCCATTTCCATAAAAGAGAATGAAACAGATGCTAAGCTTGTGCTGGGGATGTAGTGATACAAAAAGGCTTTCCAAAGAAGTTGATTTCCAAGTATGGCATAAAGGATACATACAGATTTGATGGTGGAGATGGAAGGAGAGAAAGATGCTTCAGACATGAGCAAAAGCACGGGGATATAGAAGTAATTGTTTAAATAACCTAAAAATTGGGCTGGGGTGATGGGAGTTCAAATGTCATGGAAGTAGAAGGTCATTGATATCTGAAATAATGCCAAAATTCTAGGTTGGAGCCAGCATTTAAAACAATTTGATGACATTTTTAAGAGATGAGATTTATTCTAAGGACAAAGAGAATCCACAAATAGTTTGTGAAGAAGAGATGGCAGTCTGATTATTGGTTTTAGGGGACAGCTGACAACTACCCAGTGAATTGATAGGAGAGGGTAGAAATTGAAGACAAGAGTCCGTTTGGAAGTCTACAAAACAATTCAGAAATGATCCAGAAATCCTAAGGACCTGAATTCAAATGTTTACTGTGGGAAAAAAATGAATGGGTGACAAATGATACCATCCAGAAAGTAAAAAGATAACCTACATAATGGGAGTTAATATTTCCAAATTATACATCTGATAAAGGACTTGATAAGCATACATAAAGAACATTTAAAATGCAATAATAAATGATAACCAAGTTAAAATATCAGAAAATTATTTGAGTAAACATTTCTTTGAAGAAGATATATAAATAACCAGTGAACACATTAGCCACTGTAGAAATGCAAATCAAAACCACAATGAGACGTGGCTTCATTCCTACTAGGATAGTTATAATCAGAGAGACAGATAATGGCAAGTGTTGGTAAACATGTGAAGAAACTAGAATTATATACATTGCTAGTGGGCTTATAGAATGTTGCAGCCATTTTGGAGAAAAGTTTGGCAGTTCTTCAAACATTAAGCGTAGAGTTACCATATGACTCGGCAATTCCAATTCTAGGTATATACCCAAGAGAAAGGAAAATGTACTCTCGGTATATACCCAAGAAAAATAAAAACATACATCCATGCAAACATTTGTACATGAATATTTATAGCAGCTTCATTCATAATAGCCCAAAAGTATAATAATCAAAATGAATGGATAGACAAAATGTGGTCTATCTATACAGGAGAATATTATTTGGGAATAAAAGAAGGAAGTACTAATATGTATGACAACATGATGTAACATCAAAAACATGTTACATGAAAGATGCAAGTCAAAAAAAGAAAGACTACATATTGTATGATTCCATTTATATGAACTGTCCAGAACAGTAAAATCTATAGAAACAAATTAGATTCATGTTTTCCCAAGAGAGGAAGGATTGAGAGGAGAGTGAGGAATGACTACTAATGGATGCTGTTTTTTGGTGGAGTGACAAAGTGTTCTAAAATTGTGATGATGGGTTGTACAACTCTGTTAAAATAGTGAAAAACAGTGAATCTTACACTTTAAATGGATGAATTGTGTGATACATGAATTGAGTTATATCTCAATAAAATTGTTTTAAAAGGAGTGGGTGAATTTGAGTTATATTTCAGAGGTAAAACAGACAGAATTTAGTAATTCAGAAACTTAGAGTGTTGATGAATAAGGCTGTCAATAAAATGCCACACTCTGATCTTCTGTGAGACTGTGGGCATTGCCACTATCTATAATGAAAAAGAAAATCTGATAGAAGAACATGTTTGGGGAGAAAAAATTAAATTTCACTTTAGGCATGTTGAATTGAGGTGTTGATTTCTTAAGTTTTTCTTGGTCATTCATGACATTGACAATATTGTAGAGAACAGGCCAGTTTTCTGTAGAATACTACTCAATTCTGCTCTGGATTTTTTGCAGGAATACTACTGAAGAGATATTTTGTTCTTGGTGCATCCCATCAAGATGCACATGATGTTGATTTGTCCTATTACTGGTAATGTTAACTCTTAATTAATCACTTGATAAAGGTAGTGTCAGTCAGGTTACTCCACTGTAAAGTTTTTATTTTTTCCTTTGTGATTAATAAGTATATAGTGTAAAGATATTTGTGTTGAATTAATCAGTGAAGCCATTTGACATGGAACTGTTGTTATTGTTTTGGAGGAAAAGATTTTTAATGATAAATGCAATTTATTTATTTAATAGATATGGGTAATTAAGGTTATCTATTCTCATGTGGTTTTGGTAGTTTGTGACTTTCCTGTGGTTTTGGTAGTTTTGGTAGTTTGTATATTTCATCTAAGTCGTCACATTTATTGACAAAGTTTTTCATATTTCCCTATTGTGTTTTAATGTCTGTATAATCTGTATTGACATTCTCTCTTTTTTCCCTGATATTGATAATATTAATAATCTCTCTTTTTTCTTAATCAGTCTAGAGGCTTATCAATTTTATTGATTTTTTTTACAAATAAACAGTTTTTTGCTTCCCGGTTTTTTCTATTGATTTCCCATTTTTAATCTCATTGTTTTTTGTCCCTGTCTTTATTGTTTTATTCCTTCCATGTGCTTTGGATTTAAAGCTAGATTACTGGCTTGAGATGTTTTTCTTTTCTTTTTTTTTTGTTTCGTATGTTGCCATAGTTTTTCTTTTCTTTCTTTAAATTAATTTACTTTGGACTATAGTTGATTTACAATGTTGTGTTACTTTCTAGTGTACAGCAAAGTGAATCAGTTATACATATACATATATGCACTCTTTTTTAGATTCTTTTCTTATATAGGTCATTACAGAGTACTGAGTAGTGTTCCCTGTGCTATACAGTAGGTTCTTATTAGTTACCTATTTTATATACAGTAGTGTGTATATGTCAGTCCCAATCTCCCAATTTATCCCTTCCCCCCTTTTCCCCTTGGTAACCGTAAAGTATGTTTTCTACTTCTGTGACTCTATTTCTGTTTTGCAAATAAATTTATTTGTACCATGTTTTTTAGATTCCACATGTAAGCAATATCGTATGATATTTTTCTTTCTCTGACTTAGTTCACTCAGTATGACAATCTGTGGGTCCATCCATGTTGCTGCAAATGGCATTATTTTGCTCTTTTTATGGCTAATATTCCATTGTATATATGTACCACATCTTCTTTATTTATTCATCTGTCAATGGACATTTAGGTTGCTTCTATGTCCTGGCTATTGTAAATAGTGCTGCAATGAACTTTGGGGTGCATGTATCTTTTCAAATTATGGTCTTCTCCAGATATATGCCCAGGAGTGGGGTTGCTGGATCATATGGTAGCTCTATTTTTAGTTTTTTAAAGAACCTCCGTACTGTTCTCCATGGTGGCTGTACCAATTTACATTCCCACCAACAGTGTAGGAGGGTTCCCTTTTCTCCATACCCTCTCCAGCATTTATTGTTTGTAGATTTTTTTGATGATGGCCATTCTGACCAGTATAAGGTGATACCTCATTGTAATTTTGATTTGCATTTCTCTAATGATTATTGATGTTGAGCATCTTTTCATGTGCCTCTTGGCCGTCTGTATGTCTTCTTTGGAGAAATGTCTATTTAGATCTTCCGCCCATTTTTTGATTGGGTTGTTTGTTTGTTTTTTTGATATTGAGCTGCATGAACTGTTTGTATATTTTGGAGATTAATCCCTTGTTGGTCACTTCATTTGCAAATATTTTCTCCCATTTTGTGGGTTGTCTTTTCTTTTTCTTTATGGTTTCCTTTGCTGTGCAAAAGCCTTTAAGTTTAATTAGGTCCCATTTGTCTATTTTTATTTTTATTTTCATTACTCTAGGCAGTAGATCAAAAAAGATCAGGAACAAGACAAGGATGTCCACTCTTGCCACTATTATTCAACATAGTTTTGGAAGTCCTAGCCAGCAGCAATCAGAGAAGAAAAAGAAATAAAAGGAATTTAAATTGCAAAAGAAGAAGTAAAACTGTCACTGTTTGCAGATGACATGATACTATACACAGAAAATCCTAATGATACTACCAGAAAACTACTAGAGCTCATCACTGAATTTGGTAAAGCTGCATGATATAAAATTAATACACAGAAATCTCTTGCATTCCTAAACACTAACAAAAGATCAGAAAGAGAAATTAAGGAAACAATCCTATTTACCATCATCAAAAAGAATAAAATACCTAGGAATAAACCTACCTAAGAAGGCAAGAGATCTTTTTCGTTTCTAGTACAAGCATTTAGTGCTACATATTTCCCTTGAAGCACTACTTTAGCTGAGTTCCTCAAATATTGATATATGTTTTCATTTTCATTTGAATTATTTTCTAATTTTCCTTGAGATTTCTTCTTTGATGCATGCATTATTTAAAAGTCATTTTTATTTATTTTTAAAATTTTAATCCCATTGATTGATTGTCTAATTTAAATCTTTTTGAAGATTTTTTTTTAATGTCCTTTAATGCTGCTTATCATGATGAATGTTCCGTGTGCACTTGAAAAGAATGTTTATTCAGTCCTTGATAGGAAGTTTTTTACAAATGTTGATTAGATCATATTGGTTGATAGTATTGTTCAGATTGTCTGTATTTTTACTAATTTTCCATACACTTTTTAAAAATCATTTACTGAGAGTGGGGTAATGATTTGGTCAGCGGTAATTGTTCATTTGTCTTGAACAATTGGTTACTGGTTCCCATATTTCGAAACAGTTTTTGGTTCCCATATTTCGAAACAGTTTTTAGGTGGATACTCATTTAGGATCATACATCTTCTTTATAAATTAAACTATATTGTCATGTGATGTCCTTCTTTACATCTGATAACATTTCTTATTGTAACTCTAATTTGTCTGTTATTATTATAACCATGACACTTTGTTTTTCATTAATGTTTGCATGGAACATATTTTCCTACTCTTTTATATTAGCCAATTTGTATTGACATTTAAATTGAGTTTCATATAGCATATATTTGGGCCTTACTCTTTATCCAGTCTGAAAATATCTGTCTTTTAATTTAGGGTGTTAAGACATTCATATTTAATGTAAATTAAATTACATCTTAGTGTAATTATAGTTGGACTTAAATTTACCATTTTGCAAGGTGTTTTCTATTTGTTCTGTTTTCTGTTCCTTTTGTTCTCTTTTCCTGACTTCTTTTGGATTAACTGGGTATATTTTTTCACATTCCTTTTTATCTCCACTATTGGTTTATTAGATATGTCACTTTAAAAAGTTTTTTTGATAATAATTCTTGAGCAGGGTTTGTCAACCTCAGCACCATGGCTATTTTTCAGTCAGACAATTTTTACTCTGTTGCAGAGGCACATTCTATGCATTGTAAGATATATAACACATCCCTGCACTATACCCACTAGACTCAATAGCACATCTCAGTTGTAATGACCAACAATGTCTATAGACATTGCTGAATGTCCTCTGTGTGTGTGTGTGTGTGTGTGTGTGTGTGAGGGGTGGAGGACTAATCATACACAGCTGAGAAACACTGTTCTGGGGTTGTCACAGTGCAATTCTAAATAAAATTGTACCAGTCCATATTGTGGAAGAATCTTAGAGCCATCCATTATTGGTTGTGTACTTGCCAAGTTTTATTTTTACACATGTATTAATCTCATAATATATATTTATAATATTTTTGGTCTATTAATTATTCATAGTATAATTACAATAATTTATTGATTATAATTACCTTTGTATTTTGCCTTTCCAGCCCTATTCATTTCTTGGCATACATCTAATTAGCTTTCTTCATAATACTTCTGTCTGAAGAACTTCTCTTAATAATTCTTTTATATTTTTAAAGTTTTTCAATCTTTATTATTTTTAAAGCATTTATAGGTTCACAGAAAAAGTGAGGGGAAGGTACAGAGGTTTCTCATACATCCCCTGCCCTCACACATGCACAGCTTCTCCCATTATCAACATCCCCTAATTGAGTGTTAAATTTGTTACAGCTGATGGACCTATTTTGGCACATCATCAACCAAAGTCATAAGTAATAGCTATATTACTGTTCACTCTTGATATTACATGTGGTATGGATTTGGACACATTTATAACAACATGTATCCATCATTATAATATCATACAGAGTCTTTTCACTGCCCTAAAAATCCTCTGTGCTCTGCCTGTTCATCCCCACTGCCACCCCAACACAACCCCTGGAAACCACTGATCTTTTTACTGTCACTATAGTTTTGCCTTTTCCAGAATGTTATATAATTGGAATCATACAGTATATAACCTTTTCAGATTGGCTTATTTCATTTAGTAATATGTATCTAAATTAGTGCTGTATACTACTCCATTGTCTGGATGTACTACTGTTTATTTTTCCATTCCTATTGAAAGATATCTTGGTTGCTTCCAAATTGTGGCAATTATGAATAAAGCTGCCATAAACATCTGTATATAGGGGAGGGCTTTCCTACTTTCTTGGCCTAGCCTCAGTTTTATTTTTAATTTATTTTATTTATTTATTTTTTTGTTGACATCTGAGTTTTTTGTTTTGTTTTGCTTGGGGTTTTTTTCTGGCTGCATTGGGTCTTAGTTGCAGCACGTGGGCTTCTCTCTAGCTGTGGCACATGGGCTCCAGAGTGTGTGGGCTCTGTAGTTTGCAGCAGGCGTGCTCTCTAGTTGAGGCGCATGGGCTCAGTTGCCCTGCGGCCGGTGGGATCTTAGGTCCCTGACCAGGGATCGAACCCACGTCCCCTGCACTGGAAGGCAGATTCTTAACCACTGGATCACCAGCGAAGTCCCCCAGCCTCAGTTTTAGACAGGACCTTGGGTCCTGGCCCTAAGGGGTGGAGATTTGTCTGTCTGCATCCCTCACTTTTTCCTTAAATGGCAACCAAACTCTGTCTTGTGTCTGTTTTGAGTACTGAGCAAGAGGCAGTTTCTTTCCCATCTCTAAGTAATAAACCTCTAAGATTTCCTAAAGCTGAGGAGAAGAAGCCTTATTTAGACAGGACCTGAGTTTATTCAATTTATCACAGCTCACTCCATTTACCTAATATATACTTAGGCACTCAACACTGGCCATATTCTCTCACTTACTTTACCTGTCCCATCCTGCCTGGACATTTCAGTGTGGAACCCCAAATATAGTTAAATACATACCACTATAGAGTTGCATTAGATAAGAGCTGCCATATCTAATATATTCCTATTATTAAAGATATATATGTTGAGAGAGGAAGTCTGGCATAATAGTACTACTAATTGTCTAGGATTAAAAAATAAATAAATTCTAAAGTCTAGGTACAGCTCAGTCTCTAATAGTCATTTGATAAGTCACTTAACTTCTTGGAACACACTTTCCTCATTTTCAATTAAATTGAATTTAAAAATTAGGTACACTTTTGCAAGTCACTGTATTGATGTAAAGATGGAGAAAATTCAGTATCTACCCCAAAGGAATTTGTACTCCAACCTACATATTATTTGATTAATATCTAAGATCCCTCTATGCTTAAAAATTACATGACTATAGATTCTTATGTTCAAGAAAAAAACTCAAACATATATAAATAAAATCATTTAACCACACTAGATAATATTTGAAGTTAATAATACAATATTACTTAATTCAGCCTGACAGAATTCTATTGATTTTAGTTTATATGAGGAATATGATTTATGCTCCTTTTGTCTCTTTATTTATTTATTTATTTATTTATGGCTGTGTTGGGTCCTCGTCTCTGTGCGAGGGCTCTCTCCATTTGCGGCAAGCGGGGGCCACTGTTCATCGCGGTGCGCGGGCCCCTCACCATCACGGCCTCTCCCGTTGCGGACGGAGCACAGGCTCCAGACACGCAGGCCCAGCAACCGCGGCTCACGGGCCCAGTCGCTCCGCGGCATGCGGGACCCCCCCAGACCAGGGCTCGAACCCGTGTCCCCCGCACTGGCAGGCAGACCCCCAACCACCGCGCCACCAGGGAAGCCCTGTCTCTTTTGATTAATAGAATATCTCAGCTTATCCAAAGATTCAGACAACCAAAATCTTCCTGTGTATTCTCTTTCAAATAAATTGAAAGTTTTGTTCCATCAAAGCTTTGTTTAATAAATAAAATAATTCCTAAAACTTAATTTGGGACATAGTACCTCCAGACTTTAGATAATAAATATGTTTTAGTATTATTAGATATATTTCACAAAAATTATCTCAATTCCCATTTTAAAAAAACTTAAAATATTTGGCTGTTGAAGCTTTAATTCCCTCAGCTTTTCTTTTCTTTATTTTTTTATTGAAGTATAGTTGATTTATAGTACATCAATTCCCATTTTAGTTGGAAAGGAGATAGAAAGTGTCATGGACAGTCACAGCTTACCGACTTTTGCTATAAATTTATGAGATTGTTTTCTTAGTATAGTTTGACCTAAGATGTTACACTTAAAAAATACTAAAATCACTACTCATATCTTGAAATGTAATGCTTGACATTAGCTATATGAATTAAATTATGTGTATCAATATAATGGCATCCTATTCCATTAAAGAAAATATTTTAACAACTTTGTATTGACAGTGAAAAGATCTGTATGCTATGGTCTTAATTTATTATAAAACTATTTGTGTGTGTAAATGTGTGTTTAAGAAGAGAGAGTATGTGTATGTGTATGTATCTATGTATCAATGTATCTTCACTGCTTATCTGGGGAATAAGGGGAGTTGTGAGTGTTTTAATTTTCTTATTTTTTGATGGTCTCAGATTTTTCTCCTCCTGACATCTGACATTAATGCTGACACTCACTAAGTGTCCTATAATTCAGTTCAGTTCTGACTGAAATACCAGGTGTTAGTGTCAGACTCCACACATGTAGGGGCTCAGTCCCACAACACTGCCCCCACCTCAGATGCCAGTCAAAAGTCCTGATCCACCATACTTCTGATGGACTGGCTATAATTTGGAGATTCCTGTATCTACCTCCTCAGGTTCAGTGATTTGGTAGCATGACTCACAGAACTCACTCAAGAAGTCTTTACTTACATTTACTGGATTATTATAAAGCTACAAGTGAACAGCCAAATGAAGAGGTATACTGGGCAGGGTCTTAAAGAGTCCGAATCACAGGAGCCTCTGTCACTATGGAGCTGGGGTGTGCCATCCTCCTGACATGTGGACATGTTGGACAAATCGGAAACTCTCCAAACCCCCTCTTTAGGGGTATTTATGGAGGTTTCTTACATAGGCATATGCATTAAATCCTTGACCATTGGTGACTAACTCAGTCTCCAGCCTCTCTCTTCTTTCTGGTTGTCGGGGATGGGGCTGAAAGTTCCAAACTTGTAATCAAGGCTTGGTCTTCTTTCTGGTGACCAGCCACCATCCTAAAGCTACCTAGGGGCTAATCAAGAGTGCCTCATTAGAACAAGAAACAGTCCTATCACTCTCATCACTCGAGAAATTCTAAAGCCTTTAGGAGCTCTATGCCAGGAATAGGGAACAAAGACCAAATATTTATCTATGATACCACACTCTATATATTGGTTTTTTTAAATTATAGTATGCACGAAATTGTAAGATTCGCTATTTAACAAAGTGTAACCTTTATATAAAATATCTGTACAGTAAATGAAAAGTGTACAAGTATTTGATTCATGCAATGAATATCTCTGAACTAAATTATTTCTTGAGAATGTTTAAAATATATCAAGACCTTTAGGGGGAGTTGAACTAGGTTTACATGGTCACCTATGTGGTATGATTTGAAGGCCGCAAAACCACTACCTTCTCACTCTCACCATCACCACTGTTCTTGCCACAGAAGTTGAATTACCACATAACATGCATTTTCTTTGTCTGTTTTCTTCATGGGACAGCATACAAAAGAAATACCAGTATTGAAAATAAACCCTCAAAATTATTCATTTTCTAGTTACAAGTTTTTACCCTTTAATAAAATCTTCCTAATTCCCCCCACCCCCTCAGCACCTGGTAAACACCTTTATACTCTCCGTTGCTACTGTTCAGCTTTTTTAGATTCCACATTAGTGGTATCATGTAGGATTTGTCTTTCTCTGTGTGACTTATCTCACTTAGCATAATGCCCTTCAGGTCCGTCACATTGTCCCAATATTTCTTCTGGCTAAGTCTACAACAGCACAGATTCACTGAACTTTTGAATTAGAAGCAACCTGATAGATCATCAAGTACTTTCTGAGGAGTGTTGGATTCCCTCTAGACCATATAGGTTGGCAAACTATTGTCCTGGGCCCAAATCTGACCCATTTCCTGTTTTTATAAATAAAATTTTATTGGAACACAATTTTTTTGAAAATGCAAATTATGAAAAGCCGTGAAATTCTTGACTTAAACTTTACAAATGCCAAACAGGGATTCCATTCAGGTGTTTTGCTGTTGTTATATTTTTAAATTTTCTAAAATCCAGGTAAAAATCTCTTTAAAATTCAGAATTTGCTAACTTTCTTTAAGACAGTCTCTACTCCAGCTCCTGTAATTAACTTTTATCTGTCTGTGATAAGATCTTGCCAGTGAAAATCAATCTAGCCCATTTCAGGTCTTTTCAGTTATGGCTCTACTCAATCTGGACAACCCAATCAAGAAAATAAAATCTTGGGTCCCAAGCAACAAAATATTTTTCCTTATTAGAAGGCAGAGAAGGGTTAAAGGTGTGACTATTAATAATTCTTTTTTAATTTTTTTTTATTTCTTTTAAATTGTTTTTTTTTTCGTGGAATGAAAATTAATTTTAATGTTTCTCTAAGCCAAACACAATTGGAAAGATGAAAAAAACCCACAGTGCATCCTAAAGATAAATACAGATGACTTTTGTATTACCCACCAATTTAAATTACTGATTACCATTTTTTTTTTAAATGGATAACCACAACAAAAGCAACAATGATTGCAATTACCAAACACGAAACACACTCATACTATGTCATAATATTGACATTCAGTCCAGTAATCCTCCACTGTAACAGCTCCTTTACTTTGCAGTGAAAATTGATTTGTATATTCTTTGCCTCTGAGTCCTTGTGGGATTTCTTTTTTTAGTTCAAACAAAGTCACAAAAATTATAATCATCCTCATCAGTTCACTCAGTCCCATGTAATTAATTTTTTTTTATCTTGATCTTTTGTTAGCACTTTTATGAGTTCATCAGTTTTTCATTAGAGTTCTGAACATGCTTATTCATTCAGTTCAACAGTACAGTCAGTTGCCAGAAACCTGTACTTGTCAGAGTCTTTTCCATGAATTCCTTGAAGATGAAACCCTTTTATAGGAACATATTTGCAAAAGCATTGGAGTACACCCAGAACTGTCTGTAAATGACAAAAGACTTAAAAATGACCACGGTTAAAGATTTGATGAAAGTTCATAATAATGCAATTGACAAGGAAATTTAGTTATTTCTGAGATATACATTTTAAAGTAATAACTAAAATTATGGCTTATAACATTATACCAGAACATATAAGATTTTTAGAAATTTCACGTAATGTCTGAAACATTTATATTAACATATTTCCATACAAATAACCCAATGAAAGTTTCGTATTAGTTGTTTTGTTTGTTTTTTTATACTGCAGGTTCTTATTAGTCATCAATTTTATACACATCAGTGTATACATGTCAATCCCAATCGCCCAATTCAGCACACCACCATCCCCACCCCACCACAGTTTTCCCCCCTTGGTGTCCATACGTTTGTTCTCTACATCTGTGTCTCAACTTCTGCCCTGCCAACCGGTTCATCTGTACCATTTTCCTAGGTTCCACATACATGCATTAATATACGATATTTGTTTTTCCCTTTCTGACTTACTTCACTCTGTATGACAGTCTCTAGATCCATCCACGTCTCAACAAATGACTCAATTTCGTTCCTTTTTATGGCTGAGTAATATTCCATTGTATATATGTACCACATCTTCTTTATCCACTCATCTGTCGATGGGCATTTAGGTTGCTTCCATGACCTGGCTATTGTAAATGGTGCTGCAGTGAACATTGGGGTGCATGTGTCTTTTGGAATTGTGGTTTTCTCTGGGTATATGCCCAGTAGTGGGATTGCTGGATCATATGGTAATTCTGTTTTTAGTTTTTTAAGGAACCTCCATACTGTTCTCCATAGTGGCTGTATCAATTTACATTCCCACCAACAGTGCAAGAGGGTTCCCTTTTCTCCACACCCTCTCCAGCATTTGTTGTGTGTAGATTTTCTGATGATGCCCATGCTAACTGGTGTGAGGTGATACCTCATTGTAGTTTTGATTTGCATTTCTCTAATAATTAGTGATGTTGAGTAGCTTTTCATGTGCTTCTTGGCCATCTGTATGTCTTCTTTGGAGAAATGTCTATTTAGGTCTTCTGCCCATTTTTTTGATTGGGTTGTTTGTTTCTTTAATATTGAGCTGAATGAGCTATTTATATATTTTGGAGATTAATCTTTTGTCCGTTGATTCGTTTGCAAATATTTTCTCCCATTCTGAGGGTTGTCTTTTCGTCTTGTTTATGGTTTCCTTTGCTGTGCAAAAGCTTTTAAGTTTCCTTAGGTCCCATTTGTTTATTTTTTTTTTACTTCCATTACTCTAGGAGGTGGATCAAAAAAGATCTTAATGTGATTTACATCAAAGAGCGTTCTTCCTATGTTTTCCTCTAAGAGTTTTATAGTGTCCGGTCTTACATTTAGGTCTCGAATCCATTTTGAGTTAATTTTTGTGTATGGTGTTAGGGAGTGTTCTAATTTCATTCTTTTACATGTAGCTGTCCAGTTTTCCCAGCACCACTTATTGAAGAGACTGTCTTTTATCCATTGTATATCTTTGCCTCCTTTGTCATAGATTAGTTGACCATAGGTGCGTGGGTTTATCTCTGGGCTTTCTATCTTGTTCCACTGATCTATGTTTCTGTTTTTGTGCCAGTACCATATTGTCTTCATTACTGTACTTTTGTAGTATAGTCTGAAGTGAGGGAGTCTGATTCCTCCAGCTCCGTTTTTTTCCCTCAAGACTGCTGTGGCTATTCGGGGTCTTTTGTGTCTCCATACAAATTTTAAGATGATTTGTTCTAGTTCCATAAAAAATGCCACTGGTAATTTGATAAGGATTGCATTGAATCTGTAGATTGCTTTGGGTAGTATAGTCATTTTCACAATATTGATTCTTCCAATCCACGAACATGGTATATCTCTCCACTTGTTGGTATCATCTTTAATTTCTTTCATCAGTGTCTTATAGTTTTCTGCATACAGGTCTTTTGTCTCCCTAGGTAGGTTTATTCCTAGGTATTTTATTCTTTTTGTTGCAATGGTAAATGGGAGTGTTTCCATAATTTCTCTTTCAGATTTTTCATCATTAGTGTATAGGAATGCAAGAGATTTCTGTGCATTAATTTTGTATCCTGCAACTTTACAAAATTCACTGATTAGCTCTAGTAGTTTTCTGGTGGCATCTTTAGGATTCTCTATGTATAATATCATGTCATCTGCAAACAGTGACAGTTTTACTTCTTCTTTTCCAATTTGTATTCCTTTTATTTCTTTTTCTTCTCTGATTGCCCTGGCTAGGACTTCCAAAACTATGTTGAATAATAGTGGTGAGAGTGGACATCCTTGTCTTGTTCCTGATCTTAGAGGAAATGGTTTCAGTTTTTCACCATTGAGAATGATGTTTGCTGTGGGTGTGTCATATATGGCCTTCATTATATTGAGGTAGGTTCCCTCTATGCCCACTTTCTGGAGAACTTTTATCATAAATGGGTGTTAATTCTGTCAAAAGCTTTTTCTGCATCTATAGATATGATCATATGGTTTTTATTCTTCAATTTGTTAATATGGTGTATCACATTGATTGATTTGCGTATATTGAAGAATCCTTGCATCCCTGGAATAAATCCTACTTGATCGTGGTGTATGATCCTTTTAATGTGTTGTTGGATTCTGTTTGCTAGTATTTTGTTGAAGATTTTTTCATCTATATTCATCAGTGATATTGGTCTGTAATTTTCTTTTTTTGTAGTATCTTTGTCTGGTTTTGATATCAGGGTGATGGTGGCCTCCTAGAATGAGTTTGGGAGTGTTCCTTCCTCTGCAATTTTTTGGAAGAGTTTGAGAAGGATGGGTGTTAGCTCTTCCCTAAATGTTTGATAGAATTCACCTGTGAAGCCATCTAGTCCTGGACTTTTGTTTGTTGGAAGATTTTTAATCACAGTTTCAATTTCATTACTTGTGATTGGTCTGTTCATATTTTCTATTTCTTCCTGGTTCAGTCTTGGAAGGTTATACCTTTCTAAGATTTAGTCCATTTCTTCCAGGTTGTCCATTTTATTGGCATAGAGTTGCTTGTAGTAGTCTCTTAGGATACTTAGTATTTCTGCGGTGTCTGTTGTAACTTCTCCTTTTTCATTTCTAATTTTATTGATTTGGGTCCTCTCCCTCTTTTTCTTGATGAGTCTGGCTAATGGCTTATCAATTTTGTTTATCTTCTCAAAGAACCAGCTTTTAGTTTTATTGATTTTTGCTACTGTTTCCTTCATTTCTTTTTCATTTATTTCTGACCTGATCTTTATGATTTCTTTCCTTCTGCTAACTTTGGGTTTTGTTTGTTCTTCTTTCTCTAGTTCCTTTAGGTGTAAGGTTAGATTGTTTACTTGAGATTTTTCTTGTTTCTTTAGGTAGGCTTGTATAGCTATAAACTTCCCTCTTAGAACTGCTTTTGCTGCATCCCATAGGTTTGGATCATCGTGTTTTCATTGTCATTTGTCTCTAGGTATTTTCTGATTTCCTCTTTGATTTCTTCAGTGATCTCTTAGTTATTTAGTAACGTATTGTTTAGCCTCCATGTGTTTGTGTTTTTTTACATTTTTTTCCCTGTAATTCATTTCTAATCTCATAGCATTGTGGTCAGAAAAGATGCTTGATATGATTTCAATTTTCTTAAATTTAGCAAGGCTTGATTTGTGACCCAAGATATGATCTATCCTGGAGAATGTTGCATGCGCACTTGAGAAGAAAGTGTAATCTGCTGTTTTAGGATGGAATGTCCTATAAATATCAATTAAATCTATCTGGTCTATTGTGTCATTTAAAGGTTCTGTTTCATTATTTATTTTCATTTTGGATGATCTGTCCATTGGTGTAAGTGAGGTGTTAAAGTCCCCCACTATTATTGTGTTACTGTCAATTTCCTCTTTTATAGCTGTTAGCAGTTGCCTTATGTATTGAGGTGCTCCTATGTTGGGTGCATATATATTTATAATTGTTATATCTTCTTCTTGGATTGATCCCTGGATCATTATGTAGTGTCCTTCCTTGTCTCTTGTAACATTCTTTATTTTAAAGTCTATTTTATCTGATATGAGTATAGCTGCTCCAGCTTTCTTTTGATTTCTATTTGCATGGAATATCTTTTTCCATCCCCTCACTTTCAGTCTGTATGTGTCCCTAGGTCTGAAGTGGGTCTCTTGTAGACAGCATATATATGGATCTTGTTTTTGTATGCATTCAGCAAGCCTGTGTCTTTTGGTTGGAGCATTTAATCCATTCACGTTTAAGGTAATTATCGATATGTATGTTCCTATGACCATTTTCTTAATTGTTTTGGGTTTGTTTTTGTAGGTCGTTTTCTTCTCTTGTGTTTCCCACTTAGAGAAGTTCCTTTAACATTTGTTGTAGAGCTGGTTTGGTGGTGCTGAATTCTGTTAGCTTTTGCTTGTCTGTAAAGCTTTTGATTTCTCCATCAAATCTGAATGAGATCCTTGCCGGGTAGAGTAATGTTGGTTGTAGGTTCTTCCCTTTCATCACTTTAAGTATATCATGCCACTCCCTACTGGCTTGTAGAGTTTCTGCTGAGAAATCAGCTGTTAACCTTCTGGGAGTTCCCTTGTATGTTATTTGTCATTTTTCCCTTGCTGCTTTCAATAATTTTTCTTTGTCTTTAATTTTTTCCAATTTGATTACTATGTGTCTCAGTGTGTTTCTCCTTGGGTTTATCCTGTATGGGACTCGCTGCGCTTCCTGGACTTGGGTGGCTATTTCCTTTCCCATGTTAGGGAAGTTTTCGACTATAATCTCTTCAAATATTTTCTCGGGTCCTTTCTCTCTCTCTTCTCCTTCTGTGACCCCTATAATGTGAATGTTGTTGCATTTAATATTGTCCCAGAGGTCTCTTAGGCTGTCTTCATTTCTTTTCATTCTTTTTTCTTTATTCTGTTCCACAGCAGTGAATTCCACCATTCTGTCTTCCAGGTCACTTTTCCGTTCTTCTGCCTCAGTTATTCTGCTATTGATTCCTTCTAGTGTAGTTTTCATTTCAGTTATTGTATTGTTCATCTCTGTTTGTTTGTTCTTTAATTCTTCTAGGTCTTTGTTAAACATTTCTTGCATCTTCTCGATCTTTGCCTCCATTCTTATTCCGAGGTCCTGGATCATCTTCACTATCATTATTCTGAATTCTTTTTCTGGAAGGTTGCCTATCTCCACTTCAATTAGTTGTTTTTCTGGGGTTTTTTCTTGTTCCTTCATCTGGTATATAGCCCTCTGCCTTTTCATCTTGTCTCTCTTTCTGTGAATGTGATTTTTGTTCCACAGGCTGCAGAATTATAGTTTTTCTTGCTTCTGTTGTCTGCCCTCTGGTGGTTGAGGCTATCTGAGAGGCTTGATGGGAGGCTCTGGTGGTGGTTAGAGCTGACTGTTGCTGTGGTGGTCAGAGTTCAGTAAAACTTTAATCCACTTGACTGTTGATGGGTGGGGCTGGGTTCCCTCCCTGTTGGTTGTTTTGCCTGAGGCAACCCAACACTGGAGCCTACCCGGGCTCTTTGGTGGGGCTAATGGCAGACTCTGGGAGGGCTCACGCCAAGGAGTACTTCCCAGAACCTCCCCTGCCAGTGTCCTTTTCCCCACAGTGAAACAGAGCCACTCCCCGCCTCTGCAGGAGACCTTCCAACACTAACAGGTAGGTCTGGTTCAGTCTCCCCCAGGGTCACTGCTCCTTCCCCTGGGTCCCGATGCGCACACTATTTTGTGTGCGCCCTCCAAGAGTGGGGCCTCTGTTTCCCCCAGTCCTGTCGAAGTCCTGCAATCAATTCCCACTAGCCTTCAAAGTCTGATTCTCTATGAATTCCTCCTCCCATTGCTGGACCCCCAGGTTGGGAAACCTGACGTGGGGCTCAGAACCTTCACTCCAGTGGGTGGACTTCTGTGGTATAAGTGTTCGCCAGTCTGTGAGTCACCCACCCACCAGTTATGGGATTTGATTTTACTCTGATTGCGCCCCTCCTACCGTCTCATTGTGGCTTCTCCTTTGTCTTTGGATGTGGGGTATCTTTTTTGGTGAGTTCCAGTGTCTTCCTGTCGATGATTGTCCAGCAGCTAGTTTTGATTCTGGTGTTCTCACAAGCGAGAGTGAGAGCACGTCCTTCTACTCCGCCATCTTGGTTCCTCTCTCTAAATTGTTATTTTAATATCCAAGTTTGGTTCAGGACAGCACAAGACCAGTGAACTTCAGTGTTCAGTTCAGATTAAAATTTACATTTACCAAGCAAATAATAGCTTAATTTGGGTGTCAGAAAAATGAATAAGACATAATTTTGCCCTCAAGGAACTCAACAATCTAGTAAATGATAAAACAGTACAAACATAACTGTAATACAGAGAATTTATATCAGAAGCTGATATTGTACATCAATTTCCTAGTTTATGAGATACATTTATAAGATTATTTGACCTTGTACTAAATAGACCACTTAGAGCATCAGTCCCCAGCCTTTTTGGCACCAGGGACCAGTTTCGTTGAAGACAATTTTTCCACGGACGGGGGCGGGGGGAGGGTGTGGGGAGATGGTTCAGGAGGCAATGCGAGTGATGCGGAGTGATGCGGGGGGCGGCAGATGAAGCTTCGCTCACTTGCCCGCCACTCATCTACTGCTGTGTGGCCGGGTTCCTAACAGACCGTGGACTGGTACCAGTCCATGGCCTGGGGGTTGGGGACCCCTGACTTATAAGATGAAACAAAAGATAACTTAATTTTGCATTCTGGGAGAGGTTGGGCAACGATTCAGAGTATAAGACGTTCTCTGAGAGGACAAAAAAAGAGAAACTGAAAACAGAAGTGCACGGGACTCTTCTGGGTGGAAACAAGCTCAGTGAAGGGAAGAGGTAGAGGAAGAAATGTCAGTGAGACTGGCCCTGGATAAGTGCCAAAACAGAACAGACCTTGGATTCCAGGGTGATGGAAATGCCCAAGATAGAGATCAATTTATACATGCACTTAGCTACTGCCACAGTTAGTTGGGTATAGTTGAGGACTGGAATAGAATTATTTTAAAACACTCAGATGTCTAGGCTCACTTGGTCACTGGAAATTAGGCTATTTAGCTTCACATCTCCTGAGCTTTTTTTCCCTTTTTTAAACAGCTTGTCAGAGGATAATCGATACACCGAAAACTGCACACATAAAATGCATACGATTTGATGAATTTGGATATACGTACACACTTGTAAAATCATCACCTCAATCAAGGTAATAAACATAAACGTCACCTCCAGACGTGTCCTCATGACCTATTGTTTGTATGTGTGTGTGGTAAGAACACTTAATATAATTTCTACACTTTTAACAAAATTTTTAAATATGCAGTTGAGTGCTGTTAACTATAGGAACTATGTTATACAACAGATCCCTAGAACTTATTCGTCTTACGTAACTGAAATTTTATGCCTATTGAAAAACAAGTCCTCATTTCTCCCTCCCCTCAGTCCCCAGCAACCACCATTCTACTCTCTGTTTCCATGAGTTTGATTACTTTAGATACCTCATATAATTGGAATCATGCAGTATTTGTCATTTTGTGGC
This sequence comes from Balaenoptera musculus, assembly GCF_009873245.2. Taxonomy (NCBI): domain Eukaryota; kingdom Metazoa; phylum Chordata; class Mammalia; order Artiodactyla; family Balaenopteridae; genus Balaenoptera; species Balaenoptera musculus. The sequence continues at coordinate 26,479,355 of NC_045791.1, read as the reverse complement.
TGGCGTATTTTACTTAGCATAACGTCCTTCAGGTTCATCCATGTTGTTGTTATGTGGCAGGATTGCCTTCTTTTTTGAGGCTGAATACTACTTCATTGTTTGTATATACCATACTTTATTCATCTGTCAACGGACATTTTGATTGTTTCCATATCTTGGCTATTGTGAATAATTGTGCAATGAACATGGGAGTGCATATATCTCTTTGACATCTTAGTTTGAATTCTTTTGGATAAATAACCAGATATAGGATTGCTGGATTGTATGGTAGTTCAACTTTTAATTTTTTATCTCCATACTGTTTTCCATAGTGGCTGCACCATCTTACATTCTCACCAACAGTGTGCAGGGGTTCTGATTTCTTCACATCCTCACTAACACTTTTCTTTTGATTTTTTGTTTTGTTTTGTTTTGATAATTGCCATTCTAACAGTTGTGAGGTGATATCTCATTGTGGTTTTGATTTGCATTACCCTGGTGATTAGTGATGTTGAGTACCTTATCATATACTCTGAGCTTTCTTTGAGAAGTTGGTACGTTGGTTTAAATGCTTCCAATGATATTCAGAAAAGCACCACCAAAACAGAAAACAAAACAAAACAAAAAATAAAAATAAAAAAAACACTTTGCGTATGATTTTCACAAAAAGTGATGCTTTTCAACTGAGCATTAGGAGAATGTTCACCTGAAATCTGGGCCAAAATCACTGAGACAACTGAGAAGAAAATTCTGACTCCAAAATCTGGAACAGGCAGCACAGCTGTGAAGCCAAGTTTATGGGGCTTACTAGGGCAGCAGCTGGGCATGGACTAAAGAAAGACGATAATTCCAGTGCTTTGGAAGAAAGAGTGTGATAAAAAGCACAGCTTAATGTTCTCTTGGTGAAGCAAAAAATCGTATTTTAAAAAAATCACTAAGTGATAAGCACTTTAAATAACAATGTCATTTTTTAGACACTCTGAAAAGTTCATGTTCTTCATCTCCCCCACACTCATTACTGTCACTCACAGATCAGTGCCAAGTCAACTTTTCAGTTCCTTTCGATTTTTAAACTGGGCAGTAGAGTTTCTTAAATAATGTTTCAATTTGTTGAGAAAATTTGATTTAAAGTAGGAAAAATAAATAAGGTCCAAGTCTAAATAGCATAACCTTTAGGAAAGAAGTATTAGGGAATTTAGCATTTCTTATGTGTCCTTAACATTAGACCTTAGGGCAAAATGCTGAAATCAGACTCAGAGGGAGGAAGCTGAAAATCTAAAGATATATTAAAGTTTAAATATTATATATTTAAACTTTAAAGTTAAAGTTTAAAGTTTAAATATTATATGTTAAAGAGGTTGAATTATCTCTTCAAATGTTTTGTTGCCAGATATTTCAGCCTTAGGCTGATTATCAGAGGGGTCTTGAAAAAAAAACACTGAAGTATTACCATGTGATGTTAAAAATAAATCAGGTCATGAATGAATAAATCCAGGGAGTATATGGCTGAAGAGCAGAGTGGTCTGTTGATCCTGTATAGCAGGTGAAGCGTCATTATTGTCTCATACCTCCCTTTTCTAAATCCTGTCTGTATTTCTCCAATAATACTCCCTCACCACCTACTCTCCAATTGTCAAGACACTTATTCTTACTTAAAAGAATTAATAATCAACAGAAAGATCTGAATGAGATTCTTTCAAATAATAATAAATTCAAAACAGATTTCTATGTGTGGAAATGGGGGCTTCATCCACTTTATTGAGGTGTTATGAGCCTGATCATTTTTATGAAAATCTGATACTTGTGTATAATTTTATGAAAATCTGATAATCGTATGTTGCATCCTGGCATGACAAAGCTTCTGAATATTAGTCAGTGGAAGAAAACCTGCATCCTAGCCAGGATAACAGAAGAGGAGATTCATCCCAGACTAAATGCATGGAAAGCATACTTGATTAACATATTATGAGAGGGCTTCCCTAGTGGCGCAGTGGTTGAGAATCCGCCTGCCAATGCAGGGGACACGGGTTCAAGCCCTGGTCTGGGAAGATCCCACATGCCGCGGAGCAACTAGGCCCGTGAGCCGCAATTACTAAGCCTGCGTGTCTGGAGCGTGTACTCCGCAACAAGAGAGGTAGCGACAGTGAAAGGCCCGCGCACCACGATGAAGAGTGGCCCCCGCTCTCCGCAACTAGAGAAAGCCCTCGCACAGAAACGAAGACCCAACATAGCCAAAAATAAATAAATAAATAAAATTTAAAAAAAAAACACCTACTCTAAAAAATTTAAAAAACAAACAAACAAACAAACAAACAAAAAAACATATTATGAGATATATCTGGTCAATGGTTACATACATGAGATAGAAAATGTGTGCAAGGTATGGGGTTGTGGTATGTCAAAAAAAAAAAAGAAAAAAAGAAAGCCCAATACTTGGAATGGGCAAAAGAGATGACTGGGCATCTTTTCAGTGGAGTGATAAGTTTTACCTAGTGAACCCTTGGAGGAATATCTGATTTCACGGGGGTGTGTACTTTCTATTAATTTTATATAACTAGACTACTTCACAACTCTGTAGGGCTAGAGGTTAACTTATGGAAAAATAATAGCAATGCAAATCTCCATTGCCTATAATATATATGAGCTCTAATGTAAATGTATTATTTGCTAGGGCTGACGTAAAGAATCACAGACTGAGTTACTTAAACAGCAGAAATTTATTTTCTTACAGTTCTGGAATCTAGAATTCTTAAGTCAAGGTGTTGCCAAGGTTGGTTTCTTCTGAGTCCTCCTTGGCTTATAGATGGCCATCTTCTTCATACGTCTTAACATAGTCTTCCCTCTGTGTGTGCCTGAGTCCTAATCTCCTCTTTTTATAAAGAAACTAGTCATATTAGATTAGGACCTACCCTAATGACCTTATTTGAACTTAAATTACCTCTTTAAAAACGCTGTCTCCAAATACAGTCACATTCTCAGGTACGAGGCATTAGGAATTCACTATATAAAAGTTTAAGGGGACACAATTTAGCCCTCAGCACCATATTACTTAATGAATTGAAGAAAATCTCTGAGAGGGGCTCATTTATATTTGCATGATATCATAGGGTTTTTCTTTTTTTGAAAATGTTAATTTATCTGGAGAGAGATAAAGAATATGCTGCAGCTGGTTAAGTCAGGTTCTATATGTTGACTGCAGAAAAGTAAGCTCTCATCCTAGGTGTAGTCATGAGATTTAAAAAATATTTTGCTCATTGCCTATGTTTGTGCCTAACATCTATTGTTAATATTAATTATATTAATAAACAGTGATCAGGTTTGGGTGGAATCTCAGAACAACCAAAAATCTTCAGAAAGATTGTTACCTCAGCTATATGGAAAACAAATCCTCATGCTAAAAAAGAAAACCCACACCCTCAAGTTACAAATCACCTTCAGTTCTTCCTCTTCTTAACTTATGAGAGGAGAAGGAAAGCAGTAAGGGAAGGGAATCTGTTGTGTGTTTGATAACAGACTCTGATAACAGACTTTGATAACAGCTCTCTGTGGAATTCTGTAGTTGTCACTGTATGTTATCTTCCTTTATTAAAGCTTGCTCTATAAGGCCTGCTGGGACCAATATAGGTTGGACTGGCTGGTAACATTCTCCAGGAAATGAAGCTGATTCTAGAGGGCTAATGGTATAGTGGGGAAAGGAGTGAGAACATTAGGTACAGATATTGAATTTACCAGGTTTAGGTCCTAGACTGGAAGAGAGAGTGAGCTTCAATCATTTCTAATGACTCACAACTTGGCAGAAATCTGTACCCCTTATCATATAGATTATTCCCATGTTGAAAAATGGGATATAGTTCTGCTTATCTTTAAGGTCAGTCATTTGAAATTGTGTACTTAATTATTTATTAAGAGTAAATGTATCATTAAAAGGTAAAATTTGGAAAATTTCCTACACACATGTCAAAAATTTTAATGCCAATAGAAGAAACAATATAGGGCTGCCCTGGTGGCGCAGTGGTTAAGAATCCGCCTGCCAATGCAGAGGACATGGATTCGAGGCCTGGTCCGGGAAGATCCCACATGCCGCGGAGCAACCAAGCCCGTGCGCCACAACTACTGAGCCTGCGTGCCTAGACTGAGCTCCACAGCAAGAGAAGCCACCGCAATGAGAAACCCGTGCACCGCAACGAAGAGTAGCCCCAGCTAGGCGCAACTAGAGAAAGCCTGCACGCAGCAAGGAAGACCCAACACAGCCAAAAATGAATTAATTAATTTAAAAAAAAGGTTTAATAAAAAAAAGAAACAATATAAAACACTGTGATAAACCGCCATAAGGATTCTTTTACTAGTCAATCTGAAACTGTTACAACTTTCTAAAATGGTTTTCAAGTTCCCAATGACAGCATGCCAAGCTGTTGGCAAGATAATTCACTCCAAAGAATCAAACAGTTTAAAGTCTCCTTAATAAGATAGATTCTGCCTATAAATTTGAGCTGGTGAGCTCCTCTAAAAATAATCTCAAGGTGGTTTGCAATTTATCAATCAAGTAGTTTCTAAGAGCAGATTTACTCTGCAGTGGACCAAATAACACTCTTTCTCTCTCATTTACTTACCTCAGGCCTCAGTTTCTTCATGTGTAAAGAGAGAACAATGGCAAAACCTAACATAAAGGGCTGTTATGAAAATTTCAAAGTGGATGTATGTATATGTATAACTGATTCACTTTGCTGTACATCTGACACTAACACAACATTGTAAGTCAACTATATTCCAATAAAAATTTTCATATATGAAGCTTGTCCATAGGAGTGTTCAATAAATGGCATTTTTCCTGTATAAATAAATATATGTATTTCATTGTGGACACCCAGTGATGATGTAAGTAGGGGAGTATCATGTTTAAATGTTTATTTTATTAAGATGAGTAAGGCATCAGTTTGCATGATCAGCATTGATATGCATGATAGTAGCCATAGAAATGTGGTAGGAAGACTATATAGTCTTGTAGGAGCCCAGATAAAAGATTATGAAAGCCTAATTTAGGGCAGTAAATTAGTAAAGGTAGAGAAGAAGAAATTATACCTATGAGAGATATTAAGAATCTAAAATTGTCAAACTTGATCACAGAATGGTAGAGCAAGTGAAGGGGACAGAGAAGTCAAAGATATATCCAGATTTCTGGAATATCAAATGGATAATGGTAACAGGGAAATCTAAATACCCTGCAGATTCTTAGTAATCTGCTTCTTCCCGAACTCTTTGACCTTCTTTTACAGTATAAATGATAGAACAAGAAAATTTTAAAAATATATAAACCAAAACACATCCTTAACCTACTTAAATCGCTTTAGGGCGTCCCATTGCTTTTAAGATAGTCCAAAATCTTCATATGGTCTAAGATTGCCATTACTAAGCTCCTGTGCTCATGTCTCTGAGATTATGTCATGCCACATTTTTTTTCAATTTTTAAGCCTAAACCACAACAACTGTCTTTCCATTTCTAAAGCACAGCAAGCACTTTCGAAACTCAGACTTTCCCACCTCCTGTCCCTCTGTCTGGAAGCTACTCTTCGCAGTTCTCCATCTGGCCTCACCTTCAACATCGTCCCCTTAGAAAGCACTTCTCTGGCCCCCCAGTCTAATATAGACCTCCAATTTTTTTTATTACAACATTGCATTTATTTTTCTGGAGGACACCTCTTACAACATGTTATAATACATTTATTTGTTTAATTGTTTACTGTGCACCACTTCCAAAGATTGTCAGCTGTTAACACAGGGGTCATGTCACTTTGCTTTAGCAACTGTGTGGACATCACTTACCATGGCATGTAGCAGGTAGGTAGTACATATATGTCTGGGAAAGAATGAATCTCCAATAGGAAATACAGATATCCGTGGCTTGAAAACTATCCAAAATGGAAATGTGGATTTGTAAACATGCTACTCACAGGGTAATTAAAACATTTGGAGTGAATGTGATGAGTAAAGGAGAACAAATAGAAGGAGATGTGGACTAAGATAAAATCCTGAGGCATGCAAATACTTAAATTTGTTTTTTTTAAACCATTATTCTTAATAATCTTTTTTTTTTTTTTTAATTTATTTTTTGGCTGTGTTGGGTCTTCGTTTCTGTGCGAGGGCTTTCTCTAGTTGTGGCAAGCGGGGGCCACTCTTCATCGCGGTGCGCGGGCCTCTCACTATCGTGGCCTCTCTTGTTGCGGAGCACAGGCTCCAGACGCGCAGGCTCAGTAGTTGTGGCTCACGGGCCTAGTTGCTCCGCGGCATGTGGGATCTTCCCAGACCAGGGCTCGAACCCGTGTCCCCTGCATTGGCAGGCAGATTCTCAACCACTGTGCCACCAGGGAAGCCCCTTAAATTTTTTTTAATTATAAAAATGATACATGTTTGTTGGAAAAATAAATAAATAAAAGTTCTAGTATAGGCTACCCCAACTAGTCCTATAGGGAGCCACTGTTAACCATTTGGCAAATACCTCTGAATACATATTTTCAGAACATATGGACATATAGGCTAAATAAATAAATAGAGAAAATAGTATGCAGCAGAATTGCTCCCAAGTAGATTATGCTCTTTGGTCTAGGAAAAAATTTTACTGGACAACTTAAAGTAGAAGGTAAGACCCCGCTAAGGGACTGAAAAAACTGAAGTATGTGCAAAATAAGGAAAAATCTTTAGTAAATGAGGGGAATAATTTGTCTTTATCTCTGAAGAGATAATAAAAATTAGATGGAAACAAGGGAGATGGCTGAAACTTTTTGGACCCTGGACTTACATTTCTCCTCTTCTTCCCCCCAAATTTTAGTAAAGTTCCAAAAGAAAAAAAAAAAAACTTCAGGGGGTATGTGCATGTGAATATGTGGTCCAAATCCATCTTCATTCCTGGGCAGACATAGAGGAGAAGGTATCAGAAATAAAAATTGTGGAGAGGCTGTTTACTCTCCCAGTCACTGGAAATGGGTAATGGCTGAATTTTATAAAATGTCCTAGTAATATCTGGATAATTTATATATACTTTTTAAAACTCTCATGGAAGCATACTCTAAAAATTGTTCAGCAACTTCCTTTTACCATTTTATCACAACATTCATTCCATATTAGTACATATAGATTTTTTCATCCTTTCTTTAAACAGCTGACTCAAAACCCATTGAACATCATTGTTTTATCATTTATTTCTTATCCCATATTTATGGACATGGAGATTGTTTCCGTATTTTGTTTATTGCACAGTTAAGCAATAAACAAATTGAACAGTATTTCTTTGCTTTTTATAAGTATTTTATTCCTAGATTCCTTGAAGTAGGATCTGGTTCAGTACATTTTGATTTTGGTAAGAATTTACTTCCCAGAAGCATGCTAATTTTTACTTTCACCAGCAGCATTTGGGAGTTCCTTTTTCACCACATCCTCTAGCTATCAGTACTGTCTATTTTCAATTCTGTTAAAACAAACTTTGTCAATCTGATCGACGAAATAAATATAGCTTGTCATTGTTTTTTAATAGCAGTACTTTAATTATGAATTAAGTTGATTATATTTTATGTTTATTATTTTTATTTTTATTTGACTGCTGTGTTGGATATCTTCTGTTTGCTTCCCAGATCAATCTGATCTCTTCTCTATTCTGTTCTCCCTATTCTAGTGTGGACAGATTACGTCAGTTAGCCCTGGCTCCCATTTGGTTTCAGCCGAGCCTGAGCCTCAATATGCCTTCATCTCCTGATACTGTAGGTGGGTGGTGGGTATCAGCCGGCTTGCTGATGGGAAACTAATTGTATTAGACCCCACCTGTCATGAAGGATACTATACTTTGTCCTCATAATATAAGATATATTCAATATATGGATCTGCCATCCTTCTCAAAACAACTTCTGCTAATGAAGTGAGGAGACAAGAGTATCTGCAAGGTTTTTGACCAAAGCAAATAGGTTAACAAAATTCTTGAAATTTACTGAAATGAGGTTCACTGTAGAAGCTGCAGTGTTGTCTAGAAGTTTGAGGATACTGTGGGGTTTTATGTTCAATTTAATACGTCTTTTGGGGTTTTATAATTTACCTCATTTTTTTATTGAAGTATAGTTGATTTACAGTGTTGTGTCAGTTTCTGGTGTAGAGCAAAGTGATTCAATTTTATATATATATATATATATACACACACACACACACACACACACACACATATATGTGTGTGTGTGTCTGTATTCTTTTTCAGATTCTTTTCCATTATAGTTTATTATAAAATATTGAATATAGTTCCCTGTGCTATACAGTAGGACCCTGTTGTTTATCTATTTTATATACAGTATGTATCTGCTAATCCCAAACTTCTAATTTATCCCTCCCCCCCCCACCTTCCCCCTCTTTGGTAACCACAAGTTTGTTTTCTATGTCTGTGAGTCTGTTTCTGTTCTGTAAATAAGTTCGTTTGTATCATTTTTTAGATTCCACATATAAGCAATATTATATGGTATTTGTCTTTCTCTTTCTGACTTACTTCACTTAGTATGGTAATCTCTAGTCCATCCATGTTGCTGCAAATGGCATTATTTCATTCTTTTTTGTGGCTGAGTAATATTCCATTGTATATATATATACCACCTCTTCTTTATCCACTCCTCCGTTGATGGATATCTAGGTTGCTTCCATGTTTTGGCTGTTGTAAATAATGCTGCTGTGAACACTGAAGTGCATGTACCTTTTCGAATTATAGTTTTCTCTGGACATATGCACAGGAGTGGGATTGATGAATCATATGGTAACTCTAGTTTTAGTTTTTTTAAGGAACCTCCATACTGTTTTCCATAGTGGCTGTACCCATTTACATTCCCACCAACGGTGTAGGAGGGTTTCCTTTTCTCCCCACCCTCTCCAGCATTTATTATTTGAAGACTCTTTGATGATGGCCATTCTGACAGGTGTGAGGTGATACCTCATTGTAGTTTTGATTTCTCTTATACTTAGTGATGTTGAGCATTTTTCATGTGCCTGTTGGCTATCTGTATGTCTTCTTTGGAGAAATATGTTTAAATCTTCTGCCCATTTTTTGATTGGGTTGTTTGTTGGGTTTTTTTTTGTTATTGAGTTGTATGAGCTGTTTGTATATTTTGGAAATTAAGCCCTTTTTGGTCACACCATTTAATTTCCCTCTTTATTGAAACATCCATTTAAGTTAGGGATGCCAATTAGACTTCAGGTGAAGATTTCCAATAGACAGTTTTATATACGAATGTGAAATTGAGAATTATTGACCATAGATATAGCTTGTAAAGTCTTCAGCATATAGATAGTATGCTATCACATGAACCATGATGAGATGATCTAGGAAGTGAGAGTCCACAGAAAAGTAGAGAAGTCTGAGGGCCGAGCTGTGGGACACACCAGAGATGAGAAATCCTAGAGCAGAAGACAAACCTGAAAAGGAAATGAGGAGGGTCATGAGGAAAGAGGAGAATCTATAGGAGGTGGTATCTTAGAACCAAAGTGAGATAAGTCTTTGAAGAAAGAGTGAATAACTATTGCAAATGTTATCTATAAGTGTTGTTAAATAAGGACTTAAAATCCACCATTAGATTTAGCAACATAAATGTCATTGGCCACTTTGATGAGAGCTGACTGGTAGAGTGCTATGGGTGAAACCCTGATTAAAGGGGCACAAGAGAAATTATAGGAAAAGAACTGGAGACTGCAAAATAGGCAACTACATATTAGCTCTAAAGAGAGGTAGAGAAATGGTATGACAGCAGCTTAGGTCATGGAAGGGATTTATTTATTTATTTTTGACACGACAAATGTTACAGCATTTTGTGTGGGTGATAGAAAAGATATACCAAAAAAATTAGTTCTTTATCATAAATTTTGCAAATATTATGTCAGCCTTTGTCTTTTGCCATTGTTGGTAGAAGCACTAGCATTTAAAGGGTAGGATCAGAATAGGAATTAAACAAACTTTGAGAATTCATCATTTGCTATATAGAGTGAGATAGAGAAGACTGCCGAAACCAAGCATCAAGAACGAATAGCTTGCAAAGTCAAAGTAGAGCCAGGGGGTAGAAGCTACTGGAGATTTATATTAATTCCAGAGGGATTTCATGATACTAAATATATGATAGAATTCTTCTGCAAATCTTTTCTTCCAGGTTGATTGGATCTTCATGGTAGGGGTGTGTGTGTGTGTGTGTGTGTGTGTGTGTGTAAGCAAACTGGAGAGGAAACATGCAAGAAACAGAAAAAAGAACCAGTGGCTTTTTCCCTCTCAGACTACAATGTCCTTCCACTGTTCCTAAATCAATCTCATGGAAGCCACAGCCTTTAATACTGTTCCAAGGGTGCTGGGTGCTGGAAACTGGTAACGTTTAATCACTCTCTCTAAGAGTGAGCTTTGATTCTCTTGGATCACTTCAGGAAGAGAAGACGCCAAGATGCTCATCTCTTTCAAGACAGGCATGTTATATATTTTGAAGATCTGACATGTGAAGGTAGTCTTTAAAACTATTTTGTCATTGTAGAATCAACATGTATATTTCTAAAAATAAAACAAAACCTAGATTATGGAACTTGTAAGCCAGAAATTTGAAGAAATTTACCTATGCGTTTTAATATAAAAATTTAGTCACTTAAATGCATACTGTATCCATCACAAACCAGATCCCTTTTAAACTGCATAATTGCAACTACTCTTCTATTACCATCTGCCGTAAAGACAGTATTCACTGAAAAAGAACCAGATGTGGTAAACAAATTAACATGTGCGCCGTTGTCAAATGGTGCTGTTCTAAAGTGTATAAGTGACATGGCAATTAATGCCTGTGAGTAGCTGGTTTTAAAGAGTATTGAAAGTGATTACTTTGTCCCATAAATGGACCAATCGACAGATGTTTCAGGTGTGCTCAGTTGTTGGCATTTTTAAGTTATATTTTGGAAAACACTATGAATGAGAGCATGCTGTTCTGTAAACCTTTCCTGGATGGCATAACAGAAGAAGGGAACTTTTTGAGATATTTCAAGTGACAGCACAGGTTTTAGGGTAAGTGAGATGCAGTATGCAGTTCTTAATATGGATTCAAGGAAATCAAAGGTGGGGGAGGAGAGCCTCCCGTTGCCTAATGCTTTCTGGATATATTGTGCTGTCCACCACAGTCATCTCAATGATCATGTCTATGGAGAGATGTGAAAAAATGGCATCACTTGTCAAAACTCTTCTTCTTGCAGATCTTCAGTGGCAGTGATGGAAGAATTTAAAATGAGCTGATTAAAATGTGCTCAAGTGTTACCATTCTTTCTTGATCAAAAATTAAACTTGACAGACTAATTAATAATCCGTTAAGGTTTACAAGGCCAGCTTCCTTGGTATATCTTTTTTCTCACCTTTTGGATGATATAAACATTTTGAGACCAAGAGGAATGCATCCTTATTCCTGACAAAATGGAAGCTGCCATAGAATTTAGTCAATGAAATTAGATGGCAATATTAGGCTTATTTTTGCTAAAAAAAAATATAACCACCTACCAAATTTATCATTCAATGACCATTTACAAACCAAACTGGAAAATATTGTATGATAAAAAAAGAGTTGACTTTCTCAAAATAATTATAATTTTTGTTCCATAATTACATTATACTGGAGATATGAAAGTTATTTTTGCATATTTATCTTTAAATGTGAATTACTTATCATTTGTCGAAATAGAATCTGAGCCTTATTGTTACCCAATGTCGCAGAGATCTATTTGATTATTGACTCTATTCCAAATGTATCAGAAAATATATTCAGATTACATATAGTGCTGATTTGAGAAAAAATAATTTCAATCAACTGCTTCACATGTCAAGGAATTATTATAATTGTGGTAGTTTAGTAACATAAATTAACACCCTGACTGTGAATTAAAGAAAGCAATTCCCAGCATTAAAATCAAAGAGAACTGTGTGTTGTTTTTCAATTCACCAAAAACAACCAGAGTTCAAAAAAAAAATAAGGTACTTTCAAAGATTCTTAAGTAATACAGGTGAAGGTGGTGAAGCCTGAAGAAGCAGATTTCAAACCACGTAAAATAAACAAGGGTTTTATTTTTCTACTCTTCTCCCCCATCGACAACACCTGCACGTTCCTAGCCACTCTGAAACTTCAGCTGCTTTCTCTTAGAGTTCTCATTGGAAAAAAAAAAACAACAACAAAATGGATCCCTGTGTCTTTCATGTGTCTGAAGTAAGAAATAGACATCAATTTATTGGAAGAAAATGTAAACGAAATTTGATTAGTGGTCAAACACAACTGAATTCTTTCTTTGTATTAGTATAAAGAAAAGAACTAAATTTTCTATTTCTATTTCTAATACCCATATGGACATAATATAATAACAGAGACCAGATTTACTCTTCTACATTAAACAATGAAAGAACAGAAGATATTAAATAATGTACATTGTACCACAGCCTAAGCAGGATGATAACCTTTGAGAGAAGACAAACAAAATTAAGTGAGCTCTTTGATGGCTCCTGGATACTATGTAGAAAGCATTTCCAGAAATGTGACTTGACAGACTCATTTCAGTTTCTAAGGTGGCCAAGGTGGATAGAATTTGCAAGGTAGAGGGTCTAAAGGAGTGAGCTGAAGGGTGGGGGAGGTATAGAGAGAGAAAGTTAGAAAGAGAGAGAAAGAGAGAGACTGAGAGATTGGGATCTGGAGATATCCAGAGGTTTCCTCTTGGGAAACCTGAGTTTGATGAGCAAATGCACGTGCTTCACCTGAGTATGATCAGCACATGCACAAGCTGGGGAAAGAACCACTGAAAAGGAATTTAGAGAACCGTGATCAAAGGTCACACAGGGAATGGAATAGTTTGTTGTCACTAGACCAAAGCAGAAAGGCCTTCAAATGCATGTGATGCTGAGTAGAGTCTCAGAAAGAATTGCCTCAATAATGAGCTCATATTAAAACTATCCTGTTCTGGATCCACCTAGCATAGCAAACCTCGAAAGAATCAAATTGTTTGCAGCTGCATGCAGAATAATATTTTAAAATATTTAAAGATATACAAAAACTTTAGCACTCAATCACAACATTCACAATGCCTGGCATTTAAAAAAAAATTACCGTGTATGCAAAGAGGTCAGGCAAATAATGAGGAGAAAAATTAACCAACATAAAGAGAACAACAGTAACAAAAAAGATATGAATAGTAGAATAGCAGACAAGGAAATTAAAACTGCTATTATAAATATATTCCACATGTGCAAGAAGATAGAAGGAAGTATGAATATGAAAAGGAAAGGTGTGTAGAGTATAAAAATAGACAAAATGAACTTCTAGATATTAAAATAAATGTCTGAAATGAAAAATACATTGGATGGGATTAATAGTAGATTATATGCTGCAAAGAAAAGATTAGTGAAACTGTAGACATATCAAATGAAACCGTCAAAATGAAACACAGACAGAAAATACAACTTATAGATGTTTCATTCTAATGTAAGATGTCAGTAATAGGGAAACCTGAGGTATATGAAAACTCTCTGTATTATCTTTACAAAAATTTTAAACTATTCTCAACTCTAAAGTTTATTTTTAAAAAATGAATGGAGGATCGGTGAGCTGAGCAACATCAAGCAGCCTGTAATTATGCAATTAGTCTCAAGAGGGAGAGAGAAGTGGCGGAGGTAGGAAACACTATTTGAAGAAATAATGGTCAAAATCTTTCCAAATTTGATGAAGTTACAAACTTACAGATTAAAAAAGCTCATCAAAGCTCAAGTGAAGAAACATGAAGAAAACCACTACAAGAAGCATCATAATCAAATTGCTTAGTCTGTGGTCCCATGTGACAAGAATATTTCTTACATTCTGCACATCCGTTCATAAACTGCCCTCTGACGTCCTCTCCAGATTCATGTTTTGCCACAGCACCACATGCTGCTGTCTAGCTATTCTGTACATAGAATTTTCCAGCAAACGTTATGGATCACGTGCCTAATGCTTCTTCATTAAGTGGTTCTCCTGTTCTCATGCAACCCAGGACCACCTATTTGTTTCTAAACATTCTGTTCAAATGTCACTTCTAAAAAGTCTTCCTGAGCTCTTTCTGTGTGCTCTGTCGGTGCTCGGAAAATTCTTGTGTAAGTGGATGAATGAACGAAAAGATGGATGGGCAAATGGAGTTCTTTAGGCCTTAAAACAAAGAAATGGTGATTGAGAAAAAGTGAGATTACAAATCTCAGCTGGTCCATGGGTACAAACTCCTTCTCTTTGGAATTCCCTTGAGGAATGGGAGCCTTTGGACTAGTGAGTGACTGTCTATTCTAATCTGTGGTGAAACAGGAAGAGGGAATGATTTCTCAGGCTTCTTGCATTCAGTTTCATCTTTCTGGTGGATAAGGTAAGATTTGAGACATTTTCCTGCAGTCCCATAAGTTTCTGCAGAGGAATCTACACACAAACACATACTTGCATGCACATAAGTTTCAGCGGCCATGAGGACCAGGGTATCAGAGCAGACAGGTCTCACTGATATTATGGCTTTGACAATCTAGACTTAACGAAATAATAACAGTAGTAACAAACACTATATTTATATTTATTTTTGAGTTAACATTAATTTATAACATTATATGTTTCATGTGTACAACATTATATTTCTACTTCTGTATATCCACCAAAAATTTATTTTCTACCTGCCACCATACAGTTGACCCTTTTATACATTTCACCCTCCTCCAGCCCCTCCTCTTTGGTAACCACTACTCTGTTATCTGTACCTATGTGTTAGTTTTTGTTTGGTTTGGTTTATTTTTTGTTTGTTTGTTAGTTTTTTATATTCCCATATGAGTGAAATCATACAGTGTTTGTCTTTCTCCATCTGACTTATTCCACTTAGCATAATACCCTCAAGGTCTGTCCGTGTTGTCCCAAATGGCAAAGCTTCATTTTTTTATGTCTGACTAGTATTCCATTGTGTGTGTGTGTGTGTGTGTGTGTGTGTGTATATATATATATATATATATATATATATATATATATATATATATATATATATAAATACCACATCTTCTTTAGCCATTCATCTGTTGCTGGGCACTTAGGTTGTTTTCATATCTTGGCTATTGTAAGTAATGCTGCAGTGAACAGGGGTGGAGTGAATACATCTATCTTTTCATATTAGAAACATTGTTTATTTTATAATTAACATTATTCTTCTAGCCAGAGCTAGGACTAGGGTGAGACAAATGAAGCTATTTGCCTCAGCACAAAATTTAAGGAGGAACTCAAAATTTCAGTAATAAGATAAATATATTTTAATGCATTATTTTTTAAAAAATAAAAACTTATGCAAAAATCTATAAGCCAAATTTCAAAATTTTAAATAAAAAAACAATATTATTGATTTTTTCTTTTTCCCTCAGTTCCCAATATATTTCAGAATGATGCTTTTACTTGTTCTGGTTACGAGCTATGTTTTAACAACAACAAAAAAATTGTGCCAATAGACATCAGTTGAAAGCCCTTTTTTTTTTTAACATCTCTATTGGAGTATAATTGCTTTACAATGGTGTGTTAGTTTCTGCTTTATAACGAAGTGAATCAGCTATACATATACATATATCCCCATATCTCCTCCCTCTTGCGTCTCCCTCCCACCCTCCCTATCCCACCCCTCTGGGTGGTCACAAAGCACAGAGCTGATCTCCCTGTGCTATGAGGCTGCTTCCCACTAGCTATCTATTTTACATTTGGTAGTGTATATATGTCCATGCCACTCTCTCACTTTGTCCCAGCTTACCCTTCCCTCTCCCCGTGTCCTCAAGTCCATTCTCTAGTAGGTCTGCATCTTTATTCCTGTCCTACCCCTAGGTTCTTCATGCCCTTTTTTTCTTAGATTCCATATATATGAGTTAGCATATGGTATTTGTTTTTCTCTTTCTGACTTACTTCACTCTGTATGACAGACTCTGGGTCCATCCACCTCACTACAGATAACTCAATGTCATTTCTTTTTATGGCTGAGTAATATTCCATCATATATATGTGCCACATCTTCTTTATCCATTCATCTGTCGATGGACACTTAGGTTGCTTCCATGTCCTGGCTATTGTAAATAGAGCTGCAATGAACATTGTGGTACATGACTCTTTTTGAATTATGGTTTTCTCAGGGTATATGCCCAGTAGTGAGATTGCTGGGTCGTATGGTAGTTCTATTTTTAGTTTTTTAAGGAACCTCCATACTGTTCTCCATAGTGGGGCTCTATCAGTTTACATTCCCACCAACAGTGCAAGAGGGTTCTCTTTTCTCCACACCCTCTCCAGCATTTATTGTTTGTAGATTTTTTGATGATGGCCATTCTGACTGGTGTGAGATGATACCTCATTGTAGTTTTGATTTTCATTTCTCTAATGATTAGTGATGTTGAGCATCCTTTCATGTGTTTGTTGGCAATCTGTATATCTTCTTTGGAGAAATGTCTGTTTAGGTCTTCTGCCCATTTTAGGATTGGGTTGTTAGGTTTTTTTTTGATACTGAGCTGCATGAGCTGCTTGTAAATTTTGGAGATTAATCCTTTGTCAGTTGCTTCATTTGCAAATACTTTCTCCCATGAAGCCCATTTTAAGTGTATATTTGTTATTTTGGGGGGAGGAATTACCACATTCTTTGATAGACCCTCCTTGTAGCATCAAGATAGAAATTCCACATCAGAGTCAATGTTCACAGAAAGATCGTAATTGTATAGTCTATGCAAACATCAGAGGATATTTCCTTAAGGTAACCAATTCTCCCTCTGGGTCTTAATATTCTAATCTTTTAAATGGTTAAATATAGTACTCTGCAAAAACAATAACGACAACAAAAACCACACACACACAAAAACTCTGTATTTACTAAAGAAGCTTACTGCAAAATAAAGAGAAAAAATTTTGTTGCCTGACTTTTATTAACATCAAATATAAGTGTTCTTAATTTCAAAGTTAAGCTGGATTTGCCAGAAAAAATGTTCTGACATTAGCTAGCTCACCGATCTTGAAGCAAATACTTGCAGAAATACATCTCGGCTTTGCTGAATGTGTGCAAAAATGTCTTGACAGTCAGAGTTAGGAAACCTCAGTGCAGTTTGCTGACCAGAGGTAGAAGGAGTACCGTAGATTCTTACATACCCCCTTTGAGCCATATGGCACAGCTGTGGAGTGTGATATAGGTCAGACCAATAGAAGAACTAATCGAATCAGAATTGAATTGATTGATTTTGAACAGACACACCAGGAATTTTGCAGTAGGCTCAAATAACACAGGTTAAGCCCAGCTTGACCATGTTAGTACCTAATGCTGACTTTTCTATGCCACCTTATAGTCTACAAAATGTTTTTACAGACAACCCCTTTGAGCCTCTTAGCTCAAATATAAGAACTGATGTAAAGAATGTAAGCATTGATGTCACATGCTACATGAAGAAAACTGAGACCTGAAGTAGACTTGTTCAGTTTCACATAGTGAGTAAAAATTGGAGGAAGTTCTTAAAGCTATCTGGCCCACAATTCAGTAATTTTTCTATTGTATAGCCTTCTTTCCATCACACTATCATATGCAGAGTGGAAAGAACATCCAATTACTATTCCCTTTTCTCAGTTAAATCAGTATATGTTGGTAAAGCCTTGCATTTATTTTTTTTAACTTTTATTCTTTAATTTATTATTTGAAACAATCTCCAAGTTATAGAAAAATTGCAAGTATAGCACAGGTAAATTGTTTTCATTTGAAAGAGTTTTTTACATGATGCCCCATAGCACTCCCCTCAATACTTTAGTGTGTAGTTTTTTAAAACAAGAACATTTTTTCTACAGAGCACAATACAACCATTGAAATTGAGAAATTAACATTGACATATTACAACAATTTACTCAACAAAGCTGAATTCAAACTGCCATCTAAGTTTTACCAACTGTTTGAGAAATGTTCTTAGTGGGAAAAAAATTCAGTTTGGAATCCTGTAGTGCATTGAATCTTTTAGTCCCCTTCATTGTGAAACCATTTTCAGTCTTCCCTTGGCTTTTGTAACACTGCATCTTCATAGATACAGGCCAGATAGTTCATAGAATGTCCCTCAATTTGAGTTTCTCTGATGTTTACTCACAATTAGACTCAGGTTGTACATTTCAGGAATATCACAGAAATGACACTGTATTCTTCTTATTGCATCTTGTTAGTTTGCCCAAGATTTCAATTTGTCCTATGTTAACTTTGATCAGTTGATGAAAGTGATGTCTGCCATGCTTCTCCACCATCGGAATATTCAATTTCTTCATTTATTTTTGTATATCACTATGAACCACGGCTTTCTGTTTTATTTAGTGGGTTGTCATCTATTAACATCATTATTTATTTTGAGGCTCAGTTGTCCCAGATTTGGCCAGTGGAAATCCTCCAAGTGTCCTTTTGGCATGCCCCTTCATCATTTGAGCCTTTTATTGTTTTCTGGTACAAGATGATGTTCTAGGCTCATGTCCCTTCCTGCTCTACCTCTAGATCAGACCTTTCTCCAAGGAGTCCTAGCTCTTCTAGGGGAGACTAGAATTAAGAAACCAAGTCTGGATTTAAGGTGTACTTATTACTATTGGGATGCCCCTGCTTCCAGCCTTTCTCAATAGAAAATTTAGAAAACACATGTATAACCACATATTTACACCTCTATTTATTTTTATGTTTCTTTCTATATTGAAAACCAGGAGTTCACACAGACATCTTTAGTTTCAATATAATGCCATAGCATTAACACTAATTTCCTCCCTTTCTGTATTTGTAATTTTCTTTTCTGATGGTAAGAGACCCAGTTCCCATTATCCCTACCTAACTTATTTATTTATGTGATCAATCTCCCTCAGTGTAACTGCACTTCCAATACTGCTACCATCCTCTTCATGCACAGGTGACTTTCTTGTCGCACTTGGGCTCTGATACCTTGCTGCACTGCTCCCGACTACATGTGAATACCCTTCTCTCCCCACCTTTGTTCCAACTCCCTGAGTGGGATTGCCCATAATGTGGAAATTCTCCTCACTCCAGCCTCCTCAGCCCACTTAGGGGCCATTACCTCCTGGTGAAATGGTCTCCCAGATGGTGATACTCTCACCTGGCTAGAGTCATAACACCCTTGTTAGACCGTCATCTCATGTAGATGCTCTCCTCAAGCCACTTGGGCTCGTACAGCCAGTGAAGAGATAACCCTTCTAGACACATCTTCCTCACACTGTTCATGATCTGATACTCTATGCCGAGTTCCTCCTCCACACACACACTGGAATGCCGCCCTTAGACCACTCAAACACTGACACTGCATTGGCTTAGCCACCTCCTTACCTGCCGTGGGCTCCAGTACCCCATGCCACACCGCCTTGCAGCCCCCTGCCTTGTACATGCCTTTCTCACTTTACTTGAGGCCTGAAGACTCCCACTCTCCCGGTGGCTACCCTCCTCATCCCTGCTGGAGTCCACTACCCCACACAGGCCACTCTCTATGCACCTCATGAACAACCTTCTCGCCCTCCTTATACAATAAATCCTACAACTAGCTGTAATCCCATGTGCATACCCTCCTTACCACGCTTTGGTTCTGACACCCCACATCACACTGCCCCCTCAGTGGGCATTCCTCAGCAGGCTCGGTTCTCATCCCCTTCACTGGGCCACATTACCTGGGAATACCCTTTTACCCACACTGATTCCAGTGTTCCATTCTGAGCATGGCGCCACTGCCCCTGGCATGGGCACTTACTGTCCTCAGCCACACCTCATGCTTGTGGACTAAATTTTTCATGAAGGGAACAGGAAATGGAAGGGAAAGAAATGTAAAAATTGTCTTTTAACATAGATAGGATTACTTTCCCTCATCATTGCCCAATTTGTTTTTCAGTAGACATTTTTATTCACAAAACTGATCTGCATGTTCTTTCATCCTGATCAGACATGATGCTCTCAGATTGTTTACTAGTCACACCCAGTAAATGGCATAAATAACCTAAGTGCAGAAACTATATTCTATAATACATCAACAGTATATGCACATGTAGAGAAATGTATCTTAAAAGATACCTTTGAAAAAATACTTTCTATGACACCGAATGATTAGAAACCATTTTCTATGATGTTAATTCATTTGATAGAATAATTTCCCACTGACAGTAGTTAATTAGAACAGTTTTGTGTTAATTGGACAGAATTGTCTTTATAAATGAACAGAGCCAATTGGCTTTTAGCTCTTTCAAAAAAGTGAAAAACAATAGGAAAAAAGATTTTTAGTTGTAGCATCAGTAGGAAATTATTGTGACAGCAGGTTTTATAGGGAAAAGTATGTTTGAAATATGCTGGCCTAGTTGTTCTTTTTCAGTGCCATATAGCACTTTTATTTTTAGACTTTTTCCTTACTGAGTATGCGCTTGGCCTCTGAAATTTATTATATTGTGTGTATAAGTGCACATGTGTGTATGTAGTTTAAGGAAACTGAAAATATGTGAGACAAAAATCTCAGAGTGAAGACCTAAAGTCTCGCAGGTTGCAAAATCTAATTTATCTGTATGGTTTGCAGGACAAGATCACTTGGGATCATTTTTAGGATGATCCATGGCAACTAAATAGATCCCCTATTACTAAGTCACCAGGATTAATACACCTAACCCGCCTTATAAGCAAGTTACTCCCACTTCTCCAGACAGTGTACTAGAAAGGAAAAGGTCTAAAGTATGATGGGCATGAAGACAATCTCAGCGTCACTGCTCCACAAATTCTGTTCTTTCTCCCACACCAGCACCTTTGGATCAGGACAAAGAAGTTTGGAAGGCGGGAGGCCTTAGCTGTATAGTAGTTGAAGTGTTGTATAGCTAAGGCTTCTGAATAAGAGAAAGGGCACAAAGCACTAATGTCTAAAAGACCAAACACAGAAAGTTACATTGGCAGTGAGGGTTGCAAGGGAAATGCTAAATATTCACATCCACGGTGGCAGAAAATGTGCTTAGACACTGGGCCACAGCAGTGCAGCAGCCACGCCACTGCATGTGGTAGGAAACGTTTGCAGCTGAGGTGGCGCCTAAACAGAACTGAAAGCGGTATAAACCCAGTCCTGCTGTTCAAACCTCACACAGGAATCCCCAGAACCCTTCATCTCCATCTGTGAAAGATTTAGAAAGGCTTGGATGTGAAGATTCTAGTCAGTTAGTGACATGCCAGAAAGTTTCCACTTAATTAATGCTCTTAGAATTATTGTATACTTGCCACTTGTGCCCCGATTTTATCTGACCTAATTTGTAGTGGCGTAAGAAATACATTTTATATATGAACATCCAGATGTACTCAAAACATAAATTTACGAATTTTTATTTATTTTAAAATTGCTATATATATTGTTTTCCTATGTGATGAACTTCCTTCTGACATTTCATAGGAATCAGCTTACTCTGATCCTAACTTTAACATTAGTTATCTCCCACTATCTTTTCTTGCTTTGACTGCCATCTGGCCAGACTTCTCTAGATCTCAGCCAATCCTCTTGACTTTGATCTATTTAAAAAGATCTGTCAGCTCTAGCACATGTCTATCCCTCCTGGCCCATGCCCGGTGGGTCATCTTCACCATGCTTCGCTTAAGGGACAAAGGATTAGAAACTTATGATGCTGATTTTACTTCTCATTGTCAAGTGAGGCTGAGAAGGATTTTTCCTGTCTTCCCAAAAAGTGTGACCCAAGTAGAGGACCCAAGTGTGAGCTCTCATGAGGGATCATGGGAATACTGTGAATGTTATTGGAGAAGATTATTTCCCTTTCCAAAACCAAGGGAATGGCTTTTTAAGAATGAGGTGGATGGACCTAGAGTCCATCCACAGAGTGAAGTAAGTCAGAAAGAGAAAACCAAATACTGTATGCTAACACATATATATGGAATCTAAAAAAAAAGTGGTTCTGATGAACCTAGGAACAGGACAGGAATAAAGACGTAGACGTAGAGAATGGACTTGAGGACATGGGGAGAGGGAAGGATAAGCTGGGATGAAGTGAGTGAGTAGCATTGACATATATACACTACCAAATGTAAAATAGATAGCTAGTGGGAAGCAGCTGCATAGCACAGGGAGATCAGCTCAGTACTTTGTGACCACCTAGAGGGTGGGATAGGGAGGGTGTGAAGGAGACACAAGAGGGAGGAGATATGGGGATATATATATACATATAGCTGATTCACTTTGTTATACAGCAGAAACTAACACAACATTGTAAAGCAATTATACTCCAATAAAGATGTTAAAAAAAAAGTCTTCAAAAGAAAGGGAGAATTTTGTTCTCCAATGGCTGTCTGCTTAGACCCCTCACTTGCCTTTGTGCTCCTTTACTACACAGGGAGACAGAGAGAATTAGAAAGAAATGCAGAGCTAGGAAAGCAGGAGCTGAGTGGGGCCGCTTGTCCCTGACCATTTGGCAATGTCTGCTGAAGAGAAAGAAGGGAGTTCATTAGGATGAGACTTTGGGATAGACTGATGCTGGTGGGGGAGGAGTTGTCTTGGAATAGGTCTAACCAGAGCCTTATCTCTGACATTAGGAAATTGGGCCATTGAACACCACCTTGGAAGGGATTCTTAATACCCGATAGGTGTGGTTCCCAAGAGAGCCAACATTTAGGTAACTGCGACATAGCAAATAAGTGTAGCCAGTTTCAGTTATCCAGGGAAACAACAATAATCCACTCAACCAGATTGCCACCGCTCCCAGTTAAGTCAAGGAACACTCTCATTTTCCCTCTCTATCCCTCCTTCCAACTAGAATAACTAGCACTAGAAAAGGAAGGAAGGGAGTGTGTAAATAGTGATAATGTCATATCATCCCTCTCCCTGCTCCTCCTTCAAAACACTAAAGCCACAAAAGATTTTACCTGGCATAGTGGGAGGGAGAAAGAAAGTTTGAGACTAGTTTAATGTGAAAATTTTTCAAAATAATGGAACAGCATATTAAATATGGAAATAAAACTCTTCTAATTACTGAGAAATGACTATAAATTTAATGACAATTTCAAAATATTAAGAGACTCACTACATAGTATTTGCATAAATGAAGTTGTTACACATTGATATTATCAAAAGTTGATATTTCTTCATAAACTCTCTATACTAGTTAAATGACCCTGGACATTCACTTACACTTTTTGAATTTCAGAGTTGAAAGCATGACTTTAAATTTAGACAGCCAAAGTTATAAGCAATGGAAATCCATTAGGATAGCAAAGAGCTGACAGTGTAGAAATTTTTTTCCTTCTGCCTGCCTTCAATCAGTAGAAAAGAAAAAGGGCTCCACTGCACAGATTTGAAGGTCAATGTTGTATGGTAAAAAGCCTTAGCTGAACGTAGAACAGAAGGAGAACACGGAAGGAAGACCTGTCTCAGGCAATAGGAGGTAGGAAATGACATTAAATGGCCAGAGCTGTATAAGACAGGTCACAAACAGGGAAGAGAGGGATATGACAAGCCTAAAGCCAAATGTCAAAGCAGAACAAGTTTTAGAATTAAGAATATCAGAGACACAAGGCTTTGGAGACCCATAAGACAATTATATTGAAATATTTCTGAGGCATGTGTTAACTTCACTGAGCAAATATCAATGAGTGTCAAACTCGCTAATTAACGTGACTACAAAAGTGAACATGATACGGTCAAATCCTGCCCCTGCGTTGCTTATAACCTAGAGAAAGAAAGATTCTGATGTTCCCTCTCTCCAAATTCTTGCCAATAAAAGTATTTTATAAACTTATATATTACTAAAGTATTTCTGATTCTCTCAATG
The DNA here is from genome assembly GCF_009873245.2 of Balaenoptera musculus. NCBI lineage: Eukaryota > Metazoa > Chordata > Mammalia > Artiodactyla > Balaenopteridae > Balaenoptera > Balaenoptera musculus. The sequence goes on along the minus strand of NC_045791.1, from coordinate 26,455,554 downwards.
TAGTTTATTTTAAACAATTTCATTCCAACTTTTTTTTTCATCTTTTAAAGAGTTAAATATATCAAAATCCTTGTCATTGCAGCAATGGTTTTTATAGGTAGCCAATCTAGACAGAGTCAAGGCTAAGACTCACTTAGAAAACTAGAGCTGTATGTGGGGGCTACCTGATTTTGTCTATTCTGGATCATAGAAAACTGACTGCCACAATCGGGCAGAGTTGGTCTGGCCAAGGTTGAGAAATTTAAGCATCCCACAGGCATTCATTAACTTGAGGATTGTTCAATATGGACTATAAATTGATAATTACATCTGTCCAGACTCTAGGAGTGGAAGAGAATGGTAACTATGTCCCTTTGGATACACCCTTCAGTGAGGTTCTGATTTCTGTTCCACAAAGTACGTGATGAGAGTTCTAATCAGGGAGGAAGTATAAGGGTTGCATTTCTGTAAAGCTTTGGTTAGATTACCTTTTCTCTCTGGAAATGCCTGTTGTATTATTTCCCTTCTGATTTCCATACTGTTCTATGCTGGCATGTAGGAGCCTTATTACTACTTGAAGACAACTTTTGATTCTTACCTTTGCATTTATTCAAAATAACATCCTTTAAGTACAGTGTTTTGCATTGTACAGCAAACTTCAAAATCTTAGTTGATTGCTTTACTTTTACTGGGAATGGCTGCAGGCACTGCCGCTCTCTAATTTAGTTACACATGCTCTCTGTACTCTATTGTTATATACTTTTGTCCTGCCACAATCATCATAAGGGCTCTTTGACATAGAGTCATTTGCAACTAGAGTTCATTGCTGAAAACAGATTCCCTAGTGAATATGTGCATTACCTTCTTTACAAATGCCTCTTGGATCGCTTTTTCAGTCCGGAGACATTCATTCATCCAGTAGTCATGAATATTGGCTGCAGATGGTTCATTATTCGTTCACTTTGGAAATTACCCTCAGCCTAAGGAAGCTGACTCTCCCAAGGTCATGCACATTGCTGCAGTCAGTTTGCATTCAATGATTGGTGCATGCAGTCTGGAAGGCCTGGAACTATTACTTTAATTTGGGACAATTCTGAAGGGCCAACCCATTCCATAGATGGGCACAGGGCTGGCTGAGACCTCTTTGCATCTGCATCACATTCCAATTCTCCCTCTCTTCAGTCCTGCCGCCTTCACTTCCCTACAGGTGTTGTCCCAATATATCCTCCCTAGTACAGCTCCTGAATGCAAAGTCCTGTCTTAAATATTGTTTCTGAGGACGCTGACCTAAGTCAATGGGTGCCAAGAGTGATCCTAAAGAGTGAACTGTAAAGTGGGATATTAGGACTGGATTACCTGCTGGTTGGCCAACATTTTGACTCCTATTACTGGTAGTAGGGGGAGTACTAATAAGCCCTGGTATGCTATAGCAGTGCAATTATTGAACTTTTTACCAGTCGTAAACAAGTGGAAAGTATGTGTTTACTTTCCACTGGACAATACAATGTCTCAGGCATTTAAAAAGTAAACAGGAAGTAGATATTATAATGTATGGGATTAGATGACTCTTGCTGGGTTGAATCAATGTATTGGAAAAAGACAGCGGTAGATGTGCTTGATCATTGTTTTAAGGCTGTGTATGAAAGTCACAGTGCCTCCTTGGAAATATATAAAAAGACTCACTTTCTAATACTAGAGCAGAAAAAAGGTGAAGAACAGGCTCAGGATTGAATTAGAAAGCTAGAGGACTCCCAACAAGTCAACCAGGCTATGATCTGGGCTTTGATGGGGAAAGAGTAGAACCCTGAGATTAAGGCTGTTAATATCCGGGTCAATGGTTTCTAGAACCTTGACACCGGAGATCACCTAAAACTCTTTGGGCATTCACAAGTGCTCCACTCCTCCTTGTCAACGACTAGCATTTTATCTATGCATAATGATGATGCAGACACCTTTGCTTGCAAGACAACACATGCCTTCCTCAGGCTATACTCCCACTTCTGCTGCTTGCCAGAAGACTTTTAACTAGGGTCAGATTACAGGATAAATCGGCTAGGGAAGTTTCTGCTAAAGGAGAAAAAATGACTAAGTGCCAAGAAACTGCAGGACCTAGCCAAGATTACAGTCAGGAACCTGGAAAGTACATGTGAAGTTGGATCTGAGGGTGCTGAATCCAGAAGGGCAGCCTAAAAAAATGATTTAAAGGAAAGTGTCTTCATATGGGAACACACCCCTTATGACACAGAATTTAACACTTTGACAGGGACATTGAGAGATGATGCTAATATACTACAGGTTGGCCTGTGAAAGTTTGGAAAAAGTGTTTGCCTTCACTAAATAAAGAGAAATGAAGAGATTCCCTGGCAAACAGCAGGAAAAGGTAAAATGCTCACCAACACAGGCAATTAGAGTGCATATAGTACATAAATCTGCAAAGCCTTATGGGAACCCTGTGTACAATTCGCTTAGCAAAGTGCTAAGGAATATGGGAGTGAGGAGTGCACCAGCAGTGTAAATATCTGTGATGGCTATCCTCTGTAGGCTAGGAATGATTTTAAAATATGATGTTATCTGATTGAAAGGAAGGTGATGGAATGCCAGATGAATAGAGACCAGGTGGCAGGGTTTAACTGTCAGGAGAAAGATGAGTGAAATTATTGAAATATGTGTCAAAGTCAGAGTAGAAGTCAGGGACCAGACCAACCATCTCTACAGTGATTTTTTAATAGAACACAATGCTGGGACTTCCCTGGTGGTCCAGTGGCTAATACTCCATGCTCCCAGTGCAGGGGGCCCAGGCTCGATCCCTGGTCAGGGAACTAGATCCCACATGCTGCAACTAAGAGTTCACATGCCACAACTAAAGGTCCCACATGCCACAGATAAGACCCAGCGCAGCCAAATAAAATATAAACGTATAAATAAATATTTTAAGAAAATAGAACACAATGCTCCTGGGAATAAGCTATATGGGTAGTCAACAACGTTGTTGCTTGATTTACAAAAGGTAACAAAACAAACAGTATCCATGGTAGTTCAACTTGTATTGGTTTACAGACCCCAAACCCACAAACTGAATGCGAGGCTGGGTCTCTAACACCCTGTAACATCGTAAGTATGTAATGATTCCCCCATTTTTGCCCCGTGGTAACTCAGTAACCATACCCTGGTAGTATATGGTGGTGAGATAATAGATAATAAATAAACATGGTTTATTTTACCCTGGTTCCACTTGTTCCACAATGCACCTGTTAGTAATTTCCCAAGTCCCCCAAAATATAATTAAAATGTACATCCTACTTGTTAGTTGGCATGTTATTGTTGCATGTAACAAATTATCCCAAAATTTAGTGATTAAAGTAAACATTTTATTTTTTGCATGTTTCTTGGGTCAGGAATTCAGGAAGAGCTCAGCTGGGCAGTTCTTTCTTAGGACTTCTCATGCTGGTGCAGTTAGATGTTGGTTGAGGCTGCAGTCATCTAAAGGCTCAGCTGGATTAGATATCCAAGCTGGCTCACTTGCCTGGATAGCAGGTGATGCTAGCTCTTGGCTAAGAGCTCAGCTGAGGCTATCATCTAGAGTAGTGCACTCTGACTCTCTAGCCTGGTATCCTCAGGGTATTTGGACTTCTTACATGGTAGATGGTTTCTCCCAGAGCAAGCATCCCATGGGGAGCAGGTTAGACAATGCCTGTCTTTTTCTGAGCTAGCCCTTAAAGACATATAATATCACTTCCACTGTCTTCTCTTGGTCAAATTAGTCACAGACTACTGAGATTTAAAAGAGAGAGAATGGGAAGAGTGTGAAAGAATTTTGAAGCCATGTATTGAAATTGCTATACGCTCCCATTGATTTCTGTGAGGTAAGAGTTATAATGGAAAGGTCAAAGGAAGTTCCTGGAACTGTCCTTTCACAACTTGGTCACAGTAGTAAATCAAATTCTAGAGTCACGTCCTGGTGGGAAATGGCAGAGATCAGTGTCACCCTTGGAGTCTTAAAGAATGCAGGAGTTATAGTCTCTTTCATGTTCTCATTTAATTTACTAGTGTAACCCCTATAAAAGCCAGATTGATCCTGAAGTTTGAGAATGGGCTATCAGAAATTTACCTAAAGAGTAACTCCAATTGCTTTTTTTGTTGGATAAGTGGTTAGAGCACATTAGCATAACTTTAGGTATATGATATGTAGTCATTATCTGAAGAAAATATTCTTTTTCATTCCTATCAGGAAGGTGAGTCAGAGGCAGTTGACATTCACATGGAATGAACAAGAGTATAAATTAATGATCTTGCCCTAGGGTATGTTAATTCTCCTTATGTCTATTATACTATAGTCCAAAGGGGCCAGAATTTGATAGATATTCTGTAGAACATTACTACATGGTTGGCATTGTGTTAGTTGGATGTGATGAGTGAGAAGTAGCATGTTAGCAACTTTGGCAAACATCATGTAGTCAAGAAGGTAGGAGTTTAAAACCTATGAAGATTTAAGAGCTACCCATATTAGTGAAGTGGACTGGAATATGCCAAAATATAACCATGATTGAGAAAGAACAAGTTATTTTTGTTTTTATTTCTATTGCTTTGAGAGACTGACCTAAGAAAACATTGGTACGATTTATGTCAGAGAATGTTTTGCCTATGATCTCTTCTAGGAGTTTAATGGTGTCATTTCTTATGTTTAAGTCTCTAAGCCATCTTGAGTTTATTTTTGTGTGTAGTGTGAGGGTGTGTTCTAACTTCATTGATTTACATGCGGCTGTCCAACTTTACCAACACCACTTGCTGAAGAGACTGTCTTTTTCCCATTGTATATTCTTGCCTCCTTTGTCAAAGATTAATTGACCATAGCTATGTGGGTTTATTTCTGGGCTGTCTGTTCTGTTCCATTGATCTATATGTCTGTGTTTGTGCCAATACCACGCTGTTTTGATTCCTGTAACTTTGTAGTATTGTCTGAAGTCTGGGAGGGTTATGCCTCCTGCTTTGTTCTTTTTTCTTCAGGATTGCTTTGGCAATTCAGGGTCTTTTATGGTTCCACGTGAATTTTAGGATTATTTGTTCTAGTTCTGTGAAAAAGGTCATGGGTAATTTGGTAGAGCATACATTAAAACTGTAGATTGCTTTGGGTAGTATGGCCATTTTAACACTATTAATTCTTCCAACCCAAGAGCATGGAATATCTTTCCATTTCTTTGAATCCTCTTCAGTTTCCTTTATTAATGTTTTATAGTCCTCAGTGTATAAGTCTTTCACCTCCTTGGTCAGATTTATTCCTAAATATTTTATTTTTGGGTGTGTGAGTTTCAAAGGTATTGTTTTTTACATTCCCTTTCTGATATTTCACCGTTGGTGAAGAAGTTATCTTCTTGAAACTCCTGTTTCCTGGGAGTAGAGACACAAGAGGCTTGTTTCATATTGCCAAGGGAATGGGAAGTTTATCTGGATGCACCGTAGGTCACCTGCAAGAACTTGTCAGCTTTCAGCCTCCTGGTCTTGAATGGAGCATCCCGACAAGAGTTAGCATTTTCTTCTATTAAATCTGCTCAGCCCCTTGGTTTCTCAGTACTATTGGACAAAGACTGCTTTGAAGCCCCCCCAGGTCATGGCTGACTCCTGCTATGTCCTCAACTCTTGGCCACCCCCCAACCCAGCACCTACTTGGTGTCGCTGCCTGTGTGTTGCTCTCCAGAGTTCTCTACTCCTCAGCTGCCTCCTCTCTCTGCACCCACGTTTATTTATTTTTTTTAACATCTTTATTGGAGTATAATTGCTTTACAGTGTTGTGTTAGTTTCTGCTGTATAACAAAGTGAATCAGCTATACATACACATATATCCCCATATCTCCTCCCTCTTGCGTTTCCCTCCCACCCTCCCTATCCCACCCCTCTGGGTGGTCACAAAGCGCTGAGCTGATCTTCCTGTGCCATGCAGCTGCTTCCCACTAGCTATCTATTTTACATTTGGTAGTGTATATATGTCAGTGCTTCTCTCTTACTTCGTCCCAGCTTACCCTTCCCACTCCCTGTGTCCTCAAGTCCATTCTCTACGTCTGTGTCTTTAAATGGGACCTAATCAAACTTATAAGCTTTTGCACAGCAAGGAAACCATAAACAAAACGAAAAGACAACCTACAGAACGGGGGAAAATATTTGCAAATGATGCAACCATCAAGGACTTAATTTCTAAAGTATACAAACAGCTCATACAACTCAACAACAACAAAAAAAACAACCCAATCAAAAAATGGGCAGAAGACCTAAATAGACATTTCTCCGAAGAAGACATACAGATGGCCAATAGGCACATGAAAAGATGTTCAATATCGCTAATTATTAGAGAAATGCAATTCAAAACTTCAGTGAGGTACCACCTCACATCGGTCAACATGGACATCATTAAAACATCTTACAAATAACAAATGCTGGAGAGGATGTGGAGAAAAGAGAACCCTCATACACTGTTGGTGGGAGCCTCTATGGAGAACAGTATGGAGGTGCCTCAGAAAACTAAAAATAGAATTACTATATGATGCAGCAATCCCACTCCTGGGCATATATCCAGACAAAACTATAATTCAAAAAGATACATGCACCCCTATGTTCATAGCAGCACTATTCACAATAGCCAATACATGGAAACAACCTAAATGTCCATCGACAGATGAATGGATAAAGAAGATGTGGTACCTTGAGGACACGGGGAGGGGGAAGGGTAAGCTCGGATGAAATGAGAGAGTGGCATTGACATATATACACTACCAAATGTAAAACAGCTAGTGGGAAGCAGCTGCATAGCACAAGGAGATCAGCCCGGTGCTTTGTGACCACCTAGAAGGGGTGGGATACGGAGGGTGGGAGGGAGGCGAAAGAAGGAGGGGATATGAGGATATATATATATATATACGTATAGGTGATTCACTCTGTTATACAGCAGAAACTAACACAACATTGTTAAGCAATTACACTCCAATAAAGATGTTTAAAAAAAAAAAAAAAGAACAAGTTATTGTAGCTAGTACATCCCATCACTAAGGAAGAAGCACGGCCCTTGTTTGGCTTCTGAGATTATGAAGACAGCATATTTCACACTTGGGAATACTGCTTTTACTCATTTAGTTGGTGACACAGAAGCCAGCTTTGGATAAGGGGCTATGCAAGAAAGGGGTTTGTTGCAGGCCCACTCTATAATATAGCAACAGTGCAAGAAGACTTGCTGCTTGGGCCATATAACTCAGCAGACTCAAACTATGGCCCTCAGGCCAAATCATGCCAGCTCTCTATTTTTGTAAATAAAGTTTTGCTGGAACACAACAGTGCCCATATGTTTACATATTGTCTTCAGCTGCTTTCACACTGTGTGGCAGGGTTTAGTATAGGCGGTTCTTGCTTTGCATGGTTCTGATGTGCACAAATTTTAACTAAACCAATTTAGTTAGATAACACAAATCTCTCAAGAACATGGTTCAAGTTTTAGTTACCATGGTACATTAACTGTAATTACATAAATCACAAACTTTGCTGCTAGCTCTTTGGTCCCCAAATCAATATGTAAATAACAAATGTATATCATAATCAGTAACCAGTCAGCATCAACTGTTCAGTACACACAGAGACAAAAAGTATGTCGTGCTGCTTGCCTGATGTCTCAGATGCTGGCAAAATCTTTACAGTAGGCAAACTCTTGGAGACATTTTATGACTTTGAAAGAGCAAAGGATGAATTGTTGGAAGCTGATACAAACTTAGGAAGAAGCATGGCAGTCCACCAAGGCACAGAAAAGATGCCCATTCTGGGACTTCCCTGGTGGTCCAGTGGTAAAGAATCCGCCTTCCAATGCAGGGGATGTGGGTTCGATCCCTGGTCAGGGAACTAAGATCCCACATGCCGCAGGGCAACTAAGCCCACGTGCCACAACTACTGAGCTTTTTTTTTTTTTTTTAAATATATTTATTTATTTATTTTTGGCTGTGTTGGGTCTTCGTTTCTATGGGAGGGCTTTCTCTGGTTGCAGCGAGCAGGGGCCACTCTTCATCGCAGTGCGCGGGCCTCTCACTATCGCGGCCTCTCTTGTTGCGGAGCACAGGCTCCAGACGCGCAGGCTCAGTAGTTGTGGCTCACGGGCCCAGTTGCTCCGCGGCATGTGGGATCTTCCCAGACCAGGGCTCTAACCCGTGTCCCCTGCATTGGCAGGCAGATTCTCAACCACTGCGCTACCCGGGAAGCCCCAAAGCAGTCTTTAATCTAGGCCTAACTGAGCTTTACTACTGAGATGATATTTTCAGAGAACTCTATCAGATGCCTTATTTTTGGAGATTTTTCCATTTTCGCTAGTGGTAGTCTGAACTATTATTCCCAGCCATGTGTGAGCTTTGGAATTTTTTCAGCCTCCTCTTTTCTGGTAGGTCTTCCCCCAACCTTGTGTGATTTCTTTTAACACATATATTGATTAGTGCTCAGCCTGAGAATTGAGGGGTTCCTGTTCAGATCTTGTTACATTTTCCTCTGTTCAACAACCTCTCTCCATTATTGTGCCACAAATTATAGCCACTGTGGCCTCTGTAAACTTTGAACTGTCTTCTCATGTTAGTGACCACCATGTTCTTTGTAGGTTTTCTCTCCTTGCACTACAGCCCTGAAACTGCCTCTAGGCAGGAAGCTGAGGCAATCAGAGGGTTCACTTCATCTGTTTCTCTTCACTCAGTTACCACCATCCTGCGCTGTCTGTTGCCTGATATCTGAACAACGTTGTTTCTAACATTTTATCCAGTTTTTCTGTTGTTTGAGGCATGGACATAAATCCTTTTATTTCATTCAGACCTTAAATGAAAATTAATAATTATCATTTGATTGATTTGTCTCTATATTCAGCAGACTAATAGTATAGTGATACTAGTAGTATTCAGATACTATTTTTAAGAGGTTCAGAAATACTTATTGATACAGAGAATGCAGAAAAAAATGTGCCCCAGAAAACTTTGTAAACATTGAGTGGAGAACCATGAAATAAATAAAAAGTTGAAAAATAGGTTAGTAAATATTTAAATATTTGCACGGATAATTTATCAGCTTGTCGCTTGGCAAAATTTTGGATTCGATATTAAGAAGTGCTTTTTAAGAGTAGAGATTATTAAGAAATAATTTAAGGTAATTTAAGGTAAGTTATTCTAATGTTATTTTTACCCTAGAAATCATTAACTAAGGAAGAAACTTTCTTCCATAAATGCTTTAAATAAAGTTTTCTGGAATAACAGGGCTGAAACAGGATAGCTGAATTTTTCGAAGTTCTGTATTTTTGTAATGTGCTTCTCTCTCACTCATCAAAGAATGTTTAATCAGCTAATTTCTGTTTTCACTGATGAGCCCTCACTGTGGCTGGCTCACTAAATAACCCAGTCACCATCTACACTTCAAGAATGATGAATAATGACACATTATTCTTCTTCTCCAGGATTCCCTGTTCATCGTGGTCTTCTTAATGAAAAAGATAACTTATATATCAAGGTTTAACATGATATAAAATTTCAGTGAAAATGAATATTTTACATTATTGAAACTTGCTTCTCTGTTTACCCACACTCAATAATGTTAAGAAGTTCTGTTTTGCATCTTTTTCATCTTCTTAAACACTTTCTTCTTAAACAGTTTAATATTTGATATTTGTGATATCAGAGTTACCCATTTTTGAATACCAAAAATTGTATAATAGTCTTACAAGCAGTATTTGGGATTCTTGATTCCATTCCAGATGGCTAAGATTGCAGAAATTTGGTTTCTGGATGAATGTCAAGTTACTCTCTAGGTGAATGCCTATGAAACTATCAGGGGAACTAAAGATGATATTAAAAGTCATATTCATTAATTCATGTGTTAAATATTTATTGAGTTCTTACTATGTTTCAGAGACTGTACATCTGAGTACATAATGATAAATATAAATGCTAATTATAAATATTTAGGCTTAGTTAACATTAACACCCTTTTTCCTTGCATTTAATTTTCTATAATGGGTCAGCTACATTTTATAATATTTAATAGGTAGTAGTCAAATTGAATATTTAGTCAGGAACTCTTTATCACTCTGATTTAACCCTATTTACTCCCCTAATTCCAAGTATAAAAGCGCTTGTAGTGTTGTCTTGGACAGTTTTGAAAAGTAAGTTTAAATAGTGTTAGATTGTAGTTTTCTCAGTACGGTTTAAAAAAAAATGAGCACAGTTGATCTGACTGCAGCAGAAATGAAGCCCCACTTTCATTTTCATAAAGTCCTAACTTTACATTGGCTCTTGGATACCGCTTTCATTTTCACGAAGTCCTAACTTTACTTTGGCTCTTTGGATAGTGTTTGAATCCTCACATCACTACAAGAGTAATATTAATAAATGAAGGTGAATTTTACACCCAGAGTAAAAGGGAAGACTCGGGAGAAGGTTCCTTCAGCAAACCCCCTTCTACAGATGTGATCTGGTTTATGGTGGCAACTTGGCACTGAATATTTTTTATCATCAAGTCCCAAAAAAACATCTTGATAGAGCATTTCTGCAAGTAGTTTCAGAGGATTATTTATGGCTCTGCAAGGATGCCAGATTGCCTCATTTTGAGGCAATTAAGACAGGAATTCAGGCAGCCGTTATTTGCATCTTTAGGAGAAAATTCATTAGCACAAGGCCAGGGGATCACTGGGGCCCAGAGACGCTACCTTGAATAATAATCTTGGACCCCAGTAAACTCTAGCTAGCAGAGCCAGTGACGCCTTTTAGAGCAGTCTGCATGTAGATGGGCACAGAAACAGAAGCTGAGAGTCTTTTAGGATGATAACTAATATATTTTTTATGAGGCAGACTGAAATGAGACTCCAGAGAGAACGACAGAAAAGACTGATCAGAGAATAAAATTGGTGACAAGAAGATTGGAAAGTAGGATTCATTGCAGAACATATAAATCATGGGGAAGCTTGTGCATGGAGAGGCAGATAAACTCCAGAAATCCACATTTTGCTAGAGGTCAGATTAATGAATTATCAGTATGAATACTTAAATTCTTTAGTATTTTACCACATGTAGGAGAAGGCCAGATGTTGACTAGAAAGAAAATGCCATCTCTGTCAGGAGGTTCAACATCACAGTAAGAAATATCTGCACACAGATTTGGAATAAAACAGGAAGAATTTTTTCAAAAATGCATTTTTTAAAAATTAGCAGTCCTCGGCCTCTGTGTTGGCAATTAACATACACAATGACTTGCTCTCACAGTTGATATTGACACCAATATTCCTGCTTGTTGAAATAAAGATTTAGCTAATGTTAGATGAAATAGGACCAATGTATTTTAAGAGCCAAGGGCTAGGAGTTCTAGTAGGGATAAATGTGGTAAGGAGGAAAGGTGAAGTGAAGAGACCATTTTTCTTCTTTTTAAAATATGTCCCCTGTTCTTGGTCTAACCTTCTTATATGAAGTTCCCCAAATAAACGATTCCAAAATCCATTATGTTCAGGTACTGTGCTAGGCACTTGAAGTACGAAGATATTAAAAAGTTGGTCTTTTCCTCAAAAAGCTCATAAATGAGGAAACAGAAAAACAAACAGTGCAAGTTGTGTTTGATAAGCTCAATGCATGTCTTAGGTTTATCTGCCAGCAATGAAGAGGTGAAATATGAGGTAATAACATCTCATTTCCTTCTCCATGAGCTAGAATACTTGTCTGAATAATCAGAATGCTAGAGAATTTCATCCATTCAAGCCCTCTAACCTGAATACAAATGCAGTAAAATGAAGCCTAAAATGCTAGTGTTGTTTATTTCTAAGAATATTGGGGGAAAATGTGACAACTTACTAAGCTATTTATTTTAAAGACTATAAATACTTTTAATTAGGAATACTTACCTAAATCTCACCTACTGTAACAGGTTCTTTTCATGCTGTTCAAGCTTCTTTTTTTTTTTCTAAGGCAAAACCATCCACCCAACAACAACAAAACACTTGACTGGAGTTGTAACTTTGACTCGAATAGGATTCTATAAACAGTTTTTATGGTGCTATCACTGACATTTAAGATTGTAATAACAATTATATCAGTAGTGACATAACATAGATAATAGTGGTTTTTGCATTTTGAGACAATGTAATATATGCTATGTTTATATATACACATATATGTGTTTATGTGTGTATGCACAATATATACTCATACATAACTACGTGTATATAGGTATGCTTTTATTTTTGCTCTTTCTCTTCATTCATCAAAATGTAGAGGAGGAAGAGGGCTCTTCAGGGAAATGGTGAAGATGGAAGGAGCAAAAATGGAAAGATCAGGGATAACTGTGTTACAATGTGGAAACCTACCATTAAATATCAGATTGTGACTTGGGTGAAAAATAAACATTTGTTGCATAATACCTAGCCTGACAAATACAATCTTTTCATATCTTAATCAATATAAATGGTTTCCCCTTCTAATGTTTTGCATCAGTAATTATTTTAAGGCTCATTAAGATTTCCATATTTAATATCCCTTTAAGTTTTTTCTAATATTTATATATTTTTATGTCTTTATTGATAGTAGTTCTGTAATTTTTAGTTATTCTTATAAACAGATTTTTGTTTTTTATGAATCTGTGAGGCTCTGTCTTTTCAATATGACTTTAGACATATTTTCATTAATAAAATGTTTGCAATTACTTCTACTATATATATTGTTTTTCAATTTTCCATGTTTTCTCATTATTCTCTCCTTTTCTGCCTTTGTTCGAAGTTTTCAATTCTCTTTGTTTCATTCTTGGTATTATAATGGTTTGTAAGATAGATATATATATATGTAGATATATATCTTTTAATTATTAGCTTTAGATTTTTTAATCTACATAATAAAGCTAAAATAAGCAAAATGAAAAAAAAAATCAGTCTTCTTTTTCCAGTGTCCCCTTCCCTCCCCCAAACCATCATCTTCTATTTAATAAATTACTCTGGGATTTGAGTTATAGGATTGTATATATTTTTAAGCAGATCAAACTTACTCATATTTAATGTGTTTTATTTATTCCTTTGGGTTGAACAGTTTTTTTGCATTTTCTCTTTTGAGCATGTTCTCTTATGATTCTTACAGATTGTGTACTTTTTAAAAAATAAAATATGAGTTCTTGCATGTTCTCTCCCTTAAATGATAATTTAAGATTTTATGTCCAAGATCAGTTCTTCAAAATTCTGAAGAAATATGTTTACAGTCTTGCAGGAAATACTGCCAAAAACAAGTCTGTTTTCAATGTCATTTAATTCTTGTAGTGTGTCTACGTCTTAAAGTGATTTCTTTTTTTAATTTTGGGAGTTCAGAAATTTTACCACAATGATGTGTCTAGTGATATATAATTGTGTACCTGTGTGTTTAAAATCCCTGCCGCTCAATACATGGCAAGCCTTTTCAGTTCAGTAATCTCATTATTCTTCAGTTCTACGTAAATTTTTTCCCCCCATTTTTAAAGAACATTTGGCCACTCCTTTTATCTCCTCAGATCTTCTGTAACAATTTTAGAAAACAAATCTTAGGACTGCTGAGTCTCTCCTTGCTATTTTTTTTCTTTTCTTTTTTTTTTTTTTGTTGTTGTTTTAATGCGTGGGCATCTTTCCCTATTCAAAAATTTAGCTCACTACTGTAGTCAATTATGATGTTAAGCATAGATTTTCAGAGTTTTGTTTGTTGATAGCAGTTTAAATTTGTACAGTCACTGCTGCTGACAGAGCTTTGGCAATAATCACGATTTAAAGTATTACTCTGTTTGTTCTGTTAGGTCTGTTTCCTCAGATGTTAGTTTTTCTATTCTTTTGTGTCTCTTTTATATTGTTGGTTTTCCTAAAAGAGTTCAGAATTCTTGGTCGTGTGATTAGGTTGTATTTGTGATGTCTGTTTATATCACCTTGAAACGCTTGCTTTGGGCTTCCATTAAGTGGTGGTAACAATATGAAACTTCTCTATCACACAGAGTTATTATATGAAAGAAAAGAGAGTACACATTTTTAAATGCTTGGTACAATTTAAATAAACATGAGGCTTAATGGTAAGGAAAAAAACACTATTATCTTTAGTTTTTGTGTTATTTTATGCTAACAACTGCAGATTAAATTACCTTCCTATGTTGTTTTGAGTTCCATTTCTATGTCAGATAATTCCTTGAATACTTCATTTTTTAAAATATCTATATTGCTTAAGTTGTGACTTAAAACTCTGTAATATTAAAAAAAAACTATTCCTGAAAATGAGCTTGACCTACACTCATATAGAATCCATGCAGTTTAAAACAAGAAATCCAGCTATTTTGCTCCCTTATTTCTGCTTATGTTTTTATCATTAAGTCTATTTCCTTTAGAAATGGATTTTCATCTTTCGTCTATGCTCAGAAAAATATCACATATTTCTAATATTTTTATTGATGTCAATATAAAGCTTCAAATATGAGAAGAAAACCACCATTATGATCTTACAGTCACTGTTCAATAACCATTGTAAACAAAGAACAGACATACCTTTATGCAAAAAGATATATTTAGCATTGCCTTGACCAATAGCTGCAAGAATGCCACACTTCACTAAATCTCAATTTGCATACAGGTAGCACAGTAACACCCATGCATACCATGTATCTTCACAAGTGAAAAGTTACAAACCAAAGTTTAAACTACATTATACCACTTAAAATGGGAACTATATGCAACCAGATTGACTGTTAATATACTAAGTGTATTCTTGTTCCAGGAACATTTTTACTAAGCAAACAAACAAAGTACGCCTTTTGTGATGGGGATACAAAATTTAAAAGGAAGAGTTCTTAATATGTTAACTATATAACTCCTGTGATTTATGATGTAAAGATGCCATGGAAACATTTGGGAGGAATAGCAATAAAAACTGGGAAAGTCACAAAAAGCTTTGGAGGGAAAGAAAACTTGAATTGATTCTTAAAATATGAGTATGGGATCTATATAAAATGAGATTTTATAGGAGAAGCTGATTTTTTCAAAATTCCTCATGGGTCATTTAACCCATATTCCACAATTATCCATGTCTTCCTATTCACTCTTCAATTTCTAACTCAATTCTTTTAAAAACACTCTTCTGTCTTCTTGACATCAACCACCAAACCAAACAACCTTTTGAATTCTGCTTGGCTTCTAGATAAAGTCCATTTTAATATTTGGGAGTTTGTTTTAAATTTAAATGTTTTGCCTCCAACTCAAGGGTGAGGATTTATCAAGAGGACTAATGAAGTACTGATCTGTGTCCAGTGCTAACCAGGATATGGGGATATCAATAGCAATGGGGAAGTGAACAGCAGAAGCTCGAAGAGCCAGGGACCCACAGCCCATGGGGAATTACAGGCTCAGGCAAACATGATCCAGAACAAAGGGGAAAAAAAAAGAAAAAAACAGTGGAGCAATCAATTAAGCAGCTGTCATCATGGAAAAAAGGAACTTTTCTTTTAGACTTGTTTGATAATCAGGCTGAATCTGAGTGGCGAGGCCTGTGTGTCTATGGTTCAAGAGAATTCTAACGGGTTCTATAGTTGCCATTGATATAACATAAAATAGAACAGATTAGAGTCAGGGTTCTAATAGCGATTTTGCCACTTATTAACTGTGTAGATTTAGAAAACTATTCATCGCATCGGCTTACTTTTTCTAACTAACTATAATCTCATCAGATTGTTATGACGATCAAGTGGAATATTGAAAATAAAGTATGTAATCTTTCCCTTCTCTTCTGACAAATAACATATAGAACAAGGACTAGGTTTTTCAGGAGTCTCCTTCTACAGCCAGTAGCTGCTGATTTATAGATGTGCTGAGCAAAATGCAAATGCAAATGTGTTAGAGAAGCAAAGATGTAATAGGTACATAGAGTCCGGTTACAAAGAAGGAGTATCTGGGCCGGATTGCTACATCATCCAGTAAGGTACTGATAATTCCTTCTTAACTGATCCCAGGCTTTTGTGGGTTTCACACTTCTGACTGAGGGGTAAGAAAGTGCTTTAGAGACAAGGAGAGCCACTCAGCACAAATAAAGAACACCTGCCTCACTCCCCCCACCTCTGCCCCAACTTGTTTGTACGGCTGATGATGCCTCTGTGGTTTTTGATCCTCTTTATTTAAAAAAAATCTCAGCACCTCATCTTCCCCTGTTGCAGGCAGGAAAAAGATAAATTTTTGTTTACATATCATCTTAAGTAAATTAGTGTGTATAGGCATGATTTGTATAATTACAAGCAGTTAGTAATTAGTGTAAATAGAGATCATGTGATAACTAGCAAACATAATTAAAGCACATAACAAGTCTAGAAAAACCTATATTTTTTGCAAGAAAAAAAAGTTCATTAGATGAATTCCAAAATCATATCTTGGAACAAACTTGACATCAAGCATATTGTGCTTCGTATTTAGGTAAAAATTGTTACAGCACAAGAATGTTTTTTAGGAACTTTTTTTTTGTATGTATTTTAAATTATTTTATTTAAATCAAGGAAAATAAAATGCCAGTAACAAACTTTTTCACTTCCTTTCCCCTATTCTCACGTGAGGGAACTGTGATTCACTTACATTGTCTCTTTGAGGGA
Source organism: Balaenoptera musculus (assembly GCF_009873245.2). Taxonomy (NCBI): domain Eukaryota; kingdom Metazoa; phylum Chordata; class Mammalia; order Artiodactyla; family Balaenopteridae; genus Balaenoptera; species Balaenoptera musculus. The sequence continues at coordinate 26,438,976 of NC_045791.1, read as the reverse complement.
AGTTTTATTTTCTGTTTCACCCTTTTTAGTGTCCTAATAGAAATTGCTTTTTTATATGTTTATCCTACACTGGCTTATGTTGCTATTAAAAATATGAAGGCCAAATTTTTACACCTACAACAAGCTCTTTTGAGTATAGGAGACTTGTACTTTTTACATTCCTCAGGCTCTCAGCCCCAAATATGATGACTTCCAAATATGTAGTAGTTGTGTTACCCAACACAGTTCCGTGTGCCTGATGCACAGTAAGGCCAAACAATATCGAAACGCTGGAGTCTGGAGCGGAGACAGCTTTATTGCAGGGCCACGCACGGAGAGGGTTCGCTCATGCCTTAAAAACCCTGAACTCCGGGAAGGCATTCAGCAAAGCCCTTTTATAGGAAAGGTGAGAGAGGGGCGTGGTTAGTTCTTGCAAAGCTCTTGGTGAGGGACCCTTTGTTCTTGCAGCTGTCCAGGTAGGTCAGGTCACAGGCCACGAAGTTCCTGTAAACCTCCTTGAAAACAAATGCAATTTTTTATCTAAAGGTGTAATACTCTTAAAGGTCATAGCCTTGAGAATTATACAACCGCGGCTTCTAACGCTTAACAAATCCTGTGAGCAAAGTGACATCATTACCCCTCATTTTACTTGTCCAGGGTCCCAAGGATCGACCTTCCCCCTCCGAGGTTGAGGCCCCGGCTGAGAGGGGGTCCCTGCGCAGGCCGGTCACCCTTGTCCAGGAGCACTCATCCAGCAGCCAGTCTGGGTGCTTCCACCAGTGCCCAGGCCCGGCTGAAGAGGCAGATCTCAGCCGGCAGCGCCCTCTTGGCCAGGTCCCCAGATTCCGGGCAGCCATCATCACTGAGGGAGCAAGACGTCCAGGATCCAGCTGGCCCTCAGGCCCCTCCGCACCCCGCAACAGGCGCCGGGTCACAAGCACAGCGACCCAGGGTGACCGCTGCTGGCGCACGGCGATGCTGACCGCTGGTGGAGCGGGGCCATTAAGGGCCGCGCACTGACAGCTGTGCACTAATGGCCGCGGGCTGAGGGCCACGGGCTGACGCTGCGCTCGCCCGCCCCCATTACAGTCGCGGAGTCAGTTTTTCAAAGGTGAGTAAAATGTGTAAACTAGTAATAATTACTTAAGTAAGTTTAATTTGTTTCAGTAGATACAACTGATATAATCAAAGGATAATAATGTTCAGCATTTTAGAGTTTAGAAAAATATTTTCTTTCACATTACTTCTTTGGGTCTCATATCAGCCTCCCGAGGCAATTATTTATAGTTGAGGGCAGAGACTCCAAGAAGTTAGCGACGACGTAAAGTTACAGCCTGTCACTTGGAATGCGACTGGTAGATGTATAAATTAAATCCGGGAATTTTAGCTGTTAAATATCTAAAAACCTGAATCCATTTAATTGCAGATTAGCTGTATTTTTGGAAAATATATAAAATTGCATTTATAAAAAAGCTAGTCTAACTAGTGTTATGAATAATAGATGCATCTTTGAAATAACTCATTCAAAACAAACATACAAATTTGATTCTCGTTATTCACTATAGTTATGTTCTACAAAGTTGCTGCAAACACTGAATTAACAAATACTGAATCTTTGCTCCTGGAAGAAATATAGGGTTAGATTCCTGCAAGCCTTGGCCGCAGCATTTTTGCGCACATAACCTTGTTTTATGTGTGTTTTGTTTGACACCTTATTTAATACATACTGTTGATTCATTAACATTGAACTCACTATCAACAGCACTATAACACATGCCTCAACAAAGTTTATCTAAAACATGTGCTCTCAGTAAAGCACATCACAGCCTTTTTTAATTCAGAACACAGGCAGTACTTCAACACTGCTTGGGGGCCATTTTAAACAGAGACATCATCAACAAAAAGCCAAAAAAAATGGCATTAAATAGCCCACAAAACATATACTTGTTTATGGTACAATAGCCAAAACAACCTTCTCCTTGTTCCACCTAAGCTGGGAAAGTGTGTGTTGAGTAACTCCTATTTCTTACCTCTCTGTACATATTCATGCCTTTAAAGTATTGTGAAAGTAGTATGAGTATTGATTTTGGAGTCATAAATGCATTTTAGTTAGTAGGCAAATTTGCAAATACAGAATCCATGAATAATGAGGATTAAATGTATTAAATTCCCAAACAAAAACACTGTGCTATGCATTAAAGATATGGAGATGAGTAACAATTATTGCTGATTTTGAAAGTTTTGAAGTCTACCTGGGAAGATGGGATATCAACAGATAATGACAGCTCAGTGTAATTGTGCTCTCATGACTAGACAGTCAGGAAGGAGGAAACAACTCCATCTTTAGTTTGCATGTGACTATGTCTTTTATTCCTGTCTTTCAATATTATAATTTGGAGCAGTATGATCGTTTCCTACCACAATTTTTACTACTTAAGATTTATGAACCTCTTCCCCCTGGTTGATATGGAAGAAGTCTCAAAAAGCACTGCCTCAGCATTCCTCTATTTTTTTAGGGATCAGCGAGGCAAATTAAGGCTTCATGGAAATTTGAACTTAGAAAAGTGAAACATTCCTTATGTCTCTGTATTACCACCACTATTACATTTTCCCACTGCATTATGTCTATAAATTCTAATGGAAAAAAATTCACCAATACCTTCCTTCTCCAACACCTTCTTTCTCTACACTACCACAATATTATTATTTCTCTTTTCTTCCTGGTCTCATCCAAATATGGCCTATCCATTTCCTAAAATTCCTCATCTAACTCAACTTCGAACTCAGTTATATTTCTTTGGGTAACATAGTGCTTTTTTTTTTTAAAAGAAGCATTTTTATGTTTTAGATCTGAGATCTAGTCCCTTAAGTATCAGTACATTTTATACTTGTATACATGGAAATCTATAATCTTAATTTTGTTTTCCAATTCTCTGGCCTGGGGCTGCACCCTGAAAAATAAAGTGCAATTATTTTGCAATGCTCCTTTTTTGTTTCTTCATATGGCACACCTCTTTTCCTCCAGGATCTTTTTGTTTGTTTGTTTGTTTCTTTCTTTCTTTCTTTCTCTGAGAATTGTTTTTCCCTCCAACTCATCCTTTATATTCTCTACCTCATGTACAACAAAATAACACCAACAGCCCTCATAACAATTTAAGACTCTGTTGTTTATGTAAGTAAGACTCCTCCCTGCTTATCTTCAGCAGAGCTCAGTCTTTTGCTGGGAACCTCTCATTAATTGAACCTTGCTCTTAACCCCAGTGCTTTTGATGGCAAAACATCCTTTAAACTCATTTGAGTGTGATGGAGAGTTAACTTTTAAGTTCCTACATGTTGGTTGCCATTGCTTCCCATTAATCCAGTTAAAATTTCACAGTGCACCATGACTTTTTTTTGTCTGTCCCAGTTTTAAATTGCCTCACATATTATTATTGTGTATATTCTTTTTCTTACAAAAATATACATATTTGTCTATATCAGCATTGAAATTAGCTCTTTATTTCCACTGCTCTAACGTAAAGCGTCTCTGAGTTTGCATTCTCTGAATTTAAAATTGACCTTCAGCAATTATTCAAAAAACTATTTATTTAGATGAACTTAAATATATATTTACTTTCCATTCTCAAATGGTGAATCTTCAAAAGAACCTGCTATGTTACCTTTCAAGACTATATGTATCTAAAGAACTTTTAATGTTATCCTCCTCAGCTACCTAACAGCACTGTCATTGATTTGATTGCATATATTTGTTGAAATGGGATTCATTCTGGTCTTTTAATTGATATTTACATAAATTTTCAATTCAGTTTGATCTCTTATGATCACCTCTGTGGCAAAGAAAGGGATTATGCACTTTGTTGAAGTCTGTTCTGTAAAACCTCACAAGTTATTTACCAGTCCTAGCTCATTTAGAAAATTGCAAATTGTTCTAGGATATGTAGGCAGCAAAAATATATTAACATTTTATAGTTTTGTGTCATTAGAGGAAATAGAGCCTTTTGAAATATTATCTTGTTAATCAGTTGATCTTTCCTCTCAATAATTAGATCTTTCAATTTACTTCTAAAATTACTGGAAGTGGTATTTTCAAGGTACTATAAAGTAAAAAAATGACATTTAAAAATAATAGATTTTTTCTTATACTGAATTCAGTTCTCTCACTACTTTTGGTGACTAATTCATTGCTGCTATCATTTAAAACTTTGATCTTGTAATTTTGAATGATTTAGAATTGAGATAATTAGAAAGTACATGATAATGACTAATTAGAATACGAACAGCACTATGCCTGAAGCACAAATCATGAGTGAGAAATGTGTTGAATTTTTTTTAATGTTTGGAATTATATTTCTATTTGAGAAATGCAATTATTTTCAATAGCAATTTTGTTCATACAAAGAAGTTTTAAAACAGGATTACAGCTTGAGATCTCCAAATTTGTTCAGATATGTTAAAATCTCACTTATGTCCTTTTAATTTTGATATATACAAACTGTGAATTTGAAACTGAGATTTTTGCCTATTTATAAAAAAGAACATGTGGGATTACATTAAAATATGTATCTCATTTTTGAAATGTATTAGACAGCAAGCTACTTTATTATGGGCCAGTTGGTTGGCATTGGTAGGGCTATTCAGTGAGTATTCTGAAAGATATTTCACTAAATTAAAGTTCTGACTCTTTACTTACCTTCTCACCAAATGACTTTGGGCTAAGGTATTTACAGCAGTCTTAATACATATTTATATATAGAGATATTTTGGTAAAATTGTAATACTAAGGAATTTGGAAAGATTTTTGGGTGAATTGTTGAGTGTTAATGAGTATGTTTTGGGTGTTGCAGATTTGTTGTGATCATTGTTTTGCCACTAATTCCAACTTAAAGTTTTTTAATTAGGCAGATTTCTACTAGATCTTGTGGGCAAGAGCAAACTCATTGGAAGAGCTAACTGTAAATTGTTCAAGTACCTCAGTTATTTCTAATTTAGGATTGCTCAACCTTCTAACTTTCTCATAAAATATCTTTAGCTTTCTAACTCCAGTCAAGGTCATAAAATAAAACTCGAATTATCTGTTCTAGAAAAAAGAAAGTGAGACTCCAAACTCCAGATAATATGATATAAATAGACTAAAATAGACCATTTATAAAATCTCTATAGCACATTGCAATAATCCATGAGAACATTTACTAAAACCTATGTTAAAGAAAAGTGTGTGTAAAGACAATTTTCAAATAAGCTTTAATTATACTGAATGCGGTAGCTTTAGTTTGTCCAAATAGGAATCTCAAAATTAAGAGTATTTTTTGAATTGACCAGGTAACATTGGATTTTTATATACCATTTCACTTGGAAAAGTGACCACATTCCCTGAGTTGTGTGAACATGAAGAATTTTCATTAAACTAAAAACAATGAAACACAGAATATATACTAGAGAGAAAACTGAGAAAGAAATGATGGCATCACCACCTTCTTCAATTTCTTGCCAAATACTAACTGAAAGAATATTTTTAAAAAGATGCCAAATCAAAGAGATTTTCTGTGCTAAGATGCTAGATCAAAGAGATTGTCTATGATATAACCATGGTCAAGAGCTATAACAAGGCTTATTGGAGGTTACTATATTTTCTTGGACACGATTTTCTTGGATTTGCCCTCTGAGTTATCAGAAATTTAATGTATGCATACTTAATGTAAAATTTTGAAGGTATGGCATGTCAGAGAGAACCTATATTTAATATGCTGTCTAACCAGGCTCATTGTTGTAATGCACACAGGAAATCAGGTTGATAACTTGGCAGACAGGTTATCTCACATCCCAACACCAAGCTCTGAAATTTATAGACCAAAAATGTAGCAATACATCATAGCAGTGCTGAAAAACAAGGAGGGATCCACAGAGGAAATATAAATATCAACAGAGTCCCTAGATAAAATTAATGCTATTTACTGGAAAAATAAAAACTGTCTAAATTGATAAGAATCAATTTAAAATATCTGGATAGCATAATAACTATAGAAAAAAAATTGAAAATGTAATTCAAATTTTGTACCAAAACATATATTAGTACCCAAAGGTTATGTGGCTGAGTTTTCCAAAACTTTAAAGGAATAGAAAATTCCCCTCTTATATAATCTCTTCCATAAAAATAAGGGAAGCTGCTTTATTGTAGGACATGTGCAACTTCAGCTTTATGAGTCAAAACCCAGTCACTATCACTCTATATATACTTTCACCATCAATAAATAAGAATTCTCATTTCATACTTACCCACCAACACTTGGTGTTATCATATGTACTTATTTTTGTAAAAGATGAAAATGTCATATCCTATCATTTTAATTTATATTTTCCTAATTACCAGATTATCTGTTCATATGTTTATTAGTAATTACTTTTTATAAGCATGGCTAAATCTAAAATACAACAGTATATACACTATGGTTAGTGGAACATACATTATATTTGTTGAGTAGGTACAAATACATATATAGCAATGATAGTCACCAAATTCTGCATCATGACTATCTTCTGGGAGGGTTCAAGCTAGAGTGAGCTTTACCTAGAATTGAGGAGATGAGATTTCTGTTCACAGTTATTTAATCTCTTCTCCCCTTACATCCATGAAAAGAGTAAATTTAGCCATCCTATTGATTTTGGGCTGGGCAATGTGATTTGTTTTGGACAGTATAATATGGATGGAAATTAAAGTATATTAAACCTTAAGAGAAACCCCATATTTCCACTCACCTCTCTGGAGAAAGCTTCCATTTCTTCCATGAAAAGTAAACGTTCCAAGTAACTGCTGCCACTCAACCAAAGCCCAAGATTGGTACAGGTGGAATAGACCTAAACTTAACAGCAGCCTTTAGTAGAGCTGATGAAGCCATCTCTGAAATACATGAGCAAGAAATGCATTTTTGTATAATGGTCAATAGGGAAAAAATGACAAAGGAACTGAACAAATATATCACAGGAGACAACAAACAAATGAGCACCATAAGAAATATGCTGCTCAACTTTGCTAGGAAAATGCAGGAAAAAAATCAAGGAAATTGTAATTAAAATGTCGAGCAAACCAGCATTTTTCTCTTACCAGGTTGGTAAAATTGATAGCTTGATCAGATATAGTGTTAGTGTGGGTATGGAAATCGAGTACCATATGCCTTTGCTGAAAATAGTTAACATTAGGTTTTTTGGAACACAATTTGACAGTATCTCTTAAAAGAATGTGCAAACCTAAAGCCCCAGAATTTCCACTTCTAGGGATCTATCTTAGAAAAATATCATTCACATACATGGAGTCATGCAAAACTATATTTACTGTAGCAGTATTGGTGAGAACTTAAACATACCTTCCTGTTCCAGTGTTAAACAATATTGAAAATTGGCAAAATAACTTAGGTACTTGTTCTAGGAAGATAAGACTAAGAAGAAACCATAGTAGCTTACTTATCAATAATAACAGATTTCTTAACAAAACTTGCTTCCTCATCTCTCTCTGCCACCAATCCAAAGGTATACGATACATATGAATTCTGCCCAATCCCACCCAGTTCCTTACCGTATAAGACTTTCTTTAAAAATCACCCTGCCCAGGTCTTAAAACCCTGATCCCCCTTTCTGGGACATTCCTAAACTCTGTCAGCTTGACATTCTCTCTTACTACAGTCAATCTAATCAACTTACCATTGCTTGGTTACAGATTTTCTTGGTGGTCCTTTGAGAGTTGAAAGTCAAAGTTTGAAAGAGCAGTATCAAAAGGTCAGATTTCCTGGTTGAAATGATATATTGAATTCTTGTGAAAAGTAAATTAGTCAATTTGTTTAAGCCAAATAGGATAAGGGCACAGTGTGAGGCTTCAAAACATGTCAGATATAAACAATAATATGTAAATGTCCTAAATCTCTATCAACAGAAGAATAATTAAAGAACCTACAATTGATTCATACCGTGTACAGTTGAAAAGAAAGTTAATAGAAGAAAAGTGAATTGTGACACAGAACGTATCATGTGAGTATTTAAGTAAAAATACACTATAGGTATATATTTTATATTCAGTCAATATATGAAAATGTTCTCTAAGGATCTCATCAAACCCAAAACAGTGTTCATTTCTGGGGGAAAGGAATGGATGGAATTGAAGATTACTGAAAGGGATTGTATCTTTTTTTTTTCAAAAGAACGTATTTATGTATTAATTGAGTGATTTTTCTTACAAAGTACATGTTTTCATTGAATTTTTTGAACATTGTGGTGATGAGAAACAGTACATCTAACATGTAGAACCTTAAAATGTTCATAAAATGCCTACCTTTTTCATCTAAAACTTCCAAATAATTTACAAGTGGACATACAGAATACTTTCGAATACTTCTTTATTTGTAATTTTCAAATAGTCACTTCAGGAAAGAGACTCAGCAGCTGTTTTTACTGAAGCACTAAGCAAATTTGAGTCATGAAGTGAGGAGTAATTCCTTAACCAATGAAAATGTCAGGAAGCGTTTAGGTAGGCAAAATATCATTCTGCCTTGATGGTTAGATTGCGTGTTGCTTCATTTAATTTTTGGCAAATTGATCCGTTTTGCTTTCATGAATACATTTCTAGAAATCATAGGATATTTTGCACTGGCTCAGAAGGAAATATTTTCCTTAATAAAACCAAGCGGCATAATTTTTCTGGTCTTTATTCAGAACATGGAAGAAAGAAATTTTAGTCATTAAGCTTTAAAGATTAAAACAGAACTCTATCCTATTCAATGTTTATAAGTATCAATCAAATATAGTCCAACAAGATATTATGGATTCCAGCTATCCTCAAAGGCAGTTAATGTATTTCAATGCACTTTTGTTTTTAAAAATGATAATTTCTTGCTTTAGAGTTTATAGATCTCATTCAGAACTTTATTTGATTTTCTAATACAGGTAATACCATTGAAACACGTTGTAAAAGACAGATGGGTTTAAAGGAAAAATACTGATCAAGAAACATAAAGTACACTATTAAATCCTGTTAATCACTAACTCTAACATGTGATTAATAATTTTTCCTGCTTTACTGAGATCTAATATATATATTATATGTATAATATGTAACATAATATATACATTATATAAATGTATAATATTAACGTATATATTCAAAACTTCATTTTGAAATGAAGCACAATAAGTTCAGTTAACATCCCATAACCTCACTAGGGTTTTTTGGGTTTTTTTGTTTTTTGATGAAAACTGTTAAGATCTACTGTCTTAGCAACTTTCAAATATACAATACAGTATTGTTAACTATAGTCACCATGCTGTGCATTACATTTCCAAGACTTACTTATTTTATATCTAGAAATTTGTACATTTTGACCTACTACATGCATTTCTTCCACCTTCCACCCCCAACTCTGACAACAACCAATCTGTTTTCTATGAGTTCAGATTCTACATATAAGTGTGATCATACAGTACTTGTCTCTCTGTATGGCTTACTTCACTAGCATAATACCCTAGAGGTTCATCTATATTGTTACAAATGGCAGGATTTCCTTCTTTTCATAGATGAATAAAAGTCTATTATGTATCTATAGATATAGACACAGGTAGAGATATATCACAATTTTTAATCCATCTATCCATAGATGGACACTTAGGTTGTTTCCATATCTTGGCTATTGTGAATAATGCTGCAATGAACATGGGGGTGCAGATATCTCTTCAAGATGGTGATTTTATTTTCTTTAGATACGTACCCAGAAGTGGGGTTCCTGAATCATATGGTAGTTCTATTTTTAATTTTTCAGGAATCTCCATACTTTTTTCCACAGTGGCTGTACCAATTTACATTCCCACTAACAGTGCACAAAGGTTTGCATTTCTTCACATCCTCACCAACACTTGCCATCTCTTGTCTTTTTCATAATAACCATTGTGACAAGTGTGAGGTGATAGCTCATTGTGGTTTTAATTTGCATTTCCCTGATGATTAATAATGTTGAACACCTTTTCATGTACTTGTTCCCCATTTGTATGTCTTCTTTGGAAAAATGTCTATCCAGATTTTCTGCCTATATTTAAATCAGATATTTTTTGTTATTGAGTTGTGTGAGCTTTTTATATATTTTGGATGTTAATCCCTTATAAGATATATGATTTGCAAATGTTTTCTCCTTTTCTGTAGGTTTCCTTATCATTTTGTTAATGGTTTCCTATGCTGTACAAAAGTTTTCAGTTTGTTATAGTCCCACTTGTTTATTTTTGCTTTTGTTGCCTTTGCTTTTGGTGTCAAATCCAAAAATATCATTGAAAAAACCTATGCCATGGAGCTTTAAAAAAATTTTGTTTTCTAGGAGTTTTATGGTTTAGGTCTTATTTTCAGGTATTTAATCGATTTTGAGTTGATTTTTGTGCATGGTGTAAGATAGTGGTCTAGTTTCATTTGTTTGCATGTGGCTGTCCAATTTTCCAGACACCATTTATTGAAGAGACTATCTTTCCCCATTATATATTCTTGGCTCCTTTGTCATAAATTAACTCACCATACATACATGGGTTTATTTCTGGGCTCTCTATTCTGTTCCATTCGGCTATGTGTCTGTGTTTATGTCAATATCATACTGTTTTGATTACTGTAACATTGTAATATAGTTTGAAATCAGGAAGTTTGATGCCTTCAGCTTTGGTCTTCTTTCTCAAGATTGCTTTGACGAATTGAGGTCTTTTGTGGTTCTATACAAATTTTAGAATTATTTGTACTATTTCTGTGAAAAACACCATTGGGAGTTTGATAGGGATTGCATTGAATGTGTAGTTTGCTTTGGGTATTATGGAGATTAACAATATTAATGCTTCCAATCCATGAACACAGAATATGTTTTTGTTTATTTGTGCCTTCTTCAATTTTTGTCTTATAGTTTTAGTGTACAGATCTTTCACCTCCTTGGTTAAATTTATTCCTAGGTATTTTGACCTTTGTGATGCATTTATAAATGGGATTTATTTCTTAAATTTTTCTTTCTGGTATTTCATTATTAGTGTGTAAAAACACAACATATTTTTTAATATTGATTTTGTATCCTGCAATTTTACTGTAAAATTGCTATAATTCATTTATTAGTTCTAACAGTTTGGGGTGGAGTTTTTAGGGCTTTATATTTATCGTATAATGTCATCTCCAAATAGAGATAGTTTTATTTCTTCCTTTCCAATTGGATGCCTTTATTTCTTTTTCTTACGTAATTGTTCTGAATAGGATTTCCAGTGGTATATTTAATAAAATTGTCAAGAGTGGGCATCCTTGCCTTGTTTCTGATCTTAGAGGTAAAGCTTTCAGCTTTTCACCATTGAGTATGAAGTTAGCTATGGGCATGTCATATATAGTCTTTATAATATTGAGGTAACTTCTCTCTATACCCAGGTTGTTGAGAGTTTTTATCACAATCAGATGATGAATTTTGTCAAGAGCTTTTCCTGCATCATATGATTTTTATCCTTTATTTTGTTAATGTGCTGTATTTCATTGATCTGTGAATGTTGAACCTTCTTTGCACCCCTGCAATAAATCTCACTTGATGTGGTGTATTATCCTCTTAATCTATTGTTGAACTCAGTTTGTTTGTATTTTTTTAGGACTTTTGCATCTATGTTCATCAGGAATATTGGCTTGTATTTTTCTTTTCCTTTAGTGTTCTTATCTGGTTTTGGTCTCAGGATAATGCAGTCTTGTAAAGTGAGCTTAATAATGTTCCTTCCACTTCTGTTTTTTGGAAGAGTTTGAGAAAGTTTTGTATTAATTCTTTTTTTAAATAATTAGTTATTTATTTAAAATTTTTTATTGGAGTATACTTGATTTACAATGTTGTGTTAGTTTCAGGTGTACAGTGAAGTGAATCAGTTATGCATATATGTATATACACTCTTTTTTAGATTCTTTTCCTATATAAGTCATTACAGAGTATTGAGCAGAGTTCCCTGTGCTATACAGTAGGTCCTTATTAGTTATCTATTTTATATATGTGTGTATATGTCAATCCCAATCTGCCAGTTTATCCCTCACCCCTCTCCCCCCCGGTAACCATAAGTTTTTTACATCTGTGACTCTATTTCTGTTTTGTAAATAAGTTCATTTGTACCATTTTTTTTAGATTCCACGTATAAATGATATCATATGGTATTTATCTTTCTCTGTCTGACTTATTTCACTCAGTATGACAATATCAAGGTCCATCCATGTTTCTACAAATGACATTATTTCATTCTTTTTTATGGCTTAGTAATATTCCATTGTATATGTGTATCACATCTTCTTTATCCACTCCTATGTTGATGGACATTTAGGTTGCTTCCATGTCTTAGCAATTGGAAATAGTGCTGCAATGAACATTGGGGTGTATGTATCTTTTTGAATTATGGTTTTCTCTGGATATATGCCCAAGTGTGGGATTGTAGGATCATATGGTAGTTCTATTTTTAGATTTTTAAGGACCCTCCATATTGTTCTCCATAATGGTTGCACCAATTTACATTCCCACCAACAGTGTAGGTGAGTTCCATTTTATCCACATTCTTTCCAGCATTTATTGTTTGTAGACTTTTTGATGATGGCCATTCTGACCAGTGTGCGGTGATACCTCATTGTAGTTTTGATTTACATTTCTCTAATAATTAGTGACACTGAGCATCTTTTCATGTGTTTGTTGGCCATCTGTCTGTCTTCTTTGGAGAAAAGTCTATTTACGTCTGCCCATTTTTTGATTGGGTTGTTTGTTTTTTTGATATTGAGCTGCATGAGCTATTTGTATATTTTGGAAATTAATCCCTGTTGGTTGCTTCATTTGCAAATATTTTCTCACATTCTGTGGGTTGTCTTTTCATTTTGTTTATGGTTTCCTTTGCTGTGCAAAAGCTTTTAAGTTTAATCAGGTCCCATTTTTTAATTTTTGTTTTTATTTTCATTACTCTAGGAGGTAGATCAAAAAAGATCTTTCTGCGATTTAAGTCATCATTACAACATTAGAGTATTCTAAACTTACATGTATATTAATCTTTACCAGTGAAATTTATACTTTCATATATTTTTCTGTTACTAATTAGAATCCTTTTGTTGCAGCTTGAAGAAATCCCTTTAACATATCTTGTAAGGCCAGTCTAGTGGTGATGTACTCATTCAGCTTTTGCTTGCCTGGAAAACTCTTCATCTCTCCTTCAATTCTGAATGACAATTTTGCTGAGTAGAGTATTCCTGGATGTCAGTTTTGTTATTTTTCTTTCAGCTTTTTGAATATATTATGTCATTCCATTCAGGCCTGCAAAGCTTCTGCTGAAAAGTCTGCTGATAGTTATGGGTGATCCTTTTTTGTGTAACAATTTTTTTTTCTCTTAATTTAATTATAATGTCGTGGTATGGATCTCTTTGAGTTCTTATTTTGAATTCTCTGGGCTTCCTAGATCTGAATATCTGTTTCTTTTCATAGATTAGGGAAGTGCAGCCATGATTTATTCAGATAAGGTATTTTTCCTTTTCTATCTCGCCTTCTTCTGAGAGTACTATAATGCAAGTCCCTTAAGCTATTTTCACTCTTTTTATTCTTTTTGCTCCTCTTACTGGATGGATTTCACTATGCTGTCTTCAATTTGCTGATCTTTTCTTCTACTTATCTTGTTGCTGTTGAATCCCTCTATTGCATTTTCTTTAGTTAAGTTATTATATTCTTCAACTTTTTGATTTTTTTTGGTATTTTCATATATATTACTTTTTTGGGGCAATATTTTGCTCTTTTTTTTAATTTTTGAATTTTATTTTATTTATTTTTTTATACAGCAGGTTCTTATTAGTCATCAATTTTATACACATCAGTGTATACATGTCAATCCCAATCACCCAATTCATCACACCACCATCCCCAACTCCCGTGGCTTTCCCGCCTTGGTGTCCATATGTTTGTGCTCTATGTCTGTGTCTCAACTTCTGCCCTGCAAACCAGTTCATCTGTACCATTTTTCTAGGTTCCACATACATGCGTTAATATACAATATTTGTTTTTCCCTTTCTGACTTACTTCACTCTGTATGACAGTCTCTAGATCCATCCACGTCTCAACAAATGACCCAATTTCATTCCTTTTTCTGGCTGAGTAATATTCCATTGTATATATGTACCACATCTTCTTTATCCATTCGTCTGCTGATGGGCATTTAGGTTGCTTCCATGACCTGGCTATTGTAAATAGTGCTGCTATGAACATTGGGGTGCATGTGTCTTTTTGAATTATGGTTTTCTCTGGGTATACACCCAGTAATGGGATTGCTGGATCATATGGTAATTCTATTTTTAGTTTTTTAAGGAACCTCCATACTGTTCTCCATAGTGGCTGTATCAATTTACATTCCCACCAACAGTGCAAGAGGGTTCCCTTTTCTCCACACCCTCTCCAGCATTTGTTGTGTGTAGATTTTCTGATGATGCCCATTCTAACTGGTGTGAGATGATACCTCATTTCAGTTTTGATTTGCATTTCTCTAATAATTAGTGACATTGAGCAGCTTTTCATATGCTTCTTGGCCATCTGTATGTCGTCTTTGGAGAAATGTCTATTTAAGTCTTCTTGGATTGGGTTGTTTGTTTCTTTAATATTAAGCTGCATGAGCTGTTTATATATTTTGGAGATTAATCCTTTGTCTGTTGATACGTTTGCAAATATTTTCTTCTATTCTGAGGGTTCTCTTTTCATCTTGTTTATGGTTTCCTTTGCTGTGCAAAAGCTTTGAAGTTTCATTAGGTCCCATTTGTTTATTTTTGTTTTTATTTCCATTACTCTAGGAGGTGGACCAAAAAAGATCTTGCTGTGATTTATGGCAAAGAGTGTTCTTCCTATGTTTTCCTCTTAAGAGTTTTATAGTGTCCGGTCTTATATTTAGGTCTCGAATCCATTTTGAGTTTATTTTTGTGTATGCTATTAGGGAGTGTTCTAATTTCATTCTTTTACATGTAGCTATCCAGTTTTCCCAGCACCACTTATTGAAGAGACTGTCTTTTCTCCACTGTATATCCTTGCCTCCTTTGTCATAGATTAGTTGACCATAGGTGTGTGGGTTTATCTCTGGACTTTCTATCTTGTTCCATTGATCTATGTTTCTGTTTTTGTGCCAGTACCATATTGATTGATTACTTTGTGCCAGTACCATTGATTACTTTGTGCCAGTACCATTGATTACTTTGTGCCAGTACCATATTGATTGATTGATTGATTGTTTACTGTAGCTTTGTAGTATAGTCTGAAGTCAGGGAGTCTGATTCCTCCAGCTCCGTTTGTTTCCCTCAAGGCTGCTTTGGCTATTCGGGGTCTTTTGTGTCTCCATACAAATTTTAAGATTTTTTGTTCTAGTTCCGTAAAAAATGCCATTGGTAATTTGATAGGGATTGCATTGAATCTGTAGATTGCTTTGGGTAGTACAGTCATTTTCACAATGTTGATTCTTCCAATCCAAGAACATGGTATATCTCTCCACCTGTTGGTATCATCTTTAATTTCTTTCATTAGTGTCTTACAGTTTTCTGTATACAGGTCTTTTGTCTCCCTAGGTAGGTTTATTCCTAGGTATTTTATTCTTTTTGTTGCAATGGTAAACGGGAGTGTTTCCTTAATTTCTTTTTGAGATTTTTCATCATTAGTGTATAGGAATACAAGAGATTTCTGTGCATTAATTTTCTATCCTGCAACGTTACCAAATTCATTGATTAGCTCTAGTTTTCTGGTGGCATTTTTAGGATTCTCTATGTATAGTATCATGTCATCTGCAAACAGTGACAGTTTTACTTCTTCTTTTCCAGTTTGTATTCCTTTTATTTCTTTTTCTTCTCTGATTGCCATGGCTAGGACTTCCAAAACTATGTTGAATAATAGTGGTGAGAGTGGACATCCTTTTCTTGTTCCTGATCTTAGAGGAAATGGTTTCAGTTTTTCACCATTGAGAATGATGTTTGCTGTGGGTTTGTCGTATATGGCCTTTATTATGTTGAGGTAGATTCCCTCTATGCCCACTTTCTGGAGAGTTTTTATCATAAATGGGTGTTGAATTTTGTCAAAAGCGTTTTCCACATCTATTGAGATCATCATATGGTTTTTATTCTTCAATTTGTTAATATGGTGTATCACATTGATTGATTTGCGTATGTTGAAGAATCCTTGCACCCGTGGGGTAAATCCCACTTGATCATGGTGTATGATCCTTTTCATGTGTTGTTGGATTCTGTTTGCTAGTATTTTGTTGAGGATTTTTGCATCTATATTCATCAGTGATATTGGTCTGTACTTTTCTTTTTTTGTCATATCTTTGTCTGGTTTTGGTATCAGGGTGATGGTGGCCTCCTAGAATGAGTTTGGGAGTGTTCCTTCCTCTGCAATTTTTTGGAAGAGTTTGAGAAGGATGGGTGTTAGCTCTTCCCTAAATGTTTGATAGAATTCACCTGTGAAGCCATCTGGCCCTGGACTTTTGTTTGTTGGAAGATTTTTAATTAGAGTTTCAATTCCATTACGTGTGATATATCTGTTTATATTTTCTAATTCTTCCTGGTTCAGTCTTGGAAAATTGGACCTTTCCCACAATTTGTCCATTTCTTCATGGTTGTCCATTTTATTGGCATATAGTTGTTTGTAGTAGTCTCTTATAATCCTTTGTATTTCTGCGGTGTCAGTTGTGATTTCTCCTTTTTCATTTCTAATTTTATTGATTTACCTCCTCTCCCTTTTTTTCTTGATGAGTCTGGTTAAAGGTTTATCAATTTTGTTTATCTTCTCAAAGAACCAACTTTTAGTTTTATTGATCTTTGCTATTGTTTTCGTTGTTTCTAGTTCATTTATTTCTGCTCTGATCTTTATGATTTCTTTCCTTCTACTGACTTTGGGTTTTCTTTGTTCTTCTTTTTCTAGATGCTTTAGGTGCAAAGTTAGATTGTTTATTTGAGATTTTTCTTGTTTCTTGAGGTGAGATTGAATTGCCATAAAGTTCCCTCTTACAGCTGCTTTTGCTGCATCCCATAGGTTTTTGGTCAATGTGTTTTCATTGTCATTTGTTTCTATATATTTTTTGTTTCTTCTTTGATTTCTTCACTGATCTCTTGGTTATTTAGTTGTGCAGTGTTTAGCCTCCATGTATGTGTTTTTTACAGTTTTTTTCCTGTAATTGATTTCTAATCTAATAGCGTTGTGGTCAGAAAAAATATTTGATATGATTTCAGTTTTCTTAAATTTTCTGAGGCTTGATTTGTGACCCAAGGTATGATCTATCCTGGAGAATGTTTGTGTGCACTTGAGGAGAAAGTGTATTCTGCCACTTCCGGGTGGAATGTTCTATAAATATCAATTAAATCTATCTGGTCTATTGTGTCATTTAAAGGTTGTGTTTCCTTATTTATTTTCTGTTTGGATGATCTGTCCATTGGTGTAAGTGGGGTGTTAAAGTCCCCTACTATTACTGTGTTCCTGTCAATTTCCCCTTTTATGGTTGTTAGCATTTGCCTTATGTATTGAGGTGCTTCTATGTTGGGTGCATAAATATTTATAATTGTTATATCTTCTTCTTGGATTGATCCTTTGATCATTATATAGTGTCCTTCCTTATCTCTTGTAAAAGTCTTTATTTTAAAGTCTATTTTATCTGATACGAGTATTGCTACTCCAGCTTTCTTTTTTTTTTTTTTACAGCTTTCTTTTGATTTCCATTTTCATGGAGTATCTTTTTCCATCCCTTCACTTTGAGTCTTTATGTGTCCCTAGGTCTGACGTGGGTCTCTTGTAGACAACATATATACGGGTCTTGTTTTTGTATCCATCCAACCAGTCTGTGTCTTTTGGTTGGAGCATTTAATCTATCTACATTCAAGGTGATTATCAATATGTATGTTCCTATTACCATTTTCTTAATTGTTTCGGGTTTGTTTTTGTGGGTCTTTTTCTTCTCTTGTGTTTCCTCCCTAGAGTAGTTCCTTTAGCATTTTTTGTAAAGCTCGTTTGATGGTGCTGAATTCTGTTAGCTTTTGCTTGTTTGTAAAGCTTTTGCTTTCAATGTTGAATCCAAATGAGATCCTTGCTGGGTAGAGTAATCTTGGTTGTAAGTTTTTCTCTTTCATCATTTTATGTATATCCTGCCTTCCCTTTTGGCCTGCAGAGTTTCTGCTGAAAAATCAGCTGATAACCTTATGGGGATTACTTTATATGTTATTTTTTGTTATTTTTTGCTTTTCCCTTGCTTTTTTTTTTTTGGCTACATCGGGTCTTAGTTGCGGCATGTGGTATATTCTTTGAGGCATGCGTGATCTTTCATTGTGGTGTGTGGTATTCTCTCTAGTTGCAGAATGTGGGTTTTTTCTCTCTGTGGCATGCAGGCTGCAGGGTGCATGGGCTGTATAGTTGTGCCACTCAGGTTCCAGAGTGCATGGGCTCTGTGGTGTGCAGCAGATGGGCTCTCTAGTTGAGGTGCATGAGCTCAGTAGTTGTGGTGCGCGGGCCCAGTTACCCCATGGCCTGTGGGATTCTAGTTCCCTGACCAGGAATCAAACCCGCGTCCCCCACATTGTAAGGCAGATTCTTTGCCACTAGGGAAGTCCCCTCCTTTGCTGCTTTTAATATTTTTTCTTTGAATTTAATTTTTGTTAGTTTGATTAATATGTGTCTTGGTGTGTTTCTCCTAGGGTTTATCCTGTATGGGACTCTCTGTGCTTCCTGGACTTGGATGACTATTTCCTTTCCCATATTATGGAAGTTTTCCACTATAATCCCTTCAAATATTTTCTCAGACCCTTTCTTTTTCTCTTCTTCTTCTGGGACCCCTATAATTCGAATGTTGGTGTGTTCAGTGTTGTCCCAGTGGTCTCTGAGATTGTCTCCAATTCTTTTTATTGTTTTTTCTTTTTTCTGCTCCTCAGCATTTTCCACCATTCTGTCTTCCAGCTCACTTATTCTTTCTTCTGCCTCAGTTATTCTGTTATTGATTCTTTCTAGTGTATTTTTCATTTCAGTTATTGTGTTGTTCATCTCTCTTTGTTTGTTCTTTTGTTCTTCTAGATCTTTATTAAACATTTCTTGTATTTTCTCGATCCATGCCTCCTTTCTATTTCCGAGTTTCTGGGTCATCTTTACTGTCATTACTCCAGAATCTTTTTCAGGTAAGTTGCGTATTCCCTCTTCATTTATTTCGTTGTGTAGGTTTTTACCTTGCTCCTTCATCTGTGACATATCTTTTTGTCATCTAATTTTTTTTTTTTTTGGATGGGTGGGACTGTGTTTTTGTCTTACTGGTTGTTTGGCCTGAGGCTTCCAGCACTGGAGTTTGTTGGCTGTGGGTAGAGCTGGATCTTGGTGCCAAGTTGAGGACCACCAGGAAACCTCACTCTGATGAATATTCCCTGGGTCTCAGGTTCTCTCTTTGCTCAGTGGTTTGGACTCAGAGCTCCCCCTGCAGGAGCACAGGTCCACCACCCTGCTTGTGAACCCAGATCCTGCAAGCTACGCGGGCAGCAAAAGAAAAAAAAGAAAGAAAGAAGAAAAGGAGCAGAACAAGAACAAAGAGTAAAAAATATAAGATTAGAAAACTAACAGATATGTTAGAAAGAATTAAAAAAAAAATAAAATATATATATATATATATATATATATATATATATATATATATATATATATATATGTATAGATGAAACAACAACCGGAATGTAAAACAGAACCACAATAGTGAAAAAGAGGAGGGGAAAAAAAAGCCGGAAAAGGCCTTGGCTGTGGGGGGCGGGGCTTAGAGCAGGGTTTAGGTGGTGGGCAGGGCCTATGCTTAGCACCCACAGGACCGGAAAAGGCCCTGGCGGGGTGGGAGGTGGGGCTTAGACTCAACACAACAGGAGGTACCCAGGAGTGCCTCTGTCCTTGAAGGGCTGAGGACCAGGTCTGGGACCCCAGTAGTCTCACTGGGCTTGAGTGGGTGGGGGAAGTGCTAGGCCCATTCCCCTCAATCCCCCAATCCCGTAGGGTCCCTCCCCGTTGGCCTCTCTTCATATCCCCCATGCCCCTAGGACCCAGGCAACGAGAGGGGGCCCCAGAAGGCAGGAGACCAGACCCAGAAGCCCAACAGGGTTCCCGGGGCCATGTGGGTGGAGGAAATGCCTGCTGCACCTCCCCTGATCCTCTGGTCCTGGAGGGTCCCCCCCCCGCACCATCTGCCTCTCCTGCTCTCCCCCCTCCTCTGTTCCTCCCATGCCCCTAGGATCCACAAGGCTGGAGGGGGCCCCAGAGAATGGAGGACCAGGCCTGGGAGCCCAGCAGGCTTCCCGGGGCCCGAGTGGGTGGGGGAAACACCCTCTGTGCCTCACCTGATCCTCCAATCCTGGAGGGCCCCTCCCCATCCAACTCTCATCTTCTCTCCCTGCCTGCCTCCTACACTCCTAGGACCAGTGACACCTGGAGGGGGCCTCGGAGGGTGCGGTACCTGGCCTGGGAGCCCAGCAGGCTTCCTGAGACCCAAGTGGGTGGGGGAAGTGCCTGTTGCACCTCCCCTCAGCCTCCGGTCCTGGAAGGCTCCTCCTGCCCACCTCTCCTCTTTTCCCCCCCTCCCTCCTACACCCCTAGGACCAATGCAGCCAGGAGGGGGCCTCGGAGAGTGGAGGACTCACCCGGGAGACCAGCAGGCTTCCCGGGACCCAGTTGGGCAGGGGAAACTCTAGGCATGCTCCCCCTGATCCTCCAAGACCCCAAGGGTCTCTCCAGGCGTGGGAACCCCTCCCCCCTCCCAGCCACCTCTCAGGGGCTCCGGTCCTGTCTGGCCTTCACTTCTCCTCTCTGCTCACTCCCCACCACATCCTACCCAGTTGCCCGGGGGCTCCTCCTGTCTCCTTGGGTGTCAAGGTCCCCTACCAGCATCTGGCAGGTGCCCTAGTTGCAGGGAGATACAAACTCCACATCCTCCTACGCTTCCATCTTGACTCCTGTTCCTACTTTCATATATTTTCTCTTTGCTGAAAGTCTCATTTTGTTCATGCGTTATTATCCTGACCTTGGTGCATAACTTTATGAACATTTTGCATTCTTGATGAGGAAAATAACTTATCTCTGTTTCATTAATGTTTGTTTCTGGTGTTCTATCGTTATTTTCTTTGGAACGTATTTCTCTGTTTCTTTGGATTCTTTGACTCTCTGTGTTGGTTTCTATACATTAGATAAAATAGTCACCTCTCTGAGTCTTGATAGCATGATCTTGTGTAGGAGATGAAACTTATCATTCAGCCCTGTCTTACCTCTTCATTGTCTCTCAAATCTTTGTGGGTTTCCAAGTCACCTTCTTTGTTTTTAGTGACTCCCAGTAGTTGAGGATTAGCCAAGATCTATTTTGATGTGGATATTTTCTCATTGGCCTGATTCACATTTGCTCATATAGTTTCTGGATGTCTTTCAGAGGGAACTTCTCTATTTGTAGCTGTAGAATTGGTATGTCTGTGGGAGGAGGTAAGTTCAGGAGCCTCCTATGTCACCATCTTGGATTAGAACTCTTTGTGATTAATAATTTTGTTTCTGTGCATTTCAGTTTCCTCATCATTATATGAACTTTGGCCTTCCTTCTCCTTTTCTCTTCGACAGACATGTAATGAAGTTTATGGTATACTAGATTCTAGGTGCTAGGTTCTGGGAATTCGAAAACAGAGGTACATTTCTCTACTCTCTGATTCTTATCTCTGTGACAGCTCTTTTAATTGATCATGTTAAAATACCCCGAATAATGATTTTCAAAGAAGTATGATCAAGATACTGTGGGTGACCAGAGAAAGGAAAGGTCTGGCACAGTCAGGGAAGTTTTCAACAGGAATGTGCAATTCACCTGGTTATGAAGGGTGGGTAGTATACCAGGCATAACAATTTGAAAGAAAATGTTCCAGCATATGCACAAAAGCATAAGGTTGAGATAGGTGATGACGGGCATTTGCTGAGACCAAAATATGGACTGAATGAGGATTGAGGCAGTGGCTGAAGATGAAATTCAATAGGTAGATTAGAGTTAGAACTATTAGAATATGAAGGATCTTATGCACTATACTAGTAGTTTGAACGTATCTTGGAGATAACTGAGTCAGTAGAAATCCGATGGGAAAGTCATGTGATGATTTTTTTTCCTCTTAAGGAATATTGTATGGATGAATGCAAATGAGACCAAATACAGACAGATTTCAAAAAACTAGAAGGTATGACATGGGCCTATGGAACACAGGGTTAATCATATGCCTGAAATCTGAATACAAAAGTAATGTTATATGTGGCTTTCAGACATTTTGGAAATACAAAAAAACAAACAAAAAAAAGAACCACAAGAAAGGAAAAAAAAAACTATCCTAATCTCACAACATAGATATTGGTGATTCAGATTTCAATATATATTTTTCGATAGTTTTCAATATATACATATACATTTCATTTATTTATTTATTTGTGTATTTAAATTTTGGGTGTGTTGGGTTTTTATTGCTGTGCACGGGCTTTATCTAGTTGTGGAGAGCTGGGGCTACTCTTCATTGAGGAGCGCGGGCTTCTCATTGCGGTGGCTTCTCTTTGTTTTGGAGCACAGGCTCTAGGTGTGCGGCCTTCAATCGTTGTGGCACTCAGTCTCCGTAGTTGTGGCTCACGGGCTGTAGAGTGCAGGCTCAGTAGTTGTGGTGCACAGGTTAGTTGCTCTGCGGCACGTGGGGTCTTCCTGGACCAGGGCTCGAACTTGTGTCCCCTGAATTGGCAGGCAGATTCTTTACCGCTGCACCACAAGGGAAGTCCCTATACATGTACATTTTAAAACAAAAATCATGACACCAATGTGGAATATTCTATAGATGAACGTTTTTTTCTTAGCCATCAAACATTAGGTGGACATTGTTTACATAATGTACCATCAGTTACTCTCATTATTGGAAACAGGGATTTCAACCATTTCAAAAGCATTGTGATTAATTTGCTTGTGCCTCCATATTTGTGCTGTTGTCTGAAAAGGCTACTAGATGTAGAATTTCTAGCAAAAGATAATAAATATACATTTAAGGTTTTTTAAAATATCTATTCAAAATTCCCTCTCAGAAAGCAATTTGTATTCCTACCAGCAGCCTCTTTTCCCTGCAGCCTTTAAAACAATGAATATTTTTATTTTTTCCTGACAAAAGGCAAATATGATATCTCACTGTTTAATTTGCATTCCTTTGATTACTTATGAGGTTATGTCCTTTCATGTTTATTGTAACTTGCTTCTTCTGTCAGTTTTTTTATTGGGGTGTTTGTAGTTTTATGTTTGATTTTAAAAGGCTCCAGGACCTTTCTGTTTAGGCAAAATACAAGATAACAATTAGATTTATTCAGCCATAGAGAAGCTGTAGAGGCAGATGAAAAACTCAAAATTTGTGAAAAACAAAAAAACAGCAAGGTTTCAGGTAATGAGAAATATGTGCCGATATTTGACGGAAAAGTCAGAGCTATGCAAACTTACAGAGGGGAAGCAATGATGAAGGTAAGGCATGAGCGCCTGGCTATTTTCCAGGTTCCAGATGAATGAAGCAATGGAATTGAGAGCCTTTGTCCGTGTGAATGCAAAGAAATCCCCTTGGGTTTGAGAGAAGGCTACACTCAGGTGCAGACGACAGCTAGTTAGCAATGTTAGTTTTCTCTTAAAGTGTATTATGAGAGTAAAAGAATATGCCAAATTACAATAACCTTGAAAACTAGCAATAGGTAAGAGCTATTAAACTATTAAACTTCAGAAGAGTTAAGGAAAGGTAATCAAGGAAAAATTGTACAAGATTAACATATATTCAGCCTATCAGTCCCTTAAAATGCAGGTATGTACCTTTGTTCCACAGAAAGTGAGTCAGCCTATCCTGAAATTTGTATGAACAAATTTCCTGACATTGTCAGAAAAATATGGTAAAATGTGCTCACTTCAGTAACCACTATCACCATCTAGATTTAGAAAATTTTCATCGCACCAAAAGCTCCCTCATTCCTCTTTGTTTTCTCTCACTATAAGTGAGTTACATTTTTCTAAAAATTTATATAAACGGAATCATAAAGGATGTACTCTTTTGTATCTAGCTACCTTTGTTCCATGTAATGCTTTTGAGATTCTTCCATATATATTAGTATATACAATAGTAGTATGCCACAGTAGTATTCAATGTGGAATGTTATTCCATGTGGATATACTATAAATCATTTATACATTAATCTGTTGATGGGCATTTGGGTTGTTTGCAATTTGGAGCTATTATGAATGAAGTTGCTATGCACAAGTTGCTATCCACAAATCTATGTGTGGATAAATGCTTTTATTTCTCTTGGGTATTTGCCTAGGAGTGGAATGGCTAGGTCCTATGTTAGATATAGGTTTCACTTTGCAAAAAAGATTAAGAGGTACAAACTACTATGTATAAAATAAATAAGCTACAAGGATATATTGTGCGATATAGGGAATATAACCAATATTTTATAACTATAAATGGAATATAACCTTTAAAAATTTACTATATTGTAAATCTGAAACATATAATATTGTACATCAACTACACATCAATTTTTTTTAAAGTGCTATTTTTAAAAATGCTAGTTTACAAAGTGGCTGTACTATATTCCATTCAGATCAGAAATGCATGATTGTTTCAATTCCTCCAGATCCTGGCCAACACTCTGTATGGTTAGTCTTTTTAATTCTAGCCATTTTAATATATGTATAATAGTATCTCATTGTGGCTTTAATTCACATTTCCCTAATGATTAATGGTGTCAAAAATGCGTGCATGTGTGAGATGGCCTTTCCTACATCTTCTTTGTCAAGTATTTTCTAAACCATTTGCCCACATCTTTCTTTTTTTATAATTCAACTGTAAAAGTTCTTTATAAGCTCTAGAAGCAAGTTGTTTGTTTTTTCTTTGCCAGATATACACATTGCAAATATTTTCTCGCAGTTTGTGGCTTTTTTTCCATTTTTGTGGTGGTATGTCTCAAATAGAAGAATTTATTTTTGACAACATCAATTTTATCGATCTTCTTCTTTTATATTTTTTGCTTTCCTGTCCAATCTAAGAAACCTTTGCCTACCACAAGATCAAAAAATAACCTATACTTAAGCATAAAAGCTAAAAGGAAGGGGATAAAGGGAACAAAGAGAATGTGACAGAGTATCTGGCTTTGCTGGAATTTTCCATATTTAGTGATTAAAAAACAAAACCAAATATCTTAGGGGCTAATAAATATATGTGGCAATATAGGGATCATTAGTATTGCATAGCAGATATAGAGGGAAAAATTGAGTCTTTTTGACTCAATTGAGTATATTTGTTGAGTATATTTTTATTTGAGAAAACACAAAGTAGTTTTAGAAAGCACTTCAACTTTTAAAATAAAATTCAAGAAATCTTGTGTTGTAAAACCAAGTGAGAAATGACAAAAATAGAGGAGATTTTTGATAAATGGATGAGATAGAGAAAATAAATTAAAACTTAAATTTAAAGAAATAAGGATCTCTGCAAGTAATACAATCAGTAGTGTAGGAGTAAAATTTGAGTAGCTTGCCCAACATTCAGAAGAAAGAGACTAAGATATTAAGAAAAAGAAAAGATGAACATTATGGAAAAAGAATACATATGTAAATTATAATATGTAATGTATAAGTAATGTACTTAAAATTATATATATATATATATAAAACATATATATGACAACAGGATAGAAGTGTGTGTGTGTGTGTATATATATATATATTTGACAATAGAGTTGAAGTAATAATTGAGGATCTGGAATAGGACAGCTTACCTCAGCTGAAAAATAATTTGAATCTATAGGTTTCTTAGTTAAGATACAACAATACCTAGAGAGCCTGGTGAAGTTTTTGAAATACATGAATTAAGAGAAATTCTAAGGACATTCAGGCAGGAAAAAATAAAGTTTACATACAAAGGAATAATGTCAGCTTGACCTCACATTCTTTCTGTATCACTAACTTCAAAAGACATTGAAATATCAAAAGAATTTTGAGGGGAAATATTACCACCCAGAACTCTATAACTCTGTTATGCTTGAAGGAAGAAGAAGAGAATTCTCAAATACACGTGGGTCAACAGTGTAGTTTTCACACTCTTACGAGGGGAGAAAAGCTTTCACAGACATAGTCCTGTTTGAAATATGCAGCTGTTTGAAAGCCGCATCAAAGTATAGAAGCTAATATGGTAGTCATGATAAGAAAATTCTTATGGTCAACATGAAGTCAGTTAAACGTCGAGTTAAGATAATTAATGGTTAAACAGACTGAACACAAATGTCACAATAATTTTTGGACAAAGAGATACATGATTTAAAAATAAAGTAAATCTGAAGTAAAAATATGACATTATAGTAAAAATGGAAAATAATTATGGGTCAAAGGTAAATAAATGTGTGCTAAATCCTTCTTTGAAAAGAATTATAGTAAAAATGGAAAATAATTATGGGTCAAAGGTAAATAAATGTGTGCTAAATCCTTCTTTGAAAAGAATCAGTATGTAGCATATCGGTTTAACTGTGATAATAAGAGAAGTGTAGGCTCGTTTTTTATTTCAAAATGCTAAAGTAATCTCCAGTAGAATTACAAAGAGTTGTTTTTATAGCTATCAAATAAGTAAAGAAAGAAAACAGAAAAAAATCATATCCTACATATCTAAAGAGAAAAAATAATAAAAATACTTAAACTCTTAAAACAATATTACAAGATTAAGTATATAAATTTGATAATGAAAATATACTGTAATGAAAGAAAAGATTCTCTTTTTTGTCAGCAAATAAAATTCAAACTCATTCTGATGCAGGTTCCTGGGATTTGCGGTTATTTGCATTTACCAAAATTTAAGGATTTTTTGCTACATACACAAAGTAGAGGATTTAACAAGAAGCTCACAACTCAGTGTTCAAATGTCTTTTGTCACTGGATGTTTACAATAGGCAAGTTAAAATACTTCTCTTGTGTTGTGGTTTATTTGTGATGTAAAAATAGTAATAGGATCTACCTCACAAGATATTCTAAAGGGCTTGGAATATTGTATGTTTTTAGAAAGTGCTACATTAATATTGCTATGTAAAGAAATTTAGGAGGAGAAAAACTTGAAAATGGGAAGTGTACTCTCAGGTGTGAAAACATCAGAACTGTGCTTGAGCTGAAGCTGGCTGTATGTGCAATTTTTGATGGCAGGTGAAGACACTTGGTACTAGGTTTTACAGCTCCAGATGCCCACTTAGGAGGCATCAAAGTCTCTGATAAGATTTTCTCAAGCCTATTGGATGGATATACACTTGAAATATTGTCAAAATTCAAGGGGCTAGAAAGGGAAGATTTGGAATCAGAAGGCTTCATTTAGCGTCATTAAATCTTGATTATACCCCCATACTGTTAGTCTGTTCCACTGAAGGACTTTTAGAGTAGAAGCAGTCAATTTTCAAGAATAAAAACGTAGATGTTCAATTGGTGAGAAATCTCAATTTTTTCTAAAGGAGAACATAGAATGACTATTTATTGCATCTGGACAAACAAATAATTATGTTCTCTTTAAGGAAATACAAAGATGTGCTGCATGATGTCTTGGATGCTAAAATGCTCTATTTGCCAGTGTAACAGGCATCCTGCATCTGAATGGGTAGGTGGGGAGAGAAATGAAAGTGACAAGCGGAGCGAGCAAGGTCAAGCAGCCCATTTAGCTTCCACTCTGATTATGGATTGAACACACCCTCTCGGGGAAATGGATTCCACATTTGAAAGTAGTATAGTGCAAAGATGAAAAAGAGAAAGTAATAAGCAGGTTATATTCATGATATAACTTTGTGCTGACATTTCTCTAATTGAGAAAAAGAAAGGGGATAATATTTAACATATATAAACAGTCATGCCAGAGAAGTTTGAGTGAGAGTCAACAGAAGAAAATGCAAAGTCAGAAGTTTGATACCCAAAAGTCATATGATTTATTGAAGTTCAAGATAGAGCAGTAAACATACTCATGTTGATAGGAAAGGGAAACCAGGTAAATTTGGAAAAGAAAAGAAAAGCATGCTGAGCTTTTTAAAGTAGAGTATTACCACTAGTTCAGACACAGAGAAGTATTAATTGTCTTGAATATTAGTGGTGGGTGTTGAGTATCACCCCATGCAGAGTCCTGCAGACTCTTCCTTCTAGAACGGCAAGGCAAACTCAAGCAAGCTTTAGCTAACATGCTTGACACTGCAGGTACAGGGTTATGTGCCTGACACTGCAGGTACAGCGTTAGGCAGATTTAATACAAGCTTCTGTCGCAGTTGATTAACTTTCATGTTTCAACATTTAAAAAGAAGATGACAATGGCTAAAGGGTACGTTCATAATTCTTTCTTCTCTTGTTAATTCTATGGTGAAGAAAGTATTCCACCAAAGAGAAAGTTTAGAATGCAAAGAAGCACAACATTTGAGAGAGGTCTTGAGAAAGCAGAAGATAAAAGGAGGGAGGAAGTGGACACAATTTGTATATTGATGGCAGTTAGAAAAGAATGTTGTGAAGAAGTTGAACTTTAAAACCTATCTAAGAGGAGGAAGGAAATCAAACTAAGACCAGCAGATGGTATATGGCTTCTTAAACCCTTCCTAAAGTTTGGGTTTAAAGAAAATGTATGAGCTTGAGAAAAAGATTGCAGGGACTGTGTGGGAGAGGGGATAAAACAATTCAACCTCTGAACATGGTAGAGTATATGACTTTGGGCCTATTTACTTTAACAGAATAGAAGAATAAACTACATTACAAAGAAAATATTTAGGGGGCAAAAGAAGGATATGCTAATTAGAATTTGAGAATAAACACTCTGAGTAGCATATACATGCAATAAAATGCCTAGAGACAAACTTTCCAGAAATAAATTAATTAAATAACTAGTAAAACAGAATGGGAGGATAAAAAAAGTGAAGAGAAACAAACTTTTGTCATCCACTTTTTAGGTTTAAGTAATTGATATTCAATTTCTGTAGAAACTTTGTTGGATTGGCTCATGGGAGTTGGATTGTAAATATGTATAATATGTAAATAACTTTAATACACTTGAAGGATTTAAAAAGAGGGATGATAGATATGAAAGTGCTCTACAGTGAATATCATTATAGACACTGGGAATGTTGAAAGGAATACCCAAAGAACATTTCCAATTCTTGTCTCATTTCTGCTTATATGTATTTAATTTCTGGCATAGGGTCACATATAAAATTATAAGCCCTTCCTTATTGAATTTATTTTCTTTCAACATCTTCTTTCAAGGCATTGCCTCTCAGGATTTCTGTATAGTGGAGATTCATTTGGCTGCTTTTCTGGTTATGTTTATTGTTTTTGTCATCCATTTTAGGCCCAGTGATTCCAAAAGGCAGGAAGCATAGCTATTTACATTCCCTAGCCCGGAAAACATAAATATTATTATGATAATGATAGTCAGAGATTAATTCACTAGGCAATATTTTAAACAATTCCATTTTGGAAAATAAATTCAATTTAAATTTCTTATATACAGCTTATATCTTCTAATAAAATTTATGGTAAAACTGGGTAAGTCTTTAATATATAGTCAACTCTCAGTTACTCAGCAAACCCTATTTGCAAATACTGAATGTTCTTCCAAAAACATCACTTTCAACATATTTCAAGGACCTTCAATGGTTCCTAGTCACATACTAAATATGAATTCAGCATTTACAGCTTTGGAAACTCCCACTCAATATCACCATAGTATAACCATAGAACTCTCTTTTGGTTTTGCTTTGATTAAATTTTGCCAGAACTACTCATCACAATTTTTTCAGTCAGTCATTTTCTTCTTCATTTTTGCATACTAATGTTTAATATCATGTTTTTACTTTTTCTTTTTTCAATTTATTTATTCATTTATGGCTGCATTGGGTCTTCGTTGCTGTGCTCGGGCTTTTCTCTAGTTGCGGCGAGCGGGGGCTGCTCTTCCCTGGGGGCACCAGGGAAGTCCATCATGTCTTTACTTTGTGAAGAACACATTTCCTGTAATAGCACCTTAGTGCAAAATTTCTTTGTGTCAGTGATAATTCAGTTTTTCGACAGAATAAGCATCAATTTAAAATATTTATATTTTGGAATAATTTACATGATAATAATAATAATTATCAAGGTGATTTTAAGTGTACATCAATAACTAAAGTTCAAAGGAAGAATGAGAGAACAGGGAATATTCTGAAATCGAACCTAAGAATGATAAACAAATCATCAGGTTTTGTTCATTGTGCTTCCTATGACTCTTTTTTCCTTATTTTTCTGCATATCCCAGTATCTCAGTGTCTCAGTTCAGAACATCATCATATCTTGCCTGGATTTACAAGGCAAGGGTTAATAAGAACTTCTTGCTATCTAATTTTCCAATTTTATTGTTGTCTTTTCTGCAACATAATTTCTAGTTTTTTCAAGTGAAACAGTGGTTCTGAAATGTAATCTAGTTCTGTTATCCCCCTACTTTAAAAGCTCGTTAATGATTCCAGACTATCTTCAAGATAAATTCTGATTTGTCACTAGTGCACCCAAAGCCCTTCACTATCTGGTCCCCTGACAGTCACTGCTCTATTTGTTCTGTGAACACCATGTCCTAATTAATCTATTGGCAAGTGGCTGAGTAAACCATGTTTTCTATCGTCTGTTGTATTTGGCAGGGATGTTAATTAGGACAAGAAAATGTGTAATTCTGATAAGCTCTAGTCTGTTTTTTACTTCTTTTGTGACTTCAAAATAACTTAGAGAAGGCATGGTGGTAAATTGTTAGCATATGAGATAGCACTTTAAAAATTTTTTATGAAATTAATTAATTAACGTGACCTTACCCAGTCTAGTTGTTTGTATAGGCAGAATTTTAATTTTGAACCTGAGCACTTTCTAGTGTCATTAGGTTTACTCTTCATTTTCTTATTTTAAGTAGGTGTGGTAAGGACACAACTTGAGATTTACCTCTTTTTTAAAAATTTCTTCTTCTTCTTCTTATTATTATTTTGGCTGTGTTGGGTCTTTGTTGCTAAGCACGGGCTTTCTCTAGTTGCGGAGAGTGGGGACTACTCCTCGTTGCGGTGCGTGCGCTTCTTATTGTGGTGGCTTCTCTTGTTTTGGAGCACGGGCTCTAGGCACGGGGGCTTCAGTAGTTGCGGCATGCGGGCTCAGGAGTTGTGGCTTGCAGGCTGTAGAGCACAGTCTCAGTAGTTGTGGCGCACGGGCTTAGTTGCTCTGCGGCATGCGGGATCTTTCTGGACCAGAGATCAAACCTGTGTTCCCCGCATTGGCAGGCAGATTCTTAACCACTGTGCCACCAGAGAAGTCCCAAGATTTACTTCTTAAGAATGTTTTTATATTTTTTTCTTTTTTTCATTTTCATTGAGATGTAATTGACATATCACTGTATGAGTTTCAGATGTACAGCATAAAGATATGACTTACATTTCTTGTGAAATGATTACCACTGTAAGTTTAGTTAACAACCATTATCTTATACAGATACGATAAATAAAAGTGGGGGAAAAAAGGAAAATAAAAATTCTCCTTGTAATGAGAACACTTAAGATTGATTCTTTTAACAACTTTCATATACATCATAGAACAGTGGTAATTATAGACATCCTATTGTACATTACATCCCTAGTATTTATTTATTTAACAACTTTTTAAGTGTACAGTACAGTATTGTTAACTATAGGCACAGTGTTATACAGCAAATTTCTAGAACTTATTCATCTTGCATATCGGAAATTTTATACCCATTGAATAGCATCTTCCCATTCCCCTCCCCTCCAGCCCCTGGCAACCACCATTCTACTCTCTGCTTCTATGAGTTTGATTATTTAAAATACTTCATATAAGTAGAACCATACAGTATTTGTTCTTCTGTGACTGGCTTATTTGACTTAGCATAATGTCCTCAAGGTTCATTCATGGTGTCAGGTATGTCAGTATTTCCTTCTTTTTTAAGACTAAATAATATTCAATCATATGTATGTACCACATTTTCTTTATCTATTCATCTGTTGATGGGCATTTAGATTTTTTCCACATCTTGGCTATTGTGAAGAATGCTGCAATGAACTTGAGAATGCAGATAGCTCTTTGATACTCTGTTTTCATTTTCTTTGGATATATCCCCAGAAGAGGGATTGCTGGATCATCTGATAGTTCTATTTTTAATTTTTTGAGGAACCTTCACATTATTTTCTACAACAGCTGCAAAATTTTACATTTCCACCAGCAGTGTACAAGGGTTCCAATTTTTCTCTATCCTAACCAACACTTCTTTTGTTTTGTTTTAATTTTTTTTGAGAATAGTTATCCTAACAGATGTGAGGTGATATCTCACGGTGATTTTAATTTGCATTTCCATGATGATTAATGATGTTGAGCATCTTTTCATATGCCTGTTGGCCATTTGTATGTCTTCTCTGAAGAAAAATCTATTCAAGCCTTTTGCTCATTTTTTAAAGGTTATTTGTTGTTTTTATTTGTTCATCTAGTTGGTTTTGGGTTTGTTTTATTTTGTTTTGTTTTTTGTTTTGTTTTCTTTTGCTTTTTGCTACTGAGTTTAGGATTACTTTATATATTTTGGATATTAAAACTTTATTAGATATATATGAGTTGCAGATATTTTCTCCCACTCTCTAGGTTGCATTTTCATACTGTGGATTGTTTCTTTTGCTGTGCAGAGTTTTTTAGTTTGATGTAGTTTCACTTGTTTATTTTTGCTTTTGTTCCCTGTACTTTTGATGTCATATCCAAGAAATCACTACCAAGACCCATGTTATGAAGATTTTCCCTAGTTTTCTTCTAGGAGTTTTGCAATTTCAGTTCTTATGTTTACGTTTTTATTCATTTTGAGTTGATTTTTTTTTTTTTTTTTGTATCATGTATAATATGGGTCCAATTTCATTCTTTTGCATTTGGATATCCAGTTTTCTCAAGACCATTTGTTGAAGAGACAGTCTTTATCCCATTGTATATTCTTGGCTCCTTTGTCAATGATCAGTTGACTGTATATGTGTGGATTTATTTCTAGGCTCTCTATTCTGTTCCATTGGCTTATATGTCTGTCTTTATGCCTGTACCAAATTTAAGCAGATTCTTTTTTAAAAAACATGTTTTTGTAACATAAGACCTGTATGAGAGTAATTTCTTAAAATCTGGTGTTAATATTTTGCTTTATCCATAATCTGCACCAAGCTAGCCCTTTTAAGTAATGTAATCACAGAGTAGGGGAATTACATGTTACTTGACCAGTGCTACTCAGCTAACTGGTGATAAAACAGGAATAAGAACCGTGGTCATATGAAATCTTGCCCAGTGCTCTTATACCATATGACCAACATTCTTTCATATAATGATGAAAAACTCACTGTAGCTGTAGCATATTAAATTTTTTTTTTCATTTTCCTAGACCTAATTTCATAATTAGCGAGTAAAAATAAAAACAGCAGATGGGAGAGAGAACAGAGACAGCCTACTTCAGCAGCATTCCTTGGACAGCTGGCCATGCAGATTGTGGGAACTGGAAAACAGTGATCAAATTGCGTACAATAAAGTCACCAATCAGTCATAATCAAAAGACTGTCAAACCTCAACCTTATTCAGATTCCTCATGGACCTCAGTCCCTTTCTTATTTTTGTAAATGAAGTACACAAAAGGCAACATTTTGAGTAAAACAGACTGCTAGACAAAAATTTAGAAATTCATCTTTATCCCAGTATTTCCTTGTGTCTTCAATCTCTTGTCCATACAATTCATATCATTCTTGCCTAATATGAAAGTAAGTCAAATATTTATAATTTGAAAAAAGCTGAGCTCTTTATTGTTTACAACGTAGTTTATATAGTACAAATAAAATTCTAAGTATTATATTTTAGTGTAATATGTGATTCACTCATTTCTGTGATAAAGGAGAAAATTGTTTTAGCTGAAGAAGTCTACTAATTTGCAGAATGTATAGAAGAAAAAAGGTAACAAGCCACAGCCAACTGCCTGATCCTAAGACTTATTTCCTATTCTTTTAAGCTATACTTAATAAATATGTTCAATCATTTATTTAACAAATATTTAACAAATATAAAATGCTTATTGGGCACACTAGGTATGGTACTCTTCTAGATTCACAAACCAAACCAAAAAAGAAAAAAGCTGAAAGATTCAAAGTAATTTGCAATGGTTTAAGATGAGTTGCTAAACATAATTCAGATTACTATTGTTAAACTAAGTGTGACCATGTGACCATGGACACGTAAGAACATGGCACCTCCCAGAGAAAAGTTGTTGATGAAAATGACAGGAATGGCAGATCTGAGAAGAGCCATGCTAGCCTGAGAAGTATGGGAGCAAGGGAGACAACACATCAATAGATGTGCACATAGTGAAGCTTATTGACGAGATAGGCATCATAAAAGGCCAAGGAGACAACAAAATAAATGCCCTCCCTACACTGGATATTAAGAATGATAATAATAGTAATAATTAAAACAGCTACTATATATTATGCACTTATTTAAACTTCACAATAACTTGGTGAGTTGGTGTTATCCCTCAATTTTATAGATGAAGAAATGTATATATATATATATATATATATATATATATATATATGGGATTTTTGTGTGTGTGGTAAAACCACATGTCTAAAATTGTAGCGCTAATAAATCAAATAATTCAGAACTATCTCAAAATCTTTTTATTTATTCTACAATACTTCCTGCTCATAGATATATGGTCATACTTTTGCCATTGCTGCAGAACCAGGTTAAGTTTGTGGTGAATAAATAGTGATGGAACAGATAGACTAGGTCAGGTTAATAAATATTAGTATGAGAGAAAGGTGGAAGGTGGGAATCAGAAAGGAAGACTTAAAGAGTCTTATTTGTGGATTTTAATGTTTTTACAGTTGAACAGAAGGTTTGTTATCTTCTAAAGAAGAAAGGAAGGAAGAAAGGAAGGAAAGCAATCCTTGCCTTCTTGTCTGGTAAGATTATCTTTAATGTGTATCTCTAATGCTACTGGATTCCTTTTCAATAACCTATCATCCCTGAACTGCTCTTTTGCCTCTCCTCTTAACCATAACTTCTTTATTAGCTTTCTCTATAATGTAAAGACTGTGAGAAATAATTTACATGGAGTGTACCATGTTAAACACAAGCAACTCTATTCTTATTCAGAATACTAAAAATTACCTAGAATTCTATTTGCTTATAGAGAATGATCTAGATAATACACAACAAAATAAAAGCTTTCCCTTGGATAATTAAATGTTTTTATTCAGTTATCTGACTTAGCTGTCTAACCACTTTGTAAAGAAATTCTTCTGCAAGACACATGGAATAGATGCCCCCAAAGTGGCTAATGAATAAATCAGTGGCTGAAGAAATGCATTTTAAAAAGGAAACACTTACTTTGTTATACTCTCAGAGCACACTGAAGAGAATGCATGCTTTCCTTGATTAATCAAAGTCTCTATATTTCAAAACAATTATTATTCATTTTAAAAACTGTGTCTTATTTTACTGCAAATTAAGTATGAGCCAATAAGAATTATGGTTGCCAGTAAAAGGCTATTTCAGTCTTAGGATGAATTAACAGAAGCATAATGTAACCTAGGAGAGGAGGAGATAATTCCTTTTTTTCCTGTATCAATCAGATAATATGTAAAGGGGTACACAATATAAGCACTAAAACTTGATTATTCTAAGAGTTTTCTAGCTAGTGTTAAAAATAGAAAAAAATACAGGCAATAAAAAAGGGAAAAATTCCTATTGAAATGACATTACAAAAAATAGCAGGTAATATTTGCAACAGACATCTTAGGCAAAATCTACCCTTTCTGAGTCTCACTCCAGGAGGGGGATAAGGATTAAGAATGAAGTAAATCTTAAGGGCTGTCTGAAGCACATTTTATAAATAGTAAAAAAAAAAAAAAAAAAAATACTATTTATATTCATTTTCAAGTGGAGAAATCAAAGTATCAGTGCTTTGCATTGGTTTATAGCTGCTTCGTTTTAAGAAGGGACTTTTAAAATTTGAGGACTTGAAAACTGGAAAGTTTTGACAATGTGGGTATCTTTTTATACAAGGGTACGTTTGAAGGATTATAGGACCTATTGTGAGGAGAGGAGATGAAAGGTAGAGCCACTATTGTTTCTGTTTAATTATGAAATGGAAAAGATACTAATAGTCTAAGCTATCATTTCCTAGACAGCAAAGTTAGTATTAATTTTAACATTGCTATCCCTCACCAAATTTAAATATCAGCAGCTTAATAATCATTGGACAGAGGGATAGAAGTATGTGTTTAGAGCAAATGGATTCTAAGTGAAAACTAAGTACTGAAGAACTGTTCTCTACCTGTGAAGGGTAGAAACTTTAATCTGTGAACAAATTTTAGCTAACTGAAAAAGTTTTTTAAGGCTGGTTCTCAACTATTTCTTGATGAGTAAACAACTGTGGTCATTTAATTCTAGACAGAATTATAACTATAACTAAAATAATTTGCAGGGTAGTAGAGTTGTTTAGTTTTGTTTCAGAAGAAAAAAATTCTGTTGCTGAAATTTACATAAAGAATTAAAGTTGTAAAATTTTCTGAAGTCTGAATCAGCTTCATAATATGTGAAAAAGATGTCACCAGAGTTTTCATAAATGTTGTCTTATTCATTTATTTACCCAGTCAGCAAAGTTCTTATAAACCTACCATATGCTAGGCTCTATTCATATAAAATACAGTAAAAAGAACTATTCTGTCCTCCAGGTACTAACATTTAATTTAAATCAGTCATGTAACTAATTACAGGAACTGATACTTGCTAGTATAAAATTTGAGATGGGGGTATTGTAACCTAAGGAGGATGCACCAAAGTTTGCTAGGACAGGTGAGCAAAGACTCTGCAGAGAAGAGTCTTTAACATTTAAACTAAGTCCTTGACCACAAGAAGCTGGTGTTCCCCAGATGGACAATTGGAGAATGGGAAGTCCTGCCAGGAGCTGGGATGAGGAGTAATTGCTCTTTCAGTGTGGTGGAAATGGCATGACACCTGGCAACGGATAAGAACTTTGGCTTTTCTAGAACACAAAGCAAATGGAGGCGATGAAAACAAGAGTGTGCAAATGTACTAGGAGCTAAATGAACAGATTGTGAAAGTCTTTGGATGTTGTGCTCAGGAGTTTTACTTTGTGCAGTGAATGATTTTATTCATCAGAGTGACATGGTCAGATTTCTGTTTCAGAAGGACTACACAGCACAAGAGTAGTGTCTAGATCACAAGAAGGCAGAGAATCTTGTTAGCAGGCTCTTACAACAGTCCAGATGAGGGATGGTGAGGGCTGAATCAAGGCAGGATAGACATGTTAATTTCAGTTGCTACTGCTGTTTTCAATAGAGAAGTTAGGGAAGATAGGAAAACTTTTGTACTGTTTCCCTTCTAAATAGGGAAATTGGCATTCACACTGAAGAATAATTGGTATACAGTCTTTCATTTTAATTGTGATCATGTGGAAGCCAGATTCTTCTAGCATGTCTGGTAGCTAAACATGTGATATTGGGTTCTAGATACATCTCTATTTTACAGAAGAATGAGCAGCATCAGGAGTTGAACTTTTCTAAAGGTGATGTGCCCAGTGATTTCATTATGGGGGATGGGGAACCTAATTACATTAATCAAAACATATACAGTTTCTCTCCTCAGTCAGCACCTTGACAAGGTAATAACATCTCTTTGTTCCTTATCATCTTTTTTCTCACTAGTTTGGGTTATTTTGTCTTTGCCAATTCCAGGTGCTCATTCCATGATGCTCATGGTTGCTCTTTTTTCTTAAAGTGTACCCAAAGTTTCTGAACTTCCTTCTTTAAAGTTTTTGTAACTTGTAATCTTCCCTATCCACCTACCAAATATTCTAGTTTTCATAATTTTCAGTAATTCAGGCTGTTTCTTCCTTTGCACAGATCTGACTTTACCAAGCACAATAAAACTTTTTATCTAAGGATGTGTTTCCTTGGCTCAGTCAACTAGTATTTGTGCTGCCCCTATTCCTGGTAAAATATCATTTTTGATATTTGGCATTTATAAACTCATAAACTTATCAGGAAGAGGAGAGTCTCTGAATTTATCACCTGTTCTTACTTTAAAATTGCTATCAATGAAATTTAGTTTTAACTACTAGATTCAGTGTTACCAAATTACCCATTTCTTTATTTTATAAGTTTTTTACACATAATTCTATTTATGGAGGTTCAAGATATCCTAATTATAAGAGGACGTGTAGAAATGCCTAATTTTTACATCAAATGAGCTGGGGATTATAAAAGTATATCAAAATATATTAGTTAACACATTGCCTACTGTGAAAAAGTCAGTACATTCTAACAAATGCCCATGGTAGATGACGGGCATTTATAAATTCTTTTAAAGGCTCCACAGAGATGGTCTACAAATTCCCCCAAATTTTACATTTTCTAAGAAGTCTTTCTTAGCTAAATATTCACTTCTGTAATCACACTGACTCTACACCCCTCAGCATGAAAATGTGGTTTCAAATATATGATGTCATCTTTTTATTACTTTCTCATTATTTAATATAAATATGGTGATGGATCAGCTGAAAAGAGAGCATCTATTTGTTCTTAAAGACCCTGAAATTATAAAGAAGAAAAATGATATAACACAATGAATTGCACAATCAAAATGGGAAATAAGTAGGACAAAAGGAAAGAGAACAAGTGTGCAAATAGAGAGGACAGAGATAGGAAAATTATCAGATAATGTATATTCTCTGAGGCTCTCTAGCAGCAGGATTTTACAAGCTAGTTTAATCATCATAGAAAAGGTTTTCTGGAAAACTTTATTTCTTCTTTAGAAAACCATTTGAAAATGTTTAAATGATAGGTATTTCATTGGTTAGGGTCAGGTATTACCATATAAATCTAAAATAAATATTTTGAAAATTAATTGCTTCACTTATAAATATTTTTAATAGTTATAGTAATCCAAATATCTACTATCTGTGT
This sequence comes from Balaenoptera musculus, assembly GCF_009873245.2. Classification (NCBI taxonomy): domain Eukaryota; kingdom Metazoa; phylum Chordata; class Mammalia; order Artiodactyla; family Balaenopteridae; genus Balaenoptera; species Balaenoptera musculus. Next base: position 26,399,953 of record NC_045791.1, on the reverse strand, counting down.
ATTAAGAGATCAAATTAGGAATTATCATTTTATTTATTTTCCTGGTTATTTAAATATGGTCTAAGTAACTTAAGCTAAGAGGCATGTAATTTCTTTTTTTGCAGATATTTATTAAAATTTTAATTTTTATATAAACTAGATCTTTTCTGAAATATATATTTTGTTTCATTGTTTTATTTTTCAATCTTTGTCACATTTCCATATTGCTTAAATTATTGTATGAGTTGAATACCTAGACAGACAAGCCACTTCTTATTAAGTATTTGTTGGAAAGATTCTTGTTATTGTCAACATTTATTCTCCATATTGAGCATTGGTATCATTTTTCAAAGTTCTTTTCACCAACCCTTGACCCTCAAATGCTGTTGGGATTTGAATTGGCCTACAATTTTTATGGGATATATAATTTTGCAATTTCAAAAAATATTAACATATGTGAAAAAATTTGTAGTACAAGTGAGTTTTAAATATATTTTCCTATACAAAGTGATTTTTAAGTTGTTCTTCAGCTTCTTTTTATTTCCTATAGTAATAGTGTTGCAGTGAGTTTACTTCAAGAGTATATGTGAGAGTAACTATTAGTGCATTTTTAAACCTAATTTTCTACATTATGTAAGTGACTTCAAAATACACAAGCATATTTTTAAAAATTTTCAATCAATTATCAATTATAATTCTAGTGTCTGTATATTTTATGAGATAAACATTTTCTATTCTGAATCAATGAATATGCTAGAATGTCTCTCAAGTGGTAACTCCCCAAAGTTGGAATCTTTGGTAGTTTACACAACTTCTAAACTAAGCTGGGAACTACATTTTTTACATTTCTTTGGTACTTTTCAGTATGTGTCATAGCATATATTTTTACAGCATTCTTCAGGTTTTCTGAATCAATCTTAGACATGTTTCCTAGCAACAGACTCAATCCTTCTCTGAAAGAACACTTTTGAAGGTAGGTGGGAGGGGAGTTGTTTTTGGATGGCAGTCAAATCCGGGGTGGGTTTTTTGCTGCAATTTTTTCAATGTGTAGATATTTAGTTATAAAAAAAAAGCCTCAGACTGAGGTCTGTGGTATACTTGCTCATTTGTTTGTTTCTGAAGAGAGATTTGGGGTTTTTTTCAAAGTGAATTTTTTCAAAGTGGAGGCCTGATTCACCACAAAACAATATCAAGACATTATATTTCCATTTAAAATAAGTAATCATTACAAATCATACAAATTCGTCTTTGTATTTGGAAGTTTGTTAGAAACATTTGTCATATCACACACCAGAGATTTTAAACATGAGCCCTTTTACTTTACACATACAAATGTTGGTATAGTTAATAATAAGCCAATGAATTCAAACAACTGAGATAAGCTTAGTACAGTTAAGACCACAAATTTCAGAGTCAAACACACCTGGCTTTCAGTTGTAATTCTGCCGTTTACATGTATGTAACTTTGACCAGTTACCCCAAAGCAGTAATTCTTAATTCTCTTATCTTCAAAATGTGGATAACAACTGCATCTACTGAGTTCAGTTATTGGAGTAATAAATGACAAAGTTTATGTAAAGCACTTTGAACAATGCCTGATACAGAAAAAAAGCTCAAAATATAGTAGTTATGAACGAGGTGAGATAAAGTATTTTTTAAAAAAATCGAAGTTTAACACAGAAGACATAAATTTGAGTGTTAAATATTCTATATTAAAATTCCATTAAGGTCAAGATAGTTTACGTAGAAAAAGTCCACAGAGTGCTGCTTCATTCACCAAAACTAATGTTTTTTACAACAATAGCAAAAACAACAACAGAAAACATATCATAATTTATAGTAAAATACCCATTTGCAACTTAAATTTCCACAAACATTTTAAAGGCATACAGTACTTGTTCACCCAATTAAAGGAAAAGCTGTTTTTTCTTTATGCTTTAACTTAATTTCTTAGAGTGGTTGTTCTTGTGCTTTGGTGAGTTGAAGGAGCTTTGAAAGTTAAGGAAAAAAGCACAAATATTTAAGACAAAGAAAAAACTTTGCAGGGAATTGCAGACTCTATTAAAGCCTTAATGTAAGGGCACTAGGAAAGTGAATTAGCACATCTGAGATTTTAATCAAACTATTTCAACCAATTTATTAATTGGCTCCAGGGTTAGGCTGTAATGTGCACTGTTAAGATGTATGTTTGTGATCTGAAAACCCTACGATGATATCTTACTAATCTTATCTCAGGAACAACCAAATTGAAATGTGCATTTAAAAGTGGTCTTCTGTGTTTACAGGGATAATTGTAGATCTTGTAATGAGCACTGATTATTTTATACCTATAATAGCTAAGCCTAAAAAATAATATAATTTGAAATTCAGCAGACACTTGTTGCGTGGCCGGATGCTTATAGATATTTTGATTCATCTAAAGACAGAAGCCATGTTCTTGATGTGAAATATAGTTCAGACAAGAGTTACAAGAGATGGCGTATTGTAGAACACAGTGCTTATAATTAACAATACAGTATTGTGCACTTCAAAATGTGTTAAGAGGGAAAATTTCATGTTAATTTTTCTTACCAGAAAAAAAATAATGAAGTGACACAAGGAAACTTCTGAAAGTGATGGATTGTGGTTTTGGTATCATAGGTATATTCATATATCCAGACTCATCATATTGTATACAGTTTTGTGTATTTTGGGTATTAAAAATACCATAATAGAGCTTTAAAAATAAAAGAAATGAAGGACTGCATTCTTGGCAGGAATACAAAAAAAGAGAAAATTATTAGTTAGATACAAATAAAATTAATCTTGAAGATTTTTAAAGATAATTGTATTACAAAACCCAAAGGCATTTTCAAAATACATAGAACGATCCTATCAATTCCAATCTGAACATTGAATATAGGGCCTTGTCTTATTCTTTTCGGGCTTCTAAAAGAAATACCATAGATTGGGTGATTTAGAAACAATAAACATTTATTTCTCACAGTTCTGTAGGCTGAGATGTCCAAGATCAAGTCACTGGCAGATTCAGTGTCTCATGAAAGCTCCTTCCTAACCATACTTCCTTCCTTTTGCTGTAACCTCACCTGGTAGAAGGGATGAAGGATCTTGCTGAGGACTCTGCCCTTATGACCTAATCACTTTCCAAAAGCAACACCTCCAAGCAACATCACAAGGGAGGTTAGATTTCAACATATGAATTTGTGGGGGGTTGCAAACATTCAACCTGTAGATGGCCTGATTTACCCTGAACTTGTCGACCAATAGATGGCCCTTCTGTATTTTGGGACACACACCATCAAAGATAGAAAAAAACAACCTCACATAGTCTTCCCAATAAAAATATAATAATGCTTCAGAGTGAAATGGATTTTCCTATGCTGTTTATAGATTATATGTTACTTTGTTTGAAGGCAAAATGGGCAAACCAAGCAAAAGACAATTATGAATTTTCTAGTGTCTAGTTTCTCTCAACTTTAGCAACAAGAATAGCACCAGACTAGGAGTCTCAGGCTGTCAGTGAGATTAACCATTTGAGGCTTGTTGTAAGTAAGAATAGATTTAATTTTCTTGTTTTTTTCTTTTTGGGATGAATAAAGATGGAGGCTCTGGCATTGATGAGTATATTAATCATGGCTTTTTATTTTTGGTATTTCTGAAACTTTGACATCTGGGGCCTTGCTCACTCTAGAGAGACTGCTTCTCCCAGTGTTAGCCAGTTCCTAGAGACAGGAAAGGACTTGCCTGCAAGTACGCCTTTCATATACAAACCAACCAACCCAGAGCCCATACTCCATCCACCTCTTGTACCAGCCTCTCACAGGGCTCTTACAGTCCGGGCCATTATTCCCTGCCTCTAATCACCCATGGCCAGGTACCAGACAGCTAGAGAGCTGCTGCAACCTGGAACCCACTGAAATTATCCAAACTAGCCAATCGTAAACCTGCTTACCCTGCTTTGTCCATTCCTTCTCAGGGAAACGACAGAGAAGGCTTTGCCCATGCTTTCTTCCTGCCCCCTGCTCCCTCTGCCTCCTTACTGCACTTTTTGCTTCTCCAGATGTCCCCCGCATCATGTGGCATGCCTCCCCCTCTTGGAAACTGTGAGCAAAAAGCTATCTTTTCAGTCTCCATATCTGTCGGCCTCACCATAACTGAATAATAGTAAAATCTAAAAGTTAAAACAGTGAATATAAAACACTTGTACTATTAAGAAAACAGATATTGCTTCCCACTTCTAGGCATAATCTGACTTTGTAGACATACGTAATAGTAGAGTAAAAAATGTTACTTTAAGTAAATGTTTTTAATAGTTTCATGCTTTGTATAAAACCATCAAACAGCTAGAACTCCTGCTGCCAGTACAGTTCATTCATGTACGCAGCAACAGCTCATGCTGCACTGGGCTGGAAGCAACGTGATGAAAATACTACCTGAACATTCCATGATAAGCCCACTTTTCAAGGTATTACCTTAAGAATTAAAGGTTCTTTTACTTTCACCCATAAGGAAAAATTACTGATCGGCACAGGAGCAGTAAGCACTGATTTATATATAAGGATGCTTTAATTCAGCATTGTTACTGTAAAAATTAATTAATATATGTGAAAACAACACATAGACTTCCTATTTGTCACAATTTTTTGACATTAAAATGAACCTTATGTTTCAGTTTCACTTTATCATTCTAAATGTTACCCTCCTTTCCTATCCAAGTCCTCAACCTTTCCATTTTTAAAGTTGTACTTATTCCAGCTGTATTCAAGAACAGGTTCTAAAAGAATGCAGAAACAAAAAATGATTTTCTCACCTCTCAATGTGCCTGCACACAGACCAGCCTGACAAAATAGCTAATAAAACTTCATAGACACCATGGGTTAGACTATTTTATTTATTACCTTTTCAGTAGGTTTAAGTTCAAGACCTGAATGATACTGGACATTTGCTGGCATTGATGGATATAAAAACTACCTATGGATCATTTTAAGTACTTTTATAGCCACCACTTCTCTTCATCATTATTAACTAATCTCTGCATGGCCATCAGTTTCTACATAATCAGTTAAATAAAGAAAGCCTCATGTGGTTGAGTAGATCAATATTACTGACTTATCAGAAAGAGATTGATATGTCTATAATGAGTCCAGAAATGTTTTAAAGCTAATATATTATGAAAATAATTGTCCATCATCAGTACTTTGGCTAAACAGCATAATAATCATCAACCAACCACCCACAGATAGTGATCTGAAAAGTGTTCCTTCACTTTGACCAACTTCATCTGAACGATAAATCAATTTTTAAACTGCCTTAATTCAACATCCTCAATTTCTCTTGTTCTGATTCTCCCCTTTCTAAAAGAAGGTCAGGCTGTCTTCATGTTCCTCTGAACTGCTGCAATAGCTTTCTACCTAGTCACTTTATCTGTATTCTCATCCCATAATAAATTCCTTCTTCAGAGTCCTGCAAGAGAAATAGGGCTAATATGTAGTGAGGAGGTTTTTCCCATGCTTAATGTTCTTCAGTGATTGCTATTACTTAATGTATATTGTAGCAACTTCTTAACATGGCAAAAATGGCCCTTTAAAATCTACTGCTTGCACATGTTTTGTACAATATGATCCAATAGTAATTGACTTGCAGATTCACAAACATGGAATGCTCACGTACATCTCTTGCACACCTCGTTTTCTCCTCTTCAAATGCCGTTTTACTAACATTATTGACTCACAAACCCTCCCATGACATTTTTCATGACTTCTCTAGAAAATTTGGTAATTTAAAATGGTAAGTTAGAAAAAAAGATCACAAAAAGTTTGATACATCCACCCATTAGGAGATGCAATCTGTGTCTCCGCCTTTGAATCTAGGTTGTGACTTCTACAACCAATGGAAGACAGTGGAAGTTGTAGCCTGTGACTCCTAAGGCTAGGTCCTAAAAAGTCATGCAGCCTTTTCCTGCATCTCTTGAACTGTCGTTCTCTAGACACTTGCTCTCAGGTCCCATCCACTATGTTATGAGAAACCCTAGTCCATGTTGAGGTGACAAGAGTAGGCATTCCAGTCAAAAGTTTCAGCTGAGCCCTGGCTTAGAGTTCTGCCAGGTATCAGTAAGGTGAGCAAAAACGCCTCCCAAACAATTCCAGCCTCCAGAGTTTCCAGTTACCCTCAGGTATCAGGACTTCCTTGCTGAGGTCCCAGACAGACTTGAGCAGAGACAAGTCTGCCTGCTATGCCCTGTCTGAATTCCTGACTCATGAAGTCCAGAGAAAAATAATATGATTGTTGTTTAGACCACGAATTTGGGAGTGATATTGTTTAATAAGTAGCAGCAGATAACTAGAAGAAGAAGCTTATTAAATCATGAAGGAAAATTGAGCTTTTTTATAAGCCAAGGAGAAAAAAACATAGTTATAAGAAATGAATTAATAATAGACCAGAAAAGGAAAACAGCATGGTTCTAGAGTCTACCAGAATGGTGGGAAAAACAGGGAAGAAAAAAAAAGTTGGCTGGTAAGGTCTCTTGGGACCTATAGATGACTCTCAGAAGAAATTCAGGATCTGAATTTCTGCGACCAGCAAGGGTAGAAACATTATACAACAGCAAGTAATTATTGAGTGCCTAGTGTGTTCCAAATACAAATTACCCCCTCCCACACACACTCACATATATATATCAATTTTTGTCACCCACCTTAATATTCTTCATTGTCATGTTCTAATACTTCCTTGACAATCCTTTGCACATTTGGAAAATCTTTTCAAAAGAAGCTTTTCTAATATCTTATTATTGCTATTCAAGACATTGTTGCATTTGATTTTTCTTAAATTACTGTTAATGATGCCTGATTCATCATCCACTCACTGCTCCTTCCTCATAGACAAAATTAAATGCGGCTGCTGGTGGTTTACAAAGAATATTTGAGAAATGTGGCAAAATCTTGCAGTCAACCATCTGTTCAAGGAACTGTTTCTTTTCAAGGAAAACATAAAGCTTCTCAACAATTAAGGCTCGTGATTTCTTACCAGCAGAGACTGAGAAGTGTCCAGCAAGATACAGCTACTGGCTCTTCTAATGAATTCTCAGAGTCAATGAAGAAAGCATGGTTGTAGGAACACTTTAAAATATCTTCTAAACATTAAATCAAACTCATTTTCCACTTTCTCATATACATGTTTTAATACAACCACGATTGTGGACTTGTCTACCTGATAATACAAATGAACAGTTAAATCTTCCATGTCTTTTTCCCCATATTGTCTTCTTGTAATGGATGGTAACGTCACAGTTGCCAGTTACCACAGGAAAACATCTCCAGGTGTTTGTATGAAAAAGTGGATATATTGAACATACTATTTAATCCAATAAGTATGTTGAGCTATGAAGCAGATTTTTGAAAACATAAAATGAAAAAATATAGAGATTATGTAAAGAAAAATGCAGGTAATTTATGCCCTTCCACTTTCATCCTATCTTCTTAGTCTACTAGTGTCTCTTCTATAGTGTATTCTTTAAATTCCTCCTATTGGTGGACACTGTGTCTATCCTTGTTTCTTTACCTTCCATTCTCTTTGAGTATATCCTCATATTTTTCTCATATCTGGCAACCTCACTGTATATAGGGACCACTATTTTCTTTTACTTGACTTTTTAAGTATAAAAATTATTTGAGGATTTCTTCTTAGACTTCTCTCCTTAGAGTTGTTCTTTTGAAAATGTCTACCCTTTCCCACAATTTTCTTCGCTGTTATCTTTCTGCTAATTCTGAAAAGGTTAATATAGTGGTCCCAAACTTATCCAGCAGTCTGTATACCAATGTGGCTTAGAGTCATGTTCTGTTTATTCCCCACAGTTACTTAATTTTACTGAGTAGTTTCCTTATCAATAATTTAAAAAGGAAAGCCATGTATATTTCTGGCTTATGTTAGAAAAGCAGGGTCTACAATTGCAAGGGCACCAATCTGTTGAAGCTGAGCAGCAGCTACCTCCTTCAGAAAGACACATTCTTTCATGGTGCTACACTCCCCATGGCTTTATTGTTTTGAACATAGCCTGTTACTTCAGTAGTCCCTGTAAGCATTTGAGTTTGCAAGCCCTCTTTTAGTCCATATCTTGAGAGCAAAAGATCTAAACCTTCATTTCCAGCTGTCAGTTGAACAGCTTCATTCCAAAGTCTTGCATTGATCCTTACACATAAAATTTTCTTAGCTTGGTCTGGTAAAAATGCTCTTAGATACCAAGGCTGGAAGCTATGTTTTTTTGTTTGTTTGTTTTGGTTTTTGTTTTCATTTCTTTTTTCTCTCCTATTGGCATTGATTAATAGTGAGGACAGGTCTTATGGATTCAGCTTGTATAATATATTTCCTCTGCTAGCTCCTCATTACCTCTTACCTAGGAACATTAGAGATTCTAAGTGATCCTCCCACAAGAATTAATCCTATGTGTCTTCATTAGATTAACAGTCCAAATATATATTCTTAATCATACTACTACCTTGCTCAGAAAACTTTTGGCAAATTTCAGTTGCCTACAAATTAAAAAGAAATTTATTAACTTAGCATTCTAAGCCATTCAAAACAGGAACCAACCAATGTGTTCTTAGATCAGAGCATTTTAGAGCAGGCATGATCTTAATGATTATCCAGGTCAATTTCTTGTATGCGTCACTGAGAAAACTAGGTCTGGAAGGGCTAAGTGACTCACCCATAATTCAATAGATAGTTGGTGGAGTGAAGATCAAAACTTAGCTGTCCAGAATAAGTTCTCAGGGCTACTTCCACACTCATCAACCAAAGTACTTGTTCTAGCCGAAAGACTGGTGGTTCCTGGCCTTTATCCCGTTCATCACTACTGATGTCTGAACCAGTGCTGCCAGGACTATCTCAAAGGTACCTCCCTCCTTAGAGGTTTTGCTCATCTCTTCCCTTTGCTCATAGAGTGAGTTATGTCTTAAAGTAAATTACAGACTGTAATTTTGTTAGGGCATTCACCATGTTCTCTGTTACACTTCAGCATCCTACTTCTAGCTATCTACTCTCTCACAAACCCACTGAAGAAGGGACTGCACTCTTGTAGCAACTGGCACAGTGTCTTGAACCTAACAGTGTGAATTACCATTGAATCCCCAGCCCAGCCTCTTTTCTCCTGCTCAAGCTTACCTTCTGCTAAGGATGTCTGTTATGACCTGCTGATTAGGGATTCCTCCCTCTGGCCCAGAATGATTCTCTTCCAGTTGTTTCCCATGTATTTGTTTCTTTCACATTTGCAAATGATAAAGGTTATACTTTTGTTTTTGTTTTTCTGTAGCACATAACTGATTTCAGTATAACTTTCATCCCTTTGGCCTTTAAAAATGTAGATCAGGAACATTAACTACTTGTGTTTTCAGTACCATTAGTGATTTGCAGAGGTGTATAAAACATCATCACATGTCTGAAGAGGTACAGCTAATATAAATTGTGATCAAGAATTGTTCAGCCATGCAGTCCCGAGTCTCTGAAAGTCTACCAGGGTTGTGTTTGTGGAAAATTTATACTGTTCCTCTGGCACCTGCTATTACACCCTAAGAAATAAACAATTTAATAGTTACTTAGCTTAATATCTATTACTAAGTAATTTTAATTTCATCAAACTGTTCATTCCAGTTATAGCTCCATGCTGTCTTGTGAAATTCAATCAAATATTAATTTGAATTCAGGTCATAACACTTATAGTTATCTCTTCATAATTAAACTCTCGCTTCAAAAAGAATGAAAAAAAAGGGAATGTACTTATGTCTAGAATTGCCTGTCTGCTGCTTCTTTGTTTTGCTGAAAAACATAATAATTAATGCTGAATACAATAATGATCTATCATATTTTTAGATATACAGTTGAGGGTATTTCATATTTTTATTTGAGATGCCTGAGGTTGATACAAATTATTCTTTTTTAACTTTAACCTATGCTATCTTCCTGATATATGCATATACAAAGCCTTATTTGATCATTATATTTAAAATTAAAATTGTCACAACTACCCATTCACTTAATATTTTAAAATATTTCATAAATGAAGGTAAATATTATAAAATATTTAAATGATTGTTTATTTTCTTCATGGTTTCTGCATCATTTTTTTTTTTTTTGCATTGCCTGCCAATATCAGGCCTTTTAAAATACACTTTTTCTTTTTTTTACATTTATTTATTTTTGGCTGTGTTGGGTCTTCGTTGCTGTGTGTGGGCTTTCTCTAGTTGCAGCGAGTGGAGGCTACTCTTCATTGCGGTGCAGGGGCTTCTCACTGCGGTGCCTTCTCTTGTTACAGAGCACAGGGTCTAGGCGCGCAGGCTTCAGTAGTTGTAGCACGCCAGCTCAGTAGTTGTGGCTCGTGGGTTCTAGAGCGCAGGCTCAGTACTTGTGGCGCACGGGCTTAGTTGCTCCGTGGCATGTAGGATCTTCCCGGACCAGGGCTCAAACCCATGTCCCCTGCATTGGCAGGTGGATTCTTAACCACTGTGCCACCAGGGAAGCCCTAAAATATACTTTTTTATATTTGAGACTAATTTCACTCTCTATCAGATCTCTTATAAGCGCATTAAAGGCAGGGACTAAGTTCTACTAGAAATTAGCACAATGCCTTGAACCTAACCGGTGCTCAACGAATATTTGTTGAATTGTTATTGAACCCCAAGCTCTACCCTTCCTTTATTTCAATTTTACCTTCCTCTGTAGTTTTCTATTACTGCCTGCTACTTAGAAATAAGCTCCTTCCCAGAGAAACACATATGTAATCGAAGTTTTTAATCAAGAATAACAAGAATAAATGTACAATTTTAGTTCTCAGGAATATTGTAATTGCTATATATGAGCTTAATTAATCAAAATGTGTTAAATCACAAACTTTCAGTATTTTACGTGACCTTAATTCAGTAGACATATATAATGTGCACATGGTGGCAATAACTGTAGGCCTAAGGATCCAAAGATGGGTAAATCATGGTCCAGATCTTGAGGAACTTATGATACACTGGGCAAAACAAACATATATGTGTTATAAGAGTGATGCGTACAGCATGCCATGGCAACAGAGTGGTGGGACTTGACTGAATAAGCCTAAGGATGTAAGGGAATATCACAGTGAGAAGATAACATTTGAGATAGATAGGTTTAGAAAGCATAAGTAACCATTCACTTGGAGGGGAAAAAGGTAGAGGAAACAATTTTGGCAGAGAAATTATTAGAAAAAACAACAGCAAAAGAGCTGTAAGAGAGCAAAAGAATGACATGGTTTGACATTGCAATGACCACAATTGGAGGTTAAGTGGAATTAAGGGTTGGGAACATGAGGAGTCATGAGAACGTAAAGTACTTTGAAACAAAACATTTTAATATCACATTGGCAATGAAGATCTACTGAACATTTTGAACATGGATAATCATAAGATACAACGTGTGCTCCAGAGTCAACATAGGACTTACATTAAAGTGGAAGACAGATGTTAGTTAAAAGAATGTTACAGTAGTCCATGTATAAGATGAGAACTTGAACCAGGGTAGATTTTTAATGTTTGATTTATTTCTTTTCGATTAGAAACAACAAAACAAATAGGCATATGTGAAAACATTTTAAAAAACACTCTAGTGTTTTTATATCCAGAGATGTCTCTGCTCACCTATGTATAAAAATTTTTTCCACAATATTTTCAGTAAGTAGCACACATCCAATAACCATATGCTGGTAAGTGAATAAAGAGTCTGAGTGATAAGTAAATGAGTTAAGTGTTAGTATAGGGAATACATTTACACCTACCTCCATATGGAGACATTTGTTTTGATACTTCTCATTACACTAATAGGCACACTGAAGTACAGTCCATCTAACCCTTCTTGTCTCTAAAGTAGTCAGGTTGTAATGTTCAACATCCCGCTTTCTCTTTGCTATTATATTAAGAATTGATAGGGGGGCTTCTTAATTCTATAACTCTTATTCCCTAAGATGATCCATTATTCATGTTCTTCTGTCTATTGTGACTAAGCTAGAGAAGTTTGAGTCCACTTTTGGTATGAAGCCATCATACTGACCACTTAATGTAGGCACCCAAAATAGTGTATTCTCTCAGTGTCTACGGGGCACTTCCTGTTTAACACCATCATTCATCCCCAGCCAATAGTAACTCTAGATAGGAAATAAAACCGTCACTGATTTGGCAGACAGTATGACGAGTGTGAGAATGTTTCACATTTTCACCATGTGCATGAGAGCTTTAATAGGTGTAAAAAAAAGCAGTGTTACTCTTTTAATGGCCATTGTGTCACTGAAAAGGAATATATCAAGCTTTTAATTTTCAATATTTAAGTAGTCAATCAACAAAAATACTTCTTGTAAACACAGTTGTAAGTAATAGAAGGCATTTTCCTTCCTTTAAGTTAAAGTATAGTTATATATCTCAACTTAAAATATAATTATATATCTGAACATTAATTACTAATTACATATGTTAAAATTTTATTATTAAATAATAATTATTTTGACATTAAATAAGAATAATATATATTGCTGAAAAAAAATATATATATATACACACATACAGAAGTGTTTATTCTGAGCTCTCTGGAAATTGCCCTTAATTAGAGACATCTGCCTTGCCCAAGGCACTCACCCTTCTCAGGGGCAGCTTAAATCTAATGACTGCTTAATATGGTACTCAACTCCCTCTATGCAATACGGTAAACCTCTGAAGGACTTTCCAAACTTCAGGGCTCCCTGTGGTTTTGGCCAAGACCTGTGTTGACATTGCATTGCCACAAACTCCTTCCTTTTTCCAGTACTGCTTCCATCCTTTCCCTCATGGAAGTGTTGATCCTAATAGCTTATAGTTGATAGATTATCCTGATGAGGATGCAGATAATTCACCTTCAGTTCATGAAAAAGAATAAAGTTGGGGACTAGCTGAGTCTAGTGTGATGAACAAACCATAGCGCAGTGGGAACCTTACTTTCTCATCTATTGTTTTGAATAACTGAAATAAATTTTAATGTTAACCATATATATTTAAAATATGATGATATGAGGATATAAATAGATACTTTATTTATTCATTAAAAACTTCTTCAGTATCTATCATGTTTCCAGTGTGTCTGTTAGGTGCTGAGATTAAAAGAATAAATTACAAATGGCCCTTTCTCGAAAAGACATGCCATGTACAGGAGCCAGCTGATTTATAGGAATCTTTAAATAATTAGCTGATATCATATAATTATAATATCATATAATTTAGAACAGTTGTTCTCCAAGTGTGATCCCCAGACCAGCAGTATCAGCATTACCTGGTAACTTGCTGCCATTGCAAATTCTCAGATGCCATCCCAGGCCAACTGAATCAGAAACTCTAGGGTAGATCCCAGCAATCTGTATTTGACCAAGATGTCAAATGATTCTGAAGCTCTTTAATGTTTGGGAACCAATCCTTTAAAGAGTAATAATGAAGGAAGTTTTGAGAGTAGTAATTTAGTTATAATTTTTCTTTATGGAGGCAAAAACTAATTTGGACTAAATGTGTGTATACCACTGCAGTATATAACTGTTTCTTAAAGGAAATTGGACAAAAACTAAAATTGAATCACCTAATTAAAATATCCCATTCTTTAAAATATTTTTACAAAAGTTCTAATAAATTGTAAATACAAAAAGCAAACAAAAAGAAAATCAATCCAAAACAACAACAAAAAAACTCTCCTTCCTTTGCTGACATCCTAACGGGAGTTTTTTTTATCGCAAGGCACTCTCCACATTGATATGCCTGTTACCCTGGGAGGGATCCTTTTAAGTCTTATTACTATTGAGTTAATGAGGGTATTTAGACTGACTTTATAAGGATGGGTTGCTAGACCTCAGTTACAATGTCTGGAATTCACCTTGGTTCAACTCTATCACTATTAGGAAATAATAACTTTGTGGTATGGATGAATAAAGATTAAGTGGAAAAAACAGTCTTCCAAATGTATTTTGTGACTTTTATTTTGGGGGAAGCGTCTTGATTAAAATGATTGAGGAAAATCCACAATCTTATTACATTAATGATTTACTGGAGATGACTCCTTTTATTAAATACAGTGTGGTATTTGCAGTTATAAGGAACCCAGTTCAGCATAGATTATAGAGTGCCCAAAATGTTCTGTATGCTTCCATATTTATTCTAGCTTCCATTACAGTTAAAGTGGGGCTGTGAATTAGTTGCCTGTAGACAATGGCCTGTGAGAAGATAGTAAAGTGTATCACTTCCGGTCTCAACTACTTGAGAATAATGAGTCTTCCACGTTCTCTGTTCCCTTGCCCCAGGAACTCTGTAATGCCCTATAATGGCAGCATCAAAATATAGAAAACATCTGAATTCTTGAGTTACCAGATGGACATTTAATCTATATTGTTACCTAACCCATATAAGATCTTGAGAGAGAAACACAACTTTGCTATGTTAAGCCACTGAGATTTAGAATCTGTTTCTATAGCATAGCCTGACATCCTAATTATCCTGATTATCGTTAGTAGCCCTTTTCTTAATAATAACTAATAGGACATAGAGCTTGCTCTTGCTTGAACCCTTCTATGGAGGGTTTTTTGTTTGCTTGTTTGTTTTTACTTTTTGAATAGATAACACATTCATATGATTCATAAACTAAAAACAGATTTTCCTTAAAAGTCTGACAGTTTGGGGTGTGTTAAGCATGAGTGTGTTCCCCGCTTTGCATGTGGTGGGGTTGTTGTAAGGTAACCCTACTGGGTCTTGTGCTGGAAAAACCACTCACGGCAGAAACGTTAGGTTACCCAAATGTCACAGACAAGATTGGCCAATCTCCTATATGCATATCAGGAGCTTTTTAGAGCAGAAGTAGATAAACACTTAACTCTTTTCTTTTCACCACGGAGTATGCTGTGGACTAAATTGTGTTCTCTCAAAATTCCTATGTCGAAGCCCTAATCCTCACTGCAACTGGATTTGGAGACAGGGCCTATACGGTGGTAAGAAAAGTTAAGTCATAAGGGTAAGGCCTTAATCCCATAAGACTGATGTCCTTATAAGAAGAGAAGGAGATACCAGAGAGTTCTTTCTCTCTGAGTGTGAACAGAGGAATTTTGATAGCTGTTTTCTTACAAAGATCTGCTTTAGGTCATTTGTTGTATCCATATCTATTTTTCAGTATGTTGGCTTGAAGATGATGAAATATGATAACAACTCACTTATAGTTCTTTTTTCACAGATTATTTTAATCCCTTTGGGGCAATTTTAGGACCATTGTTTGAAATAGATACTAACTTAGAATCTTTGTATTCCCAGTACCTGATGCAAGGGTCTGATTGTGCAACAGATTTCTGATGTACTTTGAGAATACATGGAACACTCTGAGACATTTTGAGTTCCCAACACAATCAGTATATTTTTCTCCTGAAATGATCCATCCTGAAAGAATAACTTGGAGCCCTATCCAAGACATCTACACATCTTTTCATACACAAGAAAGTGCTGTGTATGGTTTGCTTTTATTGAAATAAGTCTTGGATGTGATACATGTAGTATGATCAAGATATTATGATTGCTATTCATTAATTTTAAAAAGTATTTATTGAATGCCTATAATGTGTCCTAGGAACATAGCAGTAAAAGAAATAAACAAAAAAAAAAACCTCTAAATACTGTACCTCACATTTTAGTTCAGAGGAATCAACAGCAAACAAAAATTACATATATATATATATATATATTTATATATATATACATATACATAAACATATATACATCAAATGGTAGTAAGGGCTATAAATAAGATGACATATCATCCCTTCCATAAAAACAGAGTGCTACCTACCATTATTTAAAGACAAAATATCAAAATATGATAAATCATTAATATTTAGCAGAATAAATACAATGATCAATTTAAATTATATATCATTAATACTCCTTTTAAAATATACTTTCTGAAGTGGGGTTAACTTGTAAGTATATTACTCACTGTACCCTCCCCTGCTGAGTTTATGAGGTCTCATCTCCTATATCTGAGGCTCATGAAGTTTCCCTTCCTTAGCTAAGGATCATGAGGACTCTCCATCCTGGCATGTCACAAACCAATTCTTTGAAGCTTCCTTTAATTGCCTTCATCTTGGAGAAAGACAAAAAAGTTCCCCACCTGCCTCTGAGTGTTCCTCTCTTTCTTAACTTCAATGCATTTTTTATAAAAGGTAACAGTTTGCTTATAAATTTGAAATTTGTGTGTGTGTCCTGGGGCGGGGGTTCTAACACAGTGAAATTTACATAGCAAAGTAATTCCCCCATATAATTATTTTTTTCTAATGAGATAATTCAACTGACTACTTGTGGGAACATTTTGAAATACTTAACTTAAGAGGTGTCTTTTTTGGCCACTTCCCCCTTATCCGTTTAAAGGTCCGCATCAGTAAACTATCCCAGACATTTAAATGTATGATTTGATCAAAATGGGGAGGTATGTCACGGAAGACTTTGCCCATCCACACTTGCAGCAGAGGGCCAAAATATAAGATGTAAAAGAATTAAACAAAAGAGATAGAGCATCGCCATTTTCCTTCTTGCCTTCTGGCTTTTGTCCCTCTCCCACCCGGCCCCCATATACTCACTTTGTTTTCCTTTCTGCTATCTCTCTATCTTGCCTTAGGAACTGTGACTTGCTTATAAACCACAAGGCTTGCAAAAATAATTCTGGGAAAAACTGTTCTGATGGTTATTGTAAACCCAAGCAAAAGACATGACCTGCAACCATGAGTTTTGCCTAAAGTCAAAAATCGTGGCCTAAATCAAAACCATAAAGGCAGCTACTCAGCTCTCCCTATGCTGTCAAAACTCTGACTGCTTCAATTAGGAAGCTACTACATCTTCAGATGCTCTGTTTCACAAGAGCTGAATAAATTCTTTAACCTCTATCTGAGTCACTTAAATTTCTTTTGAAAATTCAAGATCAGAGAGTTCAGGGCATAGGCACTACAATTTTCACTGGGGCTTGAGGGCAAATGATAGGTGAAGCATAAGACTTTAGAACTGAATTACATTATGCAATAGTATAATGTGTATTCTTATTCTTTAGAAATTGCCTAAATTGGCTTGAGGTCAAAACAAACTGTAAAGGCATAGTTCTAACATTCATACAGAAGTATTTGTGGAATTGTCATCCCTGATTGGAGCAGGAATCCTCTATTGTTTTATACATGCCTTTATAGTAGGTATTTATGGTAACTGATTCCTCAAAGACATGACCTGTTGATAAGCACAGCTACAACAGTCCAAGAAAATGTATCAATGTTATGAAATACAAGTATATCTTCATTGTAGAAAAATGACGTAACCACTGAAATGATAAACCAGGAAGAATTTTTTAGTGCTTCTAAGTCCAATGCTATGGAACATCCTTTTCTGGTAGGCAATGTAGCAGATCAACTGTAGTTTCCATTTGTGGAACCAAAATTTGACAGACAATGGATATTTCTGAAAGATTTACTAAGTTAACTTTATCATTAAAGGAGGTATATCCAAGATTGTAGATATCTTCATTTTGTTTACAATTCTCTTAGGAACAATGTTGGAATGTCCAATTTAACGTTTCTCTATGTGTATGTATATGTGGGTGTTCATACATTTGTCCTAGGTATTGAATTTACTCTTTAAGTTGATCTCTGGCTCAATTTATACAGTTTTGAATTTGTGAACAGGCCATCAGAACAGAAGAAACAGTGACATCCAATGTAATTCTAAGGGAAGAGCTGGTAACATGTCGTTTAGAACTACAAATGTGCTTTTTGTATTTTCTTTTTTGTAGAGAAAGATACGTGGGAAGAAGAAAGGAGAGAGGGAGAAGGAAAGAAGGAATGAAAGAAGGAAAGAAGAAAGAAATATAAAGGGAAAAAAACTCCAGAAGAGAGAGAACATCTAAACAAACAAAGATCTCCTGATCCAATTACGTACTTCAGGTGGGCTGTATCTTTCATGACTTTTAAAATCCTAATGATAACGGGACACTCTGCAAAAGCTACAAACTGTAGACTACTAGAGTTTTATAGTACCACGATTTATTTTGTTTGGGCATTTTGTGATGTCTGCACAGAGTTTTAAAATCAGTAGGATTAGACGTGTACTCTGCTTAGCAGGGTGCAAGCAACTTAGCAAATACATACACATACAGCACACTTAAGATTCAGCACTTAAGTAGGGTCCATAGCCAGTGGCTATCAGACATACATTGATTTCAAAATTAGGACAATTTGAAAATTCCTAGAATCATAAAAACTAGTGTCTTTTTAAATAATTACACAATAAGTAAGAAAAAGGACTGTCCAGGGATTAAACTGGTCCAAATTGAAGATATTAACTCAGCAGAAATGGAGTCTGTGCTCAAACTCAAGCTATGCTGATTTAAGAGAATAGGGCTAAAAGAAAAAAGAGGGGTGGGGGGGAAGGACGTTTGTAATTGTTTCTTTGAAAACTATTACAAAACCGTTTATCATAAAAGTGAAATGATTGCAAAAGTATTTCCAAATTGCCTTAAGGTTAATAAAAAAGAAAATGAGAAAGACTCAGGCAAAATGAATGCAATGAGGCTGTTCTAGGTTGACTCAGAATTAGACTCTCAGTGTGAAGTACTGCAAAAGAAAGCTAAATATATTCAGGTTAGAGGGAAAAATCAGCAGCTAGTATTATTTCTTTTGGGAAAGTGGGTGATGGAGATAGAATGACCATCTGGTAGCCATATCTCTGTAAAGGGACATTTATCAGTGGAACAGAAGGACTTTAGCTCTGCAAACTGGCTGCTATGTTTGTGGAAAAAGCACCATTTAAAATCTTAGCTTTTATATTTCATGAATCTTTTTTTACATAAGAAAACTCTGGTTGGAAATGTTACTCTAAGAATTTGTTGCGTCCTATGTGTCTTATGTTCATCCACACTATGAACTTGCTTGGTCAGACGTCAATAGGTTAACCTTGGAAGAGCAAAGATGCCAGGAGAGTAAAATATTTTACCTCAGTGCTATTCCTCTTCTTGTCCATATTGCACATGCTAAATTACACCTACCTCCTTTTCTCACAATGCCCCACAATGACTCCTTTTCTCCTCTTCCCTTCCCCCTACCATATGGTCCTATGATTGCTTGCAAATGTTTTCAATATGTTCCTACTCATCTTCTGAAGTGAAGGATGGTTCCTCTTAGTTCAGTTTCATTCAGTACATTCTGGGAACGCAAGCTAAACTTAATAACTAATTTCCACATAAGGAAACCAGTCAGGGAAAAATTAAATATGCAAACATTGTGTGGGAAAACTTCAGTAAGTTAAACTTACAGGGTTTTAATCTGTGGGAAAGTTAGGATTAAAAATATGTTTTCTGGTATGTATCTACAGTAATCAAGACGGTGTTGTATTGGTGAGATATAGACACATGGATCAAGGCAACAGAAACCAGAAACAGACTCCCATAAATATAATCAACTGATTTTTTTTAAACATAGGTCAAAGAAAATGGCTAGTCTTTTCAATAAACAGTGCTGGAACAATGAGATGTTCATGTACAAAATAAAGAATCAAACAAATCTGGGTTTCTTAGGTCACCTTCATTATTTCCTTCCTGTATAAATTTTCACATATGAGGTTCCTAATAACACATGAACCAATTTGATACAGATCAGGGAACCCTTGATTATATGTTTCCAGATCTATTCTACATTGATCTGTAAATTTCCTTCTATCTTATCTAGGCTTTAAAAGTCTTTAACAATGGTTTTCAGCTCAGACGGAGATCAAGGCTTAAAATCAATCGTAATGGGCTTGCTCTGTTCTGAACTGGCATTAACTTTAAGAGACAGTTTATCATTGTGAGTTTCTGGTCCCCCAGAACTAAAAGGAAGTGGGTTAGAAAGAGGAGTATAGGAAGAGTACATGGGGACTTCCCTGGTGGCACAGTGGTTAAGAATCTGCCTGCCAATGCAGGGGACACAGGTCCGAGCCCTGATCCAGGAAGATCCCACATGCTGTGGAGCAACTAAGCCCGTGCGCCACAACTACTGAAGCCCACGCGCCTAGAGCCTGTGCTCCGCAACAAAAGAAGCCACGGCAATGAGAAGCCCGCGCACCACAGCGAAGAGTAGCCCCCACTTGCCGCAACTAGAGAAAGCCCGTGCACAGCAATGAAGACCCAGAGCAGCCAAAAATAAATAAATAAATTTATTAAAAAATAGAAGAGTATATGGAGGGACATATATATAATAAGGGAAGAGCAAGAGTAGGATAAAAGTTGTCATGTTCAGGCTACAATGTGGAAGGTCTGAAAGAATGTTTTACATTTTCACAGATTTTACTTGTTTTGTTTAAGGGAGACGTTCAGGATGCAGTGTTGTTATAAAAAATTATTTAGACGCTTCCTCAAACCAATCAAAAAATGGAGATCACTAGGCATTTGGAATTTTGTTCCCTTTTTTGTTTTAAGATATTTCTCAAATGAACAATTTTATTTATATTGAAAGTTCCCTAAATCCTACTGTAATTTAAAATTATCTTTGATAAAATTTTGCCACTTAGAAATATAAAAATTAGAGTTAAGATGTGAAATACATGTTTTTTAAAAAGCTAGCCTCTGACTTGGAGGAGACATACACTTAAAACGAGAAGAAATCCTGAAAGAATGGCAATGGTTGATTGTATATATATGTTGCTGGCACACCTCATGGCTTAGGCTCCCATGCTATTGGTTAGCTGTCTGAAATTTAAGATCCAGCAAATCCAGCGGATGGAAATTTTGGTGATAGGATCTATCACTAAGTCACACTCTCAGAGACCAAACAAACAAACAAAAACAAGAGGAAAATTCTCATATAATTTAAATAGAAGACCTAAGCCAAAGTTTGTCCTCTAAGGACTGCCTACTGCAGCAAGAGAAAACATGACATTGAAAGAGTATTGGAAGTGTTTTAGAATGGGGCAGTCAGTTGGTAATATTTATAGGATTTTGGGGGTCTGGGCTAGAATGGGTAAATAAGATGGGAAACATCTGTGATATAACTGTTTAGTATTTGAATACACAGCATCAAGAGATTCAAAGTGAGACCTAATAAGTAAATCGGTATTTGAAAAGTGAGTTGTTTGACCAGATGAGCAATATATTGTCCTGATAGGAGAGAGTTTTGCCTAGAAGTAAACTATTTGTCCAGATAAATTGGCTTACAGTAATTTCCTGAAGCAAACAGTTAAGCCATTATCAATACAGATGGTCTTAATTTTGGGTCCTAGTAGTTACGTTTTGTGAACAAGGGTATCTTTAGTCTCATATGTAAGGGGAAAAAAAGCCAAAATGAAGGAAAACCACATACTTTGAAGCCCTGATTCAAATTCCAGTTTTTCTGCTTTCTATCTGACCATCAACAGGTTCATCGATATTCTGAAACCAAACATAATGTTTATTATAACATGCACGTTTTTTAAAAGTCAATGTTAACTTAATAATACATGTAAAGAATCTAAACCAGTACCTGTCATATAAAAGTTGCACACGAAAAGCAGTTCCTTCCTCCTTGAGAGGGTTAAAATAAAACCAAGAGGAAAAACAATATTTATGTGCCTTGAATGTAGGGGATAACATCATACATTTTCTTTTATGTTCAGAAGGAAGACTTCTTTACATATATATTTGTGGTACTCATTAAATTATGTTGATTGATTATTGCCATGTGAGAAAGTTTACTAGTTACAAAACCTTAGAATATTTGAAGAGTATATTTATGACAGTTGATCAAGTTAAATTTATTTTTGGGTTACCTGTTATAAAATTTATGTCATAAATTTATAGTTTGATGAGTTTAAGGAACAATTATACAGTTGTTCAGTTGTTACCACGAGTATGGACATACAACATTGTATTTATCCATCACATGTTGCTTGACATTTTGGTTGTTTTTAGGTTTTGGCTGTTAGGAATAATGCTGCTATAAATTTCCACATAAAAATCTTTCTTTGGATGTATGTTTCTTATTTCCTAGTAATTACGTTTCTATATTATATGATAAGGATAAGTTCATTATTTTTAAAAGTTGCCAAACTGTTTTCCAAAGTGACTGTATAATTTATATACATATATTCCTACCAGCAATGTATGAGGGCTCCAGTTCCTCCACATTCTTGACAATATTTGGGTATTGTCTATTTCTAATTCTAGATAGTGAGTTTGTAGTGGTATCTTACTGTGGTTTTAATTTGCATTTTCCTCATGACCAATATTGCTGAACATCTTTTCATAAACTTATTTGCTACATTCATAACCTTTTTTGTGAATTGTCTTTAACTCTTTTGCCCATCTTTTAATTGGATAGTTTATTTTCTCCTTTTTCAGTTGTGTAAGTGCTTAATATATTCTGGATACAAATCTTTGTTTAACTGTGGTATGCAATTAATTTCACCCAATCTGTGATTTGTCTATTCATTTTCTTAAATGTTTCTTTCGAAGAACAAAAATTGTAAATTAACAGTGTCAGATTTGAATATTTTTTTCCTACGGTTCAAGTTGTTTGTGTTCTATCTAAAAAGTCTTTGTATAATACACAGTTCATATATTTTCTCCAGTTTCCTCTAGAAGTTTTTTAGTTTAACTTTGACATTTAGGTCTGTGATCCATTTTGAGATAAATTTTGTTTATAGTGAAATGTCTTTCAGTTTCAATTTTTAAGGATAACTTTATTAAATATAGAATTATTGATTGATAGAATTTTATGCAATTCCAATGCCTTTTGGCTTTCATTGTTTTTGTTAAAAGTCAAAAAATCATTATTCCCTGTACACAATATATCATATTTTTCTCTCTGCTTTTAAGATTTTTCATTTTGATTTTACTCTTAATAGTTTAAATGTCTAGGAGTTTTTCTTTTTATATTTACCCTCTTGGAGTTTATTAAGCTTTTTGAATCTGTATTTTTTTTAAACAAAATTTTTTTTTTTTTTTTTTTTTTTTGGCTGCATTGGGTCTTCATGGCTGTGCGTGGGCTTTTCTCTAGTTGCAGCAAGCAGGGGCTACTCTTCGTTGCGGTGCACGGACTTCTCACTGCGGTGGTTTCTTTTGTTGCGGAGCATGACATCTAGGTGCACGGGCTGCAGTAGTTGTGGCACACAGGCTCAGTAGTTGTGGCTCGCGGGCTCTAGAGCACAGGCTCAGTAGTTGTGGCACACGGACTTAGTTGCTCCGCGGCATGTGGGATCTTCCTGGACCAGGGCTCGAACCCCTGTCCCCTGCATTGGCAGGCAGATTCTTTAACCACTGCTCCACCAGGGAAGCCCAAATCTGTAATTTTTTAAAACCAAATCTGGGGAGTTTTCAGACATTATTTCTTCAAAAAGTCTTGTCCTTTATCTGTTTTTCTCTTTCTGGGATCCAAAATTACACATATGTTAGAATGCTTGATAATTTCCAAATAACCTGTAAATATTTTTCTTCAATTATCTTTCTCTGTGTTCTCCAGGTTGGATAGTTTCTGCTGGTTTATCATCATGTTCATTGATACATTTTGTATCATTTTGTTTCAGCTATCCTGGTTAGGTTACCCATTTATATGAGTTTCCCAGGGATGCTATAATAAGTTACTAAAAACTGGATGGCTTAAAACAACAGAAATTTATTCTTGCACAGTTCCAGAGGTCAGAAGTTTGAATCAAGGTGTTGATAGATTTGTGCTCACCTCAGAGGATCTAGAAGAGATTACATTTTTTTGCCTCTTCCAGCTGTTGTTGACATTCCTTGGCTTGTGGTTGCTTTGCTCCAATCTCTACCTCCATCTTCACATATTATTTTTTCTGTATGTGTGTCTCAAAATTCTCTCTACTTGTCTGGTATAAGGATGCATGTGATTGTAGTTGGGGGCCACCCAAATAGTCCACAATAATGTCCTTCTCTCAAGAACCTTAACATTATTACATCTTTTGCTACATAAGGTAATATACACAATGATTAGGAGGTCATGTGAGAACAAAACATGTCCGGAACAATTCTCACTTATTTAAAGTAGGATAATACGACAGTACTATGCAGTGTGTGCACGCGCGTGTGTGTGTTCCATAAGTCCATAATTAAAAAATAAATAAATCCTCAACATTTTAAAAATTGTCACACTAGGCAATCTTGAATAATAGGAAATGGAAACCCATTTATATTATATCCAGGGAACACTGAAATACTTAACTCTACAGAAAAATGTTACAGTTATAAAACACAAACTGATGTTGACTGAGCACTTTAGATATTTCTACAAGTAGTTAAACAATAAATTTCATACTTTGGAGTTATGATGAAATAAATTTTGACTTGCTCAATTATTGACAAGCAAGTAATCTTCATAGAGAGTACCATAATATAACAAAAACAAAAGATCTTGATTTTGGAAAATATTGAAAATCCTTCAATCATGTAGAGTATATTCTGCATAAAATGCAGTTTGCTTTGAAAAGTATATAAAACTTGCCTTTATAATTTCAATATTAACTCCCTAGGTGTTTTGACTAATAGGCTCTTATTTCCTAAGAAAACCACACATTTACAAAACTTTGCATAGAAAAACTCAGAAAATTCCAGATGAAAAATGCTTTCTAAATTAATAAATTATTAATTATATTAATTAATTCAATATATAATTAAAATATAACATTTTATAAGTACATTAATAATTTACAGTTTAAAAAATTCCAATCTGAATACTAATGTCATTTTCATAAAATATATGTTTACTTTGAAAAAACTATTGCAGACTATTGAAACTGAATCAAGAGAATCTTACAATTCTTTATTATATAATATCTCCAATTTTAGATTTTTCTTGATGACAATTATCATTTGAAATAACTTTGACTTAAATTCAGTGAATATCAAAATCAAAACAACCCAAAATTTTGAAAGGTTTCAGTACCTATTTATATTTGAATTTTCCCAACTTTTAATTTAGGAAATTTTCAAACTTATAGAAAAACTTTCAAAGAATATTGCATTAGACACCCATATGTTGTTTACTTAAATCTAACAAATGTTAATATTAATTTCTTAATATTTCTCATTTTCTGTCAGTTTGAACCATTGAAATTAAGTTGAAGTTATTGAAGATACTATGTCCATTGAATATTACAGAAAATATCCCCTAAGAAAAAGGGCAGTCTTCTGCAGAATCTCAATATTATCACATCCAAAAACTTGAACACTCATAATAAAATTACGTTACTAATATAGAGCTTATATTCACATTTTGGTAATTGCTTCAATGATTCCAAGCCACGATTCCCTTCCCACCTTCAGCACCTCTCCGCAAAAACCAAACAAGAATTATATTTTATGATTATTTTGTTTCCTTTGATCTA
Organism: Balaenoptera musculus; assembly: GCF_009873245.2. Classification (NCBI taxonomy): domain Eukaryota; kingdom Metazoa; phylum Chordata; class Mammalia; order Artiodactyla; family Balaenopteridae; genus Balaenoptera; species Balaenoptera musculus. Next base: position 26,374,595 of record NC_045791.1, on the reverse strand, counting down.
TACCAGTCCCCCAATTAGTTTTGCCTTTCATTTTTTCAACATTTTTGAGAGTTTAGGTCAATTGTGTTTAGTATGTCATACAGTCTGGGTGTTGTGGTTGCTTCCCAATGATTAGTGCAAGGTACACATTTTTGGCAAGATACTACATAGGTGATGATGCATACTTCTTATTTTATCACATCAAAAGGCAAATAATATTGGTGTGTTTCATTATTAGTGAAGCTAAATATGATTATTTGATTAAAGTGGTATATATCATGTCTCCATTTCAAAAGTAGCTGTTTCCTCTCGTAATAAATAATACACATGCTGATATTTTGAAATCTTGCAGATAACCTGTTCCACAAACTACCTTTATCCAATGATTTGCATCCATTGATGGTCTTTGCCTGAATCAGTTATTATATTAAGGTCTTCAAATGAGTTCTCCTAGTTATGTCAGTCTTTTTTTCCTTCCTTCATTCCTTTCTCCCTCTTTCCCTCATCACTTTCCTTCTTTCTTTGAAATATTATTATGCATCCATACATTTTTATTTTTCTTTATGAATTTACCTAGAGGGCCCTTCAGTCTAGATCTAAATGTGCTTATTCTTCTTGGTGTGTTCTGATTCTAGTTCCTCTCAATGGACAGAGATAGAAAGTATATATACACTTATGTGTGTGTGTATGTGTGTATATACACATTACATTGGTTGTAACGTATATTGTTATTTGTCAAATATATTTTACATTTACAATATATTTGTATATGAATACATGGCTTTGTTGAGTATGTCCTACTTCCTTCTACAAAAGGAATTCCATTTTGAATTCCATCAGCAAAGAATAAAATATAAGATTTTCTCAAAGACTTTGCAATAGAGCATTCTTATTTTTTTTACATCTGATAGGCAAGAAATAATATTTAGCATAGTTTTGATTTTTATTTATCTCACTATGAATAAAATTGAGTATTTTATATATGTTTAAGAGCCATTTGAACACTTTTTTCCCCAAATATTTGTACATGTCTTTTTTTTCTTTTTTTTTTTCAGATGTTTGGTCTTTTCTGCAATGTTCGAGTTCTTTATAACTTAAGGAGATTAGTCTTTTATCTTTTATATATAATACAAATATTTTCTTCTAACTTGTCATTTGTCTTTTGATTTTGTCATTTGCCTTTTGGTTTTGGTCTTTTGGTTGTCATTGTGTATTGTAACCAAATAAATGTGTTTTTTCTTTTAGTACAACTGGATTTTAAGTCACAGTTAGAAAGGTTTTTCCCTGCTTTGTGGTATACGTTTTTAAAATTTTACATCTAGATCTCTGATCCCTTTGGAACTTTGTGGTTGAGTGATTTGGATTATGGGTGCCTGTTGATATTTTCCCAAATTTCTGTCCAGTTGTCTCAACACCTTTTCTTAGTGTTTTCTCCCTCTCATTAATGTAAGCTGTGACCTTCTTCATATTACTAAAATTTTATTATATATTGGAATCTATTTTTGAACTTTCTTAAAGTATTTTCCACTAATCCACCTATTCATGTGTCAGTTACACCCTACTTTGACTCTTGAGGCTTTGAAGTATGTTTTATTATCTTATAGGCCTAGTTTCCTCTCACTGATATCCTATTTAGAGCCTTCCTAGGTTTTCTTGACTGTTCCATATATATTTTAATATAATTCATATCTCCAGAAGTAATTATTTTATTGGATTTTTATATTAACTTGGGGATAATAGAATTTTTACAATGTTCTGTCATCATATCTAAGAACATGAGATATTATTTAAATGTACTTTTGTGGGATTTCTTTTTTTAGTGTTTTCAAAGATTTGCTGTTGTAGGATTCTCAAATACCTTATTAAGTTTATTCACAAGTATTTTATTTTTATTTTTTTTATAATGGAGTTCTCTTTTCCATTGCATCTTCTAACTGACCATTATTTGTACATATGAAAGCTACTGACTTTTACATGTTAATTTTAGATCCTTTAAGTACTTGGATCCTTTAACACTATTTTACCATTGTGTTAGTTTTGTCATTGATTTCCCCAGATTATCTAGGTAAACTGTCAAATCACCTGCCCGTGAAAATAATTTTCATTCAATTATTATGCCTCTAATTGTTTTCTCTTTTCTGGTTGCATTGGATAATGTATTCAATAAAATATTAAATTACCATGGAACTAGTGGGACATTTTTATAATGACTATGAATGATAGCCTTTATTTAGTAAAGTGTTCCTTAATTTAGTAAAATTTGGGGCTGAGGGCTGTGTGTGTGTACAATCTTACTATATTATTATTTTTTAATCAAGAATGGATGTTTATTTTTTTTATCAAAAGCCTTTGCAGCACAAGTACCAATAGAGACATTTCCCCCCGTGTACTTCCTTTTTTAACATAATCTTTCACTTCCAAATGTTTTAAGACTCACATAAAGTTGTAAAAAGAATACAGAGAGTTTCTGTATGTACTTCACTCCTTTCCACAATGATAGTATCTTACATAACCATGGTACACTGTCAAACCAAGGAATTGACATCAATAAATTATTAGTAACTCACATACAGGTAGTATTTGTACTTCACCAGCTTACACATGCACTCTGTTTTTAGAGGGAGTTGTATGTTTTATAAAAAATAATTGCGTGTATAAATTTGACCAAATTATTGCATATATAAATGTCAAATCATCACATTTGGCGCACAGAATTGTTCCATCATCACATAGAAACTTCCTCTGTTACCCCTTGATAGTTACATCTTCCCTTTAATTTTATCCCCTGCAGCAGTTGTTCTCATTAATATAATGTTATTCTATTGGGTTGGCCAAAAACGTTCGTTCGGATTTTTCCATAACATCTTATGGAAAAACCTGAACGATCGTTTTTGGCCAACCCAATGTAAGTGGAATCATGTGAAATGTAATCCTTTGAGATTGGCTTTTATTTTTTTCACTCAGTATGTTCCCTTGTGATATATTCAAGTGTTTGCATGTCTCGATAGTCATTGTTTTTTATTGTTGAATAGCGTTCATGATATTAATATATTAATGTTTAATCATTAATCTGTTGAAGGACATTTGGGTTGTTTGGGGCTAATACAAATAAAGCCACGAGGCACATTCATGTATAGATTTTTTGTGAAAATAAGTTTTTATTTTTCTAGGATAAACATCCAGCACTATGTTTGCTGGATCATCAGCAAGTATGAAACTTTATGAAACTTTCACACTGTTACCCAGAGTGGATGTAACATTTTACACCCCCCAGCAATATATGAGATCTGTATAGTTGCTCCATATACTCAGTAGTACGTTGTATAGTCAGGGATTTGTTTTAATTTTAGCCATTCAAATAGATGTGTAGTTATATTCCGTCTAAAATTTTGCTTGCATTTCCTTAATGGTTAATGATGTTAAACATTTTTTTCATGTCTGTATTTGCCACCCACATGTCCTCTAGGTGTAGTGTCTTTCTTACTATTGAATTTAGGGAGTTCTTTGTATATTCTGGATATAAGTCTTTTGTCTTGAAAATATGAGATTTGCAGTTATTTTCTCACAGCCTGTGGCTTGTCTTTTCATTCTCTTAATAGAGTCCTTTGCAGAGCAAAAGCTTTAAATGCTGGTAATGTACAATCTATTGTTACTTTTTTCTTTTATGGATCATGCCTTTTTAGTCATGTCTAAGAACTCTCTGCTTACTATATAAGTCATAAAGATTTTCACCTGTTTTCTAAAAGTTTTAAATTTTTATATTTTAAATTTCAATCTGTGATATATTTTGAGTTAATTTTTGTGTAATGTAAGAAGTCAAGGTCAAGATTTATTCTTTTTCACTTGAATACACAATTTCCCCAAAACAATTTGTTTAAAAGACTATCCTTCCAGTGTATATTGATTAAGGATAACGATATTCTAGTACTATTATCAAAATCAGGAACTATAACACTGAAATAATGCTAATAGACAATATATGTATCTTATTCCAGTTATGCCATTTACCTTAAAAATGTCTTCGTAATAAAAGAAGATGAAGAAGAAAAATGTAAAGAGAAAGATGAAAAAGGAAAAGAAAGAGAAGGAGGAGGAGGATAGTAATAGGGGAAAAAATGAGAAACAGGAAAAGTAATGAAGAAGAAAAAGAAATTAAAAAAAATTTCTGGTCCAAAAATCATATATTGTATGTTTCCTTAGTTTCTTTATGCTTCCTTAGTTTCTTTAACCTGGAACATTTCGTGTACTTTTCTTTGTTTTTCTTAATGTGGACGTATTTGAAGAGTATCAGCCAATGTTTTGTATGCTGTTCCTCAGTTAGGTTTGTTCAATGCTTCCTCATGGTTATATACCTACATTTTTAGCCAAAATACCACAAATGTGACATTTTTCTTTCTCTTTCTCTTGCTCTTGTAAGAAGGCACATGATGTTTTGGCTGATTATTGGTAATGTTAACTTTATTCATTTGTTTAAATTTGTTTCTTCCAGGTTGCTCTGCAAAGCAAAGTATTTTCCCCTATTATTAATTGACAAAGTTTGTGAGATGTATTGTGACTATATATATCTTATACCTCATCAAATTTTCACTCTCTAATTTAGCATTCATAAGTTTTTAATATGTGAATTAAGCACATTTATATTTTCTATTTAGTTGGTATTTTTATCCATAATTCTGTCTTTTTATCTTTTGTACTTTTACTGTTTATTATGTTTTATTTCCTGTATGGTTTTCCTTACATTTTGGTTTAAAAAAATTATTTTGGTATTTTCAAAGGTTTGTATTTCTGTTTAGGTAGTTAGCATTGTAATACATTTTATAGCGACATTAGTACCATTTGGTATCTATCATTTGATTGAATAGCTTTAAATGATATACTTTCATGTTAACCTGTTGTGAATATTTTAAAAATGCTTATTTTTTTTTCCTGTTCTTTGAACCCATTTATTTGGTTATATTATTTCTTCTTGTCCAAGGCATATAAGATTTACAGCCTCTTCTGCCACCTTTGATATCATCTTATTATGCTTCTATACACATTGGGCTGAATTTTCCCCCGTCATCTTGGATGTTGTATGCTATGCTTTTTCTAGTAGAAGACTTAAGCACAGTGTGTGAGTGCAGTGCTCCCTGAGTTCTTGCATATTTAAATTGTTTTACTACAAGCTGTATTCTTAAATGATGTTGAGATGGATTATATATTGGCTTTCCTCAAGACAAATTTTTTGTTGTGTTTAAAAATAGGATACACGTTAAAATTTTGAGTTTTTATTAGATTGGACAATTGATGTCAAAGACTTGGACCTCTGCGTGTTTGCCTCTGATACTTGGGGCTTTCTAGATAACAAAGTTAAAGAGAAATTTTATTTAGAAAGAGAAAAAGATATACCCATTTTAAAAGATACTTTTATATAGAATGTAGACATTCTCAGGAACCAGAAATTATTATCATAAAATATTAGTGGAAAAGAGTGTTTTTTAAGTCAATTTCCAGTGTTTTTATTTCTGTATAGTGTTAGAAAAGTTGCAGGTTAACATTTCACCTCTTGGAAGGGATTTAAGCTCAGCTGAAGCAGAGAAAATAGAAGATGAGAAATGTGAGGATGGTCTGGCTCATCCCCAGGCCCTAGCATAGCCTCTAATCATTCAGTAATCTAACTTGGATTTTCCTCCAGCAGTGGGGCTGGACTCCAAGGATTGGCTGAACCACCAATCCTCTTAAGGCTTGGGCTCCATAGTTCCAGAATATCAGTTCTGCTGCTTTTTCTTTATCCAAACCAGGCAAGGTTCAAGGGGAAGAGAAATAAAGTCCACCTCCTGATGTAAGGAATGACACTGGCTTACAGCAATGAAGTAGCAGCCACTTTTGAAGACTATTATTCAGATATTTTTGCATTACCCGGAAGATTGACTGTAGGTTTCTTGAAGGATGAGACCTGGCTTTATAGTTCTTTATATTCCCCACAGTGCCTCACATAATATTAATAAATAATATTTGATTTCTGCTTGGTATCTAAAAGTGTTTAATTAAATTTTTTGTCTGAATATCATGATGAATTCTGGCAATAACTAGAGTATTCCAATAGATGACACATAATTTACTGACATATCTAACCACTATATTTTACTATGGATACTGTAGCTTCCACGTGGAGAGATATGTATCATTAGAAAGATCATGCCAACAACACTGGATTTATTTTACTGCTGTTATAATAAGAGTTTTTAGTTAAGGTGAAGGTACTGGAATTTCTTTTTTGCACAATGTCCAAATTGCATTTTACATGAAAACTTTAAAAGAAAAGAGGAATCAAGATGGTCAGACAATATATTATTTGCTCTAGTATCCATTTAAATTCAAACATCAGAGAAAGGTACAGTCAGTGAAAGTTATACCTGTGGTTAAAGACAAGGTCACTTCCATTTTAAAAATAATGTCTAATAAGTAATGTTCTATGATAATAATTTTTGCATACCAAAATGTCCTCCTAAGAAATTTTACTTCCAGTGATGCCATAATAATATAACTAGTCAAAGTTAAGATTTGTTGAATCATGCAAACAATACTCAGTTGAATGCTGTTATAAGTTAAAGTACTAGTTTTTATTATTTCTGATAATCCCCTCACATTCTGCCCCAACAAATACCACAGTTCTTAGACATAATTAATATTCAATAAAATTTAATAGTATTTATTAACTATTAACAATATTTGTGAAATTTGATTTCTTAATTACAATTTGATAAACCAAAGCCAAATAAAATAAAATATTTTAAATTTTATTTAGTTGAATTAATTTTCTTAATCTTTTATGTAATGAATACTTAATCTTGGTTCCTTTTTTTAGGGAACAAGAGCCAATTATGGCAAAAAAAAAAAAAAATATATATATATATATATATGTAAAACCATATAACCAACATATTCTATAAATATCTGTAACATCAATAGTCTAGCAAGCTGAATTACATAGTAGAAAGTGCATTTAATTACAAGAAAGATAGAGGTTCAAGTTGTGATTTTTGATTCTGCATTTAACAGGTAAAAGAGAATAGGTAATTTATCTTCTCTGAGTCTTTGTTTTCCCATTTTTCCGATGAGCACAATGTGTTGTTGGAAAGGTAAAATCAAATAACATATGTAGAAATAATATAAATTCAGATTTTTATTTTAGCTTCTTGGCAGATTGATTATATTTTGTTCATCTTTATTACTACAGGATTTATAGTATGACCTTGTAAATAGCAGGTGATCAGTAAGGGTTTGGCAATTGAATAAAAGAATGTAGCTTGAAGAAAACATGGTTTTTTAGTTATGGAATGATGGTGCTTAACTCCATACAAATTGCAGCATGACAACATCTGTAGAAGTTTTAGGAGACATTTTTAATGAGGATTTGTAATAAACTCACATTCCTCCTCTTCCCACATGGAAGCACCTCAGTGCTGTCTCTAACAAGTTGTGTTTTGGCATGTCTCCTATACTCTCTTGAATTTCTTCATTTATTTTATTGGTTTATAATACTGCACCTATCTAACTGTTGTGAGGATCAAAATAAATACAAGTGAAAACCTTTTGTAAAACGTGTATTAAAATTAACCAAGGAATTGATTTCAAGGGAGTGAAAGCTTTAGTCTAACTTCCTTTAGTAGATGAAAAGATTTACATACAACAATTAAAACATACAAAAATTAAACATACAATTAATTAAACAATTAATCAAATTGTTAATTAAATTAATTAAACAATTAAACAATTAAAACATACAAACAATTAAAACATACAAAAATTAAAATTGCCTAAGATTCAATTTTCCCTCTTTTTTGTAGTAATTAACCTATCATCTATTCAGAGAAAAATATTTCAAATTGCATGCCCTTCTCATGAGATATAAAGATTCATACCTACAGTAATATGACAGAATATGCTTGGAATCTGGTTAGAAAGGCTCACTTCTTGCTTTGCTGTGGTAGCATATATCTCTTAAAGGACTACTGACATTTTGTTTACTTTTGTTATATTCAGTTTGTCAACTTCATTTCATCTTCAGTTAGCCAAATGTAGTATTACAAACTTCCTGTAAAAGTCAGGAAACAAACCAAATAGGTCATCCTTTCTTATAGTAAGTTTTTAAAAATATTTTACCCACTTAAAAGTTCTTCTGATAATAGTGGCCATGCAGTGAAATGTTATTTTGCCAAGTTGCCTCAGTGCATAGAACGAATGTACAGCCTTGTGTCTTCCTAAGTGAGAGATGACCTCATATATTTTTTTTATTTTTTTTATTTTTGGCTGTGTTGGGTCTTCGTTGCCGCGTGTGGGCTTATTTTAGTTGCAGCGAGTGGGGACTACTCTTTGTTACGGTGCACGGGTTTCTCATTGCGGTGGCTTCTCTTGTTGTGGAGCACAGGCTCTAGGAGCATGGGCTTCAGTAGTTGTGGTGTGTGGGCTCAGTAGTCGTGGCTTGTGGGCTCTAGAGCGCAGGCTCAGTAGTTGTGGCACACGGGCTTAGTTGCTCCGCAGCATGTGGGATCTTCCCAGACCAGGGCTCGAACCCGTGTCCCCGGCATTGGCAGGGGATTTTTAACCATTGCACCACGAGAGAAGCCCCTCGTTTAGTTTTAATAGCATACTTAGGTGATGATTTGATGGATGCATTTTATATTTTTTTATTACCTTGAGAGAGAGTCATTGACAATAGCAGGCACTTATGGCTGGAATATATAAGCAAATGTGAATAACACGTGTATCAACCTGGTAGAAAATACAGTGCAACCCCACACAGTGTGTAGGGCAAAAACAAAACAAAAAAACACTTAAAGGTATTAGTTTTCAAACATAGTGGTGCTTTGCTATTGTATACAAGCTATACTTTTTGCAAAATTGCATTTCCTAAATCTACATCATAAAACAGATGGCCGTAAAATCAGTTGCATTTCCTCAGAAACAAGGCTGTGTGTAGATGTTATGCTCTTATCAAAAATTTTTTCTTGTAGTAGCTATGAACTAATATATGTCATAAAATTAAAACACTACAACCTTGGAAATATATAATTATTTGAATAGAAGGCACAGGCTCTCATAATCATAGTATCTCAAAGCTACAGTTGTCCTAAAGATCAGAGTTCAGTTTCCTAATTTTAACATGAGGGAATTTGAACCCAGTTTAATTATTTGCTAAATATTAACTGTATAGTTAGTGATAAATGTAAGACTAGATTCTAAATCTCTGCACTCCCAGACTAATTATGGTCCAATTACTTTAGACCAAACTCCATTACAAAAATCTAACAATTGAAGTTATTTACAAGTGAGTTAGTTTGTCTGAACAGATACCATGTCTGGCAGCTCTTCTGTTAGCTCTTGCACCTGCAGAGCTCAGATATTTTTGAGGAATTTTATGTACAGCTAGATTATGAGAATCGTTTTGTAGAAAATAGATACTAGTTGCCAGATATAAACAAGATGCCTCAAAGAATGGAAATTTACCACTTTTATTCCAGATTCTGCTAGAAAGGAAAGTGAGGAATGTCCATTTCTCACTAGAGTGGATCTAACTAGGAATTTGCAAAACTGTCTGTTGTTTTTCAATTCACTCATTTATTCAACAAATATTTATGGAACACTCACAATTGGCAGAACTTGTTTTAATATTAGGGACGAAGAGTTTTTAAAAATTCATCACTATTTATTGACTGTTGCTGTGCTTTCAGAATAAATAATGTGAGGAACATATAGTAAGCCTACAAGATTGCCGCTTTTCAGTCTTCAGTGTGGAAGGTTTCTAGTTACTGTGCCTTTGTAACTGCATCTTACTATATAATCCTATAACATTCAAAGAGAGAGATACAAAGGCAGGTTTTACTCTTCACGGTGGTAGGAAATAGTTCTTCAAATACGCTGGTCTTCATAAATTGGATCACTCTACCAAAGACCCTGAAGAGATATGGAGTTATATATATTCTCTGGTCTTTAGTCTCTCTGGAGATACTTCAGTTACTTCTTTCCATCAAGCTCCTGGAGTGGAAACTTCCTCAGGGTTTGTTGGTCAGTTAAAGTCAGATTTAGATATCACCTTTTAAGGTTAAAAGGTTAAGGTTAATACTACAGCTGGGCTGATTGGCTTCTCATGGTTAGGGATATCATGGGCCCAAAATTTGAACTTTTTAAGAGTACTAGAAGAGACAGAGTAGTGTACTAAAATTCAGAAGTCTCAAGTCTAGACTTACCATCTAGAAAATGGAAAAAAAAAAGATCTTGATCCAAGTCATCAAGTCATTGGATAGACTGTTGTAACGCTATGCAAATGTACATAGCATTATTACTTTTATTTTTGGTAAGATATATTATGTTACCTACTTGTTATTTCCAGATTTATATTACATTCAGAGGCTTTCCTAATTTACTAAAATTTGAAAATGTAGCGGTAGTGTGTTTGAGCTGTGAGTTCAGATTATCCAGTAAAAGATATACTGGGTAAGAATCTCCCTCACGGTAAAAGAGAGTATGAGTTGACTTACAGTTACAGATGTGTTAAGAGGGATTTATTCTAAGAATGAAGGTATGGCAAGTGTAATTTATGGTAAAATGTTTTCAGATATCTCTGCAAACTCAATTTCCTCATGTGAAAAATGGAGATAATGAGTTGTGAGGACACAAATATAAGGCATATATGTCTAGAAGCACTTATCACAATTCCCACAACAGATTAGCACTTAATACATCGTGGTTATTTTCCATCCTTTCTCTCTTCAAAGCCCGTGTGTGATTATCTGGTTGTACGCATAAACAGAGATCCATTGTTTGCTATCTTCTTTCGGAAGACATCGGTAGAGTACATGATTTTTTTTATTTTTTTTTAATCAAGTAAGCTCACATAAAGGACCTTATTCCCAAGTTTTACAGTGGTTATGCATTCACGTAAGGAAGTATCAATCATCGAAATGGTCAAATAAAGAAAATTTTACGTGGATCAATCTATGGGGGATTTCCCAAGTGACCAGAAAATACGTGATTGCTCTGAGACTTATGCAGAGCTGGAGGTGAAAAGAAGTTTATATTTCTGATCTGGATTCTAGGAAAGTCCTTCCAATGTCGAAGTCACAAAACTAATCCAAGTAGTGCAGCCTGGCTCTTAAAAAAGAAAGCTTTTTTGAGCTTTGGTCAAACAGAGATGAAAGGGTCAATTTAATGTTCAGAAACTTGAAAAGATAATGTGAGAAAGCTCTGGCCTCAACTTTTTAATTAGTTTACAGTTTATGCAGCAAATTGTGGTATCTAAGGATATGGTAGGTGGAGCCAGAATTCTGGGAACCATTTCCCACCTCTAACATTTTTGTGCAGTATTGCTTTCCTGTTTCTGTTTCCTACCTATAAAATGGAGATAGTAAAAGTACCTATTTCATGGAGCAAGGATTCAACGTGCTAATGCATATAAAATTCTTAGAACAACACCTCAATATGGATTAGCCATTTCAATTTTTTTACTATTCTATTTTATTATTTTTATGCAACTCTTTTGTGAATAATTGAAATCTAGAAATGGAGGTGCTTGTATTACTCTTGAAAGTAGTACAGTTTGGGGTGATTGAGAATATAGTTACATAAACTTACCTATATTTTAGCCAATTAAGATTAGGGAATAATAAAATTTGTTTTTTTTAATGAGTAATAAAGTTTTTCTAATCAGATTCTATAGTGATGGAGAATTACCAAAAAATGTCATTTACTAAAAAGTGGGAATGTCTGCCTATCACCATTGTAATACTGTACTACAGAAAATAGCCAAATATATATAGGTAAAAATAAGTAAGCATTAAGACAAGAAAAATGAGATTAGTAAATATTTTTTAAAATGTAAGATAATAGAATCATCATTATTTGAAGATTATAGAATTTTCTTCAAGAAAATCCAAAAGGATCAGATAAAATACAATTAAAAACATTGTAGAGTTAATTTAAAAAGTTAGTTATAAAGCTAACCAAGTGCAAAGTAAATGTAAAAGTATCAAATCTATTTTAAATAATTAAACACAATCTTTTTTTTTTAATTCATGGTATTGTTAGAAAATTTGAAAATTTTATCCTCATGTCCAACCTAAAAGTGCAATTTCATAACAATATCCAAGAAAATTATGAAAAATTGATGACAAAAAATTGCATAGTTATTTTATATAACATGAGTACATTCTATAAATTGTGGCAATCAAACTTTTAATCAAACGGAAATAAATAAATAGATTAGTAATAAACAATAAGTGGCCAAGAAATAGAATCATGAAAAAGTGGCTCTTCAAATGTGTGGAAATTAAAAATTACATTGATGTACATTGTTTATCTTTCAGAATAAACCATTAGTTGTCCAATTTACATTATACACATAAAAACAAAAATTAACCTACATTTGCTGTAACTTCCATTTGGATTAGAGAGCAAAAGGTTAAAGAAATTATTTTTAAATAACCAAATATGGAAGAATAGCTTTATAGAATTTTGGAGAAGAAATTGTGTAAGCAACACAACAAATCAACTAGAAAGTGAAAGACTGACAAATCTGACCATATATAACTGAACATTTCTGAAAAAAATTTCATGAAGAGAAATAAGAATAAACAAAAAAATAAAATAAACAGCAGACTGGGGATAAACAGAAGCAGCCAAATAAAAAGATGGTCAACCTTTATATAAAAAATATGAAAAAAATCAACACCAATATTAATGCAAATTAAAAGCATTTTTAAATTGCGATTTGGCAATATCTAGCAATATTTGAAAGTTTCAGCAAGAAACTGAAGAAAACGTACTCACATATATAATTGCCGTATTTTTATAAAAGTTAAAAATTAAATGTAACTGAATAAATGGTACATAAATACTATAGCAGACAGTATATAAGACAAAAAGTAGGTTATATGTGAGATTTACTAAAATTATAATAATAATTACCATTATTGATATCTGTGTTGAGTAGTCTTCATTTCTCCTCCAGATCCACTCATCGCCCCTCTCCAGTCTGCTCTGGACCTGGGAGGCTAAGGTGGTAGGACTACAACCACAGACCTCATCTTGGAACTTTGCTTCTCTTTGGGTCTTGCCAGGAAATGATCAAAGACAAATGAAAATAGTGTTGGGATGTTTATTACGTTGACTCCTTCCTTTCCAAGTCACTGGAGGTAAGATGCTTCTCTCTAATAAGAGGCACAGTTTCAATCAGACACCGCCTCTGGTTTCCAGTAACCATTCCTATTCCTCTCTTTTTGGGCCTAGGGATCTTAACAGTTCCCTGCTACTGTGAGCCACTAGGTTCTGCACTATGCCTTGTTTGTTTTCTTAAACCCCATTCATACCTTTGTAAATAGTCCCCATATTTAACTCTGTTTTCAAAGTACCCAGTTGGAGTGAACAATCATTTATTACCAATGCCCTTTCTGACAGTATCTGTAACAGCATTTTTTTTTTTCAGGCCTCCATCTTCTTAACTACAGCTCTTTGCGCAGAGAAGGCAACCCTTTTCCTCAATCCTAATTACTCTGTGCTAAACATGTTAATTCTATTCAACGTGTCAGCAGTTGGTTTAGGAGTGGTTAATGGAATGTGAAGGGAGGTCTAATGAGGACTTCTAGTAAAAACTCTCATGAACTTAAAACACAGAAGATACACATGAGGGGTCAGTTTTCTGGTGAACTTTGTCAGGTCTGTCTGGATGTGTGTGTGATAGGTGTGATGCTGGAGCTGACTTCGGTGCTAATACCGTCATGCATCATGCTAACATGGCATAGCAGGCAGATGAAAAGAACCGGGGCCTTTAAGGATGTGAGTGAGCTGACAAATCTATCAGCGTTAGGGTTGCTCTCACTTGTGTATCCTATTCTAGGGCATAATAAATTTTCTTCTCATTGTGTAATCCATTTTGAGTTGGTTCTCTCTTACGTGTAGCTGAAGGTAAAAGTAGGAAGGAACATTTAGAATTTGCACTTCTCTTTTGTTTAAATTTTAAAAATCAATATTCATGTATCATTTATATACCTGTAAGCAACAACAAACTTGAAAAAAAAAGAGGTGAGAGCAACTAGACCCTAGAAACCAAAACTATTGGAAAGTTCAGTAGATCATGAAATGCTTAGCAATGGGAAATATGCATACTTGTGCCACTAAATCCTTGGACTTATGATATTGATCTTGCTGCATGGGAAGTTTAATAAATATGTGCTAAGTGTAGGAACAGATGTTAAAATGACATACTTGAAGCTTCTAATCAGGGAGTTAGGGTATATGATGTTGTAGACACTTTGAGAGCAACTATAACACCAGCTAGTTCGAGAATGAGGGCATACCCCACCCCATGCCCCTCAGTGCTAGTACAGGGGAAGGGAACACGTGTCTTTTTCCCCAACCTCATGAGATTCACGTAGAATTAAGGTTAACTCTATTGAGAGATGAAGATGGACACCTGACCTTATGCCGTTTGGTCACACTTAGTATAGATTTGCAGAAGCCTGCATGTATCATGAAACGTTTCTCCAACTAAGAACTCCTGTAGTAAAAGGAAAAACCTCCTAAATCCCTAGAGATGTGCAGGTGGATTAGGCTTTAGCAGTATTAACAGACTTTTCTAGCTCTGTTTCAAATAAACACAAAATATACTAAAAACATTAGTTATATAAGGAGCCCCTATTTATGAAAATATTGGTATACTTAAAAATATAACCTCGCAATAAATTTAAACCATAGAAAACTAGCCTACTAATCACCAAAAACATTAAACACATTATTTACTGTGTTTTTGTTTGCCCTCTTAGAATTTAGAAAGAATTTCAGGGATATTTTCAAAATCTATTATTAAAAAAAAAAACCCAGCGGATTCCGTTATTATACACAATCTGAGATATTCAGAATCATTCTTCTGAAAACTTGTTTGAGTAACAATCATTGTAGCAATCTAAATGTTTAAAGGCAATGCTAGAGATTTTAATTGCAATGGATTCGAGAAAGCAGTTATCTCTTACCATGTGTACCTCTTGATCATGGCCTTTTCCATCCCTCTCTCTACTGTCTCCTCCCCAGTTTAAAGGCAGAATGGAAAGGGAATAGTGGTTTGTGTATCCTGAAAGACCACAGGCATGACCAGGACTGTGGAATAAAGGCAGGAGGGAGCAGTCTTCAGCCCTTGCTGTGGTCAAAGGTGGGGAAGGATGGCTCACGAGCTAACTGGTCTCAGGACTTTCACGCTAGCTGTTGGAGCCCTTTTCTTGATCATTGCTACAGGGTCGCTGACTATGTGGGGCTGTGCTATAGAAAGCAAGATGCGGTAAGAAAAAGCCAGAAAAGTGAAGAATGGCTGTTAATTAGATAGTGGTGAATGAACTGAGCAGCGAAAACGTGGGACTGCCATACCTTGAGGAGAAATTTGGCAGATGTGATAGCTTGCATATGAGCGACAGCAAAGGATGTCTGCAAAGGATGGTTTTTTAAAGGTCGAGACTTTATTCTTGCTTCAGAGTTCCTTACATAGCAAAGAGGTTTATCATTCACCTATCACTGTCACAAAAATAACAAGGGCTTTGCAACTTTCTACTGAATTTTACAGGTGTTTGCAAAGCATTTATGTGGCTCTTAAAGGTAAATGTGTTCGACCAGACTTACATAAACACTATTAGGAGGAATACAACTTCTCAGCCATTTTTCTCTTTTCAATGTCTGTGTGTTTGCAAATATTACTTCTGAAATATAAATGGAACTTCCTTGTTCTCTCACTATGGCATAGACTCAACTCTAATATTAAAACAAAAATAGAATTATCGTGCAATACGGTTGAGGTCCCTTTTTTTGAGATCATATAATAAAGAATCTTTTGTGTGCTAAAAATTTGACATGGAAGCCTGAGAGTATAAGGAACAACGCAAACCCAGTTAATGTATGCAATCCCCAGGAATTTTTAATAGGATTTTTAGGCATAACATTTTACATAATCACACAGAAACAGTAGTGTTTCAATTCTAGTCTTTCATCATCAGCAGGAAACTAGAAAATAGTGCTTCCTATGCTAAAGAAAAATTTGCTGGTGATTATACTTTTTGTAGTTGAGCTCCTTATAGATGATTTTCTCCACTTGTAAAGAAAGTGGTAGAAACCATCTCATATTTTAACAGAAAACCTAGAAGGAATAGATACATTTGCATTGCATTGCATTGCATTGTATTGGTTCCAGAAAGATACTCCTCAATCTTTAGAGATTTTGTTTACAAAGATAGTTTCTATATACTTGGCAATAATTTCAGTGGCTCTGTAGTTTACAAGCCTTCAAAAAATCTGAGATTGATAATGTTCCATGCTTACAACGATGTAACTGCTCTAGGGAAAACCTTTCCCTTCTTCCTGCTCCTAATTTAAATGAATGGCCAACTTTTAAATGGATGAAACTTTAATTATATTGCAAAGTTTAATGCTAAGAGGAATAAGATTTTGCTAATGAAGTCGGGTGTCCACAAAGAGCAGTGAATTGCTTTCTTGGAAAATTCAGACATCCAAGAATTTCTAAACATCCTGCAGAAAATAGAGACTGAGAATCTATAAATCCTAATTTAGTTCTGTGCCTTGCAAATGTAGAAATGTTATATTATTTGAAAATCCTGTCTTCAACTGGAATGGAATCCAGACTAAATTTGGGAATTATGATTGATATTAGAAATTTTAAGTTCCTTTAATTAAGGAAGGGCGGTTTTAACAGAAATGCACATGTAAATTATTTTAGCAAGGATTCACTCAAAGTTTTACGGTAATTATAGTAAGAACAATATTAACCATTATTATAAAATATTGAAGGCTTATTATGCTCCATATACTATAAGGGATATTTTATATACATCTCATTTATACACAAACCAGTTTTATGAAGTAAGTACTTTTATTCTCAAATTGCACATAAAGTGACAATTCTAAAGTCACATGTAGCTAGTAAGTGGTAGAGTTGAAATTCAAATACTAGTCCTTCTGATTCCATAGACTCTGCCCTTGGCAGTTTTGATTGTATAATGCTGCATAATACACTGCCACAAACACAGTGGTGTAAAACAACAGTAATCACCTATTAACATTATTGTTCATGGTTCTGGGGGTTGACCAGGCAGAAGTAAGTGGTTCTCTGTGGGTCTCTCCTATGACTTCACTCAGACAGTGGCTAAGGCAGGTATTATCACAAAAGGTTTCTCACAGGCCCAGCTGTTGTCTAGAACATGGACAACATGTTTAATCATGAGTTCTTCTTGTAACCTGGGCTTTCTCAGAGCATGGCAGCAGAGTTCCAAAGGTGAGTATCTCAAAAATAGAGCCGATGGAAGCTTTATTGTCTTTCTCAGCTCACACAGTGTCACTTCTGCAGCATTCTGTATATTAGAAGTCACTCATTAAGGCCAGCATATTTTCAAATGGAGAAGAAAGATGCTCCATTTCTTAATAGGATCGGTGTCCAAGAATTTGTTAACATCATTTTATTAATATTTATTTTTTTAATTGTGGTAAACATATCTAACATAAAATTTGCCATCTTAGGCATATTAAGTGTACAATTCAGGGGCATTAACTACATTCACATTTTGTGCAACCATCACCACCATCCATCTCCAGAACTCTTTTCATCATGCAAAATGGAAATTCTTTGACATTAAAAATAACCCTTTATTCCCCTTTCCCCCCAGCTCCTACAAACCACATTGTACTTCCTGTCTCTATGAATTTGACTACTCTAGGTACATTATGTACCTTTGGCTATTGCAAATAATGCCACTACAAATGTGAATGTATAAATATCTCTTCAAGGAGTGGAATTGCTAGATCATATGTTAATTATCTATTTTTTGAGGAACTGCCATACTGCTGT
Organism: Balaenoptera musculus; assembly: GCF_009873245.2. Lineage (NCBI taxonomy): Eukaryota > Metazoa > Chordata > Mammalia > Artiodactyla > Balaenopteridae > Balaenoptera > Balaenoptera musculus. The sequence continues at coordinate 26,356,741 of NC_045791.1, read as the reverse complement.
CCCTCACCAACATTTGCTATCTCTGTTTTATTTATCATCCTAATGGATGTGAGGTAGTATCTCATTGCAGTTTTTATTTGCATTTTCTTAACAATTAGTGATTTTGAGAATCTTTTGATTACTATAGCTTTGTAACAAGTTTTGAAATCAGGAAGGAAGTGTGAATCCTCCAGCTTTGTTCTTCTTTTTCAAGATTGTTTTGGCTATTTGGTATCCTTTGAAATTCTACACGAAATTTAGGATTTTTTTTTTTAATTTCTGCAAGAAATGTCATTGGAGTTTTGATAGGTGTTACATTGAGTTTGTAGGTTCAGTTGGGATGTTTGTTCTATTTTTGCAATGTAAATGGAATTGTTTTCTTCCTTTTCAGATTGTTCATTTGTTAATGTATGGAAACAACTGATTTTAGTGTGTTGATTTTGTGTCCTCCAACTGCTGAATTCATTAATTAGTTCTAACAGGTTTTTGGTGGAATCATTAGGATTTTCCACATATAAAATCATGTTGTCTGTAAACAGGATTAATTTTACTTTTTCCTTTCCAATTTGGATGCCTATTATTTCATTTTCTTGCCTAATTGTTCCGGCTAGGACTTCCAGTACTATGCTGAATAGAAGTAGTGAAAGTTAGCATCCTGTCTTGCTCTTAATCTTAGAGGAAAACTTTCAGTCTTTCACCATTAAGTATGATGTTAGCTGTTGTGAACATCTTTTAAATTACCATAGTAATTTTTAATTTGTTTAATGTCATTTTCTTAATCAGAATTTTATTGTATTTATATTTGAGTCATAAGGCATCACTAAGTATAACTTTTGTCCAGTTACACAAGAATGAAAAGATAAAGAAAGAAAACAAAGCAATCCAGAGCTAATGACAAAGATGCTAGCCAATTTATCAAGAATGGAAATATGAAACTAAAATTAACATTATTATCAATATATTGAAGACATGTTGGCTTATTTGGAATTTTTTTTAATTCTCCAAAGATTAATGCTACTACCTTTATAAAATGAAGGAAATTAGCAGGTTAAGTTTATTAACCTTTAACATTTAAAATATAATTTAAGTATGTCAATGGTATCATTTCAAATAAGTGAAGAAAGGATAAATTAATAAATACTGTTGGGAAAATTAGACACTGACTTGAAGAAAACATTGATTTTAAACTTTAACTGACACTGTCCCCAAATCCATTTCAGAAGGACTAAGGAATTAAGCAGGAACAATGAAGCCATTAAAGTCCAAAAAGAATATAAGAAGACAGTTTTTATACTATTGGGGTGCAGAAGACCTTTCGAAGAATGACATAATAGCAAAGACTGACATACATGACAAGATAAAAGTTAAAACTTCTGAATGGAAATGACAGAGTTTAAAGGTAAAATGGGGGAAATTGTTACATATATATGACAAAGAGTTATTAAGAAGTGGATAAAGTAGATAAGGAAACTCTACCAAAAAAGTTCAAAAGATTCCACAGACATTTCCCCACAAAATTCAGAAATAATATAAGCAGACACTCCAGAAGAAAAGAAAAACAACAAATGACCAATGAACATTTTAGATTGTTTGAACAAGCTACAAATCAAAGGAAAACAATATTTACTTCCGTGCTGGAGTGGCTGGGTAATATCTCGTATCTGAAGTGTGCTAGTTATTTGCCTATTTGCTCTTAAATCCATTCCTTTTCTTTCTTCTCTTCATTCTTCATTGTAAGGGTACTGACTCCAAGATACCCATGTCAGTTGCCTTCCAGATGAATTTGTCAAAGGAATGAATGGGTAGGAGACTCAGGTTATTTCTTCCCCCTGTCTCTCCTTACGGTAGTAACTTCACAGAGTGACACTGCCTCCTTGTCTCTACATAATTCCAGGTGATAATTCCAGCTTCCTAATTCTGGTAACATCTCTTCCACCCATCATGTCTCCACCATGTCATACCCAATGGGCAACACGGCAGCAACAGTACAACTGGTTGCAGAAAATCAGGGGGTACATTGTGTGAAGAAAATTTAAAAGCCGGGTTGAAACCAACGAAAAGTCTGTTTTTTATATAACCATGTGCTAGCAATTCTAAACAATGTCGGTGACATTAAAGAAACATTCCTCCCACCAAGGCCATCATTCCGAATGTATTCCTCCCGCCACTCCACACTTGGTATGCTATCAGTCCCATCTGGGGAGTGATAGCAGTGACTTTTTCTGTTACTAATCTCAAGATTACCATTTGGTTTCTGAATTCTTCCATTATCTGTCACAAATTTCCTGTTTCGAATTTAGAGTTTTCGGTTTTCCTGTTTGAACCCTGACAAATATAATCAAGTATGTGTAGAATCTGGCACACTCATTCATGGTGGGTGTTAGTGGAATAAATATAGACTCTGAGATAGAAATTTAGTCATATTTCTCTAATTTTAAATGGGCATTTATTGTGGAGGTGAGGGTAAGAAGTGGAGGGGATTATGTTTTCTAGTTTAAATTTTTTTCTATTAGTTGCTTGAATTACTTTTATAAGTAAAATAATGTACTTCTAATTTGAAAAGAAAAAAAAAAGGTTGCATGTTTCAAGCATGTACTGCATTCTGTCAGCTAGAGGGAGTAAATGTGCATCTCTGATTGTCAGGGTGTGTCTAGAGAGGAGAAATTTTTTAAAATAATTTTTTAAAATCTTAGTTAAAGACAAGCATGATGGGAATAAATCACAGAGAAGTAGAGGGAGGGAAATAATCAATGGTGAGGTATGCACCTGCTGCTAGGATGCAGTTAGTTTCCAAGCAATAGACTTAATGAACTGGAGCATTACAATATATGTTATGAAAACTGTTGTGAGGAAACAGAAAATAGTAAGCATAGCTCAGAAGGGGGAAATATTCTGGTTTTCCCAAATGAATAAGAGGTAAACAGGGATCACTTATTCATTTTCTCAAATGAATAAGAGGTAAACAGGGATCCCCACAAAATAACAACGGTTTGGAGACAGTAAAATGTCAACAATCTTACTAAAACATAATATATGGGATTCTTATCCATATTCTGTGATATAAAAATAATTAGCAGTTTCATAAGATATTATATTTTTAATAATAGATAACACACAAAACACTATGTGTCAGGTACTATTCTAAGCCTCTCACATAAATTAACTCATTTCATCCTACAAAAACTCCATGAGATAAGTATTGTTTTTTTAATTTTTTAAATTTATTTTTATTACTAGTATCTTTTTACAGGTGAGAAAAAGGAAGTAGAGTGTGGGTATTTTAAGTCAAGAATACACAGAGGTATAAATATTTGTTAGTTGAATTGTTAGCTTCTGGGTAGACTAACATAACATAGTACACAAAGAAATGCTATGAGACAAGGTGAGTGTATTTCCAGTGTTCTATCTCTATCATTAGTATTTGAGTTCAAAATGGTGTCACAATAGTAACTCTATGACTGTGTTTCTGTGCCTGTGTATTTTTTAAACATTCTTTTTTATCAGAGTAGTAAGTTATATTAATTACTACTTTTCTGAGAGATATTTTAATGCATTTTTTAAAAAGGTTTTTACTGCATCTATTAAATTGATTAGAAGACTTTTATCTTTTATTCTATTATTATGATAAATTAGAGATTGATTTTCAAATTGGCCTAATATTTGCATTCCTGGGATAGATCCCACTTGGTCATTATCTTTTTTTAAATATACATAAATACTTCTGTATTTGATTTGCTAATACTTTATTATGGGTACTTGTGTCTATGTTTATAAAGGGTATTGGTGATCTACAGATTTATTTACTTGTAAGTTCTTTGCTTTTGGTAATGTTGTTCTTATAAAACTCATTGGAAAATATTCCTCTGCCTTTCTATTCTCTGGAAGAGTTTGTATGAAACACTTTTTTGTTTGTATAGTATTATTTCTTCCTTAAGTATTTCATAGAATTTGCCAGTGAAATCATCTGAGTTTAGAGGGGTTTTTTGTTTGTTTGTTTCTGTTTGTTTTGTGGGAAGGATTTTAGCTTTTAACTAAATTTCACTAGTAGACACAGAGGTGGCTATTCAGGGTATTTATTACTACTTTAGTGATTCCTGTTAGCTCGAGCCTGTGTCTTTCAAGGAATTGTCCATGTCATATGAATTGCTACTTTGTTGGTATAAAGTTGTTCATAATATTCTTTTATGACCCTTTAGGATCTTTAGTGGTCTATAGGACCTTTAGTGACAATCCTCTTTCATTCCTGATATTGGTTGGTGATTTGTGTTCTCTGATTTTCATTGATTGGTCCAGCTAGTTGTTTATCTAATATATTGACTGTTTTCAAAGAACCAGCTTTTAACCAGTTAATTTTATTTATTGTTTGTCTTCTAACTGACTTGTTTCTACTCTTATTTTTATTATTTCTTTCCTTCTACTTGCCGTGGACTGACTTACAACTTACTTTGCTCTTCTTTTTCTAGATTCTTGAGGTAAAATATTAGGTGGTTGTTTTTAGACATTTTTTCTTAAAAAAAACAAACTTAAGCTAAAATATTCCTTTTAAGCACTATTTTGTCTGTATCCTACAAACTCTGATGTACAGTTAACCCTTGAACAACACAGGTTTGAACTGTGCAGTTCTACTTACAAACTTTTTTCAATTGTAAATACTACTGTACTACGTGAGCAGAGGTTGGTTGAATCTGCAGGTGGGGAACCATGGATAGGGAGGAACTGAGGATAGGAAGGACTGGCTATAAATTCTATGCAGAATTTCGACTACATGGAGGGTTGGCACCCCTAACCCCCTGAGTTGTTTGAGGGTCACCTGTATTGTGTAATAAAATTATCATAGATTTTGGAATATTTTCTACTTCTGTGTGTGATATATGACCAGTATTTAGAATTATATGGTTTAATTTCCAAATATTTCATGGTTTCCTAAATATCTTATTGTTATTTATTCCTAATATAATGCCATGTGATCTGACAACATACTTTGTATGATTTCAGTCATTTAAAATTAATTGAAATTTACTGTATAGAAGAGCACGTGATCTATCTTGGTGAGCATATTTGTGTACTTGCAAAGAAATGTGTATCTATAGTTTTGCATATGATATTTTATAAATATCAGTTAGGTCAAGTGTTTATTAAGAATGGTGTTCAAATGCTTTACATCTTTTTTAATATATTTTTTGACTAATTGTTCTATCAATTGCTGAGACACGGGCATCAAAATCTCCTGTGATTTAGTAGTTCTTTATTTCTCCCTTTAATTTTGTCAAATTTGATTAATGGATTTTGAGGCTATTTTATAGGAAATATAAACATTTATTATTGTTATATCTTCCTTATGAATTGACCCCCTTTGTGATTCTGAAATGTCCCTCTTTATCTTTGGTAATACTTTTTACCTTCAAGTATATTTTATCTTATATTATTATAGTTCATTCCTGCCTTCTTATGCTTACTATTTGCACTTTGAACGTGTCTGTTTAACTATATTTAAAGTGTGTTTTTTGTAGACAACAGATAGGTAGGTTGTGTATTTATTCCTTTCTCATAATCTCTGACTTTCAACTGGAGTGTTTAGCTCATTATCATTTAACATAATTATTGTTTGTTCAATTTAAGTCTAGAAATTTATTATTTTTTTTCTGTTTGGTTTCTTTGATTTTTCTTCTTCTGTTTCCTCCTTCATCTTCTTCTGAATTATTCCTTTTTAATTTTTTTGGCAGCTTAGCTATTCCTCTTGACATTTTTTTATTGATTATTATAAAAATAACAATACCCATCTTCATTTTTTTCACAGCCTACTTAGGATAATGGTTTATCACTTAAATGTAGAATCATTTCAACCTAGGCCCATTTAACACTCCCTTGCCTCTCTTTATCTTGCTGTTTGCATACGTAGTATACCTTCATACATGATCAATTCCAAACGATAGGTTAAAACTTTTTTATTCAAATATATGTGTTTAAATAAACTAGGATCAAATATAGCTTTACTTACCCACATGTTTACCATTTCTAATGCTCTTCATTCACTCTTGAATGTGTCCTCTGCTATCATTTTTCCTTCAACCTAAGGAATTTATTTTAGCCTGTATTTCTGTATGGGTCTGGTGGTGGCAAATTCCCTTAGTTTTTCCTTTATATGAAAAATGCCTCCAAGCCTTTATTCTTGGGGGATATTTTCACTGAACATAGAATTCTTTGTTGACCTTTGTTTTTTGTTTGTTTGTTTGTTTTGTTTTCCTTTCAGTCCTTTAAAAGGCTTTCTATTGTCTTCTATTCTTCATGTTTTTTGTTTAGAAGTCTGGAACAGTTTCGATTGTATTTTCCCTATATTTAATATGTAATTTTTTCTCTGGGCATTTTTATGTTTCGCAAAATTTTTCTCTTCATCTTAGTTTTCAGCATTTGCCTTTATGTGCCTAGGTGTGAATTTTTTCAAGTTTATCTTATTTGGGTTTTAATAAGTTTCTTAAGTCTGGATTTATGTGTTTCATCACATGTGGATAGTTTCCTGCCTCTGTTTCTTCAAAATGTCTTGTCATCTCTAGTCTCTCTCTCTTCTCCTTTCAAGAGAGGAGAACTTTTTATATTAACCTTCAGGTCTTTGCAGCTTTGTACATCTTGCAGTCTTTTATCTCTTCTTCCAAGTGGCTGATTTATATATATCTGCCTTCAATTTTATTTTTTCTTGTATTATATACCTTTCTCTAATAAGTAAAACTAGTGGATTTCTTATTTTAAATTCTGTATTTTTCAGTTCCAAAATTTACTTTAGATATTGCATTGGGTTGTTTTTGATATTTTCTGCTTCTCTTCCAATATTCCTATCTATTTTTTAATGAGCATATTTTACTTTACCTGACCTCTAAACATATTTATACCATCCTCTGATAATTCCATATCTAGGTCATCTCAAGGCTGGTGCCACTTTATTGCCTATTCTTAAAACTGAGTAATATGATCTTTCTTCCCATATGTTAAGGATGTCAATTTTATCCTGAACATTTTATATATTATGTTATATAGACCATGAATTCTCAATATTGCCCCTCAAAGTATGTGTGTTTTTGTTTTGTTGGGCAATTAAAGTGCTTAGACTCCAACTTTAAAATGACATACAGTGGTGACATATGGCAGTTCAGATCTCAGTTCAGTGCTTTCAGCCTTAGCTGAAAGCTGCTTTCAGTTTTCCCCATGCAGGTTTGGGGTCAGCTACAAATCTGGACTGAGTCTATACGTGGACTTTTTCCTCTTTTTTGAGTCTCTCCGTTTTAGGGTTTTCCTCTCAATCGCCAGCGAGCTGTTATTGCCCTGACTTCCTTTCCTTGATTTCTCAAGCAAGATAGTTTTAGACTCTTTTTCCAGAACTGTGCCCCTCCTACACTGCCATCACAGCCATAACTATGGCCACCCTCAGGGAAACAAAAATAAAACTGGGGAATTCACTTCAATATTTTTGTTACTCCAAATTTTGACTTACTTTCAATATTTGACTACCTTTATTTTAAAAAAAATCCAGAGCCCTTAGGTACTTGTTTGATATATTTTGCTCAGAGTATATAACTCTTATTTGCGTAAGGATAGATCCAGAATTTATAGCTGATATTTGTGGGAAGACCCAGTATTCACTTTGTTATATTGGTAACAGACTCTCTCTTCTACCTGTTGTTTATTTTTTTAACATCTTTATTGGAGTATAATTGCTTCACAATGGTGTGTTAGTTTCTGCTTTATAACAAAGTGAATCAGCTATACATATACATATACCCCATATCTCCTCCCTCTTGCGTCTCTCTCCCACCTTCCCTATCCCACCCCTCTAGTTGGTCACAAAGCACCGAGCTGATCTCCCTGTGCTATGCGGCTGCTTCCCACTAGCTATCTATTTTACATTTGGTAGTGTATATACCTGTTTTAACTAAGATTTGTAATGAGAGAAAGTAGAGATAGTGAAAAACCGTGTGACATTTACCTACTCAGGCTAGATCCTATGATTCCACATTGCTGAGATATGATCATAAATCAATGCAAGTATAGGTGATCAGTCTACCAAGAAAAGGATCAGTTGATTCATGTATTAAAGTGTAATTTCATTCTTTGTACTGTTTCTTAATTTTCACTATTTTATTTTCTCTAAGCATTGCTCATCTCTATGGCATAACCAGACCATTTAACTAGTCCTCTGATTTTAAAATCATTGCTAAATTCATGTTTATTTTAGCAGCTCCAGAATTGCATTACAATGTAAAAATAGGTTTGGATATTTTTCTGTTATTTCTTAAGACCAACTGCATAGGGTAAGATCCATTTTTAAATTTTCAAACATGGCCCCAGACATTGAAAAGCTGGCAGTATTTTTTGTATTAACGCAGTTTAGGAAAAAAATAAATCTCTGTCTTGTACTTCAGTGCATCTAAGACATCATCAACTGTAAGACACACCATTATTTTAAGTAATATCGAGAAAGAAGAAATATAGCTAATTCACATGTAATACAATGCTTTTTTAAAAAATCACTCGAAACTTGTTTTCTACAACTATTGCTAATGAACTTTTCTTCTATCTTGCCATGGAATTCTTTTTTAGTCATATATTAACCTGCTGTGTTGCCATACTATTCTGCTCACACACATTTTTGTTTCCATGCTGAATCGCAGTGTCATATTTTTAAGGATATTTTAAGGAGCAATTAAGCACAACACATTCAGTACAAATAATGCACATAATCCAATTGATGTGAGGACAATATGAACAGCTATGATTAATTTCAGGCTTGCTGAGGCAATAACAACTACACTGTGACTGTTTCCTGGTCAGCCATCATCAATTTTAAGAAACTCTTGAATCTAGAGATCTTTAAATGTGAAAATATGTGTTTATTAGTATAAATAAAATGTTACTAAATATTTAATTTTTTTCTAACCAGGAAGGTAAGCACGCAAATTTCTTGAAGGAGGAACCACACCTCTAGATAAACATCTTTGTATGTGGCACTTTTGTTTATTCACTACCTAACACAACATTTTGGATTGTTTTCATTTGTTAAAATAATTCAGTCATTGGAAATTATCGTCATGGACTGTTTTTTAAAAATAAAAACCAAGATCAGAGTTTTGGCTAACTTTCCAGCCTAAGACTAAATTAATTTAAGCTTTATTTTCTACTGCTGTATACCTCCTCCCTATATATCCCCTCTCTATATACCATGTTTTAATCTGCAGAGAGTTTTTGATGTCTCCTGAAATAACTACACAGGAAAAATCTGAACCTTACCTTCTTGTGTGCCAAGGCTTTTCTGTTTTATAAAATGAACAGAAAAATTGTGACAAAGGTCAACCTAGGATAACCCTTTAATAACAGAAACTATATGATAGTATTTCCTAATGAGCCCTCTTGGTTCCAAATAAACAACTGTGATCAGAGCACAAGCAAAGAGCAAACACCCCCACAGGTCCAGATATTTCAAAGGAGGATTTTCCTTAGTTATGTATATGACAATTTTTCAGAGAATCTTTAACCACTTGATCTGTCCCCAAATGACCTCATCTCCCATCCTTCTTTGTTTCAAACCATTTCCTTCATCAACTTCTTGTTTTCTATGAGCCATTACACTGTTTTCACCTCTGTGTCTTCTTCATGTGACCCTTCGTCATGAAATGATTTTCCTTTTTATCTTGGCTTAACTAAACTCTTTTTCATTCTTTGAAATTCAGGGCATCACCGGCTCCAGGAAACTTCCCCTAATCAGAGCACATTTGACTTTAATCCAAATTCTAGTTAAGGGTTTATGTTTTGGTTCATTTTTTTTTCCTTATCTTTTCCTTTTTAGTAAGATAATTGAGAATGTAAGACAATATATTAAAGGAGTTTTTTGGTTCTATATTAGTCAGCTCAGGCTGGCATAACAAAATGCCACTGACTAGGTGACTTAAACTCCATAAATTTATTTTCTCACAGTTCTGGAGGCTGGAAAGTCCAAGATCAAAGTATCGGCTGATTTGATTCCTGGTAAGAGTTCTCTTTTCAGTTTGCATGTGCTGTTGTCTCACTGTGTGCTCACATGGTGAAGAGAGAAAGAGAAGGGGGTGGAGGGAGAGGGAGAGAAAGGTAAAGCTCCCTAGTGCCTCTTCTTAAAAATACGCTAATGCTACCAAATGAGGGCCCTACCCTTATGACCTCCTTGAACTTTCATACTTCCTTAAAGCCTCCATCTCCAAATACAGTCACGTTTGGAGTTAGGACTTCAACCTATAAATTTGAGGAGGACACGAACATTCAGTCCATAACAGGTTAAGTAATCCCTTTAGAATCAGAGAACGAAAGAGGTGAACTACTAGTTATTTAACTAAAACTAAAATCACTCCCCATGCTATCACTTAACATTGTCCAAAGAAGTATTCCCTTCAGGGTGGCAAGAGGGTTGCTCAGAGAAGCAAACAACAGGGACTCTGGTAGATGGAAGCTGTGTGAGAAGCTATTCCAGCTACTCTTTTGGGTATGTTTATTACAAAGGAAAAAAATCTAACCTATAAATAACTACCCTGTATATTCTAAAAAGTACAAATACTATTTGTTCTATTGTTTTAACATAAAACAACTTACAGTCTTGAGCAGTATTACCACCTCATTCCTGAACAAAAGCAAAGTTATTACAAAGTATTATGGATGATAGTAGGGACCATCCTACAATGATATTGTTCCCATCTGTTTCTATCCCCTCCTCAGTCCCCACCCACCAATCCTCTGTGACTCCAAGATTCCCTAGGACTTCTCTTATTTTACTTACCATATAATTTTCTGATGTCGTGGGTATTTTTGTTTTGTCCCTCCAAGTTGACTCTCTATTCAGTCCATCCAGTACACGATGTTAGCTGCTTCCTCTTTATTGGCTGCACTCGCCTATTCTCTCTTCTGCTTGTTCCCATTTAAGTAGTCCCTTCATTAAACTTTCATCATTTGCTTTTTTGATTGTGGCATTTATTTCCAGCAGGACCCTAACCAATACATGCTTTTTGTATGTGTCTTTCCCCTAAAACTCTGAGTTCCTTGCGGGTGACTTAATTAAATTTATATTTCATAACCTAACGCAGTGCCTGGCACAGTAAATGGTTAGATCAATAAGTATACTTCTCTATATATTAAATTTTCAGTCCTCATTATTTCTTCTTGTTATTGTTACAATTTCAGTCCATAATGACTAGAAATATTTCAGTGTCTGCCATTTAGAGTGCCCAGAAATTTTCTTTTGAAAAGAGTGGAGAACAGTTTTTTTCTTTGCACAGTAGGGATATATTATATAGTCAGAACAATAAATCAGACCTCCAGACAATGTGTACCCTTTGTTTGTGGTAGCTATCTTACATAAAGTTTCCTAAAGACAACTTGGAGTTAAATAAAAAGTTCATAGAGTTTGCTGAGGAGTGAGGAGCTCTGTTTTATCTTGTACAACTAGAACATTAGATTTGCCATCATATGAAGATGTAACAGAGGAAATCAAGAGATAGCAGCTGAATATTACAGAGAAGGGGAGAGGAAAAACCAAATAATCACAGCAGGAACAGAAAGAGCACCAGGAGGATTGAAAATCTGACTTGGGACATATTGCCCAATGGATCTTTTAAACTTGAAACATATTATTTTGTTTTTCTGTTTCTCATTCACATGTAGCCTGGGTTACTGAATTTAGATCATGCAGTATGCTCATGTAAATGCTTTAGCTTGATGACTTGCTGAATATGCCTTCTTTTGGGGAGGTGCCAACTAGAGGAAAAATATATATAACAATGCAAATCTCTCTAAAAGATTATAGTGGCCCTTTGAAGTGAAGACAGGGGTGGGAAAATATACTTCTCAGTACGTTGGTCCCTCAGTATCTGTGGGGGATTAGTTTCAACACCCCACTGATGCCAAAATTCTAAGATGCTCAAGTCCCTTGCATAAAATGGTGTAGTATTTGCATATAACCTATTGCATATTTTCCCATATATTTTACATCTTCTCTAGATTACTTATAATATCTAATACAATGTAAATGCTGTGTAAATACTTGGTGTGGCAAATTCAAGTTTTGCTTTTGGGAACTTCTGGAATTTATTTTTTTGAATATTTTTCTTCATCTGTTGTTGGTTGAATCCAAGTATGCAGAAGCCAAGGCTACAGAAAGCCGACTGTATTCCTTCAGTATTCTTGAAAAGATATCCTTTTCCTTTTTTGGTCAGTGGTAACCATAGGTAATTTTTTAGATAGATAGCACAATTATATTGAAATGGCAGGTCGAGCTACAGCTCACCCCGAAATGTTTTCTAGAAAATGATAAAGGTGATTGATATAATGGAGTTTAATCTGAAGGCAGAAACACACTTGCATTCTAGAAAAATCATTCTTTGTGTTTGGTCTGAGGAAAACCAAAGGGGAGGATAAAATAATGCAATAAGCATCATCTTTTTACCTAGCCCTATTATAGTCAGGGTGGGATGGGAAGATGGGTAGTAGGTCAGGGCTCAGGCCCTCAAGTACCCCTACCTAGAAAACACAGAGCTGTGGCATAGGAAATCCTTCTTCTCTCAGTAACAGTGACGATCATGCATAAGAGATTCTGGAAATTTTGCATACAAATTGAAGAAAGGGTTAGTTAATCCATAGTCCCAGAAAATTGTTCTCATGGTATACGGAAGTTTATGAATAACAGTTAGAAAACAACTTGGAGTTGAACCATGTAGCTTTTTTCTTTCTTTTTTCCCTCCTAGTTTTTTATGATTGTTTACGAAATCCTGTAATATTCCATATGGTGCTCGGCTTTCAGGAACTGAAGAACCTTTCCTCTAAATAACTTAACACCTTTATATTGCCCCAGGTTATAGCCAGGTCTGGTAGGCTTATGGATGAGGCTTGCCTTTCCCGGGAGAGGTCGACCACACACCTCTCACTGAGGATTCTGTTCATCCAAATTTCTCTCCACAGCACTGTAGCTTGTTTCCAAATTTAAAAAAAAAAAGAGTTGATCTCAAATATTAAGACTTCCTTTCGTTCCCTATGAAATAAAAGAATTTCTGATTCCAATATTCTGAAAAGCTAAATTAGCAGTATAGCAGCTAAGCTGCATAGAGTGTAATATGTACTGAAATTGCTGTGTTAAAATAGAGATCAAATGATACCTTCATTAACTTGATCACTGAAATGGCAAACCCTCTTCCAACATAACAGTTTCTATAGATACCACATGCTTATGATCAAAATTGCTTTTCTGAATGTGTTTTTCTCCCCTTCTTGATTGTATTTTACATCTTCTTTCTGGCTGTAAGTTACAATTAAACATAGAGAAAAATAGTGCAAGGCAAAATATACTCTACATCTGTTATACTGCTCAAATAAATACACAATCTGCACAAAACAGATTTTTCTAGTAGGCAAATTGCAAATGACTGCCTTGATAAGTTCTAGATTTTTTTTTTTCCTTAAAGCCACCAGGGACCTACTAAATGTTGCTAAAGGAATTTTCCATGTACTCTAGTTACCTACCAAACAGCCTAAATGTTCTGTCAAAACCGCTTAAGTGGTTGTAATAATTTGTGCCACAAAAGATGGATTCTAGATAATAACTAGATTTTTATCCCCCCAATATAAATATATTTCCCTAATGCATATTGGTTTGAAAACATACAAATAACTTTGGGAAAGAAGTCTTTGAAACTGAAGGAAACTTTGAAAAATCAGTGGACATGGTTGATTTGTCAATTTTTCCCCAAAACTTTCAGAGTTTTATTGTTGTTTTGCATTCTTCCCATATATCATAATAAAAATAAATAAGATCACCAATGACGAATCCAACACAATTTTATGCTATTTTCCATGAAACTGGTTTTATGTTTAAAACTGTAACTAAAACAATTTATTTTAGGTCATTCTTACCTAAACTATGGAGGAAACTATGGCAAAGAACCGATACCATTATCAGTCATACTGGAGCCTAAGGCAAAAGGAAAATTCAGTAATGCTAGTTCTATTTTTATTTATAATTTTGATATTTTCTTCATTATAGACTTTCAAATTAACTTTTAAAAATATTTCATTAAAATATGATTCCTCTGATTATTGAGTTTTTGACACCTCCTTAAACTTTTCACCTCAGGTACCTCATTTTCACTGTAGTCATAGCCTGCAAAGAATGATATATTGTGGTTATTAGAATGATTAATTTATTCTATATGTTACATTAAATTCTATTCTAAGTATTACTAACTGTGAATAGTATTATGAAATTTCATAACTCCAGTTTGTTTTGTCTTGGGCATTATGATACTGTTAGCCATCTTAGCCCAAGGATCTTCAAATAATTAGGCTTGTCCTCATTGGAAGTTATGTCATTATAGTGACATTTTATGTAGTTTGATAAACTACTTTATGATTTATACGGAATGCAAGACTACCACTTTGATCAATATACTTAAGTTTAGAATGTTTCTTACACTGACCCTTTACTTCAGTTAATTTTTTTTTTTCAAAACTGTGATCCAAGGTACATTTAAACTCCTTATGATATCAAAAGTTCTTACAAAAATATTATCCATACTCAGATGATGTTTTGAAAAGCTGCATAGGACACATTCCCAGGGACGTTCACAGTCCACACTTGTATGTAAAGTACTCTAAATTTATGTGAGAAGTGCACTTGTTTAACTTTGTTTAATTCAGTTTTTCCTGAATTATTGACTCTGAAATCTTTTAGTGAATTTTTAGTACATAAAACCTGCTAACCTCTATCAGTATATGTACTGATTTCTCAAAACACAATTTAGGAAATACAGTTTTGAAGGATATAAATACACATTTGTTATATTGCTATACAACAGCATATATAGTGATTTCTCAGCTTCAATATTATTAGAATGTAAATATTTATATGTGTGGTAATATTTGACATGTACATGGCCTTATTTTATAGTTTTGAAAACTAAAGAAGATATGGCAAAAAGAGGTCAAAGACAAAATTAAATACTTTTCTATCCCCTAAATGATGTATTAATTCAACAGCAAATGACCTTTTGAAAAGCACAAAACCTATATTCAACTTTCAAATACAAATGCTTGATTGAGATATTTATAATGTCCAATATATCTTTTAATTCTCCTTTTTAAAAATATTTTCCAATATATTCAAATATCTAGACATTCTAATATCAATTCTATATCAGGTGCTTTGATAAATCTTCCATGCCTTCCTAACCAGTTTAAACGTTTTCTTGTCTTAGTGCATGTGAATATTCCTCAAAGAAGTGTTTTACAGGTTATCTGAGCTGTTCTTTAAATGTTTCACATTGTAAAATTTCTGTCATCTTAAATTGTGAGTCCTTTGATGATAATGGTTGTATTTTCTTCTTTAAACAAACTATACTAGGTGGCACACTGATTTCTGAATTAATTAAAATAGACAACTTATTAATAATTGTTAATGTTTTGTTTGATTAATATTCTTAACTAGGGAGTAATTTTAAATCACTTTTCTTTTTAAAACTGCTTATTGAGAAATGATTAAGTGGTAGAGGGGAATAAAGTCAGGCATAGTTGAATGCATCTGGACTTTAGTAGCAGACATACTGTGGTTCAAATTTCAAGCTCTTTTATTTACAAGTTGTAAGAAATTGAGGGGTTATCTTGATTGTATACAATTACAAAATAGAGATTTTGCAGAGCTTCTAAGAGAACTAAATGGCATGTATATTTTAAAGGGACTAATATCTTCTGTCAGTTCAATTCTTAAGAATTTCTCAAGAACTTATTAAGAGCAGTGCATCATGTTTGGAATAAACTTTCATAAAGGTAGATACTCAGCATAACCTTAACATTGCATACATGGGACTTCACCCAGGGTAAGTAAAAAAACATTTCATTTTCCCCCTAATTTATTCACCACTGGATAAGATCTCACTCTGGTTCCATCACTTTTCAAGTCACTTCTATAAAATAATAGATTTTTGTTCATCTTTCATTTCACAAGTGGTTCAGTAGGTAAAATATCCAATCTAAACAATCTAATTTTCCAACTACAAAGGTGAGGCTCTCTCCTGTCATCCCTCTGAGTCAGACAGTAGATTGGGGAAGAAGTGATCCCTTTCTCCCCTCCTGTCCACCGACTTGCTGACCATGGCTCTGACTTCTTCAGTGTTTGAGGATATGTTAGAAAAAGGAGGCAAAGTAAGGGGCAAGAAATGTTCTAAGTGATATACTACTGTCATTTTGCATTGGCTTTCTCTAAGTTTGGTGGATTTTCTAAGCTGACTCTTTTTCTCATGGGAATAGTTTCTGCTTCTCCAGGATTCCTCTGCTGAGAACACCCCCACTGAATTGAACTGTTACAAGTAGAATTAATTTCATCCTTCAGCCCCTTCGGGTATGGTTCATCGAAAGGATTTAAAGTGGAACCAAGTCTGTTGTCTTTAATGAGGCTTATATTGCTTCATGAAATACAGCCACATATTATTTTCTCATATGTAAAGTAGAAATTTAGCCAATTTCCAGTTGTTTTAGTTTGCTAGGGTTGCCATAACAAGATACCAAAATCTGAGTAACTTAAAAGACAGAAATTTATTTCCTCACAGTTACAAAGGCTGAAAGCCCAAGATCAAGGTGTTGTCTATGTTTCTTTTGAGACCGCTCTCCTTCACTTGTAAATGGCCACCTCTCTGTGCCCTTACATAGTCTTCCCTCTCTTTGTCCTAATATCCTCTTCCCCACTCCACTCTCCTCTTCTTATAAGGACATCAGTCATATTTAATTAAGGCCCATCCTAATAACCTCATTTATGCTTAATTATCTCTTTAAAGACCTTATCTCTAAATATAGTCACATTCCAAAGAGTTGGGGGTTAGAATTGCAACATATGAATTTTGAAAGGGAAACAATTCAGCCCATAACACAAGTATAGGTCAATCTCGCTTCTCTCTTCCTCCTTCTCTCTCTCTGTCTCCCCCCCCCTCTCTCTCATGCACAGGCACACACTCCACTGTTATCTCTACAGTTAGCCACAGTCTATGCATTGCATTGTACATTTAAGCTTTTAAGCTTCTCTGAACACAGTAGAAACCAAGACTCTGTGTCCTGCAAACACCAGGAGGTATCAATATATATACCAAGCTTTCTGAGTCATCCCATTGTAGTTTCTTCCACTTCATTTGGGGGGCGGGGAGGGGAGAGGGAAATATTCCACAGCACTCAAACAGTTTTATCCTAAGAAATATTCTTTTTAGACTTTCTTTTATAATCACCACCCTTTATATATACCCTTGAGGTGACTATTAGGCCAAGATTTGATAAACTTTTTTTTCAGATCCTCTATAAGTTGTCAAACACCTTATAACATATTGAAGTATACAGTCAATTATTTTGTTCTCAAACTTTTAGGGACTCAGCTACTTTGAGAAAAAGAAAAGTTAGATTTTAGTAAATAAATTTTATCACTTTTTAGGTATTGAAGAACTACTTTACAGACTCCCCAATCCTTCAGTTTCTCTAAAGATTTGAACAGAAGGGAAGAGAAATAGAGGGACTGACAAAGATGGTTACATTTACAGAGGGTCCAAGATGCCTTGATAGCATTTTGCTTTCAATTTTCTGAGTACAGTGGTTCTTGACATTATGAGGATCCCAAAATTTACTAAAATATCGGAAATTTTTCATCTCTTTTTCTAAATGTCATGGAGGAAAATTTGTTCTTTAAGATAATTTTGTATTGCTACTACACATCCTCTGCATAAGCCAAAAAGAATGCAGCAGACCTGAATGAGAGTAAAACGTACCACTTACCCACCCCCTCCCACACAGGCACCCAAACGAATCTTTGGCAGTGTATATAATATTTTTGAAGACTTGGAAAAGAGAAACGAGATCAATGAAGACAAAAAATGATAAGTAATATTTTGTGAATGTCTCTATGTATACTATGTATAAAAACTGCCTCAATGGTAAGAACATAGTTCCTTGATTCATAACACAAGTGGCTACAGGATCCATATATAGCAATATTTTTAAAAATTATTTCAAAGTACTTTCCATCATGATAAATATAAACTTGCTTTTATAATAGCATATTAGCTCATTTGTTTTGTCTTTTAAATTCTTTAACTCTAGGAAACTATTAGTTCCTAGTCCCCAATATATATACATTTGAAAACATACACCCACAAAGCAATAAACTGAATTATGCTCCCAAACATGCTCTTATACATGAAACTACAAAATGGAACCTAGATTCCATTTCCCTCCTATAAGATGATTTTTCCTCATTCACATGAAAGATATAATGATTTGGCTATCAATATATATTTGGCATTCAAAACTTGAATTGTTTATAGCTTGAGATCCATATTCACTAATTAGCACACCATTAATAAAGTTCCTTTATCTTTGTCATTGTTTTTCCATTTATGTACTTTTTAAAATTACTTTTTAAAATTATTAATTTTGTGCAAATACCCCATCATATATCAGTGCTTTTAAAGTATTATTTTAAATGAATTACCTTTTCCAGAAACCAATCATGTTGCAAAAGTCCAGTTGAGTCAGTTCTACTCCTGCTATTCTGACATATTCAGTTTGGCTGCTGCTCTTTTATAGTGGTATCTCTTGCCAAAGTCAGTCATCAAGTATTGTTTGCCCTTTTCTTCATTCCATGCCTTGTCTTCCCCTTGTCTAAACTACTGGTGAAGTCTCACTGTTGACTCTGCTTGCCACGAAAAGCCCAGAATCCATGTGGAGTATGAAACCCTCCAATGTACTGTCTGGGTTCCAAGAAGAGATGTTGAGAAGGCCCTGGTCCACAAGTTTTAGCCACACTTTGTCACCTGGTCCTTGAAGGTATTCTGCTTGTGTCTAAAATCTCACCAAATCTCTGTAAACAATGATTCCACTGGATTCTGGCTCTTTTACTTCCAACCGTAGAGATCAAACCTGCCCACAGGACTCTTGAAATAGATAGAATATCAGCAACATCACTTTTTACCCTCTCTTCCTAAGTTCTCATTATTCCTTCTTTCCCAGGTAAAATACTTGATTTTTATTCATATCGATAGCTATAACTTATACTGAGGAAAGAGGGTAAGGATTAAATTAAAAGAATATCATCACTAAAAATACGTGTGCTGAATAATTTTCATTTTTCAGATTGACTCTCCACCACTTCTCCATCTTATTCTGTGCCCTTGAGGCTAAACTTCGTGGATTGTATCAACAAATTACCTTTCTTTTGGACTTGGATTTGGTCAATGAGAGGCAGGGAAGAGTGAGGTTAGATTACCCATCCTCCTGGACAGATCACAGCAGGTGACAGCGTCTATCTCCTGTCATGTGACCTTCTCTGATAGCTATATTCTCTGATTCCCAAGTAATTACTCCTTCTTCTTGGCTTCAAGTTTAGAGCTTGTAATCGTTCCCCATTGTTACTAACTCTAGGTTCTTTACCAACTCTTGCTGGTTTTCTTTGTAATTTCTTCTCAATTTCCTTGTTTGGATATGGAAACTATTTCCAGCGAGAGCTCTGATTCAATCTGTTCTCCATTACAGTGAGCCACATGTATCCCATGACAGCACTTTAGCAAGGAAAGACATGACAATCTAGATCAAAATGTTGTGGTGTCCCTCCACCATCACAGCTAAGGAGCTCAGCCTCGGTCCTCTAACTCCTGGATTCTCACCTTCTTCCAGTCACATAGTTATTTTCCTTCCCGGAAACTTTCTGACTTAGCTAATACGGGAAATATTAACTAGCTCAATTTAGTGAGTCTTTTGTTTATCTATGAGTCATTTAATAATGTAAAATAATCCATTTGAAATATCAGATCAGATAGTTTTTCCTGTATTGTGAAAGCTTCATGTTCAAAAGCCTAAGGACAGTTTTTGAGAAAGTATTGCAAATGGAAAACAGTCAACGCAGTTCTTTCCTGCATTGTGGTGAGCACTAGGTTCCTGAATATTCACAGCAAGATTATTCTTCAGACGTAATGATTCTTTGGGGGGCGGGGCATAGTCACAAATTTTGACATATTTGCCATTTCTGAAAGACATGAGATATGAAATAAAAGGCCACTATGAACCATTGCTTCACTCTGTGAGAGAATCCCCTTGGTGAGTTCAATTCTCTATAGGATTTAAAGCAATATTTCAAAAGTCTACTTAATGTATGTTAAAATGAGTTTTCTTTACTCTCACTATTCAGTAAGCTTAACTCTCAAAGGATTTCTTTATATGAAAATTCATTTTTCCAGACAATTTTAAAGTATTTTACAAATTAAGTTATTGGAAAGCTTTAATAATAAAAGTAAAAACAATCGTTTCCAAAAGTCATTCATAATTCCATTATCACAAATATAAATTGTGAAAATATTGTATCTAAAATCATACGTTTCATGCAATTTCACTTTCTAATATTTTTGTAAATATTATGTTATAAGCATTGGTCATGTTAGAAGTTTCAAAGCATGTTTTTCATACTTTTTAATATTCCATTATATATAATTATATTATATAATTATATGATATGTACTATAAAGTGCTAAGTGGTTCCCTGATGTTGGATATTCAGAAGGCTTTCAGTTCCTAATTATATTTTGGATTATTTTGTGATTAGCTTCTTGTGAAGGATAATTCCTGGGTGTCAAGGCATGAACATTTTTTGAACTCTTGATGTTTATTGCTAAATTTCATTCCAAAGTCATTATTTATGCTGTCACCAAGAATTGGAAGAGAGATGTTTTCCCATTTCTGGCCTATTTCTTAATCCTAAATGGAATTACGTTTTGGACAGTTTACCTAGTAAGTGTCCAGTGTAGAGAAAGCATATCTATTTGATTAGATAGATTTCATAGCATTTGTATCATAAGACTTTGAAAACAATATTGTCTTCTATATTCTGTTTATAAGGTTATTTCTATGCCGTTTATTTTTTTAACTATTAAATCTTTGATCTATTTTGTATCTTGGTCTTGAATATGTACCATCTACTCTGACTCTTGCAGTTTTCTATACCAATATAAATCAATAATATTTCAGTTATCTTGACAAAACAACTTCTTGGGAAATACTAAGTTTTATCTTTACATACATCTGTAATTTTAAGAAAAAAAGAAAACTTTGAAAATCTTTTATTTCATTTGAAACATTATAAAATATCAGTTTTAAGATTTTTAGAAGAGTCCTTAAAACATACCAATGCAAAGGCTAAATCAGACTTTCACTGCTGTCTCTACTTTCATTTCCATTATATTTTCACTTCTAAAGGTTGAACTGTATAAAAAAATATTAACAGTATTTTACCTTTATAACCTTAAGACATTCACTCAAACTATTCAGCAAAACAGTTTTCAGTTTCTGACCTTCTGGTTGGTCTTCTGATATCCAGGACATCCAAGCATGTTGCAAGGTGTAACCGCAACCTGCTTCCTGAAAATGTGATACATGATGCCTCTCTTTATTCACCCTAATGGCAAGTCAAGATCCCAGCCACCACTTTCCTTAGAAAAGAGAGAGTAATAGGAAAATTGGCAAGCTGTGTTCCTCACAGCAGAATCATTCCCAATGTCATATTATATATTTACTTGTGTTTCTTGATCAGATTGATTATCTGACATATTAAGTCCAAGTTAGGACTCTCTTGATGAGCAAAAGTTGTTTCTTTTCTCACATGGGAGAAGAATAAATTGTAGGAGAATGCAAGTTGCCATTGCCTGGGACAGAAATATGGTCTCAGGAAGTCCCTGTTTAACTTCCCTGTTCAATATTTAGTGGCACATAGGGAAGTCAAAGCCAGAAATTCAAGAGCCAGCCGGCAGTGTAGAGAACAATTTGGCCTTGTAACTTGAGCCTTTGTGAGGATGAAATGAGACAAACCTGAAGGTTTCTTTAAAAAGATAAAAATATTATAGACAGATGGAAGTTATTAAGAGTTGGGTGAAATCAATTTGGGGACAAAGAAGCCTCTTTTCCTTGCATCCTCAGGGCAGTGCTGGGAGTACAGCTGAGTTGCAACATGGACATTTCACAGACTTTAGAATAATTTCTGGACAAAAACAAGCCCTATGGCTTTTTTATGCCTTTTGAAGGCATACAAGAGACATAAAATGAGCGGTAGGCTCCAGAGCAGCAGCTATATAGAACCAAACAAAGTCAAAAACCATGGGTCACAACTAGATTTACTTTATAGGTTTTAAACAGAAGTTAACTTTTTAGGAGTCTAGATGTAGAGACAGTTTTATGAGGAAATCAACTGCATGTGTGTCAGTCCTTAATGTGTCTCCAGGACATAAAGAAGGGCAAAAATATTCTTTTGAGTTAGTAAATGTGAATGTGGCACATACTTTTTGCAAAAGTCCTCTAATACTCAGACCTCTTTAACAGATTACCTTTGAGATTATTCCCCATCCCTCCCAACTACTGTCTTAAAGCAGAGCCACAGAATGTAGGTAGGAACAAGCGAGCTGATGGTCTGGATGACCAGGATATGCCCCTACCACTGACCTTAAAGTGATGTTTTTATTTATTCAAAGATACTTCTTCTCTCTGCCACTCTTGAGCTCATATAGCCAAATTCCAGTCCATCTGTCCTGTCGTGACACCTCAAAGGGTCAACACTTTTCAGGTTTGTGCAGTATTTCCCCTGGTAAGTTTCAGTTTCTTGGTAGCTATCCATAGCTCATATTGTCTTCTTATACATATCCTTTCAACTTTTATCTCTTAGACTGTTCTTGGTTTTTGCTGTAGTAAGTACTGAAGCAGCTGCGAGAAGCTGGTTTAGTCTGTGGTCATCGCAAACAGGACACTTTGGGATTACACTTCTACTAAACATCCATACTCTGGTGATAGAGAGCAGTGAAGCAAAGTTCAAAATCTGGAGCAAGGGCATGCCCCCCCTGGGTATTCCTCATGGAGGCCGTTTGGCAAAAGCCAGAGTCCCCACACACTTGACACCTGTGCAGTTAGTTAACTGGCCAGTGAGGACTCTGATCCAGCCTGGCTCCTGGGTACAGGAATGATGCACTTCTCCTCTGGACTCTTTCATCCATTGCTCATGTCCATGGTATTTATTACCAAATCATTTATCTAGTTTACTGATTATATTACTTTCCTAGGGCTGCTGTAATAAATTGCCACACACTTGGAGGCTTAAAACAACAGGAATTTATTGTCTCATAGTTTAGAAGCCAGGAATCCAAAATCAAGGTTTTAGCAGAGCTGCACTCCCTCTGAAGGCTCTAGGGATGAATTCTTCCCTGCTTCTTCCAGTTTCTGGTGGTTCCATGCGTTCCTTGGCTTGTGGCTTCATCACTGCAATCTCTGCCTACATCTGCACATGACCTTTTCCTCTCTGTCTCCTCCTCTTCTTATAAAGTCACTTGGCAGTGGATTCGGGGACCACTCTAATACAGAATGACCCCATCTCAAGATCCTTAACTTAATTTCCTCTTCAAAGGCCCTTGATGCTGCTTTGTCTGGAAAGCTGGAGAATGGATAGTATGATTACATCTTACATAATTTAACTCAGTACCAGAGTTTTTAGGGAGGTACTTTTTACATTAAAAAAAGGTTTTGTTTTAGTCTGAGGATTATGGACTGAAATTAAGTTCTTTCTGGTTGAATTTCAAGAAAACCAGGTACTATGCGTTGCTTATCAGAGTGAGAAAAAAGTTGAATTTCCTAAAATCATATTACTAAGTTTTTCCAGCTAGCTCTATGACTGATCCTGAGAGGGATAAAGGAGGACCCTTTTTACTGCCTCTGAACAACTGCTTATAGATTGCTATATACAATCTGCTTATAGATTGCTATATACAACTGCTTATAGACAGTCTAACTTTAATATATTGTTTCTCACTATGTAATTGTTATTCATATAGAACAAACATTGTATATGGAAATTAACACAAGAGGAGTAATTTAGTTTAATGCTTAGTCTACACACTTATAAAGTATACAGGAATATTATAGTTCTGAAAGTATCTAGAACAATGAAGTAAAGAACATTTGAACGTCAAATTATCTAACGTGTCATAGTGTTATGGACTGAATTGTTTTCCCCCAAAATTGTATTTTGAAGCCCCAAACCCCAATGTGAGTGTATTTGGAGATAGGGACTTCATGGAGGTATCTGAGACTAACTGAGATCATGGGGAAGAGGGGGCTAGTCAGATAGAACTGTCCTTGTAAGAAAAGAGACACCAGAGCTCTGTCTCTCTCTCTCTCTACATGAGCTCAGAGGAAAGGTTATGTGAGGACACAGCAAGAAGGCAACTGCCCACAAATGAGTAAGAACTGAATTTGCCTTCACCTTGATCACGGACTTCTAACCTCCAAAATGTGAGAAAATAAATGCCTGTTGTTTAAACCATCCAGTTTTTAGTATCTTGTTATGGTAGCCCAGGCAGACCAATACACACAGCAAAGTGTGATTGGTCTGTATTGCCTTAGATAATTTTAGTATTTAGTATCTTGTTATGGTAGCCCAGGCAGACCAATACACACAGCAAAGTGTGATTGGTCTGTATTGCCTTAGATAATTTTAGTATTTAGTATCTTGTTATGGTAGCCCAGGCAGACCAATACACACAGCAAAGTGTGATTGGTCTGTATTGTCTTAGATAATTACCCTGCTTAGCACTTCACTGTCCATATCTAGTAACGTTAATGTCAAAGTCTGATGGAAATGATTTCATCTGTCACTTCGCTGAGACATAGTCAAAGCATTTCATTTTGCGAAGTGTGGGAAATGATTTTGAGTTTAATCCAGTTCTTAAAAGACAAAAGTTGGCATCACAAAATCTCCCATCACACTGGCACTAATTAGTCTCCTCTCTGACAGCTGAAGTAGGTATGACTAGGACTGATTAAACCAGGACGGAAGAAACTGCTCTCTTCCTTAGAGCTTATCTTTCTTTCCCATGTTTGAGATATTTTTTCCTCAGAAGCCAAGGGAAACTTGTCCTTTGCTATCCAGGTTTTCTGACCAATTAGAGTACTTTATTCTTCTGTCATTATGACATATTCTACCACAAGATAATATCACAACAGAGGAATAAAAAAACACCTGATAATTCCTGTATAAAAAAGTGATGCACAACTGTAGTATACCTTGAAACCTGAATAATTTGAAACATTTTTTCATGTAAGAAATGATTCACACAGTGTTTATTCCTTATGTCTTCAAAGTGAGTTTTAAAAAAAATACCAAAATGGATTTACTTTATTGAAAGAGTGGAAGAAAGTGTTCACGGGATCCATAATCATTGAAAATTCAAATCAGTCGACCATAAGGTAGGTCTTGTCTTTTCTATTTAGCTTACTTAGCACTTCTACTTTGTGCTTTGAATTTGCAAAGTGCTTATCAGCCATATTAGTTAACCCTTATAATGTATCCATGAAGTAGATGGATGGCAAGCATTAGTGTGACATACATTAGTGTTACTCCTTTGAGAGATGCCAACAATGAAGCACATGGAGGTTAAATGATTGCTACATGATTGCCCATCAAGCCTGACCAAAACAAGTCTTGGTCTCAATTTCCTACTTTTCTAACCCTTAGCGATAACAAGGATAAAACTAAGCATCAGATCATCCACAAGAATCTAATGTGTAGTCTCCTTTAAAAATGAAAGTTCTCAAATGCATTTTCTTAGGGTACTGAAAATCTATCCATTGAGTAAGTATATTAGATATATATTTCTTTGTCACTGCCCCATTTAAGATGGGATCATCTTAAAAGGCTATGACATAAATTGTTGTGGAAAAGATTGATTAGTTTAAAAGCTTTTTCCTTTTAACAGATCAGATAGTCATTATATTTCACCCTTTTGTGTGTGATTTTCATTGAGCCATTTTAGTCATTTATTCAGTTGAAAAAATTTCACCAAAACCATGAGGTTTTACAAATCTATTTTTCACCTCTGGCTTTCCTTGCTAATCACTGGGTTTGAACTTCTGGG
Organism: Balaenoptera musculus; assembly: GCF_009873245.2. Taxonomy (NCBI): domain Eukaryota; kingdom Metazoa; phylum Chordata; class Mammalia; order Artiodactyla; family Balaenopteridae; genus Balaenoptera; species Balaenoptera musculus. Next base: position 26,330,798 of record NC_045791.1, on the reverse strand, counting down.
AATTAAGGACAACTGCCTGATTCTGGAATCCATTTCTTTAGAAGTAGATTTTTTAAAGAGCTCTTCAATTCTCTTCATGGGTCATACTCACTACCTCATTTATAATCCTTTCTCTCATTTGAGAACATCATTAGGGAATGTTTGTGAGTTATGAAAGAATGCTGTATTTTGAACCTGAGGGTAAAGAGAAAGATATTGTAGTCAGTTTGATGGAAAGAAGCCTCCATGATTCATTTCTTGGATGAATCAATCCTTTAATTTCACATCTTTTCCTAGGATTTTACTCCTTTTGTTATTTTACACCTTTATTTGGAAATCAGTACAGAGAAAAAAGTGTTCGGAGTAAAATTCATAGTTTTTCCTTGCCTCTTTTATAACATAAATGACAAACTGGTGGGAAGTACAGTTAAAAGGAGTTTGGCACAGTGAAATTTACAAATATGAATTATTCACCTCTCTTGATCCCAAACATGGGAAATATAGCATATTGAAATAGTCAAAGAGTATCATAATATAATGACTGATATTTGCATATGTTTTTGCATTTTACAAAGTACTCCTACATTCAGCATTTAATTTGACACTTATATTAAGTTTGAGAAGGGGCATTATATATTATCATTTCTAGTTGACAGGTGAAGAAAATAAAGCCCAAAGAATCTGAGACTTGTCCAAGTCACATGGCTGATAACTATAAGTCCTACCACCAGGACGTGATCTTTTTGACACCAAGTCCAGAGGATTTCTTATTATTATTTCCTCTAATTATTTTATACTGTGAATCTATGGAGAATATTCACAAATAAATCTTGGAGTATATGCAATAACATAACACCTGTTGCTCCTAAAACAATAAATATGAAAGTCATGACTGAAAAAGTACCAATACAAATTTTGATAAACATTTTTCATATTAACCCACAGGGATATAGACCAAAATAGCTGACATTTTCAATAAGTTGTTGAGGCTTTTCAGCCTCTTACCTACAATTAACCAAGTGGGTGGTTTCCAAATGAAAACTGATCCAAAAATATTTCATGTAATTATTGCACAAGAGTTAAAATTACTTTTAAAAACTCCAGTGAATAACTTATTCCAAAAGTACTTGAGTGTAACTTCAGTACTTGTCTAATCATCCAGGAATCTTGTTATACAGCCTAAAAATGTTTGGCACGTCACATATCGCCCTAGTGGGCCATTAATGAGAGTTAACATGCTTCCAAAGGCACCCATTTCATGGCAAACAAAGTCTATCTACCTTATGAAATCATTCCTGCAGGTACCAAGTCTTTAATGACAACCTGTTGCCTATAGAATCAAGTCTAATCAAGTTGCTTCCTACAACTTTGTCAACTTTATGATGGTAAGCAGTGTCTTATCAATTGTTTGAGTCCTCCATAAGTTTTGCTATAGTTTCTTATACATAATGAGTGTAAATAAAATGTGTTGGATCAATTCCAGTTTGAGAGTGATAATTTGGAAGTGACTTTTAAAGTCATGACAGATTTTCACATAACCAGTCATCCTCTTTTCCTCCACTTTTTTCACCAATAGTGTATAGAAACATGGCCAGTAAGATTTATAGCTGTAGTCTGTGGTTATTAGATAAAAGATCTAAGGGAGTCCTGTGATCCCAAATCTATGACACATGACAATGTTAAAAATCCAACAGTGAAGTTAGACATTGTGGAGAATAATATCCACTAATTGTGCAGTATCCATCACCCAAGAAATGTAGATTTTGAATTCAGAAAAAAACAATGGGATGTTTCTTCCCAAATGTAAAACATTACTCTTGATTTTTTTTTTTAATTTCAAAATACACTGGATCATAGTCTGTAGGTTTTTTAAAGGTAATTTTATATTTCTTAGCCTGAATAAAGTGAGGATTTGTAAAAAATAGTTTTAAAAACTCCACTCCCTTCTTTTGGTTGTCAGAGTTTCCCTGATAACTGAATAATCATATCACATAAGACATCAAGACATAAGAAATGTGACTTCATAAAGAAAAAATCTTTCCCAGTCCCAGATTTCTCTTTCAGTTCTAACAGCAGCTTGCTTGTCAGCACATGCATTGGCTGCAGTTAGTGAAGAGAGTGGCAAGGGATCTGGACAAATCCATCCCTCCTATGATAAGAGCTCATCTCCTCCTGAGCCTGAAGGTAGTTTTTAAAATTAACCCCCCAGTGTTAGTGTGCCTTGACTCATTGGTGGATGTAACAAATCGGTGGCAGTTGAATTAGAATTCTTTGCCCTTAACACTTCAAAGTACTGCTCAGCCCAGTGAGTTAATGGATATTGCTGTGGCATATTACAGCATCCTGATTTCCAAATACTTTAATACCTAAGAACAGAGTGACAGGACACTTTAAGTCATCAACCAGGAAAGATTTCTTCACTCATGCCTTGAAAATGGGAATGACTGTGCAAATCTATACAAGTGTGCTTTCCCTTCCCATCTATCTTGTCAAAATGAAAATCGACATGGGAATCAGGTCAAATGTGCTTCAGCAGATTAGAAAGAAATAATGTATATTTTTCCACTTGAGTCACACAGAGCAACTATCACTTCTTTCTGTGCCAATTTGTCTTGGGCTAGTGATTCTGAAGGTGAAACTTTGAAGGTCCTATGAATGAGAAGCCAGTATTACAACAGAACACACAAATGTGTGCATAAAATAAGGTACTTAGAATAAAATGTAGATTGCATTTTCTTTCTCTTTTTTTTTTTTTTTTTTACCTTCAAGACAATATAGTGTTCTCTTGAATACTATGAGAATTAATTAAAAGAGAAGCTGTAGGAGGAGTTTCAAGATGGCGGAAGAGTGAGACGCGGAGATCACCTTCCTCCCCACAAATACATCAGAAATACATCTACATGTGGAACAACTCCTACAGAACACCTACTGAACGCTGGCGGAAGACCTCAGACCTCCCAAAAGGCAAGAAACTCCCCACTTGTACCTGGGTAGGGCAAAAGAAAAAAGAAAAAACAGAGACAAAAGAATAGGGACGGGACCTACACCAGTGGGAAGGAGCTGTGAAGGAGGAAAGGTTTCCACACACTAGGAAGGCCCTTCGCGGGCGGAGACTGCGGGTGGTGGAGGGGGGAAGCTTCGGAGCCACGGAGGAGAGCGCAGCCACAGGGGTGTGGAGGGCAAAGCAGAGAGATTCCCGCACTTCCCGCACGGAGGCTCGGCGCTGACCAGCACTCACCAGCCCGAGAGGCTTGTCTGCTCACCCGCCGGGGCGGGCGGGGGCTGGGAGCTGAGGCTCGGGCTTCGGAGGTCGTATCGCAGGGAGAGGACTGGGGTTGGCGGCGTGAACACAGCCTGAAGGGGCTAGTGCGCCACAGCTAGCCGGGAGGGATGCCGGGAAAAGGTCTGCAGCTGCCGAAGAGGCAAGAGACTTTTTCTTGCCTCTTTGTTTCCTGGTGCGCGAGGAGAGGGGATTCAGAGCGCCGCCTAAACGAGCTCCAGAGACGGGCATGAGACGCTCAGGCTGCTGCTGCCGCCACCAAGAAGCCTGTGTGCAAGCACAGCTCACTCTCCACACCTCCCCTCCCGGGAACCTGTGCAGCCCGCCACTGCCAGGGTCCCGTGATCCAGGGACAACTTCCCCGGGAAAATGCACAGCGCGCCTCAGGCTGCTGCAATGTCACGCCGGCCTCTGCCGCCGCAGGCTCGCCCCGCACTCCATACCCCTCCCTCCCCGCGGCCTGAGTGAGCCAGAGACCCCGAAGCAGCTGCTCCTTTAACCCCGTCCTGTCTGGGCGGGGAACAGACGCCCTCAGGCGACCTACATGCAGAGGTGGGTCCAAATCCAAAGCTGAACACCGGGAGCTGTACGAACAAAGAAGAGAAAGGGAAGTCTCTCCCAGCAGCCTCAGGAGCAGCAGACTAAACCTCCACAATCAACTTGATGTGCCTGCATCTGTGGAATACCTGAATAGACAACGAATCATCCCAAATTGAGGAGGTGGACTTTGGGAGCAATGATATATATATGTTTTTTCCTTCTTCTCTTTTTGTGAGTGTGTATGTGTATGCTTCTGTGTGTGATTTTCTCTGTATAGCTTTGCTTTTACCATTTGCCCTAGGGTTCTGTCTGCCCTTTTTTTTTTTTTTTTTTTAGTATAGTTTTTAGGACTTGTTATCATTGGTGGATTTGTTTTTTGGTTTGGTTACTCTCTTCTTTCTTTCTTTCTTTTTTTCTCCCTTTTATTCTGAGCCATGTGGATGACAATGTCTTGGTGCTCCAGCCAGGCGTCAGGCCTATGCTTCTGAGGTGGGAGAATGGAGTTCAGGATATTGTTCCACCAGAGACCTCCCAGCTTGATGTAATATCAAACGGTGAAAATCTCCCAGAGATCTCCATCTGAACGCCAAAACCCTGCTCCACTCAACGACCAGCAAGCTACAGTGCTGGACACTCTATGGAAAACAATTAGCAAGATAAGAACACAATCCCACCCATTAGCAGAGAGGCTGCCTAAAATCATAATAAGGCCACAGACACCCCAAAACACACCACCAGACACGGACCTGCACACCAGAAAGACAAGATTCAGCCTCATCCACCAGAACACAGGCACTAGTCCCCTCCACGAGGAAGCCTACACAACCCACTGAACCAACCTTAGCCATTGGGGGCAGACACCAAAAACAATGAACTACGAACCTGCAGCCTACGAAAAGGAGACACCAAACACAGTAAGTTAAGCAAAATGAGAAGACAGAGAAACACACAGCAGATGAAGGACCAAGGTAAAAACCCACCAGACCAAACAAATGAAGAGGAAATAAGCAGTCTACCTGAAAAAGAATTCAGAATAATGATAGTAAAGGTGATCCAAAATCTTGGAAATAGAATGGAGAAGATACAAGAAACATTTAACATAGACCTAGAAGAACTAAAGAGCAAACAAACAATGATGAACAACACAATAAATGAAATTAAAAATTCTCTAGAAGGAATCAGTAGCAGAATAACTGAGGCAGAAAAACGGATAAGTGACCTGGAAGAAAAAATAGTGGAAATAACTACTGCAGAGCAGAATAAAGAAAAAAGAATGAAAAAAATTGAGGACAGTCTCAGACACCTCTGGGACAACATTAAACGCACCAACATTCGAATTCTAGGGGTCCCAGAAGAAGAATAGAAAAAGAAAGGGACTGAGAAGATATTTGAAGAGATTATAGTTGAAAACTTCCCTAATATGGGAAAGGAAATAGTTAATCAAGTCCTGGAAGCACAGAGAGTCCCATACAGGATAAACCCAAGGAGAAACACGCCAAGACACATACTAATCAAACTGTCAAAAATTAAATATAAGGAAAACATATTAAAGGCAGCAAGGGAAAAAAAACAAATAACCCACAAGGGAATCCCCATAAGGTTAACATCTGAACTTTCAGCAGAAACTCTGCAAGCCAGAAGGGAGTGGCAGGACATATTTAAAGTGATGAAAGGGAAAAATCTGCAACCAAGATTACTCTACCCAGCAAGGATCTCATTCAGATTCAATGAAGAAATTAAAACCTTTATAGACAAGCAAAAGCTAAGAGAATTCAGCACCACCAAACCAGCGTTACAACAAATGCTAAAGGAACTTCCCTAGGCAGGAAACACAACAGAAGAGAAAGACCTACAGTAACAAACCCAATACAATTATGAAAATGGTAATAGGAACATACATATCGATAATTACCTTAAATGTAAATGGACTAAATGCTCCCACCAAAAGACACAGACTGGCTGAAAGGATACAAAAACAGGACCCATATATACCCTGTCTACAAGAGACCCACTTCAGACCTAGGCACACATACAGACTGAAAGTGAGGAGATGGAAAAAGATATTCCATGCAAATGGAAATCAAAAGAAAGCTGGAGTAGCAATTCTTATATCAGACAAAATAGACTTTAAAGCAAAGACTATTACAAGAGAAAAAGAAGGACACTACATAATGATCAAGGGATCAATCCAAGAAGAAGATATAACAATTGTAAATATTTATGCACCCAAAATAGGAGCACCTCAATACATAATCCAAATGCTAACAGCCATAAAGGGGAAATCGACAGTAACACTATCATAGTAGGGAACTTTAACACTCCAATTTCACCCATAGACAAATCATCCAAAATGAAAATAAATAAGGAAACAGAAGCTTTACATTAAACAAGATGGACTTAATTGATATTTATAGGCCATTCCCTCCAAAAGCAACACAGTACACTTTCTGCTCAAGTGCTCATGGAACATTCTCCAGGATAGATCATATCTTGAGTCACAAATCAAGCCTTGGTAAATTTAAGAAAATTGAAATCGCATCAAGTATCTTTTCTAACCACAATGCTATGAGACTAGATATCAAGTACAGGAAAATACCTGTAAAAAATACAAACACATGGAGGCTAAACAATACACTACTTAATAACCAAGAGATCACTGAAGAAATCAAAGAGGAAATGAAAAAATACCTAGAAACAAAGGACAATGAAAACACGATGACCCAAAACCTATGGGATGCAGCAAAAGCAGTTCTAAGAGGGAAGTTTAGAGCAATACAATCCTACCTCCAGAAACAAGAAACATCTGAAGTAAACAACCTAACCTTACACCTAAAGCAGTTAGAGAAAGAAGAACAAAAAAAAAAACCCCAAGTTAGCAGAAGAAAAGAAATCATAAAGATCAGTTCAGAAATAAATGAAAAAAGAAATCAAGGAAACAATAGCAAAGATCAATAAAACTAAAAGCTGGTTCTTTGAGAAGATAAACAAAATTGATAAACCATTGTCCAGACTCATCAAGAAAAAAAGGGAGAAGACTCAAATCAATAGAATCAGAAATGAAGAAGGAGAAGTTACAACTGACACTGCAGAAATACGAAGGATCATGAGAGATTACTACAAGCAAATATATGCCAAGAAAATGGACAACCTGGAAGAAATGGACAAATTCTTAGAAAAGCACAACCTTCTGAGACTGAACCAGGAAGAAATAGAAAATACAAACAGACCAATCGCAAGCACTGAAATTGAGACTGTGATTAAAAATCTTCCAACAGGGCTTCCCTGGTGGCGCAGTGGTTGAGAATCTGCCTGCCAATGCAGAGGACACGGGTTCGAGCCCTGGTCTGGGAAGATCCCACATGCCGCGGAGCAACTAGGCCCATGAGCCACAACTACTGAGCCTGCACATCTGGAGCTTGTGCACTGCAACAAGAGAGGCTGCGACAGTGAGAGGCCCACACACCGTGATGAAGAGTGACCCCCGCTTGCTGCAACTAGAGAAAGCCCTTGCACGGAAACAAAGACCCAACACAGCCAAAAATTAATTAATTAATTAATTTAAAAAAAATCTTCCAACAATCAAAAGCCCAGTAACAGATGGCTTCACAGGTGAATTCTATCAAACATTTACAAAAGAGTTAACACCAATCCTTCTCAAAATCTTCCAAAATATAGCAGAGGGAGGAACACTCCCCAACTCATTCTATGAGGCCACCATCACCCTGATACCAAAACCAGACAAAGATGTTACAAAAAAGAAAACTACAGACCAATATCACCGACGAAAATAGATGCAAAAATCCTCAACAAAATACTAGCAAACAGAATCCAGCAGCACATTAAAAGGATCATACGCCATGATCAAGTGGGGTTTATCCCAGGAATGCAAGGATTCTTCAATATATGCAAATCAATCAATGTGACACACCATATTAACAAATTGAAGGAGAAAAACCATATGATCATCTCAATAGATGCAGAAAAATCTTTCGACAAAACTCAACACCCATTTATGATAAAAACCCTGCAGAAAGTAGGCATAGAGGGAACTTTCCTCAACATAATAAAGGCCACATATGACAAACCCACAGGCAACATCGTCCTCAGTGGTGAAAAACTGAAACCATTTCCACTAAGATCAGGAACAAGACAAGGTTGTCCACTCTCACCACTATTATTCAACATAGTTTTGGAAGTTTTAGCCACAGCAATCAGAGAAGAAAAAGGAATAAAAGGAATCCAAATTGGAAAAGAAAGAAAGCTGTCACTGTTTGCAGATGGCATGATACTATACATAGAGAATCCTAAAGATGCTACCAGAAAACCACTGGAGCTAATCAGTGAATTTGGTAAAGTAGCAGGATACAAAACTAATGCACAGAAATCTCTTGCATTCCTATACACTAATGATGAAAAATCTGAACGAGAAATTAAGGAAACACTCCCATTTACCATTGCAACAAAAAGAATAACATACCTAGGAATAAACCTACCTAAGGAGACAAAAGACCTGTATGCAGAAAACTATAAGATACTGATGAAAGAAATTAAAGAGGATAGAAATAGTTAGAGAGATATACCATGTTCTTGGATTGGAAGAACCAACACTATGAAAATGACTCTACTACCCGAAGCAATCTACAGATTCAATGCAATCCCTATCAAACTACCAATGGCATTTTTCACAGAACTAGAACAAAAAATTTCACAATTTGTATGGAAACACAAAAGACCCCGAATAGCCAAAGCAATCTTGTGAAAGAGAAACGGAGCTGGAGGAATCAGGTTCCCTGTTTTCAGACTAAACTACGAAGCTACAGTTATCAAGACAATATGGTAGTGGCACAAAAACAGAAACATAGATCAATGGAAGAAGATAGAAAGCCCAGAGATAAACCCACACACCTTTGGTCAACTAATCTATGACAAAGGATGCAAGGATATACAATGGAAAAAAGACAGCCTCTTCAGTACGTGGTGCTGGGAAAACTGGACAGCTACATGTAAAAAATGAAATTAGAACACTCCCTAACACCATACGCAAAAATAAACTCAAAATGGATTAAAGACCTAAATGTAAGGCCAGACGCTATAAAACTCTTAGAGGAAAACATAGGCAGAACACTCTATGACATAAATCACAGCAAGATCCTTTTTGTCCACTTCTTAGAGAAATGGAAATAAAAACAAAAATAAACAAATGGGACCTAATGAAACTTAAAAGCTTTTGCACCACAAAGGAAACCATAGAGAAGACGAAAAGACAACCCTCAGAATGGGAGAAAATATTTGCAAAGGAAGCAACTGACAAAGGATTAATCTCCAAAATTTACAAGCAGCTCATGCAGCTCAATATCAAAAAAACAACCCAATCCAAAAATGGGCAGAAGACCTAAATAGACATTTCTCCAAAGAAGATATACAGATTGCCAACAAACACATGAAGGAATGCTCAACATTAATCATTAGAGAAATGCAAATCAAAACTACAATGATGTATCATCTCACACCAGTCAGAATGGCCATCATCAAAAAATCTACAAACAATAAATGCTGGAGAGGGTGTGGAGAAAAGGGAACCCTCTTGCACTGTTGGTGGGAATGTAAATTAATACAGCCACTGTGGAGAACAGTATGGAGGTTCCTTAAAAAACTAAAAATAGAACTACCATACCACCCAGCAGTCCCACTACTGGGCATATACCCTGAGAAAACCATAATTCAAAAAGAGTCATGTACCACAATGTTCATTGCAGCTCTATTTACAGTAGCCAAGACATGGAAGCACCCTAAGTATCCATCGACAGATGAATGGATAAAGAAGATGTGGCACATATATACAATGGAATATTACTCAGCCATAAAAAGAAACGAAATTGAGTTATTTGTAGTCAGGTGGATGGACCTAGAGTCAGTCATACAGAGTGAAGTAATTCAGAAAGAGAAAAACAAATACTGTATTTTAACACATATATATGGAATCTAAAAAAAAATTTTAAAAAGGTTCTGAAGAACCTAGGGGCAGGACAGGAATAAAGACACAGACCTACTAGAGAATGGACTTGAGGAAACGGGGATGGGAAGGGTAAGCTGGGACAAAGTGAGAGAGTGGCATGGACATATATACACTACCAAATGTAAAATAGATAACTAGTGGGAAGCAACTGCATAGCACAGGGAGATCAGGTCGGTGCTTCGTGACCACCTAGAAGGATGGGATAGGGAGGGTGGGAGGGAGGGAGACACAAGAGGGAAGGAGATATGGGGACATATGTATCTGTATAGCTGATTTACTTTGTTATAAAGCAGAAACTAACACACCACTATAAAGCAATTATCCTCCAATAAAGATGTTAAAAAAAACAAAAGAGAAGCTCTAAAATTATACGTAAAATATTTTTTCTAATAAAATGTCAAGACAGCTCTGTGGTTTTTAGTCTTCATTCTATGTGCTGTTATTTGATCTCAAGTCATCCTGTGTGTCCCTTGTGTATGGAAGTGTGTGCGTGTGTGGTGCGGGAGGTTGCACAGGAGGGCTCAGGGAAGCCTATGAAAAGGAAAGGAAGAGGTAACTGATGAATAAAACTTGAACTATTTGAAGAATGAATTTTGGTCAGTGTCAAAAGCCAAATGTGATTCACTGTAAAAACCACTCATTTATCACCCTGCCTACATTTTTGCTTTCTCCACTAACGCTATTATATTCCCTTTAGTATACCCTACCACCATGATAATTTACTCACCCCTGTACAGATCCTTATTCTTTTTCAAGGAAATGGCATGCTGCTCTCATTTCTAAGCCCAGATGTATTTTTTTTTTAAAGAAAAAGACAAAGTGAATGGCCGTTAATTCTTAATTAAGTTTTGCTTTTGTGAGATCACTTTTTGAAATTCATCAGGGTGACCTACACTGAAGACCCAAAATATTGTACTCTCCTCCCTACCCCTAACCCCTTGGGACTTGCCAGCAAGACAGGTTGCCTAGGAAAATCTCATTACTGCAGGACTCACTGTCTAAGCAACTATTAGAGAGAGAAAGCAGGGAACAAAGTAACACAGGTGACCGTCTGCAAATTGACACAGATTAACGGTTCTTTGTCCAGATCCTGATGGAATACTGGAGAGCTGCAGAAAGTCATTTTCAGATTAAACACTGAGAATAGAGTTGAAAGATGATACATAGGCATGCATGAATTACAAGTGCCACACAACTAGAACACCCGTAAGTAACATTTATCTGATCCAAGATTACATCACTGGGAACGGTTTTAAACAAGCTCTAGCATGTTCCTGCAGCTGACAGTTTATTTAATTGGGAAGGCTATTAAACCATTTGATTGCAGTAGGCAAAATTCTATGAGACTGTAGGACCTTATACATAACCACGGGTTTATCTTTTTCTCCTTGTATTCAAGGAGACTAATTGAATTCATCCACAAAGCACTGGATTTTATTGTGGATGGAGTTGGTTTCTCTCCAGGAATCAATTCCCATTTTAAAAGTAAGCCTAAAGTGTCTGAGCTTCAGCCAGATGTTCCTGAGAAGAGGATGATTAAAATGGTTTCTAATCCCACGGTGAATATTTTCCTCACAATTCTCGCATTCCACCTTGAAGAGTCAAGACAAACCACCCTTCTGTATTATAGATTTCTGAGAAGGTTGTCTTAAAACACGTTAATCTAAAGCAAATCTTCATGTGTGTAAAAAGAATTTGGGGAGAACATAAGCTTGATATGGACTTATATACAACATTGAGGTTAATAAAATGATATTTATTTATGGAAAGATAATGGTGTATACTCTGGAATTAGACCATTTCAGTTAAGATTTTTTTTTTAACTTGTGATCACTAAGAATTTGGAATTTTTCTCTCTTTCTTTTAATATTTATTTATTTATTTGGCTGCGTCGGGTTTCAGTTGCAGCACTCGGGCTCTTCACTGCGGCGTGCAGGCTTCTCTCTAGCTGTGGCACGCAGGCTGTAGCGCGCACGGGCTCAGTAGTTGTGGCGGGCAGGCTTAGTTGCCCCGCGGCCTGTGGAATCTTAGTTCCCCAACCAGGGATCGAACTTGTGTCCCCTGCATTGGGGGTGGATTCTTAACCACTGGACCGCCAGGGAAGTCCCTGGAATTTTTCTTGCATTTAAACTTATTGCTAAATCTTTATTTCCAATGATATTTCAAAGTGTAAGTTTGTGATACCAACTAAAAATAGATGCATTTTTGAAGGAGTAGTAGAAGTAAAATGACAATTTGCCCCATGGGAGCCCAACCCTGAGGAGTAACAAACACATATCATCACCAAAACCACGAATGCTCAACCTTATGAGTGATATAGGGCACTTTACTAGTCTATGATTTGCCCAAAAGTTTGCTTGGCCAGTAATCTTTAATTTCCATAATTGTATGATACAAAGATCGCTGATCTTTCTGTTGGTGACTTCGCAGCATGCACACATTAAAATTCAGGCATCTACTAGGATTGTTTTTGACATTTTAATTCTATTACATTTGCTACTTAAATTTCAGCCTTTAAATACTATTGTATAAATCTATCCATGCCAGGCAAGTGACTCAGCAGGTGTGATTGTCCTTTGTAATTTCTTTCCATAGAAAAGCACGAAAGGAATTTCAGTCTATGATGCATACTGTTGTATACGAAGTCTGGAAATCAAATTGGCCTCAAGTGGGAGAAATTTGGATATAATGACCAACCTACAAAAAATATTATTTCCGTACTCCAGATGAGGAAATCAAAGATCAGAGAAATTATCATATTCAATGAAATCTAATGAATAAGGTAAGCAAGGCAAGAAGGCTATGATGCAATCACAAGGCCTCATAGAGTCCTTAGACAGAGCTAGAAATGATGAGGTTGGGTTGATTGGGCAAAGCTTTAGCATCTCTCATTTAGAGCAAAGCAACTTTGGGTGCAACTGATTTACGTTGTAATTTTAAGTAAAAATTTGTTTGAATAAAAGATAAATAGCTTAGAAAATGTACTGCACAACACATAAGGTGATCAACCATCCTGGTTTGCCTTAGAACTAAGAACTTAGAACTAAGGAGGTTTCCAGAACACAAGAGTTTCAGTGCTATAATAGGGGAAATCCTGGAAAAATGAGGTTGGTCACCCTACTACTCCACCTTCCTTCACTATATTGATTTGTTGAAGCTGAAGATTTAGCAGATGGGAAATAGTACACACTGAGAGATCTAATTTATGTGGGACATGACCTTGGTCCACGGCTTCATGTGATTCAGCATTGAGAGAATATGTACGACTCCCCAGGTCTTGACTTAGAGCAAAAGAGATGTAGCTGCATATTGACCCATCTGAATTTTTCTGTGTTCACCCTTTTCAGAAGCATGCATAAATATCTGCATATAGATATTAAAATCAAGTTGTTATGAATAAATATCTATATGCAGATATTAATATTATATTGTTTTATCTTTTTTATTTCACTAGAGCAAGGGATTTCAAGTATTTTTTACTACAACCCACAGTAAGAAATGAATTTTACAATGCCACTCAGTACACAGATCATATATAACTGTGACAAAGCTTTCATAGAGCGTTTCAGTGTTTCTTACTAGCCTTCAGAATACTGCATGTAGGGCCTTTAGGTGCTACTGAAGTTCAACATCATAGGCTTCCACTCCTGCAGCCTGCCTCTCACACTGAGTATTTATCTTATGGCATGAGGCTGTGGTTCTCAGACCATATGGAACATGAATATCACCATGGAGCATGTTGAAGTTGGCAATATCATGGTACATCACAGAGACCTTTATTTGGGGCTTGATTATGAGCTGGGGATTAGGAACTTGATTTTAACAAGTAAGGTGGACATGGTGATTTCTCTGGCCATGCTGAAGAACACTGCTTCAGGACTATAGTCCCAAGCTATCCCACGGATTTTTCATTGTCATTGATTTATTGTTGTGCTATTAGTTATTCAACAAACCAGTATGTGCTCCAAAACTGTGAAAGATACTCACAGTGAGGGGTATAGGCCTCACATTACTGGAATGTAGTTAAAAGAAATGCAAAAATTGGAATATAATATCATTCTTATTAACAAACTTATATGAATGTTCAGTGCAAGGTTTGATTTTGTTTTCTCTGAACAACAGGTAACCATTAGAGAAATGTGTGCAAAAAAGTGACACCATTTGTCGCTGATTATAAAGATTGTTTGGTGTGAAGAGGGTGAGATAAGGGTGAGACAACACTTCAGGAGTCTGTCGCAACAACCCAGGTGGGTGATGGTTGGTTAATGTGCTAAAGAGTAGGACTGAAGATGGTTCTGGGTGCTCAGGACACAACAAGCACTGAGAAGCATAATTTCTCATTGTTTAATAGGTGAGATAGACAAGCAGATGGTCACCCCAGTGCAGTGCAGCATGTTCTGTGCTACTGGTATTTACGAGTTACAGTGATTGCAGGAGGCAGCAACCCACTCAGAAACATTCTGGTATGCACCACAACTCTATCTCAGAGCAAGCATTGGAGGGACTGTGGATAAGCATTTGGCCCCCAAAGCAAGGTGGCTGGAAAATAAGATGAGCTCAGAATCTTGAATTACCTTTTAATAAATGTTAGGATATAATCCCATTTAACATTGCAATAGATTAATGACAAGGAGCGTAACTTCCTTATTATGTATTCAATAGTGAAACCCATAGGCTCTAAATCTAGATTTACAAAAGGCAGGGATGCTATAGTATTTTTTCCCAATTTTTATAATCTTCTTTCACAGTCTATATATAATGGAATCATTTCTTGAAAATCCTCAGGACCTTCTCTAAGACAACCTGGAGATTGATGACTCACCTCCCTCTGACATTCCTGTTCAGTTAGGTAGAGGTCAGGGAGACATCTGCTTCATATTTCACCAGTGAGTATTAAGGTCTTCAATGAAAATGAAGTTCCCTAATTTTAGGTCTTGGCACACAAAAGCAAATTCACCTTTCATTTATAAAATAAGGTGGTGACAATTTGTTGACTTTCTCCACTAATTTCTTCATTTTAAATTTTTAAAAAGTCTCCCCTTATTATTTATCGCCTTATTTTGTTACTTTTAACTTCCCTCTGCAACCTTCCTGTTTACCCTCTTTTATATACAGCTTGACCTCTGGATCAAATGCAGTGGAGGGTCTCATTAAATGCTGAGCAGCCAGTTTTGACAAACTCTGCTTTCACACAAGTTACACAAGAGAAATACATAATATAATTTTTATGGTTGACTGCCTTGAGAAAATTTAGCACAGCAGAAGCATAATTCATTCAAGAGAAAAAAGTCTCTTTAGCTGAGTTATTACCTGAGTGGAGCTCTGTAGCTGGAAATTTGCATGACCATCTTCTGCTTTTCACCATTTGAAAGCTTCTGCATACATAAGGAATACAAGTGGATTTGACTCATCAATAACGTGACTAAGTTCAGAATCAGGGTTTAAGGGATTTCCCTCTAATGAGCAATAATAGTATTCATTGTACTTGTGTCTGATGTGACAGAGTCCCTGTCCTACACTTAACACATGCCAACTCATAATCCTAACAGCCCTATCATGTGAACATTATTATCCCCACTTACAGATGAGACAGCTGAGGATCGGAAAGGTTACACAAACTCCCACAGTGTCACATCGCTGGTAAACATTGAATCCAAGTCTGTTAAATTCCATAGCGGAAGCTTTTCCTATGACTTCTGTGAAATTTTTACTTTTCATCCTGATTAGGGAGTTTGTTTATCACTGAGTGCCTGTAAACCATCTATTTGATGTTCTGCACACTGTTTGTTGGTGCAAGCAAGAGAGAGTACTAAAAGTACAGCAAGAGGTAACCTGCTGCAAAGAAAAGCAATCAAAAGGTTTTAGTCTTCAGAAACTCCATGCAGTGATCATACTAATAGAGCAGTAGATGAGGAGGAGGACGGGAGCCAGAGCTGATTCTGAGGCTAATCCTCAAACACATGAGAATGTGGATTCCTTGCCAAATCATTTATTTGCTGTTGTTTGCAAAGTCTAATTGTATCACACTACAGAGTGTGAAATGCTAAGTAAAATGTGTCTTTGCCATATCTATCTATATATATAGAGAGAGAGCTTTGATTTTCTCAATCCAATATTTGCATATATCCAATATAGTTATAAAGGTAGAACCACACTGCTGTGGCATTTTAAGAAAGAGTCATTTCGCAAGTAAATGAGAAATAAATATGGAACCTATAGCTTGGAATATATTATGCACTTTTTTCTACTGATTCCTGGCCTACCCCCTTTAACCATCTAATTCATTTGCTTCATCTATGTTAGGACTTCTTGTTACAAGAAGTAAACTTAGTTGTTCTTCAGGAAACAAAAAGGAAGGAAAGCGGTCGGTTACCAGAAGAAGAATGAAACCTCAAAATGCATAGGTGTCAGGCACTTGGATTAGTACTATCTCTCATCTCCACTGCTTTCTATGATTCTGGCTCACTCTTTATCGGTGAACTTTTTCTGCTATTCAGCCCACCTGGCAAGCAGAAGATGGTCATGCAACGGTACCACGTTTTTACATCACTAAAGAAACAACGTAAAGGGACAGATATTTTTAGTACTAAGTTCAGTTTTCTTGAAAATGAACACCAATTTTCTTGTTTTATTCAAATCTCCAACTCTTGGCCCAATTAATGTGATCAAGTGCTCAAAAAATACAAACATGATTTGGGGTTCCCCCATTTGGTATCTGAGGTCAAATGAGAATCACCCTGAGTAGAACAAATACTCCAAAGATGATCCACTGCACCTTCTTTTGTTGATTTATTCAAATTACAGCCTCTGTGCCCAAAATATCTTCTTGTTTTCAAATTTCTCTCCAAGTATATTTATAATAAACCTTATCTGATTATATTTCTCCATCTTGACACAGTTGATGGGATGACTTTGGCTTTCTCATTTAACTGACCAAGATGGATCACAGCATAACCATTTAGGTTATGGCAACCGAGGTCAATCTGAAAAGATTAAATTAGTCACACTAACATCTTGCTGAGATTAGAGAAGCTCTGCTTTTGTCACTTATTACCTAACTTATAACCTATTTCCAGTCTATGCAATCCCTGCATAAGAGCCCTACTATCTACCTTTTTTTTTTCACTATATACCTTTTAATTCATAATACTTTTACCGTGTTCTTTGTGTAATTATTTTGTTTTCTGTTAACTGCAGAAATTTAAGGCCATCTGTTTTTATAAACATATAAACCTCTTGACAATAGGGGTGGCATTCAAGTAGTTTTGCCTAAATACTTGTAAACTTCTTACAAGAAGGACTTGATATCTTTAGCAAACATATTTCCTCTGGACTGAAAGGATGTCTTTTGGAGGCCTTGTGTCAGTGCTGGTCTGAGCAAGGTCTATTTTCCCTTGATCATATTCACTAAACCATTCTTTCCCCAGGTGTCAGCTGCCTTCTTGCCACCATCACCTTAAGACCAGAGCATAGAATTTGATCACCAACCACTTAAGCATATATATCACCTCTTCTGTGAAATATCCATAACAAAATTTAAATTCAAATTTCACTTTTGTCTCTCTGCTATAGATCACTTACCAAAGTCATCCTTTCCTTTTTCAACTTAGCCTTCAACTTGTACATTGTTTCCTTCTGCAATAATTTCAACTAGAGATTTACATGTAAACTAGATATGAGTAAATGCACACTCTTGAAGGCAGGAAAAAGGCAAGGAAACTATGGACAGAGTCCCTAGTGCAAACTCAGGCCTTGAAATGTCTTCTCTTATGTAGTGAAAAAAAAAGTAAAAATTAGCTGGAACTTTAAACTTTGTTCTCTTTATATTGTAGTCCTCTTCTAAGACTGGACTACAGTTCCAACAAATAATTCCACATAAGTATCACAATCTATTGTGTATCACCAAATGATACAAAGAATGATTTTTGCCAGCCTCATATCTTATTGGGCTCTGAAGGAGAACACATGGTGGCAGCTCTGGGTGCAAGGCAACGCAGATTCTCCAGTTCCCAACAGCAGCTGTAGAGAGACTTTCAAACCCAGAGGAGCCATAGAAGACATTTGCCATGAACACATTAAGACCAAACTTTATGCTCTATAAATTCAGGCAACTTTGGAGTGGGAAAAAGAAGAGGTTGAGAGACAACAGCTTTTATTTTGTGGACTGTTGTGCACTTGAAGATGAGTTAACATTAATAGGAGAAAGAAAAGTTTTATATTTAAATATAAAGACTCAAGACACTTTCATAGGAATTCAAAAAGCAAGATAGTATACCACCATATGCCAAAAAATGAGGCCAGTGAGAACAAGTGGCTGCTAAGAGAACAGCATAACTGTTAAGAGAAAACAGCGGGCTAAGGCCACTCTCTTTCCACCATCTTGCTCCAAACGGTGGCTGTTAGTCAAGCAACTTTGGTAGGAAGTAGAAAAGGAGATGCTTCAGCTTCTCTAAGGGAATGAGATCTAACAGGGTAGTTTTAACCAGAAGCATGCTGAGAGGCCTGGGATTATTCAGTAATGACTTGATGACTGAAGGTCAAATTCCTAACAGGGATGGGAGAGAAAAAATTATACATACTAGAATTTTAGCAGTAATAACAGAATAATATGGAAGTTGGCATAAAGATTTGATGTAGGCTCTCATGGAACTGCTTTTGGCTGGAGATATCAATTGTCAGGAGTAAAGGAGGAAGAATTGTTTCAGGGATGAAATGTTGGCAATGCATAATTTCATAGTTTTGTGACACTCAAAATCATCAGATAAGTTAAACTTATAAAATGCATGGCTTGGATATTTTGGGGTTTTTTGTTGCTGTTTTGTTTATTTGTATTGTATCTGGTGAAAGCAAAAAGCTTATACTACATCTTGTGGAACAAAATTTAAACAATAGGCATGGGCGAAAGTGTAGGAAGATGAGGCATCAGAGGAAGGTCACAGATGTACAATAATGATAGTCAAGCTCTGGATTTAATAAGCCATGAAACTGGGGGTTTGAGCCAATTTGGTAGCCATGTAATGAGGACTAGAGATTCCAAGTGAAATGTAGTTTACATATAACTTGCCCTTATATTTTATTTTCTTTTATTATTGAAGTATAGTTGATTTACAATGTTAATTTCTGCTATACAGCAAAGTGATTCAGTTAAACATACATACATTCTTTTCCATATTCTTTTCCATTACAGTTTATTACAGGATATTGAGTATAGTTCTCTGTGCTGTACAGTAAGACCTTGTTGTTTATCCATTCTATATATAATAGTTTGCATCTGCTAATACCAAACTCCCAATCCATCCTTCCCCCAAACCCCTTCCCCCTTGGCAACCACAAGTCTGTTCTCTATATCTGTGAGTCTGTTTCTGTTCCATAGGTAAGTTCATTTGTGCCATATTTTATATTCCACACATAAGTGATATCATATGGTATTTGTCTATCTTTTTCTGACTTACTTCACTTAGTATGATAATCTGTAGGACCATCTGTGTTGCTGCAAATGGCATTGTTTCATTCTTTTTTATGGCTGAGTAGTATTCCATTGTGTATATATATATATATATATATATATATGTGTGTGTGTGTGTGTGTGTGTGTGTGTGTGTGTGTATACACACACACACACACACACACACACACACACACACCCCACATCTTCTTTATCCGATCATCTGTCGATGGACGTTTAGGTTGTTTCCATGTCTTGGCTATTGCAAATAGTGCTGCTATGAACATAGAGGTGCATGTATCTTTTTGAATTATAGTTTTGTCCAGATATATGCCCAGGATTGGGATGTCAGGATCATATAGAAACTCTATTTTTAGTGTTTTGAGGAATATTCATACTGTTCTCTATAATGACTGCACCAATTTAGATTCCCACCAACAGTGTAGGAGGGTTCCATTTTCTCCACACCCTCTCCAGCATCTGTCATTTGTAGACTTTTAATGATGACCATTCTGACCAGTGTGAGGTGGTACCTCACTGTAGTTTCGGTTTGCATTTCTCTAATAATTAACGATGATGAACATCTTTTCATGTGCCTATTGGCCATCTGTATGTCTAACTTGCCCTTATATTTTAAATGTTCTCTTGATTAGTACTAAGACCTTCCAAGATGCAACATGCTATTCTGTCATAACCAATGTTCCTGGTTCTGGAGAATATCTAGTTTTCCCAGCTCTTTCATGTGATTCTCAATCTTAACTACAGATTAGAATTAACTAGGAAGCTTTTTAAAAGTCTTGATGCCTGGGCCTCTCTCCAAAATAATGCATCTCTTTGGGTAGTACCTGGACAAATGGATTTTTCTTCCCCAAGATCCCTATGTGATTATCAAGCCCAACCAAAGTTGAGAACCCTGACGCAAGTACTGAATTTCCACTCAGGAGTTGCAGCCTTAACCTTCAACCTGGAACAATGAAGGCAGCATTTTTGTATATCTGGAATCTGTTTCTTGTGTGTTATAATTTTTCATTCATTCATTATATCGCTTTAAATAACAGTGACTGCACTTCTTTTAGGTACCAGTATTATATTAGATACTGAAAATAAAGCGATGAGGAAAAATCTTAGCGCCAGACTTAGTGGAGTTGATAGTATTATGGAGGAAATTTACGGGTGAAATAATCACTAAAATAAAGATAGAATTACAAGTTGTAATACATGTTATAAAGAAAAGGTGTAGGTTTTGATGGGCATATAACAAGGATCCCTGATTTAGATTGGTGAGGGAGTGGGAATAATTTCTATGGAATTCTTTAAGCAGATACCTAAAGGGATGAGATGTGAGTTATTTAGAAGAGTGTGGGAGGTAAGGGGATTCTAAGCAGAAGAACCATCTCGTACAAAACCCTGGAATAAGAAAGAGCAGCCATATATTTGAGGAAATGGAAGAAAGGCACTATGCTGGAAGCAAAGAAGATGATGGAAGATTAGTAAGGTATAAGCCTGGAGAAGTAACAAATGTCAGCTAAAGCAGGGTTTGGGCACCTTGCTAAGAATTTAGATTTTAAATTGCTATTTTTTTTCTTTTTATTTGTATATTCAGTAGGACACCACTAAAAGGGTTTTAGGTCGTGGAGGCCATGATCTAATTTGCAAATTCAAAGATTATTCTGACATTCTGGCTGTCGTCTGGAGAATGATTTCAAAAGGGACAAATCCTGAAGTAAGATCGGGTCATAGACAATTGCACTAGTTCAAGTATAAGATGACAATAATGTGAATCAAAGAGAGAGTTACAGAAACAAATGGGTGAAATTGAGTTATAGTTTGAGAAAAAGATTGTGGTAGGGAGAAGAAAATGTTACAGAATTCTGGACCTTCCACTTACTATCTGTGAGACAGGAGGAAGTTATTTAACCTCTCTAGACCTCTATATATTCATCTATAGAATGAGGAAAATGCTATTTCTTTCTTAATGTCTAAACAAATATGTAGTAGTCAACTGTTGATCTCCAAAAGACCACCAGAAAAAATATTTTGATCTAGTAAAACTTAGTTTAGTAGATTTACTAAATGGAGATCACTTTGACAGAGTCTTAGTATCTCCTCAAAAGAGGCATGACTGGGGAAGATATTTATATCATTTTAGGGCATGAATTGAGTGATTTTAAGGTGGCTCTTGCAAGTCGATAGAGTGGTTGGGATTGGGCAGAGTTCATGACAGTGGCTTTGGATTGGTGGGCATAGCAATGTGGAGTAATTCTTCACGTTGTTGCTCTTGAGGGGTGAACTATGAGAGTTAATTCACAGTCTTATCTTTCAGGGACAATCAGCTAGTTTTTGTTGTTATTTTGTCAGTATTGTTTAGCACATGTATGGAAAACAACACCCATTCCACAATTGTTTAACATGGGAACAGGTAGTGCTTTCAAATCCTTATAAGATGTTAACATGCAGGAATTTCAGAGTTTTTAAAGAGGGAAGTTCCCTGGTGGCCTAGTGGTTAGGATTCTGGGCTTTCACTGCCATGGCCAGGGTTCAGTCCCTGATTGGGGAACTGAGATCCCTCAAGCCATGTGGCGCGGCCAAAAAAACAGAACAAAAACAAAAACATAATTACTAAAATAAACCAATATATTGAGACATTATATATTCCAATAACATCCAAGTTGATCTCTGTCCGATATATATATTTCATAAAAGAAGGGAATATTAAAACAAAATGCCAAATAATAATAATTTTAAAAGTTAAACAGTGATAAATAAATATTTAATATTTAAATGTTGTAATTCTTAAAATGTAATTTTAGACCATGCAAGCACTACTATTATCTTCACGTTGAGTGTTAGGGTACATGATGCTACATATAAATTCATTTTATTTTTTAACTATGAATATATTTTTCTACTTGATCTGATTTTGGTTTACTGTTAAAATCAATATTGATTTTGTTAACTCCGATTTTAAATCTGTTTTGATTTCATATCAGAGTACTGTCCAACAATATCCACATCTGCTTCTCCTTGAATCTCTTCTGTTAAGGTATTTACAAGTAACTGTAGGCTAAAGCAAATATTCAAACACAGAAAATCACCAGTGAATAATAATAGATAATATTAAAATCACACGGTTCTTGTAGCAAGGCAAATAGCGCTACACAGAATAACATTTCAAAATTATAAAATTTAGGACTTATTTTGCTTCTAAAACTTATTTCTTACTAATACAATACAATTTGTAGAAAATGTACAGTGCCTGGAGACTTATTAATTTTTTTATAAGGTTGACCTACCATTAACAGCAGACAGGATCATGAAGACATACTTATAACACAGCAATGATGGCTATAAGCAAGACTGAGTGGTTACATTGTGACCAGACCTTTTTCCTAGAAATGCCCAGCCTTAGGCTTCAACTCTGAGTGACAGTGCACCCAGTTCTTGTTTTCTGTGTGACACTAGTGGATTACCCTGCACTATTCTATGTTTCTTGTTAGGTTTTAATTCTTACAGGATTATTAAAATATTATAACAGTTTCCTGATTTCTTGATTGGTTTTTCTAAGGATATAGGATTTGGAAAAACACTTAAATTTCCAGAGAAATGACAAAGGAATTAATGCATTGAAACACTACTCCTATTCCTATTTAAAACATGTTATAGGATTATGGGGGTTTCTGGTCAGTTCTAACAGTTGTTGAACATTAAACAGTTAAAATAACACTTCAAAAACATTAAATGCCCAATAATTTTCCATGTAATTATTATTATTGGGGCAACTATTTGATGAAGTGGTCACTTACTGAGCAAAGATCTGGTTGAGAAAAGAAAGGGAAGGTGAAGAGTTCTGTTTGGGGTGTTAAGTTTAAGATGCCTGTGGAATACTCTAGGGGAGATATCAAAGAGGTAGTTGGGCATAGGTTGTGTAGCTAGTAAAGGCTAATGTGGAGAAATAAATATTTCTGGTATGTAGATATTATTTATTTAAATTCTTGAATGAGAATAAGGTCACATACAAATGCAGTACAGTGTGAGGAAAGAAGAAGGCCAGGCTCAGGTACCAACTGAGATCTCTGGTCATCTGTGTATCCCCTGAACTGCATTTTCCATCCACATTGTTTTATCCTTTTAGTACAAATGGACTGATTTTTAGTTTTTCCTAATAGTAGGCTGCCTAGGCTCGGAAAATTACTTGGTCTAGATCCTAATATCCTGCCTACACTTGCTATTCTGTCTCCTTGAGCCTGGAACACCCGTCTTCACTTGCTATTCTCTCGCCTTGAACCTGAACCACCTGCTTTCAATCTTCTGCTAAGGTCCTGTCCTAACCTGATTAGATCCAGAAATTTGACGTTGACCTTGAGTACTGTTCCCTTTTCACCTACTGTGCTATATCCACTGCACTGGGCTATGTTGACCACCTGTAACAAACTGAATCAAGCCTTTGATAGCCACATGCTTTTGAAGTCCTACCTATTCCTGACGTGGCCTTCCTTCCATTTGTATATTTCCCAGAATGCATTTTGGCCATCTATATAATGGTAACAGTCTTTGCAAAGGGCAATTATTTTTTGAGAGAAGGCATTGCACAATGAAGAAAAATATAAATGTATTTTGTGTTATTTCTATTTTAAATATTTTTTTAAATTTATATTGGGGTATAATTGCTTTACAATGTTGTGTTAGTTTCAGCTGTATAACAAAGTGAATCAGCTATATGTATACATATATCCCCATATCCCCTCCCTCTTGCGTCTCCCTCCCAACCTGCCTATCCCACCCTGCTAGGTGGTCACAAAGCACTGACCTGATCTCCCTGTGCTATGCAGCTGCTTCCCACTAGCTATCTATTTTACATTTGGTAGTGTATATATGTCAATGCTGCTCTCTCACTTTGTCCCAGCTTACCCTTCCCCCTGCCCGTGGCCTCAAGTCCATTCTCTACTTCTGCATCTTTATTCCTGTCCTTCCCCTAGGTTCGTCAGAACCATTTTTTTTTTTTAGATTCCATATATATGTGTTAGCATACAGTATTCGCTTTTCTCTTTCTGACTTACTTCACTCTGTATGACAGACTCTAGGTCCATCCACCTCACTAGAAATAACCAATTTCGTTTCTTTTTATGGCTGAGTAATATTCCATCATATATATGTGCCACATCTTCTTTATCCATTCATCTGTCGATGGACACTTAGGTTGCTTCCATGTCCTGGCTATTGTAAATAGTGCTGCAATGAACATTGTGGTACATGTCTCTTTTTTTTTTTTTTTTTTTTTATAAGGTTTTGCTCAATTAAGTAGATCAGGACCTAGGACCACAGACATTCCCTTCCCAGCATAATGAGAGCCTCTGGGAACTACAGTTTTGTCTTTTTTTTTTTTAATTTACTATTTATGGCTGTGTTAGGTCTTCGTTTCTGTGTGAGGGCTTTCTCCAGCTGTGGCAAGCGGGGGCCACTCTTCATCGCGGTGCGCGGGCCTCTCACTGTCGCGGCCTCTCTTGTTGCGGAGCACAGCCTCCAGATGCTCAGGCTCAGCAGTTGTGGCTCACGGGCCCAGTTGCTCCGCGGCATGTGGGATCCTCCCAGACCAGGGCTCGAACCTGTGTCCCCCGCATCGGCAGGCAGACCCTCAATCACTGCGCCACCAGGGAAGCCCACATGTCTCTTTTTGAATTATGGTTTTCTCAGGGTATATGCCCAGTAGTGGGATTGCTGCGTCATATGGTAGTTCTCTTTTTACTTTTTTAAGGAACCTCCATACTGTTCTCCATAGTGGCTGTATCAATTTACATTCCCACGAGCAGTGCAAGAGGGTTCCCTTTTCTCCACACCCTCTCGAGCATTTATTGTTTGCAGACCTTTTGATGATGGCCATCCTGACCAGTGTGAGGTGAAACATCATTGTAGTTTTGATTTGCATTTCTCTAATGATTAGTGATGTTGAGCATCCTTTCATGTGTTTGTTGGCATTCTGTATATCTTCTTTGGAGAAATGTCTATTTAGGCCTTCTGCCCATTTTTTGGATTGGGTTGTTTTTTTGATATAGAGCTGCATGAGCTGCTTGTAAATTTTGGAGATTAATCCTTTGTCAGTTGCTTCATTTGCAAATATTTTCTCCCATTCTGAGGGTTGTCTTTTCATCTTGTTTATGGTTTCCTTTGCTGTGCAAAAGCTTTGAAGTTTCATTAGGTCCCATCTGTTTATTTTTGTTTTTATTTCCATTTCTCTAGGAGGTGGGTCAAAAAGGACCTTGCTGTGATTCATATCATAGATTGTTCCACCTATGTTTTCCTCTAAGAGTTTGATAGTGTCTGGCCTTACATTTAGGTCTTGAATCCATTTTGAGTTTATTTTTGTGTATGGTGTTAGGGAGTGTTCTAATTTCATTATTTTACATGTAGCTGTCCAGTTTTCCCAGCACCACTTATTGAAGAGGCTGTCTTTTCTCCATTGTATGTTGGAAGATTTTTAATCACCATTTCAATTTCAGTGCTTGTGATTGGTCTGTTTATATTTTCTATTTCTTCCTGGTTCAGTCTCGGAAGGTTGTGCTTTTCTAAGAATTTGTCCA
Source organism: Balaenoptera musculus (assembly GCF_009873245.2). Lineage (NCBI taxonomy): Eukaryota > Metazoa > Chordata > Mammalia > Artiodactyla > Balaenopteridae > Balaenoptera > Balaenoptera musculus. The sequence goes on along the minus strand of NC_045791.1, from coordinate 26,304,963 downwards.
TTTCTTCCCAGTTGTCCATTTTCTTGGCATATAGTTGCTTGTAGTAATCTCTCATGGTCCTTTGTATTTCTTCAGTATCAGCTGTTACTTCTTTTTCATTTCTAATTCTGTTGATTTTAGTCTTCTCCGTTTTTTTCTGGATGAGTCTGGCTAATGGTTTATCAATTTTGTTTATCTTCTCAAAGAAACAGCTTTTAGTTTTAATGATCTTTGCTGTTGTTTCCTTCATTTCCTTTTCATTTATTTCTGATCTGATCTTTATGATTTTTTTCCTTCTGCTAACTTTGGGGGTGTTTTTGTTCTTCTTTCTCAAATTGCTTTAGGTGTAAGGTTAGGTTGTTTATTTGAGATGTTTCTTGTTTCTTGAGGTAGGATTGTGTTGCTATAAACTACCCTCTTAGAACTGCTTTTGCTGCATCCCATAGGTTTTGGGTCGTCATGTTTTCACTGTCATTTGTTTTTAGGTATTTTTTTATTTCCTCTTTGATTTCTTCAGTGATCTCTTGGCTATTTAGTAGCGTGTTGTTTAGCCTCCATGTGTTTGTATTTTTTACAGATATTTTCCTGTAATTGATATCTAATTTCATACCGTTGTGGTCAGAAAAGATACTTGATATGATTTCAGTTTTCTTAAATTTACCAAGGCTTGATTTGTGACCCAAGATATGATCTATCTTGGAGAATGTCCTATGAGCACTTGAGAAGAAAGTGTATTCTGTTGTTTTTGGATGGAACGTCCTATAAATATCAATTAAGTCCATCTTGTTTAATGTATCATTTAAAGCTTGTGTTTCCTTATTTATTTTCGTTTTGGATGCTCTGTCCATTGGTGAAATTAGGGTGTTAAAGTCCCCTACTATGATTGTGTTACTGTCGATTTCCCCTTTTATGGCTCTTAGCATTTGCCTTATGTATTGAAGTGCTCTTATGTTGGGTGCATAAGTATTTACAATTGTTATATCTTTTTATTGGATTGATTCGTTGATCATTATGTAGTGTCCTTCTTTGTCTCTTGTAGTAGTCTTTATTTTAAAGTCTATTTTGTCTGTTATGAGAATTGCTACTCCAGCTTTCTTTTGATTTCCATTTGCATGGAATATCTTTTTCCATCCCCTCACTTTCAGTCTGTATGTGTCCCTAGGTCTGAAGTGGATCTCTTGTAGACAGCATATATACAGGTCTTCTTTTTGTATCCATTCAGCCAGTCTGTGTCTTTTGGTTGGAGCATTTAATCCATTTACATTTAAGGTAATTATTGATATATATGTTCCTATTACCATTTTCTTAATTGTACTGGATTTGTTATTGTCGGTCTTTTCCTTCTCTTGTGTTTCCTGCCTAGAGAAGTTCCTTTAGCATTTGTTGTAAAGCTGGTTTGGTGGTGAGGAATTCTCTTAACTTCTGCTTGTCTATAAAGGTTTTAATTTCTCCATCGAATCTGGATGAGATCCTTGCTGGGTAGAGTAATCTTGGTTGTAGGTTTTTTGCTTTCATCACTTTAAATATGTCTTGCCAGTCCCTTCTGGCTTGCAGAGTTTCTGCTGAAAGTTCAGCTGTTAACCTTATGGGGATTCGCTTGTATGTTATCTGTTGTTTTTCCCTTGCTGCTTTTAATATTTTTTCTTTGTATTTAATTTTTGATAGTTTGATTAATATGTATCTTGGCGTGTTTCTCCTTGGGTTTATCCTGTATGGGACTCTCTTCACTTCCTGGACTTGATTGACTGTTTCCTTTCCCATGTTAGGGAAGTTTTCAACTATAATCTCTTCAAATATTTTCTCAGGCCCTTTTTTTTTTTCTTGTCTCCTGGGACCCCTATAATTCAAATGTTGGTGCATTTAATATTGTCCCAGAGGTCTCTGAGATTGTCTTCAATTCTTTTCATTCTCTTTTCTTTTTTCTGCTCTGGGGCAGTTATTTCCACTGTTTTATCTTCCAGGTCACTTATGCATTCTTCTGCCTCTGTTATTCTGCTACTGATTCCTTCTAGAGAATTTTTAATTTCATTTATTCTGTTGTTCAACATTGTTTGTTTGCTCTTTAGTTCTTCTAAGTCCTTGTTAAACGTTTCTTGTATTTTCTTCATTCTATTTCCAAGGTTTTGGATCATCTTTACTATCATTACTCTGAATTCTTTTTCAGGTAGACTGCCTATTTCCTCTTCATTTGTTTGGTCTTGTGGCTTTTTACCTTGCTCCTTCATCTGCTGCATATTTCTCTGTCTTCCCATTTTGTTTAACTTACTGTGTTTGGGTCTCCTTTTCACAGGCTGCAGGTTCATAGGTCCTGTTGCTTTTGTTGTCTGTCCCCAGTGGGTGAGTTTGGTTAAGTGGCTTGTGTAGGCTTCCTGGTGGAGGGGACTGATGCCTGTGTTCTGGTGTATGAGGCTGGATCTTGTCTTTCTGGTGGGCAGGTCCGCGTCTGGTGGTGTGTTTTCGGGTGTCTGTGAACTTAGTATGATTTTCAGCAACCTCTCTGCTAATGGGTGGGGTTGTGTTCCTGTCTTGCTAGCTGTTTGTCATGGCACGTCTAACACTGGAACTTGGTGGCCGTTGGGTGGAGCTGGGTCTTAGCCTTGAGACGGAGATCTCTGGGGGAGCTCTTGCCGCTTGATATTATGTGGGGCCGGGAGGTCTCTGGTGGTTCAATGTCCTGAACTTGGCTCTCCCATGTCAGAGGCTTAAGCCTGACACCCGTCTGGAGCACCAAGACCCTGTCAGCCACACGGCTCAGAAGAAAAGGGAGAAAAAAGAAAGAAAATAAATTAAAAAAGAATAATAAATTTTTTAAAATTATTAAAATAAAACAATAAAAAAATTATAATAAAAAAAAAAGAGAGAACAACCAAACCAAGAATCAAATCCACCGATGTTAACAAGCTCTAAAAATTAAACTAAGATAAACATAAAAATCAGAAACAAATCAGTCACAGACGGCAAACCCCAAGTTTACAGTTTGTCCCAAAGTCCACCACCTCAATTTTGGGGTGATTTGTTGTCTATTCAGGTATTCCATATATGCAGGGTACATCAAGTTGATTGTGGAGATTTAGTCCGCTGCTCCTGAGGCTGCTGGGAGAAATTTTCCTTTCTCTTCTTTGTTTGCACAGTTCCCGGGGTTCAGCTTTGGATTTGGCCCCACCTCTGCGCGTAGGTCACCTGAGGGCGTCTGTTCTTGCTCAGACAGGACGGGGTTAAAGCAGCGGCTGATTAGGGGGCTCTTGCTCATTCAGGCCAGGGGAAGGGAGTGGTACGGTAGTTATAATTGGAATGCGGGGCGAGCCTGAGGCGGCAGAGGCCAGTGTGACATTGCAACAGCCTGAGGCGCACAGTGTGTTCTCCTGGGGAAGTTGTCCCTGGATCACGGAACCCTGGCAGTGGCGGGCTGCACAGGCTCATGGGGGGGGTGTGGATAGTGACCTGTGCTTGCATACAGGATTCTTGGTGGCTGCAGCAGCAGCGTTAATGTTTCATGCCCGTCTCTGGGGTCCAAGCTGATAGCCGTGGTTCGCGCCCTTCCTTCTCTGGAGCTCGTTTAGGCCATGCTCTGCCTTCTGTGCACAGACAGGGAAGGAATCCCCTCTCCTCGCACACCCCGAAACAATGGTCTCTTGCCTGTTAGGCATGTCCAGACTTTTCCCGGACTCCCTCCCTGCTAGCTGTGGTGCACTAACCCCCTCAGGCTGTGTTCACGCAGCCAGCCCCAGTCCTCTCCCTGGGATCTGACCTCTGAAGCCCGAGCCTCAGCTCCCAGCCCCCACCTGTCCTGGCAGGTGAGCAGACAACCCTCTCGGGCTGGTGAGTGCTGGTCGGCACTGATCCTCTGTGCGGAATCTCTCCGCTTTGCCCTCTGCATCCCTGTTGCTGCGCTCTCCTCCATGGCTCTGAAGCTTTTCCCCGCTCCCCGTCTCTGCCATTGAAGGGCCTTCCTAGTGTGTGGAAACTTTTCCTCCTTCACAGCTCCCTCCCAGAGGTGCAGGTCCCATCCCTATTCTTTTGTCTCTGTTTTTTCTTTTTTCTTTTGCCCTACCCAGGTACATGGGGATTTTCTTGCCTTTTGGGAAGTCTGAGGTCTTCTGCCAGCGTTCAGTAGGTGTTCTATAGGAGTTGTTCCACATGTAGATGCATTTTTGATGTATTTGTGGGGAGGAAGGTGATGTCCACATCTTACTTCTCCGCCATCTTGAAGGTCCCTCTTTTTAAAATATTTTCTGTACCTTAGCTTTATTGGTCATACAGAAATATCACAGAATGGAGCCGGAAGACTTTCGTTGTAATTTAACTCTTATGAGTTTTACTATCAATGCACAGTATAATTTTAGACAAATAACAATATCTGTTTTTCATCTGAAAATTGAATGTAATAATATTGTCCCAGGAGCCTCCAACATATTGGTAGAACAAAACAAAACAAAACAAAACAAAACAAAAAAGTGAAGGTTCTTTACAAGTTATAATTGCTAAATGAATTAAATCTTTTATTAGCATGAGTGATGAATATATTTTCAGAAATAAAATAGTTATTTGTTTCTTCTCTATTTATAGTTTTTATGTTTAATATTGTACATAATTACTTTTAATTTTTTTCTTAAATAAAAGAAAATTTTCAAGAACTTTGAGTGTAATAGACTAAACATGTTCCTCCAAAAGAAGCTTTAACTCCATTGTGACTTGATTTAGAAATAGGGCCCATAAGGAAGTAACTAAGGTTAAATGCAGTCATAAGGGTGGGGGCCTAATCCAATAAGTGTTCTTATAAGAAGAGACATAAGAGAGCTCTATCTCCATATGCAAAAAAGAAGAGGTCATGTGAGCACACAGCAAGAAGGCAGCTATCTGAGAGTCAGGAAGAAAGCTCTCTCCAGAAACCAAACCCTGCTGGACTTTGATTGGGAGCCTCCAGATTTGAGAGACATAAATTTCTATTGTTTAAGCCATCCAACCTATAGTATTTTGTTATGGCCATAGCTGATATTAATAAACTAAATTATTATGTAGTAAATGATCCTTCCCTGTGCTTCCCCAAATTTCTGGTAACATATTATTATATTTACACTATGTCAAAGTTGGGCTTACATTATAGTCTCATCACTTGAATATAATCTTTGAGGGCTGGAGCTATATTGTTTTCAAGGTTGTATCCCCATTATAAAGTATATTGTTTAACACAGTGGGTGCTTAGTAAGTGCTGGTTACTGCAAGTAATGTAGTATATGAACTCTAGGTCTATTACCATGGAAGAGTTTTGTTCTGGTTTTGTTGTTGTTGTTTGTTTTTCATAATGATAGTTCTAGATACACTTGTAAGAGATAGTTTGCTTTGATTACCTAATTTTGCTGATAGTGCTTTAACATGATCCACACTTCATAGTGAGTAGAATTTGTTGCTATAAAATTATATCACAATCATTATTCTTCAATAACCTCTTGTTCAATAAATAAACTAGGTAATATGAAAAGCACTGATTTCTGGATAGGTAACTACACTATCTTAGATACAGAGGCAAGAATCTAATTTGATAAAAGAAGAGAAATGTAAAAAGCCAGTACTCAGGCATGCATGAGTAAGCCACAAAAGACCAGAATCCTGCAAAACCATTCTACATGGAAGAGTGACAAGAGGAGAATGAGGGACCAATGCTACATGAATACAACAGCCAGCACAAGAACACATTAGAATATAAAAGAGGTCATTCTTACTCTTTTTAATAGATTGGGTTCAGTAATAGTGTTTTTGCTGATATTGGAAAACTGCAGTTCTTCAGCCAGCATTATATTATGAGTGTCAGAAAAAAGGGCAATGTGTTTCATGTAAGCCAGAAAAAAAAAGGAAGGAAGGAAAAAAGAAAGTGTGTGCCGAATGTGTGTTATGTTGTGGTTTGTGTAGGAATGCATAAGAAAACTAGAAGATAATATGGACAATTCCATTGTTAGTTTTCAGTGACTTAAGGGGTCATAAGCCTTGATCTCTTGCCTAGGTTATTAACATGGAGAGCAAAAGACAAGGTAACTGTTACTCACTATCTAGTGATAACATTTAGAAGAGAGGATTTTTAGTTAACATGATGTTTCCTGATTTGGTGTTCAGCTGACAGTGACTCTCCTACTAGATGTTGGTAGATATATTGTGGGGAAAAAAGTATTTTGAAGTCACATGACTTTGGATGTCAATAAAAGATAACAAAGGCAAACAATATTATTTACAATATTATATTATATTGAAGTCATGGCAAAATTCTTCAGTAATATACTTTGCGAATCTCTGAGTGCAATATAATATTAGAAAATGGAACCCTGTACCAAAAGTATAGCATCTCTTAATACTAGATGAGAAAGTGCTGGATTAGAATCTCTTGACATGCCAGAAATTTTGTCAAAAGTTCTAGATATTTTAGGAATGATTTTCAGCCAGCACAGTTTTTATTAAAACTCTATCATGAAACTTTTGACCCAGTAACAATAAACACACCTCATATCTGGATATTAATTTCTAAATATCGAAGGAACCAGAGTTCCTTAAAGAACAGGTTGATTCCAGGTCTGGAGCAGGATAAAATACAAGAAAAACCTGGAGAATCTTGGGGTGCCAGAAAGTAAGGAAATGCAAAAAAACAAGCAAACAAAATGATGGCTCCAAAGTTGGAGCAATTAGGTCAACAAAACAAATAATGATAATATTGATTATAACTCAAAGAATAAAATCAATATTCATAATAAATTAATGAAATGAGTGAAGAAGGGAAGGAAGGAGGAAAGAAGGAAGGAAGGAAAGGGAGGGAGAGAGAAAGGAAGGAAAGAAGGAAAGCAGGATGAAAGAAGGTGTAAAGGAAAAGCAAGAGCTGTTCTTTACTGAAGAATTCCAATTAATACATGTAGAAGAAATAAGCAAAATAGAAAATGACCATTATAATACCATAGTGATTTTGCAGCAGTTAAGTTTCACCAATGGGTATTAAAATAAAGGGTGAAAACTTAAGGGGAGTGAAATATGTGCAGAGTCTCAAAGTATCTCTCTCAAAGAATTTAATAATTACAAAGGAATAGATAGTAACTTTATAGGAGGATTCTGGCAGACACTCTCTTAAGCAAATGATCCAGATTAACATCATCAGTATTACGTATGAATGTCATGTGACACTGAATGTGATGTCCTGAGTAGGACACATCATCTCTTTGGTATCCTTCCACATAATCTAAATTTAATGCAGAAATTAAATTTAAGCGTGATAAAATGTCAGAAAAACCCAGATTGAGGGATATTCTACAAAAATAATTAGCCAATACTCCTGAAAAATATCAAGATCATGAAAGATGAGAAAAAGCAGTAATTGTCACAGAAGAGACATGGGAACTAAATAGAATGTGGGATTCTGAAATGAATCCTAGATCACACACACACACACACACAAAGACATTATTGGAAAAACAACACTGGTGAAATCTGAGTTCTCAACTTTAAATACTAAACCAAGATTAATTTCTTGGTTTCAACACATATTCTTTGTTTTTTTAAGATGTTAAAAGGGAGAAGCTGGGTGAAGGGTATATCAGAATTCTTTTGCAACTTCTTTGTAATTCTAAATTTTTTGAAAAACATCAAAATAAAATAATTTTTACAATAAAGGTAGAAATATAATAAGTAAACAAATAAATAACTAAATAAAGACTTTGGTATGGCAGTATATATAGACATGCTTAATATCAACTAGATTCTAACATGACCACTCCTAAAACTGAGTTTGTCACCATGTTCATCACTACAGGCGCCCCTCCTTATTCGTGGTTTCACTTAACCTGATTTCAGTTACCCACAGTCAACTGTGGTCAGAAAATATTAAATACAAAATTTAAGAACTAAACAACTTATCAGTTTTAAATTGCATGCTGTTCTGAATCACGTGATGACATCTCGAGCCCTCCCAATCCAGCCCACCTGGGACGGGAATCATCTCCTTGTCCTTCATAACTCGCCCGTAAGTCACTTAGTAGCTATCTTGGTTATCAGATCTACTGCTGCCTATAGCAGTGCTTGTGTTCAAGTAATTCTTATTTTCCTTAATAATGACCTCAAAGTGCAAGAGTAGTGATGCTGGCAATTAGGTTATTCTCTTATTGTGCCTACTTTATAAATTAAACTTTATCATAGGTATGAATGTATAGGAAAAACATAGTATATATAAAGTTTGGTACTATCTGAGGTCTCAGGCATCCACTGGAGATCTTGGAATGTATCCCCCATAAGTAAGTGGGGAAGGGGGGCTATGTACAGTAATTACATAAAGGGAGGGTTTCTTCTTTGCTTCAGAAAAATAAATTTTTTCTCTTTTTACCGTTCTGACTTCCATTCCTTTGCCTTTCAAAGGTACATTGTTCATCTCAGAGCAATTGTTAAAATAGATCTCCCTAAACTTCTCGCTCTACTGACTCCAACAAGATGAGAATGAAAAATCCATAGGATATTATATAAGACTCTGCTTGGTTATAATTTGCCAAGTTGAGAGTTAATATGTCAAAATAATAAAATGTTATAGCTTTTAGTTCAAGCAAAACCATAAAAAATAGAAGATATCAGAGTACACGTTATCATACTATGCATGAAATTGCCTATTTAGAGAGAAATAGTGAAGTGATCATGTTATGATGTTAAAGTCTCTGAGTAGAAATTGCCACATTGTCAGCAAAACCAAAATTTCCGGTTGATTTGTCAATAAGATAGTGATTTCCTTCGGGCTACACTGTACTGCCTTTTGAGGTTTTCATCTCTTCCACCACTGAGGAAGCTGAATTTCTCTAGGAGGATTCGGTGGCTGGACAGCTAGCCTAATGCTCATGCCCGTATTTTGTTGAGGTGAACTGAGTTTAAAATGATCATCAAAGGCAGGGAGAGAGAAGAGAGGAAACAGAGAGGAGCTGGCAGTTCTGCCTAAGAACTGCTAGAGAATTTTGTCTGCTTAGGGTATGAGCCTATCTTGTTAGGCTTGTAAACTTCAGAGGAGCTGACAAACATGTTACATGCACACATTTGAATCTTGAGTGTCTTCAGCTTCTGCTAGCTGTTCCCACAGGTCACTGACTAAAACCTGCGGGTGGGGGCTCCCCTACATCTCAGAAACCAGACTATAATCCCTGAGTCACGGTAACCTAGAATAGCCTCGGGAGGGATTTTTAGATATTGGTTAAGCGGTGGAACACTTGTGGACAAAAGGAACTTTTTAGGTATATCTGGGCTTTCTCTGAAGCCCCATCACTAACTCAGTTCACTTTCTGAAGGCTGCATCATTTGATGTGAAAATGATTAAAAATTTTCAATTTTCCTTCTCTTAGCTTTGTAATAGAAGTGATGCAGCAGGGGACCTTTCAGGCTTGAACTCATATTTTCCTCTTTTCAAGAGTCACTTGAAACAAATGATATTAATTATTTACAATTTTGCTAATCTATAATGGTAATCCTAAGGGTTCTGTGGTTGAGATACAATGATGGTGCGCTTAATGAATATGTTAAAACTATTTAATCAGTGTTTCCATCTGAACATGAGAATGTTGCTTTTATTCATTCTCCCAAATGCTAAGAGTGAGGAGGATTGGGGCAGAGGTAAATAAACTCTATAGAGATAACCACAAATTTTCAGTGATTTAATAATTTCTCCAAACCAATCCAAGTAAACTTATTGGAGTTATTGTACTTTACTGGGAAGAATTCACCTGCTGAACAGTTGGGTCCTTCCTTAACAATACTTAAACGGGTCCTCAGAGTTCAAACTATTATTTCTCCATGTTCATCTAGGGAACATGAGGAGGGAACATGTGTATAATCACCTAATGGGAGCTAAAAAAAAAGGTTCAGCTTCTCCTTCCTATTCCCAAATGCCTTTCTCAATTCTCCACTCTTATAATTATCATGGGAACTTCAGCACCCGATGTACAATCACTTACTTAAGGTAAAGAGGACCTCAGCCGGGGCCCAATGTTACGTTCTGCCTGCCTCTTTGTTGCACTCAGGCTTGTCCTAGAACATGTTTTGTGTTTTAACAGTGTTTGGCCCAGTGCCTGCTTTGTACTTGAGCTGCATCGATCCTTAATCTTCCCTCTGGAACTTGTGTGCAGAGGCCTCCACAGGACACTGGTCCTCAGTTTCATTGCTGCCTGCTCCAGTGTCTGCCCTTCAGACTTTTCTCAGCCTTGCTGTATTGCGTGCACCCTCTGAATGATTGCCTTTGCTTTTTCACTTTGATTAATCTACATCTCCGTTTCTGTTGGTTGGTCTATAAATTTAAATTCTTATGTTCCTTTCCCTTCAGTTAATAAAGGGAAATCAATTTAACTGTCACACAGCACAACATTTTCTATTCTTCATGCTGTAAAAGTTTTCTTCCAGGGACCAAGAAAATGTCTATTCCTACTAGTGGCCATGCTGGTAATATCTGGGCTGTGTTTCTGTGGGAGGAGATTTGGTATTCAAACACCAAATCCTAGCCATTGCTTTCAGTCAGTAGCTAATAAGAAAATTATATTCATATTTTAAATGAATGTTGATATTCATTGATAAGTAGGAATTTTAAGAATCATGTTTCAAGTAACAGAAAGTTATTTTAGCCTCACTATCCAAAAAACAAAACAAAACAAACCTGGCAATTTATTGTATGAATATTGAGTTATCACAGGAAACCTAAGAAGAGGAAATGCAACAGGAATTAAAAGCCATTAGGGCCATAAGCAATATCTGTTATTCGTTTTCTCTTCCTATCTCTTTCCCATATTCCACACCACTCCACAGCCAGACACTCTAGTATCTGTGTATTCTACTTCATTTATTCTTCTTTCTCTAAAAGTCCTTCATTTTATGCTTTTGAGTACACATGACCACCTCAACCTCAACTTTCATGACCTCTTAATTCTTCTACAAATACAAAATATCTGTGTCAATTTCAAAGTCTGTGCCGAAAACATCTAATTGAGTCATCTTAGCTTAGGTGTAAATTCCTGTTCTAATTAGCAGTGCCTACGGGTCAGCCAGCTGCCTCATCAGCAAGCGTACGTAAGGAGACTCTCAGAGAAGAGGACCAGCTGCCCAGGCATCACTACAGGTACCACGGCTTGGTCTGTAACATTTAGAGATAGACTCCAGATTTTTATTGCACTGAAAGAAGTAATTTGCTTTTTATTTATGTTGGTTTTGCATGTAGATGCTTCCTCCAACAAAAAATGGTAAAAAGTATTTGAATGTGATTGGTACAATTAACTCTTACCTGGTAAGATTTCCTCTTGCTATAGGAACTCATTTCTAAGCACAATTTTCTGATTCTCTTTTTCTAAGCATTTACTGTCATCCATTAGGCTAAGATCATTTTCAAGATTACTTTCACTAGAGTTAATAGTACAAGACTAATTTTCCAGTAAAATTCGTGGTCGTTTCTGTTACATAGGTGGTTCCCTAATTTAATGATTTTCAAACTTCAGCAGGTGTGAGAATCGCCTACAGGACTTGTTATAACACTGATTGCTGGGCTCCGCCCCCAGAGTTCTGATTCAGCAAATCCAGGTAGGATCTCAGAATTGCCAGGTAGCACCTGAGAATTTGCATTTCTAACCAGCTCCCAGGTGTTGCTGAGGCTGTTGGTTCTAAAAAAGAACCACTGACTTAAATTGGGTCATTTGTTGAGACGTGGATGGATCTAGAGACTGTCATACAGAGTGAAGTAAGTCAGAACGAGAAAAACAAATATCGTATATTAATGCATATATGTGGAACCTAGAAAAATGGTACAGATGAACTGGTTTGCAGGGCAGAAACTGAGACACAGATGTAGAGAACAGACGTGTGGACACCAAGGGGGGAAAGCGGCAGGGGGTGGGGGTGGGGGTGGGATGAATTGGGCGATTGGGATTGACATGTATATACTGATGTGTATAAAATGGATGACTAATAAGAACCTGCTGTATAAAAAATATATATATTATTCACCTCGTCCAATGATGGAATGACCCAGTTGATAGTATGACTGATTTGACCAGTAACAGAGTGATGTGAATTTAAAAAAAAAAAAAAAAAGAACCACTGACTTAATTCATCATTATTTTCATTACAAGAGAATAAAGCTGAGAAAAGGTCTTATCTTTTAACCTAAGGAATCAAAGTGTGTGTACTGTGTTCCATTGTTCCCCAACCTATGTTATGTCCCTATTCCAAAATCCCCAGGCTATGAAAATGCAAGGGACTTTTGAGACTGTCAAGTCCTGTCTTTTTTTATACATGCTCATACTACATTGAGTTTAACCTCGCCCATGTACCACCTCCATTTTTATGTCCTTAATATATTTATTTTATTTACAAAGAAAACCTTATGTCACTTCCATATATGAAAAAGAAACATCTCTTGCTTTAAATTGAAAGTAACTATAAAAAAATTTTAAATGTTACTTAATTTTAAAAAGTAATGAGTATAAGCGATACCAAATCAAATAGTTTTAAAAATACATATGCAAAACCAAATTACTCAGTGAGAATAAAAAATGTTTGTGATTCATTCTTAACTTCAGATATAGAATGCTTACTATCTGGCCACAGCTGTAACAGAGTATACAAACACAAAGGCAAAGAAAAGGAAAGCAAGAGAGAAGATAAAGACAAACTTCATCTCCTTTGAATTGCTGCCTAGGACCACCCTCTCCACACAGTTCATGATTAAGAATCAGAAGAGGACAGATACATAGGTGGGTGTGGTTTGCCTCTAATGTCTTCTACCATCTATTTTTTCTTATTTCAACACACGGTAATTGTCCTCTAATAAAAAAGCAATTTTCATAAAGGAGGACATTGTGACAGTCTGTGAAAAGAATGGTGATGTTTTTGCCCTTTTGTGAAATTGGTAACATTTTTCTTGCAAAACTGATTTTACAACGTGATATTGTATTTACTCCAGGTGAGATCTTACAAGTAATAATCATCTCTGATGGCTTAGTACCTTCTCCATTACATAAATCACATGAATTCTAATTTATCTCAGTGATTTGAGATTAGATGGGCCTCTGTAAACAACTTCTAAAACTTTCTCAATTTTGTAAATGTTTCTGAGGTATATATTCAACAAAACCACTGTAATGGAGATAATGACATATGGTAGAGAGAAAGGCCCAGCTTATACCTCACCATAGGACTGGTTTATCTTGGATATTGAGCGATTACTATATTCAACTTCTTTTCTTTGAGTAAGACAGTGTTGCCATGGTTTCTTGTATCCCTAGTTACACATCTACATGAAAAGAAAAAAAAAAATCACAGAAAGCATATCCAAGGAAACACAAAACTATGGGTACTCATGAAATGTGAAATACCCTTGAATATACCACATTGTCTTTCCACTACTCCCTCTGCCAACCCCCCAAATCACTCAAACACTTTGGACATTCCACAACACTGTTATGGAGCTTAAATCCAATTTGATTAATCTAAAATTAAGAGACTATATATCTTGAAAAACAAGGTACATTTCATATATTCTGTTACATGAGAGAAATAATAAGTAAGCTTGCCACAGGAGTTTGTTTTCAAGGAAACTAATTGAAAAATAATATGTACCAACAAACAAAATCCAGGTCCAGATGGCTTCACAGGTGAATTCTACCAAACATTTAAATAAAAGTTAACACCAATCTGTCTGAAATTATTCCAAAAAAGTAAAGAGGAAGGAACACTTCCAAACTTATTTTACGAGACCACTGAAACCAAAACCACACAAAGAGACTACAAAAAAAAAAAGAAAGAAAATTTCAAGCCAATATCCCTGGTAAGCATAGCTGCAGAAATCTTCAGCAAAGTATTAGAAAACTGAATTCAACAATACATTAAAAGAATCATGCACCATGATAAAGTAGGGTTCATTCCAAAGATGCAAGGATGGTTTAACATTCACACATCAATCAACATGGTATGCAACATTAACAAAACAAAGGATAAAAATCACATGATTATCTCAATAGATGCAGGAAAAACTTTTGACAAAATTTTTAAAACTCTCAACAAAGTGGGTATAGAGGGAATACACCTCAACATAATAAAGGCCATAAAAAATAAATAAATAAATAAATAAATAAAGGCCATATATGAGGGACCCACAGCTAACATCATACTCACTGATGGAAAGCTGAAATCTTGTCCTCTAAAATCAGGAACAAGACATGAATGCCCACTCTTATTTAACATGGTATTGGAAGTCCTAGCTGTAGCACTTAGGCAAAAAAAAAGAAATTGAAAAGCATACAAATTAGAAAAGAAAACATGTAAAATTGTCACTATTTGCAGATGCCATGATACTATATATAGAAAAACCCCAACGATGCCACCAAAAAAAACTATTAGAACTAATAAATGTATTCAGTGAAGTTGCAGGGTACAAAATTAATATACAGAAATCTGTTGCATTTCTATACTCTAACAACAAACTATCAGAAAGAGAAATGAAGAAAACAATCCCATTTATAATCGCATCAAAAAGGATAAAATACCTAGGTATAAGTTTAACCAAGGAGGTGAAAGACCTGTACTCAGAAAGCTATAAGACATTGAAAGAAATTGAAGATGCCACAAATAAATGGAAAGATACACTGTGCTCACAAATTGAAACAATCTATATCATTCTAATAGTCATACTACCCAAAGCAATCTATAGATCCAATGCAATCTCCATCAAAATTTCGATGAAATTTTCACTAATATAGAACAAATAGTCCTAAAATTTTCTGGAACCACAAAAGATCCCGAATAGCCAAAGCAATCTTGAGAAAGAAGATCAAAGCTGGAGGTATCACACTCCCTGATTTCAAACTGTACTAAAAAGCTATAGTAATCAAACCAGTATGGTATTGGCATAAAAACAGACACGTAGATCAAAGGAACAGAATAGAGAACCCAGATAAACTCATGCTTATGTTTATCCAATCTCAAATCATTAAGATAAACCCATCTTATGTTTATCAATTAATCTACCACAAATGAGGCAAGAATCTACAATGGGGAAAAGATAGTCTCTTCAGTAAATGGTATTGGGAAAACTGGACACTACATGAAAAAGAATGAAACTGAGGATGTGTCTCCTCAAGCAAGCAAAACAAAAACAAAAGTAAACAAATGGGAGTACATCAAACTAAAAAGTTTTGACACAGTGAAGGAAACCATCAACAAAACGAAAAGGCAACCTTCTGAATGGGAGAATATATTTGCCATATATCTGATAATAGGTTGATATACAAAATATACAAAGAACTCATACAACTCAATAGGGAAAAAAACACAAACAATGTAATTTAAAAATGGACAGAGGACCTGACTAGACATTTTTTTCCAAAGAAAACATACAGATGGCCAGCAGGCACATGAAAAGATGCTCAGTATACTAATCATCAGAGAAATGCAAATCCAAACCACAATGAGATAGCCCCTCACACCTGTCAGAATGACTATTAGCAAAAAGACAAAAAACAAGTGTTGGCAAGGATGTGGAGGAAAGGGAATCCTTGTGCCCTGTTGTTGGGAATGTAAATTAGTGCAGCCATTATGGAAAACAGTATGGAGATTCCTAAAAAAACTAAAACTAGAACTACGATATGATCCAGCAATTCAACTTCTGGGTATTTATTCAAAGATACATGTACCCTTATATTGAAAAGATACATGTACCCCTGTATTCACTGCAGCACTATATACAATAGCCATGGTAAAGAAAGCACCCTAAGTGTCTCTCAGCAGATGAGAATGGTTAAAGAAGATGTGCGATAGACACACACACACACACACACTGGAATATTACTCAGCCATAAAAAGCAATGAAATATTGACATTTGTGACAAGATGGATAGACGCAGAGGGTACTATCCTAAGTGAAATAAGTCAGACAGTGAAAAAAATTATCATATGATGCCACAGATATGTGAAACTAAAAACAAAACAAATAGCTTCATAGATACATAGAATAAATGGGTGGTTGCCAAAGAGGAAGGTGTGGGAGGGATGGGTGAAATAGGTAAAGGGGATTAAGTGGTAAAAACTTTCAGCTATAAAGTAAATAGTCATGAGGGTATAATGTACAGCATGGGGAATGTAGTCAATAATATTGTAATAAATCTGTATGGTGACATGATAAATAGACTTCTTGTGGTGATCATTTCATAATGCATAAAAATATCAAATAACTCGGTTTTGTACCTGAAACTAATATAATGTTGTATGTCAATTATAACGCAATTAAAATATTTTAAAAAGAACGTGTAATCCAAATTGACAGACCTGTTGGCCTATGTCCACCTTTGGCATTCCCATGATGATTTTGTTCACTGCAATGCTAGAAATAGTGACCTTGAAGTACAATGTAAAGTTTGCTCTAAAATCACTAAATAAATATTTTATCATTCTCACCAAAATTTCTGTTTGAAATATGCTCATTAAATTTGAAATTAGTTTTTATAACTTGATAACACTATAGTCTAGACATTTTGGAGCATGATTGTAAAGTAGGGCTACTTGCCTTGAAGTCTCAACTCTACCAGTTACTACCTGTGATGTCAGTTTTCCCACCATAAAATGGGATAATAGTAAGACCAAACTCAGAGGGTTTCAGTAAGACCAGACTTAGAGGGTTTGGCCTATATGAATTATCAAATAATTACTAGTTTCTATTAATAGAATTATCATCTTTCAAGGTAATATTTGGCACTAATTAATGAGATAGTCCATTATTAGGATTAGGAACATTATTACAGAGTGTTTAATATGCAATATATTGTTATTTTGAACTAAATTCAAATCTCATCCCTGCCACATACTTTGCTCTGAAAACTCAGGCAAGTTAAATTACTTGAGCCCTGGTTCACTCATCTGTAAAGTGGATTAATAATAAATGCTTTTTTCATAGGCTAGTTGTAAAAATAAATAATAGAGCTGAAGAGCCTAGTGTAGCTCCTGGCACATAGTAAACTTCTTTTCTCCAACCATTTATAACCAGCTTTTACCAAAATGATGTTATAGCAATAATCCATTAAAAATAAGGTTCCTGCACCAAGTCACATTTTTCAACCAAATTTAGGTGAGGACCATTTTTGAAATAGATAAAAAGTGCTTCAGTCTTTAGATGGTAAAATACACCCATCTTTTAGTCACAGTTATGTTACTGTTATATTAAAGGAGAAACAAGTTTACAATGTTTATCCTTTAGGTTTAGAGTAAAGGATTCATCAGTACTGAATCCCCTTTGCCTTCATTGTGCTGGTGACCTAAGAAAGCTTCACAGAGATGGGAACAAAGATTTACTGACGGAATCAGAAATTAAGGCAAAGCAATATGATAGAAATCTTTCTTGAAACAATTATTGAAAGGTCAGCTGGCTGTGGAATTAGAAAATTATACCTCAAAAAGAAGAGTTAGGGAGGCTCAAGATTTTTTCTTGCATTTTTAATTTTTCTGTTGAACATAGGGTATTTTAGAGAAACTATTTTATTAGTTTTATTAATTCTTTTAAATAAGCTATGGCATTCTGATTAAAAGTTGAAGTTCTTGATCTGTCTTTAAGAGATCTGTAAAGTGCATTTTCTTATTTTCTTACCTGGAAAATAATGCTATTTGAAATTTCAGTGACCTCTCAGGAATTACAGAAGCAAACAGAAATGTTCCTTTGCTAAAACCTGGGAAGAGACTAATAATGCTGTGGGGAAGGCTTGATAGGCTGTAGAGATTTTCAGAACATTTGAAATGGAATATGATTTTGCTTCAGTGATTTTAAGAGAGAAATAAAGGGAATTCAGATGATCTTTCATGGAAGTTGTTTTATTGTCAGTTCTAATTGACTTGTATAATGCTCTTATATAATGTGCAATAATGCATAATTAGTTCTTTGACTTGACTCTAGAAATATATTCCTTAAGGTGGGGACACACTCAAGAAGATCTGAGTACACTCATATATTTATATTAATATAAAATTATGTACTTACTATATATTAATATCTATATATGTAGGTTATATTAATCTCTCTTGTCCAGATCATCAATAGCATATGAAATGGTTTTTGCATATTTTGAGTTTTTTGCTTAAATTCCTAGAAAATTTGACATTAAAAAATCTATTGATGCAGTGCATATTAGTCAATATTTGTTCATGATTACTGACAACAAATTTGTAATCACTGAATTTAATTTAGATACTGCTTAAAGATATACTACATTAGGAAGTTCTTTCCAATTATACCGAGTCTTCATGTAGAAGTTTCTAATAGAAACAAAGAATTAAACCTGTGTAGTTTAGTTTAATCACAGAGGACGTTTCCTGGGACGACATGGTGACCAACTTCCAAGGCCCCTATGGGATCTTATTAACTTGGTGAACTTACCCCAAATTTGGAAATCTGATTTGTCAAATCCTTGTAATTCTCGTATTACTAAGAAACAGTCAGGACTTGCTCAAATTAACTAAGCTTATAGGGAAAGATATATAAAACCGAAGTTTATTAATTTACAACTAAATTATAATTTCCAAGGGGACTAAGGAGTTCTGTCTTTTGGCCAGTTCATTCTTCTTGTAGGTAAAACGTTAGAGTAGTCAGTTTATAATCAGAAGTTTGATTCCATGAGTTTGAAATCAGATTAAGGGTAGCTAATGACTTATTGTGAATACTTAGTGGTGTCAGATAAGGTAGCAAGTCATTTCCTCAGTGACCCCGTCCTCTGCTCAGAGAGTATGCCATTTGTTCATAGATTGATTTAATCCCTGACACTCTTGTTCTTTCCAAAAGTCATATTTATTATAGATTAAGGTGAAGAAATTTTCTTTGGTAAATATTTGCACCGGCAGGAGTAATGTACAACATATTTAGCAATAGTACAGAAACCCGAACACATAGTTCCCAAAAGTCCTGGAACAGTAAATATTTTAGCCCCCAGTTCTGCCAGCCATCATTCCTATAGTTGCTGAATTGTGGGGCAGTCTGGCATCATCTGTGGGGTGGGGTGGTAGGGTACAGGGGGCAGCAGCCACATAACTGACATGAAAGTAGTTTGATGTTTTTAGCAACCCATTCAGCTGTCCTGGGGCATACTGATTGAATATCTCCCTGAGTGCTGGAAATCTTTCTGAATATTTTTTTGTCCTGCTCACTTCCATAAATTATAACTAACACTTCTTTTAATGTTCAAGGTGGATGTTTAGAATATGAGTTATTGCAGGAGGTTATAATAGCGATACCCTCCAGGTTCCAAACTGCACCAGATGATGCCAGACTGCTATGATTTGGGGAATTCTTATATCTGCTTTGGAAAATCTTTTTTCCTGTCTCTTCCTGTCAGGGCGTCACTTCTCATTTTTATCCTCGCACTTTCCTCTAGCAACAACCCTCAAATTTCTCAGAAACTGAATCTAATTTAGATCTACTCTGAGCAGGAAAACCTGGCCAATTTCTTAGATATATGTATAAAATAACGATGAATAAATTACAAGTCGTGGCTTGAGGAGCTATTTTATGAGTAAAGGGACATACATTTTAGTTTTGGACCTTATGACACATGTTGCCTGTACTGAACACCTTTTGAGTTTCTTGGAGTCCTTGAATATATTTAAAATATTCTATTTTGATTCATAGTAACCACTGGATAAGTGATCATCTGTGTCACATTGTTGCAAAGGTTGAAAATCAGTAACCTATAAAGGAAACCTAGCCAGCAGTTGTGATTTGATTGGCCAAAGTTTTAAAGTTTTGGTAGTCAACATTTAAAATCAGGATATTTTAAATGTAAAGCTGAATCTCTGGGTTCTCTTGAAACACAAAAAGTCTTGCAACACTGGACACATATATTAACATGAAAACAATAGTTGAGGGCTAAATGGCATCTGCTTTCTTTGATGGTGTTATGGGTTGAATTGTTTCCCCTAAAAAAGATTTGTTGAAGTCCTAATCCTGGGCACTTTAGAATGTGACCTTATTTGGAAATAGGGTCATTGCAGATGTAATTAGTTGAGGTGATACCATACTGGAGTAAGTGGACCCCTAACCCAATATGACTGGTGTCCTTATAAAAAGAATGCCATGTGAAGAGATGGAGAACACATGGAGAAGAAGATGGAGACAGACATTGGAGTTAGGCAGCCACAAGCCAGGGAACTCATGGAGCCACCAGAAGGTGGAAGAGGCAAGGATGAATCCTCCCTAGAGGATTTGGAGGGTGCACGTCACTGCCAACACATTGATTTTGGACTTCTAACATCTAGAGCTATGAGAGAATGTATTTCTGAAGTCTTAGGCTGCCCAGTTTGTGGTACTTTATGATGACAGCCCTAGGAATCTAATACAGATGTAATTTCAGACAGTTGGGTGTGACAATATGGTTGAATAGATGATCAAAATTTCTCCTCAAAAATCAATTAAATGTTGAATAAATTATCTAAAAATATCGTATCCACTCACAGGTAAAGGACAAGGCCTTGAATACACAAGAGGCAAGAAACAAAGTGACCCCTACTAAAGGAAACCCTTGACCATCAGTAAAAGAATGGAATAGAAGCAGTCTTCCCACTGGCAAAGGAGATTATACAGAGGAGGTAAGATTCTTGTCTGTTTCTCCCTAAAATTTCAAGGAAAAAAAATTTACCTGAGAATTTCAAACAATAGGCTTATAGCGTCCCTGGTTCTGAGCTTGTACTTTAAACTCTAGTAATCTCTTAGCAAGCTAAGAAATTAGCATAACAAGTGATCAAAGGCTGATGGCACTCTTGGATCAATAGCAAAACCGCTCTGAAGAGATCCTCAACTCAGACCTTGAAAGATTATTGTAGAGAAAAAAACCTCAGCCCCAGTGAATATGGAGCTCTCCAAATTTAATTACAATAATAATAAAAATTAAAAAACCCAACAACAACAAGGCCTCCAAAAGTCCACAATACATAGTTACAATCTACCAAATATTATTTAGCTTAAAACACAAACTATAGCATTAGACCTTTAAGAATTTCATATAATAGAATTATCAAACTAGATTATCAATTATGTTTAAAATAATTAAAAAGAAATAAAAAGGGGGAAATAATCATTCAACAACACTTATTGATTTTACCTAGCATAACATTTATTGAAGACCATTTACATCAGACATTCTGCATTTTTCCAGTTACTGGGAATACAAAAATTAACCACCATCACCCACCACCACTACCCTTATCACTGCCTTTATGGAATTTATATTTTAATTGTGAGAGACAGATATAAACAAAGTAAGTAAAATAGGTTTCATGGTGAAATATGCTATGAATTAAAATAAAGCAAGGAAGGTAGATCAAGAATACTGTGAAAGAGTGTGGTTCCAATTTTACATTGAAGATCAGGGAAGGCTTCAATGAGAAAGGGATACTTGAACGTGAAGGAGATATGTGAGCAAGTCAGATGAGTAGCTGGAGGAAGAGTGTTCCAGGCAGAGGGAATCACAAATACAGAGGCCCTGAAATGGTAACTGAAAACAATAAGAAAGCCTGTATGGCTGAGTAAGACTGAGTGAGAGAAACCATAGTAGGGGTGGCAGAAAATGAGGATCAAGAGGAATGGTAGGCAGAAGTTAGAAAAACTATGGTACCAAAAAGTTCCAGAAAGGTATAAAAAAAGAACCAAATTAGAACTTTCAACAAAAAAAGTGATTGTTAAAATATGAAAGTCAAATGGATAATTAATCTGCAGATGAGACAACACTGAAGAAAGAATTAGAGAAATGAAAGGAAGCACTGAAGAAATAAACCTGAAAGCATCACTCAGAAAGAAAGAGATGAAAAATATAAAAGTTAGGTTAAATTTTAAAAAAATAAGATAAAATAAAGAAGTCTCACATATGTCTAATAGACATTCCAGAAGATTGAAGATAGGCTGTATTTGAAATGATACTAAATTGGAATTTTCCAGAAATTTTGAATTTCTAACCTTCATTCATTTGGTTTACTGCAAGTTTTCTTAAATGTGTTTGAATTTGTGACGTTGCAGAATTAAGTTAGAATTTTATAGTCATAATCAAGGTGTATTAACTCTTCTCATTAAAAGGTATTTTTGTTATGAAGCACTTGCTAAAAGAACTGAAAACAAACTTTAACATTTATTTTTCACTATCTCCATCTCTTCCTTCTATTCTTTTTGACTTTGGGAAGAGAAGGGAGATTGAAATGGGTGGAGAAAGAGAAGCCAGGCTGTGCCTGATATTTGGAAAAGAATGACTGCTCTTCTAGGTGGGAGAGTTTCTAGACGTCAGCATTTTTGTTTAGATGAATAGAGTTGACTACATAAATGTATGACTGTCCTTGATTGTATGATCTTGGAAAGGCTTATAGGAAGGTTTTACTTGCTAATGTCTGTGTGACTCATGTAAAAACTAGAACTTATGACTCTCAGTTCCAAATTTCAGCATCTGCCTAAGGTAGGATTTTTTAAAACATTTTAATTGAGGTATAGTTGATTTACAATGTTGTGTTAGTTTCAGGTGTTCAGCAAAGTGATTCAGTGATGTGTATATATATATATTTTAGAGATTCTTTCCATTATATGTTATTACAAGATATTGAATATAGTTCCCTGTGCTATACAGTAGGTCCTGTTGGTTATCTATTTTACATATAGTAGTGTTTATATGTTAATCTCAAAGTCCTAATTTATCCCTCCACCACTCCTTTCCCCTTTGGTAACCATAAGTTTGTTTTCTATGTTTGCCTCTACTTCTGTTTTGTATCAATATATAAGTTCATTTGTTTCATTTTTTTAGATTCCACATATAAGTGATATCATATGATATTTGTCTTTCTCTGTCTGACTTACTTCACTTAATATGATAATCTCTAGGTCCATCCATGTTGCTGCAAATGGCATTATTTCATTCTTTCTTATGGCTGAGTAGTATTCCAGGGTATATATATATACCACATCTTCTTTATCCATTCACCTGTCGATGGACATTTAGGTTGCTTCCCTGTCTTGGTTATTGTAAATAGTGTTGCTATGAACATTGGGGTGCATGTATCTTTTCAAAGGATATATGCCCAGGAGTGGGATTGCTGGATCATATGTTAACTCTATTTTTAGTTTTTTGAGGAACCCTCTATACTGTTCTCCTGACTGCACCAATTTACATTCCCACCAACAGTGTAGGAGGGTTCTGCCTAGGGTAGGATTTCTGTCTCTCATGATTTGTCTAGTCACTCCTCTCTTCTTCTCTGTACATCCGATAAATTTGTACTCATTTGTACTTATTACCTGAGATTAGTTTTCGGACTTAGATGTTTCTCCAGCATATGCTTATCATTTTTATTAACCCACTCTTTTTCTTAATCTTAGGTGATTTAGACAGATGAAATTTTACATCGTGATTTCTAACTAATTCACAAGACTTCCAACTTACAAAATTACAAGTTACACATACAGCAGTCTATTTATTCAAATAGATTACACATAATAGATCACTGTATAATAGATTACTGTATATTTGAATAAATAAATTACTGTATGTGTAATTTTTTGGCGGTAGAGACACCACAAAATATTTTGACTGGCAAAGTAAGAGGTCTGTGGCAAGTGAGAATTTTCACAGTCTTCTCAACCTGATGCATGTACTTTAATTGAAGAAATTAAAGCACAGATTTACTTGGTAGAGAAAATAAAGCCAAGACATGTTAATTAGGATTTTTTCAAAGTTAAAAAGCATTTTTAATTTTTAAAACAAATGATAAATGTCCATGGTTAGTCTTGCTCTAAAATGAATTCTTTAGCTGAATTTTCCTTTTCATTCCCTTGATTCTGGTCATACTGCTTATATCATAGAGTTTAATGTGCTGTGTCAATTGGAGTTCAACCAGAGACACAGAATCAGTAGGAGCTATATTTTAAGAAATGTATATCATGTGATTGTGAGAGCTAGGAAAGCAAGTCTGAAATCTATAGGGCAGGCTGTCAGGGAGGACAGACTAGGACCTCTGGTGCATGGGATGAGACTGCTGTCCACAAGCAGAATTTCTTCTTCAGGGAAGGCTCAAGCCTCAGCTCTCCTCTTAAGGAGCTGGGTAGCAGGTAGCCAAGAATTTGTCCCAGGGAAGTATGGAGACAGTGGGGTACAGGACCACATGTGAACTGAGGCTCCAAGTCCCCTGGCTCCATCATCCAATCACACTTCACTTACAAAACCCAAATTCAAAGATGAAATTTAAAAAAAAAAAAAATGTCAAGACAATGACCACAAAGCATTAAACCCCAAACAACAAGGCCCCCTTCTGAACGTGGGATCCTGGGGCAGACTGCACTGGTTAAATACCTGTCCATGCAGCCAGCCCTGAGCTCAAGCCTGAGATAACTCATGCCTGCCAGAGAACAGGGCCTCCTAAGAAAGGAGGAGAAACATTTACATACCAGAGAAACACCTTCTAACCAAACCCTGTACCATCATGGTATGTGACTTGGTCTTCCTTTTTCTCATTCACTTATTCATGTTTATTAATTCAACCAACAAATATGTATTTGCTAGCATTCTACAATGTCCTAATCTTTCTGCTAGTTTATAGGGACACAACTAGAAACAGTGTATGGCTTCTTCCTTGGAGAAACTTACTCTTAAACATACTAATATTATATTCCCTATAGTTCCTGGCATATTTAGCCAAACAACCTAATGCTTATTTAACATAAAGTAAACAGTGAACCTGACTGAATGTGAAAATGTGAAAGCAGAACTATAGGTAGTATACAAATGAACCTTAACCTTAAAACAAACCCTATCTTTCTGAAATTATTTCAACACTCCTTAAATGTACTGATTCAGGGTGTCCATTTTCTTTTCCTGCAGTGAAGCATTAAATTAACACTGGTGTAATTACCTTGCAAAGAGTCTGAGTAATGAAGGAGAGATGCCATGTATTTGAGATTTTTAAGTCTTTCTACATATTTTATCATGAAAATATTCAAGATGTGATTGAAAAAATCAGTTGTTTTTAAAAGGTCATTTAAAATAACAGTAAATAACATTCTCAATATTTTAAAAAGTCACATGCTTAGTCTTACATGTAATATTACTTAGGAATATATTCAACTATGAGTAATAGAAAACCCTAATTAGTGGCTTAAATAAATTAAGGTTTCTCTTTTTCACATAACAAGAACAACAGAGACAGAAAGATGCTGTCATTAGTTCAGTGGCAGAACATTTTGGGGCAGCTGTCTCTGATATTCTAGTGGCCCTTCCCTTGTGTGTTTTATTCCAATGGAGCTACAGACATTATATCATTACGGTAGTGGGTGCTCAGTCAACATGTGTTCCTATCTTTATGCTAAACAATTCTGAGAATAAGTATGCTTTCCTTTTTTTGTGTGCTAGTCAATTCCCATTTCTATGCTAAGTAACATTGGGACTAGGAAGAAAATAAGTTAACTATTTGTTTCAGGAATTACTTGTTCCTTGATAAGCTAACTGTGGGCACTGACTCTTTGCTTATCAAGGCCTGCTTCAAGACCCTCACCTCATTATATTCATCTGTTACAAAACTATCATGTCATATACTCTGCCATTTCAGGCCCTAAAACCCTAAAAATATCCTCCTCTAACCTCCCCTTTATGAGACACTCCCAAGAATCTCTCAAAGGGGTATTCTTTCACAATGTAGGGTGATCAGTAGGTTTTTCTGGAATTTTGTGGAATTTTGTTGATTGGACACACCAGAGCAGGAAGGAGGGTCTCAGCCGTATATGTCCCACTTACCAGGAAATCAGATGTTTCCAGAAATAATTACAGTGGAATTTCATTTAGATTTCACTGGCTGGAACTGCCTGTAACTAAAGGAAAAGGTAAGGGAATGGGAAATCAATCAAGATGTAGTACCTGCAGATTTCCACATGGTCACTCTAAAAAAAAAAAAAATGAAGGTTCTTTTAGCAAGAGAGAAGATGATGAACAAATGGATACCAGATAGGCAACTAAACCCTAAACCATGGATGTCTTTTCCTGAATAATCACAGGAGCTTCATTCAAAAGAACATAGGATAAAATTTGGAAGAAAAAATGTCCAAAATTTAAGACCTTATTGGAAAAAAGGACTGAAACATGAAGTTGGATATTCTTGTAAATGGAAGCAAAGATCTCAGTCTTCCCTAACTCAAATAAAAACAGCCTAATTGAAAAAGAGAAGATCAAAGAGCTAATGTGTATATTTTCTGCATAAAAATAATAACTTCTCTATTGCAGATAAATGCCTAGCAAATTAAGAAACAAAGAACATTTGCTCCTTTTTCACAGCTTGGACGGCAATATTTTTGAGAATTAGTATTTTTTCTTTAGGAGAGTGCATGTATGTGTATGTGTGCACACACACACACAATTGGTTCAAGAGTCTGCATTGAATGACTGAAAAAAGCAAATGTCCCTGATATCCCCACAATTCAGAATGACAGAGAAGTTGAAACAGGCCCTATCTGGGTAACTAAGGAGATCAACAGAAACTACTCAATATCATGCTAAAGCTCTCCCTTCTTTATTTTCATGGTTCTCTCCCTAACCTTTCCTTCTATCTTCCTATCTCACATACAGATGCATACTGGGGAATTAATTTTTCCAGACTAAAAATTCAAATCTGTTATGTGGATGAATGCTCTGAATTGTTGAAAGGTGGGTGACAATACTCATGGTGGAGATTGGGAGAAGGTGGTACCTTGAGAAAGAGAATAAGGAATCCAACAGCAAGGGTACCCACAAGGGGACCCCCTTAGAGTTAGCTGAATGTCTTAGTTAAGTTTCTGTGGACATAGAAAAAGTCATATTTATGGTACAAGTTTACTGAAAATTTGGAGAAATTATACAGAATTATATCATGGGAATATAAATATCTAAAAGAAATTCAAATATATATGTAAAACCTTTGGAGTGGTATTGTGGTACAAATGTGAAAATGAATAAAGAGAAACGATAGTCCACTCCATATGTCCCATTGACAAAGCACAGGTAATATGTAGATGGTCGTGTTCAACTATTCCAGGAAAGTGAGTATAGGGTTACATGGCAGAGCTGAATGAGATGGAGAAGAACATGATGCTAAAAAATAGTCTGAGATCAAAAATGTCTGCTTTCTGTCATATGCCTGTGGAAGGTGAACATTGATGAAGAGAAGGTTAGGTAGAAATGGATGCTTGGGTTACATTCCATCAGAGTCTTGTGCTGCAGAACGCCAAGCATTTCTCAAAAACACAATTGCTATAAATGATTAACCTGATTCTGTTCACAAATGGTATAGTCTATGATTGCTCGCATCCGTAAGGTTTGATAATCTCTGTCTCTTCTTCTTCTTTAAAAAATTTACACCGTATTAAGCTTCTCCTTTTCTGAATTCCTCTTTTCATTTATGTGCTTTATGTACTATGTACTTGTTTTATGGACTTTCCTAACATTAAATGTTCCCCTTTTAAGAACAAAAGCTGTATACGTTCTTTGCATCTCCTCTAGAAGCCAACACAGCATTGAAGAAAAAGTTCTTGCTCAATGAATACATATTGAATTAAACAAATTAAATAACAATTCCAAAGACATTGAATGTATTTAGACCGAAGGTATTTAGAATGCCTACGGCATAAGCTTAGACTTTTCCAAAAAGAAAAAGGTTGTCAGGAGGAGTGATTCATGGTGATAATGGATAACATGATTATATAGGAATGTGTATTATCTCACTGTTCTAAATTCTCTTTTACAGCCATTGAATCTGAAAATAATAGACATGGCTTATTCATGGAAAATATTGGAAACATCAAAATAAAAAACTTCTTAAATTTTTCAAATTCACATATTAAAAAAATATTCAGTTATTTTATTGGGAGAAAGTTTATTAATCCAAGACCATTATCATTATCTCAATATAGGACTTAACTAGAAAAAGACCTAGCAGTTTTAGTGACATATATTTATCGGAGTGATATTGATTAAGAACTATGGTATCTTTCCCTCAAATAGTATATAAAATCAAATTTCTTGTGCCCAATACTTATTTTTCTTCACCTTCTTAAGATGGCCTTAGATGCTGCTTTCAAGATATTAGGTTGCATAATTTCCTTTAAAATTCATTATAAAGACAATATTAATATTTTGAGGAGATTCTACCACTGTATTTCTACAGAGAGGCCATTTAAAGGGTTCTGAGCTTGCTCATTGTTAAGATATTAGTGTACTTACTTGGCCTATTGTTCCTTCCACTGATTCTTTGTCTCGATTTTAATGAGACATTTGCTTTCTTCCCCCCAGCATAATTTTCCTCCTTGGCAAGTTGCCAACTCAAGCAGTTTGGAACCTCTGAAGACATGATAAAAGTAGACATAGAGGTATGAACTGTATTTAATTAAATTCTGTTCAGGACAAGTAAGTAGAAGAGTGATTCATTGCTGTTCACATACCTTTCAACTACTTTTGTCAGGAGACTGTACTGGGAAGAGGCTTACTGCTAGCTTGCTAATCACCAGAGTTCATTCATGTTTCCAAATGAAACCTGGGCTAGAGTTCAACCACACTTAATGCTGCATAAGCATGGCCGCCTCCTGGCACACCAATTGTGTGCTAGAAGTTTGGAAGGGATCTACAGGAATTTCTTTGCATTTGGAAATAAGAGTAACAATTTGTACACAAAGAATGACCATGTACATTACAATATCTAAATGAATGTACTAATATCTACTTTTTCTCTTTCTATAAAAAAGAGGATATTACCAAGCAATCTCACATATTTTTGTCCCCATACATAAATAATACAAAAGAGGAAAGCAATAAGAAAAAAATATGCATTTGTTTTCTATTGAAAAGATTAAAAAAACTGAATGTGCTTATAACTGAGTTCATTTTCTGCTATTAAACATTTATCATGCACACATAATCAGTACAGTTATCTATCAGGAAACCTTATTAAACCAGAAATGAATACTGAAAAATATCATAATTAAACACTATTTTAATTTACTTGTGAAAAAATAGAATGGAAGATAGTGGTACTGATGTTACAGTACTAATTGTATCTCCCATTACAATGCTGTAATCAGCTTTCAACAATGTGCATGAATAATCCGGTGCTAGATTTGAATTGTGATTAATAATTTAAAATGTGTAAAGAGTAAGATTCCACCAAATACAAGTTGGACAGCATGAGCACTAGATGAAAAAAGGTCAGAAACAACCAATATACATGGTTAATAATAATTATCCTTTTCAACCGGGATGAATGTCATAGTTTCTATACACACACATACACACACACACATATTGCAATATTGTTTTCTGAAAATCAATCCAATATTAGGAAATGTGGCAGCAATTTGTATATAACTTGGGTGGTAGTATTTTATTTTTCTTCTTTTTCTTATTAATTATATCTAAGTCAAACAGACCAGTGTTCAACAAGGTTGTTAAGTAAGTGAAGTATTATAAAAGATGTAACCAATCTGTTTAGGAAGAAGATTTTGAGTGTCAGCATGTCTGCTTTTTGCATGAAGCTTTGAGCTGGAATAACTGGTCCCTTTTCTTCATTTCCTGCGGCATCTAATTTACTGTCTCTGAAGAGTTTATACACACAGTCGCATCTCAAACAACATGAGATCAAGTGCATTTTATATTCTTTGACCAAAGGACAGCAAACTTCTGTGGGTTTAGTTTTTGATGGGTAGATTTTCGGCATCCTATTTTTGCCGAGGGGTCTATAAAGTAGCATCACTGAAGCTGTCAGCTTCCCTGACAAGGTAACTTGAAAGCAGAACTGTGTGAACTAGTGGAGGTTTTAGTTCAGCCCAGGCTCAGTGAACTTCACAAATAGTTTAATCTGCAGTGTGTCCAAGCCAATAAGAAGGGGAGGCCAAGTCAGGGTTTGAGCTAAAGGAATCTTTTTGTTTCTTTCTTTTTTGTTGTTGACTATTTTTGAACTTTTTGAGCTGCCACTTAAGATTCCAATTTTCACACCTTTGAACATCCTAGGTTTTCTTGGGCATATTAGGATTATATTGTCAGATCAGAGTTGTAGGGGATATTTGCTACCAATGTTTAACATAAAATCAAAGCAGGTTTCGTTTTTAAAAAGAGGATTAACATTCAAAAATAACACCAACTTATGCACATTCCTCACCAAAGCTAATTATCCTCCTTGAAAATACTTGATGTATTAATGTTAAAGGTGCTGTAAATATAACTCTACAGATATATTTCTAAATTTTACACCATAAATATAGCTAAATATCATGCAGTCGGGGCAGAGGCTCTGTAAGCAAACAAACATGATATAAATTTCATATTTTACAACTTATTAAATGTATGACCTTAGGTAATTTGTTTATACTCTCTGATGTATAATATCCTCACTTTTAAAGTTCAGTAATGACACCTCTTTGATAATGTAGCTATGAAGATTTAAAGAATAGGCCAGTTGTAACAGGAAAATAAAATTTGCTATTTTTTAAAAAGAGAAATAATGCCGCTGATCGTATGTTCTAAGGAAGTATTAGGACACCATTGGACAAGCATTTTTAACAGAGAATACATGGTAATGGGTACTTATGATAAGGATCTAGTTTATGAACACAAGTTTGCAGCTTGGAGGAGGGCCTGCACACTGACTCAGGGTTAAGAATGCACTGATTCAGTTGCTGAGGGATCCTGCATAATTCACTTAATTTTTCTGAGACCACCTCCCTAAGCAGTATAAAGAGTGTTTTGAATAGAATTATTCATACCACTCCTACCACCTTTAACATTCTATTTTTTCAACTGGGGTATTATAACAAAACTGTTAAACATCCTGCATGAAAACATTCATTCCCAACAATGAACAGTTCAATTAAACATCAAATTCCAGAACATTGACATTTTTGTGGTTAAAAATGTCCCTAATAGAACAGAGAAAAATGAGCTATAAAACATTAAAACACTTATTTGTGAAAGTGTCTCTATGTGAATCCAGTTTGTTGCTAGTAGTTGAAAATCTGACCCAAATTGTTGTAGCTTAAAAAAGCTTGGGGAGGAAATACAATTGGTTCGTTCACTTTCACAGCCCAGGAGTAGCTGTGGTCTCCTGTTAATCTTTTTTTTTTTTTTTTTAAACATCTTTATTGGAGTATAATTGCTTTACAATGGAGTGTTAGTTTCTGCTTTATTACAAAGTGAATCAGTTATACATATACATATGTTCCCATATCTCTTCCCTCTTGCATCTCCCTCCCTCCCACCCTCCCTATCCCACCCCTCTAGGTGGTCACAAATCACTGAGCTGATCTCCCTCTGCTATGCGGCTGCTTCCCACTAGCTATCTATTTTACATTTGGTAGTGTATATATGTCCATGCCACTCTCTCACCCTGTCACATCTTACCCCTCCCCCTCCCCATATCCTCAAGTCCATTCTCTAGTAGGTCTGTCTCTTTATTCCCGTCTTGCCACTAGGTTCTTCATGGCCTTTCTTTTTTTTTTTCCCTTAGATTCCATATATATGTGTTAGCATACTGTATTTGTTTTTCTCTTTCTGACTTACTTCACTCTGTATGACAGACTCTAACTCCATCCACCTCACTACAAATACCTCCATTTCATTTCTTTTTATGGCTGAGTAATATTCCATTGTATATATGTGCCACATCTTCTTTATCCATTCGTCTGATGATGGACACTTAGGTTGCTTCCATGTCCTGGCTATTGTAAATAGAGCTGCAATGAACATTTTGGTACATGAATCTTTTTGAATTATGGTTTTCTCAGGGTATATGCCCAGTAGTGGGATTGCTGGGTCATATGGTAGTTCTATTTTTAGTTTTTTAAGGAACCTCCATACTGTTCTCCATAGTGGCTGTATCAATTGACATTCCCACCAACAGTGCAAGAGTGTTCCCTTTTCTCCACACCCTCTCCAGCATTTATTGTTTCTAGATTTTTTGATGATGGCCATTCTGACTGGTGTGAGATGATATCTCATTGTAGTTTTGATTTGCATTTCTCTAATGATTAATGATGTTGAGCATTCTTTCATGTGTTTGTTGGCAATCTGTATATCTTCTTTGGAGAAATGTCTGTTTAGGTCTTCTGCCCATTTTTGGATTGGATTGTTTGTTTTTTTGTTATTGAGCTGCATGAGCTGCTTGTAAATCTTAGAGATTAATCCTTTGTCAGTTGCTTCATTTGCAAATATTTTCTCCCATTCTGAGGGTTGTCTTTTGGTCTTGTTTATGGTTTCCTTTACTGTGCAAAAGCTTTTAAGTTTCATTAGGTCCCATTTGTTTATTTGTGTTTTTATTTCCATTTCGCTAGGAGCTGGGTCAAAAAGGATCTTGCTGTGATTTATGTCATAGAGTGTTCTGCATATGTTTTCCTCTAAGAGTTTGATAGTGTCTGGCCTTACACTTAGGTCTTTAATCCATTTTGAGTTTATTTTGTGTATGGTGTCAGGGAGTGTTCTAATTTCATACTTTTACATGTACCTGTCCAATTTTCCCAGCACCACTTATTGAGGAGTCTGTCTTTTCTCCACTGTGTATGCTTGCCTCCTTTATCAAAGATAAGGTGACCATATGTGCGTGGGTTTATCTCTGGGCTTTCTATCCTGTTCCATTGATCTATATTTCTGTTTTTGTGCCAGTACCAAACTGTCATGATTACTGTAGCTTTGTAATATAGTCTGAAGTCAGGGAGCCTGACTCTGGGCTTTCTATTCTGGGCTTTCTATCCTGTTCCATTGATCTATATTTCTGTTTTTGTGCCAGTACCAAACTGTCTTGATTACTGTAGCTTTGTAATATAGTCTGAAGTCAGGGAGCCTGATTCCCCCAGCTCCATTTTTCGTTCTCAAGATTGTTTTGGCTATTTGGGGTCTTTTGTGTTTCCATACAAATTGTGAAATTTTTGGTTCTAGTTCTGTGAAAAATGCCATTGGTAGTTTGATAGGGATTGCATTGAATCTGTAGATTGCTTTGGGTAGTATAGTCATTTTCACAATGTTGATTCTTCCAATCCAAGAACATGGTATATCTCTCCATCTATTTGTATCATCTTTAATTTCTTTCATCAGTGTCTTATAATTTTCTGCATACAGGTCTTTTGTCTCCTTAGGTAGGTTTATTCCTAGATATTTTATTCTTTTTGTTGCAATGGTAAATGGGAGTGTTTTCTTAATTTCACTTTCAGATTTTTCATCATTAGTGTATAGGAATGCAAGAGATTTCTGTGCATTAATTTTGTATCCTGCTACTTTACCAAATTCATTGATTAGCTCTAGTAGTTTTCTGGTAGCATCTTTAGGATTCTCTATGTATAGTATCATGTCATCTGCAAACAGTGACAGCTTTACTTCTTCTTTTCTGATTTGGATTCCTTTTATTTCTTTTTCTTCTCTGATTGCTGTGGCTAACACTTCCAAAACTATGTTGAATAATAGTGGTGAGAGTGGGCAACCTTGTTTTGTTCCTGATCTTAGTGGAAATGGTTTCAGTTTTTCACCATTGAGGACAATGTTGGCTGTGGGTTTGTCATATATGGCCTTTATTATGTTGAGGAAAGTTCCCTCTATGCCTACTTTCTGCAGGGTTTTTATCATAAATGGGTGCTGAATTTTGTCAAAAGCTTTCTCTGCATCTATTGAGATGATCATATGGTTTTTCTCCTTCAATTTGTTAATATGATGTATCACGTTGATTGATTTGCGTATATTGAAGAATCCTTGCATTCCTGGCATAAACCCCACTTGATCATGGTGTATGATCCTTTTAATGTGCTGTTGTATTCTGTTTGCTAGTATTTTGTTGAGGATTTTTGCATCTATGTTCATCAGTGATATTGGCCTGTAGTTTTCTTTCTTTGAGACATCTTTGTCTGGGTTTGGTATCAGGGTGATTGTGGCCTCGTAGAATGAGTTGGGGAGTGTTCCTCCCTCTGCAATATTTTGGAAGAGTTTGGAAAGGATAGGTGTTAGCTCTTTTCTAAATGTTTGATAGAATTCGCCTGTGAAGCCATCTGGTCCTGGGCTTTTGTTTGTTGGGAGATTTTTAATCACAGTTTCAATTTCAGTGCTTGTGATTGGTCTGTTCATATTTTCTATTTCTTCCTGGTTCAGTCTCAGCAGGTTGTGCATTTCTAAGAATCTGTCCATTTCTTCCAGTTTGTCCATTTTATTGGCATAGAGTTGCTTGTAGTAATCTCTCATGATCTTTTGTATTTCTGCAGTGTCAGTGGTTACTTCTCCTTTTTCATTTCTAATTCTATTGATTTGAGTCTTCTCCCTTTTTCTCTTGATGAGTCTGGCTAATGGTTTATCAATTTTGTTTATCTTCGCAAAGAACCAGCTTTTAGTTTTATTGATCTTTGCTAGTGTCTCCTTCATTTCTTTTTCATTTATTTCTGATCTGATCTTTATGATTTCTTTCCTTCTGCTAGCTTTGGGGTTTTTTGGTTCTTCTTTCTCTAATTGCTTTAGGTGCAAGGTTAGGTTGTTTATTCGAGATGTTTCCTGTTTCTTGAGGTAGGCTTGTATTGCTATAAACTTCCCTCTTAGAACTGCTTTTGCTGCATCCCATAGGTTTTGGGTCGTCGTGTCTCCATTGTCATTTGTTTCTAGGTATTTTTTGATTTCCCCTTTGATTTCTTCAGTGACCACTTCGTTATTAAGTAGTGTATTGTGCAGCCTCCATCTGTTTGTATTTTTTACAGATCTTTTCCTGTAATTGATAACTAGTCTCATAGCGTTGTGGTCGGAGAAGATACTTGATACGATTTCAATTTTCTTAAATTTACCAAGGCTTGATTTTTGACCCAAGATGTGATCTATCCTGGAGAATGTTCCATGAGCACTTGAGAAAAATGTGTATTCTGTTGTTTTTGGGTGGAATGTCCTATAAATATCAATTAAGTCCATCTTGTTTAATGTATCATTTAAAGCTTGTGTTTCCTTATTTATTTTCATTTTGGATGATCTGTCCATTGGTGAAAGTGGGGTGTTAAAGTCCCCTACTATGATTGTGTTGCTGTCGATTTCCCCTTTTATGGCTGTTAGTATTTGCCTTATGTACTGAGGTGCTCCTATGTTGGGTGCATAAATATTTACAATTGTTATACCTTCCTCTTGGATCGATCCCTTGATCATTATATAGTGTCCTTCTTTGTCTCTTGTAATAGTCTTTATTTTAAAGTCTATTTTGTCTGATATGAGAATTGCTACTCCAGCTTTCTTTTGATTTCCATTTGCATGGAATATCTTTTTCCATCCCCTCACTTTCAGTCTGTATGTGTCCCTAGGTCTGAAGTGGGTCTCTTGTAGACAGCATATATATATGGGTCTTGTTTTTGTATCCATTCAGCCAGTCTGTGTCTTTTGGTGGGAGCATTTAATCCATTTACATTTAAGATAAATATCAATATGTATGTTCCTATTCCCATTTTCTTAAATGTTTTGGGTTTGTTATTGTAGGTGTTTTCCTTCTCTTGTGTTTCTTGCCTAGAGAAGTTCCTTTAGCATTTGTTGTAAAGCTGGTTTGGTGGTGCTGAACTCTCTCAGCTTTTGCTTGTCTGTAAAGGTTTTAACTTCTCCATCAAATCTGAATGAGATCCTTGCTGGGTAGAGTAATCTTGTTTGTAGGTTTTTCTCCTTCATCACTTTAAGTATATCCTGCCACTCCCTTCTGGCTTGCAGGGTTTCTGCTGAAAGATCAGCTGTTAACCTTTTGGGAATTCCCTTGTGTGTTATTTGTTGTTTTTCCCTTGCTGCTTTTAATATGTTTTCTTTATATTTAATTTTTGATAGTTTGATTAATACGTGTCTTGGCATGTTTCTCCTTGGATTTATCCTGTATGGGACTCTCTGTGCTTCCAGGACTTGATTAACTATTTCCTGTCCCATATTAGGGAAGTTTTCAACTATAATCTCTTGAAATATTTTCTCAGTCCCTTTCTTTTTCTCCTCTTCCTCTAGGACCACTATAATTCGAATGTTGGTGCGTTTAATGTTGTCCCAGAGGTCTCTGAGACTGTCCTCAGTTCTTTTCATTCTTTTTTCTTTATCCTGCTCTGCAGTAGTTATTTCCACCACTCTATCTTCCAGGTCACTTATCCGTTCTTCTGCCTCAGTTATTCTGCTATTGATCCCATCTAGAATATTTTTAATTTCATTTATTGTGTTTTTCATCATTGCTTGGTTCCTCTTTAGTTCTTCTACGTCCTTGTTAAATGTTTCTTGCATTTTGTCTATTCTATTTCCAAGATTTTGGATCATCCTTACTATCATTATTCTGAATTCTTTTTCAGGTAGACTACCTATTTCCTCTTCATTTGTTAGGTCTGGTGTGTTTTGACCCTGCTCCTTCATCTGCTGTGTGTTTTTCTGTCGTCTCATTTTGCTTATCTTACTGTGTTTGGGGTCTCCTTTTCACAGGCTGCAGGTTCGTAGTTCCCGTTGTTTTTGGTATCTGTCCCCAGTGGCTAAGGTTGGTTCAGTGGGTTGTGTAGGCTTCCTGGTGGAGGGAACTAGTGCCTGTGTTCTGGTGGATGAGGCTGGATCTTGTCTTTCTGGTGGGCAGGTCCTCATCTGGTGGTGTATTTTGGGGTGTCTGTGGCCTTATTATGATTTTGGGCAGCCTCTCTGCTAATGGATGGGGCTGTGTTCCTTTCTTGCTAGTTGTTTGGCATAGGGTATCCAGCACTGTAGCTTGCTGGTCGTTGAGTGAAGCTGGGTCTTGATGTTGAGATGGAGATCTCTGAGAGATTTTTGCCGTTTGGTATTACGTGGAGCTGGGAGGTCTCTTGTGGACCAGTGTCCTGAAGTTGGCTCTCCCACCTCAGAGCACAGTCCTGATGCCTGGCTGGAGCACCAAGAGCCTTTCATCCACACGGCTCAGAGTAAAAGGGAGAAAAAATAGAAAGAAAGAAAGAAAGAGGATATAATATAGTGAAGTAAAATAAAGCTATTATAAAGCAAAGCTATACAGGCAAAATCTCACCCAGAAGTATATACATATACACTCACAAAAAAAGGAAAAGGGGAAAAATTAATATATCCTGCTCCCAAAGTCCACCTCCTGAATTTGGGATGATTCGTTGTCTATTCAGGTATTCAACAGATGCAGGCACATCAAGTTGTTTGTGGAGTTTTAATCCGCTGCTTCTGAGGCTGCTGGGAGAGATTTCCCTTTCTCTTCTTTGTTTGCACAGCTCCCGGGGTTCAGCTTTGGATTTGGATCTGCCTCTGCGTGTAGGTCGCCTGAGGGCGTCTGTTCTTTTCTCAGACAGAATGGGGTTAAAGGATCAGCAGCTTCGGGGGCTCTGGCTCACTCAGGCCGGGGGGAGGGAGGGGTATGGAGGCGGGGCGAGCCTGCGGCGGCAGAGGCTGGCGTGACGTTGCAGCAGCCTGAGGCACGCCGTGCGTTCTCCCGGGGAAGTTGTCCCCGGATTACAGGAGCCTGGCAGTGGCGGGCTGCACCGGCTCCCGGGAGGGGCGGTGTGGAGAGTGACCTGTGCTCGCACACAGGCTTTTTGGTGGCGGTAGCAGCAGCCTTAGCGTCTCATGCCCGTCCCTGGGGTCTGTGCTGATAGCCGCGGCTCGCGCCCATCTCTGGAGTTCGTTTAGGCGGCGCTCTGAATCCCCTCTCCTTGCACGCCGTGAAACAAAGAGGCAAGAAAAAGTCTCTTGCCTCTTCGGCAGCTGTAGACTTTTTCCCGGACTCCCTCCCGGCTAGCTGTGGTGCGCTAACCCCTTCAGGCTGTGTTCACGCCGCCAACCCCAGTCCTCTCCCTGCGATCCAACCGAAGCCCGAGCCTCAGCTCCCAGCCCCGCCCGCCCCGGCGGGTGAGCAGACATGCCTCTCGGGCTGGTGAGTGCTGCTTGGCGCAGAGCCTCTGTGCGGGAACCTCTCTGCTTTGCCCTCCGCACCCCTGTGGCTGTGCTCTCCTCCGTGGCTCCGAAGCTTCCCCCCTCTGCCACCCGCAGTCTCCGCCCGCGAAGGGCCTTCCTAGTGTGTGGACACCTTTCCTTCTTCACAGCTCCCTCCCACTGGTGCAGGTGCTGTCCCTATTCTTTTGTCTCTGTTATTTCTTTTTTCTTTTTCCCTACCTAGGTACGTGGGGAGTTTCTTGCCTTTTGGGAGGTCTGACGTCTTCTGCCAGCGTTCAGTGGGTGTTCTGTAGGAGCAGTTCCACGTGTAGATGTATTTCTAATGTATCTGTGGGAGGGAAGGTGATCTCTGCCTCTTACTCTTCCACCATCTTGCCCCCCTCTCCTGTTAATCTTTATCTACCAACTGATGTATCTAAGACTTAGTGTCACTTTCTTTATTTCTTAAGGTTGTTACAATAATCAGAAATTCCTCTTTGAGTTCCATGTTGTCTGTCAGAAACTTGTAGAGCTTTCTGCTATTGTCTGAATGTTGTGTCCTCCCAAGATTCATATGGTGAAATTCTAACCTCCAAAGTTGATTATATTAGTACATAGGGCTTTGGGAGAGAGTAAGTCAGGAGGGTTGTTCCTCCTGAATGGGACTAGTACTCTTATAAAAGAAATCCTGCAGAACCCTCTAGCTCTTTCTGCAAGGTGAAGATATAATCGTCTGCAACCCAGTAGAGGGCCAACAAACAACCATGATCTTGGGCTTTCAGCCTCCAAAACTGTGAGAAATAGATTTCTGTTGTTTATAAGCAACCCAGTCTGTAGTACTTTGTTACAGAAGTCTGAAGGGATTAAGACACTCTCCCATCCTAATGTAAATTGGTGCAGCCACTATGGAAAACCCTCTGAGTTTGGTCTTACTATTATTCTATTTCATGGTGGGAAAACTGACATCATAGGTAGTAACTGATAGCGTTGAGACTTCAAGGCAAGTAACCCTACTTTAGAATCATGCTCTGAAATGTCTAGACTATAGTGCTGTCACGTTATAAAAACTAATTTCAAAATCATAACAAATAATATAAATGCAGAGTCAGGAGAGCTTGAAAGAAGGTGCAAAGGTAATTTATGCTGCCATTTCTATATTCTTCCACTGAGGAACTCAAACAGTACGGAAGGCTGAATGGAGTTTAACAGTTAAGTGACATCAGTTTTTCCTACAGAATATTGAGTTATATTCAGCTTTTATTAGAATAGCTGATGACAGGAAATTGCAAATAATTTATAGTCATTTTGAGACCATTTAGTGTGTTTTTAAAAACTAATTGCTTGACTTGAAAATTAACCAGGAAATTAGCGTCGTATTATAAAACAGTTGATTATGGTCTTGTGGTTCCTCTTCCTTTTATGAAGGAAATTTTGATGTCCTTTATTTTTAAACAACTTAGTTTCTGATTCATGAAAATATACCTCTATTCTGCTAGCCAGTAAACTGTTCCAACCCCTTTGCCTCTACTTCTACTTTTTAAGCTTATCATTTGAGTTAGACATTGTATGATCCTTCATTGTGGTATGGAATACAAAGAAATCAAAATTCTGTCATAGAAAATTCTAACTGGTATTTGCTATTTCAAAGGTCTTCTCTGACATCATAATAAATAATTTTTTCAATATTCTCCTTAACTTCCCAGGAAAAGTAGTAAGGATATACTGCTTATGATTATGGAAGTTACTAAAAAAATTTTTTTAAATCAAATTTTGATTATAATTTGATTATGTAGATGTAACTTGAATGTATAGGAGGGAAAATTATGATGCCAAAATGATAGGATTCTGCACTGGTTTCATAACTCTCACAGTGAAATCAACTCATAAATATTACAGATTTTTACACTCAGAAATTCATTTTAACTTTGATCTGATTTAATCTCTCCCAATTATCTTAAGGATTATATTGTACCTACTTTGGAAAATGAAAAACGATTCTGACCTGACCTGATAATCATCATATTATTAATCCATTGCCAACATATAGAGCAATTAAAATAATTTAATAGTTTCTTATTTTCTACCAACCTACTTTGTAAGTCTTTAACATGAGTCCAACATTTACTACCTAATTAGGTCACAATGTTACTTGAATTTTAAGTTACGTCTTAGTAACATTCCAATGCTGATTAAAATGCTAGACTTGTTAAAATTTAAAACCAGTGTTCTGAGTTTAGGGTGAAAAGCAATAAATTAATTTCTTTTAACAGGAACATTTCTCCTGTGAACACTCACTTCCCACTCTTCTGATATTAGAACTTAGATTTTCTTTGTGGGTCTTCCCTACCCTTACTTATTTTTCTTTATTTAATGTTATTGACCGTATTCCCACGTCCAAAGGTAGGCATAACAGATGGGACCCAAAGAGATGCAAAATAATATTTCCTGGAACTTTCATGAAACTGAAGTGTCTCTTATCCTTTTCCCTTTTCTTCTAGATAGAGTGGCATAGAAGTATAAGGTCTCAAGATAATGTATTCACTTTGGTACCAAAAAAGGGAAACCTGGTATTGCCATTGGACCGCCCCAAGAAAACTGAGAACAAAGAGGTAATACCGGAGAATGTTGCTGTGGAAAGACAGAAATCAGGTTACTCATAACATTGTGTTTACTCTGTATCAAACCTTCCCTAAAATAAATTCTACTAAAGATATTTTCAATCCAATGAGCCAATAAAACTCTTTTCTAGACACCTACTAACTAGATTTCAATATTTGTTTCCAGTTCCATTTTCTCCCTTGAGGTAAATTTAAATAAGTATATTGCACAAATATTAAGCGTACTATTCCATAAGTTTTAATATCTACATATTCCCATGTAATGCATCACCACCATCAAGACATATTATTCTTACAGAAGTAATTGCATGCTGCTTTCTAGACAATCATCCAAGAAGCCAGCTACTTTAAAGTTCTTTAATAGTATGGATTAGTTTTACTAGCTTTCATATAAATTGGAACCATACAGTATGAATTATTTTGTGTCAATTTCAAAATAATGCTTTTGAGATTCATCCATGTTTTTGCATGTATTAGCAGTCTATTCCTTTTTACTGCTGAGTAGTATCCTATTTTATGAATATATGACCTTGTTTTCCATTCTCCTATTGAAGGACATTTTGGTTATTTTCAGTTTTTGACCATTATGACTAAAATTGCTATGAGCATTCATGTACAGGTCTTTGAGTCAGAATATGCTTTATAACTATTTTCTATTTTTTGCCCTTGTTCTTTGTTTTTTTCTTTTCCTTTCTTTTTATTTTTATCTTCCATTCTTTTTCTGCCTTCCCTGGTTTTAATGTAACATTTTGTATAAATCCAGTTTCTCTCCTCTCTTAGTATATCAATAGTACTTCTGTTTAAAATACTTCACTGGTTGTCTTACAGTTTGCAACTTATATTTACAACTAATCTAAGTTCCTTTTTAAATAACCTTATATGCTTCATAGGTAGTGTTCCTACTTCATAAGAGAGTATTCCCAAACCCTCCCATCCCTTATAATATTACTGTCATTTTCTCACTTACCCATAAATTACACCTGATACCTTGTTGCTGTTTTGATTTTTAGTAAACGTTTACCTGTTAGATAAAAGAAAAATAAAAAAATTATTTTTCACTTATTTTTATGCTCTTCCTTTCTTTATGAAGATCTGAGTTTCTGAACTATTTTATTTTCCTACTCTCTGAAGAACTTCCTTTCACATTTTTTGCAAGGCAGGAGTGCTGACAACAAATTTCTGTTTATCTGAGAGCCTTTATTTCCCCTTCACTTTTTTTTTTTTATCTTTATTGGAGTATAATTGCTTTACAATGTTGTATTAGTTTCTGCTGTATAACAAGCTGAATCAGCTATACATATACATATATCCCCATATACCCTCCCTCTTGTGTCTCCCTCCCACCCTCCCTATCCCACCCTCTAGGTGGTCACAAAGCACCAAGCAGATGTCCCTGTGCTATCCAGCTGCTTCCCACTAGCTATCTATTTTACATTTGGTAGTGTATATATGTCCATGCCACTCTCTCACTTCGTCCCAGCTTACCCTTCCCCCGCCCCATGTCCTTAAGTCCATTCTGTACGTCTGCGTATTTATTCCTGTCCTGCCCCTAGGTTCTTCAGAACCATTTTTTTTTTTGTTTCTTTGTTTTTTTTTTTTAGATTCCATATATATGTGTTAGCATCCGGTATTTGTTTTTCTCTTTCTAACTTACTTCACTCTGTATGACAAACTCTACGTCCATCCACATCACTACAAACAACGCAATTTTGGTTTTTTTATGGCTAAGTAATATTCCATTGTATATATGTGCCACATCTTCTTTATCTATTCATCATCAATGGACACTAAGGTTGCTTCCATGTCCTGGCTACTGTAAATAGTGCTGCAATGAACATTATGATACATGGCTCTGTTTGAATTATGGTTTTCTCAGGGTATATGCCCAATAGTGCGATTGCTGGGTCATATGGTAGTTCTATTTTTAATTTTTTAAGGAACCTCCATACTGTTCTCCATAGTGGCTGTATCAATTTACATTCCCACCAACAGTGCAAGAGTGTTCCCTTTTCTCCACACTCTCTCCAGCATTTATTGTTTGTAGACCTTTTGATGATGGCCATTGTGACCGGTGTGAGGTGATACCTCATTGTAGTTCCGATTTTCACTTCTCTAATGATTAGTGATGTTGAGCATCCTTTCATGTGTTTGTTGGCAATCTGTATATCTTCTTTGGAGAAATGTCTGTTTAGGTCTTCTGCCCATTTTTGGATTGGGTTGTTTTTTTGATATTGAGCTGCATGAGCTGCTTATATATTTTGGAGATTAATCCTTTGTCAGTTGCCTCATTTGCAAATATTTTCTCCCATTCTGAGGGTTGTCTTTTCATCTTGTTTATGGTTTCCTTTGCTGTGCAAAAGCTTTGAAGTTTCATTAGGTCCCATTTGTTTATTTTTGTTTTTATTTCCATTTCTCTAGGAGGTGGGTCAAAAAGGATCTTGCTGTGATTTATGTCACAGAGTGTTCTGCCTATGTTTTCCTCTAAGATTTTGATAGTGTCTAGCCTTACATTTAGGTCTTTAATCCATTTTGAGTTTATTTTTGTGTATGGTGTTAGGGAGTGTTCTAATATCATTCTTTTCCATGTAGCTGTCCAATTTTCCCAGCACCGCTTATTGAAGAGGCTGTCTTTTCTCCATTGTATATTCTTGCCTCCTTTATCAAAGATAAGGTGACCATATGTGTGTGGGTTTATCTCTGGGCTTTCTACCCTGTTCCATTGATCTATATTTCTGTTTCTGTGCCAGTAGCATACTCTCTTGATTACTGTAGCTTTGTAGTATAGTCTGAAGTCTGGGAGCCTGATTCCTCCAGCTCCATGTTTCTTTCTCAAGATTGTTTTGGCTATTTGGGGTCTTTTGTGTTTCCTTACAAATTGTGAAATTTTTTGTTCTACTTCTGTGAAAAATGCCACTGGTAGTTTGATAGGGATTGCATTGAATCTGTAGATTGCTTTGGGTTGTATAGTCATTTTCACAATGTTGATTCTTCCAATCCAAGAACATGGTATATCTTTCCATCTGTTTGTATCATCTTTAATTTCTTTCATCAGTGTCTTTTAGTTTTCTGCATACAGTTCTTTTACCTCCTTAGGTAGGTTTATTCCTAGGTATTTTATTCTTTTTGTTGCAATGGTAAATGGGAGTGTTTCCTTAATTTCTCTTTCAGATTTTTATCATCAGTGTATAGGAATGCAAGAGATTTCTGTGCATTAATTTTGTATCCTGCTACTTTACCAAATTCATTGATTGGCTCTAGTAGTTTTCTGGTAGCATCTTTAGGATCCTCTATGTATAGTATCATGTCATCTGCAAACAGTGACAGTTTTACTTCTTCTTTTCAGGTTTGGATTCCTTTTGTTTCTTTTTCCTCTCTCATTGCCATGGCTAAAACTTCCAAAACTATGTTGAATAATAGTGGTGACAGTGGGCAACATTGTCTTGTTCCTGATCTCAGTGGAAATGGTTTCAGTTTTTCACCGTTGAGAACGATGTTGGCTGTGGGTTTGACATATATGGCCTTTATTATGTTGAGGTAAGTTCCCTCTAGGCCTACTGTCTGGAGAGTTTTTATCTTAAATGGGTGTTGAATATTGTCAAAAGCTTTTTCTGCATCTATTGAGATTATCATATGGTTTTTCTCCTTCAATTTGTTAATTTTGGTGTATCACATTGATTGATTTGCGTATATTGAAGAATCCTTGCATTCCTGGGATAAACCCCACTTGATCATGGGATTTTAATGTGCTGCTGGATTTTGTTTGCTAGTAT
This sequence comes from Balaenoptera musculus, assembly GCF_009873245.2. NCBI lineage: Eukaryota > Metazoa > Chordata > Mammalia > Artiodactyla > Balaenopteridae > Balaenoptera > Balaenoptera musculus. The sequence goes on along the minus strand of NC_045791.1, from coordinate 26,260,743 downwards.
TTTGTTGAGGATTTTTGCATCTGTGTTCATCAGTGATATTGGCCTGTAGTTTTCTTTCTTTGTGACATCTTTGTCTGGTTTTGGTATCAGGGTGATGGTGGCCTCATAGAATGAGTTTGGGAGTGTTCCTCCCTCTGCTATATTTTGGAACAGTTTGAGAAGGATAGGTGTTAGCTCTTTTCTAAATGTTTGATAGAATTCACCTGTGAAGCAGTCTGGTCCTGGGCTTTTGTTTGTTGGAAGAGTTTTAATCACAGTCTCAATTTCAGTGCTTGTGATTGGTCTGTTTATATTTTCTATTCCTGGTTCAGTCTCAGAAGGTTGTGCTTTTCTAAGAATTTGTCCATTTCTTCCAGGTTGTCCATTTTATTGGCATATAGTTGCTTCTAGTAATCTCTCATGATCCTTTGTATTTTGCAGTGTCAGGTACTTCTCCTTTTTCATTTCTAATTCTATCAATTTGAGTCTTCTCTCTTTTATTCTTCATGAGTCTCGCTAATGGTTTATCAATTTTGTTTATCTTCTCAAAGAACCAGCTTTTAGTTTTGTTGACATTTGCTATTGTTTCCTTCATTTCTTTTTCATTTATTTCTCATCTGATCTTTACGATTTCTTTCCTTCTGCTAACTTTGGGGTTTTTTTGTTTCTCTTTCTCTAATTGCTTTAGGTGTAAGGTTAGGTTGTTTATTTGAGATGTTTCTTGTTTCTTGAGGTAGGATTGTACTGCTCTAAACTTCCCTCTTAGAACTGCTTTTGCTGCATCCCATAGGTTTTGGGTCGTCGTGTTTTCATTGTCATTTGTTTCTAGGTATTTTTTGATTTCCTCTTTCATTTCTTCAGTTATCTCTTGGTTATTTAGTAGCGTATTGTTTAGACTCCATGTGTTAGTATTTTTTACAGTCTTTTTCCTGTAATTGATATCTAGTCTCATAGCATTGTGGTCAGAAAAGATACTTGATACGATTTCAATTTTCTTAAATTTACCAAGGCTTGATTTGTGACCCAAGATATGATCTATCTTGGATAATGTTCCATGAGCACTTCAGCAGAAAGTGTATTCTGTTGTTTTTGGATGGAATGTCCTATAAATATCAGTTAAGTCCATCTTGTTTAATGTGTCATTTAAAGCTTGTGTTTCCTTATTTATTTTCATTTCGGATGCTCTGTGCATTGGTGAAATTGGGATGTTAAAGTCCCCTACTATGATTGTGTTACTGTCGATTTCCCCTTTTATGGCTGTTAGCATTTGCCTTATATATTGAGGTGCTCCTATGTTGGGTGCATAAATATTTACAATTTTTATATTTTCTTTGATACAGATTAATTGATCCCTTGATCATTATGTAGTGTCCTTTTTTGTCTCCTGTAATAGTCTTTATTTTAATGTCTATTTTGTCTGTTATGAGAATTGGTACTCTAGCTTTCTTTTGATTTCCATTTGCATGGAATATCTTTTTCCATCCCCTCACTTTCAGTCTGTATGTGTCCCTAGGTCTGAAGTGGGTCTCTTGTAGACAGCATATATACGGGTCTTGTTTTTGTATCCATTCAGCCAGTCTGTGTCTTTTGGTTGGAGCATTTAATCCACTTACATTAAAGGTAATTATCAATATGTATGTTCCTATTACCATTTTCTTAATTGTACTGGGTTTGTTATTCTCGTTCTTTTCCTTCTCTTGTATTTCCTGCCTAGAGAAGTTCCTGTAGCATTTGTTGTAAAGCTGGTTTGGTGGTGCTGAATTCTCTTAGCTTTTGCTTGTCTGTAAAGGTTTTAATTTCTTCGTTGAATCTGAATGAGATCCTTGCTGGGTAGAGTAATCCTGGTTGTAGGTTTTTCCCTTTCATCACTTTAAATATGTCCTGCCACTCCCTTCTGGCTTGCAGTGATTCTGTTGAAAGATCAGCTGTTAACCTTATGGGGATTCCCTTGTATGTTATTTTCTCTTGCTGCTTTTAATATTTTTGCTTTGTATTTAATTTTGATAGTTTGATTCATATGTGTCTTATTGTGTTTCCCCTTGGATTTATGCTGTATGGGACTCTCTTAGCTTCCTGGACTTGATTGACTATTTCCTTTCCCATATTAGGGAAGTTTTCAACTATAATCTCTTCAAATATTTTCTCAGTCCCTTTCTTTTTCTCTTCTTTTCTGGGGCCCTTATAATTCGAATGTTGGTGGGTTTAATGTTGTCCCAAAGGTCTCTGAGACTGTCCTCAATTCTTTTCATTCTTTTTCTTTATTCTGCTTTGCAGTAGTTACTTCCACTATTTTATCTTATAGGTCACTTATCCGTTTTTCTGCCTCTGTGATTCTGCTATTGATTCCTTCTAGAGAATTTTTAATTTCATTTATTGTGTTGTTCATCATTGTTTGTTTGCTCTTTAGTTCTAGGTCCTTGTTAAACGTTTCTTGTATTTTCTCCCTTCTATTTCCAAGATTTTAGATCATCTTTACTATCATTACTCTGAATTCTTTTTCAGGTAGACTGCCTGTTTCCTCTTCATTTGTTTGCTCTAGTGGGTTTTTACCTTGCCCCTTCATCTGCTGTGTATTTCTCTGTCTTCTCATCTTCCTTAACTTACTGTGTTTCGGGTCTCCTTTTTACAGGCTGCAGGTTTGTAGGTCCCCTTTTTTTTGGCGTCTGCCCCCCATGACTAAGGTTGGTGCAGTGGCTTGTGTAGGCTTCTTGGTGGAGGGGACTAGTGCCTGTGTTCTGGGAGATGAGGCTGGATCTTGTCTTTCTGGTGGGCAGGACTGCGTCTGTTGGTGTTTTTTTGGGGTATCTGTGCCCTTAATATGATTTTAGGCAGCCCCTCTGCTAATGGGTGGGGTTGTGTTCCTGTCTTGCTAGTTGTTTGGCATAGGCTGTCCAGCACTGTAGCTTGCTGGTTGTTGAGTGGAGCTGGGTCTTAACGTTGAGACAGAGATCTCTGGGAGAGCTTTCACTATTTGATATTACGTGGAGCTGGGAGGTCTGTTGTGGACCAATGTCCTGAACTCTGCTCTCCCACCTCAGAGGCACAGTCCGGACACCCTGCCAGAGCACCAAGACCCTGTCAGCCACATGGCTCTCCCCAGACAGATTCCTGGAGTCTTCCTCTCTGAAGCGTTCAGAAGTGCTACTAAAGGAGGTGGGGCTGGCAGGATGCTGGGGCCACTTGGAAAAGGGAAGAGGGAAGAAAGAAGTTTCCCCTTCACTTTTGAAAGATAATCTCACTGGATACATATTTTAGGTTGGTATTTTTTTCTTCCAGTAATTCAAATATATTTTGGTTTCTGAGGAGAAGTCAGGTATAATTCTTATCTTTGTTCTTCTACAGGTAAGATTCTCCCCACCCCGGTCCCTGGTTTCTTTCAGGATTTTTTCTTTCTCTGATTTTCTGTAGTTTGAAGATAATATACCTAGGTGAAAAATTTTTGGCATTTATTCTCCTTGGTATTCATCGAACTTCCTGGATATATGTTTAATTTGGAGGAATTAACATTAATTTACATTAATAATTAATTAAAATGAATTTACATTAACATTAATTTGAGGAAATTATCAGTCACTGTTATTTCAAATATTTCTTCTGTTCCTTTCTCTCATTCTTCTACTACTGGTATTCCCATTCCACATATGTTCCACCTTTTGTCATTATCCCAGAGTCTTTGGATATTCTGTTCTTTTTGTTTGTTTTTGTTCTCTTTGCCTTTTGGTTATTAAGGATTCTATTGATGTATCATCTAGCTCAGAGATTCTCTCCTTAGCCTTGCCCTGTCTACTAGTAAGCCCATCAAGGGCATTCTTCGTTTTTGTCACAGTGCTTTTTATCTCTAAAATTTATTTTTGGTTCTTTCTCAGAACTTCCACTTACATTGCCTGTCTGTTCTTGTATGCTATCTACTTTATCCATTAGAGCCCTTTAGCATAATAATCATAGTTTTAAAAAATGCATGGTCTGATAATTCCAACATCCCTATTATGTCTGGTTTTGATACTTGCTCTGTATCTTCAGATTTTGTTTTTTGCCTTTCGGTGTGCCTTGTAATTTTTTCCTTGATAGCTGGACATAATAGACTCAGTAAAAACAACTGCTGTAAATAGATCTATATTATATACACATATATTATTACACATTTTATGTAATGTGTTGGTGAGGTGTAGAGGGAGGGGAAGCATTCAATAGTCCTATGATTTAGGTCACAGTCTTTTAGTGAGCCTCTACCTCTGGACTGTGAACTTCACATGTGTTATTCATTTTTCTTCTCCCCACTTAGGATGGATAAGATGGCTAGAGTGGGCTGGAATTGGCTATTTCCCTTCTCCCACATGGAAGGATAGAGCAAGCTGGAGCTGGGTATTTCTCTTCCCCTGGTTAGTTAGGCTCTAGTAATACCCCCAGTATATTAGCCTCTGTTTAACTAGTTTCCCTTGAGGGCAAGCCTTACTAAGAAAACCAGAGTGCTATGGCATATTTCAAAATGGTTCCTTTTTCACTTTCTCTGACATAAGCTCAAAGGGATTTTTCTCCTTTATTTATTATGGGAACCTGGTTGAGCTCCTGGAGGTAAATCTCACGACATTGCTGGGTCCCCCATGACTGGGTACCCCTGGAGTTTTTAACTCCCAGACTTGTGTACACTGAGCCTCCAGCAATTTATCAATTACAGTGCAGGTCTTCCTAACCCAGCACAACCCACAGCAGTTTCTGCTTGTGATCTCTGCTCAGGGAAAGCACCCTTCCCTGTATTTGCCTGTCTGCCTCTCCAGCATTGGGAGCTGTGGTTTGTCCTGTGTCCTCTCCTCTCTTATGAATCCAAGAAGAGTTGTTAATTTTTTAGTGAACAACTTTTTGCTTTTTTTTAGGACAGAGTGCACACTTCCAAACTCCTTATATGCAGAACCAGAAACCAGAAGTCTAAATAATCTCTCCGTTAAACTTTTTTCAATGAACCCTTGAGTGTGTTATCTCGAGAGATACCAAGGTCCAAACTGAAACAAACATACTATAAAAATACTAATTTGATTTCTTATTCAGAAGTAATTTTATTTTAAAGCTAATGTAACTAGTACTTTGATTAAGATGACTTATGAGATGTAGCAATATAAAGCAACTCTATTTTGTTTATCCCATTGTTCTTTGAAATGTACTCTGAACAGCCAGGATGAAAACTTGGGTGGGCTCCATGACATTTATGGCCACTCTAAGATTTAAAAATAAAATCCTATTTGAAGTTTCCAAACAGTCTTAATTCAGCAATAAATGGGAAGCTCTGTTACTTCAAATTTTTGAATTTGATTTTATATTGAAGATGTGCTACTCCTCTCCCATGTTTATTCCTGCTGTACATGGGAAGTCTAGAGTCTAGAAGTGGGGTTCAGTTAGTTATCTCCTCTTTCTTCAGAGATATTGACCCTTCTTTACCTTTCTACATTTAAAATGAAATTCCTTTTCATACTTGTAGGACGAAGAGGTAAAGGAAGAAATAGCCATATGAAAGTTTTTACTTTTCTGATACTGTCACGATCTACTTTATCCTTTTTCTGGATGTATCAGTTATTTAAAGCTTAATCCCACTTTTGTGGGTTGTTATAAGTTTTCTTCACAGACTCCAACCTGTATTTCAGGGGATCTCTTACCTATGGTTCTCTTGATAACGGTGATGCTTTCTCTTTTGATTTATAGTTTACACCTCTTTATGTAATCCTTGGACCTCTAGCAATAGCTCCAGCATTTTTCTGTCATCTTTTAATTAACCTATTTTAAATCATCCTTCTTTGATGGGATGTAAGATAAACCCGTAATTTATCTCTCTGGTTGTAACTGAAATCTGGACTGTGGAAACCACTTGTACGGTCTATCAACTTACTATTTTTAAAGTTTGATACTTTCAAAAATGTAGTCCTTTTCTCAGCAGCCACAAATTTTTTCATTCAATCTCTTGTCTTCTAGATTTTGATATAAAACAAATACCTATCCACTGGCTACCCCAAACTCCACAGGAGACATACTAAGGTCTCAGAGTTGTTTTGTTTGTTTGTTTGTTTAAGAATTTGCTTTCTTGAGCTATTGATAAAAGTCAGGATTCCCCACTCTTCTTTCTTGAGGAAGATGAGATTCATAGAAACCTCCTTCCAAAAACTTCATTTAAAAATCCTTCCCTGACCCTATTTCCTACTCCTGATCCTTTTGCATTATTGGTTTCAGTAGAAGGTTTAACAGTTTAGAAATAATTTCTTTAAAATTTTGCATCACAGTATGACATGTCACTTTGGAATATAGTATGTATTTTCTTGTTGGCCCCTTAATAGAAGGTTCCATTCAACATGCTGTTACAGTTCCATCTTCCTTTTTGTCATTGCCACATTCTGCATTTCCCCTTACCTTTCCCCCTTTTTTTAAAATGGAATAAGTCAAATAATTCCTTTGTTTATTTGTGTAAAGAAAATGGGGTGCATTTTGTGATGGCTTTATTTCACTTTCATCATATTGGAACTGTCCTTGCAATATACTGGGACATTTGCTCACATTTTCTTTACCCACATTTCCCAGCTATTTTGGGTATAATTCAAGCCTCCTTTTTACCCTTTTTCAAGTCTCATTCAAAGCATAATGGCATATGAGGAACAAGGGCACAGAGAATGGAGACATCTTCTTTTTCTTTTTCTTCTAATCAGACAATGCTTCTAGCCTTCTCCAGAATTTGTCATCATAAGAGTTTTTTGATATTTTAACAACTAAATTACATGTTAGTGTTTCCTATTTTTCTCTTTGATATGGTTAAATTAATAAAATTCCATCATCTGGCTTAACTCTCTACTTGTGATAAGATATAAGGCAGGTAATTACCAACCTGGGGCAGTTTTAGAAGTCTGTCTTGTTCCACAGAGAAGCAAAACCTTCCCTTGGTTGTCTGCCCACACTGGGAAGAGCCCTCAGAAAAGAAGCAAAAAGCAGACATCGAAGAGCTCTATTCCAATAATCAACATCTGATGTCTATCTGATTTAGTATTTTTGGAACCTGCTCTCTTATACTTGATTCTGATACAATAGCATGGTTTTATTGTATGGATAAACTTCTCCCGTTGTTCTCTTGGGCTCCAATTAAAATCTTGGATTATAAAGCACAGGTTTTTAGGGCTGCAATTTAATAATACAATATGTATATAGTTTTATATAATATTTATGTAACTAAATATATAACTAAATATTCCTTTTGTAGCTAAAATAATGGATCCTGGAACGATCAAGGCTTCATCAAGGCCAGGCTGGGAAAAAAATCAGCTGTCCTTACTCTCAGGGAAATATTCCTTTCATTGCACATTTTTGCTTGTTTCTTACATATTTACAAATACTTCTTTTTGTGCCCATATTCTTGACTGGTCTAGATTTTTTATTTCATATTTATAGTCTCAGACCATAGTTTTCATGGCCTAGTTTACCTGACACAGATGTCAGGTCAGGTACTTAACTATCAAACATTTTTTTCCTTGTTCATTAAAGTTTGTACCAAAAAAACCCCAAAACAAAACAAAAAACAAGAAAACCCCTCACTACACTTATCATCAGAATTCATATTAGTGGCCCTTATATGCACAATCTCTCTCTCTCTCTCCATCAAACAATAGATAACTCCTGATTGTAATATTTTGCTTAGGGGACTTACTCTCTCCCACTGTTTCATCTAGACACTTGCCTCCTAGACACTAGTTCTTGATCTACTTGATTTCATCTGTCACTTGGTCATTCACAGGTTGCTGATTATGCAGTAGATAAATCACAAGAGATTTTGTCAAATGATAGACTGTGTTAATGAATTATGCACAAGGATAGGGTTGCCAGACGAAATGTGGAATGCTCAGTTAAATTTGCTTTTCAGATAAACATACTAAAAATAATTCATTGCTTATCTGAAATTTAAATACAACTGGGCATCCTGTATTTTTATTTGCTAAATCTGGTAACTTTATGAAGAGAGCACTCTTTATTAAGAATTTTTATCACAATATAATCACACTACATAATTTTTCTTTATTCTTCCCTAATCTTCATTGTATCCAATTTTGTGTAATTCTATTAGATTTAGTTCCTATCTAATTTTTCCCATTCTGTTTGTGTGCTTACCATTGCATAAATAACTCCAATGACTGTAGCTCTGGAAAAAAAAAATAACCTGACTATTGATCTAAGTTCTTTGACTAAACACTCTCCTGTTTGTTTATGGCCTAGCATAGAATTAATTATTTAAGTGCTGGATATCTTATCACCCTGTGTTTTATCCCTGTATCACTTAGAGTCCCAGCAGAAAACATAAAACAATCAAATCAGTAAATGAAGATAACTTTAATAAGAAGACTTTTCATAGACATGTGGACAGGGTTAAGAGACCCAAGAAGAATGGCAAAGCCCCAGAGGCTAACTATGATTCATATTTGTTAACACCACTATGCCTGAAGAGGGTGGTGTGGCCAGAATCCAGCCGAAGCTATAGCCCTGGGAGAGAAGCCACCCTAAAGAAGCAGTGCTGATGGTTGGGGAAAGTATCTAGTGTTCAAACTAGGAGCTGGCAGTAAAAGCACTGAGAGAACAATTACCCTGATCTCCCTCTTCTGCTCTTAGGACAATTGGGTCTACCATTATTCAGTCCCATCTAGAAACCAGAGGAGAAGGGAGCCCAAATGAGGAACTTCATGGAGGTCAATACCAAGGAGCTAGAAAGTGAATCTGAAGAATAACTGGCTCAGAACAGTGAAGGAAAGATTTTCAAAAATTTAAATATTTAAATCTATCCATAAAAAGCATAGGAAAACCTTTTTTAAAAAATATTAAACATTGGATTCCAGATGTAAAATGAATAGTGTTACTTTTTATTAAATAGTGAACTCCTTAGACATTATGTTAAGGGCTTTTCCACAAGTAGATTTTGTTCATAAATGTAGAATTATTGGTTGCAGAACTTACTCTTTTAAAAGATGTTCTGAATGATAATAACCAATGTGCTCTGAGGGAGGAATAGAAATTAACAGCTTCAGATATTGTTGGTGGAAGTGTATTTTGTACAATTTTTGTGAAGAACAATTTGGCATATTCTATCAAACACTTAAGTGTGTCTAGATCTATAATCTGAAAGTTAATGTGTAGGAATTTGTACTAAGAAAATTATCAGACAACTGTATATGGTTCATATAGATAGTGTATATATGAGAATATTCATTCATGGTCAGAAAACTTACAATCAAATTGAATACGTTAATAGATTATTTAAATAAATAAATTATGATACACCTATAAAATACTATGCCATCAAAGTGCTTTTGGTTTTATCATAGATGTGCACTATATAATATAATTTTATATATAACTATATAATATAATTTTAATTTAAAAAATTACAAAGTAGAATATAGAATGTGATCCCACTTACATATTGTCTTTTCCCGAATGTCACAGAAATGGAATCATAGCAAATGTAGCCTTTTACATTTGTTTGCTTTCACTTGGCATAATGCTTTTGAGATTTATTTATATTTTCGCATGGTTAATTAGTTTATTGCCTTTTATTGCTGAATAATATTTCATTGTATGGCTGTAACACAACGTGTTTATCCTTTCAATAGTGGATGGACATTGGGTTGTTTCCAGTTTGAGGTTATTATAAATAAAGCTGCTATACACAGTCATTTACAGATTATTTTGTAGGAGAGTATTTCATTTCTCTTGGGTAAATACCTAGGAGCAGAATGTCTGGATCATATGGTAAGTGTATATTTAACTTTAAATAAAAAACTTCAAAACTCTTTTCAAAGTAGCTCTTCCATTTTGCATTCCCATCAGCAATATATGAGAGTTACAGTTTATTTCTGAATGTTTTACACAGAACATTGATTACTTTTATCATCATCAGATAATACAGGAAAACTATTTCTATTTAGTTGATGAAATATTTCTATAGGAAAAAAAACCTGTGGGGACTCAAGTTGAGAGTAAACATATAAAGGCCATTAACAATGTGTGTTGTCTATGCTAAAATAAAATAATAGATCAACAAATAAAGACAATATTAGGGTAATTTTTACGTCTTAAATTAACAATAATTATTTTATTAGTTTTTTTTTTTATTCACCAAACCTCAATAGTTTTTTTTTTTGTTTTTTTTTTTATTAATTGATTGATTGATTTTTGGCTGTGTCAGGTCTTCGTTTCTGTGCGAGGGCTCTCTCTAGTTGCGGCAAGCGGGGGACACTCTTCATCGCGGTGTGCGGGCCTCTCACTGTTGCGGCCTCCCCTGTTGCGGAGCACAGGCTCCAGATGCACAGGCTCAGTAGTTGTGGCTCACGGGCCTAGCTGCTCCGCGGCATGTGGGATCTTCCTGGACCAGGGCTTGAACCCGTATCCCCTGCATTGGCAGGCAGACTCTCAACCACTGCGCCACCAGGGAAGCCCCTCAATAGTTTATGTCTGTTACTCAATCCACTACTATATCAAGGAGACACTTAGAAATGTATCTTATTGTAGATAATAAACATTGTAAAAAGCTTTTTCCACTGAGTCTGTTTCTTCACTCAGGTTTTAATGCCCTTTTTTTTTTTTTTAAATATTATTTATTTATTTATTTATTCATGGCTGTGTTGGGTCTTCGTTTCTGTGCGAGGGCTTTCTCTAGTTGCGGCAAGTGGGGGCCACTCTTCATCGCGGTGCGCGGGCCTCTCATTATCGCGGCCTCTCTTGTTGCGGAGCACAGGCTCCAGACACGCAGGCTCAGTAATTGTGGCTCACGGGCCTAGTTGCTCCGCGGCATGTGGGATCCTCCCAGACCAGGGCTTGAACCCGTGTGCCCTGCATTGGCAGGCAGATTCTCAACCACTGCGCCACCAGGGAAGCCCCTTATTGGCTTTTTGATTGTGAGATGACTCCATTGTTTGTCTTCCTAGTTCTTTCTTTCAGCACCAGACAGCACAGTAAAACTTGAGAATATTTTTCTCTTATCCTTTGTCTTCTTTCCTAAACTTTTATTATAAAAATCTACACTGATTTATTGCCATCTGCTCTATTTCCATTTCCCATTTCAGATTCTATTTTTTCTTTTGCTAATCAGTTCCCACAAAAAATTACTCAAAATTCTCACACACTGGAAGTGGAATTTGTTTACTAGAAATTTGCAGTTAAATATTATTCTGCTTTTCCATGACTTACCAGGGTACATCTAATTTCAAAGAGGAAAGAGAGATGTAAATTGTGCAGGACTGATTTATTTTATTCTCACTAAGTTATTTATTCAAAGATTTTGTTTTTCTCTATGTACTGTTGTCACTAAATAATTGTTGATTTGCTCATCTTCTATTTTGAGAAGATATGCAAAGTATTTTTTTTAAGAAAGGACTATGCCCTGATTACTTCAATCTGAAATGGTTTCAACTCTCAGATCTGTGTCTTACTCTACCATTTACTAGATGTTGCTTTGAAATTTATCACGGTCCTCTCAAAGGGATTTTGAAAGGCCACTCTGTGCATGCCTTTGCCTCCAAGCAGTGTCACTCCTAATTACTGGGGGCAATGTGGTAAGAATCATTTGTTAGGGACAGATGAAACCATGACGTATAACCAACCTATTAACTTGCCCTCGTCATCAACTGAGCACTAGTTGCATAAATTACTTTTACTGAGTTCAGTATACATTTCATTAGTGCTGTTCCCCTTCTATTGCTCAGAATGCATATTGCTAACCTATTGAGTAAAATTGCTTATAGATGTAAATTTTTATGGCTTTTTAAACGTTAATGTATGGCTTGTTAAATATTAAAGTGGTAAATAGCTCCTAGAAGCTCATATGTACTAAATTATATTTTGTAGCTCTCAGCATTTAAAGAAAGAATTATAAGATATTTGTCAAGCTAAGATTTTTATAAACTTGCCTTGCTGCTTGTTTAAAAAATTTATTTATATTTTATTTTTGGTTGCACTGGGTCTTCATTGCTGTGCGCGGACTTTCTCTAGTTGCAGCAAGTGGGGGCTACTCTTTGTTGTGGTGCGCAGGCCTCTCATTGCGGTGGCTTCTCTTGTTGCGCAGCACGGGCTCTAGGCGCGCGGGCTTCAGTAGTTGTGGCACACGGGCTCAGTAGTTGTGACTTGTGAGCTCTAGAGCAGAGGCTCGGTAGTTGTGGCGCATGGGCTTATTTGCTCCGCGGCATGTGGGACCTTCCCGGACCAGGGCTTGAACCCATGTCCTCTGCATTGGCAGGTGGATTCTTAACCTCTGTGCCACGAGGGAAGTCCAAACTTGCTGCTTTTAATATATAACTGTACGAAAGAAATTTGGATAATTAGAAGATAATACCAATGCCACATTAAATGGTCACTGTCGCAGAATAACATCTTCTTGGTAGTAGATTAGGAAAGAAAAATATTATGAAATATAAGAATTATGAATTTTAACTACTGCTACAAACTGAGAATATAGCTTTCTAGGTCATTGTACCAAATCTATGCTCTTCTGTAGAGGGCTGCTTACAATTCCCATTTATTTAAATATTTATTGTAGATAAATGCAGTGATTTTTTTTTTTTTTTTTTTGGCCGCACTATGCAGCTTGTGGGATCTTAGTTCCCTGACCAGGGATTGAACCCAGGCTCTTAGCAGTGAAAGCACAGGGTCCTAACCAGTGGACCACCAGGGAATTCCCAAGCAGTGATTTTTTTTGAGCTATTTTGGCTCTTACTACTGCGTGTATTACTCATGACATAGTAGCCACAGTACCATAATTATAGAATGAATTAAATCAAAGCTCATAGCAGTTTTTGATATTGAATTCCCTGGTCATCATTGAAGGGTTACCATTAGATTTAACTCTAGATCCTTTTAAAATATGACTATCTAGGTTCCAACTATTGACTTACATTCCTGAGAGCTGAAGCCCAAGTCATGTGTTTTTTTAAAAAGTGACCCAGATTGACATGCCATGCCCACTACGTTAAGAATCTTTTCATCCTTCTAGTTTATAATTTATAAATAAGAAAACCAATATCCAGAATTTTAAAGAATTTACTCAGTGTCAAAGAGCTAGTAAGAACTAAAATTAAAATCAAAAGTATGTTGACTTCCTATTATACCCATGAGGTAAAGGACAGGCAGAGCAATCTCCAATCAAAGCCATAATAGTACAAGCAGAGTGAGCCTCAGCGTTTTCCCAATCCACAGATCCTTCCAGGCAGTGATGTTAATGAATAGAACTGGCAAGATAACACTCGTATGTAAATACATGTATTAGATTGCCAGGGCTTCAGTAACAAAGTACCACAAACCGGGTGGCTGAAATAACAAAAGTTTATTGACTCACAGTTCTAGAGGCTAGAAATTCAAAATCCAGGTGTTGGCAGTGTCGGTTTCTTCTGATTACTGTGAGGGAGAATCTGTTCCATGCCTCTCTTGTAGCTCATGGTGGTTTGCTGACCATCTTTGATGTTCCTTGGCTTTGGATGCTTTATGCCAATTTCCATCTTCATATTCACATGGCATTCTCCCTTGTATGCTTGTCTGTTTCTGTGTCCAAATTTCCCCTTTTTGTAAGAACACCATTCATATTGAATTAGGGCCCACCCTAATGACCTCATTTAACTTATTTTAAATATCCTATTTCCAAATAAGGTCATATTCTGAGTTACTGGGTTAGAATTTCAACATGTCTTTTATGGGGGACATAATTCAATACACAATTGTCTTCACAGAGACCAGAAGAGAAGGAGCAGCTCAGCAGACTCAGAAGCTCTCTCCTAAACACAGGATCACCCTTTACAGTAAGTCCAAATTATTTACCTTCATAACATGATCCTTTCTCTGAGGTACACAGCCCTTGAAAACTTCACCTTAGTTCTTTCCCAAAGAGGGACTGTTTAGAATCCTGTAGTTCCTCCTCTAATTACTGTTTATTTAATTTGTACTTCAAAAAAATATATCATTAGTGTAATGTGGAAGTTTAATTACCTGGGCAATGAGTAGTCCAACTTGAAAGAAACTTTCAAACTTCATTTATAAAACAACTAATATGGGCTTTCCTCCCCTTATTTGTGTGGTTGTTTTCTAGTTAATTCTCATTCTCCATGAAGTCTAGAAGTTCTCTACAGTTTTGTCCAAAATTCATTAATTTAATCCATTGTGTTTACAAGTTAACACTTACACCTAACACTTATGCCTCTCACTTTTACTGTATAATAGTCTTGCTTTCTGAACACATTGCCTTTCTATTAAACACACATTACTGCTTTCACCTTGTAGAGTAGAAATTTTTCCTTCTCTTCATCTAGAAATATTGTATCTCTTGTTGGAATTGCTTTTCTCCCAGCTCCACATATTTGGTTCCCCTAAAGAATACTGTGTTCTCATTTGATTCTACTCAAGAAAACCACAAAGGATTGGCCCAGGATTTTTCATCTAGATTAACTAGAGCCCTACCCCGGGACTTTTGAACTTGACACTAAATGTTCTGTCATTTAGTGTTTCTCCACTAACAAAAATTATATCAACTTCTATCGGTGGCAGTGTTTTTCCCAATATTATTTAGGAAGTTTTCAGCTGATAATAATAGAAAATTAAATTCAAAGGATTTAAATAACAATAAAATTCATTATTGTAACACAGTGCAGCTCTAAGGTATATTAATGCAGCAACTCAATGATCTTTTCACAGTTGTTTCCATTCTATTACCCTTGAGGTTGCCTGCAGCTTTGGGCTTGCCATAAAATGGTTGTACCAATTCAGTGCATCTTACTTGGAAACTATGCTATTCAGAAACAGAAAGAAATCATTTCCTCCATTGTGTTTAATTTTAAAGACAAGGAAAACTTTTTAGAACAACCCAGCCAATTTTTATCACATTGTCTAGAATTATATACTAATCCCATGCCTAAACTAATCACTGTCAAGGGAATTAATACCAACATAGTTGGCTTAAGGCCAATCAGGATTAACTTTCTAAGGCTGAGAATAGAGCAGTTTCTCCTGATGTTCATGGCCATGCAAAAGAGAACGTATACTTCATCAAACCAGGATTGTTAACAAGGAAAAAAAAGAAAAAATGTTGGGTAGATTATGAAAATTCTATGTTAACCCTTCAATATAGAGAAAACATACATGTGTTGGAACAATGCAGCCATCACAGAAAGACAATGACCTGGCAGTTTTGAGGACCCTCCTTTCCAACTTACCCTGAAGTCCAGTTGCATTTCTTTTTATTCCACAAAAAGTTTGATGTTGTTGTTGTTTATACTTTATTGGATTCCCTGAATATAGAAATGCTTCTTTTTGCCTTTAAAATAGGATTTCTGTCACTTGTAACAAAACTAATATACTTTACCATATTGTAACTTTATTGATGTGATATTTGTATTTGTCATTTTTTTCATGGCTGGAAATTTTCTTCCCAATTTTATTAGAAGTAAGGCTTTACGCCTTCTACCAATTTAATTACACCCAAAGAAGTCCAAATACGCCTTGAAATTTGCTGATCATTTCATCAGACTATCTCATGAACATGTTTCTATTTCTACTATAAAACTAATGTGGATTTTTTTTATCATTTTCAAGTGTGATAATCTTACCAATTCTAATTTCCTTTTTTGATTATTTATGAGTTTAGAAAAGCTGTTGGTAAGTCATGTGAGAATCATCATATTTGATCCAAAAAAGAACATGACCCAAATAACCACACCCTCTACTGAATATTTTCATTTCATTCTTAACTTGCTGTATTATACAATTCACAGTTTTACATTTTTAATGTTATTAAGTCATTATCAAAATACAGCACTTCTACTTTATTATTCTTATAAATGGAATGAATTTGACCATATAAACTGTAAGTGTTAAGCTGTTAACGGTCTCCCATGGGTCTCATTTCTTACCTGTGAACCTTCAGTGATTTCCTTGGGGTTTAGGTGAAGCAAGTTTTGCAAATTATGCTTATAAGCATGAAAGTTTTCCTATGATCTTCTCTATGTCTACCCTAGAGTTGTGTTATTTAAAGGCAGGGAAACTTCTTAGACGAACAATAGTTTTGACCCTTCTTTGCCATGTGACTTTAATTTGATTTTTTTTTTTTATGAATTCACCTTATGCTGATGATTACAATTCTAGAGAAAATGATAGGAAAGACAAAGTTCATTATCAGTGCCTACCTGGGATATATACCTGCCCTGTCCCTTCCTATTCGTTTTAGCATACAAACCATTTACCCTATTTCTTTAACCAGACTGCTCTGCTGACCTTTGGCCCTACCTTCCATTAGGGCTCTAGACACTTTCATATTGAAACCTACCGAAATACACATTGTGAACTGTTTAAGATAAAAAGCTTATTTTTTGACTTTTTAACTGAGACTTCTATTAAAAAGTCCTCATATTTAAGTCAGAGAAGAGGTGGAGGGTGGCCTAATGATACGTAACAGTATAAGGATTTTGGATCAGAGAAGTTCTTGTTGATGATTGATTTATAATATTAAAAATTTGTTATATAAACTTTAAAAAATAAAATAAGGCTTAATGGCTAAATGAACAATACCTATTTGAAGTAAATACATAAATAAGCCATCTTGACTTATTAGAAAAAAAGTCAAAGTAATAAACTGACAATCATCACAGGAAATTTAATTAATTGTAATGCTCAGATGAGGCAGAAATTTCAGATTTAAAATATCATTACAGTAGCTTCTCTTAGGCCAGAGGTCTGCAAACTACAGCCCACTGATCAAATCTGACCCAACACACATTGTATTTATTAAAATACAGCCATTCCATCCATTTACATATTGTCTAGAGCTACTCCCTTGTTACAGTGGCAGAGTTAAGTTGCTACTGTGACCATATGACCCACAAAGTCTAAAATATTTACTATCTAACCCTTTACAGAAAATGTTTAATGATCCCTGTCATAGGTAAACCTCTATCAGACTCAAAATATTGTAGAACTATTGAGCTGGTATAAAGGCATAATTTGAATAAACATATGTTACAAGATGAATTGGGAGCCATCCTTAAAGGAACACAACCAGAAAAAGCTTGGTTTGTCCACAAGGAGAGGCTGTGGACTACGTCATACATTATTTGACCTCAGTGAAATTTAGAAAGCCATACAGTCCTCCATAGCTTTATTTCCTTGATCAAGCTAGGGCAAATAGTGTACAGACTAACATGGTAAACATAAAATTTCTCTTTCCATTTATTGATGATGCCACAAAAGCCACAACTATCTGAAGTTGCACTGTTCTTGAGGGCAGATGCTTGTTGCTACAATGACTATGGTCTGTGTTTGCAAAGTAAAAAGAGTATCATTGGAGGAGGTCGTTGAGAGAATGTGACCACCAGTTGACCTGCAAGGATAACCAGAGGCTCCTTACCCCCTCCCCTGTCCTTGGAATGTGTGTTTTGTCCACCCTTCCCATACTAAGATATCTTTCAAGGACACAGCCTTGAGTGAGTAATGTGTTGTTGAGACACTCTGGACTGAATATATGACTGAATCCCATTAAGGTCTCTGTATAAACTTTTAAGATTCTGGTGTGCAGGTAAAGAGATCTGTTTGTCTTGAGATCACCCAAGGCAAGCTTAGTACATAAGTTCCCTTGCTTATTAAACCTGCCACCTACCAATTTGGAATGCTCTTTCTTCAGCCTCTCCCTGGGGCCAGTTTCCAGTTTCATCCAGAGAACTCCCAAGGTTGTGAACCAGCAAATATCAGATCTAAAACTAGCAGAATAGGGCTTCCCTGGTGGCGCAGTGGTTGGGAGTCTGCCTGCTAGTGCGGGGGACACGGGTTCGAGCCCTGGTCTGGGAGGATCCCACATGCCGCGGAGCGGCTGGGCCGGTGAGCCACAACTACTGAGCCTGCGCGTCTGGAGCCTGTGCCCCGCAACGGGAGGGGCCGCGATAGTGAAAGGCCCGCGCACCGCGATGAAGAGTGGCCCCCACTTGCCTCAACTAGAGAAAGCCCTCGCGTGAACCGAAGACCCAACACAGCCAAAAATAAAATAAAATAAATAATAAAATAAAGTAGCTATAAAAAAGAAAAGTCCTAAAAAAAAAATAAAAAAAAAAAACAAAAAAACTAGCAGAATAAATCTACAAATGAGAGCCTTTGTTATACAAACCTGGGTTTGTACAACTTGAGATAGTGTTTTCCAGGAGACAACTGAAATACATGTTAAAGTGGGAAGAGACTGGGATTAATTTTCATGGAGGGGATAGTTGAAGATCACCATTTCAAGAAGTTTGGTAGTGAATGAGAAAAGAGAAGAAGTTTCGGAGGAAATTAGGTCAATGGAAACTATGGGGTTAAAAGGGAGACTAGAGCACATTTTCTGTATAGAAAATTTTGTGTGCTAAGAGGATCACTGAAATGACTGACCAAGGAGTCCAGGCTGCCTAGAAAGAGTGACAAAGGAGAGAGGGAGTAGGTTTGAATATCATGTTCTTCAAACATAATGCAACAGTGGCATAGACCTATCTTGTTATTTCTAAGAAAAGCCCTAATGAAAAGATGACTATTCTGCAGGAGAGTTGACACTCCCTTTCATAGAATTCTATAATCACTTATCTTTCCAATATAATTTTAAAGGCTACAAAATCTAAGATCAAATGTGTTAAGACGAGCTCTTCTTTTGGGACCAACCTAGATGAAGGTCAAAAGTTAACTCTATAACTTCATTTTATATCTTATACAGAAGAATTCTCAACTTCTTGTATAAAGAGCCAGGCACATATTCCTACTAGAAGTTTGATGTACAAGTCTCCTGAGCTTGAGCTTGAGAAGACTATGTGCATTTTATAATAATGTCCAGGAGATCACAGTTTTCACCTACTAGAAAAAAAAAAAGATCTGGAATTAAATACTTTGTGAATTGAGTACCACTTCTTCAGAAATTTCCAGACAATAGTGACAGCCACCTACTGCTTTGTGCAACAGTAAACAGGTTGATTTAGATATAGTCATTGTATCAGCACACATAAAGAGAAAATACGTGCATGTAAAAAAGATTGGACTACAGCTACACACTTATTTTTTCTTTGAAAATGAAACCGGTTGGCAGCCTCACCAATAAACAGTGCTCAATGCTATCTTAGTCTTCTGGTTTGAGTTTTGGAATGCTGAGTCTTATGGTAATTGCATATTACATCTACATACTTCAAAGGAGTTTATAATGGCTATTATCATCAAAAGGAATAAGAAAACAATTAACCATGATTAGCCTTTTTATGTGAAGAGTTATCTCCTTATTTTGGCATTCAGTTTGCAATCATTTTGAAATTAGCTATGAGTTTGAATAATTTTATTTATTTATTTTTGTATTTTAATAGTGTAAGAACAAATGAGTTCCTCAATCTTACGCATTTCTATAAAAAGTAGAAAATGCTAGCTGTATTTATTAAAATATAAAACCCATTTCCCTAACTAGTTTAAAATAAAACAGAGAAAGAGACCAAAAGAAATCTTTCTGTTGTTTTTTTCTAGTTTAATTTGAAACTGAGCCAGTTTGAAATAAGTATGGATAAATTCATTATTGCACTTTATATACTCCTCCAAATGATTAATTATTGCTACCACATGTCCCTTTCAGAGGTAAATGTTCTCCGGTAAGAGAACAAAGACATGACTTGGTGAGCACACATTGAGGATATAGTTGAAATTTCAAAATATTACCTTCTTGCTATATTGAGATATTGTACATATATATGTTTTATGTTATACATATAGTAAGAATATGCATTTTGTCACAGAGATTCCTAAATGTTATGGAAAAAAAGAAGGAAGATTTAAAATAGTGACTGTCCACAAATCATGGCCAGATTCCCTCTGTTAGCTGTTGGATTACTGGTGCGTTGACTGCCTTGCCTGTGGGATGTATTTGAGTCCTGTAAGTAATGACTGGGAGTGAAATCTCAGGGGGACTGCATGGGCTGTATCTGAGCTCTCCGGATAATGACTGTGCAGCCAACACACTCCGTTCTTAAGGAGAGTTTCCAGGTCCTTGGAGAGCTAGCCTGCTCTGTGCTAGCCTAGCTGGCTCGGAGAACTGCCAGTGGCCGTGACTGGCGTAACCTCTTAGAATAGAGGACTGCAACTTTGGAGTTCTTTGGATGGTTGTAAATTACAGAGGGCTAAAGAAATTCTCTAGGGATTCGTGTTTTGTTGAAAGGATGGTAGCAGCACATGCCCCCATACATACACTAAAAAAAAAAAAAGAGAGAGAAAATGTAGCATAGAAGTTGATTTTTAAAAATTAATTTAGGTTACAGAAAAGTAAATTGGGATTTGTCGTACATGATACTAAGTACAGTAAACTACGAATAAAGACATTTCCTTACGTTATATTCATTTGTTTAGTCTGATCACTATGTCCACAATTTCCCATTTGCCTACTCCTTGTTATTCCATATTTAAGAGTTTCAGAAGCAGATTCCTTAAAATACTTGAAAGAAATTTCAACATAAATATGCAAAGATTAAATGTCATTGTTATTTTCCAGAAGTGGAAATCTTTGGCATAATGTATTCTCAAGCAACCTTTCTTGCTTTGTTAAATGATTTACTTTTCAGAGCTAGGGCAAGAGATTATTCTTTCATTATGGTTCAATAAGAAAATCTTCCTCTCAACATTTATAAACAACCAAATATATAGATTTATGAATAACAATGAGCCTTATTTTATATTTAATATTGGAACTATACTTTGAGATATATTTGTCTCCTAATCAACATTGTTTTTTTCACATCTCTAACAAATAACTTTCTTATAAGGAAGGCCTATTTAAATAGGCCATCTTATAGGTAAGGTCTATTATTTATTCCTTCAAAACAAACTTCTGCCCTCTACGACATGTACCTCTATTTTTTAACAACTCAGTTGAGGTATAAATTACAAACCACAAAATATAACAATTGCTAGACAAGTTGTTTTGGTAAATTAATGGAATTGTGCAGTTTTAGAACATTTTCATAACTTAAAAATGTTTCCTCATACCCATTTGTGGTTCATCTCATCTCATACTCCTATCCTTAGGAAACCAGTGGTCTGTTTTTAGCCTCTACAAATTTGCCTTTGCTATATATTTCATATAAATGATATAGTACAATAACTAGTCTTCTGTGTATGGTTTCTTTCACTTAGCATGATACTCTTCAGGTCCATTCATGTTGTAGCATTGTGGTAGACAGAATAATTGCCTCACAAAGATGTCCATATCCTAATCCCCAGAACCTGTGGTTATTTTATATTATATGGAAAAGGAGAGTTAAGGTAGCAGGTGGAATTAAGTTTACTGATCAACTATCCTTAAAACAAAGAGATTATCCTGGATTATCTAATGTCTCCAAGGTTAATCACAAGAGTCAGAGTGATGAGATGTGAAAAAGATTTCACTGGCCATGGCTGGCTTTGCATATGGAAAGGGATCACAAGGCAAGGGATGTGAGGCATCTCTAGATGCTGGAAGAGGCAAGAAAACAGATTCTCCCCTAAGAGCCTTCAGAAAGGAATGTCAATACTGTGAACTTTAACCCAGTGAGACCCATTTCAGATTTCTCACCTCCATAAACTGTAAGATAGTAAGTTTCTGTTGTTTTAAGCCACTAAATTTGCAATAATGTGTTATATCATGAACAGGAAAGTAATATTAGCATGTATCAGTATTTTGCTCCTTTTTAAAAATTTTTATTTTTATTACTGTGGTAAGCAAACAAAACATGAGATCTACCTTTTTAACAGATTTTAAGTGTAGAATATAATTTTAACTATAGTTAGAGTGTTATCTAGCAGATTTCTAGAGGTTAATCTTCTTGTATAACTAAAACTTCATACCCATAGATTAGCAACGCTCCATTTGTCCCTACCCCCAGCATCTGGCAGCCACCATTCTGCTCTTTGCTTCTATGAGTTTGACTGCATTAAATACTTCATATAAGTGGCATCTTGCAGTATTTGTCCTTCTGTGACTGGCTTAACTCACCTAGCATGATGTCCTTAAGATTTCATCCATGTTGTCACTTACTGCAGGATTTCCTTCTTCTCTAAGACAGAAAAAAATATTCCATTGTGTGTGGGTACAACATTTTCTTCATTCATTCATCCATTGATGGACACTTAGGTTGTTTCCATGTTTTGGTTGTGAATAGGGCTGCAAGGAACACGAGAATCCTAATATCTCTTTGAAATTATAATTTCAGTACTTTTGGATGAATATAAGTGCAATTGCTGAGCCATATTGTAAGTTCTATTTTCCATTTTGGGAGGAACTTCCATATTATTTTCCATAACATTTGCATCATTTGGCATTCCCAAAACAGTGTGCGAGTGTTCTGATTTCTTCACGTCTTCACCAACACTTGCCTTTTGGGATAATAGGCACCCTAAGAGGTATGAGATGATCTCTCACTGTAGTTTCCATTTGCATTTCCTTGATGATTACTGACGTGAGCATCTTTTATGTATCTGTTGGCCTTTATATGTCTTCTCTGGAGAAATGTTCCAGTTTAATTGCCAATAGTGGTATGTTGCTAATATAGACCATGTTTTGTAATTTTTATCACTTGAGTATTTGGATTGTTCACAGTTTTAGTTTTAAGCTATTATTATTAGCTTCTATGAATATTTGTGTACATGTCTTTATGTGGACATATTTTTTGGTTTCTCTTGGTTTGACACCTAGGATTGATTTTGGGTCATACAGCAAGATTATGTTTAACTAAAAAGTTAAAAAGAAATTGTCCAACTGTTTTCCACAGGGCTGAGGCCATTTTATATTCCCATCAGCAATACGTGAGGATTAGTGTGTCTCCACATCCTCACTAACACTTGATATTTTTCCGTCTTTTTTTTATTACAGTCATTAGAGTGAGTGTGTAGTGGAATCTCATTGTGCTTTTTTTTTTTATTATAGTCAAATACACAAAACATAACATCTACCATTTAAACCATTTTCAAGTGTTCAGTGCTATTAAATACATTCACATTGTTGTGCAACCATCATATCTCTTTACCTTGTAAAACTGAAACTCTATATCCATTAAACAATGACTCCTCATTCTTTTTTTCTCCTCAGCCCCTAGAAACCACCATTATACTTTCAGTCTTTATGATTTTGACTACTCTAAGTACCTTATCTAAGTAGAATTATACAGTATTGGTCTTTTTATGGCTAGCTTATTTCACTTAGCATAATGTCCTCAATCTTAATACATGCTGTAGCATATTGCAGAATTACTTTCCTTTTTAAGGTTGAATAATATTCCATTGTATGTATATACCATATTTTGTTTTTCCATTCATCAGTTGATAGATACTTGAATTGCTTACACTTTTTGACTATTGTTAATAATGCTGCTAATCACATGGGTGTAAAAACATCTCTTTGGGGTCCTGCTTTCAATTAGTTTGAGTATATGCCCAGAAGTGAAATGGCTGGATAATATGGTAATTCTATTTTTAATTCTTTGAGAAGCTGTCATATTATTTTGCACAGTAGCTGTACCATTTTACATCCCCACCAATAGTGAACAGGGTTCTAATTTCTCCATATCCTCACCCACACTTTTGTTTTGTTTTGTTTTAATAATAGTCATCCTAATGGGTGTGAGGTGGTATTTCATTGTAGTTTTGATTACCATTTCCCTAATGATTAGTGATGTTGAGCATTTTTCATGTGCTTGTTGGTCATTTATATATCTTGTTTAGATAAATGACTATTCAAGACCTTTGCCATTTTTCTTTGTTTATTTGTTGTTGTTGAGTTTTAGGAGTTCTTTATATATTCTGGATATTAGTCCCTTATCAGATATACGATTTCTAAATTTTTTCTCCCATTCTGTGGGTTGCCTCTTTATTCTGCTGACAGTGTCTTCTGATGCACAAATTTTTAAAAAATTTATGAAGTCCATTTGGTCTTTTTTTTTACTTTTTTTGCCTGTACCTTGGTGTCAAATACAATAAATCTCTGTGAATTCCAGAGTCATGAAGCTTTGGTCCTATGTTTTATTCTAAGAGTTTTATTGTCTTAAGTCTGACGTTTAGGTCCTTGATCCATTTTGGGTTAATTCTTGTATATGCATTAGATAAGAGCCCAAATTCATTCATTTGCATGTGGATATCCAATTTTCCCAGCACCACTTGTTGAAAAGACTATCCTTTTTCCATTGAATGGTTTTAACACCCCTGTCAAAAATCATTTGACCATATATGTAGGGGTTTATTTGTGGCTTTCTATAATATTCAGTTGCTCTATACATCTGCTTTATGCCAGTACCACTGTTTTGATTACTGTAGCCTTGAAGTAAATTTTGAAATCAAGGAAGCATGAGTCTTTCAGTTATATTCTGTTTTTCAAGATTATTTTGGTTATTCAGTTCCCATTGAGATCCCATATGAATTTTTGGATGGGTTTTTCTATTTCTGCAAAAAAAAATCTTTGATGTTTTGAAAGACATTTCATTGAATTTGTAGTTTGCTTTGGATAGTATGAACATTTTAACAATATTGTCTTCTAATCCATAAACATGCTTTGTTTTTCCATTTATTTATGTCTTCTTTAATTTCTTTCAGCAAAATTTTGTTATTTTTATTTTACAACTTTCACCTCTTTGGTTAAGTTAATTCCTAAGTATTTTATTCTTTTTGATTCTATTCTAAATGGGATTGTTTTTGCAATTTGCTTTCCAAATTGTTTATCGTTTTTACGTATAGAAATGCAACAATTTTTGTGTGTTCACTTTGTATTCTGCTACTTTGCTAAATTCATGTATTAGATCTAACATTTTAAATCAAATTCTTAGGGTTTTCTAAATATAATATCATATCGTCTGAAGAGATAATTTTATATTTTCATTTCCAATTGGATTCCTTTTATTTCTTTTTTCTTGCCTAATTTGTCTAGCTAGAATTTCAAATACCATGCTGAATAGAAGAGGTGGAAGCAAACATCCTTGCCTATTCCTGATCTTAGATGAAAAGCTTTCAGTCTTTCCCCATTGAGTATGATGTTCATCTGTCATTACTGTATAAGTGTTTATGGTTGTTATATCTTCTTGCTGTATTGAAACTTTTATCAATATATAAGGTCTTTCTTTGTCTCATGTAACCTTTTTTGATTTAAAGTCTACTTGTTGAATATTAGTATAGCTACCCCTGTTCTCTTTTAGTTATTATTTGGAGGGAATATCTTCCTCTATCCTTTCATTTTCAATCTTTTTGTGTCTTTTGGTCTCAAAGGAGTCACTTGTAGATAGCATAGAGTTGGATCATGTGATTTTATCCATTCTGCCAATCTCTGTCTTTTGATTGGAGAGCTTAATCCATTTACATTTAAAATAATTATTGAGGGACTTCCCTGGTGGTCCAGTGGTTAAGACGCCATGCTCTCAATGCAGGGGACCTGGGTTCGATCCCTGGTCAGTGAACTAGATCCTGCATGCTGCAACTAAGACCCTGCATGCTGCAACTAAGACTTGGTGCAGCCAAATTAATTAATTAATTAATTAATTAAAATAATTATTGATAAGGAAGAACTTACTTCTGTCATTGTGCTATTTGATAAGCCTTATAGCTTTTCCCCCCTCATTCCTTTAATTACTATCTTCTTTTGTGTTTAGTTGATTTTTTTGTAGTGAAATATTTATATTTCTTTCTCATTTCCTTTGGTATACATTCTATAGCTATTTTCTTAGTGGTTACCATGTAAATTACATTTAATTAACATCCTAAAGTTATAACATTCTAATTTGAATTTATACCAGCTTAACTTTAGTAATGTACAAACTGAACATAAAACAAACTAAAGAGCAGCTCCATCCTTACCCCTTTTCGTTGTTGATCTCACAAAATTACATATTTATATGATGTGTGCTCCAAAATGTAAACTAATAATTATTTTAAATGCATTAGCCCCTTAAATTGTGTAGAAAACAGGACTTGTACTTAAAAACTAAAATCACAGCAATATTACCTTTTATACTAATAATTGTTTTCTCTTTTTTAAATGTATTAGTTTCTTAAATCACGTAGAAAACAAAAAGTGAGTTAACACTATTGTTGTAATATTAGCTTCCGCAATTGTCCATGTATTTACCTTTATTGAGATCTTTATTTACCCATATGGAGAGGTAGAATTTATGGCATTTTTTTCTCTATGGTAACATAGTTTCAAGCTGTTAAACATCACTGACATAGTTCATCTTGATAGTGTGTCGTGGAAAGATATGCCAGTTGAGTCTATGTTTACCTTCAGATTCCCTCGCATCCTTACCCACCACTGTTCTATTTTAAAAGTGGGCTGAATCCTAAAGACTGCTCTTGTAATAGCTGATTTCTGGCTGAGTATGGGAGGCTTTGGCAGGAGGTTAGAAGGTGGGAAGAAGGAAGATGCCAAGATATTGCACCCCTCTTTCTCTGCTTGGGGGGACAAGGACTCTGTGATTCCATTGCTTCCTTTCTCATGGACAGACTGGCCTGGGTCTGAGCTTTTGTTGGATGACTCTTACTTCTGAACACTGGTAATATTGCCTAGTTCCATTTTCCCTCCAGCCTTGTAGTGGCCATGTCTTTCTGCTGTTGATTAATGGGTTTTCTCAAGGTCATCTGTTCAGTGTTTAAGTTCAGTATAACAAGTTCTCTGCATTACATTGACTTGTTGCAAATTTTTGAAGTCATTTTTCTAGTCAGACACAAACTGATAGAGTTTTTAAAAATCATTATTTTATATCCTACTTGGTATAAAATTATGAGTCTCTATTTCCCCCTACTTAGAAAAAAAAATTCCTGTCCAAGTAGTGATGGACTGTTTTTTTAAATTTATACTTATTTAGACCAAATCTTTTGGTCTGGAGCTGGCCTTTATCCTGTTGGTTATCACAGGAAAAAAATTTCATTTGTATAATATTTATTTTTTCCTTTAATTTAAATACATATTAATACAACAGTACAATTAGAGTCCCCTACCATTTTGTCATTCTTTCTCTACCTCTTCTCCTTTAACGACTTCACAGGAGTGTTGAGAAAATTCATGATTTAATCTTGGCCAACAATCTAGAGTTGCAAAGATGAACAAGGAAGCTTTTAAATAAGACTGACACTAATTCTACTTCTTGCAGCATGCCTGTGCTTAATATGCTCCACAGTCCCACACAGCTGATTTATTTGGAATCTTTCTGCCTCTTCTCCAGAGGCAATGAAAGAACTCATCACAATCTTGATTATTTTTGCAAGGTTTTAGAAAACACAATATGTGATAAAATGTAATTTAAACATAATACACCTCTTTCTGGTTAAAACATATTTCTTTCAATCACAGTAAATATTAGACAAAGTAACAGGACTAATCTATTTTTAACAAACCCATACTTTCCCAATATCTATGTTGCTCTTTTAGAAAATGGTATAAAATCAAAGACAGTGCTCTTTTTCTTCCCTGCTATAACTTTTGCAATATTAACAGTATGAAATTGCCATCTATGTCCCAAAGAAACTATTAAAAAAAGGAAACCTTAAAGTACTCCCCAAAGAATTTTCCCTTTATTCACCAGTTTGAAATTGTTTTCTTTCCCCATGGTTAAATATTTAATGTGTTGCTGCTATATAAGAATCATCTTTGTGTTAATTATTCTAATTATAGATAATCTTCCATATTTTCCAGCACTAAATGCTGCTTTATTTGACCAATTAAAATTTTGGGTTACTCAGCAAAAGACTGTTTATAAGGTTGACTGTTCAACTGTACCATCGTCTCATCTTACAAATCAACTTTTAAATTTGAGGCTATCAGATATCATACCTGAGAATGAGAACATATGAATAGTCTAATCAGTTTTCATTATGCCGTTAGGTGTTCAAAAGAAATTGAGAAATGATGTAGTTTGAAGTCTTATATTTTGTGTTGCAAGTTCTGTTTAATGGCTTTTGTGAAGTATTGCTTCAATTCTGTTTCCAAAAAGCAGTAAAGCAGAGGTTGTTTTTACAAAGCAGATAGAAAATTGATTCACCGGTGCTGGGCATTTTCCAAGTGTAAAGCAGTATTTCCAAACTGTTACATGTGTAATAATGGCTTTGGTGTTTAAGTAAGCATTTCATTAAATGGGTTGATTTTAGTTCTAAAGCTAGGGCTACCATCACTAAATAATGAAGTGGTCAGAAAGAACCAGTCATGTAATTTTGTGTTAAAAAAAATTCATGTGTGTGACTCTAACAACTGAAAAGACAGGCTGAACTGTTATACCTCATCTATTTTTATTTCACAAATTAAGTGTTTATTTAAGTACTTCTTCTTTAGAAACTGTAATAAATGTAATAATGAGTTGTAATATCACTTTCAATTATCCATGAGAAGAAAAATAACATAAATCATGACATTTTTTCTCATATTTTCAGATTTAACCATATTTACATTTATTAAAATCCCACTCATTCTCAGAATTGCTCTTAGCATTTATTGATTTCTAAATCAAATAGCACAAAGCAAAAGATTTCTCACTACTTCTTCCCAATTCTCTAAGTGCAATCCACATTTTTCTATCAACTTTGATAAGAAATCACACATTATAATGAATGATTAATATTCCATTATTTTAAAATTTTCATCAACTGTCTTCATACTAAAAGGTATGGCAGTTATCTTAAAACAACTCAGAGGCTTGGATTGGCTTTTCAGAAATTGAGAGGTTATTAGCTGAGACTTTTGACGTTAAACTTTACAAACGTAGGAAACAAACAAAAGTTAAATGAAAGAGAGGCGGGCTTACATTAAAAAATATTATAAATATTTGTTTATAATTTTTATGGGCTGTAAGAGAAAAGCCTTTTTTCCCCTAAATCACAGTTCTAGCTCAATAGAGCTATAACAGTAACAAAATAAGCATTGGCACTCAATTCAAATTCTGTTCAAACTTTGTGTAACATGGTTCAGCCTAAAACACAATCAAACCCAGAAGTGTGTTACTATTAGGACTGTCTTGTGTTACACCAGTATTAATACCAGGTATTTTTTTTAGAAATTTGAAGGAGTGCCTGCTCCCAACAAAAGTGGCCTTGCTCTTTTTTAATGGGAATTGCAAGCACCATCTACTGAAATTTGCCACCTTTTCAGTGTATTGCAACTTGCCAAGCTAAGAAGGGAAAGAGGTTCACTTAAGAAGTTCTGTCTGACTCATTTTTGTTGTTGTTGTTTTTGTTTTTGTTTCTTCTAGAGCACTGGCTTATTTTATTCTTTATTCCTGCTCCTCCTCCTCACCCCAACCTGCTCAACCAATAGAGTCAGGAAAAATGATTCCAGGGGAATAGATATTGTGAAAGTCAAGGTTAAAAAGGGGCAGTGTATACATTGCTTGTAAAGTCTTACCTCATGCTGGGCTCAATTAAGAGAAAAGCAAATTAAGGTGCAGCAGATGAATAAGCATCTTACCTCAAGCATGAGCTCTTCAGTTGAGTAATAAACCCAGTAAGGTGGCATCCTAGAGCCTAAACAAGCCTTGGCAAACTTTTTTAAAGTTCTAATACCTATTGTCTTATTTGGTTTCAATAAATATAAGCCCCCTTTCCTATTACAATTCCTATTCCTGTTTCCTTCACACAAATTTTTGACAGATATTAGTAATTAGAATTTATAAGTTAGCTGACATTGCATATATTTCTCAAATTAAAGTAGATCAACTATAATTTAGAAGATGTCTTAGCTTATTTTCCACATAGTATGACAGAGATTCATCTGGGTTTTGCTTCCAAAGCTGGGCCAGGAGGATTGCCAATATTGATGTCAACTACCAGCACAGGCTGGGCATCACCAGAGTAAAGGATTGTATGTGCCTGCATGCTTGGGTGGACACCCTGCCACAAAGGCCTCAAATGTGGCACATTTGGTTTGACTCCAGGCAGAGATTCTCCTTCTCTCTGGTACTGGTAACATCTGCTTACTGGTCCACATTTTCTGAACAGGCTGAGAAATTTTAGTATAATTATCCACCTTTGCCTTAGATTTTTGCGGCCTTTCTTGTGCAGCTCTTTATTTTGGTGTAATTTACCTTCATCTTTCTTTTTCCCATAGAGAATTTATTTACTAATCTGCATAAGTAAGTGCACTGAAAAGATAGTCAATGATGAGGCATGAGACTTGAGCTCAAAGAATGATGCAGGAAATTGAAAGTATATAAGATATTCAGATAAAGCAGATCAATTAGACTGGCCAAATCAATTACTCTAAAGAATATGTCCTTTTTTCCACATAAAATCCTTTTTCTCACAATTTCAGAGGTATTTTTTTTCTTAAGATTATGATTTTAGAATGTGAGCAGTTGGTCATGCAGTAAATGATAAACATCCTTTCTTCATTTCCGTTAAATTCAGATCAACAGCCTTTTGTCTGGCATATACCTCATGACAGATGCTGGTATTATGAAGACAAATTAGCTAAGATCACAACAATGAAGATGGTAACAGTTTTGCAGGGTGACAATATGTGAATAAATGAATTGTAACCAATTCTTTGTAGGACATGCTGTAAAACAGGTTATTCACAAATGTTATGACAGTGCTTGATCTAATCAAAATAAAAATGAGTTTAAAAATAAGTGCAACAGGGCAGAGGATTCTGGGAAGAGAGCAGAGTAGAAAGTACCAGGAATCTGTCTCCTGATCTAGACAACAATTGCACTGGTAGACATAACTATCTGACATAACTACTTTGGAACTCTGGAGTCTATAGAAGGTTTGCAACTTTCCAAGAAAGGATTGGATGTTAAACTGTAGTTAATTTCATCCAATTTCAGGTCTCAGCATAGTAGCAGCTACCCAAATGCTACCAACAGTCCCATGGCACACATAGCAGCTGTGTGTGCATTCCAGGAGCAGTTTGAACACAGCTTGAGAGAGCCAGTGTGAACAGAAAAGATTCTGTCCTCCAAATATTGGGAATCTGTGCTCTGCTTGCTGAATTCTGCTTCTCATAATGGAGATGCAGACAAGATGTGGCAGTCATTGTTGTTACACCTTACCCCATTGTTGCTACACTTTACCTGGTTATTACAAGCCCCACCTCCTCTAGCTGAATTGACTTCCAGGGGATTTAAGAGCTGGCACACTCTCCCTCCTCTTAATTTTTCTTATTCTACTGTGCAACCAGATATTAAAAACTAAGACATCAAAGACAAATGCATAGGGACTTCCCTGGTGGTGCAGTGGTTAAGAATCCTCCTGCCAATGCAGGGGACATGGTTCAAGCCCTGGTCCGGGAAGATCCCACATGCCGCAGAGCAACTAAGCCCGTGCGCCACAACTACTGAGCCTGTGCTCTAGAGCCTTCAAGCCACAACTACTGAGCCCATGTGCCACAACTACTGAAGCCTGCACACCTAGAGCCCGTGCTCCACAACAAGAGAAGCCACCATAATGAGAAGCCCGTGCACCGCCACGAAGAGTAGCCCCCACTCACCGCAACTAGAGAAAGCCCGTGCACAGCAACGAAGACCCAATGCAGCCAAAAATAAATAAATACATAAATAAATAAATATATATATATATATATATATATATATATATATATATATGTAAAATACATATACAGGAGAAATTAGAAAATTACCTGAGACGACCTTAAGTTTACACCTCAGCCTGATTCTCCATTTAGAGGTAGCTATAGCAATCAAAAAAGAACAAAAAAAAAAAACAAAAACAAAGTATCAAACCATTGTGGAGGAGGAGAATCTGATTTCCAGAATTGCTACACTATTAGATTCGAATGTTCAGTTTTCAGCTAAAAAATTGTAAGACCTACACAGAAACAGGAAAAATGGCCCATTCAATGGAAAAGGATAAAAATCAACAGAAACTGCCCCTGAAAAAGCCCTGATGGAATATCTACTAGGCAAGGAATTTAAAACAACTGTCTTAACTGCTTAAAGAAATAAAAATGTTGATAAAGTCAGGAAAACAACATATGAACAAAATGGATATATCAATAAAGAGATAAAAAACCTAAAAAAGAAACCCAAAGGAAATCATTGAGTTGAAAAATAAAATAACTGCAATGAAAAGCACACTAAAGAGACTCAAAGGGAGATTTGAGCTGGTAGAAGAAAGAATCAGTAAACTTGAAGATAGGACAATGAAAATTACTGAGTCTGAAAAACCAAAAAAGTAAAAGAGGGAGAGACCTCAGGGGTGGGCAGAAAACATCAAAAGCACAATTAATAGAAGGAAAGAATAATAAATTTGACCTTATCAAAATTAAAAGCTTTTGCTCTGCAGAAGACCTCATTAATAGGAAGATCAGACAAGCTACAGACTAGAAAAAAATATTTCAAACTGCATATCTGACAGAGAATTGTATCTCGAGTATATGAAGAACTCTGAAAACTCAAGAATAGTAAAAACAAATAATCCAATTAGAAAATGGGAAAAAAATCATGAAGAAATATTTCACTGAAGAAGAGATTCAGACGGCAAGTAAACACATAAAAAGATATTCAATATCATTAGCCACTAGGAGAAATGGGAATTAAAAACACAGTGAAGTATCACTGCACACCTATCAGCATGACTAAAATAAAAAAGAATAATGATGTCAAATGTGGGAGAAGGTTCAGAGAAACCAGATCATTCACACGTTGCTAGTAAGAATGTAAACATTTTTAGTCACTCTAGAAAACAGTATAGCAATTTCTTTAAAAAAATTTAAAAAACTAAATATGCAGTTACCACATGACCCAACATTTGTACTCCTGGGCATTTATTGCAGAGAAATGAAAACTTACATTTACACGAAAATCTAAATCTGAATGCTCATAGCTGCTTTATTCACAATAGACCAATAATGGAAAAAAACATAGGTGCCCTTCAGTGAGTGAATGGTTAAATAAACTCTGGCACATTCATATAACTCAGCAATAAAACAGAAACAAACAAGACAAAAAAGAACTCTTGATACATACCACAATCTGAATGAAATCTTATGCTGAGTGAAGAAATCCAATCATCAAAGATTGCATACTGTATAATTGCATTTATATAACATCCTTGAAGTGTCACAGTTACAAAACAGAGAACAGGTTAATGGTTTCCAGGGATTAACGAGGAGGTGGCAGTGGGTGGGAGGTAGGTGTAGCCATAAAAGGGTAATGAGGGATCCTTGTGCCGATGGAAATTTTCTATATCTTGACCATTAATATGCATATCCTGTGTGTAATATTGTACTATAGTTTTGCAAGTTGTTACCACTAGAGAAAGATAGAGAAAGGGTACACAGATCTTTTTTCATTGTTTCTTACATGTGAATTTACAATTATCTCCAAATAAAATATTAATTAATGCTCTCAGTTTTCATTTTGAATACGTATTATTTGCAGCAATAACTCACATATAAAGCTCTTTGGTGTGTTCCATAATTTTTAAGAATGGAAAGGGACTCAAGAACAAAATTCTGGAAAAGTAATATCTGTTAAATGAGTGTCTAATTTTAAAATGGCTATATGTAAAATATTCTAAAAATGGAATACACTGACTAACTAGGATAATAATTAAAGAGGAGAGACTGATGTAAAGTCTGAGTCTTGCTACTCAGACTTCTCTAAATTGCAAGAATTTTAACTAATTTCACAGTCTAGTTCTTAGCTTGGAAGTTCAGAAAGCTGATTTATCATTTCACGTAATGGATAGATGAATAATACAATCTTAGGACAATAAACGTTTTAGCCACTTTTAAGAACATTTTTTTCCCAGTATCAAAGTGCATCAGTCAGGTTATGCTCGGGTATGCTGTAATAAAAAGTAAGCTAAAAATTTCAGTGACGTAACCATTTCAGGTCTATTTGTCCTTCATATTCAGGGAAACAGACCTGCAAAGCCTGCACTATCTTTAAGGTTGCTCGTCTATGGCAGGAGGAAGGGACATGACAACCTATGCATTATTTCTTGAAGTTCTGGTCCAGATTCACACATAACTTCTGCTCACATATCATTTGCCAAGATAAGTCATAGGACCATTCCTAACTTCAAGAAGGCAGGAAAATACATTCCAACCAAGTGTCCTCTAAAAGAGGATCAAAAGTTTGATAAACTGAACCAGTATTCACAGCATAGCATTCCAGATAAATTAAATTGGCAGCCATCAGATTACTGTTAAATGAAGATCAGCAGAAAATAATTTGAACTACCTTCAGGTATTTTCATGAGGGTGATAGGGCAACAAGATTCTGTCTGTTTCACAGAAGATTTAATACTGAAATACTGTGGCCAATAAATATTGAAAAGTCATATTCTCCAAACCGACACTGTCTAAATGCTATTTGACCACCCAATTTACACTGTAACAGTTAAAGTTTGGAATCTCCACAGATGACTGAAATCCAGACAAGAGACCTAAGCAAATTGTGTTCTTCCTTCACCTTAAGTTTATTATTTTAGTTTTTATTTCACAGAGCAATGTTTTCTGGACTGCCTGGAGCAGGTAGCATCTATGCAAGACAGAAGATTCATGTGGGGCCTTTTCCAGAGTGTGTTTCTCCAAATAAGTAGGAAAAATTCTGCAGTCTCCTCAGAATTATTTAGGAAATGATGCATACCCTGCACCCCACTTAGTCACAATGCACATTAGCTTATTAAAAATCTCTGAGAATTTCTTCAGTGAAGAACCTGTTTAATACATAAAATGTGACCATGTCTAGGTGCTAAGTTTACATTAATTCACTTTAGCCCCTAAAATTTCATGAGGTAGGTGAATAATTGCCCTCATTTTATAAACCCAATTGTCTTATAAAGCCTATTAAATTCTATAAATTCCTACCGAGGAATTCCTATTTTATTTTGAGGGTGGTTCTTTAAAACTAAGACAGAGTCTGGGTTGTCTGAAATAAGATTGAGCTAAAATAGGCAGAATAAATATTGGCTTGTGTTGTAGAACTTGAAATGGAGTATTCTGTCCTGAGAGACCTAGAATGTATTATTTGATAGCTTAAAATAAAACATCTGTCCTATGCCTTCTAGTCTGAATTGCCCACCAATTAATCACTGCATTGGATTATTCCATGGGCAGAAAATTATTCTTTTAAGACACTGGGAAGCTAGTCAGAACTGGGAAGGTCCTCTAGTTTATGAGTTTAAAGAATTAGGTGATTGTTGATTGGAGGAAACTCATGATGTTGAATTTAAGGGATGAAGTACAAGGAGTAAATATCAATTGCACAGGAGGCAAAGTAACTGCATTCTAGAAGGCAGTGAGTGATCAGGGATCCTAGGGTGATCCCTGGATACCAAGTTTGGTAAAGGAAAAACAGTAAAGACCAGAATGTCTAAACAATGGTGTGTAAACTGTGGGATGCTTCAGAGCTGCTTAGTTAAACATAGTGAAGCTTGCAGCCTCTCCCTCTCCTCCTCCCCAACACACTATTGATTTCAATTCTGTATGTTTGGGGTAGAGCCCAGACTTCAGGAATTTTAGTGAGCTGTCTGCTTGCTAAATTTTCAAGTCATTGTTTTGTAACTGCCAAAATAGTGTCGTGAAAGAAGAGTCATAATATAAAGACTACAGAAGACAAATTTTAAAATTTTGCTTTGCATTTGAGAATGGATGAGGTGAAGTGCCTCCCTGTCCTCTGAGCGATAGAATCTTTGCTCCTAGTTTAAAAATGCTTTCTAGGTGATTATCTCAGGCTATTCTAGTAGCCGGAAGCAGTTTTAAATTCAAAGTCTCATTTAAAATATCTTGCTTTCATCCACTTTTAGATAAAAGAGTATCTATCTACATATAGTAATTTGTTTAATATCAGTAAACACTTTAGAACAATAATACATAGCTAAGAGATTTTGATTGACAGCTCACAGCAAGTTGTATATCCTATTCCACAAATGTCAATGAATATTCAATAAACAAGGGAAACTATAATGTTCTTGAGGAAAAAAAATGTATAAAAAAGGTAAAAACCCCACAACCTTTCAATATCACTTTAAGTTTTGAATAAAAGTTATATCCCACTACTGAAATCTACTGTTTAACTCATTATGACTTTCCATTTAATATAAATTTGAGGAAGTGTTTATAATTTATTACATGCATTTTTATGTGGACAAGAGAGCTTGAACACTTCAAATATATATTCATTTGGAATATTACTTGAGGATGCATAAGAAAATTATTTATATAGTTTAAAGTTATGAAGCATGCACAAACATAATCATAAAAAAATCACCAGAATTGATTTAATCTTGATAGTATCAATTTCTAAATTTGAATTGCGTGACTAAGATTTCAGAGCATATATATCACTTAAAAGTGTAATTAATGGCAAATGTGTGAAAAAGCTAAGTCTAAGTCTTATTTTGCTTATGTAGGAGACAGATATTTCATTTTTAGCACAAGGATTGATTTTTAATACTAAGAATTGCATTCTCATTTCATGTTTACTCCAAGCTCCAGATTTTGTGAATTTGGCTTTCTTTCTTTATAGTGCCATTCTCCTGAGATCCTCCAAGAGAGGAAAGCATATCACCAGTCAATAGTTAGACTTGGGCATTCTTCTGATTAATGGAAGGGCCAGAACTATGTCTCCTAAAACATCTTGTGCAAATTTCACAGGTTTATCCATAGCCAGACAATCAAAATTTTCGTAAGTAATTGTAACTCTGAATTTTGGCAGCTTTCACTACATTTACTTGTCAACTGTGATACTCACACAAGTGTCTCACTGCCATTAGGTTCTTTAGTCCCTTTTAATAAGCCTTTCATTTTTTTCCTAACGTGAGGTAAGGGATTGCAGATGGTAGCAAATAAAAGGTGTGTATTCTGTATTGTTAGTCCTTATTTTAGAAAAATAGAATAATAGAATTACAGTTTAGACTGCATTGGCTAAGCATCATTTTAATGACTGGAAGGCATATGGAGCTGGTGCTGCTATAGAAATAGATTACAACTTACCACAGACATGGAACATTTGTTTTCCTGGGATAAACAATGATATGATTCATCAGTTGGAGAGAAGCCAAGAGAGAAAAAGTATTCTAACAAAAGTTAGGACTACAGTGGCATAGTATACTTAAGAAGATTCAATATGTTACCCCTTAACCCAAATCTATTTAGAAAGCCACCATTGCAAGCCTAATATAACCAGGGTTTTATAACGTCAGTGACTTAGGATAACTGATATTCTTCCATGCCCTTCTAAACTTTATAGTCTCTAAAAAATTCTCTTATAGACTTGGTCTTGCTGGTTGTTGTAAATGTAAGCAGCTCTATAACAAATCCTCCATGACAAAATCCAGTCCTCCTGCTCTAACCTTGTTCTTCAGTGCTGATAGTGATCATTGTTATAAATTTGTAAATGAGTCCTTTGGGCATTCTCTATTCACATCTATTGGTAGTGTAATGCTATATTTTTGCTTATGATCCTTGGTTATTTGCACTCAGATCTCTCTGGCTCTAATTTTTTGTTTTCAAGAATTTTTAGTGCTGTGCCTTAAACATGCATAAGATTGCTCGTAAACAGTCTAGCCCCCTGGATCATATTTTTT
Organism: Balaenoptera musculus; assembly: GCF_009873245.2. Lineage (NCBI taxonomy): Eukaryota > Metazoa > Chordata > Mammalia > Artiodactyla > Balaenopteridae > Balaenoptera > Balaenoptera musculus. The sequence continues at coordinate 26,223,246 of NC_045791.1, read as the reverse complement.
CTGCAGCTCTGTCCAACCTGCCTATACTGACCTTCCTATTCCCTTTTGTGTATTGGTACTGCTGCCACAAGTCTTACACATCCTGGTAAAATTCTCTTGGCTTCAGTTTTTGGATCATCCCTAATTCTACCATAGATGGTGTTATGGGCTGAATTTTGTTCCCCAAAATTCACAGATTGAAGTCCTGGCCCCCAATCCCTCAGAATGGGATTGTATTTGGAGATAGGATCTTTAAAGAGGAATTAAGGTGAAATGATGTCATTAGGGTTGGCCCTAATCCAGTACAAGTTAAAAGAAGAGAATATTAGGACACAGACATGCACAAAGGGAAGACCATGTAAAGACACAGGGAGGGGAAGACAGTCATCTACAAGCCAAGGAGTGAGGCCTGAGAAGAAACCAACCCTGATGACACCTTAGTCTTGGACTTCTAGCCTTCAGAACTGTGAGAAAATACATTTATGTTTCTTATGCCACCCGCTCTATGATGTTTTGTTATGGCAGCCCAGGAAAACGAATACCGATGGGTTCTCCTAGATGCATACGGTGAATTGAGAACACACATTAATCCTTGATCCACTTCCTCTCTCCACTAAATTCCCTCTCAGACATCAGATTAGAGGGAGAAATGATATACATTCAAGGAGAAGAAGAATAGGAAAGATGGTAACTGCTAATGGAGGATAAAAATAAATGTTGCAAGGTAAATGAAGGAGTAGTAAATAACAATATATAGAAAGCTGAAACTTTCTATGTTGCATAGCAGGAAGTTAATGAGAAGCAAGACATTTTGGGCTGAAGAACCCAGGGACATTCCTAAATTATGTTAGAAGAAGGCAGGGGTGTGGAATGTGGTTGAAAATGGATTGTTTGAAAATCTTCAAATATGCAGTTAAAGTGTACTAGATCCCCTTCTACCCTGGCATAGTCAGACAAGATATGAGAGGATTACTCTATGAAAAAAGTGACCAGAAGTTGCCCAAGAATTAGAGATATTAGGTACAAAGGAAATTTAGGAATAATGCTAAAAGGAGGAATATTATGTGAAAAATCTATACTCTTCAGTAAGTGAGATTCTCATCACTTTTTCTCATCTTGGCTCCCAGATAATTAAAGTCAGGCATATTCCATACTGGCCCTCTGGTAGAATTATGGAGATTGATGATATTAAGATTTGAATTTTCTCCAACAAAAAGCCCAGTCAACCTACAGGGAAAAACACTGAAGTATAAACTCCACCCAATGGATGGGATTTCTAAACACATTTTTAAGTGTCTCACTGTCAAATATGAGTGAACATCCAGTAGTCATCTGACAGTTGAGAAAAGCCTTTAATGTGAAAAACAATACTCAGAACTAATTAAAAAAACAACAATTTTTTTAGAAAACAGAAAATGCAGAGAACAAAAGAGTCAAAGAACTTAATATTCATAATGAAAAACAATGTAAATCCATTAAAAAAATAGAGTATTCAGAAAACAAAGTATTTTGAAATTAAAAAAAACATTGAAACAAACTTTTAAGCTTCAAAGATGGTAAGATAAGTTTGAAGAAATAATTTAGAAAATGAAACAAAAAGACAAGAACATGTAGGGTGGAGATTGAAGGAAAGAGGCATGAGGGAAGTTTCTGAGGTGACCAAAGGAGTATGAGTTATACAGATAGATTTTTTTTTTTTTGCATTTGTCAAAATTCAGCAAATGTACTCTTAAGATTTGTGCATTTCATTGCATCTAAATTTGACATCAAAATAAACTCTAAACAAACAAAAAAGAAAATAGAAAAGAAAATTAGAGCATTGATCCTTAAGTCTTAACATTCAATTAGTAGTCTTTCCAAAAAGAAAAGCAAATGTAAGGGAGAAAATGATAAATAAAATTTCATAATTAAATTTCTCAGAATCGAAAGTAATGAAAAGAAATATTACACATACCAAGGAACTCAGCATTTAGTTTAAATATATATAAGTATAATATATATTTAAAATATATAATATATAAATAATAAAATATAAAAAATATTAAAAAATATTATCACTAAGGTGATAAGTTTAAAAGCTTATAGGAAGAGAAATTTAAAGAAAGGTAAATAAAAATAACAATTACACTGGCCCTGGAATGTGTGAAGAGCCTAACGGCAAGATTGGAAGTTTGATAAAAAGGAAAGAAACAGTTGCTTCAAATTTCTCGAGAATTATTAATTCTCAAGAATATACTGAAGGATATTAGTAATTCTCAAGGATTATTATTTTAAATCTAGTAATTCTATACACAGCCAAAATGTTTTATTACAAATTACTATTGAAATTTCATCAAACACAAAAGAGATGATGCTTATCAAAGTGTGACCTTCGACCAAATTACAGAATTTACCATGGAAGTGACAAAAATTAGTACCACAATTGGTGTGCCCCTCAGCCAGTTCAAATGTAAGGTGCAAGATATACTGTGAAGAGGTATTTTTGGAGAAATCTCTGTTGCAATCCCCGTCAAGTCCTCTGTCCAGGGAGAGGGATTTGCAGCATCTGCTTCAACTCAAGTCTAGCAAATGAGGGATTCAACTTAACCATGGCAGAGATTAATATATGTCCGATGTAGTATGGAGGTGATGTAGCCTAAACTCTGGCTCCTGCCCAGAAGGTAAAATGTAGACAGAGAACTCATCTGAAGGCTCACCCAAGGCTTGATGGATTGTCTATAGCAAACTAGAATTTCTTGGAATCTTCTTCCAACTGCTTTTTACAGATCATGCTGTTTTGAGAAATAAACTAACTTCTGTAATCAACAGGGGTGGTTACAGATATCCCACAGAAAAGAACAGAATATTTTTCCCTAGGATAGTCTGTTTCTCCCAGTATACATGACATTTCCTAAAATATGGACAAACCCTCCATAAACAAAATCTGAATATGAAGTTAATTAACAGTAAGTCTACGCTTGAATTGCCACCTACATTCAAATACATAGAATTCACTTATTTCCATTGGAGCATGAGAGATTTGGCTGTCTGGATTACCTTTCTAGGAGTTGGTTGTGTGCATGGAGGATCCTTTGTATCACATTCGCAGCCATGTGCTTGGTTTCTTAGGTTATTCTGAAACTTCAGTTACACGCTACTGAGAAAAAACCCCTATCCCCTAACCTCATGCAAAGAGTTTTTTACTATTATGTGAATTATTGTTCATGTTTGATTTCCTATTTTTATCTTTACCATCTATTTCAATGTTTTTCCTTTTGCTTGCCAGAGAGCCGTTTTTTTCCTCTGAAGCCTCTCTAAGCAGTCATTCCTCCATCTTCTCATGCTATGACACATTCCTTATTACAGGTGTATGAAACATGAAAACTTATCTATGACTCTAGGAAGGAATTATCTAAATCTGCATTTTACCATTCTAACAAATGAAAAAATTCTCTTAGAGATAGTTAGTAAGGGATTAAACTAAGTAAATCAGTACTATTTTCTCCTGTCTACTAATTCCTTGGATACCTGGTTAGATGTAATATGTGCCTATTGTCATGGATTTGGTATTTTTGGATGCTCATGGGACTCTAATTATATACACCTTCCTCAACATCATGAAAGCCAGTCTCTGAAGCAGACTTCCTAATGTACAACATACTGAATATCCTGTCACCCTAGACTACATTTTTTTCCCTTCTACTATTCTCATCACCATTTCATGCTGAAAAATTAAATGAGATGGAGAGAAAATACAGATCTTCTGAGAGCTTTTCTATACCAATGAATTATTTTCTTCTATTTTAGAGTCTTAACCAGTGACTGGTAACATTTTTAGTCAGCTAATCATACCTATAGATGACAAGCACTTTTCTATCTGTGTGTTTTCTTGAGCACGTTGCTTTCAGGGATGTGGAGAAAGTGAGTTGAAAACAAAAAGGAAGACCTGGGTAGAAAAGCAAAGTGGAATGTGGAATACTTGTTTTCAAATATTTCGAGACTATAAAAAAATCAAGGAAGATATATTATAAATATTTTCCAAGTAGGAATAATGTAAGTAGCATATTCCTTGAAACTAAACAGTAACGGCTTTTTATATGAGTGTGTATATGTACATATATATAAAACTTTCTCTGTAGCAAACAGAGGGAGTCTATACCTTCATTTTATACTTGCACCTTTGTTGGCCGAAAGCAAATTCAGAGACACCGAAAGGGGGTTACTAGGATTGACATTTTTAATAAACTTTTAAAAAGTAAGCAGCATTTAATTGACTTTCTTGGTATTTAAATAAGTTTATATTAGTGCATATCTGCTTTGTTGTTCTTACCTTAAAATTACTCAACAAATGAAGAGCCTGCACTGCCTTATTTTCTAATTTTCTTTTATATACTGTGATGATGTTCAAGTAATTGTACTGCAAAAATAGAAAACTATATCAATACCAGTTTTTTGGTTTTGACATTAAACATTTCAACTGAGTCATGGCACTACACAAATTCTGGATTCTCCACTTCTTTGTGAATCTTTTCCATTTCCTTATCATATCCTTTTTCCATTCTAGGAAGCTTCCTTTGTATTTTTAACCTTCCCACCCATCCTTCCTCTATTCAATAGTTCATAGAAAAATTCAAACAACTATTGAGAAATCCAAAAGGAAAATTGGGAAAATAATGAAGATGGTTCTCAAAACAACGTATAAGATTTTTTAAATGAAATGGGTTAAACTGCGAAACAATGCATTTTGATCCACAAAAGGCTTGAACTATATTTATAAATTCTATACGGAGTCCAGTAGTCACTAAATAGTTCATGTTTATTAACTCAATCTACATCATCTTTTATTGGACCAGGTAGGAGAAAAGGTAGTTTGAAGATAGCTTCTTCTGGAAATATTTATGATGTTGTTTTCTCTCTCATATCCCTTTTTGATTCCTCATCATTAACACTGAAGTTATTCATTCCTTTATTCATTTATCTCATACATATACTAATCAGCTACTATGTAATAGTCCCTGCATATATAATTAGGAACAAGTCATAGCATTTGTCCTCATGGAACTTAATTAATGTCCATAGAGGCATACAGACAATGAGCAGATGTTTACAATATAGGTGACAAGGGAAAGTGAAGAACATATAAGAACATATAAGAGGTGTACATAACAATCTTTAGTAGTTCAGGGAAAGCTTGTGAGGTGAAAGAGTAGGATGTGGTCCTTGAGGGAGAGGAGGTGGACTGAAGAAAAGGAAGCAGGACTATTCTAAGTAGAGTAAATAGTTTATGCAAGGACCCTGCCTTGAGGCAGTCAGGAAAGAGGCACCTAGAAGTCTACAGGGAGTGTTAAAACCCTGGTTCTGAGGAAACGCAAATACAGGGGCAGAAAGTAGAACAAAGATAAGGGGATATTGTTGAGAGATAAGCAGGGCCAAATGAGAATGGTCCCAATAAAACATATGTAAATGTTGGAGGAGAATGGCATAGGCCAATGTGCTTTTTGCAAAGGTTATTCTTTCTGTAGTATGGAGAACAGATTAAAGAGGTATAAAATTGTCACTGGAGAGACCAGTTAGTGGGTAATTACAATAATCCAGGTGAGAAATTGTTTGAATTGGGGTTTGGCAGTGGGTGGAGTTGAGATATATTTAAGAGCTCAGGACAGGACTTGGTGATTGGGGAGAATGAAGTGATAGGTAAAATAGAGGAAAAATTTGAAGATGACACTAGATTTTTGGTTTGATAAACTATGTGGATCTAGTCATATTTATTGGGACTTAGGTGACTGTTGGGAATTCAAGTGAAGATTCCTAATATTTATTATAATAAATGGGTCCAGGCTAAGGCGAGTCAGTGCTGTAGGTGTGAAATTGGCTTAAAGATAACACTTAAGGTGTATTAAAATATGAACTGGGGATTTTTTTGCTGCTGTTTCAGAATTATAGACTAGACCTCAGGCTACATTCCAGGAAGGGACTCCCAAAAGAGTTGCTAGTTAAAACTGGAAGAAGCTGTAGAAGGAGATACTAACATTTCACTTTTGGTCTAGATTCTGGATGAGCTGGAGAAACCCGAAGATCCTCCCTACTGTCACCATGGAACTGCATGGAGAGTGAGTGCTTGGAAGTACTTGACAGTTTTTTTGTCTGAATGTCTCTCAAAATAGTAGTATTGGCGGAGCAACTCATGTGAAGAAGAGAAGAGATTTAGAGTAACAGGTAAGAAGGTCTCTACTGCTCTTGTGGGGCAGTGGCCTCTTGAGGCCATGAAAGTGAAAGTCATTGATTCCTGTGGGGTTAGAAAATGAGGGAGGAGCCAAAGCAGCCACTGGCAATTCCAGATGACTTGCAACTTTGAGAGGGTTGGGGCCATGCGTTGCTAAACATTATCCAACAGAGAGAGCATGGTTTATATCAGTGTTGCTGTTATGTCTTCCAATTCATATATTCAAGACACTGCCCTGGAAGCAGTATAAAACAAGATGATCAGTGATGTCAGGTCCTAAGGAAACATCCTAACACAGAAAGCTAAATGTTTCCACAACCCTTCATAGAGAATTGAAAGATGAAGATGGGTAGACAAGGGCACTGTGGAAAGAAGAGACAGCCCAGTTAAATGCATATGGAAGTAAGAAAGCATACAGGAGTAATCTAAAAGACTTTTGGAGAGTTGCAGGAAGTCCAGGATATCTGGAAAGGAGATGAAATAAATGGGCAGGGATAAGATCAGGGTGTTACCCCTTCTCTCTCTCTGAGTTGAGTTGGTATTTTATTCTCAAGGATAATCCATTCACTAATTCTAAGGATGGATTTACATAATGTTTACAATTTGCAAAAATGTCACTGGCCATGTTAAAAAGTAAAAAAACCGAAGGGGGAGATACTGGACACTGAGAAGCCTCTGCAGAGAGATAAATGAATCAGGGAAATTATTGCAATAGTCAGGGTAGATAAAGTAAATGGTTGGGCTTAGGTGGCAGTTGAGAACAAGAGGAGAGGACAGGAAAAAACAATCAGGCTACAACTACTGAGTCGAGGAGGTGTGGCAACTATAGCCTGCAAAGGCTAAAATATTTACTCTCTACACTTGAAGAGAAAATTTGTTGAACCCTTGTTTAGACTACTTTTTGTAGAAGCGGAGGTGGTAAGTTATATAGAGAAGCCTAACCTGGGAGCAATTTTATGTTTTAGGGTGGGACATGCCATGCTTATGAATGGAGGAGAAGGGATATTGAAGATTTTAGGAATAGATAACTGTGGGAGGAGGATCTCAGAAAAAGACAGAGGACAGAGAGATTAGCTTTGATAGAAGGAGGGGTCTTTTTCCATAGGTAGAGGTGGAAAGGTTAAGGCTGGATTTGGGTGAAAATACATTTAAACGTAGAAGAAGAGATTAAAGCACTCATGTCCAGTGGCTTTTTTATCCTATGATGTAGGAAGTAAAGTCACTTGCTGAGATTCTGGTGAGGGTGGATGAGAAAGAAGTAGCTTGCAGGAAAAGGTAGGGTTTGAACAATCACTTTGAGGGATTGGCAGAAAGACAAAAGTATATAAATAACCTCACCTTCCTTGTCAGGCCCTGGGAACAAAGGAGCCTATAGACCAGAGGTTAGCACTGGTACTTACTAACTCAGCTATATGATAGCTGTTATTTCTCTTTCCACATACCTAGAGGAATAACCATGAGAGAAACCTACTTTAAACGTGTTAACACAAGTATTAACTCCAAGCACCTGACTTTGAGACAAATAGGCTTCAACTGGTTATTGAATTTAAGGTGTACTACACTCTTTTGAGAGTATAAAGATGTGATTATGTCTTTCATAGAGCTCACAATTGATAGGTAAAAGCAAGATATGCATAAATAAGGAAGGTCAGAAAAGACTGAGTAGTGTTATACAGTCAATGTTAAACAAAGTGTTTTTTAAAAAAAAAGAAATACATAATTCTTCACAGAGGTGGAGGTAAGCTACAACTAAGGAAAAAGGGATATCTAAGTAACATAAATAGATACCTAAATAATATAAAGTAACTTTGCTGTGTCTTTGATAAAGGAGTTTTTTGTTTTGCTTTATTTTTTTTTTATACTTTTCCTTTTTAAAAAATTTTATTTATTTATTTATGGCTGTGTTGGGTCTTCGTTTCTGTGCGAGGGCTTTCTCTAGTTGCAGCACGTGTGGGCCACTCTTCATCGCGGTGCACGGGCCTCTCACTATCGCGGCCTCTCGTTGCGGAGCACAGGCTCCAGACGTGCAGGCTCAGTAATTGTGGCACACGGGCCTAGTTGCTCCACAGCATGTGGGATCCTCCCAGACCAGGGCTTGAACCCGTGTCCCCTGCATTGGCAGGCAGATTCTCAACCACTGCACCACCTGGGAAGCCCACTTTATTTTTTTTTAACTAAACATGTTGTACCCAATAGAAAACAACCATGGATAGAAGGTGTATGATCCTGTTTTAAGTTAAAGACAGGAAAATGAAACTGTGCTTAATTGTCATCTCTTTTATACAGATCTAAATAAAAGTGTGCTGTTAATGATTCTAACAAGGATATCACTGAAAGAATAAGAAGTACATGGCTAAAGCATTTACTTATACTCCACAGATGACCTTATTTTTTGTACATCCAACTATAAGTTATTATCTCAGATAGGTGAATCTAATCAAGGGTTTACTGACAAAATGAAAGTCCATATCTAATCAACATGAGACTTTTACATAAAACTTTAAACCTTCAAATATTGCAAATGTATGAATCCATATATTTCTGATATACTTAAAATCTTAGTGGACATCCAAAACTTTGAATGTTTATATTCTAGCTTATAAACTCTTAGAAGTCAATGACTCCTTTCCACCTCTATAACTCCAAATATTACCTTACATAGTAGAGTTTCAAAAATAACAGTTGATATCATGATGCCTTCTTTTCTATATTACTTTTTTGTTTTATTTAACTTGTAGTAGAAAATACACAAAATGAGATGTATTAATGTACTAATGTACTACTTTCTAGTACCCGATTTGATGAGCCACCCAGTTGTATAACTACAACCCACATCTAAATATAGAAGGTTTCCTCATGCCCCTTGTCAATCTGTGTCCCTCTGAGAAGTATTATTTTGATTTCTATCAAAATGGCCTTAGAAGTTTACTTTGAAAGAAAATATTTTCTTTACAATTAATTTGGTAAAATCAAGTCTTTATATTCTTAGGCAGCCACAGTCACAAAAATAACAAAGGTTATTCGAATGTAAATTTCCCAGCTTGACTTTCTACAATGACTAAGTTCACTTGGTAGTTACCACCAGCATCAACTCATCTTGTGTTGTGCTGTGTGGACCAGAGATAAAAAGCCTCTTTAATGGCAACCCTTCAAAAGCATTACTCAAGAGTCATGATCATGTTCTAATGATTATTGGGTGTGTACTGAATCTCAAATAAAGTCAGAGTCTTTGAAGACAAAGAAAGCCTACATTTCATGCCCCTAAGTTAATGAAGATAAAAATTCAAGGTTTGTACATTGATGGCAACTACAAAAGTTTTGTCAAGATAATGGCCTTACTCTTCTTCTCACATCACAGTGATGCTTCTGTTAAAGAGCTTCACAGAAGTTCAGCAGATTGAATAAAATTGATGAATAATGGCTTTCAATCAGTGGTGCAAAATAGCAATGCCATTCACTTCATTCTAGTGTAACTTGTCATATTTTCCAGATGTTTTAAAGTCAGAACACAAGGTCTTTATGTGTACTGTGTGATATAGTATTATATCCTCATGGAGCCTTGTACATAAAGGTTATTCTTAATGGTAAATGGCAGATTTGCCATGGCATCTACTTCTAGGTTGGGGAAGTTAAAAGAGAGAAGTGGAATGAACTTGATTGGGTAGTAGTGAATTATACATAAGTGTTGGGCAAGGGGTTAAGATGTTTGTACTAATGAAGTTGAATAGGAGATTCCTTAATTCAGGAAACATTTGTACAGTTTCTACTATGAAGGACTGGGTTATACATATTCTCTAAGGGAAACAGAAAGAATGAGAATTCCTGCCTTTATAATTATTTAGTTGAGCGGGGAAGGCAAGACACATAGATAACCATGAACAAAGAAGTTTTAACATACGCAAAAGGAGAGATGTTAAAATCATTGTCAAAAGCTTGAAAGTAGAAGATTGAAATAGCAAAGAATGTCCTGATAGCACAGAACTACCCTCATTTTAGAATTCCCATGAACATTTACTGCAACCATCAATACCACCACTACCATCCTCTCCGCCATTCCTAATAACCACACTTCTGAACATATTTGTCATTGTTATCACTAGATCCATCTCCTTTTTGAGTATCCTATGTACTCCAGCTTCAGCCAGAATGCTGTTTCCCTCCTTGAAAGGATTTGTTGTTCTTTTCATTGCTTCCTTGATGAATTCACTCCAAAGTTATCCTCTCCAACTTCCCTAATTATGTGCACCACATGTATATATTCTTCCTCCATTAACATTTCTTCAGTGCTTAGGTGTAAATCTCATATTATGTAGCTGTGACCTGTTTAAGATTGCTTTTGTCCCTACAGGAAAGTGCCACAAAGAAGGATAATGCATTGGGCTTAGTATTTATTAGTACGTAATACATAAGAAATATTCAGATGCTTGCTGGATCAGTAAATTGTTGAACAGAGGGATAAATGTTGCTTCTGTGTAGAGGAAGCTTGGCATAGAGGACTGGAGTCAGAATCCAGAGTTTTAGGTGTGAGCCTCAGCTCTTTCACTAAGAAACTGTAATCCTGAGCAAACCAGATTATCTGAAGGCATGCAGATGGGAATGGATAAAGAGTAGTAATTGAGGGAAATGGGGTTTAATTTGCTACCAAGTGATTCTAATTAATAGACAAGGAATCCTAATACTCTGCATCATTGTTTAGTGAAGAATAATGAGACACAACAATGTTTCCTATTACTACAAAACAAAGGGAATTGCACCAAGAAAGAGTGTTGAGAAGACATTGGACAGTGGTCAGCAAGGCAAAAGAAGATGAAAATTGTTGTACTTGGCTTTGAGAAGGATATAGTGACTTTAAAACGAGTGATTTCCATGGCTCAGATTATAATCTGTGGAAAGGTTAAGGAAATAGAGACTTTAAATGTAGTTTATGTTTTCAAGAAAGTTGGAACAATGAAGACAGAAAAAGACTGTTTCAGTGTGAAGGTTCAAAGGCATGTTTAGTCAAGGTTTTGTTTTGTTTTCGTTGTTGATTTTGAGGGGTTGTATTTTGGATAGGACAGATAATATAAATCTCACAAAAACTAAAATATTTTAAAAGAGCTGTGCTGACATCTTTATTTTGCTTGTCCTAAATTTCAGAATAGCACAAATGTGATTTTTCTATGCAATGCTTATCATATGCAATCTTCTATTCATGCCATGCTCAATAAAAGCAGTTTACACTGTCATTTTTAGTAAGTTTATAAATAACTGCATTCTTCAAGTGACTTGAACTTTGTTTAGGAAAAAATTTGTCACATAGTGTGTGATGGCAATAGTTTGATTATGTGTGATTGCTTTTTACTTCCTGTGCATATTAAATGGGGCTTCCGTGTCACTAGAAAGAAGTCAAAAACTTCAAACCAGTGCTCAGAACCATCCAAAAAAGAATGTAATATTCCCCTCTTGGTGTCCAAAAATAGAAATAAAATGTTGTCTGGCTTATTAGCTGATTGCTTCCAGTAGGTACTGACAAACTATCTCCTGTAGGCCAAATTGGGTCTGCACCTCTTTTTGTAAATACAATTTTATAAGAACACAGTCACATGGATTCGTTTATATATTGTCCATGGCTGCTTTCACACTGTAAGTGCACACTTGAATAGTTGTGACAGAGATTATGTGGCTCAAAAAAACTATTTATTATCCCTTACAGAAACAGTTTGCCAACTCATCTGTTAGAGTTTTATATATCTATAATAAAGACGAGTCAATTTCTAAAGCAGATTTTAAAAACTTGCTTTCCCAGAATATATTTATTTATATTAACACTATTAGCTCAATAAGTAATTACAAATTCTTACTGAGCACTTTCTGTAAGACAGACTCTTTACAAGGTTCTGGAAATACAACAGTCAAAAGGAACAAAAGTCTTTGTCCTCATAGAACTACAATTCTAGTTGTAATCAATTAGGCAATCAACAACCAACAAAATAATCAGAATCAACAAATCAAGAAAATGAATAGGAAAACACTAAAATAGTGTGCCAGATGATCAGATTATTATATGCTATGGATAATACAAAGAAGAAAAGGGAATAGGCTATATCAGGAATTGGAGAAGTTAATAAACATGTATTTACCACTATATTTCATTTATAGTGTCCTGAGATTGTCCTTGAATAAAATGAAGTTATCCATCAGTACATCCAGTAAAGTAACAACTCCTTGTCTCAAATGCCTGTGTCCTAAGTGTATTGATACTCAGTTCAGGTACTCATTAAAATACGCTACTGGTCTTCACTTTTAATTTGTACATGTTTCCATGCCCACAATTTGCAAAATGAAGCAAAACTAAAAAAAAATCATATTATGCAAAGTAATCCCTACAGAACAGTCCATCACATGAAACCAGTCCCTATAATTCTACATAAAGTCAGTCCTTGAATCCAATGTATAATCCTTCAATAATACTGTGTTGGAAAAATAAATTTATTATAGCAAATAATAATAGGTCAATAGTATCTTAAGACATTTAGAGAGCAGGAGGAAAAAATGTCTAATAATATTAAAAACAGTTCTCCCAAAAGTAGTACTGGAAAGTAGTCATAGTTTAATCATTAAATTAGCCCATGGAATATTATTATAAACAATATGTAACAGCAAGCTACAAACAACTGCAATCCAAAAATAGTTTTATTTTATTTTTATTACACATTGATAGAGCAAATGGTAATCTATACTTTCTGCTAGAACTTTTTTGAATGAACTACACAGGTGATGCACAATTGACTTAATCTGACTTTATGTGGGCCTGACAATATAGAAGTGAAATGGGAATAGTGGTTTATGCTGGAACATTTTGGATTTTCAAGGATTTCTGTAGTTTGTCAGTATAACCTTATTCTTCTGGGTTTTGATTAACTGTCTTATTCCTTGAATTAGATCTTAGTTTCTTGCTGTTTCTATTTTGGAGAAAATTACTATTTAAATGTTCAAGACAGCTTTAGAGTTAAATATTAGGATGCAAGGAAAAATATTTTTTCAATCATTAGTCTTAATTTATCTGAGATGTATGTTTCTTCTTTTTCATTTTTGCAGTAATCTTTCATGGAAAGAAAAATAATTACTCTCATAAAATGTTAATTAAATGGCAACCCTCATTGAAATACCTTACAATACTCACATTTTCTGAACTCACGTTCCAGCAGCTAATAAATAAGACCTGATATAAAAGTGTTCCTAAATGAAGATGAAATTTTAATTAAAATATAAACTAATATATTTGTCATTATTTCATTTTTAAGAATATACTTACCATTACTGTAAGTCTCTCACATTCATTCATATATATATATATATATAATTTTCTTCAAAGGCATTGCTGGAAGAATGATTCTGCTGGGAGAAATTTATTTTACAAAACACTGTACTAAGTTATACTCTTTATCTAATTCTAAGAAATGTAATTCTCAACCATTTGCTTATTTCCCGAGTTCTATATTAACAACTTTTTAAAGATGCTAACAGTTTTCAGACCCTTGAGAATACTATTTGTTAGTAATTGAAAAGCAAGTCAGACCTCTTAAAAACTTGTAAAAATGGAAGTCAGTCCCTATGGTTGGTATAATTTACATTGCTTTGATGAATAGTAATATTTGCCATGACTCAGTAATATAGAACTTTTTCCAAATACCTAACTGTCTACTCTTTAGTCAAAGCCATAAAAAATGAGTAGGTCCTTGGACTTAATAGTATAACATGAAGATATTCAACAAAAAAAAGAACTAAGGTACTGCTTCAAGATGAATTACTAGAAGAGTCCCAGAATTTCAAGGCTGCCATTGTCATTATTGGTGAGATATCTGTTTACAGTAACCCTAAACATGTCTGCTGAAATGCAAACACATAAGCAGGAGGGCAAGTAATAGAAAAGAAAAAATGTAAGGCAGAAGAAGTATAAATTCCTTCTATTAAAAAGGCTTTATGTGTTATTGGTAATGAACATATTTGTTTCCCACAGCATGACCCACATATAAAAATAAGCTAAAAGATAATGAATTGTAAAGCAAAATAAGGAATTTGTTTCTACTTATGCTGACCATAGCCTTTATTGGGTGGAGAGTGACATTTATGCTTAAGATCCAAACATATTTAACACAAGCTATCAAAAAATACACATGCTCAGGAAATAAGTTTTGAAGAACTAAATTTCTGAAATTACCACTATCAAATGCCGTAACATTCAGAGTTTAGACCTAGAAACAGGAATCACTCTTGGGATTCAAGCATAATTCTTATGCCAAAGAGGCACACCTTGGGGTGGCATATTCTGTTATCCTTTGGTAGCAATGAGACTTCCACAAGCGACTTCAAAATATTAAAAAGTCTAATATGGTACTTTTCAAAGGGTGGAGGATAGATTCATTAACTAACATGCTTTCTGAGCCATCTTCCAATCTTACTAAGTCCAGCTACCTTAGCAGGAACTAGAAATATGCATTTTTATTAAGCTCCATGGGTGATACTCATGCACAACATAATTTAAGGGCTATAAGTCTGAGGGAACCACGTAAGTATAAAAATAAGGATGCACATATTTACCAAAATAGTAATTGTTTGTTTTAAATTGAATTATAGTAATTTTGTGTACTAACCTCAAATCATTTTATTTTTAACTGGCTTTTTATTGAGCAAATATGGCCAAATTTTCTAAGTGCTAAGGATATAGAAATTAGTAAAACAGAGCTCCTTTGATCGAATAGCTTATAGAATTGTGTGGATAAACAGACGAGTAAATTGACAGTTGTAAACTGTGTCATCAGGACTTTAGCAGAAATAGTCCTCAGGTGATATGGGAATTTAGAGGATGGACTCATAACCAGCTCTGTTTAGCAGTTCAATGGGCCTTTGAATAATAATATAAAACTAATAAAATAAATTTCAAGATTATAGCTTTTTTAGTAAACCAAACAATCTTTCACTAACAGGGAAATGTAATTAAAAGAAGTGAAAAGAATTCTTAGTGTTAAAACGTGTTTTGATATTTAATTGTCTATGTGATGATTGGAAGCACTTATCAAGATCTAATGGTCAATAATTCCATGATTTTACATTTGTTCTTGTAGAAGCACATAATCATTCTGTCTCACAGGTAATTGATTTAATGTTTGGTAGATTGGTTTGTTGGTTGGTTGGTTTACAGTTAAGTGATAAGGGGGTACTGGTGACTCAACTAAATCTACCTTACTAAGGCACGTAAAAGAGATACTCACGATAGGAACAAATGCAGAGCTCTTAAAACATTACCAACCTAATTTTATTTTGGGGGGTGAGAGACCATGTATCTTTTTAACCACCTCCTTTGGGATGTCTTACTTGTAGCTCTGGAATGTGGAGTGGTTGCCTGACCTGTTCTGACCCCTTACATTCTGTGAATCCTAGGTGCAACTGGGCTGAGCAGTTTCAGCATCATAAACAAAGGAAATGACTAACCATTTACTGTTTCCTCTAACTGCTGGGAGCCTCTGCTGGGCTCTGGCATTCCTGCTAGTTTTGAAGCGATAATACTAGAGTATTCTCCTGACAGATCCCTGAAAGCCTATAATTTTAGAACTAGAAAGGGCAGTAAAGATCATTAACCTCTCCCCTCTTATTACAGATAGGGAAACTGCGGTGCTTAAAGATGAAGTGACCTTGCACAAACTTCAAGAGTTGGTTATTTGCAGCACCGGAACTAACACTAAAGTACCCACCCAGAGGCTTTGACTAGCCTTCCCTTCAGCCATGAGGCCTCATTGTAAGGACAGTATTCTCCAGCTGTTTCTAGGACAGTCTGGTTTATAGAGACTAACTTCCAACTGATGATCCCTCCTCCCCTGGCCCCAGAACTCTCAGCGTCTGATCAAACCAAGCATTGTTGTTAGGTCTTACAGCAATTAAAGAAAAGAAAGATTCTGGTAATTAAAAAAGATACCCAGAGGCCAGAGATATCTCTTTCTCCTGAAACACCTGGGATACATTACCTTAGAGACAACTGAGGTTATATATTATATAACTAACAAACTGGTTTTATAATACCAAATGTGTGTGTGCATAAACTGGTTTTATGCAAAGTATATAAAACAATTTTTTAAAGAGGAAATGATTGATTATATTTTGTGGTTCATGAAAACTATGACCTGTGGACCAAGAGCATTGCTATATTCTGTAAAGCCTGTTTCAAGGCTCTACCTGAGGGATCTGGACCTAGTTCATGGTTTAAAACAGCTTGTTACTTCCATTAGGGAGCATTTTAGAAATTTAAGGGGACATTTTTTTGTTGATACAGTAATTAGAGGGATTTTAGTGGGAGGGACCAGGGATGCTCTAAGATCTGTTTTTTAGGAAACAGTCTCTCACAATGAAAACTCATTCTGTGTATTACACAGCTCTTCATTATGGAGCTGAACTTTAAGTTGATTAAAAATATGTTTATAATCTCTGCATCTAGAACACAAACACTGAATTTTCCTTTTCACAGCTTTGCGATAGACTGAATTTTCTAAGACTAAAACTACAGTGCAATCAAGGGAAGACTTTTGTCCAGAAAATGTTGAAGTGTTTATCATCATTTTAGAAAATTTAGCTACTTATGGCAAGCCTGCTTATATTATATGAGTGATCAGTACACAATACTTGTATCAGTTGAATAAACATGTGGATATTCCTTATAGCTTGATATATGGAGATTAATTATATAACTTCCATCACCCAAGAGAAAGTTTCCCAAAAGAAAAATTAACTTTAACTGAAACATATATAATGTCTGGAGCATTAAGGTGAATGATAAGATTATGTGTTTCAAGCTAATAAGAATTTATGTCCAGGAAATAGAAATGATATACCATAAGAAAGATTATGTATAAAAAAATAATATTTTAACGTCTCCTTGTTCTCCAAAAATACCACTGACCTACTAGTAAAGATAAAAGGCTCTTATCATGTGTCAGTAGCTATTTTTTCTCTGCCTTCAACACATCACATATCCTTTATTATTTTTTAAAATATTTATTTATTTATTTTGCCTGCGCTGGGTGTTAGTTGCGGCATGCAGGATCTTTTTTTTTTTTTTAGTTGCGGCATGCAGACTTCTTAGTTGTGGCATGCAGACTTCCTTAATTCACATATCCATTATTTGATAAGTAGTATTAGCCTATCAATTATAAGTGGTTAATGTGATGTAAAATGTTCTTATTTCTCAGGAACACCATTTGTATTTTTTTATCCATGGTCTGACTTTGTGGAGTAAGGAGAAACATATTGTCATTCACGTAAGTTTCCTGTCAGAATGACACTAATCGTTGATAATTCTTACAGAAATAAAATTTTATAAGCAATCATTGTCAGCCTATTCAATCACAGAGAGGTGGGTTCAGCTAAATTTTTTTTTTTTTTTGTCTAAGAATTCAAAATGGTAGGAATAGATATCCGAATTATAATAATGCTTACTATCCTGGGGATTTTTATAGAAGTATGATGTGAAAAATGGTGCCAAAGTCTGACTAGTTTGGCTAGTCTAGTTGTGGCTTATGGTAACACTTATGACACTTGAAAATTTAGTCCTTCAATTCTCTGTCACTAATTAACTCACAAGTACATTCTCTCCAACTATGACATTGGTAATTACATATAGATAGGTCCATCTGAACATTTGTTTAGAAAAACAGCTGCTAGAAAAACATCAATCTTAAAACATCTAAAATTTTCCATAAAACAACTTTGCTTTCTGATACAGTTCCCTTTTTGCAAATTTGCCTGAACTTTGATAAATTTATAACTCATATACATTCTTTCTTACTCAGGAAAAAGAATGATATTAATTTAGCAGTGACATTTTCTCTAGTTATCACTTGAGTAATCAAGCATCACCTCACTATTATTAAGCACTTTCCTCTGTGTCTGTAATTTATAGTGATAACAAGTCTTTCTATGACTAACACAAACTGGCATGCCCTAACACGTTGTTTTCTTCACCCTAGCACACCATGTTAGCTGGAGGTCATTATTTCTATCTCCTTTATCAATTACAGACTTATCATAGGATGATCTGACCCCGTTCCCCTTGTGACCTAGGACAACATCATCTCAGTCACCTTTTTCTGGATTCCAAAATGCACACTTTATTTCAATGTCTTTCATACAATCTGGATAATACATTATGCCAATTACAGCCACGGAAGGTTAACCTGACAATTTAGTCATGGTATAGCTGGCCTTACCTGCAATATGATTGATTGAATGAGTTGATTCAATCAGACATTGAAATTGTGAAAAAGATAAGATTATTCACTTTCCATAAAATTGCACTGTTTTTAAGCCTTTAAAATTGACACACCTTGAAAAGTGCCCTTATGTTATAGATTTTCTTTTGTACCAGTGCCAATGGTAACTTTGTATGCTTAATTCTGAGGAAGAAATTAGAGTAGGTGGAAAAGGAGAGCATGCATTTGGCAATCATGTTGAGTGATTTTTCAGTTCATTAAGCCTCAAAATTTAAGCTGTTCTAAATAAGACAGATGCGTTCCATTTCTTCCAATATATAAAGCATAATTAATTCAAATTACTTACTTGGCTATTTCATATATATTTTAAGATTATGAAAGGTGAATGAACTAACATTGAATTTAATTGTTAACTGTAATATTCCATCACTTTTGTGGTATAGGAGTGTGTATGTATGCTGTATGTGTGTTTTGGATGTAGGTATGCATGTGTGTATGTGCCCACATATAGGGAAAATATTTCTTGCCCATAACCTCTTAAAATATAACTAATAAAATTAGGAAAATACTGTTCATGGAGTTGCTTTTCTGATGGGTAAATTCTATTAAAAAACCTCTGAAAAATAATATTTCTTCAATAAAATAATTTTCACCTATAAAGGACTACCGTTATATATATAAATCCATTACAGGGCAAGTTTTAATGCAAATACTTGTGATATACTCTAAGTGATCAAAATAGTATTTTCATTTTAAAATGCACTGGTATCTATATATATACAGTGACTCTTTTCCTCCTCAATAGCTCAGTATTTGAGACCACCATAACCAGGTCACTTTCATTAAGTTAAAAAAAATCGTAATCTAGTTTTTGCTGTTCCTTTGCCTGAAAATACTCTTCCTCAGATAACCACATGGCTTGCTCCCTCGTCTCTTTCAGTTTTTTTGCTCAGGGAAGCCTTTATATCAACTCTTTTTAAATAACAACCTTTCACTCCTTAACCTTCTCTGCTTCATTTTTCTCCACATCAGTTACTGATATCTACATACTATATCAGTTTTCACATTTATGTGCTTATGGTCTATCTCTCTCCATTACAATGTAGACTCCAAGAAGTCAGAAAATTTTGTCTTATTTGTTTCCTCCTGTATTTCCAGGCCCTGGATCGGTGCCTGGCACATAGTAAGTGCTCAACAGATACTTACTGAAAGAATGGAAAAAATATATCTATTTTTTGTCTTATAAATAACTTGATATTTACTGATTATTTTTCTTGAGCATATAAACATAATTTTTTTTTGTATTTACTTGAATAGTGTTGAGAAGAAAAGATATTATTTCCATAATTTGGTGCAACTCGTTTGTGTGCGTGTGCATATTTGTACACACTGAAAGATGAAGGACTCTGCAAAATATATTTATCTTCTGACTTTCTTGTCATAGAGCTTCCAGTAGTACATGTCCTTCAGAGTGCTGTATATTTTTGGTGTAATCATCATGACAGATTTTCTTAAATTAATATAAAACACAGAGAGCAGTTTTTTTCAAGTCTAATCAGAAAGAATTACCCCAGTTAACTACTTCTGTTGTACTTCTTTGTGTGTGTGTGTGTGCGTATGTGTGTGTGTGTATTTTAAAATCATTTCCTTACTTCTCTAAGGCATGTTTTAGAGTTTTTGACCAATTTTCAGATTTGGAGATATATCTTAAGCCTCTATACACATCTGTGTGAGATGTCTGAGAGGAATAAAATAGCAAATAAATGAACACTGAAGCTTATTTTATGTTTTGTGTGAAAAGTCAAGGAAAATCGTGAGCCAATGAATGTCTGTCCATTGATTTTGGTACTTGAAAATAGAAGTCACAATGCACTTAATTCTTCTGTTGTCTGAGGGACCTCTGTATCCAGAGTACAAATATTTGAAACACAAAGCCTGCTATATGTTCTTTTTATTGACCAATTTTCAATTTGCAAACATACAGAAGCTCTGGGAGGGGGTTAAAAAATGTGTCTTTATGAAAAACAAATCAGATCAGACTAATCTAATTCCCTCTGTGACAGAGTGACAGACCCTGTGGTTAAGAGGAAAGCAATAGATTTAAGATCTTTATTTCAGTCAGGCTTTTAATTCAGTCTTGTGCGATATTAATTAGGGAGCAGGAAAGCAGAGTTGAGATCCTACTATTAGCACATGGGTGTGCAACTTTTTGGAAGGTCACACTGAAAGAGTAGTTATTAATCGGTCCATGCTGCCCCAAAGGATGGAAGTAGATATTGAGTGATGCTTCAGTATCTGTCCTGGGTCCATTACTATATCTTTATCAGTGACTGGGATGATTAAGTGGAGCTCTTATTCGTTAAGTTCATGGATAACATCAAGTTGGGAGGGGTAACTGTCCTCAGAATAAACTTGAAAATTTAAATGACCTTCTTAAGATGGGGAAGTGGCTTGTGAAAGCACAAGAAAGGAAAAAGAATTATACCCTAGGAATAAATAGAAGGAAGGCACTCATACAAAAATTTCTCTGCAAACTAAATATGAGACATGTAGGACTATTTTTAGGTAGCTGCAGTGGGAGAGCACAATAAAAGTTGCCCACAAACAGGGTAATTTAAAAATATCTAGTCCTCCCAAATTACTGTACTGAAAATAAGAATGTGAAAATCCTATTTTTGTGTAGAATTTGACACTCTCCATTTCTGTCATTTTAACTACTGACCCACTCACCCAATTTTACAAACCCATTTTCATTTGATATCCTAGGCTAGCCACACCCCTGGATTCATTATGCTTCACTAGGAGGCATAGAGAAGACTTTGTGGAAGATAAAGACTTCACCCCTTATTGATATCCCTGGTCTACTTGTTTGCTAAATGGAGCGCATATTTCTTTTCCTTGACCCTATTTTCCCAAACTGTTTATCTTAGTTTCTCTTATATTGCCCTCCCAATTTTTTGCCTGAATGTTGTAATCATTGATTTTCTTTGCCATTCTACGTCCCATGGTTCATAATCAGTAGGTGAGTTGCTTCACCTTGATTTATGGGGTATGAGTACTCTGGCTATTTACTAAATTTGACCACAACATTGCTCGTATTGGCATTTAGTAGCACTGTTCTTCCAGACTCCTGGATGTCTGTATATTTTGACTTCTAACCTCATCTCAGGCAATTACTTGTCAGTTTTGACTGCCTGCCAAGACTTGACCTAGCACCTAGCCTTGATTTCTGGTGTTTATTTGTTTTCCATCTTCAAATTGATCTCCTGGCTGCAGCCCTCTGACATCCTATGGGCCACCACCTTTAGCCTACATATACATGGCTGGTTGCTAGCCCCATGACTGCCCCCTTTGTGAACATTTTAAATGATATTTATTGGGGTTATTTTATTTTATTTTTATTCCAAAAGTATTGCAAAACAAAAGCAGAGTAAAATCAAAACTTTACAAAAAACATTTCAGATATAATGAAAATTTCTTACCTTCCCTCTGCCCATCCTGTTGCACTAAGATGTTTTCTGATAACAGTTTGTTATCTAATCTTCCAGGTACATATAGCTATAAAATTTTATAAATGATAAGTTTAACAAAATGATATTATAATGTCCTACAACTTGCTTTTTTCATTTTATATTTAACCATTTCCCTTTTGATGAATAATAGAATATTTCTAAGTTTCTCCTATTATAAAATACTATATATCCATATCCTCATAAATTTATCTCAGGCATATATATATATGTTTCTAGAATAAATTTATTGAAATTTAATTGATTTGAATTGAAAGAAATCATGAAGATATCCTGATTACAAAGTCATTTGATTGCATTGCCTGTCCTAAAATGCTCAAGCTTTAGGTTAAGAGCTAAAAAGTAAAATGTGAAGTGTTCAAGTTTTCAAACTTTTTAAATTAAACCAACTATTTTAAAAAGTTAAATATAAGGATATTTCACAGTAATAGTAATATATCTATAATTTATATTTGGAAAAAGTAATCAACAATATCTGAAACCTTTCTTTCTAAAATTGAATTATTGTTATGATTAACTTTTTAAGCCAAGGAGAATAATTTTTCACACTAATGTTATTTTAAGAGAAAATTTACTCCAAAATAACCCAACTGTTGTTTAATTTTTTTTCAAATATGGTGTACATTTAAATTCAGTATTTTGGGTTACCCTCAAAAAATTTTTATATAGCCTGCCTCAACTAAAGATACATGCTTCTCACCATAGAAAACAACTTTTAAAGCATTTCAAAATAAATTATGAACAAAAAAGCTTTAGAGTGTAAATATAATTTCTTTTCTTTATCGGAGAGCAAACATTTAGCAATGCCTTGGGGTCCTGGTATTATCTACTAGAATGTGACATTTCAGATCACAGACCTAAAATTTCCACTGTGACCTACTTCTATTTTGAAATTCAGTTTCCAAAGTACCAGAAGTTTTCCTTAAAGGCTAAAATGTTAGGAACAACTTTTCTGTGAAAGTAGTGCTTCTGTTAGAAAGCTTTGGATTTTCTGGTTAAATAGAGGTGTTTACCTGAAGTAAACATGATATAAGTCTGCAAGCTTGGAATGGGCTTAGAATTTTATTAGGTTTCTCCCAAAAGAACCATTTTGAATAAGGTGGCTGAGGTAATCAATATTTTGGGGAAGGGTTAGGAATAAAAGGTAAAATGTGCCGAAGAATTTTACTTGTACTTCACAACAGTGACAGAAAGAAGAGTGAAGTTGATTAGAGATTAAAAACACTGATATTCCAGCAGTCAGAAGAGGAACTGGAAAGAAACAATCATAGGAAAAGGAAAAAAAAACGTGTTCAAAGGTATAAAATTATTATTCAGCATTATAGAGCTCTCCATGTTTGTGTAGATATATGTGAACATTGTACTTGATTATTCTTCAGTGACATGATAGGATAAAACCTCAAGACCAGTCCTATTATGTAGACAGAAAAACAAAGGGAGCAAATACAGATGGCTTCCTTTGAATACCAGTGAGCTACTTAGTAGGTGAACAGATACAAAACAAGAACACTTAGAGGATTAAAATAGTTTAGGATCAATTTATTCTTATATCCTGCTGTGTTTTGAATTTTCATTATTTAATTTGAAAACTTCTTTATGGGTACAAATTAGAGCATATGTTCCAATTAGGGTCTATGGTACCTACTTTAGTTATTTGTTATCAGGAGGATAACACACTCTACAATGCATCCAAGAGACAGGTAAATATCCCCAGAAAGCAGTCTTCTCTTTACTGTTAATAGTACAATATATAAAAAACTTGGGTTACATTTTTTAGGTAGAAGTTACAATATTACCGTGGCTAAGGAAGTAAACTTCATCAAGAAATATAACTGAGGTCAATAGATTCAAGAGTCTTTGCTTCTAGGAAGATTTTCTTGGTCCTCTCCAATTCCCCTGTCTAGTAGCAATCTTTTTTTCTAAACCCCTAGTGTTTACTATAAATCAATATTTCTGGGTACATGTAACACATTATTGCACTGATTTTTTTTACATATCTAACTCCTTGCATCCAGGGCAGGCATCATATTTGACTATCCATGGTACATATCACAGTACTGAACATCTCATAAGCACTAAATAAATACTGCTGGTTATTTGCTGAACCTTAAAAATCTTCAGAATTAACTCTAATCTATCTGTCATTATCATTATTGTCATTAAATTGTGTATCCACAAATGCAACTATTAAATGCCCATTATGTCTAAAGCTTTTAGGGTATGTGGAGGAATATTAGCTGTCATACAAAGCAAATGAAACAGCTTTTATTTCTTCCCAGTCGTTTATATTTGGAATCACAAAATTAACAATGTAGACATATATAAGCATATGATATATACATATATGCACATATATATATATATGCATACATACATATATACACAGATATCTATTATAGGACATTAAATATGCATATTAAATGCAGAAGCCTGTACAACGTACTGTGCAAAGTTTGGCCCATGGACTGGCTGCCAGTTCTCAAACTGTTTGTTAGTTACGGGTCTGAAGTGAGATAAAGTACTTGAGCCGAAAAGTAAATCAGATATAGAATGAAGCACAACATTAAGTTGAGCTGACTCTTTTTTTTAATAGAAAGACATTCCTGATGAAGAAAGCAGTGACTTGATTTACATACTGGCACAAGTTACTGATCTCGTTGGGGACCGGCATTTTAAGTAGCACTGAAATATAATATTAATGTGTTTAATGTTCAAGCCAAAGGATCTATACTCTGAGAGAACTTTTTTACACCTTAACCATGTTGACTGTACAGCTAATTGCAAGGGAAGATGATTCACTGCACTTGCAATACCCTATGAGTACATCCACCATGAGAGACTACCCCAACTTTGTGATAACATAAAAGTACTAAAATAAGTATTATATGATCAATGATAGAAAAATGGACAAAATAAATTGAGGTTTTTATATGTGCCCATAAACAGAATGATGAGTTCAACCTCTTAATAATCAGATAAATGTGAATAAAAGCTCTAATAGATACCATTTTTTTACCTATTGAATTTTCCCCCAGTTTAAAAATTGGATACTATCAAGTGCTGACGAGGATACGGAACACTAATTATTCTCCCTCATTTTCCCAAGTAGGCTGTAAAGTTCTTGAAAGCAGGAAATATGTTTTAAACACGTATTTTATACTTCATTGTCTTTAATCCCTCTCAGGATCCAGCACAATGCTTTTTATATAGTGTGTGTGTTAAATTCATATTTGTAAATGAGATTGAAGGATAAAGATTCATTATCAGAAACACAGTAGTGGAGGAAATTGGTTGAGAGCAAAAGAAAGTTTTTACTATCTTTGTGTCCAAAGGTATATATTGCTTGGCTACTCTGAGAATGAGGACCAGTGGTCTATTCACACATTCAGTTTATTCCTAGAATAGAAAAAACTGAGAATGAAAATATTCTTGTATGTGCCATGGGTGGACAGAAGGGCAGGGCAGAGAGTCAGATCACAGAACTAAAGAGATCACAGAACTTCTAACTTCCTTTTGCCTCCTTTCAGGCAAAAGGAGGTTAGAAGTAAAATGGGGGATCATTTTATCAATGAGAAATCTAAGGCCCAGGGAAGTAAGTGTGAGGTTGCCTGGCTAGTTATTACCAAACTCCTTGTGTCTAACCACTTTACAGAGCAAAGGGGATATTGTTAAAGATAATCAAATAAGAAAAGTAGAATTTATTAATATATGGGCATAATTAAGATGTTAGCCTTAGAAACGTAAGGGAAACCATGTAGCTTAAATGGGGTGTTTGTGCGATGAGAAACAAAAACCTAGATATTTAAAAATTCGAAGTAAATGACACTGCTGGAAACAGTTGAACCACACCTTTCCTCCACAAGTAGGAGCTAGTTTCATTCTCGAATAGCCAGCCACGCTGGGCAGTATGCCCATTGTGTCACTGATACAGCCTGGTGATAAATTGGTAACTAAGTGCAGTTACTGGTGATACATCCCCACTGACATCATGATTCTGAAATACTCCTTGCTATCACTTTCACTCTTTGAATGGTTGTATTCTGCTGAGTGGCCAAAATGAGATTAAATTGGTGGCAAAGGGCTACCAGTATATCATGACTTTTCCACAAACGTTCTCAGTTGTCAAAGTCAAATGGAGTCAATTGACAGTCATAGTCTATTCTACTATTACACATTCTTTTGTATTGCTTGGTAACAACAAAGATCGGGTCAGTTGGAAAGCTCTTTTAGATCATGTCTTTAAGAGAAATTTGACTTACAATTTTTCTAAAAATAGGAGTAGTTTTGAATGATTAACAACTCAAATTTCTGATAGGATGATTTTGCTAAATATTCATAGTACTTAAATATACCTCACACTTTTTCAAAAATAATATACATCAGATAAATGTAAGGGAAAAACAGAAACCATTTAAATGCAATTATTCTTTAACGTTTTTCTTTATATAAAATTATGTGGTCACATTTTGAGAGGCAGATAAAAGGGCTGACTTCATGGCAACCTGTGAACTCAGTATTATTATATTGATATAATAAAGCAAAATTGTCATCTGGATTAAGATATAACCTGTATTGTGATTTAAACTTATTTGGAAAATTTATATGTGAAACTCTTTTTGATGGCACTTCTTTTGTGTGTACATGTTGCAGGGTTATTTGCAGACGTGGACTGGGTGGTGCTCAGAGAGCTAACTGCAATGCAAGCCCGGATCTCCCATTTTCTTGTTGTAAGATCACTAGGCAATAACTGCCGCTTTCTGTGCATTTTATTTTTCAAACTGTAAAATGCTTGTAATCAAAGTATTTGTGAGGCTAAGTTAGATAAGAGACAGCAAGTATTTTCAGATCTTCAGATGATAGATGCTATATAAATACAAGATACAGACATCAGTATGCATTTAATAGAAGATTGCAATGACAACTATAAATACAGAAATGTTTATTTGGCTACTTAACTTGATCATTGGTTGAAACATTTATTTTAGAAATGAGTGATACTTCTGAGATATTATCTACACAGGGTGACAGACTTGACCTTCAACTGGCAACTTTCTGATTAATCCTGTGAAGAATGAGTTGTGTGCACTCTGTTTCTGGATTTGTGTTAAAAATAAGCTTCGGGGCTCGGCGGCCAAGAAGGCAAACGTAGCATGGTGGCGTTCTGGGAGTACTCAAGGCTTTGCGTTGCAAATCCAATGCTACCAGTGTGAAGAATTCCAACTGAATCATGACTACTCCAACCCCGAATTCATCATGAATTGCACAGTGAACGTTCAAGACGTGTCAGAAAGAAGTGATGGAACACAGCGCAGCCGTGTGGCTGACAGAGTCTTGGTGCTCCGGCCGGGTGTCAGGCTGGAGCCTCTGAGGTGGGAGAACAGAGTTCAGGACATTGGACCACCAGAGACGTCCCAGCCCCACGTAATATCAATTGGTGAGACCTCTCCCAGAGATCTCTGTCTCAACGCTAAGACCCAGCTCCACTCAACGACCAGCAAGCTCCAGTGCTGGACACCCCATGCCAAAAAACTAGCAAGACAGGAACACAACCCCACCCATTAGCAGAGAGGATGCCAAAAATCATACTAAGTTCACAGACACCCCAAAACACACCAACAGACACGGTCCTACCCACCAGAAATACAAGATCCAGCCTTATCTACCAGAACACAGGCACCAGTCCTCTCCACCAGGAAGCCTACACAAGCCACTGAACCAACCTTACCTACTGGGGGAAGACACCAAAAACAATGGGAAGTACGAACCTGCAGCCTGTGAAAAGGAGACTCCAACCACAGTAAGTTAAGGAAAATGAGAAGACATAGAAATACACAGCAGATGAAGGAGCAAGGTAAAAACCCACCAGAGCAAACAAATGAAGAGGAAATAGGCAGTCTACCTGAAAAAGAATTCAGAGTAATGATAGTAAAGATGATCCAAAATCTTGGAAGTAGAATGGAGAAAGTACAAGAAATGTTTAACAAGGACTGAGAAGAACTAAAGATCAAACAAACAATGATGAACAACACAATAAATGAAATTTAAAATTCTCTAGAAGGAATCAATAGTAGAATAACAGAGGCAAAAGAACAGGTAAGTGACCTGGAAGAAAAAATAGTGGAAATAACTACCACAGAACAAAATAAAGAAAAAAAGAATGAAAAGAATTGAGGACAGTCTCACAGACTTCTGGGACAACATTAAACACACCAACATTCGAATAATAGGGGTCCCAGAAAAGAAGAGAAAAAGAAAGGGACTGAGAAAATATTTGAAGAGATTATAGTTGAAAACTTCCCTAGTATGTGAAAGGAAATAGTCAATCAAGTCCAGGAAGCTAAGAGAGTCCCATACAGCATAAACCCAAGGAGAGACATGCCAAGCCACATACTAATCAAACTATCAAGAATTAAATACGAAGAAAAAATATTAAAAGCAGCAAGGGAAAAGCAACAAATAGCATACAAGGGACTCCCCATAAGGTTAATAGCTGATCTTTCAGCAGAAACTCTGCAAGCCCTGCAAGCCAGATGGGAGTGGCAGGACATATTTAAAGTGATGAAAGGGAAAATCCTGAAACCAAGATTACTCTACCCAGCAAGGGATCTCATTCAGATTCGAGGGAGAAATTAAAACCTTTACACACAAGCAAAAGTTAAGAGAATTCAGCAGCACCAAACCAGCTTTACAACAAATGCTAAAGGAACTTCTCTAGGCAGGAAACACAAGAGTAGGAAGAGACCTACAATAACAAACCCAAAACAACTAAGAAAATGGTAATAGGAACATACATATCAATAATTACCTTAAATGTAAATGGATTAAATGCTCCAACCAAAAGACATAGACTGGCTGAATGGATACAAAAACAAGACCCATATATATGCTGTCTACAAGAGACCCACTTCAGACCTAGAGACACATACAGACTGAAAGTGAGGGGATGGAAAAAGATATTCCATGCAAATGGGAATCAAAAGAAAGCTGGAGTAGCAATTCTCATATCAGACAAAATAGACTTTAAAATAAAGACTATTGCAAGAGACAAAGAGGACACTACATAATGATCAAGGGATAAATCCAAGAAGAAGATATAACATTTGTAAATATTTATGCACCCAACATAGGAGCAACTCAATACATAAGGCAAATGCTAACAGCCATAAAAAGGGAAATCAACAGTAACACAATCAAAGTAGGGAATTTTAACACTCCGCTTTCACCAATGGACAGATCATCCAAAATGAAAATAAATAAGGAAACACAAGCTTTAAGTTGTACATTAAAAAAGATGGACTTAATTGACATTTATAGGACATTCTATCCAAAAATAACAGAATACGCTTTCTTCTCAAGTGCTCATGGAACATTCTCTAGGATAGAGCACATCTTGGGTCACAAATCAAGCCTTGGTAAATATAAGAAAATTGAAATCATATCAAGTATCCTTTCCGACCACAATGCTATGAGACTAGATATCAATTACAGGAAAAAAACTGTAAAAAAATACAAACACATGGAGGCTAAACAATATACTACTAAATAACCAAGAAATCACTGAAGAAATCAAAGAGGAAATCAAAAAATACCTAGAAACAAATGACAATGAAAACACGATGACCCAAAACCTATGGGATGCAGCAAAAGCAGTTCTAAGAAGGAAGTTTAGAGCAATACAATCCTACCTCAAGAAACAAGAAACATCTCAAATAAACAACCTAACCTTACACCTAAAGCAATTAGAGAAAGAAGAAGAAAGAAACCCCAAAGTTAGCAGAAGGAAAGAAATCATAAAGATCAGATCAGAAATAAATGAAAAAGAAATGAAGGAAACAATAGCAAATATCAATAAAATGAAAAATAGTTCTTTGTGAAGATAAACAAAATTGATAAACCATTAGCCAGACTCATCAAAAAAAAAGGGAGAAGACTCAAATCAATAGAATTAGAAATGAAAACGGAGAAGTAACAACTAACACTGCAGAAGTACAAAGGATCATGAGAGAGTACTACAAGCAACTATATGCCAATAAGATGGACAACCTGGAAGAAATGGACAAATTCTTAGAAAAGCACAACCTTCTGAGACTGAACCAGGAAGAAATAGAAAAAATAAACAGACCAATCACAAGCACTGAAATTCAGACTGTGATTTAAAATCTTCCAACAAACAAAAGCCCAGGACCAGATGGCTTCACAGGCTAATTCTATCAAACATTTAGAAAAGAGCGAACACCGATCCTTCTCAAACTCTTCCAAAATATAGCAGAGGGTAGAACACTTCCCAACTCATTCTACGAGGCCACCATCACCCTGAGACCAAAACCAGACAAAGATGTTACAAAAAAAGAAAACTACAGACCGATATTACCAATGAACATAGATGCAGAAATCCTCAACAAAATACTAGGAAACAGAATCCAGCAGCACATTAAAAGGATCATACACCATGATCAAGCGGGGTTTATCCCAGGAATGCAAGGATTCTTCAATATATGCTAATCAATCAATGTGATACACCATATTAACAAATTTAAGGAGAAAAACCATATCATCTCAATAGATGCAGAAAAAGCTTTTGACAAAATTCAACACCCATTTATGATAAAAACTCTCCAGAAAGTAGGCATAGAGGGAACTTACCTCAACATAATAAAGGCCATATATGACAAACCCACAGCCAACATCATTCTCAATGGTGAAAAACTGAAACCATTTCCTGTAAGATCAGGAAAAAAGACAAGGTTGCCCACTCTCGCCACTATTATTCAACATAGTTTTGGAAGTCCTAGCCACAGCAATCAGAGAAGAAAAAAAGATGAAAGGATCCAAACCAGAAAAGAAGAAGTAAAACTGTCACTGTTTGCAGATGACATGATACTATACATAGATAATGCTAAAGATGCTACCAGAAAACTACTAGAGCTAATTAATGAATTTGGTAAAGTAGCAGGATACAAAATTAATGCACAGAAATCTCTTGCATTCCTATACACTAATGATGAAAAATCTGAAAGAGAAATTAAGGAAACACTCCCATTTACCATTGCAACAAAAAGAATAAAATACCAGGAATAATCCTACCTAAGGAGGTAAAGGACCTGTGCTCAGAAAACTATAAGACACTGGTGAAAGAAATTAAAGATGATACAGACAGATGGAGAGATATACCATGTTCTTGGATTGGAAGAATCAACATTGTGAACATGACTGTACTACCCAAAGCAATTTACAGGTTCAGTGCAATCCCTATCAAACTACCAATGGCATTTTTCACAGAACTAGAACAAAAAATTTAACAATTTGTATGGAAACACAAAAGACCCCGAATAGCCAAAGCAATCTTGAGAAAGAAAAACGGAGCTGGAGGTATCAGGCTCCCTGTTTTCAGACTAAACTACAAAGCTACAGTAATCAAGACAGTATGGTACTGGCACAAAAACAAAAATATAGATCAATGGAACAGGATACAAAGCCCAGAGATTAACCCATGCACGTATGGTCAAGTTTTCTTTGATAAAGGAGGCAAGAGTATACAATGGAGAAAAGACAGCCTCTTCAGTAAGTGGTGCTGGGAAGACCCGACAGCTACATGTAAAAGAATGAAATTAGAGCACTCCCTAACACCATACACAAAAAGAAACTCAATATGGATTAAATGTAAAGCCAGACGCTATAAAACTCTTAGAGGAAACCATGAGCAGAACACTCTATGACATAAATCACAGCAAGGTCCTTTTTGACACACCTCCTAGAGAAATGGAAATAAAAACAAAAATAAACAAATGGGACCTAATGAAACTTAAAAGCTTTTGCACAGCAAAGAAACTACAAACAAGACAAAAAGACAACCCTCAGAATGGGAGAAAATATTTGGTAAGGAAGCAACTGACAAAGGATTAATCTCCAAAATATACAAGCAGCTCATGCAGCTCAATATCAAAAAAACAACTCAATCCAAAAATGGGCAGAAGACCTAAATAGACATTTCTCCAAAGAAGATATACAGATTGCCAACAAACACATGAGGGGATGCTCAACACCACTAATCATTAGAGAAATGCAAATCAAAACTGCAATGAGGTATCACCTCACACGGGTCAGAATGGCCATAATCAAAAAATCTACAAACAATAAATGCTGGAGAGAGTGAGGAGAAAAGGGAACCCTCTTGCACTGTTGGTGGGAATGTAAATTGATACAGCCACTATGGAGAACAGTGTGGAGGTTCCTTAAAAAATTAAAAATAGAACTACCATACGACCCAACAATCTCACTACTGGGCATATACCCTGAGAAAACCATAATTCAAAAAGAGTCATGTACCACAATGTTCATTGCAGCTCTATTTACAATAGCCAGGACATGGAAGCAACCTAAGTGTCCATCGACAGATGAATGGATAGAGAAGATGTGGCACATATATATAATGGAATATTAGCCATAAAAAGAAAGAAAATTAAGTTATTTGTAGTGAGGTGGATGGACCTAGAGACTGTCATACAGAGTGAAGTAAGTCAGAAAGAGAAAAACAAATACCATATGCTAACACATATATATGGAATCCAATAAAAAAAAAAAAAGGTTCTGAGGAACCTAGAGGTAGGACAGGAATAAAGACGCAGACGTAGAGAATGGACTTGAGGACACGGGGAGGGGGAAGGGTAAGCTGGGACGAAGTGAGAGAGTGGCATGGACATATATACACTACCAAATGTAAAATTGATAGCTAGTGGGAAGCAGCCACATAGCACAGGGAGATCAGCTCGGTGCTTTGTGACCCCCTAGAGGGGTGGGATAGGGAGGGTGGGAGGGAGATGCAAGAGGAAGGGGATATATATATATGTATAGTTGATTAACTTTTTTATACAGCAGCAATTAACACAACAATGTAAAGCAATTATACTCCAATAAGGGTGTTAAAAAAACATAAGCTTCTTATTTGCAAGATATTATCTAACCTCATTTGCTGAGGGAAAACAGATAATCAGCCCTATATTTATTCCATTTGAAAATCCCATAATATTGACTTAGACTTTGAGTCAGGGACGTGTTTGCTATAGTCTTCCTTCCTTTTATTTTTTAAATTAAAAATCATTTATGTTTTATCTCCAGATCACATATTAAGTTGGATGTAATTGAAGCTGTTTCCTACATTCAGTGGCATCTTCACTAATGGATCTTCTGTGGGAGTGACTATTACTACTTGAACAAGTAAACTTTTTAAAATTATTCAAGAGTCTTATAAATTTTGATGGGCTTTCAAACCTTCTTAGAATTATTTCAAATTGTGTACTTCAAGTAAAACATGAGACACATTGACCTTAAAGATAGTTCTAAAACAAATAGTTTTGTGATCTGAAAATGTAAGTATGTATATAGGTTTTTTAAAAAAAAATCTTCAAAGTCCACATTTTATGGAAGCATGTGGGAAGATAAATCTACAATAAAATTATGCAATACAAGAAGTAAGTGAATTGGCCAAGCTAATTATCAGTATAACTCTATTTTCTATTAACATAGTTCTTTGAATAGAATAGATGCTATTAAATTGTCTTCTTAGTGTCTCTTTACTTCAGGTATTTTTTAAATTCTTATTTAGATAGCCACAAGAGAGAAATTATAGTATAAATAAAGATCTTTTTAGATAATTAGGATTAATCTTGCATTTTGTATCCCACTTCGAACAAAATGAATTGTTTTCAAGTGTTTACAGTTTATAATTGATCTTTAGTATCTTAAGAAACCTAACTTATGCAATAATCTTGCAGGGTTTTAAAATCAACTATATACATGAAGTCTTAGAATCATTGGTTCATACTCACTCGTTGATACATAAGATTCTTGAGTTGTCATTTCAGGCATTAGTAACAAATCAGAATGTGTTGCTGGGTATAGAAATGAAAAATATTATGTCTCTGGGGGTCAAAGAGGAATCTAAAATTAGTTTTGCTTAAATAGCATTATAAAGTAGCACCTATCATTTCTGGAGGTTCCATCACCATCTGGTATTAAAAAGGACAGCAGATCTTTATCTCAAAAGAACATACTAGTGAAATTAACAGCAATCAAAATACCTCTGATGGTGGAAAACTTACCTTAGCTCCATAACTGAGCTTAGGTACACCAGTCAGACCTGCTGTCTCACTACAGTGGGAAGAGGGCTTGCCAGTCCTCCATTAAAACAAACAGAATAAGGCTGAGGTGTGTGCCTTTGGCAATGTAGAGTTCAACCATTGAATACAATAAGACAATCTTGAACTGGGGATTTGGGCTATAGTTCAATAATGCCTCTTTCTAGAGAGGTTGACTGATTATGGTCTTTGAGTCTTTATATTACAGTTGTATATTTTTTCTTAAAGATTCATAAATGCAGTTCTTATCAACTATATCTTTTTTATTTCAGAAAAATGTCCTCATAGTTAAACCATTGGGAGATGCTCTACTAAGCTCCCACATTTTATTTATAGAAGGAAAAAAATGTATTCCAGGCACTGGGCCAGACTGTTTGTCACCCATGCTATGCAACCCAGGCCCCAGCCACAGAAACTGTTTTTTTCTGGGTTTTTTTTTTTTTTTTAATTTTTATTGGAGTATAGTTGCTTTACAATGTTGTGTTAGTTTCTACTGTACAGCAAAATGAATCAGCTATACGTAAACATGTATCCCCTCTTTTTTGGATTTCCTTCCCATTTAGGTCACCACAGAGCACTGAGTAGAGTTCCCTGTGCTATACAGTAGGGTCTCATTAGTTATCTGTTTTATACATAGTATCAGTAATCTATACATGTCAATCCCAATCTCCCAATTCCTCCCCTCCCTCCCCGCTTTGTATCCATACATTTGTTCTCTACGTCTCTGTCTCTATTTATGCTTTTTTTGTTTGTTTTTTTTGGTTTAGCTTGTTTATTTTTGTTTTTTGGTTTTGGGTTGTTGTTGTTTTTTTTTTTTTGACCATACAGGCTAGTTGTGTTTTATCAACAGGATGCCACAAAGTCCTGAGATAAAACCAGAATGAACCAGCTAGATCCAAGATGGTGGGCAAAGTAGACTAAAGTGAACAAGTAGACTTTCCTTGTCCTGATTTATCTCTGTTTGTTTCAAACATACCTGATACTTGGCAGAGATGCTTTGCAGCTGGACTTTGAGAGATTATGCTTTGAGAGATGTATAGTGGTCAACCACCCTGAACCGACTCTGACTTGACCACTTGACCTTGCCTACCCAGATGAAACCTGGAGGTATCCAAAAGTTACTTTTGCTTCTTTACCATGCTAAGAATGCTGCCCAAAGGGGGAATTTGTACTCTGCTAGGCACAATTTGTGCCATGTGCAAAGCCTAGAGCCCTGATAACCTGTCTGCCTCCTAACCCTTAAAATTCCCTTATTCCCTCCCTTTTGGGGAGAAGGTGTCTTTTGGCATGTGCTCCCCTTCTCCATTCTCTGGCCCTTGAGTAAAAGCCTGTCTTGCTGGCATCAAACTTGTTTTTGTTATTGGCAATGTGAATCTGAGTGGGAAAGAGCTCCCTGACCGAGCCAGGGGTGCTTCAGTTCAGCTAGGGCCCCAAGATGGGAGCCTTGTATCTAATTTGATAACATGTTCAAGTTTGAAATGCGGACCTACCATGTATCATATGTTTAATTTTGACCTAGAAGTGCTTCAATCTCATCATCTGTAAAATGAGAATGAGAAGAGTACCTACTTAAAAGGATTATTATGAGATTAAGTGAGAAAATACATGTAAAGAACTTGGAACAGTTCCTGGCACTTAATAAGTGCTCAATAAATTCTAGCTGTAATTTTTACTATTATTATTTAAAAACAAGCCATTTGCCCCTTATTGAGTTCTTCTTTTTATGATTGAGACAATTAAAATAAATGTCTGATATATTTGATTTCACACCCCAAAGCAGACTAGAAAATTCAGACAACCTAATTAGATATACATACAGAGGAGAGGGAGAAAAAAAAGAAAGATGTAGTAGAGGCATGGTTCAAAGGAAGGAATAAGTGATAAGCACTGCCAGATAATAGAGAAAAAATGTTCAAAAATGACAAAGTCTCACATATCTGGATTATCTGAGACCATTTAGTATAAAGGACATGGCACTAGTACAATATTTCCTATGAGAATGAAAATATTAAAATAAAGTAAATATTATTTTATGATGAGGCTTCTTGGGTCATTAAAACAGCTTAAATTACTTTCAGAGCATTATGTTAAGGAATACCAATATGTCTCTAAAATATTTCAGTGAGAGCTTTTTTTTGAAAAGCAGACTTAGCTTATTGAAGAAAATTGCCTATTCAGACATACAGTTTCATTATAAAATCACATATTGCATTTTATACTTAAATAACCTGTCTCTTCCATGCACTTTCATTGCCTGCCTATTCTGGTCTCACACTCAACTGCAAGTCCTTGCAGTTATATCTGGGTGTGGTGTCTCCAGGAGCTGTTTCCTGTGCTCCTATGTATGTCCAATCTAATATCATGGACTGTCTCTGCTCCTGTCTGCTCCATCACCACTCAGGGAGGTCAGTGCTAAATATTCTCCTCTCTATGAAGCTCCAAGAAAGCACTGCACCAGTTTCCTGTGACCCAGCATTAGGTCAGTTTCCCCAGGGCACAAACATCCCCTCCTCCAACTTCATCACCATTTTTGTCCCAATGCGTCAGAGGCACTGCCCCCTAGAGGTAGCAACGAACCCAAGCCACATTGAGCCCCATGCCCCTTCATGCTTCTCTCAATATATATTTCAAAATATTATACTTAATTTACTGAGAACTTATTATGTATTATGCATATGATAGATAGATAGATAGATAGATAGGCAGACAGGCAGACATTTAGGCATACCCACCTAAGATTTTATGTAGAATAGTTCATAGGACATAACTATAATTTACATAATTTTTATAAGGCAAACACTTTATAATTAATTCTTGAGTCAAGATATCAAATATTTCCAGCATCCCACAGCCTCCTTCATGCTCCTGTGCAATGAAAACCTGCTCTCTCTTGATCACCATGTGATACTGTCTCTCAAGGAGAAAGAATTATTAACACTAGCTGATTCTTTTCCAATGTGATTATTCTCCATCCCAAACTTTTACTCATGCAATTATTTTATGTCATAAAATGGGAAAAATTAGTCTCATCCCTTCCAGGTTCATGAATAAAGAGCTAATTTGGGTTTTGTTTGTCTGTTTATGGTTTTTTTTTTCTTCTTTTGTTTGTCTGGGATTTTTTTCTATTATTTGTTGAGCTGTTGTTCCCCAAGTTTTTCTTTATCTTTATACTTTCTTTCACTCAAATACTTCCCTAGAGTGCTGACAAACCAGTTCTGCTTTCTAAAGACAGTCAAGGTGACGTTATTTATTCCAGTGCAATTCTGGTAATATTTAAACACCTCCACATCCATGAATCCTATAAGGATGCTAAGCACTTAGAAGGGTCTTTTCATTTTCACAGCAGTATTTGGCATTCACAGTTGGGTCAGGTATTATATGAAGATAATAAAAATAAAGCAGCTTACCATGAGGAAAGAACCTATTATTAATTGTTTGAGACAGGCTCTCCTTGTAATGAAAGAAATGTGAGGCTTCCTGTAGGATTTCAGAGAATCATATTGCTAGGAAGGACCTAAAAAAAATCATCTTATCTAATCTCTCAAGGTTTAGGGAGGTGAACTGATCTACTGTTGATCCCTGCATTCATATGTGACTTTTCCTTTTCAGGAAAAATAGAAAAACAAAAAATGAGAGGTAGAAATTATGGACAGATAAGATGTATGTAAGTAGGTTTTCAGTTTAAATTTTTTAATTTGAAAAAATAAACACAGGCGAACAAAAAATGAGGAGGACTGAAAATGAGGAGTTTATGATAAACACTCATGCAACCAACACTTTGATTTGACAATATTACTTTGTCCTTTTTGCATTAATTTTTTATAATTAATATAATGCCTTTTCTTTCTTTCTCTGAAGTAATAACTAATATAGAGCCAATGCATACCCATCCAGGCCATTTAAAAATATTGTTGCATACAGTTTTGTTTTCCCAATTTTTTCAGTGCCATTTTATCTGATATTAATATCACAACTCCAGATGTTTTCTAATTAGTATCTTCTAGTATAACTTTTTCCAGTATAACATTTCATTTTTAGTGTTTTTCTAAATAGTATATGATAAAATTGTTATGCAATCTCTAGCCTTTATTAGGTGAGCATAATAGATTAGAATTTGAGTGATTATTCAACATTCAAATTCATTTCTACAATTTTACTCTGTGTTTGCTACTAACCAAGGTTTTACTTTGCTCCTTTTCTCTCCTCTTTCCATGCTTTCTATGGAAGTTCCATAATTTTTTCTCTTTTATTGCTTTGCAAGTCAACCATTACATTTCTATTATTGTTGTGATTATCCTTAAATTTTAACAGGTGTACCTAATGCTATAGTTTTTATTTTTCTCAATGTTCTTACGGGTCTCAGGTGCAACGTATTAAATTGATCATAATCCTTGGTTCAGGACACACTCTGAACAGGGTCCTTATCTATGTATCTGTCTATAAATTTGTTGTAATGTAATAAATGCTTATAAATCCACTACCCCACACAAAGCCTAGGGCTTGAAAATCACTTACATCTACCTCTGTGGTCCTCCTAAAACTCCATCCTCTTAGAGAAACCACATTGTGAATCCCAAGTTCATTATTCCTCTGCTTCCCTTTCTATAGCTTCATCTATGCTTTATACATTTCAAAACTAACTACTAGTTTTTTAAAACATTTTATAAAGGTGTTTTTGCTCTATCTAATATTTATAGAATTACATTTTTCACTTTATATTCATTCGTATTTTTGCACATTGCTCTAAGTCATTAATTTTGACCGGTATTCTTTATACCAATCCTTCATCAGTTGTGTGAATTGAAAGATATTTTCACAGTTTGTAACTTGTCTTTACATTCTTTTTAGTTTATGTTTTAATGAAAAAAGTTTTTTATTTTTATATGAGAAAAATGTTTCCTATAATTTACAATTTATAGTTAGGGCTTTTCATTTTTTTACTTTAAAAACTGCTCAACTTCAAAATTAAATGATAATCACCTAAATTTTTGACTGATTTTTTAAATATTATTTTTGACATATAAAGCTTTAATCCGTTTGGATATAACATTTATTTTTGTGGTGAAGATTTCACTCTATCTTTTTCCATATGGAGCTCCACAAAAGGCCTTGTTCCCAAAGGACAGCCATTATCCAAACTGTCTGCAGTTCCCTGGAAACCCCCATTCACAGGGCTTAACTTTCTTTGACCTGACTTAGTATTCACTCATTGTGAACAGATTTTTTCCTGAGACATTTGTCAAAAATAATTACAGGTGTTTAACATCAAAAGTTCCCTGAGGTGATGATAACAGTTGAGCCAAGCAAGAAGCTAACACAAAAATATAAATGGAAAAGCTAGGGAATTAGCTATCTATAAAGGGCTTTGTAAAGCGTCAACATTTTCTTAGAGATCTAGAAAGAAACACAATCTCCCACTCACTTGAGAGCTCTGCACAAGTGGAAATAAAGGCTAAAGGCAAATTTGGATACTGTCTGCTGGAGCATTGAAGGCGTAAACCAACACATACACAGAGCACCTTGGCAACAGCTGGGAGATGAACTGGTTCAAGGCATTTAAGGAATTCTCTATCCAATCATTAGCTGAACACCAAGATACTTGAGCAAGACTTAAAGGGCCAGGTATGAGAAAGCATAGAGACATTACAGAATTAGTCCAGAAAAGCCTCAAAGCAAAACAAAACAAATCACCACATCCACCACCACCACCGATAAGCAACAACAGCAAACCCAAGAGAATGTGGATAATGTAATAAGATTACAGAGTTGCGAAGTTGTATTATTTAAAATATCTAGTTTTAAGCCAAATATATATATATATGTATATATATATATCTTGCAAAGAAACTAAAAATAAAGCCCATGAACAGAAAAAAATTAGTCAATAGGAACTGGTCCCTGACAAAGCCCAGATATTAAACTAACTTACAAGATTTTAAAACAGCTATTATGAATATGTCCAAAGAACTAAAGGAAACCATGTCAAAAAGAATTAAAGGATAATATGGAATGATGCCTCACCAAATAGAGTATCTCAATGAAAAATAAAAATGAAAAACTGTAAAAAATGAACCACATAGCTATTCTAGGAGTTTAAAAATTAAATGATTAAATGAAAAAATTAAATGGAGGCCTCAACAACATATTTAAGCTGTCAGAAAAAGAAATTACTGAACATAAAGGTAAGTCAATGGAGATTATGTAGTCTGAGGAAAAGGATTTTTAAAAATCAATAAAGAAAAATAAACAGAGCTAAAAGACCTCTGGATATCATCAAGCATTCCGGTATACACATTATGGAAGTTCCAGAAGGAGAAGAAAGAAAGAAATAGAATATTTGAAGAAATAACAGCCAAAAAATTCTCCAGTTTGATGAACAACATTACTATACACACCTAAAAAGCTCAATAAAGTCCAGTTAGAATAAACTTAAAGAAAACCCCTCTAGTCACATCATAATCAAACTCTCAAAGACACAAAGAGAGAATTTTGAAAGCATCAAGAGAGATCAAACTCATCTCAAACAAAAGATCCTCAATAAAATTGACAAACTTATTTTTCTATTCAATATTGGGTTAGAGGTTTTAGCCAGAGTAATAAGGCAGAGAAAAGTAAATAAATAAAGGAATCCAGATTGGAAAAGAAGAAGTAAAACCATCCCGTTTTATAGATGACGTGTTCTTGTCTAGAGAAAATCCTAATCAATCCACAAAAACAATCTATTAAAACTAATAAACTGGCTCAGAAGGTATGAAGTTTACAAGAACAATATACAAAAATTAATTGTATTTTGATATACCAACAATGGACAGTAGCAACCAAAAGAATGAAATAAAATACATAGGAATAAAGTTAATTTAAAAATGCAAGACTTGCATACTGAAAACTACAAAGTACTGTTGAAAGAAACTGAAGAATACCTAAATAAGTGGAAAGACATTCTATGTTCATGGGTCTGAAAATTTAATATTTTTAGGATG
Source organism: Balaenoptera musculus (assembly GCF_009873245.2). NCBI lineage: Eukaryota > Metazoa > Chordata > Mammalia > Artiodactyla > Balaenopteridae > Balaenoptera > Balaenoptera musculus. Next base: position 26,182,182 of record NC_045791.1, on the reverse strand, counting down.
GCAGTAATCCTTTCAAAAATACACAGATTCAACGTAACCCTTCTCAAAAACCCAGCTTCTTTTCTTTGCATAAATAGACAAATCTGATCCTAAAATTCATATGGAAATGCAAGGGACACAGAATAGCCAAAACAATCTTGAAAAAGAACCTAGTTAGAAGATTCCCACTGATCAAATCTTAACAAAATTTTAGTAATAAAGTAATTCTCTTCATCTCTGTGAAAAAGATGAAAGAATTATTACCTCTAAGAAATGTGTCTATTATAGATGTCACTTTTCTTCGGAAATCTTTTAAACTATGTTTATCAACTATGAGATCAACACTGAAATTTTTTAAAGTATTTATTATAAAAACTATATTTTAAAAGTATCAGAAATAACAAAAAGGAAGAGCAGCCAGCCAACATATGTTCCCAGCATATCATTATCCCATGTTCTTCTTCATTTATTATCTAAATATCCAATACAGTCTCAATGGTTGTATTTTTAGTATTGACATGCGTATTTTTCACTTTTCACTTACTGTATCATAGGCATATATTCATGTTGCTAGGAAAGTTTTGCAATGGTTGAAAATGGTTGTTATTTAATAAAATTAATGTACCATATTTAATTTAACTATTTTCTACATTATTACTTTTTAAATGTTTTAAGTTTTAAATTCTGCTATACTTTGTATCTTCCTGCATGCAGAATTAAAACATTTTCTTAAGATAAATTACTTTAAAAGTTATCTGTTATTTTCCTGAAAATAATCAAACACTTTAATATTTGGGAACGGAGAGAGAGAGATAGAGACAGTTAAGTCAGAGTAGTTAAAATGCATATGTACTGGGAGAAGAGAGCATAAAGAAACAGAACTACTCAAGAAGGCAGGAAATTCAGTGAGAATTCCAAGTGAATTACTTATTGTATCTGCATTTTTCTTGAATCTATTCCCTCCTGGTGGGGGGTTTGGTTTGTTTGTAAATGCAATGAAGGTTGATTATCTTTAGCATATAACATACAATATACCCTGAACATGGTGTGTTGTCACATGGCCTTGTTTGTTCTAGCCTTGGGAACGTAGGGAGAAAGTGCATCTTACTCCAAACCAGCCAGTGGCAGGGTGATGCAGGTTCATGCATTCCTAGATCCTCTTCCTGCATGCCTCAGGCATGCTCCATTCATTAGGCAGAAGTCACTGTCCAGTATTTGTTTTTACCCAGTACACTGGCAAAAAAAAAAAAAAAAAAATATATATATATATATATATATATATAAAATTCTGGTGTCCATTGGGCCAAAACTAAACAACAGTGAGACAAAGGTTGCTAGACTAAGATGTAGCTGTCAGCTTAGTGTGATTAATTCAAATAATTTTTAAATTTTTTATTCAATAATTTTTAATACATATATTGTTCCACAATTAATACTTATAATGTTTTATCATGGGGTATTGAGAATATCCTCTTCAATACATTTTTAATAACATGATACAATGTACATGACACCATTTAAAGGTCTACCGGTACATTGAAATGACACTGGATGAAAGCCAGGAGATCACCAATGCATTTCTTTTTTTACATTAAATCATCATCCTATGACCTTGGGCAAACAAAAGGGTGTTTTACTCTTTCCTTATCTATAGATTTATAGGATAAATTATATGAACCCTAAATTTCTTCCTGGCTTTAGAAGTCAAGGAATATATTTATCAATAATTCCAGTAGATTCTATCATTCTCATTTGCAAATGAGGCAAGTGAGGTCAAGAGGATGTAAGTGACTTCTTTAGATCACACTGTGACTAAATAATGAAAATGGGTATTGAACTTGGGCATCTCACTCAGATGAAATGAAAGATCAAACTGGCAGTAATACAGAAGACCAGTTTGAAAGGACTAACCTGGAAAAAGAAATAGGTAAGATGCTATTTTAGGATCTACGTGAACAATGATGAGTACTTGAAATAAGGTAGAAACAGTAGGTGTAAGTGTAAAGGATGTATACAATGTATATTTATGACAGAGAATTAACAAACCTTGGATTATCCATTTGATCCATTCAACGTGAGTTAAAGGATAGAGAGAAATATAAGATGGTTTCTAGATCTCTGGCTTGGGGATTGCATAAATGGCATTCTCCTTGATAGGAAATGTGGGAAACAAAGGATAGGAGATGAAGTGATTAGCTTAGAAAAAAATTCTGTCTTAAAAGATGTTGATAGGAATATATATTACAGAGAGAGATAGAGATACTTAGACTACGTTTAGACTATTATGGAAACCATCAGGGATATGCAAGCCCATAGATGTGTAAATATTAACAGTAAACTAGGGGACATAATTAGAGTAAAAAGGGAAAAGGGGAAAGAAAAAAAAAAGTCTGAGTATGACCTTCTGGGAAGCTGTAAATGCTGGAAGAAGGAAGGGAACTTAGGGAGAAAGAAGCTGTTACTGATGTAAGAAAATAATGAAGAAAGAGTTTTACAGATGTCAAGGAAGGAAAGAATTTCAAAGACTAAAGGATCAAAAATCTTAAATGTTACAGAGAGATTGAATATAACGTGCTATTTGGGTTTGAAAAATAGAAGGATATTGGTGACTTCAATGAGAGCAATTTCTGTGGTTTGGTAGGGATATAAGTCAGATGGACAAGAGTTGAGAACTGAATATAAGGTTGTAAAATCATGAACAATTTTGGAAATTCTGATAGATGCATTAGACTGACACTGTGGGAACAAATCCCTTTATGACATCAGAATTATATGCCAGCTAAAGTCACACTGGTGTCACTGTTCTAATCTTTCCTTGAAGCCATATTGATTATTGCCGATATTTTTGAAGGCTTTTCTTGGCCAGAAAATTATATAGGGCAGACCACAGATTGGATAAGACTGATTTACTCTGTTGGTCCAGAGATTGACCTGTGAGGCCTAATCAGATTGGGATTTCACTGAAAAATCTATAGATGTGGTAAAATAGATATTTTACCAGCATAACCATGACAAGTACAGAATAGGTTTTATCAGATTTAGTGTGAACATATAGTTTTGTCAGTGTTACTAAAGACTCCTAGAATTGATTTAGAATAGAGAATGCCTCATTAGCCACTGACACATCATAATTGCCATATACTCTATTTAAATCTAGTTCTTGTTAGGGATGTCTCAGTGCTGTAATAACCCTGTCAGTCAACCTGCCACACATTCTTATGTGTAGGAAGTTCTCTTGAAAATGTCAAGCTATTATTGAATACTGGTGTTTGGACAGTGCCCTCACTAATAGATATTTAATGCTTAATAAGAAGGACATTTTACTGGAACAACTTTCTCTCATTGTCTCTTACATGCATCTACCAGTGGGGAAGTAATGTGGTGTAACAGTAATGTGATGTTGGATTGGAGTATTGGCACAGCATCTAGAATCTGGTGTCAGTTCTGTTACTAACTAGCTATATAAACTTGGAAAATTCCTGTAAAGTCTTGGGTATTTATATTTCTTCTTGGTAAAATGAAGTGTTCTAAGAGAAAGTCCCTAGGGACCCTTCTATTTCTAAAATGACTTGTGTCTCTAAATGCTTTTGCATCTTGCCTCCTCTAAGTTGGAGACATGGATGTTGGGTTTCCCAGAAAAACCTTGGGCACCACGCAGTCTGTTAGGACTGACATGGTACTCACCTCAATGTCATTCCCTTGGACTGGACATGTGCAGGAGAGAATTGGTAGCTGAGCAACGTCCTTAACAGGTTTTGTGTGTGAAACTGAAGGGGATCAACTGTGAGCAAAAGGTACAAAACGGAACATGTCAAGGGAACTCTGAAGTATAATTTCAAATAAGGTGGCACAGCCGTGAGCATGCTGGAAAATAGCAGCAGTGAACACTCTAGCTCAGTACATTGAAAAAACGAAAACAAAAACAAAACCCAGGTTTTTAAAACAAAATTCTGGCTTACTAGGATTCCTACAGGCAGAGGCACCTGAACTTCAGGCTCTATAAACAGTAGCAACCTACTCAAGCCAGAAGATAATCTCTACAAGAGCACATTGAGGTAAACACTGCCCATAATCATTCTCTGGTACTGTTCGCAGAACCAGAAATCATTGTCAAGGGCATCTTCCTCAAACTCTATGGACTGACATGGTGATAGTCACCTAGGCTGTCCTACCAGACCTCATTTATTACAGAACATTAATGCGGGATGTGCTAAATAAAATGCTTTGCATTTCCCTAGAACATGTAATGGTGTAACTTAAATCAAGCAGACATAAGCTTACATTGACTCTCTTTTTGTACCATTTCTAGGAGCAATGACTTTCGTGAGGTAATTCACTTTATAAAGTAATTTACCGTCAGTTATTTTCTCTCCCACTTCCTTCTCCCGCCACTTATAGATGTTTTATTTAAAGAGAGATACCTGCAATTTTATTTCTGAATTCTCCATAGTATCCAAATTTTATCATAATTCTTCCAGCTTCCTGTGTCTTCTTTCCCACCTGAAAATGTGTTACCTCCCCCCACCTTTTTTCATTATATTTGAGCTTGTATCTTCCAACACTTATTACACGTTCTCTACCAAGATAACATAGTAGAATCATCCAGACAGCACCCCACCTTGGAACAGTTTTAGAAACTCTGGGGGCACTAGCAGCTATAGTTTTTTAACGTTCCCCAGTAATGTACAGTCATGTTTGAAAACCATCCTCAGTCTAGACAGTTATTAATATCTTTTGTTTTTAATGTGGCAGAGCTATATTCTATTTTTTAAAAAATCTTTATTGGAGTATAGTTGCTTTACAATGTTGTGTTAGTTTCTGCAGTATAACAAAGTGAATCAGCTATATGCCTATGTATATCCCCCTATCCCCTCCCTCTTGCGTCTCCCTCCCATCCTCCCTATCCCATCCCTCTAGGTGGCACACAGCACCGAGCTGATAGTAGATTTTTATGAGGTCCAATGATCTTTTTACATGTGGGACTAATAGGACTCTCCTATTTTGGCATTTTTGGTTAAAGAGGTACCATATCTTGATGTGTCTAGTGACTTTAGATTCAAGAAATATTTCTGGCCCAGAATTCAGCCACATATCAAGTACCATACTATGTGCCTTTATTTTCATTATCTCATGCAACTATACCAATAACTCAATCAAATAGATATTATTCTCAGTTCACAGATAAGAACACTGAATATCAAAAGTTTAAATTATCTGTCTGTCATACTACTGGATCTATGATAAGAAAGCAAAACAAAACAAATTTTTGGCTCCTACTCCAGTGCTATCATTAGTGGTATTTCCTGGGTAAATTTCAGGGTCATGACTAAAATGTTAGAGCCCGTTATTCTGTAAATTTTGCTTTGTTTCTTCTGCTCAATGACTTTGCTCTTCCCATAATCATATAGATGTGTCCTTTATTGTTTACTTGCACAATTCTAAAGACCCTGCTCTTATAGTGTCTTTTCACAGTGGGCATTCAACTACCTGAACACTCTTTTTTAAATTTATTTATTTTATTTATTTATTTTTGGCTGCGTTGGGTCTCTGTTGCTGTGCGCGGGCTTTCTGTAGTTGCGGTGAGTGGGGTCTACTCTTCGTTGCGGTGCGCGGGCTTCTAATTGCGGTGGCTTCTCTTGTTGCAGAGCACGGGCTCTAGGTGCCCGGACTTCAGGAGTTGTGGCTCGCGGGCTCTAGAGCGCAGGCTCAGTAGTTGTGGTGCACGGGCTTAGTTGCTCCATGGCATGTGGGATCTTCGCGGACCAGGGCTCAAACCGGTGTCCCATGCATTGGCAGGCAGATTCTTAACCACTGTGCCACTAGGGAAGCCCTGAACACTCTTTATATCATCTGAAAATTTGATTCTGGAAGGCTTTGAGATCCAGAGAATGATATTGTTTATCAAATGTGTACTTTTACCATTTTGTCTGTTTCTCCTGGGAGATGGAGAGATAGGCCTTCTTAAAGCCTTGCCTTGACATTTTTAGTTGCCTCTGAATCAAAACACTTAAAGGCCTTTTGAAGGAAACGTTGAAAGAAGAATTACATTAATTTCCCTATTTTTCATGTGTATTTGTTCTTCCAAATACTGAAGCCCATTAATGGGTAGCCATTCCTCATATAAAAACCTACTTGCTTTGCCTCCAATTATTTACTGATTCTATTCAGTAAATTCGAAAATTGAAAATAAATTTATCAGTTCTGTACCCCAAGTTCTGGGACATTTCAGGTTGATAAAATGCCTGCAATCAGGCAATCTTTGGCCTGAACTGATAATTGGAACAACAGGTTGCATATGTAGCCAACAGTTGGAATATTCTTAAGGTCTTCCCAATAATGACATTGGACAAAGACATTAATTTAGTCTTCCTACCAATTTCTTTACACCCCTTAATGCAGTTTTTGGACAGTGGCCACATATGATCCCAGTGATTGTCCAATTTGCTTTCTGCCTTTAATATATTTCAAAAACTCCTAAACCCAGCTTTGGAAGTCATTCTACAAAGCCCTTTCTATTGTGGTTAGTTTTTGTACCTGACTCTTATGGGCAGTGCCAATTTTTTTTTTTTTTGACACAGGAAATTTTTTAAATCATGTGTCCACATAAAGTAGAGAATGCATTGATATTTATGTGAAAAATCCTATCAATAATTAGAAAATTGTTTGAATAACTTTTGTACATTGTATTGAAGCTACCTGTATGCTATGCTATATTCTATTTAAAGCAGCTTCTGGAATTTCTATTTGGTTTAACTGGTCTTTCTGTTTATTTCTACATCATTGATACAGTCTTTAATTTGTATAGCTTTGTATTTTTCTGTAGTGTTTTCTAGTGCAAATACTATCCTCTCCTTTACTCTTGTTAGTAAACATGCTCTTGGCTTTCTTGTGTATTTATTTTTCCAACTTAATATCAAAATCATTTGGCCAAGTTCCAAATGAAGAAATCGCAATTTAATTTTGGATTGTATTATATTTTGGGTAATTTGGGGAGAAATGACATATTTATTTATAGACACATGAGTTTCCATTCATCAAAATCAAAATGATTTGTATCACATTTCATAAATTTGACCAAATAAATGTGACTTCAGTAATCTTTCAAAGCTACAAGTCTTTGTTTGACGTGTTTTAATATCTCCTATTTTGATTATTGTTTTACACGTTCTTGCATTTTAAACTATACTGAAAGATATATATGGGGTAATGATTAATTTTTTCTAACTTTTATCAATATATTGCATCCTCTTTTTATAAATGTGTGCTCTTTCCTTAGAATTCAATTGTTTCTGACATCAGTTTTCTTTCCCTTGATTTATTTAGGTTATATTTTCCTATAATTTTTTATCATGGGATATTTCTTTATTTTTCTTTGAAGGAAAGAACTATAAATATCTAGTTAACCCATGAATTCTCAGTTCCTTGTACACTATTTGCTAAATAGAGATGTTAAAACACTCTTTTTGAATAAAATTATTTTAAATAAACAACATGTAGTTGGATTTAAAAATTCAATCTGCAAATCAATGAATTTTAATTGGAGTGTTTAATGCATTCACATTTATTGTGGCAGTAGGTACATTTGTTCTTATTTCAATCCTCATCCTTTTAAAAATATATTTCTTTGCCTTCTCCCCTTCATTTCTTTTCCATGTTGTTAGTAATCAAGCTTTCTTTACTTCTGTCTTCTTAGAAATTTGGAAGTTTTATATACATATGTATATCTGCCAGTATCATTTTTAAAAGGAGTTTACATTTTTAAAACACCAAAAACAAGATAGCATCTATCAGCTGTCTACCTTTATGTAGAGTAAGAAATTTGACAAACATTTTTTCTTTCTAAAATTCCATATCATCTTTTTGTTAAAAATTCCTTGCTATACTGTAACCAGATTATTTTCATTACCCTGAAAAAAGAGATCAAGTATGATTTTGTATATTTATTACATTTTTCAAACAGAAAGAATCTGTAATCTCTCTATTATAAATATCAGATACATTTTGAGGTTTAACTGAAATTTTAACTCTGACACTTTCCTTTATAACAGCAGCTGTTTTCCAAAGTCCATTGTATTTATCTTTCTACTTTGTACTTCTGATTTTATAATTCTTATATGCTGCTTTTCATTCCTGGTTATCTTTTTTTAGTGTGTCTGTATCTTATCTCTGCAACTAGATTGATCATCTCCTTTGGGGACAGCAGTGAGTCTTGTAGAATGTGGCTTAATGGACAGTGGATCTGCCTAGAACATGAGCATCATTAAATAGATTGGCCATTAAATAGATCAGTCACATTGCAACAGGCTACCTGAAAAATTCCCATGTGTGGAATACAAGTGAAGGGTCTGGCAGAGTGACAGCAGATGTCAGCATAATCCAGTAATTGTTACCGTTGGAGGTCCTGGCATTATCTCTAGTCTTCTGAGGTGGACATTATGGTTTGACAAATTTAAGTAGTTGGCACAAATCATTTAGATTGTAAGTGGCAGAATGTAGAAATGAATCTATAAAGTGGGGTAGGCAGCCAGGGAGATTTGGTACTGAATCATTGGATTAACTAGTCTAGCACTCTTTAAATTATTCTTTAATAGATAAAGAATTATTTTTTACAACCTGGGGGAGGCTTCTGGAATTTAGGCTGCCTCTGCTATGGGGAATGTAGAAATGCGGGATAAGATTCCAGCAGGTTTATATAGAAATGTGAATGCAGTAGGTTCTCCTGTAGTACCATTACATATTGGATGGATTTATATTTTCTCATTAGACATATAGCTCCAGAAAACAGGGGCCATGGCTTTCCGCTGAAGTAATCCCAGCACCAAGCAACGTGCCTTTCAAATAATAAGCATGCAATAAATACATGAGAGCAGAAGCATGAGAGGAAAGAAAGGAAATGGAGGCCTCCTTTCTTACTGCCCACTTACATCATTGCTTCCTTACCACTGGCTGCATCTGCTTCTCATTCAGAAATAAACTAATCCAAAGCAAAAAGGTTTTAGCCAAAAACTGTGTTTGTGTGTGTGTGTTTTTTTTCCTAGACCAAAGACATTAATAACATTTTTTGGATCCAAGGACATTACATAGAATATAAATTCAATAGCGTTATTTTTAAAAGGCTCTAATTACGGTCTTATCTCTTAAGTGGATTGCTCTGACTATAGCAAAGTCTCAGCCATGGTATTTTTTTCTTTTTTTTTAATTAAAAGAAATTTTTATTTTTGGGCTGCGTTGGGTCTCTGTTGCTGCATACGGGCTTTCTCTAGTTGCAGCGAGCGTGGGCTACTCTTCTCTAGTTGCGGTGCATGGGCTTCTCATTGTGGTGGCTTCTGTTTGTTGGGGAGCACGGGCTCCAGGCGCACAGGCTTCAGTCTGTGGGCTCAGTAGTTGTGGCTTGCGGGCTCTAGAGCGCAGGCTCAGTAGTTGTGGCGCACGGGCTTAGTTGCTCCGTGGCGTGTGGGATCTTCCCAGACCAGGGCTCGAACCCGTGTCCCCTGCATTGGCAGGCAGATTCTTAACCACTGCGCCACCAGGGAAGTCCCCATGGTATGTATTGAATATATATTTTTAACTAGATAAATGCAGGGTGACTATGACATAGTTAACCGTGGTTAGAATTTATTTCCCTTCTCGCTATCCACACCTTTCAACCCCAGGCTACAGTACAAACAGAAAAGGCTTATAAAACCCAAGAAATCTGAGGCACCACACACCTGACATCAATCTGACAGGAACAGGACAGTATATGCTTCCTTTATTTCTATTACATTACTGTTAATAGACGTTAAGTTAATTTAAGGAGTTCTAAGATTCTATTCCCAGCCAGATCAACAATTGGACCTCCTCCCACACAAGGATTATCCTATTTTTATTTTCTAAAACTTATAGCTAATTATAGCTAATTTTATATTTTAAGCAGAATACTTATATCCAAAAAACCCAAAAAAATTTTAGACGCATATTTTTAAACAAAGTAATTGGTACAATAAATGCAGACATACAATAGAAAAGCAGGTAAATCAGAACTTTAGAGTAGGGGAAACTTTTAGCAAAAGCAGAGAAACAAGTGATTAAAATGATAATTTGCTTTGGCTTTTTAGATAGGAAGATACAGTGAAAGGAAAATATATCATGGACTGCTTATTTCAAATACATCTATTTTTATCATTTTATTTTTATTTTATTTTTTTAAAGAATTTTTTTGACGTGGACCATTTTTAAAGTCATTACTGAATGTTACAATATTGCTTCTGTTTTATGTTTTGGTGTTTTGGCCGCAAGGCATTTGGGATCTTAGCTCCCTGACCAGGGATCGAACCCGCACCCCCTGCGTTGGAAGGCAAAGTCTTAACCACTGAACTGCCAGGGAAGTCCCTATGTTTATTTTAAATGAAATTCCATGCGGTAACAATTTTTAAATGCTTACCTAGCTACAGGAAGAAACATATAAAGAGTATCCTATAGGGGGCACTCAAGTACTAAGAATGGAAGAATCTGCTTTTTCTCAGATTTTGTTTAGATGGAAAGGGGTAAACCCTTGGGCACATTTTCCTCTTACCTTTTCTATAAAGAACAAAACTGAGTAAAATAAACAAAAATTGTCTTTGTCATGCTTCTACTATTTCCCAATAAAAGACAAAGGGATATTAAAAGGTGGGTAAATGGCATTCTGAGCCTTATTATTCTAAAAGCATAAAGGTATGATAGTGTAGACAGCTGAGTTGGTCTGTGCTTTCAAACTTACAAACAAGGTTTATTCTACATTATAGTTCAATGCCAGTGATAATTCTTTTCTGGAGACATTTAGTTGCATAAAACAGTAAAAAACAGTCATTCACCTCATTCTCTCTGGGTTTTAAAGCTGATTAATGTGAGAAGCTATTTAAATTACTTTTGAAATAATATTCCTAAGGAGGAGTTAGCCTACCATTTGTACAGAAAAGTCATAACAAATGGTGGTGATATTTATTTTGGGGGGGTTGGGAGTGGAGGAAGATGAGGGGAAAACGAAAAGCTACTCCAGCAGCCTGTGTGCCAGATGCTACTTCAACTAAACTCCGTTTTGGTAGCTAAGACTTAATTTCAACCCAAACCTAAATGAAAATCTGTGGTGGCACCTAATTGAGATCAAAACGTGTTTTCTTTAAAGTGATGGGGGAAATGTTTCATTTAGGCTTTGAAACTGTAGATTAAAGGTTGCTTTTTATTTTAATATGGTCCAAATCATGGTAGCTTAAAAGTTAACATCTAGATGCCCTCAGGATAGTGATGTGAATCCCATCCAGCACAAATACTAATCCCCCATTGAATTTCCCACTGAAGCGCTTCCCAGTGCACTTCACTCAGAGCACGTGTTTTTCACTTCTATTATGTTCACACAGGCGAGCTGAATGTGTGCTTTGATCTTAAAACAGGCGTGTATGAGTACTAAGCACCTCCCTTCCTTAGCTTGTTCACCACTATCACAGTTGCAAATAATGAAATCACATTTAAGTTGCTAACTTGAAACACCTGCATGCAGGTATGGTTGTGTCCTACAGCCTGTTTGCGTTATCAAACAAGATATTAACTCTCTTTCCCATATGATTAAAGCTACCTAAATATTTGCTTTCATAAAATTGGGTTATATGTCAGTAATCCCTAACAATAATTTGAGAAGAATCTCAGGTTCTTGATGTACCTTGAAAGCTTTAAATAAAACTTTAAATAAAAGAAGACAATTTGTAACTAAGATTTCTTGGATTTTTATACATTTATTGTGGCCAAAGAGAGGATTTCTCAGGAACACCTTGAGTAGAAATATTATGTCCTGTTGCCCAATGATTATATTTATTAGGCAATGTGTTCTAATTTTTGTTTGGGAACTGTGACTTCCATAAATCTAAAGTGTATGGAGGAATTGGGGGCAGAGAGGATCAGTTTCAGAGCCTCAAAACCAGTCCGGCACTTGCCTCCGTATCATCCTTGAAACTATAGTTTGCTTTCACTTGCAACGCAAAGCTTGAAGCATGACTGGTTCTCTAAACTCCCCAGTCAAATTCAGACCTGGAATAATTTGTCCTTTAACATATTTTCTTATATGTGAACAACAGAGTATGTTACTTTTTCTGAGCTATTTTCATAGTGGTTAGATGTACTTTTGTGTAAATGTCCAAATTGACTAATCTCCTTAGTTTTAGATAGAAAGTAAAGACTAAAATCAACAATCCTTTGATTAATCTTATAAAATCTCTGAATGTAGGTCAATATGTGGCATATATATGTGTGTATGTATGTATTATATATATATTATATATATGCCTTTTTTCTCATATCATGGTAATATAGTTTTTAGGCAAAGTCCAGTAAAGGGAATAAAAACTATTTCTTTTAGTTTCCATTCATTTTCTTTTGGCAAGAAAATAACAGTAATTTAAATTGGAATAAATTAGGATTGATATACACCTAAAAGTCCAAATTGGTACTTCTTTTAGAAATAAGTGCTTTTAATCACAATGTAAGACTGAATAACCAAAAATATTCTTGGTTATCCTATATCTAAACATAGCTATTCATCCTCTTCTAACTTTTCTGTTGCGTGCTTGTGAATAACATTGTCTTAACACTCTTTTTGTTGTTGTTATGTAGTATGGTTTAGCATGTGAATGATACCCTTGGTAAAATCTATTTACAATGCAGAATGTAGCAATGGAAAGTCATAAAAGCATTTAATGGTCTTTCAACTATAATTTAACTTTGCCAGTATTCATGCATAAAATCACACATTTTCACAAATCTTGATAAATATATCTAGGTCCAAATGTCACTATTTTTCTTCCCAGAAAAAGAGGCTTGACACAAAATTAGGGCATTCTGTTCTGGACTAGACAGCTCCTCTTTGCATCTGAGTTTTTATTGTGATTAAAAAGTATAATTTTCATAACAGAAAAGCACTTTCAGAGGGCAAGAGACATTTCCTATGTGAGAGAAATGAATTTTTCTACTTAGAAAAAATAAATAATGTTTTGGAAAAGTTAGTTCTGTAACTTTTCTTTAAAGCAAACTTTTTAAAAAATGTAAAAACTCAACACTAAATGTACTCCATTTACCACACACCTATTTAGTACTTACCCTGTGACAGGCACCGTGCCCAAATGGAGCTGCTGACAGCCTCTGAAGAGCCGCTCCCAGTGGGAATTAAGCAAGGCATACTTTGAAGAAAGGTTTGTTTTTCTCTTCTCTCTTCCTTTTTTAATGTTTTGTTTCTCTTTATTGGTTTTTTTTTTTTAATTTATGAGATAAAGGAATAGAAAAAAGTAGATAATTACTCTTCATATTAAACCCAACAAGACAAAACAAAACAATTACCTGTCCTAAAGTAAAAAACAAACCAAAACCAAAAACAAAATCCTCAAAAAACAAACAAAAATCTAAACTTGGCCAAAGATACTGTAGCTCCAAAGTACTTTTTACATTTTAACAGTGACTCATTTTATTAAAGTATATAAAAAGTGTAATTAATATAATTCTGGTATCCCATCTTCTCAGTCCTCTGTCAATTGCCTACAGCTAACCTCTATCTTTGTCATTGTATTATCCTGTTTACTTCAGATACAGGGATGTATTTCATGGCAGAAAGACCAGGGAACAGCAGATATAAGAAAGATTAAACAAGTTTAAGGGAAAAAGTGGAAAGCCATTACTCAACAGTAAGACAAACAGTCTCTGAGTACCTAATGTAGGGAAAAGCCCATGTAAAAATATCATATGGGAGGTTATAGAAATTGTGCAATGTTAAAGACTATATAAAAATTAAACAAGAAAAAAACCATTTGGATATTAAGTAGGAAATTACTAAATATAAAGTGAATAAAACACTTGAAAGGGTCCCAAAAGAATAGCTATAATAAAAATAAATAAGTGAATAGAAGTTGAACCAGACTTTTCCATGTCCTCTTTTTGTCCTCTGAGTCTATGTGAATCCACAACACAACAGAATCCACTGGCTCTTGATTAATTTGTGTGTTATCACTGACAAAACTTCTGGATGTTCTGAATTCTAAACATTTCTGAATTTCCTCCCAAGTTCTAGATCAAAAGAACAATGTGCTGATTGAATAAATGTCCGTATCAACACTCGAGATATTTGAACATACATTTTATGATTTCTTATTCAGAGTCTAATTCTAATAAAAAGGCTCAGGTTTCTCTATAAAGGTTTATCCGTAAAGATATTTTCCAAGAAAGACGCAGCTCTGATTTTATTGGGATGTCTCAGCGGTGGACTTTATGTGTCAGTACCTATGGTTCACAACAGCATCCCACAAGATCCTGGAAAGAGGGCAGTTGGGCTGCATCCTACGGGCCTACAAGGCCTGTAGTTGCCCAGCTTCAAGACTGAAGAAAGAGCCCGGAGTCCACGACAGAGACAGCAACTGTTTAATTGAAAGGGGGATCTTACACGTCTGAAGCAAGGGAATTGACCTCAGGTTGGCTCATAGGTTACCAGGGAAACCAGCAGAGGGCACGCCCCTCACCCCCCTTGGAAAAGCTATCATGGTGGGGATGTTCTGATCTAAAGATCAGAACAATCACTAGCTGGGCTGTGACAAGTATGTAGGAAGGTCAGTCATGTGAGTAGGGTGTGGGTGAAGCAGGTCAAGCAGGGGATGTACAGAGAGCAAGAGAACAGCCATCTGGTGGCCTGATCATACAACAGCCCATTAGCACTGAAATGACCTTTGACATAGAATGAAACTCTGCTAGTGCAAGAACCATGTGTGTTTTCTTCATAGCTATTTGCACAGTGCTGAGTGCAGTGGCTGTTACATAATATACAGCTATGAAGTGAATGAACGAATTCGAACGCCCTGGGCTACCCGTCCTCAGAGCTAGAAAAAAATTAAAAGAATATCAATGAGGCTCCCTATATAATATAAGAAAGTACCAGGAACGTCATTCAAGGGCTGTTTCTGACATTAATAAAATGTGACCTCAGAGAGTCACTTTTCCTTTAAGTTTTTTTCATCTGTAAAATGTGGTAAATTGGAAGAGATATTCCTTCCAGTTTCAACAACCTTAGAGTTTCTAACTAAAATTAAGGAGCAGAAAGATGATGACCAAAAGGATAGAGATCAAAATCCTCAAAAGCTTATTCAGACAAAGTGCATCCTGACTATGGACCACTGGCGACCAACTCCCAGCATGAAACACTAACTTTGTTCTAGCAGATAGAGACGACGATGCAGAGGTCATCTTGACCACAAGTATGTCAAGGTTAAAAAACACTAATAGCAACAAGCCTTATCATCAGCAACTGACTTGAAATTCAACGGCTATTTCTACAAGAGTAGAATGAGGAGGATTTGATGAGTTTGGGGTATATCTGTATTCCAACTCTCTCTCCCACTTAAAACACACATGGATTGCATTACTACTGATTGTGCCTTCTGAAGACATATCCAAAAAGCAAAATAAGATTTGTCTCTTAAGTCTATGTTATTATTGTGGAAGTCAATTGTTGCCTAATGAGGTTGTCTGAATCCATAAAGAGTCCTTTCCTCCCTACTGTCAAAAGTTTGTCAAACAAGAGTCAGAGAAAATGTAAAACAATCAAATCCGTATTGACCTTTTATTATTTATCCTTTGAAAGTTATAATTGCCTATCATTTGTGCTTTTCACTGTAATATGTATATCTTGAAGCATTTACAGATCACGACGGTAGAGAGAAGTCGAGACATATACAAAGAGAAAAACCTAATTTGCCTGGAAACAGTTTTACTTTCCAGGTTTAATTAGATAATTACATCACCCTTCATTTTCTTCACAGGTGTACATACCTCCTAATACTTCACAAATGGTGGGAATTAAAGCTGCACCAAACTCGTGTTAATCTCAGCTAAATCCCCATGTCCTCGTTGAAACTGCATGTTACCAAACACAGCACACTTCTGAAGGAAAGCAGTTAAAAATGTGATATGCATTGAAATGCTGCAGTTGGAGAAATAAAGTGAATCTAAAGTTTTTTGTTTGTTTGTTTTTGTTTTTGCTTTTTCCTTAGTGGCTTTGTCCAGCGTAACTGTTTCTATTTTAAATCACTGATAATGTTTCTTTAACAATTCTCATTCTCCCCACACCATCCCCTTCCTTTTCCTTCTCATCCTGTGTCTGCTGCTGCCTGGCAACTTTTCTGTGTGGAAAGGCAGGGTAAGAACTCTAACAGCCCTTGGAATGATAGCTACAGAAATTCCTAGCAACCTGACTTTCAGGCCAACTCTCCTTCACACACATCACTTCCATGAGACAGACTGTCCTTCTTGGTTCGTTAGGAGACAGGTTCTCCTCCAAATATGGCTTTCAGGTGTGTAGTTCATGAACTGTTACTGTCTGTGGCAAAGGCCCCAATAGCACAAAGAAAATAATTAAGTTGGCAGAAATGAAATCTGATGTTTGATCACATATGCCCAAAGCATGGCTCTAATTGGGAAATATAAGATTACCACTGACTGATAATTAATATTCGTGTGTTGTTTTAGAGCAGAAAGTAAGAATGATTGGTTCTACTTTGTTTAATTTATCTCAATGAGAGATTTCATAACATTGTATAGTTTGATGAATTAATTTATTTAACTTGTCAGTGTTAATAACTCTGATTAGAATGAAGAAATTATAATGGGCCATCGGAACACAGAATTTGAACAGTAACTCTAGCTAGTCTCACTTTGCTAATAATATACTTTGTTAATTTCTTTTTTTTTTTTTTTTTTCTTTTTTTAAAATTTTATTTATTTATTTATGGCTGTGTTGGGTCCTCGTTTCTGTGTGAGGGCTTTCTCTAGTTGTGGCAAGTGGGGGCCACTCTTCATCGCGGTGCACGGGCCTCTCACCACCGCAGCCTCACTTGTTGCGGAGCACAGGCTCCAGACGTGCAGGCTCAGTAACTGTGGCTTACGGGCCCAGCTGCTCTGCGGCATGTGGGATCTTCCCAGACCAGGGCTCGAACCCGTGTCCCCTGCATTGGCAGGCAGACTCTCAACCACTGCGCCACCAGGGAAGCCCAATTTCCTTTTTCATTGAAGTATATATGATGGGAAATAAAAGCGTTTCATAGGAAATTATACTTTCTCTTTTATATGTAATTCATTATATCTGGATAGTCATTCAAAATCTAGAAGTAATTTATTTTTAAAACTCAAATTTGGCCTGGACCTTTATCATTGATGCCCATAAAAACTCTCTCTTTTGATGAATTGGTCATTTTCAATGGATATTTGGAAGAAGAACCACCATATACAAGTGATCTGTGTATGGGACAATTTTATTCTATTTCCTTTTGACACGGGTCTTATTTCAGTTTTAGAGCAAATATGTATCTATTAATATTTACTCTGTTATATATTATTATGGCTTTGTGGTATGAACCAGTGTCCTTATTATAACTTTTGTCTTAAAAATCTGCTTAACATGCATTTAAATCTACATGTTGTGCCCACTTGACAACTGATACATACTTAAATATCCATTTTTCCACCAAATTGCTATGGAGTGTTTTTATACCATTTAGGTCTTCGTTAATAACATCTATTTGCATTCTTAAAATAAGTCCCAATCTTTGTTTTAAAGATAAAATTGAGAATCATTCATAATTGATGTTAAATGTTATCATCTTTCCTTGGTATGCTAGCCTATATGATAGTTAACTTCCATGATTGCTACCACTATTTTACACCATTATTTTGAGTCATGTGTCATTCACACATGGTGATTTGATTGTTGACTACTAAAAAGGAATTCTATTTTGCTTTATTATACTGGTCACAATGTGTAGACAATGCATCCTTGATTTTCTTCCATTCAGGGCAGTTAAAAAGTCAACCAGATTATCTAAAAGAGATCAGCTGGTTTTTGTTCTGCCTAATTCACTTAATACATTTATTATTAGGAGGCACTACATATTTAAAATGTAACATATTGAGAATATATATTAGAATAAAAATCTGCCGGGAATTTACTTCTCTGATTATCTTTCATAACTTTTCCCTTTAAATAGCTGTGAGTGGAACCCAGGGCTGCTACATATACTGCAGAAGTGAATGAGTCATTGATTTTCAATCACAGCACTTTGGTACATGGTAAGAGTCTTTGGTTGGTTGTACTGTTCCTGGCTGCTTTCCTCTACCTTGCAATTTTTGAGATGGGGGGTAATTGGTAGTAATAATATAGAAGAGGAAGCATCTGAATGTGCTTAGCATGGTTTGCGAGCTCTCCTCGTTTTATTGCCAAGACTTAAGTGGATATGGATTTCCTAATAGCTGACCTCCTAGTTGACTGAATGGGTTCATGTCAGAAAGACACCTACTTACTTTGTTCCAATGAAAGACTACGTATTTCACAGAACGCAGAGGTCTGTGGACCCTTGAGAAAGAAATATTTATTACTTTGTGCATCATTCAAAACTTACCTTTCTCCCGCTCTTCACTTATTCTTTGAACTCTGCCACTCATTCCAAAGTTTCTCAATTTTTATATGAAGTAAAATAGGAAAACTCTTTGTTTCCTATATGAAATGATAAAATGACTAGGTGAAATTATATGCGTAACAACTTCAAAAGAAAAAAAAACAAACTTTTAAATGTGGAAAGAGTCATCTTTTAGGCATGAAATGAGTCAATTTACAAGGGAAAATAAACTTAATATATAAAATATGGCAAAACTGACCTAAAGAACATATTTTGTAATCACAGACTAAGTGGCAATGTCCCTCATAGTCACCTGTGTTCTTTGATCCAGTCTAATTTTAATGGTTTCTGAAGAGCATCCAAAGATGTTTCTGGATGATTTTACTCTAGTAAGCAGCTAGCTCATCGTGCTGGCATTCATCTAAAATAAGTTTCAACTGGTAAACTGAATAAAGTATTTAAAGCATCTTTCCTTCCCTTTTCAGTCATCCTGTTGCTTAGTTTGGTGCTTTCCTTATAGTTTTCCTTTACACCCATCTCAGGTTTTTAAACATTAAATACAAAACATTTTTAACCTTTGCTGTTAGGCAAGAATTACTGATGTCACAAGGGAAAAAAGGTAAGCCTTCAACTATTAAAATTTCTGAGTTTTAACTCAACCATTTTCAAGTAACTAAAATTTTAGGTACTTGGATGATCATATTTAAAAAGCGGTCATTCGAACAACTTTTTTTTTTTTTTTTAATTGCACTGATTCATTTTAATGCCTCCGATGGTTTGGGAAAGTTCTTAAACTACCACTATACTATGTGGAAGAAGAAAAGAAAAGAAAACAAGCAATTAAAAAAAGCATCAAAACATGTTCAAAATGGTTCAAGGTATCCTTTTAAAAAGAGAAATCCACTGTAAAAGTGCCAATTGTCTGCTTTAGGGTTCCCTGCTTAGGGGCCTCTTTCCATCCACCTTCCCTTCTTATGCAACGGGTGATAACTTTGGGGGTTTTGTTTTTTTTTGTTTGTTTCTGCTGAGTCACTAAATTTTTATCTTTGTCCCTAGGTGCTACTCAGCGTAAAAGTTAAAAGTGCAGCTCAGAAAGCATTGCATTTGTGTGGCGAGCAGAGGGAACCATTTCCCTAAGAGAAGCTCAGTTACTTGGCTAGTCCTTCCTTCCGGGGAAGGAAGCTTCCAGGGAGCGAAGGGATCAAATCTGCTTTGCCTAGAGAAGCATCTATCTCAGCGCTGGTGGCTGGTAATTCCGAACTGGCTGTTAAATGCGGAGCTTTCCAGGCCCCTGGCTGGCTCAGCCCGACGCAGAAATCTCCCCTCCTCTCTAAAGACCCAAATCCCTACAGAACCAGCTTGGAGTTACTTTCTCTTCAAGGAGACTGAAATAATTGTGATTTGTGGTGTTCTCAGTTCGCGGTGGTATTTTCCTGTTGTGTTAAATGCCTCTTACTAAGTAATAGATGTGATTTATGTGGACGACGGAGGGGTGTGTGGCGGACCGGGTGATTAATCAGTGAATTCCCCTCCGCTGGCATCTCACTGCCCCTCTTTGCGTGATGTAAGATCAGACGTACCCTGCATTGAAAAGTCAAGACACACGAGCGGCTCGCTCGCGCTCACACACACTCTCTCTCTCCCCACCACGCGCGCATCCCTACACCTTCCACATCCTGCTCCAGGCGGACTGGCTGGGCTCACTGAGCTGAAGAATTTCCAGTGACATTTGTAAATGACGCTGCTCGGTTCGGGGCTCCGAGCCGCCGCCGCCGCCGCCTGGCCGAGGGTGCAGCCGAGCAGTCTCCGGCGCTGGCTTCCTCCCCGGGCGACCACGATGTCCGAGTTTCTCCTCGCCTTACTCACTCTCTCGGGATTATTGCCTGTCGCCAAGGTGCTGACCGTGGGAGCCGACCGAGGTAAGGAGAACACCTTGACCCCCTTCCTTGCCCCCGGTCTTCCTTGGCTTTCCTGCTGGGCGACGCTTGCAGATAAGTGAGTGTGGAAGTTAAGTCCTTGCGGCCCCGCTGCCCGGGACCCTGGGCCACTGTGCGCCGTTCTCGGGGGGCGGGGGGGGGGTGTGTTGAGAGGTGCGGTGAGGGATTTCCGAACCAGCTACCCGAGTCCTCGGCTCTCCCACAGCTTTTTCCTTTGGCCCTTTGCGGGTCCTGATTTCGTTTCCCCCGGGAGCGTTTGGACTTGACTGCGCGCCTCTGTCCGCGCACCCCAAGCGCTGCAGATGTTGGGATCAGCGTTCGCGTTTTCAAGACTTCCCTCCGCGCTCACTCTCTTGGCTTCGAGCTTTTGCGGGCTCCGGAGGCTCCGCGTTAAGTGTGTGCTCCCTTAACTTATCTCCAGGGTTAAGTTCCTTACCTGCTGCACGCAGGGTCTGTGGAGAGGGGAAAGCGCCGACTCCAGCCGGTTTCCTCTCTGTAGCCCCTTTCTGGGGCAGACTCCGGCGAGATTCGGGTCATCAAGGGAGAAGCTAACGCTTTCGGGGAGCTTCTGGGCGCAGGCACCTGCTTGAGCTTGACGTTTTTGATTCTGAAGGTCTGTGACACAGCTCATGGTGCCTGGAGACGCTCACCCACCACTGGTGTTTTGCCCTTGCTTTTTGTCCGAAAAGCTGATGAATGGTACAAGTTTAAATGGGAATGGGTATGGCGAGCAGAGCAGAAAGGAGAGAGGAGGTGGGCATTATAATAAATCTGGGTTTTGTAAACTTTGATTTGGAAACCCAAGAATCCCTGTGCAAGTTTGATAATCTTTGACAACAGTCAGACGGGTGAAAAAAGAAAAAAAAAAAAAGATAAATAGTTGGGCCGTTGGCATTGGAATTGTTAACTGCTTAAAGTAAAATCAGAATTATCATAGATCTAGTTTTTTTGTTTGTTTTTTGTTTTTCTAAATCATAGCATGAGTTCATATTAACTGATACGTTTTGTTTTTTGGGCTAATTAGAAAAAAAAAGAAGTAAGAAAGATAGAAAATGTACAGATCTCAATGCCAAGCAAGTAGGCAAAAGGTTGCATTGGGAGATTTAGTGACTGTTTATATGAAGCGAATTATGAATTGACTAAAAATTATTGCTTCATTATAGGAAAGAACAGGGGAATGAATTGTAGTGTTTCTATTCAACCTGCTGTGGGCAACCAGATTATAGTCTTTATACCATACCCACACTTGTCATTTCATTTACCAGTACTGAGACTAATATGAGTTCCTTTAGAAAGTCTTGACATTTACTGATATGTCTTTTAAACATATCATTGCCACCTAACCGTTTGGCTTCTGAACTTGCCTTAACTTGCCTTGAAGTTGGTGTGGAATAGTTGAAAACTATACTGATAAAATGGAAGCACATAGCTCTAACTTGAAATGATGATGCCTTTGATCTGGAACAATCAGCTCTCAACCTTTCTTAGGAAAAATGTTTGAAGTTGGACCAGAACAGATGAACAGAATGAAGCTTTTCAGTCCTGTGTGCTAGCAAAATAGAATGGCACTGGCAGACTGCTGCTATTGGGCTCTTTCTGAGTGAGTCCCCATTCTCCAGAAATTTGACCTCATGTAGAACTAAGTCCTCAGTGCTTTTGTATGTGTTTGTGAGGAACAGGGCCATTGCTACAATGATTGGAATGAATACCTGAATATAAATATATAGACCCCCCCAACTTTCTTCTGAGATAGAAAACTAAATAATTAAAAGGATTAGAATTTGGTGTCAATTTAGTTCCAGTAGGGAGAGGGATATCTAAGATATAAATAGGGTACATGGAAAAGGATTGTTACTTTTTCCTAAAACTGAAATAGTGTCCCATTGTATCATCATGTCAGCATCAGAAGTACTATATTGGATAACACAAGTAAAAATAGTTATAGACCAACACTTTACCACTGTTACACATATTTAACACAACTTTTAAAAGAGCTAAAAATGCCACAGCTAGCTATCAAAAGTGAAAAGGGTGGGTCCCATTTGGAAAAAGGAGGGAGAAAAAGAGAGCAATCTTGTTGAAAGTTAAAAAAGAAAGGGCTGCTGCATTATGACAAACTTCTCTTACTGAAATCCTGAAACAGAAGACATGGGAATATAAGCTCAAGAAAGAGGTTAATGAGATGTAGCTTTCTGCCCAGGCTTATGTCAGTTGTCCTTGAAGAATGGAACAGGCTTGTGAATTACACAGGTGTGTTTTGTAGTGCAAGACCTAGCTTCATGCCAGAAAATGAGAAAACACTTTCAGGTTCTCCAAATAAGTACTGAGTAACGGGTAGCTTCTTAAACTGCGTGAACTAGATAGAAATGGTTATATTACCCTCTACCCATGTTTCTCTTCCCTTTGAGTATAAACTCAAAAAATTTGTTTAAATAGAAAAATACTTGAACTTGTATGCTTGTATTCAATTTATGCACATCCACTTGTCCTTTAATTCTATGTTGTTTATTTTCTTAGTTTGCATTGATTTAGGTACAGAGATAAGCTAATGTGCATGTCAGTTCTTATTAGATTTCATCACATTTGAAAAAAGGAAACATCTTTGTAACTCTTAACAGCAGAATGTGGAGGATAAATCATGTTCACTTAGAATCAACCAATGTGTCATATAACAATGTCATATCACATCAAAGTATCGCTTGATAAGGATTAAGACTTAAAAGGAAGTATATTTTAAATTGTCAAATTTTCTGAGCAGAAAAGGGATTGAGAGAACTAAAGCTAGTCTCTTTTACATTTTTGAGTCTGATAAACTGTGGAAATGTATTTCCAAATAATTAAAGTTCATCATTTAATCATTTAAATGTATATGTCTATAAAACCATCTAAAGCTGGCAATCATGTGTATTTCAAAATTTTAATCTTTCTCTACTCAAAGAAGAATGAGCTGCAAGCTGTGTCTCTTTATATTCCAGAAATACTAAAGTTTTGTTTTGAAGAGGTCTCTATAATCTTTGAGTTTTCGTCTCTCTCTTTTACTCTCTCTCTCTCCAGCTCAAACTGAAAATGGTGCAAAGGAAAGGAGACAATAGAAAAAGAAAAATTTCAATGCGTTTAAAGAAGAAAGAATGTAAATTATAGAAAACAGAATAAGGGAAGGAAAGAGAAGGGGGAGGGGGGAGAATGCCAAATGACACTTTTAGGAAGAGGCTGAATCCAAATTAGTGTTCCTTAAAGAAGAGATTAAAGTAAACCTTTAGACAAAATAATTTCTCAAGATAAATGTTTTCCTCTGATATCAATAATAAATATCATATGGAAATGTTTACAGTATACAAATAAAGAAACTTCCATCCATGTGAGGCTGGATATAATTAAACCTAAAGAATGGAGAGACACATGAGAATACTGCAGAAAACTTAAATGTTGTTAACTGTGCTAGAATTGGTAAATGGTAGTGATTTTTTAAAGTGAATGTGAAAGAAATATTCTTAGAAAAGGTGGTGGATGAGTGATATAGTTAATATATTCTTAAAAATGAGATGACACTTTGTAAATGCTACTTATCGTTCATGGTAGAGTCATGCAGAGATTTTTAGTTTGCAAGTGTATTGGATCCAGGACATTAGTTTCTTGCTGCTTGTCTTGTCAATCTCTTTTCAGAGCCTAGGGTGTACCATAAAGATAGGCTTTATTTAAAGTCACCTGGACTGAACATGACTTGGTCTTTTATAAGTATTACAATGATGAGGGACCTTTGTATCTTCCCTCCATTCTATGATACAGTTTTTTTTCATGATTCTGCTTTTAATTTTTACATCTTCTGTGAAATGTCACCTCCTCTTTCTTCAATTCCTTCCTAGTTGTAGGGATTCTATGTAGTAAAAGGTACCAAGCAGATGTATTGATACATTTCTCTATCTTCTGAGGCTGTCTGTCAAAACAATTCTTGTACAAAGGAAACACTTGTCTGCATTCTAGATGGCTACATTCAAAGAAGTAGAATTAACACTAAAAGTTAAACATGATTGTCCCAACATGATGTCATTAGTTAAACTAATTTAGCAGTAAGTGGAACCCACCTGTTATATAGATATACCTTCTTTAAAGAAGATTTCTTTAAAACGGCTGCCTTGGTGCACAAAAACCTATAAAAACACCACTCTAACCTGAAAATTGGAAATAGATTTTTAAAGATTTTTTTTTCGATGTAGACCATTTTTAAAGTCTTTATTGAATTTATTACAATATTGCTTCTATTTTATGTTTTAGTTTTTTGGCCACGAGGCATGTGGGGTCTTAGCTCCCTGACCAGGGATCAAACCAGCACCCCCTGCATGGGAAGGCGAAGTCTTAACCACTGGACCGCCAGGGAAGTCCCAGATAGATTTTTAAATGAAACTTTTATTTTTAAAAAAACCCAGACAATATATGTCTAATTTTGTTATGATTGCCTCCTTGAAAAACAAAATTATGAAATGAAAGAACTTTGAGTTATTTTTCAACTCCGAACATGCAGTATTCTAATGAATGAATTTCCATTTAACACATAATTTGTTGTAACAGAATCTTACAGTGGAGGAAGTAAATGTCAAAATGTATTTGCCTTTGAAATGTCTGTAATTATGATGCACCCAATGTTTATAATTTAAAGCAATGTTTTTAGTAGCTGGACTGCTAAAGAAAAGTAGAGCAAAAGGTTGACTACTTTTTTTTTTTAATTTTTATTTATTTATTTATTTATTTATTCATTCATTCATTTATGGCTATGTTGGGTCTTCGTTTCTGTGCGAGGGCTTTGTCTAGTTGCGGCAAGTGGGGGCCACTCTTCATCGCAGTGCGCGGGCCTCTCACTATCGCGGCCCCTCTTGTGGCGGAGCACAGGCTCCAGACGCGCAGGCTCAGCAACTGTGGCTCACGGGCCTAGTTGCTCCGCGGCATGTGGGATCCTCCCAGACCAGGGCTCGAACCCATGTCCCCTGCATTGACAGGCAGATTCTCAACCACTGCGCCACCAGGGAAGCCCGAGGTTGACTACTTTTATAGTGAGTTAGCCAGAATATACTGGACCAAATTTCTATCAGGAAATAGTCATGTTTATTCTAGTTACTTCAAAAAACCTTCCTTATATTCTCTAAAGAAATCCGAATCTTTGTATTTAATCTAAAAATAGTGACCAAAACCTACCTTGATGCATAGAGAGCACAAATCATATTTTCCTTTTCTTTCTTTCTTTTTTTTTTTTTTGTGGGAAAGGGAGGGCAAAATATTTCTAACCAATCAAACAGAAGAGTGTCGAGTGATACTTTTATCCTCTTCTGTGGAGTTGCTTTACATCTTCATATGGATTGTTATTCTCCAAATTTTACCTGTAAAACAACCCATTGACGAAGAGGCATAAGAAGGAAATTGCAACAAAGCAATCACCAATCTAACAGTCTACAAGCCTTGGGGGCACTCTACAGCTGTTTTGTTTAGAAGGAGATATTTAGCCTTCTTTAGTTCCTTGGAAAAAAAGTTCCATTATTTAAACTTTACAAAAACTTGAAAATATCTCTAAATATTGAGTTTTTAAAAAGTTACTTTTCGTACTAATTCACATATGTGCCAATGCGTATATTTAATCTCACTTGCTTTTGAAGAGTATTGTGCTTGCAATAATATTTAATGACTGTTGTCGCTATTCTGTGCGGTCTCATTTGAACAAATTGTTAATCTGTCCAACTACATCTGAACCCTTTGTATTGTAGAAAAGGGAATGAAGGCTTCAGAAGATTCTGTAACACATCAGAACAAGTAAGCTTAGACCTTCAAAATTTATATGCTTTTTTTCTATTAGAAGTTTTTCTGCTATAAGCTGGGTTCACAATTTTAGATCTATGTTTTCTCCTCATGAATGATTTGGTGGCCTCCCTTCCCCCCCCCCAACCCCCCCCCACCCCCGGCATAACTACAAGGGCAAGTTAGAAAGTATGTATTATTTATTTCTCTGTTTTGAATTCAGTGACACCAAAATATAGTTTCTTTCTCTCTTTCCATCCTATTGCTTTAGGCCATCTCTATACAAACCCAATTATGTTGATTGAGCTTCCTGACTAAACAAATTGGTTAAACGGACTAGGAACTAAATGAGAGTCAAACTGTTAGATAGTAGCCAGTCAGTTCTGGTAAACAAGTAAAACTGATCTTGCATAAAAAGCTTAAAATTAAATGTTATGGAAAAACAACCACAACATATTTCCCTGAAAAACTTATGTGTGATACTTCATATCTACACTTTGTAGAGTAAATCAGATGTACCACTGTCATTGTGCCTATCATAACAGGCAAATTAAATATGTTTGGGAGTAATTATATAGTTATATCATGGGATAGCATAAGAGTTTAAAACACTATTAGAATATGAATAAATACATGCTCTGAATTTACTCCTATTCAGACGAATGTTACTTTATTGAAAATTAGTTGAAAATTATTATTTTTCTTTACGGGCTTTATTTATTAACAGTTATTTTTTCATTTTGTAAAATATTTTACAACACTAAAATATATTTCGAAGTCAAAGTCAAGACCCTCTCTCAATACAGAATATATAGTGGAAATCATTGCAGTGATAAAGTGGACAACAGCATTTAGTGTGCTTTTTAATATGACTGTAATAACTTTTTCATGCAGTCACATTAACTTGGTTTTAGTCTGCACTGCAATTAGATGTCCAATTGTGGTTAAAAAAAATGCAATGGCTTGATTAAGTAAATGGGCCCACTCATTTGTTGCTGATTTCCCAGTAGGTCAGATTCTTGTAAGTATCATCAGGACAAAAGGCTTGAGTTGGTAATGATGGTGTTACTTAATATTGTTCAATAACTCTGCCACTCATATTTGTTGAATAAGGATATATTATCTACATTTGGAATTTCTCAAATATTCCGAAGTTGTTGTAAATATACTTGTCAAAGGTTTCTTTAGCTACAGGAACAATGAAAAATATTCTTACTGTAGAGTCATCTGTTTAATCTTATTTTTCTCAGAAATAAGCTTGAACACAGTCATGTATATATGAGTTTCCATTTACATGTGAATAACATTATAACTATGTCCTTTATAGAAGACAAGTTGAGAAAGTACCTTTTCATATGAGATTCCTTCTAACTTTTTTAAGTAAGAGAAAAAAGAAAAAAAAAAAAAAAAACTTCTTGAAGAAGATAGAGTGCGCTGCCTTGCTGTAAGATACCAGCGTTCCATTTTATCTCACAATGCATTCTTATTAACAGTCAGACATCTCTTCCTGAGATGCATGCACCTCATTGTCCGGCTGGCTTAGCCTTCAGACCAAAGACAGGTATTGTTGAAACACGACCTCATTTTAGTTGAAAGAATACATTTCTTCTTTAGGTAAGGTCAAGGTATCACAGACTTGTCTCTTGTTTTATTCTTACAATCAATAGGACATTCCTTCCTAACTTTTCCACATTGCATTGACATCCTTCAACTTCCAAGAAGGCTTAACTTTAGAAATACAAATACATTAATTCCTTAAGAAGTTTTCTACCACTGAGTTTTTCTTTAATGACAATTTGTACATCTTCGCCCTTTCTTCTTAAAATGAGAAAAGCGAACTAAAAATGGGGAGGGATGGGGGAGAAGAGAGAAGTAAAACTCTGGTTGCTTGCTTTGAGTGTTCCTGGGGTATTTTAAGATATTTGTGGAAAAGAAAAACTGCAGGATAAGGCTGATAACAGAAATGAGTTTAGAATGACTGTTTTCTTTAGAAATTAGGATGTATAAGGAGAGGAAGGACAAAGATGCTAAGAGAGAGAACATTGACAGTAAGAATTTTTTGAAGCTTCAATCCACACAGATCAGGTAACTGAGGTAATTAGGAACTTCAAACATTTGCTAAAATATAAATTCTTGAGATTTAAAAAGACTTGGTTTTTAGATTATCTAAGACCTTGTGTGCATTTTCTAAAGCTTTTAATGATATATTTTATTGGTATTTTACCATGCTAAAATAGGAGGTATGCTGTATTAAAATATTCCACTTTATTCAACTCTATTAATTTTTAAGGCATTTTCTCATAATTAAGCTCTGAAAGTACAGTGATAACGATGCCAGCCCATGGGTGAGATTTTTGCCTTGTCAGGTGAAACTATTATAGATCACACCTTCTGGGCATCCATATTTATGAGATTTTTCATTAAAAAATAACTAAGATTTATAGATAGAATTAACTAACTCAGAATTCAGGCCCTTTTGCTGAGTCCTTATATTGTTGTCATTCTAAGAAAAAGGCTAGCGATTCACCAGCACCATGCTGATGGCCTGTAATACTAGTGGCGTACAAATCTTACTTGGGGGAAAAGATAGTGACTTTATCCAACATTGACCAACATTAAAAATAAGTAGAATTTAGAACTGTCTGTCTTTGGATAGAGTTCTCTCCCATGCTAGGATGTTTACTTCTGTTTTCACTTGCTGATGATATTGTCAAGTATTTTGAAATTAATCCTGATAGTGTAAGAACCAAAATCTTAGGACTTTTTTCCATTCCCCTTGCTGCTCTCATTGCTGGGAGATCATAAGGTTATGAAGGGCATGAGGGTTTTATTCTGTATGTATTTTAATCTGAGTCCTGTGAAAACACCACCAGAGGTTTACAGAAAACTGCTCCAACCAGCTCTGAAGAGAGAGACCTAGCAGTGTCTTTCACACCTTCCACGAATGCGAGTTAGACAATGTATGTGAAAACGTAGCGTGCATTGGTATCGCATTACATAAGTATCCATTATTTCATTAATTATAGCATTAACTTAATGTGTATTACTAATAGCAGTAGAAATCCCTTACATTTTCAGGACACTTTAATTTTGTTCTTGGTTTTTTCCTCCTGAAATCATATGATCCCTGAAGCAACCCATGTGGTTGGTGGTCATTCATTTATTTATTCACTGGTTCAACAAATTTGAGCAGAGATATGCTGGGAGTTGTTCTAGAGGTCGGGAAAGAGGCAAGTGAGCAAGTTATACAATGTAACTAGTCTGTCAGAGCTTACATTTTAGTGTACATTTCAGGGAAGGAGGAAACAGACAATAAGCAAAATGACACATACTATTTTGTGCTAAGAAGAAAGAAAAATAACATCATGTAATCAAGAGCAGGCCTTTTTTTGTGAAGGCTGACATATTTGCTGAGATAAAAGTGATGTGAAGGAACAAGCTCTGAATGGTTCTGAGGGAGGAACTTCCCATGTAAACCCTTGAGAGGAAGTCATGATTTTGACATCTTAGAGAAAGGAAGAAGGTCTGTGTGCCTAAAGTACACTGCGTGTGTTTGGAAGAGAAGAGGAGTGGGGAAAAGGGTATTTATGAGTAGGTCAGTTAGGACTTTGCAGATCAGAGTGAGGCATTTGGGTTTTGTTCTCATTATAATAGGCTGCAATTGGTTGTTTAATCAGAGGTGACATGACACAACTTAATTATTTACGAGATCGTGCTTGCTACTGAATAAAAAAGGACCAGAGACACAGTGAATACAGTTAAAGGGTTATTGTAATTGTGCAGGAGAGATGTTGGTAGCTCAAACAAGGGGGTAGCATTGTAGATGAGGGTGAGATAGAGGAGGGACTCAACATCTTTAATATAGGAAGATTTTCTATAACAATGAATGTAGCACCATTCAATATATCAGAAGGATAAGGCATGAAATAAAGCCTCAAATTACCATCTTGGGAGAGTTAACATTCTAGGTTCTTTGAAAATGAATGCATTTTGTTTTGCATCACCTCTTATTGATTTGTATGAAATGTTTCATGATATTAGGCATGTAATGGTCACGTGTGGCCCCTGCAATATTGCTTGCCTTTTTATTACCTTTTCCCTTTATTTCAGAATTATTACTACCATCTTCCCTATTACCCATACCGTGTCCGCAGAATGGAATTAGTAGAGTGACTCAGTATTTCTTGAGGGTTTAGATAAAATAATACACTTAGTAACATTCCAAGCACTGGTAAATGTGGCAGCAACTATTTTGCTGTTATTTCTACCAATATAAGCGGAAGAAATGAGCATTGGCATATGTGAAGATTCTTATGAGTTTTTTTTTCCCCCCCTTGAGGAAATTCTCATTGTTTTCAAGGAAGAACTCCTTTTTCATTGTCCCCAAATCCTTGACATGATTGAGAAGAATTTGTGCTTTCAGTCACGTTCCCACTTACGAATATTTGATTAATGGGATGAAATGTTAAGAGAGCTGCTATCGGCTGTACTCATTACTCTCCCTGGAAGTTCCAAGACAACTGTGGAAAGGAAAGGGGTGGTGACAAATGGTGGGGGACCTACTGGGTAAGAGTTTATGACCTAGTGGGTGCTCCTCTTGGTCAATCAGGGCCCCTGGATTATTCTTCTGTACTTATCCACATGCATTCATTGAATAAATGTTATAGTTCCTACTATGTACCTATCACAGTGCGATTTATAGGCTGGAAGCAGAAGCAACTAAACAACATAAACCAGAACAAGCAATAAAAAACACTAGTTTGGCAATTGTACAACTTTGGATTTTCAGGGAAATGTTGCTTATGGCTACAAACCAAACCCATTTGGGTTTATTGAGTTCTTGATGGAGTTAAAAAGGAAAGAGGGAGTGAGGGGAGGAGAAAGAACAAGGAGAGAGGTTTTATGAAACTGATGGAAAAGAAAAAAATATTAGAGCCCAGAGGGTCTGTGGGAAAGAAAATAGGTATCCAGTGCTTGAAGGAAATCTGTTAATACTAAGTTGAATGAGGTATTTTAGGGCCTAAGTTACTAGAAGATTGTTTCAGGATTTGGTCCCATTGATTTTTTTTCATTGCTCTTTTTTTCTTTTGGCTCTCTTTTATGTTATCTACCTTGAGAAAAAGTCCAAGTTTAGTTTTAAAACTTAATATTCAAATCTGCATTCCAAAGTTAAGCTTAGCCCCAAGTATTCCCCACTGAGTTTCTTTTTAAGTTGTACAGGCCATCTAGTGCCAAAAAAGCAACTTGGGATAATCAACCCTTTTAGACACTATTTACTTTATATTGCAGACAACATTGCAGCATTATGGAGGAAATACTTCACCCCAACCTGAGAAATTACCTTGGAGATGCTACATGATCGTAACAACTAATTTAAAAAGACAACCTGTTTTCTTAGTTTTCAAACATGGTACGTCTTTAGATTAAGAAGTGAAGACGTATACTAAACAGACATTAGTTTAAAATAAAAAGAGATCCAGAGCTTGGGCATTTACAATTTCAGAAATGCTTAAATGAGATATTGAAGCAAAAGATCTCAACCAATTTATTTGTTGTGTAAAGAGCTTACCTGCAGGTTTAGTAGACATTTGCTAGATGCATGTGCAGAAATCTAATCTGTGTGTGACTTTAAGTTCAGTCCATTTTTCATTCACATTGTCAAAAGCCCCTTTAATAATTTGGCTCCAAGATTTCAGTATAAAACTCAACATTATGCATAGGAATAAGTTAAATATGAAATAAACACTAACATTTTATTAAATTTTAGAGTGACTGAACCAAATGAAATTTGAGGCTAGAAGATTTTGCATTAATGTTTAATTTGGGACTCACTGTAAATTTGTTTGTTGTGTACTGTAGCAGAGGGGTGCCAAAAGTTTGGAAATAAATTAATCGGAGTAATTGAAAACAGCAGGAAAGGGAAGGGTTACTTGTATATTTGTGAGTATGAGGTACGATTTACGCTCCCTGACTAGAACTCCTGCTCACATCACACAGAGGTCTGCTAAAGGGCTTTTTTTTTCTCTCTTTCATAAGGGAAAGGACTTTGGGAAAAGGTTCAAAATGAGTATAAGGGGGTTATTTATGTTTTAGGTAAAGCAAAAAAAAAAAAAATTATTGACTGCATACTCAGAATAAAAGGCATTTGGGCAGGAAATGTTGTGACTGCTTGGTACAGACTTCAACCTGCTATAAAGACCCAAGAAAAATAAACAAAGCTTATTCAGATAACAATTCAGCTGGCGAGACACCTGAAAAATCTAGCAATAGCAAGAAAATCACTTAAGTCAAAAATAAACTTTCAGAGATTGAAGCTACTTGAATTCACCAAGATTTAGAGATGAATGCCAAAGAGGATTAGTAAAACTCTCTTCCGTGTGAAATACAGCAGTAATGGCTCTATTGCCGTGTTTCAGACTCCTGCTTGAGAGTCACTATGTAAGTGAGAGTTGAGCTCAATATACAGTAAGGATAATAGCATTTCCTTAAAAAGCAGGAAATCATATAAAGAAACCTGAAACAGCAATCCTGCCCTTCTCCCCAACCCCCTTCTGCAAGCAACAGAAAATGATAGGCAGCATTTCGTCTGTAGTTTCACAGAGGGAAACAGGTTGGCTGTGGCTTCTGAGATCCCTAGACTCGGAGAAAAGGCTGCTTATATTTTTTTACTCATCGTGTTAAGTGATGGCACTCAGACATATTTGACTAACCTTTATGAATTAAAGGGCAAGATATAGGGCAAGTTTTATAAACACAAATGCATACAGCCCCCAGGCTGGTCAGAAGGTGCCCTGGTGACATGTAAATTAGGGAACTCCCACATTGTCCAAGGGGGCAGCTGATACTCAACTGTAGCGGACTGTAGGCTCCTGTGAATGTGGGCAGAGGATTGCCAGACCTCTGTAATTCAAGAGAGGCGAGGAGTTTTGATTTCTGTGCATAATTCCCTATGATTTAAATATTGTTGATCAAGAGTTTTTTAAAAAACGAAATAACATTGTGGGGGTCAGAATCACCAGCTGATGGATTTAAGACCCAGGCTGACAGCCGTGGTCCACTCTGGAGCCCCTGGGTTGCAGACATCAACAGAAGGTTGGACGTGGTCACAACGAAAAGACATTTTACTTGGTGCTTTACAGACAAAAGGTGGCCCTGGAGAGCTGAGTGTAATGCCTTGACATTTGTAGTGGATTATTTTTGCAGCTCATGGCTAAGGGAAGAAGGATACCAAAGACTAATTTCATCAGTGTCCTGCATCTCTGCCTCCAGAACTTTCTCTCCCCTGTGAGACGTAAAGGTAGAACCTGGGGAGAAAAAGTGGGCACAGAGAAAACTCTTAATGAGACGTTAGAGGGTCAGTGATATTAGACCCGATTGTGACTTAGGCGGGCACAGGCCATGGAAAGTTGTCTAAGAAACAAAACTCTCTCAGTAATGGTGAGGAAATGCTATGAGGATGATTTCTGTCTGCCTCAGCGCCACAGGGGCCTCATGGAAAATATTCTACCTGATAAGTAACAGCCACGTGGCAAAAACAACATTGCTGTGCTACACACACCACACATGGATCATTATTGAAAGGTGGAAGGGAAAAAAGAAGACCGAAAGGGAGAAAAAAGTATCGTGAAGTGAAGATGACAGAGGGCTGATCCTGATGAGTAGACAAATTCTCATGCTGAGACACAAATGGGATCACATTTAGGTTTGTGTTTCATCTTTTGTTCTCTCGGGAAAGCTGTGACCTAACAGGAACCAATGGTGTGCTCTATTACTTACACAATGTCTCTAGATTTCTTACCTATGTTGACGTAGGCATTAGTATATCCAAACTGATTATTCGAACTAGTTTTTCTTTTTTTTTTTTTTTTTTTTTTTTTAGGATACTTGTTTTTTATTTTATAGAATATTTTGGAAAATGAAAAATGTATGATTTATCTTTAAGGGCTATCACTCTTAAAAAACAGACTTTGCCACTGTGAATATCTGAATATCTGTGTGGTACACAGTTATGATTACTCACCATCTCATTACAAAGTATTGCATTGCTTCTATTGTTTTTTTTTTTTTTTTTTTTTTTTTTTTCTCACACACACTGTATTTTATTTTTACAAGACATAAATAGACTGACACCAAGCATTGTACATGAATGACCACAACAAAAGCAACAATGATTGCAATTACCAAACATGAAACACACTCATACTATGTCATAATATTGACATTCAGTCCAGTAATCCTCCACTGTAACAGCTCCTTTACTTTGCAGTGAAAATTGATTTGTATATTCTTTGCCTCTGAGTCCTTGTGGGATTTTTTTTTTTTTTTTAAATTCAGACAGAAAGTCACAAAAACTATACTCATCCTCATCAGTTCACTCAGTCCCATGTAATTAATTTTTTTTTTCATCTTGATCTTTTGTTAGCACTTTTATGAGTTCATCAGTTTTTCATTAGAGTTCTGAAAATGCTTATTCATTCAGTTCAGCAGTACAGTCAGTTACCAGAAACCTGTACTTGTCAGAGTCTTTTCCATGAATTTCTTGAAGATGAAACCCTTTTATAGGAACATATTTGCAAAATCATCAGAGTACACCCAGAACTGTCTGTAAATGACAAAAGACTTAAAAATGACCACGGTTAAAGATTTGATGAAAGTTCATACTAATGCAGTTGACAAGAAAATTAGTTATTTCTGAGATATACATTTTAAAGTAATAACTAGGATTATTACTTATAACATTATACCAGAACATATAAGATTTTTAGAAATTTCATGTAATGTCTGAAACATTTATATTAACATATTTCCATACATATTTCCATACAAATACAAATATAAGATTTTTAGAAATTTCATGTAATGTCTGAAACATTTATATTAACATATTTCCATACATATTTCCATACAAATACAAATATAAGATTTTTAGAAATTTCATGTAATGCCTGAAACATTTATATTAACATATTTCCATACAAATAACCCAATGAAAGTTTAGTATTAGTTGTTTTGTTTGTTTTTTTATACTGCAGGTTCTTATTAGGTATCAGTTTCATACACATCAGTGTATACATGTCAATCCCAATTGCCCAATCCAGCACACCACCATCCCCACCTCACCGCAGTTTTCCCCCCTTGGTGTCCATATGACCATTCTCTACATTTGTGTCTCAACTTCTGCCCTGCAAACTGGCTCATCTGTACCATTTTTCTAGGTTCCGCATACATGCATTAATATACGATATTTGTTTTTCTCTTTCTGACTTACTTCACTCTGTATGACAGTCTCTAGATCCATCCATGTCTCAACAAATGACTCAATTTCGTTCCTTTTTATGGCTGAGTAATATTCCATTGTATATATGTACCACAACTTCTTTATCCATTCGTCTGTTGATGGGCATTTAGGTTGCTTCCATGACCTGGCTATTGTAAATAGTGCTGCAATGAACATTCGGGTGCATGTGTCTTTTTGAATTACGGTTTTCTCTGGGTATATGCCCAGTAGTGGGATTGCTGGGTCATATGGTAATTCTATTTTTAGTTTTTTAAGGAACCTCCATACTGTTCTCCATAGTGGCTGTATCAATTTACATTCCCACCAACAGTGCAAGAGGGTTCCCTTTTCTCCACACCCTCTCCAGCATTTGTTGTTTGTAGATTTTCTGATGATGCCCATTCTAACAGGAGTGAGGTGATACCTCATTGTAGTTTTGATTTGCATTTCTCTAATAATTAGTGATGTTGAGCATCTTTTCATGTGCTTCGTGGCCATCTGTATGTCTTCTTTGGAGAAATGTCTATTTAGGTCTTCTGCCCATTTTTGGATTGGGGTGTTTGTTTCTTTGATATTGAGCTGAATGAGCTGTTTATATATTTTGGAGATTAATCCTTTGTCCGTTGATTCATTTGCAAATATTTTCTCCCATTCTGAGGGTTGTCTTTTCGTCTTGTTTATGGTTTCCTTTGCTGTGCAAAAGCTTTGAAGTTTCATTAGGTCCCATTTGTTTATTTTTGTTTTTATTTCCATTACTCTAGGAGGTGGATCAAAAAAGATCTTGCTGTGATTTATGTCAAAGAGTGTTCTTCCTATGTTTTCCTCTAAGAGTTTTATAGTGTCCAGTCTTATATTTAGGTCTCTAATCCATTTTGAGTTTATTTTTGTGTATGGTGTTAGGGAGTATTCTAATTTCATTCTTTTACATGTAGCTGTCCAGTTTTCCCAGCACCACTTATTGAAGAGACTGTCTTTTCTCCATTGTATATCTTTGCCTCCTTTGTCATAGATTAGTTGACCATAGGTGCGTGGGTTAATCTCTGGGCTTTCTATCTTGTTCCATTGATCTATGTTTCTGTTTTTGTGCCAGTACCATACTGTCTTGATTACTGTAGCTTTGTAGTATAGTCTGAAGTCTGGGAGTCTGATTCCTCCAGCTCCATTTTTTTCCCTCAAGACTGCTTTGGCTATTCGGGGTCTTTTGTGTCTCCATACAAATTTTAAGATGATTTGTTCTAGCTCCGTAAAAAATGCCATTGGTAATTTGATAGGGATTGCATTGAATCTGTAGATTGCTTTGGGTAGTATACTCATTTTCACAATGTTGATTCTTCCAATCCAAGAACATGGTATATCTCTCCATCTGTTGGTATCATCTTTAATTTCTTTCATCAGTGTCTTATAGTTTTCTGCATACAGGTCTTTCGTCTCCCTAGGTAGGTTTATTCCTAGGTATTTTATTCTTTTTGTTGCAATGGTAAATGGGAGTGTTTCCATAATTTCTCTTTCAGATTTTTCATCATTAGTGTATAGGAATGCAAGAGATTTCTGTGCATTCATTTTGTATCCTGCAACTTTACCATATTCATTAATCAGCTCTAGCAGTTTTCTGGTGGCAGTTTTAGGATTCTCTATGTATAGTATCATGTCATCCGCAAACAGTGACAGTTTTACTTCTTCTTTTCCAATTTGTATTCCTTTTATTTCTTTTTCTTCTCTGATTGCCGTGGCTAGGACTTCCAGAACTATGTTGAATAATAGTGGTGAGAGTGGACATCCTTGTCTCGTTCCTGATCTTAGAGGAAATGCTTTCAGTTTTTCACCATTGAGAATGATGTTTGCTGTGGGTTTGTCATATATGGCCTTTATTATGTTGAGGTAGGTTCCCTCTATGCCCACTTTCTGGAGAGTTTTTATCAGAAATGGGTGTTGAATTTTGTCAAAAGCTTTTTCTGCATCTATTGAGATGATCATATGGTTTTTATTCTTCAATTTGTTAATATGGTGTATCACATTGATTGATTTGCGTATATTGAAGAATCCTTGCATCCCTGGGATAAATCCCACTTGATCGTGGTGTATGATCCTTTTAATGTGTTGCTGGATTCTGTTTGCTAGTATTTTGTTGAGGATTTTTGCATCTATATTCATCAGTGATATTGGTCTGTAATTTTCTTTTTTTGTAGTGTCTTTGTCTGGTTTTGGTATCAGGGTGATGGTGGCCTCATAGAATGAGTTTGGGAGTGTTCCTTCCTCTGCAATTTTTTGGAAGAGTTTGAGAAGGATGGGTGTTAGCTCTTCTCTAAATGTTTGATAGAATTCACCTGTGAAGCCATCTGGTCCTGGACTTTTGTTTGTTGGAAGATTTTTAATCACAGTTTCAATTTCATTACTTGTGATTGGTCTGTTCATATTTTCTGTTTCTTCCTGATTCAGTCTGGGAAGGTTATACCTTTCTAAGAATTTGTCCATTTCTTCCAGGTTGTCCATTTTATTGGCATAAAGTTGCTTGTAGTAGTCTCTTAGGATGCTTTGTATTTCTGTGGTGTCTGTTGTAACTTCTCCTTTTTCATTTCTGATTTTATTGATTTGAGTCCTCTCCCTCTTTTTCTTGATGAGTCTGGCTAATGGCTTATCAATTTTGTTTATCTTCTCAAAGAACCAACTTTTAGTTTTATTGATCTTTGCTATTGTTTTCTTTGTTTCTATTTCATTTATTTCTGCTCTGATCTTGATGATTTCTTTCCTTCTGCTATCTTTGGGTTTTGTTTGTTCTTCTTTCTCTAGTTTCTTTAGGTGTAAGGTTAGATTGTTTACTTGAGATTTTTCTTGTTTCTTTAGGTAGGCTTGTATAGCTATAAACTTCCCTCTTAGAACCGCTTTTGCTGCATCCCATAGGTTTTGGGTCGTCGTGTTTTCATTGTCATTTGTCTCTAGGTATTTTTTGATTTCCTCTTTGATTTCTTCAGTGATCTCTTGGTTATTTAGTAACGTATTGTTTAGCCTCCATGTGTTTGTCCTTTTTACGTTTTTTTCCCTGTAATTCATTTCTAATCTCATAGCGTTGTGGTCAGAAAAGATGCTTGATATGATTTCAATTTTCTTAAATTTACTGAGGCTTGATTTGTGACCCAAGATGTGATCTATCCTGGAGAATGTTCCGTGCGCACTTGAGAAGAACGTGTAATCTGCTGTTTTTGGATGGAATGTCCTATATATATCAATTAAATCTATCTGGTCTATTGTGTCATTTAAAGCTTCTGTTTCCTTATTTATTTTCATTTTGGATGATCTGTCCATTGGTGTAAGTGAGGTGTTAAAGTCCCCCACTATTATTGTGTTACTGTCGATTTCCTCTTTTATAGCTGTTAGCAGTTGCCTTATGTATTGAGGTGCTCCTATGTTGGGTGCATATATATTTATAATTGTTATATCTTCTTCTTGGATTGATCCCTGGATCATTATGTAGTGTCCTTCCTTGTCTCTTGTAACATTCTTTATTTTAAAGTCTATTTTATCTGATATGAGTATAGCTACTCCAGCTTTCTTTTGATTTCCATTTGCATGGAATATCTTTTTCCATCCCCTCACTTTCAGTCTGTATGTGTCCCTAGGTCTAAAGTGGGTCTCTTGTAGACAGCATATATATGGGTCTTGTTTTTGTATCCATTCAGCCAGTCTATGTCTTTTGGTTGGGGCATTTAATCCATTCACGTTTAAGGTAATTACCGATATGTATGTTCCTATGACCATTTTCTTAATTGTTTTGGGTTTGTCTTTGTAGGTCCTTTTCTTCTCTTGTGTTTCCCACTTAGAGAAGTTCCTTTAGCATTTGTTGTAGAGCTGGTTTGGTGGTGCTGAATTCTCTTAGCTTTTGCTTGTCTGCAAAGCTTTTGATTTCTCCATCAAATCTAAATGAGATCCTTGCCGGGTAGAGTAATCTTGGTTGTAGGTTCTTCCCTTTCATCACTTTAAGTATATCATGCCACTCCCTTCTGGCTTGCAGAGTTTCTGCTGAGAAATCAGCTGTTAACCTTATGGGAGTTCCCTTGTATGTTATTTGTCGTTTTTCCCTTGCTGCTTTCAATAATTTTTCTTTGTCTTTAATTTTTGCCACTTTGATTACTATGTGTCTCGGCGTGTTTCTCCTTGGGTTTATTCTGTATGGGACTCTCTGCGCTTCCTGGACTTGGGTGGCTATTTCCTTTCCCATGTTAGGGAAGTTTTCGACTATAATCTCTTCAAATATTTTCTCTGGTCCTTTCTCTCTCTCTTCTCCTTCTGGGACCCCTATAATGCGAATGTTGTTGCGTTTAATGTTGTCCCAGAGGTCTCTTAGGCTGTCTTCATTTCTTTTCATTCTTTTTTCTTTAGTCTGTTCTGCAGCAGTGAATTCCACCATTCTGTCTTCCAGGTCACTTATCCGTTCTTCTGCCTCAGTTATTCTGCTATTGATTCCTTCTAGTGTAGTTTTCATTTCAGTTATTGTATTGGTGATCTCTGTTTGTTTGTTCTTTAATTCTTCTAGGTCTTTGTTAATCATTTCTTGCATCTTCTCAATCTTTGCCTCCATTCTTATTCCGAGGTCCTGGATCATCTTCACTATCATTATTCTGAATTCTTTTTCTGGAAGGTTGCCTATCTCCACTTCATTTAGTTGTTTTTCTGGGGTTTTTTCTTGTTCCTTCATCTGGTGCATAGCCCTCTGCCTTTTCATCTTCTCTATCTTTCTGTAACTGTGGTTTTTGGTCCACAGGCTGCAGGATCGTAGTTTTTCTTGCTTCTGTTGTCTGCCCTCTGGTGGTTGAGGCTATCTAAGAGGCTTGATGGGAGGCTCTGGTGGTGGGTAGAGCTGACTGTTGCTGTCGAACTAGTTTTTCTTAAAGTGTTTTTCTGAACTTTTTATTTTGAAATAATTTTAGACTTACAGAAAATATATACAACTAATACAGCGTGTTCTCATATACCTTTCTCTCAGCTTTCCCTGATGTCAACATATTGTATAACTGTAATACTATTATCAAAACAGAAAGTTAACATCGGTGCTATAAATGTTATTAACTAAACCATAGACTTTTATCTAGATTTTACCAGTTTGTCCACTAATGACCTTCTTCTATCCCAGCAGCCAATCTAGGATTCAACATTAAATTGTCATATCTCCTTAGACCTTCAGTCTGTGACAATCTCTGGCTTTAGTTTACTTTCATTTCTTAGGTTCATTTGAAGAATCCTGGTTATTTATTTTACAGAATATTCCACAATTTGGGTTTGTCTGATATTTTCTCACGGTTATGCATTTTTGACAAGAATGTCACACAAGAAATGTACCCTCCTTAGTATACCATACATGTCAATTTGTCTAATTATTGGTGATGTTAACCTTGATCACTTGGGTGGGGTGATATTTTCCTCATTCTTTCTAAGTTCATTACTTAGAATTCTTCTGCAAGAAAATTGTCCCTTTCTGATTTATTACTTATTTATATCATTATAGACAGGTATTTATTTTATTATTTGTGTTATCATCCAATACTACCATTGTTCATTTTCTTGCTCAAAATATTCCACCTATGCCTCTTGGGCGCTCTTTCAGATTGGCTACTCTGCCCTTTTGACATACCCCCATCATTTTTTGAGCACTTTGTGAATTTCTAGCACTGCCAGATGAGTACAAGCTCATCTTGTATTCTCCCTGTTTCTGCCCTGGAGTCAACCAGTTTTCTAGGGAATTTCATAGTATATTGAAACTTCTGAAAGTTTTAACTGGATGCATTCTCTTAAGTGACACAAGATTATCCTAAGGGTGATAAACAATTGCAAGAACAATTGCTCAGTTAATATATTTTAATGTTCTAGAAGAAATCATTTTGCTCAGTACTTCAATTTTAATAAGGTATTAACTACAATGATTGATTATCTGCTGAATAAAATTCTGAATTAGAATTAGGTGATGATGCTTATTATGGAGTTCAAAATTTCACTCTCCCCAAAGATTCTAAAGAAAAATATAGATAAATTTTATGAAATCAATTTGTATTTATTGATCTTTTCTCAAGAAAACTGTGTTAGGGAATTTTTTTTTCAAAGGTATCTCTGCCTTCAAGGAGTTGATGGTCTAATTCTGATAAGGAACATTATGGAAGCATGAGCAAGTCATATAAGGGATAATTGCAGAGGGTTTGATCAGACCTGGCAGGTGGGGCTGTGGGCCTGTAGTGATTCTGTGTCTTGTCTTTTGGATGGGGATTGAACACAGAAGCATATGCTAGAAATAGTGAATGAGTTTGATCTTTTGGATGAATCTTGACTGATTGGTAGTTGTCCAGACTACTGTATTGAAGGAGATTCTATAGCTGAGTCCGGGTTCTTTGGTAAAGGGCACAGAGATCAGTTGGTGATGTTTCTAATGATCAAAGTCAGAAGACTTTTAGGAGTGTTAGCATCTGGCCTACTTACTATTTCTGGTTTAGTTAGCACAATAAGAGTCTTCATTGATTGCCATTACAAAGGGTACTTCCTGCCCATGGCCCAGAATTCCCAATGAACCAATGGGTAAAATCCCAGCTAATGAAACAGTCTTAGTTTTGAATAAAAACAAGTGTCTAGAATCTTCTTGAAGGGCCTAAAATATCCACTTTTTCAATGTACACTACATTTTTATTTTCTTGCTTTTTTGGTGCCTGCCATGAACATCATATTGGTGTCTTTTGGGGGAGGTGTAGAGTTTATTTTTTAACTCTTTCTGGTGGTCAGTGAGATTTTGTTCTTCGTGATAATTTCCAGCTTCTCCTAATTTTGAAGCTGCAATTTATCTCTCACTGTGGAATCCTCCCCCACCTGCTTAGAGATCCAAACACAAATTCACTCTCCAACAACTCTGATTCATCTTAGGTATTTGGATATATCCAGTTTTAATGGCATATTGTCTAAAAATATAGATATGATGTTACTGAACTGACCATCAGTTTAGCTTCTGATAATAGCTCTAGTAGGGTAGTGAGAAACAGGGCTAGTTGGAAAGCAATGCAACACCCATATTGAATTTTTAACAACTTAATACATTTTAGGAAATGATCTATCCGAAAGGCATTATGGCTTGCTGAGAAAAGCTGTACACTGGGAAGCGGGAGAAGTGGGCTGAATTCCCAGCTCTGCATCTGACTCACTCTTTGTCCTTGGGCAAGTCACTTAGCCTCTCTCTGTGTCTACTTCCTGCCTGGTAAAATGAGGAGAACAATGCATAAAGACTCCCACCTCACCAAGATGTGTCGAGGCTGCATCCTGTAACCACTGAAGCGACCTTTCTTCCCCCTGCTGGCTAATGACAAACTTATTTTTATCAGCATCGAGTTTGATTAAATTTTGCAATAAGAGCATGAAGCTACAGCTAATTTCAAAGAATCCTTTAATTTACACTGGAGTTTTATTGTAGTACATATTGCTTTGTGTTAATGCACTCATTTCTGGGAGGAGGACTTGTGGACCTTGTGTATATGGAAATACCCCTTGTCTCAATCTACTTGAGTGCCAACCATGGAGTCTTGTACTGAGCACCACAGAGCCCATTAGAAGAACAGAAGATGGAATCCTGGGGAGAAGAGGCTTACACATAAGAAACAATTAGTGGTTGTTACTTAGCAATATGTTTTCAAAAGTCCTACTCCTAAGGTTAGAGTTTTGACAATGGGGAAGTCAATATATGCTGGAAAGTCACAGAGCAATGTCATGGAATAGAATGAACAAATGCCCCTTCTTCTATGATATCTTCCCTGATTCCTCCAGTAAAGATGATCTCCTTCATCTCCCTCCCTTTTCTTTGATCTTGCTGGCTCATTTTTCATTTCTCTAGTTTTCCCTAAATGTCTTTTATAGTTTTATTAATCTTTATTTTCTTTATAACT
The DNA here is from genome assembly GCF_009873245.2 of Balaenoptera musculus. Lineage (NCBI taxonomy): Eukaryota > Metazoa > Chordata > Mammalia > Artiodactyla > Balaenopteridae > Balaenoptera > Balaenoptera musculus. The sequence continues at coordinate 26,138,870 of NC_045791.1, read as the reverse complement.
AAGAGTTAATCATACATCAGGCATTATTTTTGGTTGTTACGCCTCATACTTCTCCTGTCATACTGAGAAGTACCCCTCCAGATTGTTTTCATGACCTTGATTGACCTTTTAAAATGATTCTGCCAATTGCAGAATATCCTATATTCTAAATTTATCTTATTTCCTCATTATTTCATTTATCTTGGTCCTATATCACCAGTATTTTCTGTAAATTAGACATTAGCTCTACAGGCTAGACTGGATTCAAATTGAACATTTCTGGACAGAATACTTCCCAGGTGATATTAGGTGTCTGTATACTTAATAACAGTGATGTTAGGGATTTGTATGCAAAATAGAATTAATAATGCAGATACTAGGAGAGACAAAAAGTGCACTGAAGTATAGTTCTGTATAGCTTCTGCTTTGCTGTAGTGCTCAGGGGCAACATGTGTAACATTTTGAAAGAAAAGACTTTGCATTTATTAGCTGTATTACCTTTGATCAATTATATTATCTCTTTAGGCCTCAGTTTCCTTATCTATGAAATGGGGATAGTGATACTTACCATAAACTCTCGAGGTTTTGAGAAAATACCTAAGTGTCCTGTTCATAGTAGGCACTCAATTAATGGAATTTTATTAGAACTAGTAGTAGTAATAATGGCTGTATTTGTAGTTCTATTGTGTCATGTAGTCCTATATGATGAAAATATTTAAGAATGACATTCAGTCTATGAACAGAAAAGCAATACTATTCATCCCAGAATACCCACTGTAACAGATGGACTTTTCCCATTTGTTGGTTTGCTGGTTTTTTGGTTGTTTGTTTTAATATGCTTCCATGTGATGTGGTGTAAATGGAGGACACCATTCTTACATACTTTTCAGGATAAAGTAGGTTATAAATAATCCAATGAACAAAGGTAAAACATTATCCATGGACAAAAGGCTCTGTCTCTAAAGACCCCAAGAATCCCAGGATCATCTTTTGCTTCCTGCCACTCTAATGCAAGGAGAAAAAAGTACACACAAGAACAAGGAACCTACACTTGAGCTGTTCCCAGTTATTTACAAAACGCCATTTGGGTTGAGGCTGAGAGATTAAGTTTTGAAGTCAGTGCATTTGGATTCCAGTCCAAGCTTCATCACCTACTAGCTGTGTAACATTGGCCATGATACGTAATCTCTCTGAAACTCTGTGTACTTATAAGTGAATAAAGCTCAAAGAGATGTTGTTAGAAGAGGACTATATCAACCTCCAACTCAAAATCACTGCCTTAATACATGTAATAATTGCAATAATTTTATTACTATGTACATATGTTCACTGCCTACGGTGGGTAGTTATTCATGCTCAGCAACCAGTGATGTTCTAGCAGGAGAGACCAGGGCTGTTGCAGGGCCTTCAGAAGAACGAGGCAGAGGAACGGTATGGAGGAATGGCATCCAGCCCTCACTCTACTTACCAAGCGTTGTGTCCTAGTCTGGGGTTACGTTTGCCCAGAGGGGGGTTCCTCTTTCTAAACTGCACAAAGATGTAATGTAAGCTGTTGCTGCCCTAGATGGGAACCTTCTAAGCAGAGAGAATTGCAGGTGCAAAGTTAGTCAAGGGCAAGAGAGCTGGCTTATAAGTGGTTCTGTAGTTCAGTATGGTTTACACAAGATGAGCTCTTGAACAGTAAGACGTGCAGAAGATGTTGTTCTTTATAATTCAGTGAATCCAAGGTGGGCTTTTTAAAGTTATTGCTAAAAGAAATCACCCAAGGTCTGTAACTATAATTAATGAACTACTTTATAATAGGAGGAGAGACACTTGTGGAGGAATACATTTCAGTATAGATCCTCATACTCTCTTCTGAGGTCAGTCACTTGAAATATAATTTATTTTTACTTCTATTAGTTTAAAATGACATTTCAACACATTAGAACAGAGAGTTTAAAAAAAAAAAAAAAAGAACAGAGAGTTTCTCCCACTACTAACTTACGGTGGTGCTTCAAATCATGATTTTGCCTTCCTGACTTTCTGTGGAGATGCACCACTATGTTGAATCTGAAAATAGAAAGAATAGATGATTGGTGATCTGGAATACTTTTCTGATCTTGATGGTTTTACTAAAGATGGCCTTTTTTTTTTTTTTTTTGACTTTTATAGGTTACAAACAAAGATTTTCAAATTTTTATCACTTATTTTTACCCATACAGGGCTTTGGTGTTTGCCTTAAAAAATAAGCAGGTGGGGGGGAAGAGGAACATCTGTTGTTTCTTTTGTGATTCACAAGTATTACTATACTTCTTGAAAAATACTAAAAATTGTTTGCCGGGAAGAACTATGTGATTGTATAATAGCAAGTAAATGTTCAATGCTTCTAAGTGATAAATTTACATAAAGGATAGTTTGCTTTCTCATCAGAGTCTGTGTGCTAAAGATTTTCTGTCAGAAAAGCAGAATGAAGACTAAAACCAAGGCTTGGTTTTGTGTCTTTTAATACTGCACATATCATACTACACAGCTTTTGAAAGTGACCGAACCAGACACTGTACTGTGTTGATATCGTTATTTTTTCTTCAGGAGGGAACTGTGAGGAATGCCTAGTGGACATGTTTGCCTTCTCAGTAGGAAGAACTATTCTTTACATAAAATAATGTTACAATTTCTAAAAAATTCATTATTTTTTCTTTTTAAAACTACAAATGTTACATTTTGGTTTCCTGAAAAGCAATAAATACCAGTAATTATAGGCAAGATATGTACAATGTTCATCTTGGGCTTCCTTTACTAAAGGGACATAATTTATTAGAGTAGCCAGTATTTTAAAATTCTTTGTGTATGATAAGTTTATAGATATTCTCAAAATTATTTTTAGAAAATGGAAGACGATTGCTTCCTAAAATAAGCATTACTTATAGTGGCAACACAGAACTGCTATAGAGAATGTCCCAGTTATACTGTTTTAATATTGCGATTACATTTTCTACATGGTGAATTCAAGCCTTGTTCCACTGTCGTAGAAATGGGAGAAAAAGATATTAAAACATTGCTAGGGTGTTAAAGTGAGTTACCATCATAACCACCGACTGTCAGCAGGCTTGGGGAGACAGCAGGGAGCCATGTTTACACTACATAATGGATGTGTGGTCACGGATCTCATTAGGCAATAACAATCTTTGGGAAACGTTGTTCTCTCCTGAAGACCACTCTAAAGGTACTCTTTCCTAGTCCACTGAGACTTATGATGCTTATAAGGTCGTCATGCTCTTTTTTTGAGTCTCTTTAGGCTGATTTCCAAGTGTCGCAGAAGAATCCTGTCACATAAAAATTGAGACATTTGTCTCTCAAAAATCCATTGAAAAGAAAGCCATTGCTTTAGACTCAGGAGGAAAGTTCTTGGGTGAGAATAGTTTCTGTGATAAATTGTCCCAGATAATGAGACACCCACCAGTTGAAATACACATTTGGCTTCACCTGGAGTCAGTTGGGGGAAATGTACAAATGACCTTGGTGAATAAATTCTACAATGCAATTTTAGCCGAAACCTGGCACTAAAAATATAGTCACTAGATCTCAGGTGTACAGAGCAATGTGGGCATTCATAAGGTGATTTGTCCCTTTAAAAAAGAATTAATTCATTCTGTTACTGTCTCTTTATATATAATAATCAAAGGTGAATGGAAGCTGAAGTAAAAATGCACTAATGATAAGTTTAAGGGGATATTTTAAGGGGATAAGTTTAAGGGAAAAAGAAAGAGAAGTCCCCAACCACTTGGTAGTCAGCAAAAAAGTACTGAATGTCCAAGTGCCCTCATTTGTCAGTTTTCAGTTCTTTAATCTTTTAGTTCTTTAGATTTTCATAAAGCCTGTATTTCAAATAAGAACAATTGTAGGAAATTAGAGTAATGATGAAAGAATCATTAAAATGGCAAGGACTCTAAAAATGTGAATTCTATTTTCATTCATTGATGAATTTATTTTTCCCATAAGAGGGGCATACTAGTCAGTGGTGTTGGCAACTCATGCTTTAGTGAATTTCTTTTTAATTATTGAACATCTATTGGTGAATTACATGTAAATTACACTCCTAGCAGGGAATATGGAAAGATTGGCGGGATGCCTTTTTTTTTCAGCTAGCCTTAAATCAAAGATTACCTTTTCGCATGGAAGTAAAAACAAAGAGTATTATTTGACAAAAATAACTTTGGATAATTATAGAGGCCCTAAAACCGTAGAAAAATTTTACTTCAGAGAATGTGTCAGCTTTACTGTTTACGGAGAGTTCCCTAATTAATTTTTATATTTGAGCCACATCAGATTAATAAAAAAAGAATTGATATTTGATTTTCAGATAAAACCATGTTAGAAGCCTCTTTGGAGCCATAAAGATATATCTGAAGCCTTATGTCCTTAAAGTGTAAGACTTTTGTCTAAAAATTATATTAGTAGAATAAAGCAAATTATTTAAGAACATAAGCTAATATAATTTTTAAAAAAAATGTTCATCTTTATTAAATGATTATGTGTGCATCTTATAGCAATCTAATTGAGCAGTATAATTTTATTTAGTCCAGAAAATCTTATAAAATAAAAAGCAAAGTTTTATACTAAGTGTATGAAAATTTCTTTTTTTCTCCTTTTTTCTTTCTTTCTCATCTTTGCAAAGAATTAAACAACTATGCGTGTGAAACTTATTCAGAAAAAGATTTTTTTTATATTTTAAGGCATCTGTCTATTTTAATTAAGGCAAAAATATATAACAGTTAAATATAAAGTTTTATGTTAGTTTTATAAGATACTTCTTTATGCTCAAAGTATTTGTTCTGTTAATTCACTATTTTAGCTGAATAAGAGCTAACTTATATATGCAATTAATTTTTGAAGAAGCCAAATGCAATAATAGCTGTTTAGTAATTAATAGATATTGGATTAATGCAGTTTGGGCCTTTTTAAAAACTTATATTGCTACCAGGTATTTTAAGGGCATCATTATTACCACTGATTATTATACTCTAGAATTTGTCTTAGCATGATAGAAAATGATCCAGTATTTGGGAGTAAGATGCAGGGAGGTGAAAGAATAATTGTACTGGGCAACGGTATATTCCAAGTGACAAAAATAAAATGTTTTAAAGTCTGGTATATTTTACGTCTTAATGAAATAAAAGTTATGATGAATGTGGATTAGCCCTGAAAGCAAAGATTTAAGTTTGTATCCAGACTCCAAATTCTGATACTTCCTAGCAGTAATTGTGAACAAGTCACTTAATTTCTTTGCAACTGGGCTTTTGTATCTGCAGAATGTAACTAATGACAACTTATTACATGTGGTTGTTTTAAAACCGAGCAAGATAATGAAAGTTTTTTAAATCTTCTACAAATTCTACAGCCCTTTACAGAATTAAAACTTAATTATTCCATAATAGTACTAATGAAAGTCAGTTCATTTTTGTAATTTTTAAAATTACCGATTTTGGAATTTTTATTTCTTTTGTTTAATTCTCATTTCCTTAACTTATTCCTATGGATGGCAGGAAAATGCATTTTAATAATAATTTATGAGTTCAAAAATATTTATTGCAGATATGCTTAATAGAATTGCACTTTGGAAAAAAGTGTGAGTGACAAAGTAATGAAAACCATAATTTGTATGTTATAAAGGAAAAAAAAAATTAGGCTGAAGTTCCAACCTGTGTGGCAATCAGGGTTTCAGAAGGCTGGTAAACATGTATATAAGTAACACAGCAACTCATTTATGTATGTATTTATTTATTTATTGGTGGTAAGTGCCTTAAGAGAAGTGGAAATGAAATACTGTGGAAGTTCAGCTTTCCTCTTTTATAAAGTTAAGTACTTTTAGAAAATAAGGTTAAATGATATTTTATCTAATCTAACTTTAGGTTACCAGAACAGTATATAGCCCCAAGGAACACATGAAATAAGACACTATCATTTAAAATAAGTTTCATGAAAAGAAATAGTCATATTAATAATTGACATATAAACATAGAATAATATAGATATGAATGATTGCTAGGCATAGGATTGAATCTAAATTCTAGAATTGAAGAATTTTTCAAAATATAAAACAAATCTCCAGTGTTAACGAATTATTTCCAGAAATCTGTAAGCTTGTACCAATTCTATCATTTTGATTGATCAGTTTTTGAACCAAATGTTTAACAACTTAAGATTTTGTCTCTTATGCTGAAGTGACCACCAAATCACCCACTATATATATAGAATATTTCATAGAAAAATACTTATTTCAATTCTTTACTTGTTTTTCTCAAAACTCTACATTTTGCAAACTACACAGCCCCGAACAAGAGTTAATAATGAGACCTGTGATCCTAGCCATACTGGCCATATTTAATGGAATGCATTGAAAAAGAAATGTCATGTCTTCATTGTTCTCAAAGCTAGAGGCAGATATTTATACAATTTTGTTAATTGAAGAGAACTTGGAATTTCAACCCATCTACCATTCTGCTACTAGAATGATCTCTTAAAAATCCCAAGCAGACCTTCTCTTTAAACCCCTTCAGTGGTTGGTTTAATGGTGGGTAACCTCCCCAGCAAGGCCCTGGGACAGAGATGACCTGGAGTTTGTTCTCCTCTCTGGGTTCACTTCCATTCGGGTGGGGTTGGTGTCCTTTCCCACCTTTGCAAATCATCCTGTGACTATTCCTCTCACAGCACTTTTACCAAGAACTGTTGTGGTTGTTGTTGAGTGTTAATACCTTTTTACTTAGACTGTGAACTCCTTGAGGGCAAGGGATATGTTTTGATTTCTATCTCTAATATGTAGTGTCTGGAACATGGAAGTTTAAGACAGATAAATAAATAAAACCAATTATCTCCCGAACTGGTCTTGAAAAACCTCTATTTGAGACCTTCTTATAAGTGTAGGCACTAACTCTATGAAGCTCTGCTGATGTTTAAATAATGAAGACAATAAATTGTTCATCTCTTGCTTTTTAAGAAGATCGGCTGAGTATAAGGCTGAGAAAATGATTGAGAAAGTGTGTGGTCACTATTTCCCAGAATAAGACCCGTAAAGTAGTCCGGGTGAGTTGGGGAGAGACAGATTTTGAATGCATTGCAGGCTACCCTAGGCTCTAGTGCAAATCCAGTACTAATAATTTAAGTGCAAAGCAGAATGTCTTTAAAAATCTTTATGACTCTATTATATCAAACTCATCTCTTAGCCATATAGACACTCACAGGACTCAGTCCAATATTAGGAAAATGCCCAGCTTTAAAGAAACTATTTGGAGCACTGATTTCAGGCCAGACTTTGCTAAATCAAAGAGTGCCAGTTTCCTTCATGCTGAACAGCACAATAAACCCCTCTGCAAAAGGAATAAAGACTGCTGAGAAATAACTGATGAGGCTTTTAATGTCAATAAATGTCATTTTGTGCATCAGTATTGTGAGAGTTTCCTTTTCACAAATGGAAGAGGGATTTTATAAACTCTCCTGTGAAAGGATGGGGATTTAGAGTTGGCATTAGCAGACCCTGTAATAAAACAAATCCCTCCTCCAAGTTCTCCTTGAAGTGAAGAACTGCACTTGAACTTTTCATTTGGTAATATGTGGATTAGAGATATCCCTCTTCTGTACAACTAAGGTGTGTGCCATCTTCTTAGCTCTCTTCGTAAATATCCTACCAGGAGAAAAAGGAAGTGGAAAAGAATTAAGTTGCCTTTTGGCTTCATTAGGTGTTGCTTGATTAAAGATTTGGAAGGTACTATGAAAATACATTTAGTTTTCTGACAGTCTTGTAAATGAAACTCAACAAGTATGCATCAGAGTATTGATAAGATACTTGGGAGGAAGCTTTTACACAGCTGATATGTCCTATCCATGAATCCTGGATTGGCACAATATTTAATTTGGCTTTTCCTTATATACAGCAGGTAAGAATCAGCCAATAGCATGAGGTCAGAGATGCCATTTATTTGGCATATTGTGTTCATTAGTTTGTGACATAATCTATCTTAAAATATTTTGGTTTTCAGTGTATATTTAAAAAAAATTATCGGGCCGTATCTTGCAGGATTAGAATGGTAAATGGTATTTGTGAAAGAAAAAAATGTCCTTGTGTCATTTCATTAATTGTTTGGCTAAGGAGTCTTTTTTTTTTTTTTTAACTATAAAATTTGTATACTGCAAATGATTCTAGTTAGTTTCTTAGGTGGCTGCCAAAAACAAATAATCACATTAAACTCAAAGTGCATTCTTTTATATATTCAAAGAACACAAAGAACGTAGAGTTGGGTCTCTTTATTAATGAAAACATGACTACCAAGAATGTCCATAATGAAACTGGTTTATAACTGATAGAAAATAATGATAAATAGTAACTTCTGTATTTAAGGAACAGTTTATACATGTGCGTATACATTGTTTTAACAGGTTGCTCTTCTGGGTTTCCAGGGACTAAAGCTACACAGAATAACAAAACAATTTCACGCAAATAATTTGCCCTATCAATTTACATAATTTAATTAATATGCATAATTTGCATAATTATTTTCATTAGATGAAAATTAAGGCTTATAAAAATCCAACTTAGATAATTTATTAGCAAAGTCATTCAAATATTAAAATATATGGTGTTTAAAATAGCAAATTAATTAACCCTCTGCTCTCTACAGATCCTTAGGTCTGTGAGAGATCGCAGAAAAACGTTGCTCACCAAAGTATGGGATCTGCTTCATACCAGTGGATCATGTGTATTCCTTCTCCGTGACTGAGAAAAAAAATGAAATTTACACGTTTTAAAAACTTGCACATTTCAGTGTTTGCTAATATTTTTATTTTGGTATAATTATCAGGTTTTGCATTATACCTGACTAAAAATACATACAATAAAAGAGAGTCTTCTTTCCCATATATGTAAAATGTTGTTTTCTATGTTCTATATCTTCCATGGTCCAATGTGTGGCATGAGTTTCATAATAAAAGGTGTGCTTTTAAAATTTTATTATCAGTAGCCAGTTTGTGAACCAGCATTTTCTTAGGTGATTATAAGGATGCAATCAATATGATTAATTTTGGGTGCTTTTGAAATATTTATATTGGCAATTCCATTCTTTCCACCCAGAAGGCAGTAGGAACCTAATCCTGATTTTTGGCTCCATAGGAATGGCTACTAGATCTTGTTAAATGAATTTGTATGGAGCAAATTTAAGTTTAACGGAAAGAAGTACCCTAGAGTACCCTTCATATTTTCCTTTCAATGCGTTTTTTAGGCATTTTAAGGGGAAGTTAGAGGGGATTTGTGACTGAGGTACAAAATGGTTCACAGTGTATGTGGTTCAAAGCATGCACAGGGCTACTATCTTGAGACACTGTTTTAGGCTTTAAAATACATTTTCACATACTTTAAATCATTATAAACAATAATCATGTGAAAATGTCACCTCTTATTTTACGCAGGAGGGACCTTAGACTCATACAAAGTCCAACAACCAGTAAGTGCCAAACCACCACAAAGGCTAGAACTCAGATCTTTGAATCTCCAAGCCCTGTGTTACTTTATAATATCAGAATATATATTCCCAGAGTAACTTTATTAATATTTAATAAAATAGTGTTATGACAATAAAGCATTATCAGACTTTTATTTTTTTAACAAATATCTCAGAAGTAAAAGAATCATGAAAGTGTTTGTCTTTTTCCACACTAGCTGGAACCCCTTGGGAGACTAAAAACTTGTTCTAATAATGGCTTATGCACTCAAAACATTTTTGGAATTCTTATTTTGGGATTACCTTAAAAGCCTACGCTATTTCCTTTTAAACTCAGTGCTTTCAAACCTTGAATTCTGAGGAAAGTATCAATTTGATTTTTTGACGTAATCAGAAACCATATAGAAGTAAGATCTGTGAATGAAGTAATACATTAGACTTACTTTGGTTTTGACATTCAAATTTTGAATCTTATTTTAAGTGGTGGATTGTGTCTAAAGGTAACTCTAAAAGAAATATTAAAAATAGTTTTCTTAATAGCATTAATAGAACATTAAGCATCCTATCTGTGCCTAGCCTAAAGGATAGTTTCAGTTTGATTCTTTAGGACTGAAATAATCATCCAGAATTCTATTTTATCTGGATATATATAATATGTTTTATATCTGAATATGTGTAACATATGCAGACTGTCTAACATATGCTTTGTATCAAAATACCTACAACATATGCAGAGATATAGACACACTAACACATCTTGTATTCCAATTTTATGAAACGCGAGTAAGGCCAATTTCAATCCAAATCATGCAGATCACCTATATAACTTAGACGTTACCTAGACCTCTCACTCCAAAATGATTTTCGTAACTCAAGGAATGATTATGAAGTGGTATTTGAGAGGCTCCAACTGTCAGCCTGCACTGCTGAGGAGGTCCAGTGAGGCTGTGGTCCAGACCACCAGACCAGTCGTCACTGTGTGAGAATGAATCAGGCTACACGGATCCTTTATTCCTTGAAATACAAATTCCGCAGCCCATGAGCTCACTCATCTCTATTTCCCTCCCCAAGTTCACAAGCCAAATGCCCCCCCAGAAGCAATTTAGGGACAGTTCAATTAGGATCAGAGCAAATTAAAAATAAATTTGCCTATGGAATTTACTTGTATTGGTAATTTCCTTCCTCCTTCCCTTCCCTCCCTCTCTTTCTAGTTCCCTTCCTTGTTTCCTTCCTTTCTTCCTCTCTCCTTTCATCCTTGAGTCCCACTGCTTTCAAAGCAAAAGTAAGCCAGTCTCTCAGTGGCGTGGACATATACACACTACCAAATGTAAAATAGATAGCTAGTGGGAAGCAGCCACGTAGCACAGGGGAGATCAGCTCGGTGCTTTGTGACCACCTAGAGGGGTGGGATAGGGAGGGTGGGAGGGAGGCGCAAGAGGGAGGGGATATGGGGATATATGTATATGTATAGCTGATTCACTTTGTTATAAAGCAGAAACTAACACACCACTGTAAAGCAATTATACTCCAGTAAAGATGTTAAAAATAAATAAATAAATAAAAAAGTAAGCCAGAAATATGTGGGTAGTGGGGCAGTGAGTTCTTATAAGAGGAAGGCTAAATTGGAATGAGCTTACAAAGAACCAAAATCAATATCAAACTATCAGTTTAATTTTATTATCATCTTGAAGAAGTATTAAAGCAACTTGGTTATTATCATCAGGATTTCTTCTCTGGTTTGAGAGGTGAAAGGTTAATGACTCATTTACTGAGGTATGCAGTTTTCTTTCATTTTTCACTTACAATTATCTTCACTTGTTTTAAAATGCAATGCAGCCTCCAAAATGTATTGTAGTCATTCATTATGTCTGTCAATTAAAGTTTCTAAATCATAGATTTAAAATGAATCACAAATAAGCATTAATTGATTCCAATCACTGAATGCCCACTTCCTGGAAGAAATGAATGGGGCAGACTTACTTTTGAAAATCTGCTTTCCGTGGCAGCTGGAGCATTGGGACTCAGCAGATGTTAGTTTCTAAAAAGCTGGTATTCATTTCAGAAACTGACTCTGGATGTCGGTGTTGTCTTTCTCCTTGGAATGAAATGTTTGTTGACAGAGCAGTGCAGATGCTAATGGATTTTTATGTGAAGTAGAGGTAACTTCAGTTACCATTTGTGCTCCTAAACACTTCAGTGTGATGCTGAGGGTCACCTGATATCTCAAGAAGTCATCATTTATGAACAACAGACCCTACACTTCCTTCAAGGTTTTCATAAGTAGATCCAACTTTAGATAGATAAGACAAAACCAAGTGTCCTTAAATTTAGCCTAAAACATTACAATGTTCTCATCAGGGAAAAGTATTTTTTGCAAATGTAGACGATCCCCCTTATAATCATTGCAGTAACATTGTACACATTTGCATTGTTGATGAAATTAAAATTAAATTCTTTTATATATGGACTGTGCATTAATTCTCCCATGCACCAAGCTCCATGATATTTGACATCTCTCTAACATTTAGAATCCAGGTTACTATCGCAGGAGTGGTTTTATAATGAGGTTGTTGCCATAGAAACTTTGCAATCATTGACATTCTTTTTACTACTGGAAACTTAAATGCTATAGCAAATTTAGAATTTTAAAATTATTTAGAAATAGAACAAATTCTGTGGAGTAGTATATTATTCTCTTACCTGAAATAAACAACTTGGGGAACTAATTATTTTGAAAATCGAGGAAAGGAGCTTATTAGTAGCATCATTTGTGATCTACAGGCTAAGAGGTAAGGCTAAGAGAAGAATTTGGTCTGGCAAATACAATTTGCCAGTAGAAATCCAGTATCAGAAAATCTCATTGAACATCAGTTTGATTTGGGGTTTTTAGTACTTAAAATAGCATGGAACATGTTTTATATACAATAGGGTGAATTAGCTTGCTAAGGAAATATAGAAAAGATAGCTTACCTATCTTTAAACTATCAATTGACTATCACATTTCTCTTTGACATATAAGCTGACAATATTTTATCCTCCAAATCATGTTAAAATATCATTGTATTATCTTCGTATAATCTTAAATATAGGCTTTAGAATAAAATGGGTTTGTAGTTTTATGGAACTGTATTGCCTTGTGGTCATCACTCTAAACTACTGTTGCCAATTATATTATAAACTCTTTGAAGGTAAAGCCCACTGGGATGGTAGCCACCAAAGGGAAAATATGGATTGGAATATCTCAATATGATCAAGGAACTGTGTGTAATTTGGTTTTACACATGAATTACTGTTGAATAATGAGTTTTCCACCATTACGGACATTGCATATCACAGATTAGACTATGTATACATTATATCCTGGATGTCAACTTGTGTTATTCTCTTTTTTTTTTTATTCTATATGAGTAATGTTTTCAGGCAGAAATGCAGTAAATTATTACCTGAGAGCTAGTTGCCTGTTCATTTATTAAAGAATCACCCATAATGGCAAGAGTCAATACTATATGTTCAGAGAAGAAAAGTGAGTTCTAATTAAAGAAGATCTACTTGAATTAACAAAAGTAAATTCCAATTTTCAGAATTATGTGTGTTTTGAAAATTATCAGTAGTGCTGCTTAGAATACATTTCTTGTTTGTTTTCTCGTTGAGTCATGACTTAGACCATTTAGATTGCTCAGAATGATATGAATCCTCAAGTAAATTAAGGATGATACACATCTGGGTATTTTTATGATAATAGTAAAATATGTTCTTTAAGCCGACAAGAAATTAAAGAGCCATTTTAAGAATTCCCAAATTGCAGAGTTTCTTATAATATCTACTTCCAAATAATTCTTTGAACTATGGCACAGTCTTAGTGTTTCAAATAATCTTTTACTGTCCAATGTCTGAAAATATTTATTTTATATGTTTTGTCTAGTTTTTCTATTATTTTTTAACATCTTTATTGGAGTATAATTGCTTTACAAGTGTGTGTTAGTTTCTGCTTTATAACAAAGTGAATCAGCTATACATATACTTATATCCCCATATCTCCTCCCTCTTGCGTCTCCCTCCCACCCTTCTAGGTGGTCACAAAGCACTGAGCTGATCTCCCTGTGCTATGCGGCTGCTTCCCACTAGCTATCTATTTCACCTTTGGTAGTGTATATATGTCCATGCCACTCTCTTACTTAGTCCCAGCTTACCCTTCCCACTCACGTCCTCAAGTCCATTCTCTATGTTTGCGTCTTTAGAGTTTGTCATACAGAGTGAAGTAAGTCAGAAAGAAAAAAATAAATACCGTATGCTAACACATATCTATGGAATCAAATAATCTTTTAAAATGCATCATGCACTTTCAACTGTTGTAAACATTTTCTTGAGTATTTACAAATGCAATTGTTCCATTCCAAGGCATCAGAGATTTAAGATTCAGTGATGGTTAAATGTATGTGGCATTGCTGACAATGTCCTTGAAACTACTGAAAATGTTTACTTAAAGCACATTTTCTGCATCTGTCCTCAAACAAATTTCTTTCTTTCTTTACCTTTGGGCAGGTTGGAGTTAATGTGGTGGGGTAGAAGAATATGGGCAGGAGAGAATATCTGTGTTCTCTGGATTTGCTGATGTTGTTAGGGGAACGTGAAAGAGAACACGATTTTTTTCTAGCTTATCCTTGTTCTTCCAAAACATTAAAACATAAAGAATTTAGACAAGAAAAAAAAAAGACTTTGATGCTTCATTTTCAGAGGAGACTTGTAAGAGGAAAAAGTGACACCATGTGATTTATTCTCATGACAAGATTGTAAAGAGAACAAGAAGTACAAAAACTCAATCTGTTGTTGTTACATTATTTACATTTGTACATGATGTCTTCTTTATTCTGAATGTCATATTTGAGTGCTTCAAAATGGGAATGTAGACTCTTCATAAAGATTTATGGAGTCAGCTTCAAACAAGTAACTTCTTAATTTAATGGTAATTATATGGTTTTAAAATGTACTTTCTTTTTGCACCATATTTTCTCAATAGATAGCTCTATGTATGCTGACGTTGTCATTTTGTTGTCCTTCAAAATACGTACTAACTTAACTTAAGTTTTGAAATCTGGAGCTCTATTGAGCTCTACATTTAGTGCCTTTAAGATTGAAAAGAACCAGATCTGATTTTCCAAATAATTTTTCAAATCAGTATTCTATCTTTAAAATGTTAATTGCTAATCCAATAATCTAAACAGTATGTGAAATTAAACTGTTGCTTCCTTTTTTGCACATGTGGTTCATTGTAAACTAAAATGTGATGCTTTCTTTATAAGTACTAATCAATTTGTTGCCTTGCTCATGTTTGCAATGGGTCAAAAGTATTTGACTGAAACATCATAGACCCACATCGATTTAGAAGGAAGAAAGGAAGAACTTTAAAAAGATAATGAGTTTGCACTGATTATTTTTTTCAAACAGATATGTTTGAAGGTATCCTTATAAAATAGGCTCTGTTTGACTGTATGAGTAAGAGATCATCCCTTCCCTCAAAGTGTTACATTCTGGTAGAGGAACTGCTAGCATTAGAGAGGCCAGCTTTGTACTAGGCGAAATAGCTACAGCAGGATTCTTGGGAAAAGAAATTTTTTTGCAGTGATAATCACAGCGAACTGTGGACTGGGATAGCCTAATGGTCTGTCTAAGCATGTAGATAAGCATGTATGAGGATCCATAATTTTATAGTTACTCCATCAGATTTTTTTTTAAAAGGTGGGTTTACTTCTGCTGTCCTATGTGACTTTGTAAGGCCTCTGTAGAACAGGTAACAGAGCCGATGCATTTATGAGTAAATGAGATGATACAAACATTTAGTTTCACAGCCAGGAATCAGGGACTGAATTCTGTGGTCAGGAACTGTTTTCCCCAGTCACAGTATGAGGCTTGTGGTTCATTTACTGGAACAAATGGATTATACCATAAAGGTGAATGGTTACAGGCATAATTGATACCACATTAGAAGATCACGATTTGTACAAAAGGAATTGTGTAGAGTCCATATTATTTTGAGGTCATGTAAATAATGGAAATGATTGCTTTGCCTTGCTTCCCAGATTTTGTCCCAGGGCATCTTACTTTCCCTGAGCCTTACTTTAAACTCCCTTTGTGTCTTCACATGTAAAACTGAAGAGATTATTTTTTTGGTAAACACTCTGTGCTATCTAGTCCTAGTGTGACACAGAACGAGGTTGGGTTCTTTGATTAGTCCATCACCATCCCACAAAATGGGTAAATTTCTCCCTTAAATATCTTCTGCAAAAAATATAGTTGACAATATCCCTGCTCTCTAATTCAAGACAATGTGGCCAGAACTAAATAAAACAAGTCTGTAGAATTCTGTGAACTTCCTCAAAAGCCGATGTGAGTATAATACAAGTGTTATTTATTTGGATTTAGAAGAAACAAGTCTGGCACAGAAAAGATAGTGAAGTGTACTAAGATCTGGCACCTACACTGAATTCCAGTTAATATCACCTTGGTTTTTCACGAGTGCTGATATATAGGACTATTCACCAGGCACTGAATGGAACTACAAACTAATTTCATGTTGGATCCTGAGTGATCTTGACATAGTAATGTCTTTCTCTTTCTTGGGGTTGGATTTTAATTCAGAGATGTTACCTGTAGCAATTTAGCAACAAACCTCAGAGTTTTCTTTTTTTTTTTTTTTTGAGTTTTCTAATCTGCTTGTAAAAATGACCAACCTATACAAGGTTGAAGATGTAACATTACACGTATTAAACATTAAATGTTAGCATTAAATGTCCTTTCCAATTGTAAAAAAAATACATGTTAAAAGAGATACTTTCTGATTTCAAAAAGGGTTAATTTGGAAACTGAATAAACCTAAAAGCCACTGAAGAGCAGTTTAATGCCTAGAGATAGTAATTAACTAAGACCTGTAACTCCTAAGAATAGTTCCGGAATATTTAAGTCATTGGTTACATCTGACTCATTTGTATGAGGACTTGTTGCTTTCTTCTTAAATATGATGAAACAAAAATTTTAATTAAAGATATACACATACACACATACACATGCTGCAGCTAAGGGGTTGTTTATATAAACTATACTAGATATTTTAAGTACTTAATGAATATTAGGGAAGTATAAACTATGGAGTCTATTGAACTACTTACTCCCTTGAAATCAATTTACCCTACAGTAATGGCGTATCACAGGTTCTTATTAAGGGACTTTTTTAAACTATGAGGTGCTAAAGAGTGTGCTGTAGCATAATACACATTTGGCAACTTATACTCCTGTGCATTGCTTCCATCTTGCTAAAAACATGTACACATCCCCATTGTGAATAGGTTCTAAAATATAGGGGTCCATTTGCTGATTTTAAAAAAGACCTTTTATATATGCATATTGTATCCATTTTTTTCTGTTCTCTCTGAACAGAAGAGTATTTTTCCATTTAGCAGTTTGAAATGAACACATTGCTTACCTAACCATAGTACCAAAAGTGTGTCTAATTGGGTCAATTCACATAAAGGCTACAAATATTTGTTGCACTCTAGCAGCGTTTAGGTATATATAAGGTGAAAGAACATGACATCTGATGGAATCTTCATTAATTTTTCTCCCTGAACTATCTTATCTTGTTTTCAACTATCTGTTCAATTATAGAATCACAAAATCTTAATGCTGAAAGGGAACTTACTTATTAAGAAGTATAGTATTGCAAAATGCTTATTATAACATTATTTAATGTTTAGTTACATCTATATTCAGTTATTAATATATGTCAAGAATTATTCACATTTAAAGATGAAGTGCCTAAAACATAAAGTGAATTATTTTCTAGAAAACAAAATATCAAAGTCAAGACACAGCTCATCTCTTTTAAGTTTTAGTATAGTTTTTTTATAATTTAATTTAAAATAATATCAATATAGTATTCACTAATAACATTATAGCCTAAACAAGCATGCTGAATGAGGTATTTTGAACCTACTTTCTATGCCTAGGACTGATTCTTTTTGCAAAGAGTCCTGTTGCTTAAGTATGGTTTAAGTGTTTGAGTATTTTACAACCCCACAAGGTCAAGTGTTCAGTTATAATGTTGATCCTGCATAATCTGTGACTACCTTAAACTTCACTTTATCTTTTTGGGTCCCAAATAAAGCTGAACTGAATGTTGAAGCCAACTTCAAACATGAAGTCATAATCAAGAGAATACTAGCCCAACAGCCAAAAATTATTGAAAAGGAGTTTAGATCATTACCTAAGTCTCTTAAAAATTATGAAAGAAGGATTGCCTTGCATGCACCATATCTTCTTGAGAGCCACTTTCAAATTCCTCCTGTTCCCTTTTTAGAAATCGGTTACTTGAATGGCACCTGTACTGTAACTCTCTCTTTATTTATCTTTAATCCAGCCAACATATAGGTTTAGTCTTTTCCACACACCCCTGTATTCCCAGCACACATCACATGCACACACCTTTCTGGATATCTGCTTCACTCCATCTGGTGGCTCTCTTTATGTCTTTTATCTTGCTTTTCTGGCTTTTCTCGTTCTATGGTTCACACATTCAATGGATATGTGATATGGACAGTGCAAAGGGGGGCAAATTTTCAATACTATATTTTGTTTTGCCTGTTACATATGTTCCCATGGCTTTTTCAAGAGCTTCTTGCTCTTAAAAAGGGAATGATCTACACTAACTCCATTCATTGCACCTGATTTGTTATATCAAAGTGGGGTGAAGAATGATGTTACATAATAGCCTATGTAAGGTATTATTTCATAAATTTGGGGGTCAATTAAAGTGATCCTGTGCTCAAGGAACTTAATAAACAACTAAGGATTGAGGAAAGAGAAGGAGAAATTGACCTTGTGTTCATGAAACTCATAGTCTACTAGGAAAGATGTGTAATATGATTAGCAATAATGTGAGTTTTAAGTACTCTAGAAAAATGTAGATATAGTGACAAAATAAAGAGGGTATTAAGAGCAATTCTGATTAGGATGAGGAAAAATTTGAGTTATGCTTTATAAGAATTTTCATATTCTTATGAAATCTAAGACAGGATTTGGGGATGGTGAGAAAAGTGGAACACAGATTTGTAGATAGGAAAGCACATATGGTCTATGCAATAGTGTCTTTTTAAAAAAATGTGACTATAGCATTATTAGAGCGTAGACAGTTCACAACTTTCTTATATTTTCTAAATTTTCAAATATTTTCTATATTTTCAAAATAAATGCAGAAAATTTATGATGATGACTTTAGTGGAAAAATTATTTATGTCCATAAATCCACAAGAAAAACTGAACATATAATTATTCAGATTAGAAATTGCTGTTAATACTTGTTTTAAAGTGAAAAACTTCATCATTTTTACCATCTCATATATACAGAACTATGCATATATAGAGGTTTTTTTCACTGAACTGTTATGTTTAAAACTTTTAAACCTATAGAGTATATAAAAATTCCATGTGGAAAAGATAGAGGACTCTATGTAAATTTATCCCAACTCAGATTACATTTTTAAAATCCACTTCGCAATTGCTCATGCTTTTATACCTAAAGGTCATGGGACTTCCTGTGTTTGTGTCTACCATCTCTATTATTTTCTAAAAGTAATTTCCTTATGGGATATTTTCTCACAAAATTATGGAGCTTTAGGAAAACATTGAAAAAATACCAAAGATGTACCATGAAATGTCCGTGTAAGCAAATAGATACTATGCATAACACATATGAGAATACTAAAATGTCCAAAAAGAGCAAACGACTAAAACTACAAAAATGAGCATATTTTCAGTATTCCAGTTTACCAGCCAGAAAGTATTTATTTTTTAAATAAACAATTATCTAAGAACGTATTAAGTAACAACTAATATACTGGGCACTTTCTCACAAGATAAGGGATCTGAAGATCAGCTGCATGTAACAGAAAATCTTATTTGCAATGCCATATGCGAGGGATATTCAATTGTCACTTAAAATAAGACGCTGGGGTAGATCGGTCTGGAGATGGCACTGGGGCTCACTAATGACGTACATTCTTTTTATTCAGAATTCTTTTTATTCTCCTTTGCCATCTTCAATATTGATTTTCATCCTCTTACTTTTCACCTGCTGGAGACACGATAGGTGTCATAGCTCTAGATATCCTCTCGATTCAAAGCAGCAAAGGAGGAAGAAAGGATGGCAGAAGGGAATTTCTGAGAGTCTGCTCTCACTTTTTATCACTGAAGGAAAAAAATTTCTAGCATCTCTCCAACAGTTTTCTGCTAACATTTTATTGGTCAAAATTACATCACTCGTTGGGCATCCTCAATTAGGATGCTCATTTCTAGCTGCAAGAAAGAGTGGGAAGATTTCTGGACAGGGGCAGTGTGTTGGTCATGACTTGCTTAGACCAATTACAATGCATCCTTTTGTGCTTAATGCATCGTCTTCCTGAACAAAGACAGACTTCTAATTTGAAGGAAAAGTATCTAAAGTGGACTTTGGTGGCATGGGGTAGGGGCAGTGAATTGGCTAATGGCTAGTGTCTTTCATATAGAGGGAGAAACGTAGCCATGCTCTCATAATAAAAATGCAGAATTGGGTCCTGAATCCTTGAACCTTTAGACTAGAGTCCAAATTCTCTTTCCATAACAACTAAGAGGTTTTGAAGGAGAGCTTGGGAGTTTTTTTCTTCATGACATTATTTTCAGAACTTGGCTGTACTTTTAAGAAGGGTCATTTTCAGCTCTTAGTTAACTTCCAAACTTTAAAACAAATAAACCCAACCTTATTCTTTATTATGTGAGACACATAAAGAGAGGAGAATCGGATCCAAATGGATCACTGATAGCACCTATCACATTGCAAAATGGTGACAGTGTGTTTTCCAACTTCACAGTATTCTTTAAACACTTCAGCTTTAACATGTAAATACTTTGCCAAAGTCTAAAAAATGAGCTTGCCTCCGAAAATGAAGTGTTAGATAAATATGAAATGACATTTGTACTTCATTTTGTAAATGAACTGTCTTCTTATTCAGTTCTTTGCTTAAAGAGCAGGTAATTACAGAAGATACTCCAAGTAATTAAGGCAGATTTTATCTACTTAGTTAATCAAAAAATAAAATATCACCAATGAGAGAAATTTTCAAGGAAATCCATTTAGAATTTTTGGCCTTATCTATGAAGTTATTGTAATTGTATCTTTTCTTTAAGGGAGACCTGTTGGAGTTAAACTAAAATTATTTTTAAAATTTAAAAGGTGTGTTTCATATTAGTTAACATTTAGCATATCCTTGTTATTTCTCTAGCTTCTAATATTAGTGCATTTTGCACATAAATGAACTGTAGTAATAGCCTAGAAACCATATAGCTACTTAAATTCTTGAAAGGTGAAATTTTTATATGATGAAATTCCCCTAGAGGCTATGAATAAGTTAGGAACAAGAATACCAAGTAGATAGTACTTTGTATTGCTAGTTCATTTTTCATTAAGTCAACTTACATATTCTGGTTTCACAATTCCATATGATTCATATAAATAATTCACATGCTTGCTTCAAAATGTGGAAATAATTGCTGGGAATATTTGGAGATTTTTGTTTCCAATGTTGAATACATCTCCTATAAAAGAAAGTCTTGAATATTTTTGAAAACATTAGGTTCTCATTATCTTTCCTATGTATAATTATTTCCACAGTGTTTGCATGGTTTGCAATTGGGGATCAGCGTGATAGAGGGAAAGTATGGGGTTTGAGATGGAAAAGGCTTTGTTCTTGGACACAGATCTTAGCCTGTTTTTTTCACCTGTAAAATGGTAGTGATAGTAGCTCAGTTACAAGGTTGTTATGAAGATTAAATATAACACAGGTAAATATATATCTCATCCTCATAACAACTTAAAATTGAGCTATTATCACTACGATTTCCAGAGGAGAAAACCAGGGCTCAGAACTACATGTATAAATGTTATATGTAAGTAATTACTTGACTTAAGGTATTGGCAAATAAGGTTTCTAACCTTGTCTTGTTTCAGACAAAGATTAATTTTTTGGATAAGTGATTAATGAAATCATGCCTTAATTGCTCTTAATAGAAAAAGAGAAATTGTTTATATTTTCATATTTTCTCATTATCCATATAGATGGAAAATACATCTAGCACTCTGCTTTCTTGTGACAGTAACTCACAAATAAAAATTGTGGATGTAAGATGAAGCTCGTCATGTGATATGCAACTAAGACCATGCC
The DNA here is from genome assembly GCF_009873245.2 of Balaenoptera musculus. Lineage (NCBI taxonomy): Eukaryota > Metazoa > Chordata > Mammalia > Artiodactyla > Balaenopteridae > Balaenoptera > Balaenoptera musculus. The sequence goes on along the minus strand of NC_045791.1, from coordinate 26,117,176 downwards.
TAACTATGAGAGACATGGGAAAAAATAGGCAAAACCAAGAAAACAAAAACCAATCGCCATTCCCAAAACCAAATCATAAAACAAAACCTTCTTTTCTGAAAATAAATGTGTTAGGTAAATATGGACCTTAATGTGTAATACCGGTACTCATTTGGTAAATGACTTAAATCATATATTCTAGAACATAGAGCTTGAACAGACTTAAACTTTGCTCTTTTTATTATGCCAGTTAAATTTAAATTTATGTTTCCTTAATCAGGTTAACGTGTCACACTCTTTCTCAAAGACTGTCATTGGTTCCTTACTGCCTCTAGAGTGAAGACTAAATTTCTACTATTACATTTAGGATGCATGTAATCTCCCCCCAACCCATCATTCACTTCCCCCTCTGGAACCATAATTGTCCATGAACCATATGCTCTTGTCCCATGGTTTCTCCTTCTCTCCAGAGTGTTTGAAATGTAAGGCGTGGCCTGTTTGTGCTCATTCCTGAAGCACTGAAGCGTAGAATGCCCTTTCTTCACATACCAATCCTTCACAACTCATCAAAACATCAAATATTTTTCACAAAGCCCTTTTCAGTCCTTTTAAAATTGTTTAATATTTTGTTTCACTTCAGTTGCAAGACATTTTGGATCCATGCATTTCATTCTTCCTTAGGTTTTATAGTTATGTGTGTCTCATGTATGAATTTTCAGATACCTTGAGGGCAGCCCATATTTTATAATTTTCTGTATGCGCCACAGCATCAACCAAAGGATACTGCAGATCCTCAATAAATATTTGCAGAAAGGGCTAGAATGTTAATGTAATATCGATTGCATAACTAATGCTTATATCTTCCTGGCACAATTAATTTTTCCCTTTAAAAGAATGTAAGCTCTGTGTGTTAAGGATTTTTGTCTGTTGTCACTAATGTACTCCCAGTGTCTAACAAGGTGTCTGGAACATAGAAGGTGCTCCATATTTCTTGACTAATAATACGTCTATATGTATAAGTCAAATAACCATTAAACAAATACACTATTAGGACTATCTCACTAAAAATTGATACTGTAATAATGCTCATAAAATATTATTATTGAGACTCTGTTTGACCATCTGTAACTAACATTTTTTATGGGGGTAAAAGGAGTCCTGATTTAAAAGAATATTAAAAGAACTGATGGCTGAACTGCTATCTAAATCTAAGTATCAGTGAGTGTTGTTGACTTATACTTCACTACACCTCAATTAGTAGAGTTTTCACTTAAATCTATGGCTTACGTTAGCCATTATAATTATTCTGATTCCTCATATACTATTTACAATGCAAAACTCATCACAGACTGGACAATATACTGAAACCAACTAATAGTGTATATAGACTAAACGTAGTTGGGAACATTTATTTAGGACCTATTACTGAGACAGAAATAGATATTTAACCTATGTGAATTATAGCTAATGAATCATAGCTAATGTAGGGGCTCCATCCTTACCTGTTAAATATCAAGCAGTATTAACTAATATCCTTGATAAAAAATTTGAAAGTGGGCATGAATGAATTTGGTTCTATGAAAGTTATTTTTCAGTGGTGATTTTATATATATATATATATATATTTTTTAAATATATATATAGTCAAATTTTATTAAACTTTTAAGGAACTGGAAGGAAAGCTGTAGTAAATCCTTTGGTGAATTACTTTTGATATATGAATAATTACTTACTAATTTGCATATTATGTACAATTTGATTTTTGTGTGTATGAACATATTTTATACACACATATATTCTCTAACAGGATGAGAGAAAATAAATTAATCTGTGAGTACTTAATTTTGAAACTAGTTTGCAAAAGGTCATTGCAGGCAGGAAGAAATAGTGTTCCTATAAAGTACAGCTTGCTATCTCTGTGCTAATTGAGCTTATCTCTTGCCTGAAACAGAATTATCTGTTCTTAGGCTTAAGAAAAGCTGCTGTATTCAGTACAGTGGTATTTACAAAAGATCTAGGTTGGTAGACACTTTATCTTTCTCTGTGGTTCCTTGTCTTTGTTAGGCAGAAAAGAATTACATGGCACTATTCTTAATTTGCTGAAAAGGTGTGATATTTTACTAATGAAATGAAAGTGATTGCTGGAATATGTTTACATGCTAATAAGTGACAGAGACTCAGGGAGAAAACACCCTCTGAGTTTTGTTCTTATAATTTTTCTTTGGAGATCTGTACTGAAATAGCTTGCCCTTTTGTTATAATCCATGTAAATAATCCTAAATATTGCATTTACATTGCCTTCTAAAATTACTGCCAAAGTAAGACATGTCAAGCCTACAGAATCCTAGGTATATATGAATCTCAGATCAAATAAGGGGTAGTTTACTGAAAACAGCATAGCAAGGAAGATTATTTAAATTGCCTTCTTCCTCCTAGCCTGCCATTTCTTTCCCCCACCCCCAATTCATAAGAGGATGGTATCTGAGATAATGGAACAATTATCATAAACACCTATAATCACCAAGGAATAAACATTCTGAATAGTAGAAACCTAGAATAGAAAGCTACAGGGCTCCATATTACCTTCCCATTCTTGCTATCCTTATTGAAACAAGATCGCTCTTATTACCCAACAAGAAAACTGGCTTTGATAGCCAAGCTGATGAGAGGTGAACACTCTCCTGAAATGTGGAAAATCACAGAAGAGTAATTAATCAGACTGGGCAAAAGAGGAAGAGAAGATATAGAAGAATATTTCATAAAGTCAAAAAAGAAGATACATGGAGTGAAAGGAAATTACCTTGATGATGGTGAGATTTTTAACTTTGTTACTGAGATACGATATTGTACTTGATCTTGTCTACACTGTGTAAAATGTAGGGTTGACAGATAAAATATAGAACACCCAGTTACATTTCAATTTTAGGTAAAGTATTTGTTGTTTATATGAAGTTCAAATTTAACTAGGAGTCTTGTGTTTTTATTTACTAAGTTTAGCAACCCTATCCGAAGACACTTTCATACATCTTTTTATTTCCTTAGCATTCAGATCACCTGTAGTAGGTTAACAGGAAACTAATAGTATAGCCACTGAGTGAGAGCTGGCAGGATACACTTGATCAGCTTCTGGACACACGTGCCCAAAGATACAGAGGTGGCTTTAGTCCTGTCCTGGATAACTGTTCGATCACAATTTACTCTTAAATCTATGCATAGTGCTGTACTTACATATTTAAACCACACTCAAATATAATTTTAGGGATTGAAGGTATGAGTTAAATCAGAAGTAAAATTTAAATTAAACTGGGCATTGCAGTAGCCCCACTTATAGCCCCAACGCATATGGACAAGCTGTTACAAACGCACAGCAACAGACATTTCTACTGGGTACCTTTATCAACAAGAAAGTATATAAATAATAAGATCTACTATGAGAAATAAACATGTAAATATGTAGCATAAGACAGAGAAAATGATTTTTACTTAATATGTGCCTTAAGTTTGTATGTAATAATTATGTGCTTGGAGAGGAAAAAAATACTTGGTTAACATTTTTCTCTAGTACCTAACTCAGTTCCTGGCAGTTTATAGGTAATCAACAAATTATTTATTGTATGAATAGATAGATCTCCTACCTTCAATGGGTTCATAGTTTAGTGGAATAGACAGATACAGAAAGGTATAAAAATAGCACAATGTTACTGGTGCTATGATAGAGATTATCACATGCTAATATGAGAGGAGTGAGGAGGTACATATAATCCACACATGTGGGGAGCCAGAAAGGCATCCTGAGAAAGTTGACCTTTGAACTGAGTGGAGTTATCCAAGGAAACGTAGGCAAAAAATGAAGAGGATGTAGAGGGAGTTTATGAGCACAGGGCTGGATGTGAGAAGCCCTGTAAAAGTTGTAAACTCCACTAAATGAAATACTTCTGAGATATAAATTTTAAGGCCGAGAGGACAAAAAAATCAAAGCTGAAAACTTGGAGGGCCTCATTTTGTGTCAGACTAAAGAGCTTGGGCTTTATTCTGTACATCACTGGGGACCATCGACATTTTAAGCAGGGCCTGAAAAGGTCAGATGTGCAGTTTGGAGGGTGCATGCTACCAACCATGTGGAGAATGGATCTGACAGGGGCGAAAGTGCAGGCAAGTGAGCCAGTTGGGGAACTACGAGAGTCAGGCGAGGATGAAATGGTAAGGGTGGGAAGGATATTGGTCAAAGCGGTTTGGGCGGGGAGTGGGGGAACGGTGGGAGGGTTCAGGTTAAAGAGATATTATAGAGGTAAAATTAGAAGGGCTTGCTGATCGGTTACATGTGTGAACAGGAGTGCAGAAATGTCCAGCACCAAGTTGGTGATATGAGTGTGACAATGTGGTGGGAAGACCAAATTGGAACAAATAAATTCAGGTTTGTCAACTCAGAGGTAAAATCCTTAATGTGTATGAGATCACCTTGAAGAGCGTGAACAAGAGTGGAGAGTTAGCAAGAAAACGCAAGCCTCGAGAATGTCAAAACTGAAAGTCAAAAAAAAAAAAAAAAAAAAAAAATTGAAAGTCCAGGTGGGGGAAGACGAGGAGGAGGAAAAGGAGGTAATGATCAGAGAAGATAGAGGGGAAACAATAGTGTGAATCATGAAGAACAAGAGAAAATTGAGACAAGGATATTAGTGACAAATACTGCTCAGAGTTTAGCAAGACATATCTCCATCCAAATATTTTTAACAATATCTTTATAACACATAACTCAACATAGATTCATTTAATTTTCTCACCCTTGTTTGGAGAACAGACTTTAAATTAGAAAGACACTTACCACAGACTAGTCATGACATTTGATAAAGACTTTTCTCCCTGTTTAATGTACAGTTTAGGAAAATTTCATAATGAGCTGATTATAATTTAAATGATACCTGTTTTAAAACATCTTTTCATACTGCATATATTTATAGGAGAAATTATTCAAGATCCTAGGTCTATCAGGAAATTAATTTACAGTTTAAAATGAACTAAATATATACTGTGTCTGCATCGAAATTCCTCAAGAGAGAAATTATATTCTGTCAAGCAAAAAATGCATATTTAAATATTATCTGTTCACAAATACATGATAAACTCTAAGAGCGTTTTCAGAGGCATTATAGGATATTCATTTAATACAGTATAATGTACTGCCTTCCTCTAAAAGAAGATACTTCTTTGTAATTTCTGACTTTAACAGTTGCATTGCAGAGACTGTACATTTAAGGACCAATAGCTGAGAGGACGAGAAGGTCATTGGGATATAAGCTGAGGAAAGATTAGGAAAGCTGGGTGTGAAGAAGGGCCAGAAAAACCAACAGGGCTAGTACCACAACTGTCACAGGGTTGGAAGTAGTGAGGCTAAGAGAGAAGATTCTACTTGGATTATTTGTTTAGACACATAAACCCCTTGGCCATTTGTGTCCTCAGAAATTTCTTGCAGGGCATCTCCTTCTTTAAGGCAAAGTTTACTGTCATGCTGCATGGGTTTATGAACCTCTACCTTGAATCTATCCATCCTTACTTCTCATCTCTGCGCCATTTGCTGGCCCTTCATCAACCTCACAAGCTTTTCTCTGTTGGTAATTCCTAGATTCTTAACTATGTACAGCAATTCAGTGCTGTTTGAGAAACATTCTTCTTACCATGTGCAGATGCCAACGGGGGGCAGCACAAGACACACACACACATGTATCTATACATATAGATACATGTGTGTGTATACATATAAAATATGTATACATTTCCTTCCTAATATATATACACATATATATTGATACATATATGTATGTGTATGCGTGTATGTAACAAAACTAGTAGATTTTGATTATTCACTTTTTCCATTTTCTGTGATTTAACATTCCATTTAATGAAAGCAGAAGCTGAGAGAAAAGTGATTTAACTTGTGTCACTGGACTTGCACTCAGGTTCATCTGACCCCCTGCCACCCCTGCTCTGGAACATTCTAATGATATGGCTGTTCTAGCAGGACCACCTGGGACCCTAGTTGGCAGTGGCCAGGCTTGGCGTCCCCAGCAAGGAATCCCAGCTGGGGGCTGATCTCTGTCATTTTAGGATTGACTTGGCTCCCTGCCTCCCCGCCCCGGATTTGCAGTCACTGAATCAAACCACTAAATGCCTGTTGCTTCTTGGGAGTCAATACTCTCTCCTCAGTGATGGTACTTATAATATTTCATGGGTTTTTCTGAAAGTTAACTTCCATGTGTGAACAAAGCCAAAGCAATTTTTTAAAAGTTTGATCCATCTTCCCTGTGTTTGGTAGAAGGGAGTTTAGTCTACAGATGAGAAAATGTATCATATACTGGCACATGGGCAGAAATTCAGGCATTCTTGATGTACTAAAGGAACTTCAGTACTGATATTCTCATTTATTTTCTTCAGAAGAGACTGTTGCCCATGGACAACGTAAAAAATCTAAACCTTCAGACATTATACTTCCAAAATGTACTTTGAACAGCTGTAAGATTACTTCACGTGGTAAAAAAGTTTATAAGAAGAGTTGAGCACCAACATGTGATAACTTTTTGAACAAAGCAACATCACATTGTGGTAAACAGCAGGGATCCGAAGCCAAATTGGCCTAAGTCTGAATCCTAGTTCTACCACTGACTAGCTGCACCATTTTGGGCAAGTTACTTAACTTCTCTGGGTCTCAGTTTTTCTCCTGTATAAAATGGGGATAATAATACTACCAACTCACAAGGTTGTAACAAAGATTAAATGTGTTGAGAGCTCCAAAAATACCATTTATAAAAATCTATCACATAAAATAAAAGTAGGTAATATCCTGTCATTGGTAACCATAAATTTAAATTGAACTAATTTTTAAGTTATCATCAACTGTACCTCCCAAGGTAGAATGTGTTGTTCTCTCCTTTGTGTTTCATCCGTAATTCCTTTTCTAGCTTTCTTCTGGTCCCTATCAAAGTTAATGGCCTGATTTGCTTACATGACGGTGTCCACCACCGGATTACAAGACTTTGAAAGCATAAATTATGTTGTGATCACATTTTTATCTCCAGGAACTTGTAGTATTTATAGTACAACATGGAGCCATAATGAAGATTTATTTTTGATTGAATTATAATCTTCTCATTTCTAATATAATATGGGAATTATTGTTATTGGCTTATTCCATAAGTATTCCGCAAAATCCTTTCCCCCCATTCTGGGACTTCCTGATTATTCTTATTTATTCTTATACTCTCATTTCTTAGGCCCCATTGAGCACATATTTTTAATAAGGCTTTTTAACTCATTTTAACTATATTAAAATATAACTTTCCCATAGCTTTTTTTTTTAAATTTTATTTATTTATTTATTTATTTATTTATGGCTGTGTTGGGTCTTCATTTCTGTGCGAGGGCTTTCTCTAGTTGTGGTAAGCGGGGGCCACTCTTCATCGCGGTGCGCGGGCCTCTCACTATCGCGGCCTCTCTTGTTGCGGAGCACAGGCTCCAGACGTGCAGGCTCAGTAATTATGGCTCACGGGCCCAGTTGCTCCACGGCATGTGGGATCTTCCCAGACCAGGGCTCGAACCCGTGTTCCCTGCATTGGCAGGCAGATTCTCAACCACTGTGCCACCACGGAAGCCCCTCCCATAGCTTTTTATATTTATTATTTCACTTTAATTCCAAACCCTATGAATTTAGTCAGTGTTGAAAGTGAGGAAATTGAAAAAGGGGAGGGTATATACTTTTTTTAAGATTTCTCAGTTAGAGGGAAAGTCATGTTTCCCACCTCCCATCAAGCCTCCTTTCTTCCTTTCTGGAAGTAGCCATCTGAGAACTAAACCAGAACTTTACACAGGGAAGGGTAATACAGGTGACTCAGAAACTGTGGAGTCTTAAAGATGATATATATTAGGTTTGACCAAGAAAAGTGTCATTGTTTTAGCTGTGGTAAATATAGTGTCTAGAAATCTCAGGTGGGTGAAGTCAAACCCAGAAGAAACAAGAGATGTCAGTCCCCCACTGAAAATACAGAATCTAAATGATACATTATCAGGGCATGTTTTTCATGAATCTGATCATGCAAAGCTGGATGGAAGTTTCCGTTGTGGAGTAAACACTGTACTTGAAGCATTCAAAGTAGGTGGTTGCTTTTACAAAGTTGGACTGAATCATTTCAACACCCTTAATTTAATTTCAAAATAGATTATTTACAAACTCAACTCTTGCCGTTTCCATGTCTTAATGCTTGATTGGCAACAAAGTGATCAAAGACAACAACTGAAATGTGAATAAATATCCATAAAATCACAATTTCCACTGGGTTTCCATAGAAACGTAGAAAACCATGACCCTCAGGCTCAACCATCTTTTCTTTTCTGTTGGATCATTTATAGTGAACTTATGTGTTCCCAAACACACTTGAACACACTCAGAAGAGGCTATTCACTAAATAGCACCTTTTATTTCCAAAAATGAAAGGACAGATTTAATACTGGAGTTAAACCATAAGTATAATGGAAGATATGTAGCAGTCAGTTTTCCCAGACCAAGTCTTTATTTAACACAAGTGGATCTAGTTATGAATTTTATTTGTTGATATTATTTATTTCTGGCTTTTCTGGGGGTAGCAACACATGATAAAATTAAGCCTAACGTTAAAAAAAAAAAAAATTGAGCCTAACATTCGTTGCTCAGTCCAAAATGTAGGAAATAACACTATATCTTTTCATTTTATGCAAGTAAATCAAAATTCAAATAAGTAAAAATAAATCAAACTGAAACTAATATTATAGTGCCTGTTACTTTTTAATTCTGACTATTCTGTATAGAGAAGATAGCTGATTATTTCATATGCTAGTTGAAAACTTGTTAATTCCGAACTCTGTTATGAAGGAATGCACATTAAAACAAATGAAATCTGCTTGTAACATGTATTAAGAAAAATGAAAAATATATCGGATATAGGAAAAAAAATCACCGTTTGAGTAGATGGCTGTTCGCAAACCTGAGAGTATGTTAGCTGAAATTCCAGCGTAAATACAGAGGTTTTGCCTTATTAGTAAATTACGTTTCTAATGTATATTTATAGCTGTAGATATTTGCATAACATGGCATTTAGAAAAGTTCAAATTGGGAAAATAACTAAAACACAAGAGATGATATTAGATATATGTACCTGTGGAAAAATAAGTGTTGCTCCCCGATAGTTCATGTAAAAAAATATGTCTCTCTCTCAGATACCTTCAATAATCTAGTCTAATAGTTTGCTCTCTGCTCATGGCTATATAATCCAGCATCTAGTGGCAATTTCTATTTTGCAAAAATAAATTATCTGGCTGTTAATTTAAATGTGATGGCACTTTGAATTTAAATCACATTAAATAATTTAATGTTTGGTGGAATGTGTGAATTAAGTTGGAATTAGAAATAAGTATTATTGAAAAGTATTGCAACTTGTTTAGGGGTGGGGCTTCTTACTATACTATGTAGAGTGCAAACCATCAAGAATATTTACTGTATATTATACTATAGGATCTAGGTGATAACTATACAGATACTATATAAATACTGCTACATAGGCACTATACTGTGCTATTTATTATATATGCTATCTAGATTACAGGAAACTGTCATTAAACACTAATTATTTATGACATTATTTATTAAGAATAATTATTATTTATGATGCATGATGTCAAAGCTATGAAGGAGTAGATGCCTAAAGAAGCTTCTAGATCGCTGAGAAAATAAATAAGGTTTCGAAAAGGGTAACAGCAATAGAGCCCCATCTCTGCCAGGTATTTCTGCAAAGACTTCTCAGTTAAAGCAACAGTCTGATCCTATAGATATTTCTGTGCTATTTTACTGGGAGGAAACTGAGGAAGAGCGAAACAATTCCATAAGATTATACAATGGTTCAGCGCCAAACCTGAATCTCAAATTCAAGTTTTCAGACCTCAAACCTAGTGATGACAGTACAACAACATGTTGCACCATTGATCAATGAAAGTAAAAACTATTACGGTCTCCAATTGTTAGGAAAGACTTCGTTGAATAAATTTGACATGAAATGAGCTTTGAAAAATAGCTAAGCCTTAAGAAGTCAGGAGGCAGGAAGTATTGTGCAAGAAATACGGTAAAAGTAAAGGCAAGGAGATGTCTAACCCTGAAATGATGGCTAAGACATTTTGATTGTCATGGAGTTTTCGTATGAAGGAGGCAGAGACAGTGTAGGTCTCAGTCATATAGCAGAAGGCATGGAGCACCGGCTAAATCTGTAATGAGTCTGATGCCTGCATATCACGTGGCGGATAAGTACACAGTAGACGGGGAGCAAAGTGCAGGGTATGTTTTGATTACATGTGGTAAAATAAAGCACATTTAGCACTACTCTTGCAGATGGGAGCGCTGGCAGAAGAGAAAAAACGGTGTTATAGGTCACAGTGTACACCGTGTGTATCTCTGGGGTGATTTTCCCTCTAAAGTATTACTCAAAGCAGTAGATAATTATGTTATTTAAATATTCAAGTAATATGGTTCTGTAAAGGGGCTTTTGAGCAAACATATTTTAGTTTCATCATTAAACTAATTCAGTTGTTCTAGAATGTATGACCTACCACCCAGCAAAGAGAATTTCTGAGGCCTTCTGGGCAGATGTAATAGGCTAGAGGTCACTGAAGACAAATTCCTTGCAGAGAAAGATTTGTGAAATCCTGCAGGGAACCAAGGAAACTATACTCCCAAACACTCTCCCCTGCAGAGAAGGCTTTATCGTCTCTTAGTCCTTCAAAAACCAACTTTGAACTTGTAAGTGGTAACTACTGTTGCCTTATACTATAAATCCCCACAGAAAATTATAGAAATATTGATGAATGGAGGCTCTAGTCTTAATGATACTTTTTTTATCTGAATATACAAGGGATATATGTATTTGCAAGTGGCGATGAATTTTTAAAAATCAATTTGTTCGTATACATTTGCTGAATACATATTCTCCTCCCAAATTCTGCTGGAGTTTAGCAATACAGTTAAATAAGACACGGTTCCTTCCTAAGAATATTCATTAATGAATGAATGATTTGTTCAGCTTCTCTATTATTTTCAGAAAATATTTAAATTCTAGCTCCTTGCAAGAATAGGTCCAAGCTGCCTCTAAGTCACTCCTAGATCAAGTTAATTTCATGATACCTCAGGCTAAAACTCTGAGCGGATTCCCATGTTCTAGGTAAACATGAGGAGATTGCATGAACCTGTCTCTGTTCTTACCTCAAGTGACTCTGGAGCAGAAACATAAATGATGACATATATTATCTTAGGTTTTTGTATGTTTATGTGTGAATGAGGTGTATGCTGGGTAAGCAGTTATAAGAACCCTCTGAATTTTATTCTGTGCCACATCGTATCTTTGTATTTTGTTCTGTTTGTAACATGACACCTCCAGTGTTGTCTTATGAACATGCTCAGTAGCTATGTGCACAGATATATATTTAAGAGAAGTTCCTTATACCCAGAAATGTTGCATGTCGTTTACACAGCCTGGTAATTTTCATTTTGGCCTTTAAGAATGCATTTGTAGAGTACTATTACAAATATTAAGAGAAAAAATATTACAGAGACCCTCTAAAGACTCCTCTTTGGGGATTTCGAAGCCCCTTTGATCAGGCATTCATGTGATGAAGTCCAACAAAAATCCCTACTACTGAATATTCTCTTGTTCTGCTTTAAAGAAGAAGAAGCTATTTAAAAACTAGTTTTGTATAGTTTTCCAAAACTCTTTCTCATCTTCCTTTGATTTGGAACTTTGTGTTCTTCTGTGATTTTAATGCACACTCGAATGCCCCATAAAGCATGAGACGGTTGCATTAAAGCAGTAGTGTGAAAGTAGATTCCACTTAAAGGCATTTTTCTTATGTTGCCTTTTCCTCAAAGCACCCCCAGTAAGTAATATTAAGGTTCAAGTATTCCAAATTCATGGATGTTTCTACTGGCATACAGATACTCTGTCTAAATAAGTCTAGCTTTCCCTTTGTGGGTGCTGTTGGTGTGAATAGTTCTCTTCCTTAACAAAAAGCATGACCTATTATTATTTTTAAAACATAGATAGGTATAAAAGGAAATTTTCCTCATTTGAAACATATTGTGGTTCAGATCTTCCACAAAAAATTAAGTGTTTCCGCTATTCTAATTCATCCAGTGAGTGAATATATATCCTCCTATTAAGAAAATGGTTTGTCAGATGTCGTAAAACATTTTTTAACAGTAAAGGTCACATTTTATTGCAAAAAGCTGTCAGTGCTTTATGTCCAACCTGTGAAATGTTATTTCTTCAGGGTGATTATGCGGGAGGGGCTGTAGTTAAGAATGCCTTTCTGTGGCCGGCTATGATTTACAACAGCGAGTAGAGAATTAAACCCTTAATTGAAGCCTACAGAGCAGTACCTAGAGGCTAGATTCAGCCTGAAATTTGATTCAGACAATTTTCTGAGTCAATCCCCTATGGGCTTACTAGTTGATTCTCATGAGTTTTGATTGTGATTGAAAAGACAAGCTGTTTTCTGCTTTGCCCTGAACTTCCCTAAGGTAAACCCCCAGTTTTAGTAAGCTTCTTGATTAACATGAAGGGAGACATTATGGGAGAGAGAGAGCGTGTGCACACAGGATTTTAACTATTTCTTCAAGTCCCCAAATGAAAGTATCTTAACGTATCAGATATTCTCTAAAGGAAATTCTCATTTGGTAAACTGGTAAATCTACTGTTCCTGAAATTATGATGGAACTATAACCGTGGCTGCGGGTACTTGCCCCTGTGCCTATGTGAGAGAAGGGGTGTGGGTCCTTGGTCACAGATACCTTATATTTGTTTGGGCCACATCAGGTATCACCAGTGTCACTTAGAGGTGACATAAATGTCAGTCCAGAGGTCACATGATCTTGAATAAACCTTTCCATCCCTTTCTATCCATACGCATAAGCAATACCCTTGTTTGTTCCATCGTATTTTCTATTTATTCTTTGGCACGTCTTACAGGTTACTAAATTATTTATTCTGTTAACAAAAAATGTTAAATTCTGCCTTTGTCTCACATAGTACTTGTTTCCTGATTACTGTGCTTAACATATCCTATGAGTCTTTGGCTCTCTTTAATGTTAATGAATATACAAATTAATTCACATAGGAACAGTCTGATTTAGTCAAAACTGAATATGAATAGGAAAGAGAAAGACGCAATCTCAAATAAAGAAGCAGTTACTTTTCTTATAGGCAAGTAAATGTGGTGATAGAACGTGAAGGAAAAATTAGAAATTCCGTTGTTGGAGCATTTGGTTTTCAGATAATAAATATGGACAATTACTGATGTAATTTAATATTTTATTGAAGGACTCCCACTGCATGGGAGGTAGTATTAGATAAGATTCTTACGTAAATTCTTTTGTTATTCCATGCTTCACACTTGATCAATTTATAAGACTTGTTATTACTAGTTCACTTAGATTCAGATTAGGCATGTACATCTTACCTAATCCCAATAAAGAGGCAATTATACTTTGTTTTCTAAAGATCCACGCTGCTGCCCTTTAATATATAATACTTTACATATAGGAGTATCGTTCTATTAATGCTTATTTTATAAAACCATGATCAAGTATATTAGTCTAATGATAGTGACAGCAAATAAATTATAAGTGGTGCTGAGATTATAGATGTCTCTCATTTTTAGATGACTTCCTAGGGAAAAAATGATATTTTCTGACTGTGACTAAGATTATACTTATTAGCATTGCTGAATACTCTTAGAGAATTTTCACAGACAAAGTAACAGCAAAATAATTTTACCCCACTTATCTTCTTGAAAGAAATAACTAAAGACATAGAGATTTTGTTTTGTTTTTAAAGATTTATTTTGACTACAATTATTTTGACATATGTGTCAGACTTCCACTCAATTCTATTCAACACATATTCTTTTAATACATGTCCTCTATGTGAGAGCTTTTGTAGGTCTGGGAATGCGATGATCAAGTGGCCTTTGCCCTCAAAGGATCATTTATTCCAGTGTGATAGATTACAAAGGAGAATAAGAAATGCTTAGGGCACAAAAACAATCATTTAAGTCTTGAAGGGTTAGGAAGTATTTGTTAGGTTTCTGGATTGGGCATTTGAGTAGACTGTGGTGCATTTCTCAGAGAAAATTAGTTTTAAGGGAGCATAGCATGTTCAAAAACCTGAGTTTAAATTAGGGACTAGGAATATATGAAATGATGAGCAGAGTGTAGACTTTATACTAAGGGGGAAATAAGGAATCACTGAAGAGTTACAAGCAAAGTAGTGACATGAATATAATTGCACTTTGCAGAGATCTGACCAATGGAGAGAATAAAGTAGATGAAGCAAGCCTGGAGTCAGGAATCTTTATTAGGCAACAGCTGAATTAGTGCAGGCAATACATGATGGTAGCCTAAACTAGTGCTGATCTGTGCAATGAGAGAATGGACTTGAAGGAGACTTGGGAGTTGAGAGTCGACAGTTCCTGGTACTTACTGGGGGATGAGGGAGGGAGAGGAAAGAATCAAGGATGCTCAGGTTTCTGGTTTGGGCGATTGAGTAGACTGGTGCTTTGCTCTGAACTTGGAATCACAGGAAGAAGATCCAGTTTAGGGGCAGAAGAAAATGAGCCCCGTTGTGGGCATGTTGGGTTTAGCAATCTTTGAACCAGCCCTGTGGAACTGTCTGATTGCCTATCTGTTCTGTGGGTCTGAGGCTACCTGTGATCACAGCCTGGGTGGAAGTGGTTGCTCTGAGGATGTGTAGAATGGGAAGAGAGCCTCAAACAGTGTCTGCATACTTTTTGTGTAAGGAGCCAAATGGCAGCTCTTTTAAGGACTGTGGGCCATACAGTTCAGAACTACTCAACTGTGCTGTGGTACCACTGAGGCGGCCACAGACAACACGCAACTAGGCATGAATGTGATACCCTGAAAGTTAATTGTGCATACTGAAATTTGAATTTCATATAATTATCACATATCACTAAATATTATTCTTCCTTTGATTTTTGTTATTGTTCAACCATTTAAAACTGTACAAGTCCAGTCTTACTTTGTGGAACATATGAAAAAAAGTGATGAGCCAGATATGTCCTATGAACCATAGTTTGCAGAACCCTGGCCTGGAACATTACACTTTGGTTAAGAGAAACCAAAGAGGAAATGGCAGGAATTGGGTCAGAATGGTAGGAGAAAATTAAGAGCATAAAATATCTATATATCATATAATTTTGAGTTAGCTCTGACATTTGTGGTAGCTGGGTGCCAAGAAGTTAAAAATTGCATATGTATACAATGGAATATTACTCAGCCATAAAAAGAAACAAAATTGAACTATTTTTGGTGAGGTGGATGGACCTAGAGTCTGTCATACAGAGTGAAGTAAGTCAGAAAGAGAAAAACAAATACTGACAAATACTGTATGCTAACACATATATATGGAATCTAAAAAAAAAAAAAAAAGGTTCTGATGAACCTAGGGGCAGGACAGGAATGAAGATTCAGACGTAGAGGATGGACTTGAGGACACGGAGAGGAGGAAGGGTAAGCTGGGGTGAAGTGAGAGAGTAGCATTGACATATATACACTACCAAATGTAAAATAGATAGCTAGTGGGAAGAAGCTGCCTAGCACAGGGAGATCAGCTCGGTGCTTTGTGACCATCTAGAGGGGTGGGATAGGAAGGGTGGGATGGAGACGTAAGAGGGAGGGGATATGGGGATATATGTATACATATAGCTGATTCATTTTGTTATACAGCAGAAACTAACACAACATTGTAAAGCAATTATACTCCAATAAAGATGTTAAGAAAATTGCAACAATGATTGTGATTTACAAGTGGTAGAAAGGTGGGGTTTTAAAATAAATATGTACTTCACTTACTATTATAAAAGAAATAAATAGAGGTACTTGAAGGAAGTCATCCCTTCCCATCCACCAGCACTGCTCCTGCTACCATTCCCAGTGCCCCGAAGCATGAGTTTAATTGTCCTGGAAACCTGAGTTCTATTTTTGGCTATCTCATAATAGCCAGTTAATTAACTTCTCCAGTCTCAGTTTACTTTTCTGTAAAATAATTTGATAGAAAAAGAGAGAACACATGAGAAGACACGCATGCGTGTGCTAGAGGTTGAGTTCAAAGAGTTTGGGGTAAATGAGAACAGCTATTATATGTGAAAACATTTAGCAGAATGTATGGAATATATTTAAATGCTTCTCAAACATTATTTCTCTCCTTCCTCAAATATTTGCAATTTGATGTCCCTCATGAATTCCCATCCTTCTCAGGGAAATGATCTGTTTCCCTGGTTTCAGATAAGAAGAGATGAAGTACTCAATTAATATCAGTTGATTAGGGGATTGAATGATCCTTTTAAAACTGTGAGCATCTGTACATGGGCTATAAACGATGCTGGCCTGAAATGGGTTCTCAGTAATTGCAAGATTCTTGTGATGCTGCTGCTGACCATTATAGAGTTGAGTTAAGGTGCTGGATGGGTTTGTATGTGCACATCAAATGGCACGAACGTAAGAAAATTTGAGAAGCAGTTTGGGGGAGGGAAATAAATTATTTGTGTTAGAACCAAACTTTGCCAACTTTGCCATTTATATGACAAAGACAAGTAAGCTTAGGACAAGTTATTCAACCTCCTCACTAAGACTCAGTTTCATTTTCATGACCTATAAAATGTGGATAACCTGCGTCTCTGTGGGTTATGGTGTGACAAATGAGAGGATGTAAGATGTCAAGCATAGTGGCTGACATGTAGTAGGTGCTCAATAAATATTAGTTCCTACCTTTCCATTTCCTCTTACAAGAAAATCAATTTTCCCCTTTATTTCTATTTGCTGTGGACTGTTTGCCTTAAAGAACAAACCTAAATGAAAGAGCAGAGTTTTACTGATGTGTTTGCAAATGGGTTGTTGGGAATGTAGAATCAGTTACATTTGAAGTACATAAATTCCATTGTGATATGATCCTCCTGCAAAGCTAAGAAGAGGTCTGTAATTTGTTTTATTTAAAACATTAAATTATGATGGCTCACTTAATAACTCCAAACTACTAAGCTAAACTACATTTGTGTTCAGCAAACAGTCATAAAAATCCCTGTTAGACACTTAATTACTGCACAAATTGTTTTATAAAGCACTGTAAAACAAACATGTTGATTAGCAAAAAAGAAATAGAGACATGATTGCAAAAACACTAATCTTTTTAAATATATAAATTTAGCTACGAGCAAGTATTCTATCATATACAAGTCTTTACTCCTTGAAGGCTTGTCATTCTTTTGTAACGCTATCCATTTTTAAAGATAAAAGTTCACATGCAGATTCTTTTCACAAGTACAAATTGAGAAGATATTTATTGTGTCCTTATGAAAAATGCTTTGTTGTATTTTTTTCTTAATGGAGACTTATATTAACATTTGTAAACATGAATTTACGGAATCAGACTTGCAAAGACAGGCCAAAATCAATGCCTGAGTAAATCATGAAATAAGTGAGTGATATCAGAATAAGGAGATGACAACAGTCACTAAGGTTCAGGGTAGAGGTGGGGAAGGTGAAATAGTTATTGGATCTCTTCAGAAAAAAAACAGTTCTGAAGTCATCACTCAAAGTGCTTCATACCTAATGCAGAGGAACTGTCTTCCCAAGAGTATTAATGTGATCTTCCTCAGTGCTTATTTTATGAAGATGTTAGTTCTAAATTCAAATCAGGAAGGCTGCAATAGCCAGGACATGGAAGCAACCTAAATGTCCGTCAGCAGAGGAATGGATAAAGAAGATGTGGTACATATATACAATGGAATATTACCCATAAAAAAGGATGAAATTGGGTCATTTGTAGAGACGTGGATGGACCTAGAGACTGTCATACAGAATGAAGTAAGTCAGAAAGAGAAAAACAAATACCGTATATTAATGCATATATGTGGAATCTAGAAAAATGGTATAGATGATCTTATTTGCAAAACAGAAATAGAGACACAGACGTAGAGAACAAACGTATGGACACCAAGGGGGGGAAGGGGAGGGTGGGATGAATTGGGAGATTGGGATTTACATATATACACTATTGATACTGTGTATAAAATAGATAACTAATGAGACCCTACTGTATAGCGCAGGGAACTCTACTCAGTGATCTGTGGTGACCTAAATGGGAAGGAAATCCAAAAATGAGGGGATATATGTATACGTAGAGCTGATTCACTTTGCTGTACAGTAGAAATTAACACAACATTGTAGAGCAACTGTACTCCAATAAAAATTAGTTATAAAAAAAAATCAGGAGGGCTGCACTATGACTGGAATTCTACCAGGAGAGAATGAACACTGGTACAAATCCTCTTTTAGCCTCTGGTCCTAATCATTTTCGAAACTACAGCATAATTTTGGCAAGATCACTTACAGTTGTAAACAGTAGGCATGCAATAAATTAAATATATTCACATGTGTGTGAACACACACACACTCATACACATACCAACCCCCCCCCCCAAATTTCACAAAAGTGACACACATCAGACACAGTCTCATGATTTAGACCTAATAACGAAAAGCGCGAAGGAGAGAGGAAGGGTGGGAAGGAGAAAGAGAGAGAGGGAGAAGGGTGGGACCATTTTCTCATTATCATATTCATTCAACAAACATTTCTTCAGTAGCGTTCTATTATTCATGTATTGTAGTTGCAAAGATGAATTCACATTCTTATAGTTTTGATGGAAGAGAAAGAAATACAAACACTTTAAATAAATTATAATCAGAGAAAAAATACAACCATTAACAGACCACTGATCCACTATGAAAAGAGGGTTAGGCTTCCAGAATGTGATGACATCATTTAATGCATTTCAGTACTTCTGTGAGCCTAAAACAGCAATGGGCACAGTTCTGTTCTAGCCTGTGTTATAACAGGGAGGAATGGTGTATGGCCCTTATCCTCCATGACCTTGCATATAACATCATATTGAGAAAACCGTTAACTGATGCAAAAAAGAGGAATAAATCAAGGAAAGTTGTGAAAAATTATATCACCATGACAACGAAATGGACAAGACAGTGATGGCAAATATAGATGAGCAGACAACATACACATTGGTTATCACTGTCAACATGATCCCTTGGGAATTGAAGGAATTCTGGGTTATAAAAAGTATCCTCTTTAAAGCTGGTAGAACCATATCTTCCAAGTTCTCCTGACCTTACTCCAGACTCAATAACTCTCCTATTTGTTACTCTATGCAGGCAAAATTAGTAACTACTAGTGGAACATTAAATCCTCCTTTTTCTATTAGACTTACAAAATTCAGACCAAAAATGAAGTAAATGTAAAAGCATATATGGTATCTCCAATATGAGTGGCTCATTACACCAATGTTGAAGTGAATACCATCAAAAAGTAAAAACTTAAATTTTACTAGAGGTCATAAAGTAATCCTTACATAGGGATCAAACTTTGGAGATTCCCTTTCATTAATTCTAGGGAAAGGACTGGAAACTGAATTTTTAAAAAATCTTCCCATGAGAGGCTAATGATCAGTCAAGAATGGGAACTATTGCCCTAAAGACAGGCTTTGAGGAACCAACTTCTGGGCTGCTAATAAGTAGAGTGTTTCCATTTCCATTGATTTCATGTCTTTCCTCTTCTCTACAGGAGGTACTATATTATGTGTGTTTTAGAGCTAGCAGGAGAATAACACATTACTAAACTGATCTGTACTAGGTCTAAGTTGTAAGTAGACACAGCAAGTTTTTAGTCTTATATACTTACAAGAGGTGCTATGGTCTGAAGATTTTTACTTGTGAAATGTTTCAGATATCAGTATCATGCAGGTGGAAAAAGTGATGAAGTCACTTTGTTTCTCCGTTTTCAGAATTGAGTATTTCAGCCTTAAGAAAGTAAATACAGACCAAAAAAGAGAAAATCACATTTAAATCTCAACAAGGAAAATGTACGGTGCCTTTGTGATATCATGGACAGTAAATAGGGTATGATCTGGATTGAAGCACATAGCATTTTTTTTTTTTTTTTTTTTTTACATTTTACTCTTTTCTCACACTGTTCTCAGAGTGGAACTAAGCGCATAATTGGAAAAATTACTGACTTTGGATGATATAGTCAACCTGTATAACATTAAATATGTTACATTATTTATTGAGATATTTTCTATCTATAGGCAGAATAAAGGGCTCGCCTAAATATGTCCATGTCCTAGACGCAAAAAAATGTGAAATACATTTTCACTTGACAAAAAGGACTTTCAAATATTTTTAAGCTAAGGACATCAATATAGGGAGATTATCCTGAATTATCTGAATGAGGTCAATGTAATCACAAAGGTCCTTAAAAGTAGAAGAGGGAGGCAGAAGAAGAGACTCAGACAGGAGGACTGAAGCAGTTTGGATGATCCAATGTGAGAAAAACTCAGTCCACCATTGCTGCCTTTGGATATGGAAGGGATTCATGAGGCAAGAAAGGTGGGCAGCTTCCAGAAGCCGGAAAAAGTAAGAAAATGAAAAAGTGGATTTTTCCCTTGAGACTTTCATAAAGAACACTTCCCTGTCAACACCTTGATCTTAACCAAGTGAAACCAAGGCCAGACTTCTGACCTACTAAACTGTAAAATAATAAATGGGTGATTTATAAATTTAAATTTATAAAATAATAAATTTCTAAGCCACCAGTTTTGTGGTAATCTGTTACGGAAGCAATAGAAATCGAATACAGATTTTAGTACTTAGAAGTGGTATATTTCTCTGACAAATACCTAAAGATGTGGAAGTGACTTGGGAATTGGGCAAAAGGCAGAGGATGGGAAAATTTTGAGGAGCGTGATAAAAACGACCAGATTTCCTTTAAAAGACAGTTAGTAGAAATATGAACATTAGTGACTCTGCTAGTGAGGACTCATAAGGAAGTGAAGATCAGCTTAGAGAAAACATATATCACCTTAGAGAATACCTGAATCATTGTAAGTGGCCTGTTAGGAGAAATATAGACTTTAAAGGTACTGCTTGTGGAGGAACAGAAGGAAATGAAGTATATGTTATTGGGAACTGGAGGAAAGAGAATCTTTGTTACAAAATGGCAGAAACTTTGCAGAATATGTTCTATAAATACATGGAATGCAGAATTTGTAAGTGATGAACTTGGATATTTAGAAGAGGTTTACAAGTAAGGTGTTGAATGTGTGGCCTGGTTTCCTTCTTGCTGCTTATAATAAAATGTGAAAGAAGAGAGATAAACTAATCAAAGAACTATTAAACAAGCAAACTAAACTAAACAGGAAAAAAAAAAAAGTAAAACTTAATGATTTCTCTAATTCTTAACCTACCCAAATGGCAAAGGATGCAAAGTTAAGAAATTCACTGGAAAGAAACCATGGTCTAGAAAAAAAGCCTATGGTGTGTCTGGACAACCTTTTGCTAAAATATCAGAAAAATTAAAAGGTCACACAAAAAGCTCCTTGAAGAGATTAAGTATGTGACTCATAGGTTCCTTCTACCATCCAAAGAGATGCCAAAAATAGAGATAGAATTATCTAGGAAAAAAAATCTGTGGAGTAGGCTCTTGTTTAATAGACTGAATCCCATGACATACATGGGAGACCCACAGGGTCCTTGAGAATTTTATGCCAGTAGAAAAATGCCAGCTTGGATTGGAAAAAGACAGAGAGTGTACAAAATGAAAGAAGGCTGTTGGACCACCAAAATGCCAGAAGTACAAAACAGGCAGATAAAACCACTCAGCTGCAAACGTACTATCTTCCATGAAAAATAAAAGATGACTCTGAGGGTGGAGACTAGAGGGTGGAGCTATGAGCCACAGAGGATTATTATTAAGCTTTAAAAGCAAATGATGGGAGAGACCTTCAAGACAGTGGAAGAGTAAGACGTGGAGATCACCTTCCTCCCCACAACTGCATCAGAAATACATCTACATGTGGAACAACTCCTACAGAACACCTACTGAACACTGGCAGAAAACGTCAGACTTCCCAAAAGGCAAGAAACTCCCCATGTACCTAGGTAGGGCAAAAGAAAAAAGAAAAAACAGAGACAAAACAATAGGGACGGGACCTGCACCAGTGGGAGGGAGCTGTGAAGGAGGAAAAGTTTCCACACACTAGGAAGCCCCTTCACTAGCAGAGGCGGGGGTTGGGCGGGGGGGAAGCTTCAGAGCCACGGAGGAGAGCGCAGCAACAAGGGTGCGGAGGGCAAAGCGGAGAGATTCCTGTACAGAGTATCGGTGCTGACCAGCACTCACCAGCCCGAGAGGCTTCTCTGCTCCCCCTGATGCTGGGGAGGGGGGAGCTGGGAGCTGAGGCTCGGGCTTCGGAGGTCAGACCCCAGGGAGAGGACTGGGGTTGGCTGCGTGAACACAACCTGGAGGGGGCTAGTGCACCACAGCTAGCCGGGGGGGAGTCCAGGAAAAAGTCTGGAGCTGCCTAAGAGGCAAGAGACAATTGATTCAGGGTGCGAGAGGAGAGGGGATTCAGAACACTGCCTAAACAAGCTCCAGAGACAGGAGTGAGCTGCAGCTATCAGCTTGGACACCAGAGATGGGCATGAGACTCTAAGACTGCTGCTGCAGCCACCAAGAAGCCTGCGTACAAGCACAGGTCACTATCCACACCTCCCCTCCCGGGAGCCTGTGCAGCCCGCCACTGCCAGGGTCCCGTGATCCAGGGACAACTTCCCTGGAAGAACACATGGCGTGTCCCACATTCCATACCCCACCCCCCACCGCCCCAGCCTGAGTGAGCCAGAGCCCCCTAATCAGCTGCTACTTTAACCCCTTCCTGTCTGAGCAAAGAACAGACGCTGGAGGGCAACCTACCTGCAGAGCTGGGGACAAATCCAAAGCTGAACCCCAGGAGCTGTGCAAACAAAGAAGAGAAAGGGAAATCTCTCCCAGCAGCCTCAGGAGCAGCAGATTAAATCTCCACAATCAACGTGATGTACCCTGCATCTGTGGAATACCTGAATAGACAACGGATCATCCCAAAATTGAGGCAGTGGACTTGGAGAGCGACTGTAGACTTGGGGTTTGCTTTCTGCCTCTAACTTGTTCCTGGTTTTATGTTTATCTTAGTTTAGTATTTAGAGTTTATTATCATTGGCAGATTTGTTTAATAATTTGATCTCTTCCTACTTTTTTTATATAGTATATGTATATTTTTCCTTTTTCTCTTTTTGTGAGTGTGTATGTGTATGCTTCTTTGAGTGATTTTATCTGTATAGCTTTGCTTTTACCATTTGTCCTAGTTTTTAGAACTTGTTATCATTGGAGGACTTGTTTTTTGATTTGGTTGCTCTCTGGTTGTGTGGCTGACAAGGTCTTGGTGCTCCAGACGGGTGTCAGGCCTGTGTCTCTGAGGTGGGAGAGCTGAGTTCAGGACATTGGTCCACCAGAGACCTCCAGGCTCCACATAATATCAAACGGCAAAAGCTCTCCCAGAGATCTCCATCTCAACGCTAAGGCCCAGCTCCACTCAATGACCAGCAAGCTACAGTGCTGGACACCCTATGCCAAACAACTAGCAAGACAGGAACACAACCCCACCCATTAGCAGAGAGGCTGCCTAAAATCATAATAAGGTCACAGACACCCCAAAACATACCACTGGACGCAGTCCTGCCCACCAGAAAGACAAGATCCAGCTTCATACACCAGAACACAGGCACTAGTCCCCTCCACCAGGAAACCTACACAACCCACTGAACCAACCTTAGCCACTGGGGGCAGACACCAAAAACAGGGGGAACCACGAACCTGCAGCCTGTGAAAAGGAGACCCCAAACACAGTAAGTTAAGCAAGATGAGAAGACAGAGAAACACACAGCAGATGAAGGATCAAGGTAAAAACCCACCAGAGCAAACAAATGAAGAGGAAATAGGCAGTCTACCTGAAAAAGAATTCAGAGTAATGATAGAAAAGATGATCCAAAATCTTGGAAATAGAATGGAGAAAATACAAGAAACGTTTAACAAGGACTGAGAAGAACTAAAGATCAAACAGACAATGATGAACAACACAATAAATGAAATTAAAAATTCTCTAGAAGGAATCAATAGCAGAATAACTGAGGCAGAAGAACGGATAAGGGACCTGGAAGATAAAAGAGTGTAAATAACTACAGCAGAGCAGAATAAAGAAAAAAGAATGAAGAGAATTGAGGACAGTCTCAGAAACCTCTGGGACAACATTAAGCACACCAACATTCGAATTATAGGGGTCCCAGAAGAAGAAGAGAAAAAGAAAGGGACTGAGAAAATATTTGAAGAGATTATAGTTGAAAACTTCCCTAATATGGGAACAGAAGTTGTCACTCAAGACCAGGAAGCGTAGAGACTCCCATACAGGATAAATCCAAGGAGAAACACACCAAGAAACATATAAATCAAACTACCAAAAATTAAATACAAAGAAAAAATATTAAAAGCAGCAAGGGAAAAACTACAAATAACATACAAGGGAATCCCCATAAGGTTAACAGCTGATCTTTCTGCAGAAACACTGCAAGCCAGAAGGGAGTGACAGGACATATTTAAAGTGATGAAAGGGAAAAACCTACAACCAAGATTACTCTACCCAGCAAGGATCTCATTCAGATCCGATGGAGAAATTAAAACCTTTACAGACAAGCAAAAGCAAAGAGAATTCAGCACCACCAAACCAGCTTTACAACAATGCTAAAGGAACTTCTCTAGGCAGGAAACACAAGAGAAGGAAAAGACCTTCAATAACAAACTGAAAACAAATAAGAAAATAGTAATAGAAACATACGTATCGATAATTACCTTAAATGTAAAAGGATTAAATCCTCCAGCCAAAGACATAGACTGGCTGAATGGATACAGAAACAAGACCTGTACATATGCTATCTAAAAGAGACCCACTTCAGACCAAAGGACACATACAGAGTGAAAGTGAGGAGATGGGAAAAGATATTCCATGCAAATGGAAATCAAAAGAAAGCTGGAGTAGCAATTCTCATATCAGACAAAATAGACTTTAAAATAGACTATTACAAGAGACAAAGAAGGACACTACATAATGATCAAGGGATCAATCCAAGAAGAAGATATAACAATTGTAAATATTTCTGCACCCAAGATAGGAGCACCTCAATACATAAGGCAAATGCTAACAGCCATAAAAGGGGAATTTGACAGTAACACAATCATAGTAGGGGACTTTAACACCCCACTTTCACCAATGGACAGATAATCCAAAATGAAAAGAAATAAACACAAGCTTTAAGTCATACATTAAACAAGATGGACTTAATTGATATTTATAGGACATTCCATCCAAAAACAACACAATACACTTTCTTCTCAAGTGCTCATGGAACATTCTCCAGGATAGATCATATCTTGGGTCACAAATCAAGCCTTGGTAAATTTAAGAAAATTGAAATCATATCACGTGTCTTTTCCAACCACAATGCTGTGAGACTAGATATCAATTACAGGAAAAAAATCTGTAAAAACTACAAACACATAGAGGCTAAACAATACACTACTTAATAACCAAGAAATCACTGAAGAAATCAAAGAGGAAATAAAAAAATACCTAGAAACAAAAGACAATGAAAACACAATGACCCAAAACCTATGGGATGCAGCAAAAGCAGTTCTAAGAGGGAAGTTTATAGCAATACAGTCCTACCTCCAGAAACAGGAAACATCTCAAATAAACAACCTAACCTTACACCTAAAGCAATTAGAGAAAGAAGAACAAAAAAACCCCAAAGTTAGCAGAAGGAAAGAAATCATAAAGATCAGATCAGAAATAAATGAAAAAGAAATGAAGGAAACAATACCAAATTTCAATAAAACTAAAAGCTGGTTGTTTGAGAAGATAAACATAATTGATAAACCATTAGCCAGACTCATCCAGAAAAAAAAAGGAGACTACTCAAATCAATAGAATTAGAAATGAAAAAGGAGAAGTAACAAC